>NC_136072.1:919760992-921045992 GCF_964261635.1 Lissotriton helveticus
AACATTCAGCATATGCTAGTTAAAAACTGCACTTCTATAGTACTACTTTTTTGTAATAGAACTTTAGAAGTGGAGTTTGTGAATAGCATTTGAGTATGTTTTATAGTACTATTATAGTACTACAAAACATAATTTGTGAATAGCCCTCGGGCCCTTCAATTTAGTAGAGACATATAAATACACTTTTCAAAAACATTTGCACTCTGAGTTTGTGAATAGTTAGAAAGTAGTAAACTTACTCAAAAGGCTTATCAATAAAATAGCTAATCTGTACTCTCAGAAGTATTCTTTGAATGGGTGCAAAAATACTATATTTTTGGGAATTTACATAACTTGGAAGGAGTAGCCTTGGAAAGCTGCACCAGTCTCAGGTTTCCAGGCATACTACTGATCATTAAACACCCTAATGCTGATGGGATGAATACTTGCAAATAGTCTAATCAATGGCAATCACTCGGGGTAGCATTCCAACTTGTTGCTTTTCACTCACTGTGCCACTGTTGACAGGGTCTCACCTAATACAAATCAGTATTGAATGTTCCTCGTGGAGAGGGGGCGTGGCTAGCCGGCCAAGATGGTGGTTGACTGAAGCCTGAGCTCCGGTGCTGCCCAGGGGTAAACTCCTGTTTTCCGCCGTCTGGAGGGACAGTAATACCAGCTGGGGGTCGGATCCTGTTGCAGGGACCCCCCCGGAGACCTCGGTCAGAAGCCGGAAGCAATCGCGAGCGGGGGAGCCCCCCGCGGATGCCCGGGCCTCCTACGGCCTACCTCCATAACTGAAGCCGGGGACTAAAGTGCGGGCAGAATCCGGACCTGTACTGGCGAGGGGAAAATCGAGGCGCCCGGTCTCGGGCCTAGCGGACGCCGGAACGAGCCCTGACTACTGGACGGCAGCCGTCTCGAGGGGCGGTGTCCCGGAACACTGGATAGCGGTGGCTGTGGCGCAGAAGACGGCCGACATTAGCGGGGTCGCCCGGGGATCTGAGCGAGGCCTAGAACTGCTGAAAGTGCCGGGCTGGCTGGAGACAGGGGCCGGCAGGGATTCTGAGGGACCTGAGAGGAGGCTGAGAAGTGTGAGGCTCTCACAGCCGGAGCCTTGCAGGGAACGGTCCCTACGCCTGCAGATAGACGGTGAGGAGGCTGAATCCAACGCATGAGGGGATTGCCTACTCCACCTCCCCCCCACTGGTCCTCACCTCACCTGATTTCTTTCTCCCTTTGCCCCTGACCGGCCCTGGAGGCCAGCAGGGAAGACGTGTGGTGACAGCCCAGGGGACATCGGGACGGAGAGTCCGTGTGGTTAGGGCGGACTGAGCCCTAGGAGGAGGCCTCCACCTGATCGGACACAGGACGGTGGGTGAGTCCCGGACAGAAAACTGCGGTTGAGGGGCCCCAGAGACGTGGGATCGCTGTGAGTGGGGGCGCAAGGGCCCCTATAGAGAAACGCGGTCTGGGACTGACGAAGGCTGGCCAGCACCTGGTCGTACTCGCCATGGTCTGAAGAGGAGCTGAGACACTGGACAGCCAGCATGGCCTGACTGGGATACAACACGCCCCGGCCACAGGGACTGGCGGAGCCTCATCCGTAGTTGGGGGGTCGGACATTGCTGAGGGACAACAACCGGACAAACTAGATCTGATATTGAAAGAGATCAGAGATTCTAGGACAGCAATGGAGCAGCAACTCGGGACTCTCACTACCAATCTGTCACTGCTGAGGGCTGACCATGGTAAGCTGGCTGACAGGGTCAGAGATCACGGTCTGGCGCTTGCTGACCTCACACCAACGGTGACGGACCATATTGCGGCAGAGGGCCTATCATCACATTTCTGTGTGGAAAGAGCACACCGCATCCCCACGGGGAGACCTAAACCTGGACGCCCACCTCGCCCCCTGATAGTACGGTTACTAAATTACAGAGACAGAGATGCCCTCCTCCAAAAAGCGAGAGAGAAATCCCTAATACAATATGAGAATTGCTGCGTGTCTCTTTATCCGGATTACACCAACCTAGTACAAAAACAACGTTCTTCATACCAGTTGGTGAAAAAGATACTTCAAAAGGCCAAGCTGACATATGCGCTACTGTTCCCAGCCCGGCTGAAGATAGTGTATGATAAAAAGACGCATTTCTTTGAGGGCCCGTCAGACGTAGAGGAGTGGCTGGACGTAATGGACATTGATGGCGGCCCAGAGGCCACTCGGAATACAATCACCGACAGCTCGGAAAGAGTTCTGGATCCGACCGGGGGGGGCACCCCTGCCCTGGGAAGGAGACCCGGGAATCGCAGCCCATCGAAGGAGAAACAGCGGGAAGACCAGCTGGACTTGGTCGAACTGGTGGGCCGCTTTCGGGAGGAGCAGGAGAAAATTAGCACAGACACGGAGGACAGCACGATTCACTCTGACTCGGAGCATAGCATGGTCCTATTCCCCACTGTATCACCGAGGGCGGCGGACAACTTGTTGGACAATTAAAGAGATGCGGAGACCGGTCTGTACCGGGTGAAACGCTTGATGACATTTAGTATCCTTTTGACGATAAATAATTTCTACTTGTAAACTTAATACGCAGAGGAATCCGGGGGGCTGGGGAACTGTACTTATCTGTATCAGGGGGTGGGACTGTGGGGGGGACTCCCCTCTTAGTGGTGGGAAGACAGGTGATGGGGCCTTCCTTGTCAGTTACACCCCTATAAGGCTCATAAAAGGACCTCCAGATGGTAACGAAGAACAGAATCCTGGACTGACTGCCCCTGGGTTGGTTCACTGTACAGCCCGTGGCACCCAATAGGGCAGTTAAGATGACTAGAGCAGCGCTAGGCCACCCCCCACTGGCGAATGCAATTGTGTTTTGTTCATTACGTTTATGATTCTTTCGTTCGGCTCAGCACCGTTACAATGCTGCGCCAAGTTAGTTTTGTTTAGGGAAGGGAAGGCAGGGGTCTCCAGGTTGACACTCGCAGAATGTGACAGAAAAGTCCTACTGACACTCCGAGATCAGATAGAAGGAGATAATGGCTGAAAGATCAGGGTCCTATAAATTCGCCACCTGGAATATGCGTGGGCTTGATGCGATTCAGAAAAGGCACCGGATCCACGCGTTTTTACTTAGACAACACGCACAGATCACATTCTTACAGAAATCACACCTAACCACAGCAGAGGCGCAGACACTAAGGAAACGATGGAGAGGTACTATATATTACGTTACGTTACGTTACGTTAAAATTATTTATACCGCGCACTTTCACCAATGGTTTCTTGGCGCTCTTGGCAAATACAGTGATCAGGAAGGGGGGGGTTATTCAAAGGCACGCTGGAAGAGCCGGGTTTTTAATAAGCTGCGGAAGCAGTCATAACTGGGACATAGACGAAGTGTAGGGGGCAAGGAGTTCCAAGTGACGGGGGCCAACACAGAAAAGCTCAGCCCGCCGTGTTTTTTCCGTTTAAATTTAGGAACCACCAGAAGGTTCAGGGAAGCAGAGCGAAGAGCTCTGAGGGGGATGTGCCGTTTCAGAGCGGACGAGATAAATACTGGGGCTGCCTCGGAGAGGGCCTTAAAGACTGAACATGCTAGTTTGAAGGTGCAGCGCATAGCGACCGGGAGCCAGTGAAGACTACGAAGGAGAGGGGTAACATGCTGGTGTTTAGGCTGGCGGAAAATCAAGCGAGCCGCCTGATTCTGAATCAGCTGCAGCCGATGGAGGTGGTAAGCGGGAATACCCGCGTACAGCGTGTTGGCGTAGTCGAGCCTGGAGGTAATGAGGGCGATGATGACTTGGATTAAGGCCTCCCTGGTGAGAAACCAGCTGATTTTACGTATCCGCCTGAGGTGGAAAAAACAGGATGAGGTGACCGAGTTTATTTGAGGTCTCATCGATAGATCATCTGAAATGATCACCCCCAGGCTTTTCACTGTTCTCACAGGAGTAGGTGCCGCCCCCAGTGAGGTTGGCCAGAAGGAGGAATCCCAGGGGTTTGAGGGACCCCCCACCAGTACAAGTTCGGTTTTTGTGGGGTTCAACTTTAGCTGGCTGTGATACATCCACTCGGCAATAGACAGCATTGTAGACTGGAAGTTAAGCCAGGTGGAGGGGGAAGAATCAATGGGAAAAATTAACTTAAGGTCGTCCGCATAATTAAAAATTGTGATAGGGGAGTTGCGGAGCGACGTTAGTAAGGGTTGCAAATATAAATTAAATAAGAGAGGGGAGAGCGCAGACCCTTGGGGAACACCACAAGAGAGGGAGGTGAAAGGTGCAGAAAAAGTAGAGAAATGAACTGCTTGTGAGCGCTGGTCAAGGAAAGATCTGAGCCAGTCAAGGGCCACCCCCTGAACGCCAGCATTATGGACACGGTCGATCAGAATGACATGATCGACCGTGTCGAATGCAGCCGAGAGGTCTAAAAGGACAAGGGCCTGATGGATGTTTTTATCGGCACCTTGCCTGAGGGCGTCCATGACTGCTACTGTGACCGCCTCAGTGGAATGGAGGGGTCTAAACCCAGCTTGTTGGGAATTGAGGAAGGAAGATTTCTCTATAAAAGAGTTCAGGCAGCGGGTGACATAAGTCTCCAAAATCTTACCTAGATAAGGAAGGAGGGTGATAGGACGGTAATTACTTAAAATTGTGGGGTCCGCATTGGGCTTCTTCAAAATGGGTAGAACAGCAGCTTGTTTGAAGGAGCGAGGGACCTCCCCAGTAGCAAGGGAATGATTGAGTAGTGCCAGTGGGGGGCCTGGACAAGCAAGGAAGGCTTCTCTCAAGATCAGAGGGGGGCAACAGTCATTAGGGGAACCTGAGCTGATTTTAAGAAGAAGGGAGGAAAATTCCGAAAGAGAAATAGGGGGAAATTCCGCCAATGTGGAGGGGTTCCTGGGGGGAAGGGAAGGAGGAAGAGGAGATGCAGGGGTCGGGATATTGTTTTTTATGGTTGTAATTTTATCGATGAAATATGAATTTAACGAGTCACACAGGATTTGAGTAGGTTGAGGTTGGGGGGTGACCCTATCAAGCAAGGAAAGCTCATTGACAATCGCAAAGATATCTTTGGTTTTGTTATGAGAGTCCATTATTTTTTGAGAGAAATATTCCGTTTTTGCTTTCAGAATCAATTGTTTATAGGTTTTTAGCGAATTGATATATAGAAGTTTGAGTTGTGGATCATAGTTACGGCGCCAGCGGCGTTCAGCTTGTCGCAAAGCGAGTTTCTCGGTTTTGAGTTGGTCCGTGAACCACCGTTGAGCGTCGTGGGGGCGATTGGCTTTAATATTTTTATAAGGGGCCACTTTATTGCTAGCGAGGTGAAGCCATTCGTCCAGAAGATCAGCTTGATCATTTAGCGAATTTGATGGCAAGGGTGCCGTGGAAGCCAAGGTAGCGTGAAAATCGGGCAGATTTGCTCTTTTACAGTTGCGAGCGCGTAGGTTCTTAGCGAGGGGAGGAGGGCATGGAATGAGAAGATGTAATTGAAATGAAATGAAGCTGTGATCGGACCAGGAGCAGGGAAGAACAGAAGGAGGAGAAATGGCTAGGTTGGACGTCCAAACTTGGTCGAGGATATGGCCTTTATAGTGTGTGGGGGAATGAACGTGCTGGGAAAAATTCATGCTAGTTAATAAGTCAGTGAATTCTGAGGAGAGTTGACTTTCTCGGGCAGCCGACGGCCAATAGTTAAAGTCGCCTATGACCATGATATGAGCATGGTTGATCGCTAGTTGGGAAATCGAATCGCTGAAGAGCTGGGGGAAGAGAGGCATATGTTCAGGGGGCCTATATACAAGAACACAGATGAAAGACGATTTGTCAGCAGAAAATTTAAGAACTAAACATTCAGTTTTGGAGATGGGAGTAACAGTAATCTCAGAGAATTTATATTGGGAACTGATGATAGCCGCTACGCCACCGCCCGTTTTCCCACCGGGGCGGTTGGCTTGCATGATATAGTATCCCGAAGGGATTGCAGCGAGAACATCAGGGCCTGAGTCCTCAGTGATCCAGGTTTCGGTTAAAAGAAGGATGTCGATGCTTCTCTGATGGAGCAGTTGAAATATCTCAAGCTGGTGGCAGATAAGGGAGCGGGTGTTGAGGTAGTAAACAAGTAGTGAAGCAGAGGTCGGCGAGTGTGCCGAAAGGGGGGCCTGAGGGGGATCGAGAAATGAATCAAGAGCAGGTCCATCAGAGGAAACGTAAATGCCACAGTCCTGGGCCGCCCTTATCGAACGGGCGGGAAGAGGCCCTGATTTATTAAGTTTTAGCAGGTCGAAAGATGAATAGGAGTAACTTAGAGCATTACGACAGGGCCCTGGGCCTGGTCGGCCGCGGACGGGCGCAGACGGGCTTGACTTGTGCGCGACTTCGGCGCGAAGTCGGCGCTCCCGCTGCGCTCGTCCGCTGCGCTCGTCCGCTGCGCTTCCTCCATACCACCATTAAATACTAAGAGGGGAGGGAGCACTAGACCGCTAACCTGCGAGGATTCAGTGCAGGGCGGAAGTGGTGTCACCCAACAGGAAGTGACGCTCCTCGATCTGACCCTCCGCAACAAACGGCACAAGCCGGGGCGGAACGGGGCCACGAGGGAAGGAGAGTGCAGGTAAGGGTAGCTTCAGATAGTTCCCCAAACAATGTGCAAACTACAAAATTAAAGTGCTAGTCAAGCGTACTTTTAAGATCAGCAGCGACAGTTTAAAAGGTATACAAATTATAATTTTACAATTTTAAAATGCTATCTAGCGTGCTCTAAAATCAGCAGCAAGAAGGATATACAGCAGCATCCACAACAACACACAACCACAGCCTTATTCGCCGCGTTTGTCAATGGGCTGGGAGCTGAAAGCGGGAACTAAGTAGCCGAGAGGCTCGGCAGCACTAGACCGCTAACCTGCGAGGATTCAGTGCAGGGCGGAAGTGGTGTCACCCAACAGGAAGTGACGCTCCTCGATCTGACCCTCCGCAACAAACGGCACAAGCCGGGGCGGAACGGGGCCACGAGGGAAGGAGAGTGCAGGTAAGGGTAGCTTCAGATAGTTCCCCAAACAATGTGCAAACTACAAAATTAAAGTGCTAGTCAAGCGTACTTTTAAGATCAGCAGCGACAGTTTAAAAGGTATACAAATTATAATTTTACAATTTTAAAATGCTATCTAGCGTGCTCTAAAATCAGCAGCAAGAAGGATATACAGCAGCATCCACAACAACACACAACCACAGCCTTATTCGCCGCGTTTGTCAAAAATATTCCACAACATACTCTGCCTTCTCTAGAGAGGTAACCATCTGGGTCCGACATGGGACGCCCTTTTTGAGATAGAGAGGAGAGTGGACGATAAAGGGGGATACATTATGGTGAAGGGCACGCTAGATGGTACGTTGTTAGTTATAGGCAGTATATACGCCCCGAACTTCGACCAAGAGGTATATCTGAGTAAGGTGAGCAGAGCGTTGTCCGACTGGGCCGACATCCCCTGGATACTAGGAGGGGACTGGAACATGATTTTAGACATTGATCTGGATTGGTCGCACCCCCCCTGCAATTGGCTGGGGTTACAAAATTGATGGAGGCGTTTACGGCTTGGGCTGCGCGCTGGGGTATAGTGGATGCATGGCGGGGGTTATACCCAACCCATAAGGAGTACTCTTATTATTCCCCCGTACATAACTTGCACACACGAATAGATAGGTTTATGTGCTCTAGCTCCTTAATGACGAAGACTGGCAGTATGGAATACTTAGCCAAAACTTTCTCTGACCATAGACCACTGACGCTTGACCTCCTCTGGGGCAGAGTACCGTGCCCGGTGCCTACCTGGAGACTCGACCCACTGCTCTTGGAAGACGGCCCTTTTCGAACGTCCCTGTCCAATACCCTTAAGAGTTATTTCCTTGAAAATTGGGATTCTGCGACGTCCAACTTAGTGGTGTGGGATGCCATGAAAGTGGTAGTACGGGGGGGACGCCATAGGGCAACTGGTAGGGGCCCGGCAAGAAATCCATAAGAGACTCTGTGAAATCGAGGACCGACTGAAAACAATGGAAAGGGAAGCAAGTATAGACCCTGAAAAACGGGGCGACCTACAGGCAGGAAATGTTGAACATGCGGACATCCTGGAGACACTGCGGGTCATTGACCATAGGGAATATCTACGACGGCAACACGCCGAAGCGGACAGATCAGGTATCTTGTTAGCCCGCTTAGTGCGGGATCGTCCGGACACTCCGGTGATCACCCGGATACGCAATGGAGCGGGCAATATAGTCCATATGCAGTCCGAGATTAATGAGGCGTTTTACGCCCACCTGCAAACATTGTATGCTTCTTTCCCCATGGAGGACCCGGTACGGGTGACGGAGTTCCTACATGGTATACCTTTCCCAACCCTGTCTGCAGATGCCCGAAAAGAAGTTGATGGCCCCATAACGCAGCTAGAAATCCGGGTTGCCATGCGGTCCCTGAATCGAAACATAATTCCAGGCCTGGATGGGCTACCGTTTGAGTTTTATCAAACCTACTCCTTTTCTAGTACCTGTCCTAGAAAAGATATATAAGGTGGCGTTTGAGGAGGGTCGATTGCCCAAATCCACGATGCAAGCCCTAGTCATATCGATACCCAAGCCGGGGAGAGACACACTCAAACTGACCAACTATAGACCCCTGTCCATGCTCTCAACAGAGTACAAGATCCTTAGTAGGGCCATCGCCTTATGGATACAACCCCACCTCTCTGATTTGATACACCCGGACCAGTGTGGTTTCCTCCCGGGAAGGAGCACGTCCCAGAATACGCGTCAACTCCATACCCTTATGACTGCTACATCACAGGAATATCCCCAGGCGGGCTGTATAGCACTGGACCTGAAGCAGCCGTTCGACTCCCTGTCGTGGACGTTCATGTTCGAAACGCTGCGGCGTTTTGGCTTCCCAGACTCCTTGTTGAAATGGATGAAACTACTCTACACGGACCCCTCGGCTCTTGCACATACAGGTCGATATATATCGGACAGCTACCCGATATATAGAGGTACTCGGCAGGGTTGTCCCCTGTCTCCGATTTTGTTCGTCTTAGCCCTAGAACCCTTAGCCATAACCCTTCGGACCCTCGGAGAACGGAGGGATATATCTATAGGGGGTACACATCACCTAATATCCAAATATGTAGACGACATCTTACTGTATTTTCGTGATCTGGAATAGGATCCTACTGACATGGCGGACGTATTTCGCCGATTCGAAGAGGTGTCCGGATTAGCCATAAATCCAGGAAAATTCACTGGCTTCTCCTTTAGGGACCTGCCACACCCCGACCCTCCACTTTGGGAGATACCAAATCCCAGTGGTCCAGACTACATTTAGATACCTGGGCATACAGGTGTATAGAAAGCCGGAGGACCAGATCGAGGGTAATGTCCGGAGAGCCATTACTTGTCTCCGCAGCAGTGCGGGGTTTTGGACGTCTTTACCCCTATCCATGGCAGACTGGTTGGCGTGGGGAGAATTACATTCCTTGTTGCTGCCTATGAGCCGGCTCCCCCCGGATTGCCACCCCCTTTTGAGCACGGCCCTGTTGTGCTGGAGGAAGGTGCAGGCATACACTTCAAACACAGTGGCCTTTGCGGAGATTATTCCTCTGTTAGGTATCCCATCAACACAGGGCAGACTTACAGAGTATAGATTATGACCCTGGGCAGAGGCCGGAGTAGAGGATGTAGGTGGCTTCTTCGGGAACGATATCCTGATGGATCATGACACCTTCCTGAAAGTCACGGGTGCTCCCCAGCGACTGTACCTGCTACATGCTGCGGTGTCCCACTACATACGACACACCTGGGCTCTGCAGAGGCTTCAACCCACGAGACATGAACTGGTCCACTTGATATACCACATGGGGACGGGGGGGGCCACCTAGTACGATGTTATACTGGGGGATCAGGGAACACGCTGCGATCCCACTCATTACACTTAGAGACACATGGACACAGGACACGGGAGAGGTGATGACAGATAAGGCTTGGCAGATGGATCTTGAGCATACCAGGAGGGTGTCGAGGAACGTTAAATTTAAATTTATACAGGCCATGGTGCTACATAGAGCGTACCTCACCCCACAGAGATTAAACAGAATGTTTCCCGACTCCCCCCACTGCTGTCCATGCTGTAAAGCAGATGAGGCTGGCTTTCTCCATATGTTGTGGGCATGTCCGTACCTGAATAGTTATTGGGGGGGGGAATTTGTCAGACACTGCGTACAGTAACCGCCCTTCCGGTCCCAGAGGATGCGTTATATTGCTTGGTGGGATCCCGCAAAAAATCTAAAAAACAAAAAGCTAAATTGAAATTCCTAGATCTGGCCCTGCTATTAGCGATAAGGGTTATTACGATGAGGTGGAAGTCGCACGGACCGCCTAGAGTATCTATATGGCAGTCCGAGATGTTGAAATGGGGCAGGGCGGAGAGTGCAGTATTGAGACGGGAGGAGGGGAGGGGGCAAAGGAAGCATCCCATAGCGCAGGATTGGGAGGCTATGCTGCTGGAACTCGAGGAGATAGAGATGGCAACATCGTGGATAGAGGGTGTGTGAATGTAAGGATGGTACAGGGCCTGCAGACATGTGCAATATCGATGTACTAAAGCCCGCTAGTGCACGGGTGTGGTTTCTGTGAAATTAAATACATGCTATGACAGTCTGATTCATTATGACGGAGTGTTACATTTTGGACTAAACATGAGCAGGAGACGTATGGGAATAGGGCGGGTGTTGTGGGGAGGGGGGAGGATCGGGGTTTGGTCCTTTAGTTTGTTGATTACTAAACTTGTTGATGTGACACTGTGTAATGTACCAATGACAGTACAAGCGCCTTCATGGAAATGTAGGTAGGGGAAGAATATGATGTACTGTACTCCTGTATTTCTTTCCATATGACATCTATAACATGCTGGAATTGTACACAACCGCCTTGTTTGGTTGGAAAGAAAATGAGAAAAAGACTATACTGTGTAATAAGAACCAATGATAAAATGGTGACAATACTGTACAGTTGCGAATAAAGAGTTTTACAAACAAAAAAGAATGTTCCTCGTGAAAACAGTCCATCCAAAACCTTGATCATCTCAACCAACCACCCTGCAGCCCACTGTTCTTTAGTTGGGAAGAAAACAAGTTACTTACCTGTAACTGTAGTTCTCCAGTATTGCCAACTTTCATAGATTCACATGCTTGAATCATTCCCCGTTGTCGAGATGGGAGTCCCCGGAATATAAAAAAGCAATGCTTAGATAAATACACAACAGAAAAAAAGCCTAGGCCCATTTCCATTTTGTAGCCCATAACAGTCATTATGTAAAAGAGACTACATTTTTCCCTGCGCCAATCAGGACCTCTCACCCTCTAGAACACTCCTGAGAGAACCTTAGCCCTTCAGATTTTCGAGCACTTGTGCCAAAGATAATGTTTGTGCCCAAAAATCGAAAGGTGAGCCTCTCAGGGGAGGAGGGTGGGTTGCATGTGAATCTATGAAAGTTACCAACAGTTACAGGTAAGTAACTTGTTTTCTTACTCCAGTATTGGAACTTTCATAGATTCACATGCTTGAATCAGAGTAGCTAGCAGTAAGTAGCACATTTTATTGCGCCTGAACCTGATAGAAGGCAGAACGCGTCTTGAAACTGCACCATACTTATGCATCATCTTAAAACTCACAGGTATCGCATAGCCTAGACTTATTCTTTGACAATAACAACAATGTATATCCATCTTAACATATGACAAGAAAAAGCAGTTACAATAAATTGTGAACATGCAATGTATAAAGGAAGGAGGGATGATAAAGCGGGCTCACCGTCACTGGAAAAGGTATCTCAGCACTGCTTGTCCCACTGCCACATCATTATCCGCGGCTGCATCCAGGCACTAATGCCTGGTAAAGGTGTGCGTACTCTTCCAGGTAGCCGCCCTGCAAATGTCCTGGATGGGTACTCCATCAAGTAACGCAGTGGAAGTAGACACTGCTCTTGTAGAATGAGCACGAACCCGTGAATTCAACGGCTTCCCTGCTGCCTGATGGCAATATTGTATTGCACTGGAAACCCATTGGGCAATTCCCCTTTTGGACAGAGGAAACCCCATTCTGGGTGCACTGAAGGATACAAAGAGCTGTGATGACTTGCGAAGAGGTTTTGTTCTTTGCTGGACATACAGCGAATGGAGAATCCTTTCCGCCGCAGTAGTCGGTTGAGGAAAAAACCTCTTCAGAATCAGAGGTTCATTCAAGTGAAACTCTGATGGTACTTTGGGTATAAACTTGGATAAGTTCTAAGGACTATCCGATCCTCCACGAACTGTAAGAAAGGTTCCTGTATGGTGAGAGCTTGTATCTCTCCCACTCTCCTGGCCGAAGTGAGTGCTACAAGAAGAGCCACCTTGCAAGACAAAAATTTAAGATCCGCCCTGTGAATCGGTTTAAATAGATGCTTCATTAGTTGTGATATTACTATGTTTAGCTGCCGGAGACGTGGTGGAGGCTTTAT
Organism: Lissotriton helveticus; assembly: GCF_964261635.1. Classification (NCBI taxonomy): domain Eukaryota; kingdom Metazoa; phylum Chordata; class Amphibia; order Caudata; family Salamandridae; genus Lissotriton; species Lissotriton helveticus. The sequence continues at coordinate 919,773,519 of NC_136072.1, forward strand.
TGGAGGAAAGTTTCGAAATAACCCCTTCATGAATTTCCGAATGAGGTCACACACTGCTCGTCCCATCAGCGTGTGACCCCGGAGCATGATGGTCGATGTAGTAGGTATCAGCGGGTGCGCTTCTACCCGAGTCTTGAATCTTGAGGGTGTTCATGTGCTTGCCATCCCTGGACACGTGTTTCGCGGTCATTACCGCTCGTCAGCAGGGATTAGGCGTGTGCACGGGGTTGCTGCATGGGCTGCCGAAAATATTCGTAGGTCCAGATACCTCTTATGGCGCGCAGGTGCATTATCTCGAGGTCGTCACCTCCACCGGCTCAAGGGAGACTGTATAAATAGTATTTCTGAATGAGGTCGCACACTGCTCGTCCCATCAGCGTGTGACCCCGGAGCATGATGGTCGATGTAGTAGGTATCAGCGGGTGCGCTTCTACCCGAGTCTCGAATCTTGAGGGTGTTCACTGATGTGCTTGCCATCCCTGGACACATGTTTCGCGGTCATTACTGCTCGTCAGCAGGGATTAGGCGTGTGCACGGGGTTGCTGCGTGGGCTGACGAAAATATTCGTAGGTCCAGATACCTCCTATGGCGCGCAGGTGCGTTATCTCGAGGTCGTCACCTCCACCAGCTCAAGGGAGCCTGTATAAATAGTATTTCCGAATGAGGTCGCACACTGCTCGTCCCATCAGCGTGTGACCCCGGAACATGATGGTCGATGTAGTAGGTATCAGCGGGTGTGCTTCTACCCGAGTCTTGAATCTTGAGGGTGTTCACTGATGTGCTTGCTGTGAGAAGTTGGCCTGGTATATGATGCTCACTAGTTCTAGTGATCACCTTGTACCATGCCAAGCAACCCTTATGATGATTGGTTGTAAGTCAACCTTAATAGACCAGCTATCCTAGTAGCGTGGACAAAGCAGTCTTAGGCTAAACTCTGTAAAGGCATGTGAAGCAAGCTGTTTTACCATACACAATCCCCTTGAATACCAAATGAAAGGACACCACACAGATATATATTGAAAATATATATAGATTTATTTCTACAAATATCCCCTATACTCTTTATGAGCACAGAAGCAAATGCGTTAAAACAAAACACAGTTTAAATATACAAAAGTTGCACAATATGGATGAGCCCTAGGGGCCACCTAAACCATATACTAAAATAGTGGTATAAGAACCAGTATGGGGAAAGGAAAGAGGCCTAGGGCCTGGTGAATCGCTGGAGCTGTTCGGGACTAACAGTGATGAAGTCGGGAAAGGCCCGCGGGACTCGGGTGCAGTGCTCAAAGTGCACGCATGCACCAATGTTAAGTCAACGGTGCGTAAAAGTTACAAAGTTAGTGTTTTAGGAACCTTCCGATGGACCTACAAGGATAAAACTTTAGACACAGGCACTAGAGGTGTATACCAGTGTGGGAACACCGGCGGTGCTGAGTTACCTCACCCACAGGAAGCGGGTGCACAGATGCGAAGTAGTGTCGGGTTTCGTCACGCCGGTCGATGGTGCTTGGAGCTGAAGATGCTGCAGGCGGGTCGTCGAGGAGAGTTCCGGTGGATCTAAGGGTGGATCTGAAGAGGTGAAGACCTGAAAGCAGAGGGGACAATGTTCAAAGTCACTAGCCAGTGACTACCGTGGAACCAGGATGGAACCAGGCAATGTCGCGTGAAAACAGGTGAAGAGGTGCAGCTTGTCTCCGTAGCCACGTGGACACAAAGAGGTCAAGGACGTTCAGGAGTCGATCACGAGCTGTCTCACAAAGGCTCTAGCTGATGGCGGTGTTGGCAACTTGATTGGAGCAAACAGGCCTTGGCTAATGCAAGCCACGCAGGAAGTGGAAAAAGCTTAACACTCGGACCAGCAAGGTCAGAGCGGGTGCTCCTTTTCAGGGGAGCAAGGGCCAGTCTGCAGCAACCAGACCAGTGGTGCAAGTTGTAGTTTTCGTTGCCAAGATGGCCACTAGCCGCGTGGCAAGTGACCGGGATGGCGCGTCAAGTGGCAAAGTGCAAAAGGGCCCCACGCAGATCGTGGAGATGCTGGGGGGCTGATCTTCAGTGCAAATGCTGCTCGGTGTTGGGGCTTCTCAAACCCCAAAGCACAGCACTGAGGGTGCCTCAGGTGCTGCGCAGTCAGCTTTTCAAGGGTCTTCCGAGATGTCCGGTCCCACGTCTCTCGGTGCCTCCACGGGTCCCTTCTTTGCAGGGACTGTGGATCGGGCTCTGAGATGTCTGGGAGTCTGGGCCTCGTCGGGCTTTGGGCTCGGGCTCCGGCAGGAGGTAGCGGCAAAGCAGATGTCGAGTTGCTGGTTGGTGCCTGTATTCACAGGGTGGTCACTCCTTGGCCACAAGGGAGATTCTCTTCAGTCTTCTGTGCAGCAGAATGTCGAAGTCCAGTCTTCTTCTTAGTTTCAAGTCGAGTTCAGGATGATCTGAAGTCTTGGGACACAGCTCCTACTCTTATTCCTAATCTAGGGGCCGGATTACCTGCTAGGTCCCTCCTCTTGGTGGGACCAGGAAGGGGGGCGGTTACACCCCCTTTCCTTTGTCCAGCTTTGCGCCAGAACTGGGGCTGGAGAGCCCCAGCACCGGTTTGAACTGGCATATGCACAGGGAAACCTTGTGTGCCCCAGGCATGTCTGATTCTATTCAGCCCTGTCCTACCCAATACACAAAACCCTGTCTGGGGTGGTGCTAGCACCTCCCAAGGCAGGAAACCCTTTGTCCACGCCGCCCTCGCTGGAAGGACTCCCAGCAGCAGGAGGTCAGACTTGTGTCTGTGGTGGCAGCCTCCATTTTGTGATGCTGAGGCTCATGTTTAACTTTACCCGGGTTTCAGGTTATGTACATGTCGTGTCCCTCTAGAAGGGTGGAATGCTACCCCTGTCGCCAGAACTGGCGAGGGGGTAGTATTATAATTCGTACGACACCTTACTCGACATGTTTTGATAAAGCCAAACCAAAGATAGCATTTAACCGCGAGGTTGATAATGCACTTAAGAGTATATGGTATAGCAGTATCATGGAACAGCTAAAGGAATTGGTTCCGAAAGCTGTAGACAGGCTCAGCTCATGCCAGAGCACCATCTCACATATTTCCAAGCACTCTGCCTCCAAGATTGAAGAGGCCTTCCATAGGAGTGGCTGATAGGAACATGTGTGTCCATTTTGGGTTAGGTATAGGCATACTACACCTAAGTAAGGGGTGATTACACCGACTTACTCCAGCTGAGTGATCCGCCAGTTGTGTCAAGTATGGAGGCCAGGCCAGGGGTGGCACAATACGTGCTGCAGCCCCTGGTAGGCCTTGGAAGCACCTATGCCCTGGGTACCTGGGGTACACTGTTACAGGGGCCAATAAGGTGAACCAGTTCCAATTTCGTAATGCACCTATTGTGCATTGGCATCAATTTAGAGAGAGAACAGCAGGCTGTGGGTCTGATTAGCAGGCCCACAGCCACATTAAGTCATAAACCAGTGAAGCAAAAAGCAAAAATTTGGGGTGACCATAGGATAGCAGACCCTACTCTCCTACACTTGCCATCCCTGGACACGTGTTTCACAGTCATTACCGCTCATCAGCAGGGATTAGGCGTGTGCACGGGGTTGCTGCGTGGGCTGCTGAAAATATTCATAGATCCAGATACCTCTTATGGAGCACAGGTGCGTTATCTCGAGGTCGTCACCTCCACCGGCTCAAGGGAGCCTGTATAAATAGTATTTCCGAATGAGGTCGCACACTGCTCGTCCCATCAGCGTGTGACCCCGGAGCATGATGGTCGATGTAGTAGGTATCAGCGGGTGCGCTTCTACCCGAGTCTTGAATCTTGAGGGTGTTCACTGATGTGCTTGCCATCCCTGGACACGTGTTTCGCGGTCATTACTGCTCGTCAGCAGGGATTAGGCGTGTGCACGGGGTTGCTGCGTGGGCTGCGAAAATATTCGTAGGTCCAGATACCACTTATGGCGCGCAGGTGCGTTATCTCGAGGTCGTCACCTTCACCGGCTCAAGGGAGCCTGTATAAATAGTATTTCCAAATGAGGTCGCACACTGCTCGTCCCATCAGCGTGTGACCCCGGAGCATTATTGTCGATGTAGTAGGTATCAGCGGGTGCGCTTCTACCCGAGTCTTGAATCTTGAGGGTGTTCACTGATGTGCTTGCCATCCCTGGACACGTGTTTCGCGGTCATTACCGCTCGTCAGCAGGGATTAGGCGTCTGCACGGGGTTGTTGCGTGGGCTGCCGAAAATATTCGTAGGTCCAGATACTTCTTATGGCGCGCAGGTGCGTTATCTCGAGGTCGTCACCTCCACCGGCTCAAGGGAGCCTGTATAAATAGTATTTCCGAATGAGGTCGCACACTGCTCGTCCCATCAGCGTGTGACCCCGGAGCATGATGGTCGATGTAGTAGGTATCAGCGGGTGCGCTTCTAGCCGAGTTTTGAATCTTGAGGGTGTTCACTGATGTGCTTGCCATCCCTGGACACGTGTTTCGCGGTCATTACCGCTCGTCAGCAGGGATTAGCCGTGTGCACGGGGTTGCTGCGTGGGCTGCCGAAAATTTTCGTAGGTCCAGATACCTCTTATGGCTCAGGTGCGTTATCTCGAGGCCGTCACCTCCACCGGCTCAAGGGAGCCTGTATAAATAGTATTTCCGAATGAGGTCGCACACTGTTTGTCCCATCAGCGTGTGACCCCGGAGCATGATGGTCGATGTAGTAGGTATCAGCGGGTTTGCTTCTACCCGAGTCTTGAATCTTGAGGGTGTTCACTGATGTGCTTGCCATCCCTGGACATGTGTTTTGCGGTCATTATCGCTCGTCAGCAGGGATTAGGCGTGTGCACGGGGTTGCTGCGTGGGCTGCCGAAAATATTCATAGGTCCAATACCTCTTATGGCGCGCAGGTGCGTTATCTCGAGGTCGTCACCTCCACCGGCTCAAGGGAGCCTGTATAAATAGTATTTCCGAATGAGGTCGCACACTGCTCGTCCCATCAGCGTGTGACCCCGGAGCATGATGGTCGATGTAGTAGGTATCAGCGGGTGCGCTTCTACCCGAGTCTTGAATTTTGAGGGTGTTCACTGATGTGCTTGCCATCCCTGGACACGTGTTTCGCGGTCATTACCGCTCGTCAGCAGTGTTAGGCGTGTGCACCGGGTTGCTGCGTGGGCTGCCGAAAATATTCGCAGGTCCAGATACCTCTTATGGCGCGCAGGTGCGTTATCTCGAGGTCGTCACCTCCACCGGCTCAAGGGAGCCTGCATAAGTCTTGATTCTTGAGGGTGTTCACTGGTGTGCTTGCCATCCCTGGGCACGTGTTTTGCGTTCATTAATGCTCATCAGCAGGGATTACGCGTGTGCACGGGGTTGCTGCGTGGGCTGCTGAAAATATCAGTGAACACCCTCAAGACTCAAGACTCGGGTAGAAGCGCACCCGCTGATACCTACTACATCGACCATCATGCTCCGGGGTCACAGGCTGATGGGACGAGCAGTGTGCGACCTCACTCGGAAATACTATTTATAGAGGCTCCCTTGAGCGGGTGGAGGTGACGACCTCGAGACAACGCACCTGCGCGCCTTAAGAGGTATCTGGACCTACGAATATTTTCGGCAGCCCACGCAGCAACCCCGTGCACACGCCTAATCCCTGCTGATGAGTATTAATGAACGCGAAACACATGTCCAGGGATGGCAAGCACACCAGTGAACACCCTCAAGACTCAAGACTTGGGTAGAAGTACACCCGCTGCTACCGACCACATCGACCATCATGCTCCGGGGTCACACGCTGATGGGACGAGAAGTGTGCGACCTCATTCGGACATACTATTTATACAGGCTCCCTTGAGCCGGTGGAGGTGACGACCTCGAGACAACGCACCTGCGCGCCTTAAGAGGTATCTGGCCCAACAAATATTTTCGGCAGCCCACGCAGCAACCCCGTGCACACGCCTAATTCCTGCTGATGAGCGTTAATGAACGCGAAACACCTGTCCAGGGATGGCAAGCACACCAGTGAACACCCTCAAGACTCAAGACTTGGGTAGAAGCGCACCCGCTGATACCGACCACATCGACCATCATGCTCCGGGGTGACACGCTGATGGGACGAGCAGTGTGCGACCTCATTCGGACATTCTATTTATACAGGCTCCCTTGAGCCGGTGGAGGTGATGACCTCGAGACAACGCACCTGCGCGCCTTAAGAGGTATCTGGACCTACGAATATTTTCGGCAGCCCACGCAGCAACCCCGTGCACACGCCTAATCCCTGCTGATGAGCGTTAATGAACACGAAACACGTGTCCAGGGATGGCAAGCACACCAGTGAACACCCTCAAGACTCAAGACTTGGGTAGAAGCGCACCCGCTGATACCGATCACATCGACCATCATGCTCCGGGGTCACACGCTGATGGGACGAGCAGTGTGCGACCTCATTCGGACATACTATTTATACCGGCTCCCTTGAGCCGGTGGAGGTGATGACCTCGAGACAACGCACATGCGCGCCTTAAGAGGTATCTGGACCTACGAATATTTTCGGCAGCCCACGCAGCAACCCCGTGCACACGCCTAATCCCTGCTGATGAGCATTAATGAACGCGAAACACCTGTCCAAGGATGGCAAGCACACCAGTGAACACCCTCAAGTCTCAAGACTTGGGTAGAATCGCACCCGCTGACACCGACCACATCGACCATCATGCTCCGGGGTCACACGCTGATGGGACGAGCAGTGTGCGACCTCATTCGGACATACTATTTATACAGGCTCCCTTGAGCCGGTGGAGGTGACGACCTCGAGACAACGCACCTGCGCGCCGTAAGAGGTATCTGGACCAACGAATATTTTCGGCAGCCCACGCAGCAACCCCGTGCACACGCCTAATCCCTGCTGATGAGCGTTAATGAACGCTAAACACGTGTCCAGGGATGGCAAGCACACCAGTGAATACCCTCAAGACTCAAGACTTGGGTAGAAGCGCACCCGCTTATACCGACCACATCGACCATCATGCTCCGGGGTCACAGGCTGATGGGACAGCAGTGTGCGACCTCATTCGGACATACTATTTATACAGGCTCCCTTGAGCCGGTGGAGGTGATGACCTCGAGACCACGCTCCTGCGCGCCTTAAGAGGTATCTGGACCTACGAATATTTTCTGCAGCAAACGCAGCAACCCCCTGCACACGCCTAATCCCTGCTGATGAGCGTTAATGAACGCGAAACACGTGTCCAAGGATGGCAAGCACACCAGTGAACACCCTCAATACTCAAGACTTGGGTAGAAGCGCACCCGCTGATACCGACCACATCGACCATCATGCTCCGGGGTCACACGCTGATCGGACGAACAGTGTGCGACCTCATTCGGACATACTATTTATACAGGCTCCCTTGAGCCGGTGGAGGTGACGACCTCGAGACAACGCACCTGCGCGCCTTAAGAAGTATCTAGACCTAGGAATATTTTCGACAGCCCACGCAGCAACCCCGTGGACACGCCTAATCCCTGCTGATGAGTGTTAATGAACGCGAAACACATGTCCAGGGATGGCAAGCACAGCAGTGAACACCCTCAAGACTCAAGACTTGGGTAGAAGCGCACCCGCTGATACCGACCACATGGACCATCATGCTCCGGGGTCACACGCTGATGGGACAGCAGTGTGCGACCTCATTCGGACATACTATTTATACAGGCTCCCTTGAGCCGGTGGAGGTGATGACCTCGAGACCACGCTCCTGCGCGCCTTAAGAGGTATCTGGACCTACGAATATTTTCTGCAGCAAACGCAGCAACCCCCTGCACACGCCTAATCCCTGCTGATGAGCGTTAATGAACGCGAAACACGTGTCCAAGGATGGCAAGCACACCAGTGAACACCCTCAATACTCAAGACTTGGGTAGAAGCGCACCCGCTGATACCGACCACATCGACCATCATGCTCCGGGGTCACACGCTGATCGGACGAACAGTGTGCGACCTCATTCGGACATACTATTTATACAGGCTCCCTTGAGCCGGTGGAGGTGACGACCTCGAGACAACGCACCTGCGCGCCTTAAGAAGTATCTAGACCTAGGAATATTTTCGACAGCCCACGCAGCAACCCCGTGGACACGCCTAATCCCTGCTGATGAGTGTTAATGAACGCGAAACACATGTCCAGGGATGGCAAGCACACCAGTGAACACCCTCAAGACTCAAGACTTGGGTAGAAGCGCACCCGCTGATACTGACCACATCGACCATCATGCTCCGGGGTCACACACTGATGGGACGAGCAGTGTGCGACCTCATTCGGACATACTATTTATACAGGCTCCCTTGAGCCGGTGGAGGTGATGACCTCGAGACAACGCACCTGCGCGCCTTAAGAGGTATCTGGACCTACGAATATTTTCGGCAGCTCAAGCAGCAACCCTGTGCACAAGCCTAATCCCTGCTGATGAGCGTTAATGAACGCGAAACACGTGTCCAGGGATGGCAAGCACACCAGTGAACACCCTCAATACTCAAGACTTGGGTAGAAGCGCACCCGCTGATACCGACCACATCGACCATCATGCTCTGGGGTCACACGCTGATCGGACGAACAGTGTGCGACCTCATTCGGACATACTATTTATACAGGCTCCCTTCAGCCGGTGGAGGTGACGACCTCGAGACAACGCACCTGCGCGCCTTAAGAAGTATCTGGACCTAGGAATATTTTCGACAGCCCACGCACCAACCCCGTGCACACGCCTAATCCCTGCTGATGAGTGTTAATGAACGCGAAACACATGTCCAGGGATGGCAAGCACAGCAGTGAACACCCTCAAGACTCAAGACTTGGGTAGAAGCGCACCCGCTGATACCGACCACATCGACCATCATGCTCCGGGGTCACACGCTGATGGGACGAGCAGTGTGCGACCTCATTTGGACATACTATTTATACAGGCTCCCTTGAGCCGGTGGAGGTGACGACCTAGAGACAACGCACCTGTGCGCCTTAAGAGGTATCTGGACAAACGAATATTTTCGGCAGCCCACGCAGCAACCCCGTGCACACGCCTAATCCCTGCTGATGAGCGTTAATGAACGCTAAACACGTGTCCAGGGATGGCAAGCACACCAGTGAATACACTCAAGACTCAAGACTTGGGTAGAAGCGCACCCGCTGATACCGACCACATCGACCATCATGCTCCGGGGTCACACGCTTATGGGACAGCAGTGTGCGACCTCATTCGGACATACTATTTATACAGGCTCCCTTGAGCCGGTGTAGGTGATGACCTCGAGACAACGCACCTGCGCACCTTAAGAGGTATCTGGACCTACGAACATTTTCGGCAGCAAACGCAGCAACCCCGTGCACACGCCTAATCCCTGCTGATGAGCGTTAATGAACGCAAAACATGTGTCCAAGGATGGCAAGCACACCAGTGAACACCCTCAAGACTCAAGACTTGGGTAGAATCGCACCCGCTGATACCGACCACATCGACCATCATGCTCCGGGGTCACACGCTGATGGGACCAGCAGTGTGCAACCTCATTCGGACATTCTATTTATACAGGCTCCCTTGAGCCGGTGGAGGTGACGACCTCGAGACAACGCACCTGTGCGCCTTAAGAGGTATCTGGACCTACGAATATTTTCGGCAGCCCACGCAGCAACCCCGTGCACACGCCTAATCCCTGCTGATGAGCGTTAATGAACGCAAAACACATGTCCAGGGATGGCAAGCACACCAGTGAACACCCTCAAGACTCAAGACTTGGGTAGAAGCGCAGCCGCTGATACCGACCACATCGACCATCATGCTCCGGGGTCACACGCTGATGGGATGAGCAGTGTGCGACCTCATTCGGACATACTATTTATACAGGCCCCCTTGAGCCGGTGGAGGTGACGATCTCGAGACAACACACCTGCGCGCCTTAAGAGGTATCTGGACCTACGAATATTTTTGGCAGCCCACGCAGCAACCCCGTGCACACGCCTAATCCCTGCTGAGGAGCGTTAATGAACGCGAAACACGTGTCCAGGGATGGCAAGCACACCAGTGAACACCCTCAAGACTCAAGACTTGGGTAGATGCGCACCCGCTGATACCGACCACATCGACCATCCTGCTACGGGGTCACACGCTGATGGGACGAGCAGTGTGTGACCTCATTCGGACATACTATTTATACAGGCTCCCTTGAGCCGGTGGAGAAGACAACCTCGAGACAACGCACCTGCGCGCCTTAAGAGGTATCTGAACCTACGAATATTTTCGGCAGCCCAAGCAACAACCCCGTGCACACGCCTAATCCCTGCTGATGATCGTTAATGAACGCTAAACACGTGTCCAGGGATGGAAAGCACACCAGTGAACACCCTCAAGACTCAAGGCTTGGGTAGAAGCGCACCCGCTGATACCGACCACATCGACCATTATGTGCCGGGGTCACACGCTGATGGGACGAGCAGTGTGCGACCTAATTCGGACATACTATTTATACAGGCTCCCGTGAGCCGGTGGAGGTGACGGCCTCGAGACAACGCACCTGCGCGCCTTAGGAGGTATCTGGACCTACAAATATTTTCGGCAGCCCAAGCAGCACCCCAGTGCACATGCCTAATCCCGGCTGATGAACGTTAATGAACGCGAAACACGTGTTCAGGGATAGCAAGCACACCAGTGAACACCCTCAAGACTCAAGACTTGGGTAGAAGCGCACCCGCTGATACCGACCACATCGACCATCATGCTCCGGGGTCACACGCTGATGGGACGAGCAGTGTGCGACCTCATTCGGACATACTATTTATACAGGCTCCCTTGAGCCGGTGGAGGTGACAACCTCGAGACAACGCGCCTTAAGAGGTATCTGGACCTACGAATATTTTCGGCAGCCCAAGCAGCAACCCCGTGCACACGCCTAATCCCTGCTGATGAGCGTTAATGAACGCTAAACACGTGTCCAGGGATGGCAAGCACACCAGTGAATAAACTCAAGACTCAAGACTTGGGTAGAAGCGCACCCGCTGATACCGACCACATCGACCATCATGCTCCGGGGTCACACGCTGATGGGACGAGCAGTGTGCGACCTCATTCGGACATACTATTTATACAGGCTCCCTTGAGCTGGTGGAGGTGATGACCTCGAGACAACGCACCTGCGCGCCTTAAGAGGTATCTGGACCAACGAATATTTTCGGCAGCCCACGCAGCAACCCCGTGTACACGCCTAATCCCTGCTGATGAGCGTTAATGAACGCTAAACACGTGTCCAGGGATGGCAAGCACACCAGTGAATACACTCAAGACTCAAGACTTGGGTAGAAGCGCACCCGCTGATACCGACCACATCGACCATCATGCTCCGGGGTCACACGCTGATGGGACGAGCAGTGTGCGACCTCATTCGGACATACTATTTATACAGGCTCCCTTGAGCCGGTGGAGGTGACGACCTCGAGACAACGCACCTGCGCGCCTTAAGAGATATCTGGACCAACGAATATTTTCGGCAGCCCACGCAGCAACCCCGTGCACACGCCTAATCCCTGCTAATGAGCGTTAATGAACGCTAAACACGTGTCCAGGGATGGCAAGCACACCAGTGAATACACTCAAGACTCAAGACTTGGATAGAAGCGCACCCGCTGATACCGACCACATCGACCATCATGCTCCGGGGTCACACGCTGATGGGACGAGCAGTGTGCGACCTCATTCGGACATACTATTTATACAGGCTCCTTGAGCCAGTGGAGGTGATGACCTCGAGACAACGCACCTGCGCACCTTAAGAGGTATCTGGACCTACGAACATTTTCGGCAGCAAACGCAGCAACCCCGTGCACACGCCTAATCCCTGCTGATGAGCGTTAATGATCGCAAAACACGTGTCCAAGGCTGGCAAGCACACCAGTGAACACCCTCAAGACTCAAGACTTGGGTAGAATCGCACCCGCTGATACCGACCACATCGACCATCATGCTCCGGGGTCACACGCTGATGGGACCAGCAGTGTGCAACCTCATTCGGACATTCTATTTATACAGGCTCCCTTGAGCCGGTGGAGGTGACAACCTCGAGACAACGTGCCTTAAGAGGTATCTGGACCTACGAATATTTTTGGCAGCCCACGCAGCAACCCCGTGCACACGCCTAATCCCTGCTGATGAGCGTTAATGAACGCAAAACACGTGTCCAGGGATGGCAAGCACACCAGTGAACACCCTCAAGACTCAAGACTTGGGTAGAAGCGCACCCGCTGATACCAACCACATCGACCATCATGCTCCAGGGTCACACGCTGATGGGACGAGCAGTGTGCGACCTCATTCGGATATACTATTTATACAGGCTCCCTTGAGCCGGTGGAGGTGACAACCTCGAGACAACGCGCCTTAAGAGGTATCTGGACCTACGAATATTTTCGGCAGCCCAAGCAGCAACCCCGTGCACACGCCTAATCCCTGCTGATGAGCGTTAATGAACGCTAAACACGTGTCCAGGGATGGCAAGCACACCAGTGAATACACTCAAGACTTGTGTAGAAGCGCACCCGCTGATACCGACCACATCGACCATCATGCTCCGGGGTCACACGCTGATGGGACGAGCAGTGTGCGACCTCATTCGGACATACTATTTATACAGGCTCCCTTGAGCCGGTGGAGGTGATGACCTCGAGACAACGCACCTGCGCGCCTTAAGAGGTATCTGGACCAACGAATATTTTCGGCAGCCCACGCAGCAACCCCGTGCACACGCCTAATCCCTGCTGATGAGCGTTAATGAACGCTAAACACGTGTCCAGGGATGGCAAGCACACCAGTGAATACACTCAAGACTCAAGACTTGGGTAGAAGCGCACCCGCTGATACCGACCACATCGACCATCATGCTCCGGGGTCACACGCTGATGGGACAGCAGTGTGCGACCTCATTCGGACATACTATTTATACAGGCTCCCTTGAGCCGGTGGAGGTGACAACCTCGAGACAACGCGCCTTAAAGAGGTATCTGGACCTACGAATATTTTCGGCAGCCCAAGCAGCAACCCCGTGCACACGCCTAATCCCTGCTGATGAGCGTTAATGAACGCGAAACACGTGTCCAGGGATGGCAAGCACACCAGTGAACACCCTCAAGACTCAAGACTTGGGTAGAAGCGCACCCGCTGATACCGACCACATCGACCATTATGCGCCGGGGTCACACGCTGATGGGACGAGCAGTGTGCGACCTAATTCGGACATACTATTTATACAGGCTCCCGTGAGCCGGTGGAGGTGACGACCTCGAGACAACGCACCTGCGCGCCTTAAGAGGTATCTGGACCTACGAATATTTTCGGCAGCCCACGCAGCACCCCAGTGCACACGCCTAATCCCTGCTGATGAGCGTTAATGAACGCAAAACACGTGTCCAGAGATGGCAAGCACACCAGTGAACACCCTCAAGACTCAAGACTTGGGTAGAAGCGCACCCGCTGATACCAACCACATCGACCATCATGCTCCAGGGTCACACGCTGATGGGACGAGCAGTGTGCGACCTCATTCGGACATACTATTTATACAGGCTCCCTTGAGCCGGTGGAGGTGACAACCTCGAGACAACGCGCCTTAAGAGGTATCTGGACCTACGAATATTTTCGGCAGCCCAAGCAGCAACCCCGTGCACACGCCTAATCCCTGCTGATGAGCGTTAATGAACGCTAAACACGTGTCCAGGGATGGCAAGCACACCAGTGAATACACTCAAGACTCAAGACTTGGGTAGAAGCGCACCCGCTGATACCGACCACATCGACCATCATGCTCCGGGGTCACACGCTGATGGGACGAGCAGTGTGCGACCTCATTCGGACATACTATTTATACAGGCTCCCTTGAGCCGGTGGAGGTGATGACCTCGAGACAACGCACCTGCGCGCCTTAAGAGGTATCTGGACCAACGAATATTTTCGGCAGCCCACGCAGCAACCCCGTGCACACGCCTAATCCCTGCTGATGAGCGTTAATGAACGCTAAACACGTGTCCAGGGATGGCAAGCACACCAGTGAATACACTCAAGACTCAAGACTTGGGTAGAAGCGCACCCGCTGATACCGACCACATCGACCATCATGCTCCGGGGTCACACGCTGATGGGACAGCAGTGTGCGACCTCATTCGGACATACTATTTATACAGGCTCCCTTGAGCCGGTGGAGATGATGACCTGGAGACAACGCACTTGCGCACCTTAAGAGGTATCTGGACCTACGAACATTTTCGGCAGCAAACGCAGCAACCCCGTGCACACGCCTAATCCCTGCTGATGAGCGTTAATGAACGCAAAACACATGTCCAAAGATGAAAAGCACACCAGTGAACACCCTCAAGACTCAAGACTTGGGTAGAATCGCACCCGCTGATACCGACCACATCGACCATCATGCTCCGGGGTCACACGCTGATGGGACCAGCAGTGTACGACCTCATTCGGACATTCTATTTATACAGGCTCCCTTGAGCCGGTGGAGGTGACAACCTCGAGACAACGCACCTGCGCGCCTTAAGAGGTATCTGGACCTACGAATATTTTCGGCAGCCCAAGCAGCAACCCCGTGCACTCGCCTAATCCCTGCTGATGAGCGTTAATGAACGCGAAACACGTGTCCAGGGATGGCAAGCACACCAGTGAACACCCTCAAGACTCAAGACTTGGGTAGAAGCGCACCCGCTGATACCGACCACATCGACCATTATGCGCCGGGGTCACACGCTGATGGGACGAGCAGTGTGCGACCTAATTCGGACATACTATTTATACAGGCTCCCGTGAGCCGGTGGAGGTGACGACCTCGAGACAACGCACCTGCGCGCCTTATGAGGTATCTGGACCTACGAATATTTTCGGCAGCCCACGCAGCACCCCAGTGCACACGCCTAATCCCTGCTGATGAGCGTTAATGAACGCAAAACAAGTGTCCAGGGATGGCAAGCACACCAGTGAACACCCTCAAGACTCAAGACTTGGGTAGAAGCGCACCCGCTGATACCAACCACATCGACCATCATGCTCCGGGGTCACAGGCTGATGGGACGAGCAGTGTGCGACCTCATTCGGACATACTATTTATACAGGCTCCCTTGAGCCGGTGGAGGTGACAACCTCAAGACAACGCGCCTTAAGAGGTATCTGGACCTACGAATATTTTCGGCAGCCCAAGCAGCAACCCCGTGCACATGCCTAATCCCTGCTGATGAGCGTTAATGAACGCTAAACACATGCCCAGGGATGGCAAGCACACCAGTGAATACACTCAAGACTCAAGACTTGGGTAGAAGCGCACCCGCGGATACCGACCACATCGACCATCATGCTCCGGGGTCACAAGCTGATGGGACGAGCAGTGTGCAACCTCATTCGGACATACTATTCATACAGGCTCCCTTGAGCCGGTGGAGGTGACGACCTCGAGACAACGCACCTGCGCGCCTTAAGAGGTATCTAGACCAACGAATATTTTCGGCAGCCCACGCAGCAACCCCGTGCACACGCCTAATCCCTGCTGATGAGCGTTAATGAACGCTAAACACGTGTCCAGGGATGGCAAGCACACCAGTGAATACACTCAAGACTCAAGACTTGGGTAGAAGCGCACCCGCTGATACCGACCACATCGACCATCATGCTCCGGGGTCACACGCTGATGGGACAGCAGTGTGCGACCTCATTCGGACATACTATTTATACAGACTCCCTTGAGCCGGTGGAGTTGATGACCTCGAGACAACGCAGCTGCGCACCTTAAGAGGTATCTGGACCTACGAACATTTTCGGCAGCAAACGCAGCAACCCCGTGCACACGCCTAATCCCTGAAGATGAGCGTTAATGAACGCAAAACACGTGTCCAAGGATGGCAAGCACACCAGTGAACACCCTCAAGACTCAAGACTTGGGTAGAATCGCACCCGCTGATACCGACCACATCGACCATCATGCTCCGGGGTCACACGCTGATGGGACCAGCAGTGTGCGACCTCATTCGGACATTCTATTTATACAGGCTCCCTTGAGCCGGTGGAGGTGACAACCTCGAGACAACGCACCTGCGCGCCTTAAGAGGTATCTGGACCTACGAATATTTTCGGCAGCCCAAGCAGCAACCCCGTGCACACGCCTAATCCCTGCTGATGACCGTTAATGAATGCGAAACACATGTCCAGGGATGGCAAGCACACCAGTGAACACCCTCAAGACTCAAGACTTGGGTAGAAGCGCACGCGCTGATACCGACCACATCGACCATCATGCTCCGGGGTCACACGCTGATGGAAAGGGCAGTGTGCGACCTCATTCGGACATACTATTTATACAGGCTCCCTTGAGCCGGTGGAGGTGACGACCTCGAGACAATGCACATGCGCGCCTTAAGAGGTATCTGGACCTACGAATATTTTCGGCAGCCCACGCAGCAACCCCGTGCACACTCCTAATCCCTGCTGATGAGCGTTAATGTACGCGAAACACGTGTCCAGGGATGGCAAGCACACCGGTGAACACCCTCAAGACTCAAGACTTGGGTAGAAGCGCACCCGCTGATACTGACCACATCGACCATCATGCTCCGGGGTCACACGCTGATGGGATGAGCAGTGTGCGACCACATTTGGACATACTATTTATACAGGCACCCTTGAGCCGTTGGAGGTGACGACCTCGAGACAACACACCTGCGCGCCTTAAGAGGTATCTGGACCTACGAATATTTTTGGCAGCCCAGGCAGCAACCCCGTGCACATGCCTAATCCCTGCTGATGAGCGTTAATGAACGCGAAACACGTGTCCAGGGATGGCAAGCACACCAGTGAACACCCTCAAGACTCAAGACTTGGGTAGAAGCGCACCCGCTGATACCGACCACATCGACCATCATGCTCCGGGGTCACACGCTGATGGGATGAGCAGTGTGCGACCTCATTCGGACATACTATTTATACAGGCTCCCTTGAGCCAATGGAGGTGACAACCTCGAGACAACATACCTGTGCGCCTTAAGAGGTATCTGGACCAACGAATATTTTTGGCAGCCCACGCAGCAACCCCGTGCACACGCCTAATCCCTGCTGATGAGCGTTAATGAACGCGAAACACGTGTCCAGGGATGGCAAGCACACCAGTGAACACCCTCAAGACTCAAGACTTGGGTAGAAGCGCACCCGCTGATACCGACCACATCGACCATCATGCTCCGGGGTCACACGCTGATGGGATGAGCAGTGTGCGACCTCATTCGGACATACTATTTATACAGGCTCCCTTGAGCCGTTGGAGGTGACGACCTCGAGACAACACACCTGCGCGCCTTAAGAGGTATCTGGACCTACGAATATTTTTGACAGCCCAGGCAGCAACCCCGTGCACATGCCTAATCCCTGCTGATGAGCGTTAATGAACGCGAAACACGTGTCGAGGGATGGCAAGCACACCAGTGAACACCCTCAAGACTCAAGACTTGGGTAGAAGCGCACCCGCTGATACCGACCACATCGACCATCATGCTCCGGGGTCACACGCTGATGGGATGAGCAGTGTGCGACCTCATTCGGACATACTATTTATACAGGCTCTCTTGAGCCGTTGGAGGTGACGACCTCGAGACAACACACCTGCGCGCCTTAAGAGGTATCTGGACCTACGAATATTTTTGGCAGCCCACGCAGCAACCCCGTGCACACGCCTAATCCCTGCTGATGAGCGTTAATGAACGCAAAACACGTGTCCAAGGATGGCAAGCACACCAGTGAACACCCTCAAGACTCAAGACTTGGGTAGAATCGCACCCGCTGATACCGACCACATCGACCATCATGCTCCGGGGTCACACGCTGATGGGACCAGCAGTGTGCGACCTCATTCGGACATTCTATTTATACAGGCTCCCTTGAGCCGGTGGAGGTGACAACCTCGAGACAACGCACCTGCGCGCCTTAAGAGGTATCTGGACCTACGAATATTTTCGGCAGCCCAAGCAGCAACCCCGTGCACACGCCTAATCCCTGCTGATGACCGTTAATGAATGCGAAACACATGTCCAGGGATGGCAAGCACACCAGTGAACACCCTCAAGACTCAAGACTTGGGTAGAAGCGCACGTGCTGATACCGACCACATCGACCATCATGCTCCGGGGTCACACGCTGATGGGATGAGCAGTGTGCGACCTCATTTGGACATACTATTTATACAGGCACCCTTGAGCCGTTGGAGGTGACGACCTCGAGACAACACACCTGCGCGCCTTAAGAGGTATCTGGACCTACGAATATTTTTGGCAGCCCAGGCAGCAACCCCGTGCACATGCCTAATCCCTGCTGATGAGCGTTAATGAACGCGAAACACGTGTCCAGGGATGGCAAGCACACCAGTGAACACCCTCAAGACTCAAGACTTGGGTAGAAGCGCACCCGCTGATACCGACCACATCGACCATCATGCTCCGGGGTCACACGCTGATGGGATGAGCAGTGTGCGACCTCATTCGGACATACTATTTATACAGGCTCCCTTGAGCCAATGGAGGTGACAACCTCGAGACAACATACCTGTGCGCCTTAAGAGGTATCTGGACCTACGAATATTTTTGGCAGCCCACGCAGCAACCCCGTGCACACGCCTAATCCCTGCTGATGAGCGTTAATGAACGCGAAACACGTGTCCAGGGATGGCAAGCATACCAGTGAACACCCTCAAGACTCAAGACTTGGGTAGAAGCGCACCCGCTGATACTGACCACATCGACCATCATGCTCCGGGGTCACACGCTGATGGGATGAGCAGTGTGCGACCTCATTTGGACATACTATTTATACAGGCTCCCTTGAGCCGTTGGAGGTGACGACCTCGAGACAACACACCTGCGCGCCTTAAGAGGTATCTGGACCTACGAATATTTTTGCCAGCCCAGGCAGCAACCCCGTGCACATGCCTAATCCCTGCTGATGAGCGTTAATGAACGCGAAACACGTGTCGAGGGATGGTAAGCACACCAGTGAACACCCTCAAGACTCAAGACTTGGGTAGAAGCGCACCCGCTGATACCGACCACATCGACCATCATGCTCCGGGGTCACACGCTGATGGGATGAGCAGTGTGCGACCTCATTCGGACATACTATTTATACAGGCTCTCTTGAGCCGTTGGAGGTGACGACCTCGAGACAACACACCTGCGCGCCTTAAGAGGTATCTGGACCTACGAATATTTTTGGCAGCCCACGCAGCAACCCCGTGCACATGCCTAATCCCTGCTGATGAGCGTTAATGAACGCGAAACACGTGTCGAGGGATGGCAAGCACACCAGTGAACACCCTCAAGACTCAAGACTTGGGTAGAAGCGCACCCGCTGATACCGACCACATCGACCATCATGCTCCGGGGTCACACGCTGATGGGACGAGCAGTGTGTGACCTCATTCGGACATACTATTTATACAGGCTCCCTTGAGCCGGTGGAGGTGACAACCTCGAGACAACGCACCTGCGCGCCTTAAGAGGTATCTGGACCTACGAATATTTTCGGCAGCCCAAGCAGCAACCCTGTGCACAAGCCTAATCCCTGCTGATGAGCGTTAATGAACGCGAAACACGTGTCCAGGGATGGCAAGCACACCAGTGAACACCCTCAATACTCAAGACTTGGGTAGAAGCGCACCCGCTGATACCAACCACATCGACCATCATGCTCCGGGGTCACAGGCTGATGGGACGAGCAGTGTGCAACCTCATTCGGACATACTATTTATACAGGCTCCCTTGAGCCGGTGGAGGTGACAACCTCAAGACAACGCGCCTTAAGAGGTATCTGGACCTACGAATATTTTCGGCAGCCCAAGCAGCAACCCCGTGCACACGCCTAATCCCTGCTGATGAGCGTTAATGAACGCTAAACACATGTCCAGGGATGGCAAGCACACCAGTGAATACACTCAAGACTCAAGACTTGGGTAGAAGCGCACCCGCGGATACCGACCACATCGACCATCATGCTCCGGGGTCACACGCTGATGGGACGAGCAGTGTGCAACCTCATTCGGACATACTATTTATACAGGCTCCCTTGAGCCGGTGGAGGTGACGACCTCGAGACAACGCACCTGCGCGCCTTAAGAGGTATCTGGACCAACGAATATTTTCGGCAGCCCACGCAGCAACCCCGTGCACACGCCTAATCCCTGCTGATGAGCGTTAATGAACGCTAAACACGTGTCATGGGATGGCAAGCACACCAGTGAATACACTCAAGACTCAAGACTTGGGTAGAAGCGCACCCGCTGATACCGACCACATCGACCATCATGCTCCGGGGTCACACGCTGATGGGACAGCAGTGTGCGACCTCATTCGGACATACTATTTATACAGACTCCCTTGAGCCGGTGGAGTTGATGACCTCGAGACAACGCACCTGCGCACCTTAAGAGGTATCTGGACCTACGAACATTTTCGGCAGCAAACGCAGCAACCCCGTGCACACGCCTAATCCCTGCTGATGAGCGTTAATGAACGCAAAACACGTGTCCAAGGATGGCAAGCACACCAGTGAACACCCTCAAGACTCAAGACTTGGGTAGAATTGCACCCGCTGATACCGACCACATCGACCATCATGCTCCGGGGTCACACGCTGATGGGACCAGCAGTGTGCGACCTCATTCGGACATTCTATTTATACAGGCTCCCTTGAGCCGGTGGAGGTGACAACCTCGAGACAACGCACCTGCGCGCCTTAAGAGGTATCTGGACCTACGAATATTTTCGGCAGCCCAAGCAGCAACCCCGTGCACACGCCTAATCCCTGCTGATGAGCGTTAATGAACGCGAAACACGTGTCCAGGGATGGCAAGCACACCAGTGAACACCCTCAATACTCAAGACTTGGGTAGAAGCGCACCCGCTGATACCAACCACATCGACCATCATGCTCCGGGGTCACAGGCTGATGGGACGAGCAGTGTGCGACCTCATTCGGACATACTATTTATACAGGCTCCCTTGAGCCGGTGGAGGTGACAACCTCAAGACAACGCGCCTTAAGAGGTATCTGGACCTACGAATATTTTCGGCAGCCCAAGCAGCAACCCCGTGCACACGCCTAATCCCTGCTGATGAGCGTTAATGAACGCTAAACACATGTCCAGGGATGGCAAGCACACCAGTGAATACACTCAAGACTCAAGACTTGGGTAGAAGCGCACCCGCGGATACCGACCACATCGACCATCATGCTCCGGGGTCACACGCTGATGGGACGAGCAGTGTGCAACCTCATTCGGACATACTATTTATACAGACTCCCTTGAGCCGGTGGAGTTGATGACCTCGAGACAACGCACCTGCGCACCTTAAGAGGTATCTGGACCTACGAACATTTTCGGCAGCAAACGCAGCAACCCCGTGCACACGCCTAATCCCTGCTGATGAGCGTTAATGAACGCAAAACACGTGTCCAAGGATGGCAAGAACACCAGTGAACACCCTCAAGACTCAAGACTTGGGTAGAATCGCACCCGCTGATACCGACCACATCGACCATCATGCTCCGGGGTCACACGCTGATGGGACCAGCAGTGTGCGACCTCATTCGGACATTCTATTTATACAGGCTCCCTTGAGCCGGTGGAGGTGACAACCTCGAGACAACGCACCTGCGCGCCTTAAGAGGTATCTGGACCTACGAATATTTTCGGCAGCCCAAGCAGCAACCCCGTGCACACGCCTAATCCCTGCTGATGAGCGTTAATGAATGCGAAACACATGTCCAGGGATGGCAAGCACACCAGTGAACACCCTCAAGACTCAAGACTTGGGTAGAAGCGCACGCGCTGATACCGACCACATCGACCATCATGCTCCGGGGTCACACGCTGATGGAAAGGGCAGTGTGCGACCTCATTCGGACATACTATTTATACAGGCTCCCTTGAGCCGGTGGAGGTGACGACCTCGAGACAATGCACATGCGCGCCTTAAGAGGTATCTGGACCTACAAATATTTTCGGCAGCCCACGCAGCAACCTCGTGCACACTCCTAATCCCTGCTGATGAGCGTTAATGTACGCGAAACACGTGTCCAGGGATGGCAAGCACACCAGTGAACACCCTCAAGACTCAAGACTTGGGTAGAAGCGCGCCCGCTGATACTGACCACATCGACCATCATGCTCCGGGGTCACACGCTGATGGGATGAGCAGTGTGCGACCTCATTTGGACATACTATTTATACAGGCACCCTTGAGTCGTTGGAGGTGACGACCTCGAGACAACACACCTGCGCGCCTTAAGAGGTATCTGGACCTACGAATATTTTTGGCAGCCCAGGCAGCAACCCCGTACACATGCCTAATCTGTTTATAGCAGATCTGTCACAGACCCTGGATGAAACTAATAGTCATCCTCCAAAGGTGGGCGGCACGGCACTCAGCAATCTGTTATATGCCGATGACCTAGTTCTTTTCAGCCTCACCAAGGTCGGGCTGCAAAGGCTCCTTGACACACTGCTTCGCTACACAATAGCGAATCAATTAGAAGTCAATCTAAAGAAAACCCAAGTAGTCCCCTTTGGGAAGAAACGACATGTCTGCGGTGGGTGGACTTTCAACAACATAAGCCTCGCGATTGGTCAATCGTATAAATATCTTGGTGTCCACCTGGATTCAAGGGGCAACCTTTTAAAACAGCGTCACGAGATTGCAGTTAAAGCCACGACCCTTGCAGTATCTTTAACCAAGCTTTCGAAAAACCTCTCAGGTCCAACCCTTTCGCCCCTCCTGGAAGTCCTGAGAGCGAAAATCGGCCCCACCCTATCATACGGGATAGAGTCATTCAAGGGTAAATTGAATACGGCCCTAAATCAACATACCACCAAAATCTATAAAAAGGTCCTCCAGTTGCCAACTTCTGCATCTGCTGCACAGATAAGACTGGAGATGGGGCTACCAAACTATGAGGTTTTGAATATTGGTGCATATCTAAACTTGTGTCACAAGCTGAGGCAGGCTAACCCAGGCTCACTAGAATCTCTAGTCTGGCTGGAAATCTCCCAGAAAAATCCAGGTGGAACGTTTGGTCGCCTTTTTAAGGACTACATTCAACAAATGTCAGCAGGTGACCTATGGGCTCTTAACCCCAGTCAGACAGCGTTTAAAATCGCCATCAAAAAATGTGTAAGAATGAGATCACTCATCACAGACAAAGCACTCTTCTCAAAACGCAGCCATTCTTGGGCCCTTGTAAATTCTTACAGTCGGCTACTCCCCGCCGCTTACTTTTCCTGCACATATCCACTGTATCTAAAACGAACCCTTATAGCCATTAGAATGGGTGATTGGCGTTTTCTGCAAGATTTACCTCCTTGGAGACGGACAGTGGAAGATCTAACCTGCAGAGGGTGCGGTAAAACAGCCGAAACATTGCTACACGTGGTTTGCCTTTGCCCAGCCTTTAACCTCCAACGCAGGTGCAAACTAAAACCCGAATGGAATAGGTTGGGCGCCCGAACCTGCAGGCAAGCCATCATTGTGGCTCTGAACCCTGAAAACACTGACTTGAATATCAGACTCACAAAGTTCATCCAGCAAGCTTATCGTAATTTTAACTTAAAGAGGTCCTGCTAAATCCTCCCTCTTATTTCCTTTTTCTTTTTTATTACTTAATGACCCTTACGATACATCCCAAATTTCTAGGGGGATGAAACGAAAAGAATATGAGTAGTACCCCTAGGAGAATTGGGTCGTTTTTTAGTTGTTTGATATCCAACTCAGTGAGAGTAAAGTAAATGGGGTGAAGTTCCCAGTATATTAGATTTTAACTTTTGTACTATTTTTCTTTTTTTTTCTTTTTTCTTCTGGTTTTTATCCTTTATAAAAATAATTTTTTTTTTTATGGACCTAGGAGGTTGAGGATGCGGAAGACCCCTATTTTTATCATGCCTGGCTAATTGACTGTCTTGTTGTTTTTATTTTTAATAAGTTGTATACAACGTGAACTATGTAATCCTCTTTTAAAGATATCTGTGTTATATCTAAATAAATAATTTCTAGTCATGCCTAATCCCTGCTGATGAGCGTTAATGAACGCGAAACACGTGTCCAGGGATGGCAAGCACACCAGTGAACACCCTCAAGACTCAAGACTTGGGTAGAAGCGCACCCGCTGATACCGACCACATCGACCATCATGCTCCGGGGTCACACGCTGATGGGATGAGCAGTGTGCGACCTCATTCGGACATACTATTTATACAGGCTCCCTTGAGCCGTTGGAGGTGACGACCTCGAGACAACACACCTGCGCGCCTTAAGAGGTATCTGGACCTACGAATATTTTTGGCAGCCCACGCAGCAACCCCGTGCACATGCCTAATCCCTGCTGATGAGCGTTAATGAACGCGAAACACTTGTCCAGGGATGGCAAGCACACCAGTGAACACCCTCAAGACTCAAGACTTGGGTAGAAGCGCACCCGCTGATACCGACCACATCGACCATCATGCTCCGGGGTCACACGCTGATGGGACGAGCAGTGTGCGACCTCATTTGGACATACTATTTATACAGGCTCCCTTGAGCCGGTGGAGGTGACAACCTCGAGACAAAGCACCTGCGCGCCTTAAGAGGTATCTGGACCTACGAATATTTTCGGCAGCCCAAGCAGCAACCCTGTGCACAAGCCTAATCCCTGCTGATGAGCGTTAATGAACGCGAAACACGTGTCCAGGGATGGCAAGCACACCAGTGAACACCCTCAATACTCAAGACTTGGGTAGAAGCGCACCCGCTGATACCGACCACATCGACCATCATGCTCTGGGGTCACACGCTGATCGGACGAACAGTGTGCGACCTCATTCGGACATACTATTTATACAGGCTCCCTTGAGCCGGTGGAGGTGACGACCTCGAGACAACGCACCTGCACGCCTTAAGAAGTATCTTGACCTAGGAATATTTTCGACAGCCCACGCAGCAACCCCGTGCACACGCCTAATCCCTGCTGATGAGTGTTAATGAACATGAAACACATGTCCAGGGATGGCAAGCACACCAGTGAACACCCTCAAGACTCAAGACTTGGGTAGAAGCGCACCCGCTGATACCGACCACATCGACCATCATGCTCTGGGGTCACACGCTGATGGGACGAGCAGTGTGCGACCTCATTCGGACATACTATTTATACAGGCTCCCTTGAGCCGGTGGAGGTGACGACCTCGAGACAACGCACCTGCGCGCTTAAGAGGTATCTGGACCAACGAATATTTTCGGCAGCCCACGCAGCAACCCCGTGCACACGCCTAATCCCTGCTGATGAGCGTTAATGAACGCTAAACACGTGTCCAGGGATGGCAAGCACACCAGTGAATACACTCAAGACTCAAGACTTGGGTAGAAGCGCACCCGCTGATACCGACCACATCGACCATCATGCTCCGGGGTCACACGCTGATGGGACAGCAGTGTGCGACCTCATTCGGACATACTATTTATACAGACTCCCTTGAGCCGGTGGAGTTGATGACCTCGAGACAACGCACCTGCGCACCTTAAGAGGTATCTGGACCTACGAACATTTTCGGCAGCAAACGCAGCAACCCCGTGCACACGCCTAATCCCTGCTGATGAGCGTTAATGAACGCAAAACACGTGTCCAAGGATGGCAAGCACACCAGTGAACACCCTCAAGACTCAAGACTTGGGTAGAATCGCACCCGCTGATACCGACCACATCGACCATCATGCTCCGGGGTCACACGCTGATGGGACCAGCAGTGTGCGACCTCATTCGGACATTCTATTTATACAGGCTCCCTTGAGCCGGTGGAGGTGACAACCTCGAGACAACGCACCTGCGCGCCTTAAGAGGTATCTGGACCTACGAATATTTTCGGCAGCCCAAGCAGCAACCCCGTGCACACGCCTAATCCCTGCTGATGACCGTTAATGAATGCGAAACACATGTCCAGGGATGGCAAGCACACCAGTGAACACCCTCAAGACTCAAGACTTGGGTAGAAGCGCACGTGCTGATACCGACCACATCGACCATCATGCTCCGGGGTCACACGCTGATGGGATGAGCAGTGTGCGACCTCATTTGGACATACTATTTATACAGGCACCCTTGAGCCGTTGGAGGTGACGACCTCGAGACAACACACCTGCGCGCCTTAAGAGGTATCTGGACCTACGAATATTTTTGGCAGCCCAGGCAGCAACCCCGTGCACATGCCTAATCCCTGCTGATGAGCGTTAATGAACGCGAAACACGTGTCCAGGGATGGCAAGCACACCAGTGAACACCCTCAAGACTCAAGACTTGGGTAGAAGCGCACCCGCTGATACCGACCACATCGACCATCATGCTCCGGGGTCACACGCTGATGGGATGAGCAGTGTGCGACCTCATTCGGACATACTATTTATACAGGCTCCCTTGAGCCAATGGAGGTAACAACCTCGAGACAACATACCTGTGCGCCTTAAGAGGTATCTGGACCTACGAATATTTTTGGCAGCCCACGCAGCAACCCCGTGCACACGCCTAATCCCTGCTGATGAGCGTTAATGAACGCGAAACACGTGTCCAGGGATGGCAAGCATACCAGTGAACACCCTCAAGACTCAAGACTTGGGTAGAAGCGCACCCGCTGATACTGATCACATCGACCATCATGCTCCGGGGTCACACGCTGATGGGATGAGCAGTGTGCGACCTCATTTGGACATACTATTTATACAGGCTCCCTTGAGCCGTTGGAGGTGACGACCTCGAGACAACACACCTGCGCGCCTTAAGAGGTATCTGGACCTACGAATATTTTTGGCAGCCCAGGCAGCAACCCCGTGCACATGCCTAATCCCTGCTGATGAGCGTTAATGAACGCAAAACACGTGTCGAGGGATGGCAAGCACACCAGTGAACACCCTCAAGACTCAAGACTTGGGTAGAAGCGCACCCGCTGATACCGACCACATCGACCATCATGCTCCGGGGTCACACGCTAATGGGATGAGCAGTGTGCGACCTCATTCGGACATACTATTTATACAGGCTCTCTTGAGCCGTTGGAGGTGACGACCTCGAGACAACACACCTGCGCGCCTTAAGAGGTATCTGGACCTACGAATATTTTTGGCAGCCCACGCAGCAACCCCGTGCACACGCCTAATCCCTGCTGATGAGCGTTAATGAACGCAAAACACGTGTCCAAGGATGGCAAGCACACCAGTGAACACCCTCAAGACTCAAGACTTGGGTAGAATCGCACCCGCTGATACCGACCACATCGACCATCATGCTCTGGGGTCTCACGCTGATGGGACCAGCAGTGTGCGACCTCATTCGGACATTCTATTTATACAGGCTCCCTTGAGCCGGTGGAGGTGACAACCTCGAGACAACGCACCTGCGCGCCTTAAGAGGTATCTGGACCTACGAATATTTTCGGCAGCCCAAGCAGCAACCCCGTGCACACGCCTAATCCCTGCTGATGACCGTTAATGAATGCGAAACACATGTCCAGGGATGACAAGCACACCAGTGAACACCCTCAAGACTCAAGACTTGGGTAGAAGCGCACGTGCTGATACCGACCACATCGACCATCATGCTCCGGGGTCACACGCTGATGGGATGAGCAGTGTGCGACCTCATTTGGACATACTATTTATACAGGCACCCTTGAGCCGTTGGAGGTGACGACCTCGAGACAACACACCTGCGCGCCTTAAGAGGTATCTGGACCTACGAATATTTTTGGCAGCCCAGGCAGCAACCCCGTGCACATGCCTAATCCCTGCTGATGAGCGTTAATGAACGCGAAACACGTGTCCAGGGATGGCAAGCACACCAGTGAACACCCTCAAGACTCAAGACTTGGGTAGAAGCGCACCCGCTGATACCGACCACATCGACCATCATGCTCCGGGGTCACACGCTGATGGGATGAGCAGTGTGCGACCTCATTCGGACATACTATTTATACAGGCTCCCTTGAGCCAATGGAGGTGACAACCTCGAGACAACATACCTGTGCGCCTTAAGAGGTATCTGGACCTACGAATATTTTTGGCAGCCCACGCAGCAACCCCGTGCACACGCCTAATCCCTGCTGATGAGCGTTAATGAACGCGAAACACGTGTCCAGGGATGGCAAGCATACCAGTGAACACCCTCAAGACTCAAGACTTGGGTAGAAGCGCACCCGCTGATACTGACCACATCGACCATCATGCTCCGGGGTCACACGCTGATGGGATGAGCAGTGTGCGACCTCATTTGGACATACTATTTATACAGGCTCCCTTGAGCCGTTGGAGGTGACGACCTCGAGACAACACACCTGCGCGCCTTAAGAGGTATCTGGACCTACGAATATTTTTGGCAGCCCAGGCAGCAACCCCGTGCACATGCCTAATCCCTGCTGATGAGCGTTAATGAACGCGAAACACGTGTCGAGGGATGGCAAGCACACCAGTGAACACCCTCAAGACTCAAGACTTGGGTAGAAGCGCACCCGCTGATACCGACCACATCGACCATCATGCTCCGGGGTCACACGCTGATGGGATGAGCAGTGTGCGACCTCATTCGGACATACTATTTATACAGGCTCTCTTGAGCCGTTGGAGGTGACGACCTCGAGACAACACACCTGCGCGCCTTAAGAGGTATCTGGACCTACGAATATTTTTGGCAGCCCACGCAGCAACCCCGTGCACATGCCTAATCCCTGCTGATGAGCGTTAATGAACGCGAAACACGTGTCGAGGGATGGCAAGCACACCAGTGAACACCCTCAAGACTCAAGACTTGGGTAGAAGCGCACCCGCTGATACCGACCACATCGACCATCATGCTCCGGGGTCACACGCTGATGGGACGAGCAGTGTGCGACCTCATTCGGACATACTATTTATACAGGCTCCCTTGAGCCGGTGGAGGTGACAACCTCAAGACAACGCGCCTTAAGAGGTATCTGGACCTACGAATATTTTTGGCAGCCCAAGCAGCAACCCCGTGCACACGCCTAATCCCTGCTGATGAGCGTTAATGAACGCTAAACACATGTCCAGGGATGGCAAGCACACCAGTGAATACACTCAAGACTCAAGACTTGGGTAGAAGCGCACCCGCGGATACCGACCACATCGACCATCATGCTCCGGGGTCACACGCTGATGGGACGAGCAGTGTGCAACCTCATTCGGACATACTATTTATACAGGCTCCCTTGAGCCGGTGGAGGTGACGACCTCGAGACAACGCACCTGCGCGCCTTAAGAGGTATCTGGACCAACGAATATTTTCGGCAGCCCACGCAGCAACCCCGTGCACACGCCTAATCCCTGCTGATGAGCGTTAATGAACGCTAAACACGTGTCATGGGATGGCAAGCACACCAGTGAATACACTCAAGACTCAAGACTTGGGTAGAAGCGCACCCGCTGATACCGACCACATCGACCATCATGCTCCGGGGTCACACGCTGATGGGACAGCAGTGTGCGACCTCATTCGGACATACTATTTATACAGACTCCCTTGAGCCGGTGGAGTTGATGACCTCGAGACAACGCACCTGCGCACCTTAAGAGGTATCTGGACCTACGAACATTTTCGGCAGCAAACGCAGCAACCCCGTGCACACGCCTAATCCCTGCTGATGAGCGTTAATGAACGCAAAACACGTGTCCAAGGATGGCAAGCACACCAGTGAACACCCTCAAGACTCAAGACTTGGGTAGAATCGCACCCGCTGATACCGACCACATCGACCATCATGCTCCGGGGTCACACGCTGATGGGACCAGCAGTGTGCGACCTCATTCGGACATTCTATTTATACAGGCTCCCTTGAGCCGGTGGAGGTGACAACCTCGAGACAACGCACCTGCGCGCCTTAAGAGGTATCTGGACCTACGAATATTTTCGGCAGCCCAAGCAGCAACCCCGTGCACACGCCAAATCCCTGCTGATGAGCGTTAATGAATGCGAAACACATGTCCAGGGATGGCAAGCACACCAGTGAACACCCTCAAGACTCAAGACTTGGGTAGAAGCGCACGCGCTGATACCGACCACATCGACCATCATGCTCCGGGGTCACACGCTGATGGAAAGGGCAGTGTGCGACCTCATTCGGACATACTATTTATACAGGCTCCCTTGAGCCGGTGGAGGTGACGACCTCGAGACAATGCACATGCGCGCCTTAAGAGGTATCTGGACCTACGAATATTTTCGGCAGCCCACGCAGCAACCCCGTGCACACTCCTAATCCCTGCTGATGAGCGTTAATGTACGCGAAACACGTGTCCAGGGATGGCAAGCACACCAGTGAACACCCTCAAGACTCAAGACTTGGGTAGAAGCGCACCCGCTGATACTGACCACATCGACCATCATGCTCCGGGGTCACACGCTGATGGGATGAGCAGTGTGCGACCTCATTTGGACATACTATTTATACAGGCACCCTTGAGCCGTTGGAGGTGACGACCTCGAGACAACACACCTGCGCGCCTTAAGAGGTATCTGGACCTACGATTATTTTTGGCAGCCCAGGCAGCAACCCCGTGCACATGCCTAATCCCTGCTGATGAGCGTTAATGAACGCGAAACACGTGTCCAGGGATGGCAAGCACACCAGTGAACACCCTCAAGACTCAAGACTTGGGTAGAAGCGCACCCGCTGATACCGACCACATCGACCATCATGCTCCGGGGTCACACGCTGATGGGATGAGCAGTGTGCGACCTCATTCGGACATACTATTTATACAGGCTCCCTTGAGCCGTTGGAGGTGACGACCTCGAGACAACACACCTGCGCGCCTTAAGAGGTATCTGGACCTACGAATATTTTTGGCAGCCCACGCAGCAACCCC
Organism: Lissotriton helveticus; assembly: GCF_964261635.1. Taxonomy (NCBI): domain Eukaryota; kingdom Metazoa; phylum Chordata; class Amphibia; order Caudata; family Salamandridae; genus Lissotriton; species Lissotriton helveticus. The sequence goes on from NC_136072.1 coordinate 919,804,481, forward strand.
GTGCACACGCCTAATCCCTGCTGATGAGCGTTAATGAACGCTAAACACGTGTCCAGGGATGGCAAGCACACCAGTGAATACACTCAAGACTCAAGACTTGGGTAGAAGCGCACCCGCTGATACCGACCACATCGACCATCATGCTCCGGGGTCACACGCTGATGGGACAGCAGTGTGCGACCTCATTCGGACATACTATTTATACAGACTCCCTTGAGCCGGTGGAGTTGATGACCTCGAGACAACGCACCTGCGCACCTTAAGAGGTATCTGGACCTACGAACATTTTCGGCAGCAAACGCAGCAACCCCGTGCACACGCCTAATCCCTGCTGATGAGCGTTAATGAACGCAAAACACGTGTCCAAGGATGGCAAGCACACCAGTGAACACCCTCAAGACTCAAGACTTGGGTAGAATCGCACCCGCTGATACCGACCACATCGACCATCATGCTCCGGGGTCACACGCTGATGGGACCAGCAGTGTGCGACCTCATTCGGACATTCTATTTATACAGGCTCCCTTGAGCCGGTGGAGGTGACAACCTCGAGACAACGCACCTGCGCGCCTTAAGAGGTATCTGGACCTACGAATATTTTCGGCAGCCCAAGCAGCAACCCCGTGCACACGCCTAATCCCTGCTGATGACCGTTAATGAATGCGAAACACATGTCCAGGGATGGCAAGCACACCAGTGAACACCCTCAAGACTCAAGACTTGGGTAGAAGCGCACGTGCTGATACCGACCACATCGACCATCATGCTCCGGGGTCACACGCTGATGGGATGAGCAGTGTGCGACCTCATTTGGACATACTATTTATACAGGCACCCTTGAGCCGTTGGAGGTGACGACCTCGAGACAACACACCTGCGCGCCTTAAGAGGTATCTGGACCTACGAATATTTTTGGCAGCCCAGGCAGCAACCCCGTGCACATGCCTAATCCCTGCTGATGAGCGTTAATGAACGCGAAACACGTGTCCAGGGATGGCAAGCACACCAGTGAACACCCTCAAGACTCAAGACTTGGGTAGAAGCGCACCCGCTGATACCGACCACATCGACCATCATGCTCCGGGGTCACACGCTGATGGGATGAGCAGTGTGCGACCTCATTCGGACATACTATTTATACAGGCTCCCTTGAGCCAATGGAGGTGACAACCTCGAGACAACATACCTGTGCGCCTTAAGAGGTATCTGGACCTACGAATATTTTTGGCAGCCCACGCAGCAACCCCGTGCACACGCCTAATCCCTGCTGATGAGCGTTAATGAACGCGAAACACGTGTCCAGGGATGGCAAGCATACCAGTGAACACCCTCAAGACTCAAGACTTGGGTAGAAGCGCACCCGCTGATACTGATCACATCGACCATCATGCTCCGGGGTCACACGCTGATGGGATGAGCAGTGTGCGACCTCATTTGGACATACTATTTATACAGGCTCCCTTGAGCCGTTGGAGGTGACGACCTCGAGACAACACACCTGCGCACCTTAAGAGGTATCTGGACCTACGAATATTTTTGGCAGCCCAGGCAGCAACCCCGTGCACATGCCTAATCCCTGCTGATGAGCGTTAATGAACGCAAAACACGTGTCGAGGGATGGCAAGCACACCAGTGAACACCCTCAAGACTCAAGACTTGGGTAGAAGCGCACCCGCTGATACCGACCACATCGACCATCATGCTCCGGGGTCACACGCTGATGGGATGAGCAGTGTGCGACCTCATTCGGACATACTATTTATACAGGCTCTCTTGAGCCGTTGGAGGTGACGACCTCGAGACAACACACCTGCGCGCCTTAAGAGGTATCTGGACCTACGAATATTTTTGGCAGCCCACGCAGCAACCCCGTGCACACGCCTAATCCCTGCTGATGAGCGTTAATGAACGCAAAACACGTGTCCAAGGATGGCAAGCACACCAGTGAACACCCTCAAGACTCAAGACTTGGGTAGAATCGCACCCGCTGATACCGACCACATCGACCATCATGCTCCGGGGTCACACGCTGATGGGACCAGCAGTGTGCGACCTCATTCGGACATTCTATTTATACAGGCTCCCTTGAGCCGGTGGAGGTGACAACCTCGAGACAACGCACCTGCGCGCCTTAAGAGGTATCTGGACCTACGAATATTTTCGGCAGCCCAAGCAGCAACCCCGTGCACACGCCTAATCCCTGCTGATGACCGTTAATGAATGCGAAACACATGTCCAGGGATGGCAAGCACACCAGTGAACACCCTCAAGACTCAAGACTTGGGTAGAAGCGCACGTGCTGATACCGACCACATCGACCATCATGCTCCGGGGTCACACGCTGATGGGATGAGCAGTGTGCGACCTCATTTGGACATACTATTTATACAGGCACCCTTGAGCCGTTGGAGGTGACGACCTCGAGACAACACACCTGCGCGCCTTAAGAGGTATCTGGACCTACGAATATTTTTGGCAGCCCAGGCAGCAACCCCGTGCACATGCCTAATCCCTGCTGATGAGCGTTAATGAACGCGAAACACGTGTCCAGGGATGGCAAGCACACCAGTGAACACCCTCAAGACTCAAGACTTGGGTAGAAGCGCACCCGCTGATACCGACCACATCGACCATCATGCTCCGGGGTCACACGCTGATGGGATGAGCAGTGTGCGACCTCATTCGGACATACTATTTATACAGGCTCCCTTGAGCCAATGGAGGTGACAACCTCGAGACAACATACCTGTGCGCCTTAAGAGGTATCTGGACCTACGAATATTTTTGGCAGCCCACGCAGCAACCCCGTGCACACGCCTAATCCCTGCTGATGAGCGTTAATGAACGCGAAACACGTGTCCAGGGATGGCAAGCATACCAGTGAACACCCTCAAGACTCAAGACTTGGGTAGAAGCGCACCCGCTGATACTGACCACATCGACCATCATGCTCCGGGGTCACACGCTGATGGGATGAGCAGTGTGCGACCTCATTTGGACATACTATTTATACAGGCTCCCTTGAGCCGTTGGAGGTGACGACCTCGAGACAACACACCTGCGCGCCTTAAGAGGTATCTGGACCTACGAATATTTTTGGCAGCCCAGGCAGCAACCCCGTGCACATGCCTAATCCCTGCTGATGAGCGTTAATGAACGCGAAACACGTGTCGAGGGATGGCAAGCACACCAGTGAACACCCTCAAGACTCAAGACTTGGGTAGAAGCGCACCCGCTGATACCGACCACATCGACCATCATGCTCCGGGGTCACACGCTGATGGGATGAGCAGTGTGCGACCTCATTCGGACATACTATTTATACAGGCTCTCTTGAGCCGTTGGAGGTGACGACCTCGAGACAACACACCTGCGCGCCTTAAGAGGTATCTGGACCTACGAATATTTTTGGCAGCCCACGCAGCAACCCCGTGCACATGCCTAATCCCTGCTGATGAGCGTTAATGAACGCGAAACACGTGTCGAGGGATGGCAAGCACACCAGTGAACACCCTCAAGACTCAAGACTTGGGTAGAAACGCACCCGCTGATACCGACCACATCGACCATCATGCTCCGGGGTCACACGCTGATGGGACGAGCAGTGTGCGACCTCATTCGGACATACTATTTATACAGGCTCCCTTGAGCCGGTGGAGGTGACAACCTCGAGACAACGCACCTGCGCGCCTTAAGAGGTATCTGGACCTACGAATATTTTCGGCAGCCCAAGCAGCAACCCTGTGCACAAGCCTAATCCCTGCTGATGAGCGTTAATGAACGCGAAACACGTGTCCAGGGATGGCAAGCACACCAGTGAACACCCTCAATACTCAAGACTTGGGTAGAAGCGCACCCGCTGATACCAACCACATCGACCATCATGCTCCGGGGTCACAGGCTGATGGGACGAGCAGTGTGCAACCTCATTCGGACATACTATTTATACAGGCTCCCTTGAGCCGGTGGAGGTGACAACCTCAAGACAACGCGCCTTAAGAGGTATCTGGACCTACGAATATTTTCGGCAGCCCAAGCAGCAACCCCGTGCACACGCCTAATCCCTGCTGATGAGCGTTAATGAACGCTAAACACATGTCCAGGGATGGCAAGCACACCAGTGAATACACTCAAGACTCAAGACTTGGGTAGAAGCGCACCCGCGGATACCGACCACATCGACCATCATGCTCCGGGGTCACACGCTGATGGGACGAGCAGTGTGCAACCTCATTCGGACATACTATTTATACAGGCTCCCTTGAGCCGGTGGAGGTGACGACCTCGAGACAACGCACCTGCGCGCCTTAAGAGGTATCTGGACCAACGAATATTTTCGGCAGCCCACGCAGCAACCCCGTGCACACGCCTAATCCCTGCTGATGAGCGTTAATGAACGCTAAACACGTGTCATGGGATGGCAAGCACACCAGTGAATACACTCAAGACTCAAGACTTGGGTAGAAGCGCACCCGCTGATACCGACCACATCGACCATCATGCTCCGGGGTCACACGCTGATGGGACAGCAGTGTGCGACCTCATTCGGACATACTATTTATACAGACTCCCTTGAGCCGGTGGAGTTGATGACCTCGAGACAACGCACCTGCGCACCTTAAGAGGTATCTGGACCTACGAACATTTTCGGCAGCAAACGCAGCAACCCCGTGCACACGCCTAATCCCTGCTGATGAGCGTTAATGAACGCAAAACACGTGTCCAAGGATGGCAAGCACACCAGTGAACACCCTCCAGACTCAAGACTTGGGTAGAATCGCACCCGCTGATACCGACCACATCGACCATCATGCTCCGGGGTCACACGCTGATGGGACCAGCAGTGTGCGACCTCATTCGGACATTCTATTTATACAGGCTCCCTTGAGCCGGTGGAGGTGACAACCTCGAGACAACGCACCTGCGCGCCTTAAGAGGTATCTGGACCTACGAATATTTTCGGCAGCCCAAGCAGCAACCCCGTGCACACGCCTAATCCCTGCTGATGAGCGTTAATGAATGCGAAACACATGTCCAGGGATGGCAAGCACACCAGTGAACACCCTCAAGACTCAAGACTTGGGTAGAAGCGCACGCGCTGATACCGACCACATCGACCATCATGCTCCGGGGTCACACGCTGATGGAAAGGGCAGTGTGCGACCTCATTCGGACATACTATTTATACAGGCTCCCTTGAGCCGGTGGAGGTGACGACCTCGAGACAATGCACATGCGCGCCTTAAGAGGTATCTGGACCTACGAATATTTTCGGCAGCCCACGCAGCAACCCCGTGCACACTCCTAATCCCTGCTGATGAGCGTTAATGTACGCGAAACACGTGTCCAGGGATGGCAAGCACACCAGTGAACACCCTCAAGACTCAAGACTTGGGTAGAAGCGCACCCGCTGATACTGACCACATCGACCATCATGCTCCGGGGTCACACGCTGATGGGATGAGCAGTGTGCGACCTCATTTGGACATACTATTTATACAGGCACCCTTGAGCCGTTGGAGGTGACGACCTCGAGACAACACACCTGCGCGCCTTAAGAGGTATCTGGACCTACGATTATTTTTGGCAGCCCAGGCAGCAACCCCGTGCACATGCCTAATCCCTGCTGATGAGCGTTAATGAACGCGAAACACGTGTCCAGGGATGGCAAGCACACCAGTGAACACCCTCAAGACTCAAGACTTGGGTAGAAGCGCACCCGCTGATACCGACCACATCGACCATCATGCTCCGGGGTCACACGCTGATGGGATGAGCAGTGTGCGACCTCATTCGGACATACTATTTATACAGGCTCCCTTGAGCCAATGGAGGTGACAACCTCGAGACAACATACCTGTGCGCCTTAAGAGGTATCTGGACCTACGAATATTTTTGGCAGCCCACGCAGCAACCCCGTGCACACGCCTAATCCCTGCTGATGAGCGTTAATGAACGCGAAACACGTGTCAAGGGATGGCAAGCACACCAGTGAACACCCTCAAGACTCAAGACTTGGGTAGAAGCGCACCCGCTGATACTGACCACATCGACCATCATGCTCCGGGGTCACACGCTGATGGGATGAGCAGTGTGCGACCTCATTTGGACATACTATTTATACAGGCTCCCTTGAGCCGTTGGAGGTGACGACCTCGAGACAACACACCTGCGCGCCTTAAGAGGTATCTGGACCTACGAATATTTTTGGCAGCCCAGGCAGCAACCCCGTGCACATGCCTAATCCCTGCTGATGAGCGTTAATGAACGCGAAACACGTGTCCAGGGATGGCAAGCACACCAGTGAACACCCTCAAGACTCAAGACTTGGGTAGAAGCGCACCCGCTGATACCGACCACATCGACCATCATGCTCCGGGGTCACACGCTGATGGGATGAGCAGTGTGCGACCTCATTCGGACATACTATTTATACAGGCTCCCTTGAGCCGTTGGAGGTGACGACCTCGAGACAACACACCTGCGCGCCTTAAGAGGTATCTGGACCTACGAATATTTTTGGCAGCCCACGCAGCAACCCCGTGCACACGCCTAATCCCTGCTGATGAGCGTTAATGAACGCTAAACACGTGTCCAGGGATGGCAAGCACACCAGTGAATACACTCAAGACTCAAGACTTGGGTAGAAGCGCACCCGCTGATACCGACCACATCGACCATCATGCTCCGGGGTCACACGCTGATGGGACAGCAGTGTGCGACCTCATTCGGACATACTATTTATACAGACTCCCTTGAGCCGGTGGAGTTGATGACCTCGAGACAACGCACCTGCGCACCTTAAGAGGTATCTGGACCTACGAACATTTTCGGCAGCAAACGCAGCAACCCCGTGCACACGCCTAATCCCTGCTGATGAGCGTTAATGAACGCAAAACACGTGTCCAAGGATGGCAAGCACACCAGTGAACACCCTCAAGACTCAAGACTTGGGTAGAATCGCACCCGCTGATACCGACCACATCGACCATCATGCTCCGGGGTCACACGCTGATGGGACCAGCAGTGTGCGACCTCATTCGGACATTCTATTTATACAGGCTCCCTTGAGCCGGTGGAGGTGACAACCTCGAGACAACGCACCTGCGCGCCTTAAGAGGTATCTGGACCTACGAATATTTTCGGCAGCCCAAGCAGCAACCCCGTGCACACGCCTAATCCCTGCTGATGACCGTTAATGAATGCGAAACACATGTCCAGGGATGGCAAGCACACCAGTGAACACCCTCAAGACTCAAGACTTGGGTAGAAGCGCACGTGCTGATACCGACCACATCGACCATCATGCTCCGGGGTCACACGCTGATGGGATGAGCAGTGTGCGACCTCATTTGGACATACTATTTATACAGGCACCCTTGAGCCGTTGGAGGTGACGACCTCGAGACAACACACCTGCGCGCCTTAAGAGGTATCTGGACCTACGAATATTTTTGGCAGCCCAGGCAGCAACCCCGTGCACATGCCTAATCCCTGCTGATGAGCGTTAATGAACGCGAAACACGTGTCCAGGGATGGCAAGCACACCAGTGAACACCCTCAAGACTCAAGACTTGGGTAGAAGCGCACCCGCTGATACCGACCACATCGACCATCATGCTCCGGGGTCACACGCTGATGGGATGAGCAGTGTGCGACCTCATTCGGACATACTATTTATACAGGCTCCCTTGAGCCAATGGAGGTGACAACCTCGAGACAACATACCTGTGCGCCTTAAGAGGTATCTGGACCTACGAATATTTTTGGCAGCCCACGCAGCAACCCCGTGCACACGCCTAATCCCTGCTGATGAGCGTTAATGAACGCGAAACACGTGTCCAGGGATGGCAAGCATACCAGTGAACACCCTCAAGACTCAAGACTTGGGTAGAAGCGCACCCGCTGATACTGATCACATCGACCATCATGCTCCGGGGTCACACGCTGATGGGATGAGCAGTGTGCGACCTCATTTGGACATACTATTTATACAGGCTCCCTTGAGCCGTTGGAGGTGACGACCTCGAGACAACACACCTGCGCACCTTAAGAGGTATCTGGACCTACGAATATTTTTGGCAGCCCAGGCAGCAACCCCGTGCACATGCCTAATCCCTGCTGATGAGCGTTAATGAACGCAAAACACGTGTCGAGGGATGGCAAGCACACCAGTGAACACCCTCAAGACTCAAGACTTGGGTAGAAGCGCACCCGCTGATACCGACCACATCGACCATCATGCTCCGGGGTCACACGCTGATGGGATGAGCAGTGTGCGACCTCATTCGGACATACTATTTATACAGGCTCTCTTGAGCCGTTGGAGGTGACGACCTCGAGACAACACACCTGCGCGCCTTAAGAGGTATCTGGACCTACGAATATTTTTGGCAGCCCACGCAGCAACCCCGTGCACACGCCTAATCCCTGCTGATGAGCGTTAATGAACGCAAAACACGTGTCCAAGGATGGCAAGCACACCAGTGAACACCCTCAAGACTCAAGACTTGGGTAGAATCGCACCCGCTGATACCGACCACATCGACCATCATGCTCCGGGGTCACACGCTGATGGGACCAGCAGTGTGCGACCTCATTCGGACATTCTATTTATACAGGCTCCCTTGAGCCGGTGGAGGTGACAACCTCGAGACAACGCACCTGCGCGCCTTAAGAGGTATCTGGACCTACGAATATTTTCGGCAGCCCAAGCAGCAACCCCGTGCACACGCCTAATCCCTGCTGATGACCGTTAATGAATGCGAAACACATGTCCAGGGATGGCAAGCACACCAGTGAACACCCTCAAGACTCAAGACTTGGGTAGAAGCGCACGTGCTGATACCGACCACATCGACCATCATGCTCCGGGGTCACACGCTGATGGGATGAGCAGTGTGCGACCTCATTTGGACATACTATTTATACAGGCACCCTTGAGCCGTTGGAGGTGACGACCTCGAGACAACACACCTGCGCGCCTTAAGAGGTATCTGGACCTACGAATATTTTTGGCAGCCCAGGCAGCAACCCCGTGCACATGCCTAATCCCTGCTGATGAGCGTTAATGAACGCGAAACACGTGTCCAGGGATGGCAAGCACACCAGTGAACACCCTCAAGACTCAAGACTTGGGTAGAAGCGCACCCGCTGATACCGACCACATCGACCATCATGCTCCGGGGTCACACGCTGATGGGATGAGCAGTGTGCGACCTCATTCGGACATACTATTTATACAGGCTCCCTTGAGCCAATGGAGGTGACAACCTCGAGACAACATACCTGTGCGCCTTAAGAGGTATCTGGACCTACGAATATTTTTGGCAGCCCACGCAGCAACCCCGTGCACACGCCTAATCCCTGCTGATGAGCGTTAATGAACGCGAAACACGTGTCCAGGGATGGCAAGCATACCAGTGAACACCCTCAAGACTCAAGACTTGGGTAGAAGCGCACCCGCTGATACTGACCACATCGACCATCATGCTCCGGGGTCACACGCTGATGGGATGAGCAGTGTGCGACCTCATTTGGACATACTATTTATACAGGCTCCCTTGAGCCGTTGGAGGTGACGACCTCGAGACAACACACCTGCGCGCCTTAAGAGGTATCTGGACCTACGAATATTTTTGGCAGCCCAGGCAGCAACCCCGTGCACATGCCTAATCCCTGCTGATGAGCGTTAATGAACGCGAAACACGTGTCGAGGGATGGCAAGCACACCAGTGAACACCCTCAAGACTCAAGACTTGGGTAGAAGCGCACCCGCTGATACCGACCACATCGACCATCATGCTCCGGGGTCACACGCTGATGGGATGAGCAGTGTGCGACCTCATTCGGACATACTATTTATACAGGCTCTCTTGAGCCGTTGGAGGTGACGACCTCGAGACAACACACCTGCGCGCCTTAAGAGGTATCTGGACCTACGAATATTTTTGGCAGCCCACGCAGCAACCCCGTGCACATGCCTAATCCCTGCTGATGAGCGTTAATGAACGCGAAACACGTGTCGAGGGATGGCAAGCACACCAGTGAACACCCTCAAGACTCAAGACTTGGGTAGAAACGCACCCGCTGATACCAACCACATCGACCATCATGCTCCGGGGTCACACGCTGATGGGACGAGCAGTGTGCGACCTCATTCGGACATACTATTTATACAGGCTCCCTTGAGCCGGTGGAGGTGACAACCTCGAGACAACGCACCTGCGCGCCTTAAGAGGTATCTGGACCTACGAATATTTTCGGCAGCCCAAGCAGCAACCCTGTGCACAAGCCTAATCCCTGCTGATGAGCGTTAATGAACGCGAAACACGTGTCCAGGGATGGCAAGCACACCAGTGAACACCCTCAATACTCAAGACTTGGGTAGAAGCGCACCCGCTGATACCAACCACATCGACCATCATGCTCCGGGGTCACAGGCTGATGGGACGAGCAGTGTGCAACCTCATTCGGACATACTATTTATACAGGCTCCCTTGAGCCGGTGGAGGTGACAACCTCAAGACAACGCGCCTTAAGAGGTATCTGGACCTACGAATATTTTCGGCAGCCCAAGCAGCAACCCCGTGCACACGCCTAATCCCTGCTGATGAGCGTTAATGAACGCTAAACACATGTCCAGGGATGGCAAGCACACCAGTGAATACACTCAAGACTCAAGACTTGGGTAGAAGCGCACCCGCGGATACCGACCACATCGACCATCATGCTCCGGGGTCACACGCTGATGGGACGAGCAGTGTGCAACCTCATTCGGACATACTATTTATACAGGCTCCCTTGAGCCGGTGGAGGTGACGACCTCGAGACAACGCACCTGCGCGCCTTAAGAGGTATCTGGACCAACGAATATTTTCGGCAGCCCACGCAGCAACCCCGTGCACACGCCTAATCCCTGCTGATGAGCCACCCTCAAGCTCGCCACCCGGAAACACCACCAACTGATCCGCGCCACCAAGAAAAATGCATACAAGGACCGGCTGGACAACAACGCACACAACTGCAAGGAACTCTTCAACATCGTGAAAGAGCTCTCCAACCCCAGCGCCGGAAACAACGACATCACCCCATCGCAAGACCTCTGCAACTCCCTCGCGTCCTACTTCCACAACAAGATCACGGACATACACAACAGCTTCAACAACCAACCAACGCAAGCCACAACCACAACGACGCCACCCACCACCACCCTCCGCACCTGGACCCCGATCAGCACCGAAGACACCATCCGCACCATGAACTCCATCCATTCCGGATCTCCGACTGACCCCTGCCCTCACCACATCTTCAACAAGGCCGACGCTGTCCTCGCACCCCACCTGCGGGACATCATCAACACCTCCTTCGACACCGCCACCTTCCCTGAGAGCTGGAAGCACGCCGAACTCAGCGCTCTCCTCAAGAAACCTACAGCAAACCCCACCGACCTCAAGAACTACCGTCCCATCTCGCTCCTCCCGTTCCCGGCCAAAGTCATCGAGAAGACCGTCAACAAACAGCTGGCCGCCTTCCTCGAGACGAATGGATCCCTCGACCCCTCACAGTCCGGCTTCCGAGCGAACCACAGCACCGAGACCGCCCTCATCGCCGCCACCGACGACCTTCGAACCCTGATGGACAACGGCGAAACAGCGGCCCTCATCCTCCTGGACCTCTCCGCGGCTTTCGACACGGTCTGCCACCGCACCCTAGTACAGCGCCTCAGCAACATCGGAATCCAGGAGAAGGCACTGGAATGGATCACCTCCTTCCTCGACGGAAGAACACAAAGAGTCCGCCTACCACCGTACAAGTCAGAGGCCACCGAAGTCATCTGCGGCGTCCCTCAAGGATCCTCACTGAGCCCCACCCTCTTCAACGTCTACATGAGCCCCCTCGCGGCCATCGTACGCAAACACAACCTGAACATCATCTCCTACGCCGACGACACCCAGCTGATCCTCTCCCTGACCAACGACCCCGACACCGCCAGAGCCAACCTGCACGAAGGGATGAGAGACGTAGCCGAATGGATGACGACCAGCCGCCTGAAACTGAACTCAGACAAGACGGAGGTCCTCATCCTGGGCTCCACGCCCTCCGCCTGGGACGACTCCTGGTGGCCCCCCGCCCTGGGCACCGCACCCAAACCGACGGACCACGCACGCAACCTGGGCTTCATACTGGACTCCTCCCTCTCCATGACCAGACAAGTCAACGCCATCTCCTCGTCATGCTTCAACATCCTGCGCATGCTACGTAAGATCTTCCGGTGGATCCCCACCGAGACGAGGAAGACGGTCACCCAGGCCCTCGTCACCAGCCGACTGGACTACGGCAACGCCCTCTACGCCGGAACCACCGCCAAACTCCAGAAGAGACTCCAGCGGATCCAGAACGCCTCGGCGAGACTCATCCTCGACATCCCCCGACGCAGCCACATCTCCGGACACCTGAGAGATCTACACTGGCTCCCGGTCAACAAGAGAATCACCTTCCGGCTCCTCACCCACGCGCACAAAGCCCTACACGACCAAGGCCCGAGCTACCTCAACAACCGGATCAACTTCTACACTCCCAAGCGCCTCCTCAGATCAACCAACCACGCCCTCGCCACCGTCCCCCGCATCCGAAGAGCGACAACAGGAGGAAGATCCTTCTCCTACCTGGCCGCCAAGACCTGGAACTCACTTCCGACCAATCTGCGCCTGACCCAAGACCACCTCTCCTTCAGGAAGAAGCTCAAGACCTGGCTGTTCGAGCAGTAGCGGCACCCCCCCCCCCCCTCCCAGCGCCTTGAGACCCTACGGGTGAGTAGTGCGCTCTACAAATGACCTGATTGATTGATTGATTGATTGATGAGCGTTAATGAACGCTAAACACGTGTCATGGGATGGCAAGCACACCAGTGAATACACTCAAGACTCAAGACTTGGGTAGAAGCGCACCCGCTGATACCGACCACATCGACCATCATGCTCCGGGGTCACACGCTGATGGGACAGCAGTGTGCGACCTCATTCGGACATACTATTTATACAGACTCCCTTGAGCCGGTGGAGTTGATGACCTCGAGACAACGCACCTGCGCACCTTAAGAGGTATCTGGACCTACGAACATTTTCGGCAGCAAACGCAGCAACCCCGTGCACACGCCTAATCCCTGCTGATGAGCGTTAATGAACGCTAAACACGTGTCCAGGGATGGCAAGCACACCAGTGAATACACTCAAGACTCAAGACTTGGGTAGAAGCGCACCCGCTGATACCGACCACATCGACCATCATGCTCCGGGGTCACACGCTGATGGGACAGCAGTGTGCGACCTCATTCGGACATACTATTTATACAGACTCCCTTGAGCCGGTGGAGTTGATGACCTCGAGACAACGCACCTGCGCACCTTAAGAGGTATCTGGACCTACGAACATTTTCGGCAGCAAACGCAGCAACCCCGTGCACACGCCTAATCCCTGCTGATGAGCGTTAATGAACGCAAAACACGTGTCCAAGGATGGCAAGCACACCAGTGAACACCCTCAAGACTCAAGACTTGGGTAGAATCGCACCCGCTGATACCGACCACATCGACCATCATGCTCCGGGGTCACACGCTGATGGGACCAGCAGTGTGCGACCTCATTCGGACATTCTATTTATACAGGCTCCCTTGAGCCGGTGGAGGTGACAACCTCGAGACAACGCACCTGCGCGCCTTAAGAGGTATCTGGACCTACGAATATTTTCGGCAGCCCAAGCAGCAACCCCGTGCACACGCCTAATCCCTGCTGATGACCGTTAATGAATGCGAAACACATGTCCAGGGATGGCAAGCACACCAGTGAACACCCTCAAGACTCAAGACTTGGGTAGAAGCGCACGTGCTGATACCGACCACATCGACCATCATGCTCCGGGGTCACACGCTGATGGGATGAGCAGTGTGCGACCTCATTTGGACATACTATTTATACAGGCACCCTTGAGCCGTTGGAGGTGACGACCTCGAGACAACACACCTGCGCGCCTTAAGAGGTATCTGGACCTACGAATATTTTTGGCAGCCCAGGCAGCAACCCCGTGCACATGCCTAATCCCTGCTGATGAGCGTTAATGAACGCGAAACACGTGTCCAGGGATGGCAAGCACACCAGTGAACACCCTCAAGACTCAAGACTTGGGTAGAAGCGCACCCGCTGATACCGACCACATCGACCATCATGCTCCGGGGTCACACGCTGATGGGATGAGCAGTGTGCGACCTCATTCGGACATACTATTTATACAGGCTCCCTTGAGCCAATGGAGGTGACAACCTCGAGACAACATACCTGTGCGCCTTAAGAGGTATCTGGACCTACGAATATTTTTGGCAGCCCACGCAGCAACCCCGTGCACACGCCTAATCCCTGCTGATGAGCGTTAATGAACGCGAAACACGTGTCCAGGGATGGCAAGCATACCAGTGAACACCCTCAAGACTCAAGACTTGGGTAGAAGCGCACCCGCTGATACTGATCACATCGACCATCATGCTCCGGGGTCACACGCTGATGGGATGAGCAGTGTGCGACCTCATTTGGACATACTATTTATACAGGCTCCCTTGAGCCGTTGGAGGTGACGTCCTCGAGACAACACACCTGCGCACCTTAAGAGGTATCTGGACCTACGAATATTTTTGGCAGCCCAGGCAGCAACCCCGTGCACATGCCTAATCCCTGCTGATGAGCGTTAATGAACGCAAAACACGTGTCGAGGGATGGCAAGCACACCAGTGAACACCCTCAAGACTCAAGACTTGGGTAGAAGCGCACCCGCTGATACCGACCACATCGACCATCATGCTCCGGGGTCACACGCTGATGGGATGAGCAGTGTGCGACCTCATTCGGACATACTATTTATACAGGCTCTCTTGAGCCGTTGGAGGTGACGACCTCGAGACAACACACCTGCGCGCCTTAAGAGGTATCTGGACCTACGAATATTTTTGGCAGCCCACGCAGCAACCCCGTGCACACGCCTAATCCCTGCTGATGAGCGTTAATGAACGCAAAACACGTGTCCAAGGATGGCAAGCACACCAGTGAACACCCTCAAGACTCAAGACTTGGGTAGAATCGCACCCGCTGATACCGACCACATCGACCATCATGCTCCGGGGTCACACGCTGATGGGACCAGCAGTGTGCGACCTCATTCGGACATTCTATTTATACAGGCTCCCTTGAGCCGGTGGAGGTGACAACCTCGAGACAACGCACCTGCGCGCCTTAAGAGGTATCTGGACCTACGAATATTTTCGGCAGCCCAAGCAGCAACCCCGTGCACACGCCTAATCCCTGCTGATGACCGTTAATGAATGCGAAACACATGTCCAGGGATGGCAAGCACACCAGTGAACACCCTCAAGACTCAAGACTTGGGTAGAAGCGCACGTGCTGATACCGACCACATCGACCATCATGCTCCGGGGTCACACGCTGATGGGATGAGCAGTGTGCGACCTCATTTGGACATACTATTTATACAGGCACCCTTGAGCCGTTGGAGGTGACGACCTCGAGACAACACACCTGCGCGCCTTAAGAGGTATCTGGACCTACGAATATTTTTGGCAGCCCAGGCAGCAACCCCGTGCACATGCCTAATCCCTGCTGATGAGCGTTAATGAACGCGAAACACGTGTCCAGGGATGGCAAGCACACCAGTGAACACCCTCAAGACTCAAGACTTGGGTAGAAGCGCACCCGCTGATACCGACCACATCGACCATCATGCTCCGGGGTCACACGCTGATGGGATGAGCAGTGTGCGACCTCATTCGGACATACTATTTATACAGGCTCCCTTGAGCCAATGGAGGTGACAACCTCGAGACAACATACCTGTGCGCCTTAAGAGGTATCTGGACCTACGAATATTTTTGGCAGCCCACGCAGCAACCCCGTGCACACGCCTAATCCCTGCTGATGAGCGTTAATGAACGCGAAACACGTGTCCAGGGATGGCAAGCATACCAGTGAACACCCTCAAGACTCAAGACTTGGGTAGAAGCGCACCCGCTGATACTGACCACATCGACCATCATGCTCCGGGGTCACACGCTGATGGGATGAGCAGTGTGCGACCTCATTTGGACATACTATTTATACAGGCTCCCTTGAGCCGTTGGAGGTGACGACCTCGAGACAACACACCTGCGCGCCTTAAGAGGTATCTGGACCTACGAATATTTTTGGCAGCCCAGGCAGCAACCCCGTGCACATGCCTAATCCCTGCTGATGAGCGTTAATGAACGCGAAACACGTGTCGAGGGATGGCAAGCACACCAGTGAACACCCTCAAGACTCAAGACTTGGGTAGAAGCGCACCCGCTGATACCGACCACATCGACCATCATGCTCCGGGGTCACACGCTGATGGGATGAGCAGTGTGCGACCTCATTCGGACATACTATTTATACAGGCTCTCTTGAGCCGTTGGAGGTGACGACCTCGAGACAACACACCTGCGCGCCTTAAGAGGTATCTGGACCTACGAATATTTTTGGCAGCCCACGCAGCAACCCCGTGCACATGCCTAATCCCTGCTGATGAGCGTTAATGAACGCGAAACACGTGTCGAGGGATGGCAAGCACACCAGTGAACACCCTCAAGACTCAAGACTTGGGTAGAAACGCACCCGCTGATACCGACCACATCGACCATCATGCTCCGGGGTCACACGCTGATGGGACGAGCAGTGTGCGACCTCATTCGGACATACTATTTATACAGGCTCCCTTGAGCCGGTGGAGGTGACAACCTCGAGACAACGCACCTGCGCGCCTTAAGAGGTATCTGGACCTACGAATATTTTCGGCAGCCCAAGCAGCAACCCTGTGCACAAGCCTAATCCCTGCTGATGAGCGTTAATGAACGCGAAACACGTGTCCAGGGATGGCAAGCACACCAGTGAACACCCTCAATACTCAAGACTTGGGTAGAAGCGCACCCGCTGATACCAACCACATCGACCATCATGCTCCGGGGTCACAGGCTGATGGGACGAGCAGTGTGCAACCTCATTCGGACATACTATTTATACAGGCTCCCTTGAGCCGGTGGAGGTGACAACCTCAAGACAACGCGCCTTAAGAGGTATCTGGACCTACGAATATTTTCGGCAGCCCAAGCAGCAACCCCGTGCACACGCCTAATCCCTGCTGATGAGCGTTAATGAACGCTAAACACATGTCCAGGGATGGCAAGCACACCAGTGAATACACTCAAGACTCAAGACTTGGGTAGAAGCGCACCCGCGGATACCGACCACATCGACCATCATGCTCCGGGGTCACACGCTGATGGGACGAGCAGTGTGCAACCTCATTCGGACATACTATTTATACAGGCTCCCTTGAGCCGGTGGAGGTGACGACCTCGAGACAACGCACCTGCGCGCCTTAAGAGGTATCTGGACCAACGAATATTTTCGGCAGCCCACGCAGCAACCCCGTGCACACGCCTAATCCCTGCTGATGAGCGTTAATGAACGCTAAACACGTGTCATGGGATGGCAAGCACACCAGTGAATACACTCAAGACTCAAGACTTGGGTAGAAGCGCACCCGCTGATACCGACCACATCGACCATCATGCTCCGGGGTCACACGCTGATGGGACAGCAGTGTGCGACCTCATTCGGACATACTATTTATACAGACTCCCTTGAGCCGGTGGAGTTGATGACCTCGAGACAACGCGCCTGCGCACCTTAAGAGGTATCTGGACCTACGAACATTTTCGGCAGCAAACGCAGCAACCCCGTGCACACGCCTAATCCCTGCTGATGAGCGTTAATGAACGCAAAACACGTGTCCAAGGATGGCAAGCACACCAGTGAACACCCTCCAGACTCAAGACTTGGGTAGAATCGCACCCGCTGATACCGACCACATCGACCATCATGCTCCGGGGTCACACGCTGATGGGACCAGCAGTGTGCGACCTCATTCGGACATTCTATTTATACAGGCTCCCTTGAGCCGGTGGAGGTGACAACCTCGAGACAACGCACCTGCGCGCCTTAAGAGGTATCTGGACCTACGAATATTTTCGGCAGCCCAAGCAGCAACCCCGTGCACACGCCTAATCCCTGCTGATGAGCGTTAATGAATGCGAAACACATGTCCAGGGATGGCAAGCACACCAGTGAACACCCTCAAGACTCAAGACTTGGGTAGAAGCGCACGCGCTGATACCGACCACATCGACCATCATGCTCCGGGGTCACACGCTGATGGAAAGGGCAGTGTGCGACCTCATTCGGACATACTATTTATACAGGCTCCCTTGAGCCGGTGGAGGTGACGACCTCGAGACAATGCACATGCGCGCCTTAAGAGGTATCTGGACCTACGAATATTTTCGGCAGCCCACGCAGCAACCCCGTGCACACTCCTAATCCCTGCTGATGAGCGTTAATGTACGCGAAACACGTGTCCAGGGATGGCAAGCACACCAGTGAACACCCTCAAGACTCAAGACTTGGGTAGAAGCGCACCCGCTGATACTGACCACATCGACCATCATGCTCCGGGGTCACACGCTGATGGGATGAGCAGTGTGCGACCTCATTTGGACATACTATTTATACAGGCACCCTTGAGCCGTTGGAGGTGACGACCTCGAGACAACACACCTGCGCGCCTTAAGAGGTATCTGGACCTACGATTATTTTTGGCAGCCCAGGCAGCAACCCCGTGCACATGCCTAATCCCTGCTGATGAGCGTTAATGAACGCGAAACACGTGTCCAGGGATGGCAAGCACACCAGTGAACACCCTCAAGACTCAAGACTTGGGTAGAAGCGCACCCGCTGATACCGACCACATCGACCATCATGCTCCGGGGTCACACGCTGATGGGATGAGCAGTGTGCGACCTCATTCGGACATACTATTTATACAGGCTCCCTTGAGCCAATGGAGGTGACAACCTCGAGACAACATACCTGTGCGCCTTAAGAGGTATCTGGACCTACGAATATTTTTGGCAGCCCACGCAGCAACCCCGTGCACACGCCTAATCCCTGCTGATGAGCGTTAATGAACGCGAAACACGTGTCCAGGGATGGCAAGCACACCAGTGAACACCCTCAAGACTCAAGACTTGGGTAGAAGCGCACCCGCTGATACTGACCACATCGACCATCATGCTCCGGGGTCACACGCTGATGGGATGAGCAGTGTGCGACCTCATTTGGACATACTATTTATACAGGCTCCCTTGAGCCGTTGGAGGTGACGACCTCGAGACAACACACCTGCGCGCCTTAAGAGGTATCTGGACCTACGAATATTTTTGGCAGCCCAGGCAGCAACCCCGTGCACATGCCTAATCCCTGCTGATGAGCGTTAATGAACGCGAAACACGTGTCCAGGGATGGCAAGCACACCAGTGAACACCCTCAAGACTCAAGACTTGGGTAGAAGCGCACCCGCTGATACCGACCACATCGACCATCATGCTCCGGGGTCACACGCTGATGGGATGAGCAGTGTGCGACCTCATTCGGACATACTATTTATACAGGCTCCCTTGAGCCAATGGAGGTGACAACCTCGAGACAACATACCTGTGCGCCTTAAGAGGTATCTGGACCTACGAATATTTTTGGCAGCCCACGCAGCAACCCCGTGCACACGCCTAATCCCTGCTGATGAGCGTTAATGAACGCGAAACACGTGTCCAGGGATGGCAAGCACACCAGTGAACACCCTCAAGACTCAAGACTTGGGTAGAAGCGCACCCGCTGATACTGACCACATCGACCATCATGCTCCGGGGTCACACGCTGATGGGATGAGCAGTGTGCGACCTCATTTGGACATACTATTTATACAGGCTCCCTTGAGCCGTTGGAGGTGACGACCTCGAGACAACACACCTGCGCGCCTTAAGAGGTATCTGGACCTACGAATATTTTTGGCAGCCCAGGCAGCAACCCCGTGCACATGCCTAATCCCTGCTGATGAGCGTTAATGAACGCGAAACACGTGTCCAGGGATGGCAAGCACACCAGTGAACACCCTCAAGACTCAAGACTTGGGTAGAAGCGCACCCGCTGATACCGACCACATCGACCATCATGCTCCGGGGTCACACGCTGATGGGATGAGCAGTGTGCGACCTCATTCGGACATACTATTTATACAGGCTCCCTTGAGCCGTTGGAGGTGACGACCTCGAGACAACACACCTGCGCGCCTTAAGAGGTATCTGGACCTACGAATATTTTTGGCAGCCCACGCAGCAACCCCGTGCACATGCCTAATCCCTGCTGATGAGCGTTAATGAACGCGAAACACTTGTCCAGGGATGGCAAGCACACCAGTGAACACCCTCAAGACTCAAGACTTGGGTAGAAGCGCACCCGCTGATACCGACCACATCGACCATCATGCTCCGGGGTCACAGGCTGATGGGATGAGCAGTGTGCGACCTCATTCGGACATACTATTTATACAGGCTCCCTTGAGCCAATGGAGGTGACAACCTCGAGACAACATACCTGTGCGCCTTAAGAGGTATCTGGACCTACGAATATTTTTGGCAGCCCACGCAGCAACCCCGTGCACACGCCTAATCCCTGCTGATGAGCGTTAATGAACGCAAAACACGTGTCCAAGGATGGCAAGCACACCAGTGAACACCCTCAAGACTCAAGACTTGGGTAGAATCGCACCCGCTGATACCGACCACATCGACCATCATGCTCCGGGGTCACACGCTGATGGGACCAGCAGTGTGCGACCTCATTCGGACATTCTATTTATACAGGCTCCCTTGAGCCGGTGGAGGTGACAACCTCGAGACAACGCACCTGCGCGCCTTAAGAGGTATCTTGACCTACGAATATTTTCGGCAGCCCAAGCAGCACCCCCGTGCACACGCCTAATCCCTGCTGATGAGCGTTAATGAATGCGAAACACATGTCCAGGGATGGCAAGCACACCAGTGAACACCCTCAAGACTCAAGACTTGGGTAGAAGCGCACGCGCTGATACCGACCACATCGACCATCATGCTCCGGGGTCACACGCTGATGGAAAGGGCAGTGTGCGACCTCATTCGGACATACTATTTATACAGGCTCCCTTGAGCCGGTGGAGGTGACGACCTCGAGACAATGCACATGCGCGCCTTAAGAGGTATCTGGACCTACGAATATTTTCGGCAGCCCACGCAGCAACCCCGTGCACACTCCTAATCCCTGCTGATGAGCGTTAATGTACGCGAAACACGTGTCCAGGGATGGCAAGCACACCAGTGAACACCCTCAAGACTCAAGACTTGGGTAGAAGCGCACCCGCTGATACTGACCACATCGACCATCATGCTCCGGGGTCACACGCTGATGGGATGAGCAGTGTGCGACCTCATTTGGACATACTATTTATACAGGCACCCTTGAGCCGTTGGAGGTGACGACCTCGAGACAACACACCTGCGCGCCTTAAGAGGTATCTGGACCTACGAATATTTTTGGCAGCCCAGGCAGCAACCCCGTGCACATGCCTAATCCCTGCTGATGAGCGTTAATGAACGCGAAACACGTGTCCAGGGATGGCAAGCACACCAGTGAACACCCTCAAGACTCAAGACTTGGGTAGAAGCGCACCCGCTGATACCGACCACATCGACCATCATGCTCCGGGGTCACACGCTGATGGGATGAGCAGTGTGCGACCTCATTCGGACATACTATTTATACAGGCTCCCTTGAGCCAATGGAGGTGACAACCTCGAGACAACATACCTGTGCGCCTTAAGAGGTATCTGGACCTACGAATATTTTTGGCAGCCCACGCAGCAACCCCGTGCACACGCCTAATCCCTGCTGATGAGCGTTAATGAACGCGAAACACGTGTCCAGGGATGGCAAGCACACCAGTGAACACCCTCAAGACTCAAGACTTGGGTAGAAGCGCACCCGCTGATACTGACCACATCGACCATCATGCTCCGGGGTCACACGCTGATGGGATGAGCAGTGTGCGACCTCATTTGGACATACTATTTATACAGGCTCCCTTGAGCCGTTGGAGGTGACGACCTCGAGACAACACACCTGCGCGCCTTAAGAGGTATCTGGACCTACGAATATTTTTGGCAGCCCAGGCAGCAACCCCGTGCACATGCCTAATCCCTGCTGATGAGCGTTAATGAACGCGAAACACGTGTCCAGGGATGGCAAGCACACCAGTGAACACCCTCAAGACTCAAGACTTGGGTAGAAGCGCACCCGCTGATACCGACCACATCGACCATCATGCTCCGGGGTCACACGCTGATGGGATGAGCAGTGTGCGACCTCATTCGGACATACTATTTATACAGGCTCCCTTGAGCCGTTGGAGGTGACGACCTCGAGACAACACACCTGCGCGCCTTAAGAGGTATCTGGACCTACGAATATTTTTGGCAGCCCACGCAGCAACCCCGTGCACATGCCTAATCCCTGCTGATGAGCGTTAATGAACGCGAAACACTTGTCCAGGGATGGCAAGCACACCAGTGAACACCCTCAAGACTCAAGACTTGGGTAGAAGCGCACCCGCTGATACCGACCACATCGACCATCATGCTCCGGGGTCACACGCTGATGGGATGAGCAGTGTGCGACCTCATTCGGACATACTATTTATACAGGCTCCCTTGAGCCAATGGAGGTGACAACCTCGAGACAACATACCTGTGCGCCTTAAGAGGTATCTGGACCTACGAATATTTTTGGCAGCCCACGCAGCAACCCCGTGCACACGCCTAATCCCTGCTGATGAGCGTTAATGAACGCAAAACACGTGTCCAAGGATGGCAAGCACACCAGTGAACACCCTCAAGACTCAAGACTTGGGTAGAATCGCACCCGCTGATACCGACCACATCGACCATCATGCTCCGGGGTCACACGCTGATGGGACCAGCAGTGTGCGACCTCATTCGGACATTCTATTTATACAGGCTCCCTTGAGCCGGTGGAGGTGACAACCTCGAGACAACGCACCTGCGCGCCTTAAGAGGTATCTTGACCTACGAATATTTTCGGCAGCCCAAGCAGCACCCCCGTGCACACGCCTAATCCCTGCTGATGAGCGTTAATGAATGCGAAACACATGTCCAGGGATGGCAAGCACACCAGTGAACACCCTCAAGACTCAAGACTTGGGTAGAAGCGCACGCGCTGATACCGACCACATCGACCATCATGCTCCGGGGTCACACGCTGATGGAAAGGGCAGTGTGCGACCTCATTCGGACATACTATTTATACAGGCTCCCTTGAGCCGGTGGAGGTGACGACCTCGAGACAATGCACATGCGCGCCTTAAGAGGTATCTGGACCTACGAATATTTTCGGCAGCCCACGCAGCAACCCCGTGCACACTCCTAATCCCTGCTGATGAGCGTTAATGTACGCGAAACACGTGTCCAGGGATGGCAAGCACACCAGTGAACACCCTCAAGACTCAAGACTTGGGTAGAAGCGCACCCGCTGATACTGACCACATCGACCATCATGCTCCGGGGTCACACGCTGATGGGATGAGCAGTGTGCGACCTCATTTGGACATACTATTTATACAGGCACCCTTGAGCCGTTGGAGGTGACGACCTCGAGACAACACACCTGCGCGCCTTAAGAGGTATCTGGACCTACGAATATTTTTGGCAGCCCAGGCAGCAACCCCGTGCACATGCCTAATCCCTGCTGATGAGCGTTAATGAACGCGAAACACGTGTCCAGGGATGGCAAGCACACCAGTGAACACCCTCAAGACTCAAGACTTGGGTAGAAGCGCACCCGCTGATACCGACCACATCGACCATCATGCTCCGGGGTCACACGCTGATGGGATGAGCAGTGTGCGACCTCATTCGGACATACTATTTATACAGGCTCCCTTGAGCCGTTGGAGGTGACGACCTCGAGACAACACACCTGCGCGCCTTAAGAGGTATCTGGACCTACGAATATTTTTGGCAGCCCACGCAGCAACCCCGTGCACATGCCTAATCCCTGCTGATGAGCGTTAATGAACGCGAAATACTTGTCCAGGGATGGCAAGCACACCAGTGAACACCCTCAAGACTCAAGACTTGGGTAGAAGCGCACCCGCTGATACCGACCACATCGACCATCATGCTCCGGGGTCACACGCTGATGGGATGAGCAGTGTGCGACCTCATTCGGACATACTATTTATACAGGCTCCCTTGAGCCAATGGAGGTGACAACCTCGAGACAACATACCTGTGCGCCTTAAGAGGTATCTGGACCTACGAATATTTTTGGCAGCCCACGCAGCAACCCCGTGCACACGCCTAATCCCTGCTGATGAGCGTTAATGAACGCGAAACACGTGTCCAGGGATGGCAAGCACACCAGTGAACACCCTCAAGACTCAAGACTTGGGTAGAAGCGCACCCGCTGATACTGACCACATCGACCATCATGCTCCGGGGTCACACGCTGATGGGATGAGCAGTGTGCGACCTCATTTGGACATACTATTTATACAGGCTCCCTTGAGCCGTTGGAGGTGACGACCTCGAGACAACACACCTGCGCGCCTTAAGAGGTATCTGGACCTACGAATATTTTTGGCAGCCCAGGCAGCAACCCCGTGCACATGCCTAATCCCTGCTGATGAGTGTTAATGAACGCGAAACACGTGTCCAGGGATGGCAAGCACACCAGTGAACACCCTCAAGACTCAAGACTTGGGTAGAAGCGCACCCGCTGATACCGACCACATCGACCATCATGCTCCGGGGTCACACGCTGATGGGATGAGCAGTGTGCGACCTCATTCGGACATACTATTTATACAGGCTCCCTTGAGCCGTTGGAGGTGACGACCTCGAGACAACACACCTGCGCGCCTTAAGAGGTATCTGGACCTACGAATATTTTTGGCAGCCCACGCAGCAACCCCGTGCACATGCCTAATCCCTGCTGATGAGCGTTAATGAACGCGAAACACTTGTCCAGGGATGGCAAGCACACCAGTGAACACCCTCAAGACTCAAGACTTGGGTAGAAGCGCACCCGCTGATACCGACCACATCGACCATCATGCTCCGGGGTCACACGCTGATGGGACGAGCAGTGTGCGACCTCATTCGGACATACTATTTATACAGGCTCCCTTGAGCCGGTGGAGGTGACAACCTCGAGACAACGCACCTGCGCGCCTTAAGAGGTATCTGGACCTACGAATATTTTCTGCAGCCCAAGCAGCAACCCTGTGCACAAGCCTAATCCCTGCTGATGAGCGTTAATGAACGCGAAACACGTGTCCAGGGATGGCAAGCACACCAGTGAACACCCTCAATACTCAAGACTTGGGTAGAAGCGCACCCGCTGATACCAACCACATCGACCATCATGCTCCGGGGTCACAGTCTGATGGGATGAGCAGTGTGCGACCTCATTCGGACATACTATTTATACAGGCTCCCTTGAGCCGGTGGAGGTGACAACCTCAAGACAACGTGCCTTAAGAGGTATCTGGACCTACGAATATTTTCGGCAGCCCAAGCAGCAACCCCGTGCACACGCCTAATCCCTGCTGATGAGCGTTAATGAACGCTAAACACATGTCCAGGGATGGCAAGCACACCAGTGAATACACTCAAGACTCAAGACTTGGGTAGAAGCGCACCCGCGGATACCGACCACATCGACCATCATGCTCCGGGGTCACACGCTGATGGGACGAGCAGTGTGCAACCTCATTCGGACATACTATTTATACAGGCTCCCTTGAGCCGGTGGAGGTGACGACTTCGAGACAACGCACCTGCGCGCCTTAAGAGGTATCTGGACCAACGAATATTTTCGGCAGCCCACGCAGCAACCCCGTGCACACGCCTAATCCCTGCTGATGAGCGTTAATGAACGCTAAACACGTGTCCAGGGATGGCAAGCACACCAGTGAATACACTCAAGACTCAAGACTTGGGTAGAAGCGCACCCGCTGATACCGACCACATCGACCATCATGCTCCGGGGTCACACGCTGATGGGACAGCAGTGTGCGACCTCATTCGGACATACTATTTATACAGACTCCCTTGAGCCGGTGGAGTTGATGACCTCGAGACAACGCACCTGCGCACCTTAAGAGGTATCTGGACCTACGAACATTTTCGGCAGCAAACGCAGCAACCCCGTGCACACGCCTAATCCCTGCTGATGAGCGTTAATGAACGCAAAACACGTGTCCAAGGATGGCAAGCACACCAGTGAACACCCTCAAGACTCAAGACTTGGGTAGAATCGCACCCGCTGATACCGACCACATCGACCATCATGCTCCGGGGTCACACGCTGATGGGACCAGCAGTGTGCGACCTCATTCGGACATTCTATTTATACAGGCTCCCTTGAGCCGGTGGAGGTGACAACCTCGAGACAACGCACCTGCGCGCCTTAAGAGGTATCTTGACCTACGAATATTTTCGGCAGCCCAAGCAGCACCCCCGTGCACACGCCTAATCCCTGCTGATGAGCGTTAATGAATGCGAAACACATGTCCAGGGATGGCAAGCACACCAGTGAACACCCTCAAGACTCAAGACTTGGGTAGAAGCGCACGCGCTGATACCGACCACATCGACCATCATGCTCCGGGGTCACACGCTGATGGAAAGGGCAGTGTGCGACCTCATTCGGACATACTATTTATACAGGCTCCCTTGAGCCGGTGGAGGTGACGACCTCGAGACAATGCACATGCGCGCCTTAAGAGGTATCTGGACCTACGAATATTTTCGGCAGCCCACGCAGCAACCCCGTGCACACTCCTAATCCCTGCTGATGAGCGTTAATGTACGCGAAACACGTGTCCAGGGATGGCAAGCACACCAGTGAACACCCTCAAGACTCAAGACTTGGGTAGAAGCGCACCCGCTGATACTGACCACATCGACCATCATGCTCCGGGGTCACACGCTGATGGGATGAGCAGTGTGCGACCTCATTTGGACATACTATTTATACAGGCACCCTTGAGCCGTTGGAGGTGACGACCTCGAGACAACACACCTGCGCGCCTTAAGAGGTATCTGGACCTACGAATATTTTTGGCAGCCCAGGCAGCAACCCCGTGCACATGCCTAATCCCTGCTGATGAGCGTTAATGAACGCGAAACACGTGTCCAGGGATGGCAAGCACACCAGAGAACACCCTCAAGACTCAAGACTTGGGTAGAAGCGCACCCGCTGATACCGACCACATCGACCATCATGCTCCGGGGTCACACGCTGATGGGATGAGCAGTGTGCGACCTCATTCGGACATACTATTTATACAGGCTCCCTTGAGCCAATGGAGGTGACAACCTCGAGACAACATACCTGTGCGCCTTAAGAGGTATCTGGACCTACGAATATTTTTGGCAGCCCACGCAGCAACCCCGTGCACACGCCTAATCCCTGCTGATGAGCGTTAATGAACGCGAAACACGTGTCCAGGGATGGCAAGCACACCAGTGAACACCCTCAAGACTCAAGACTTGGGTAGAAGCGCACCCGCTGATACTGACCACATCGACCATCATGCTCCGGGGTCACACGCTGATGGGATGAGCAGTGTGCGACCTCATTTGGACATACTATTTATACAGGCTCCCTTGAGCCGTTGGAGGTGACGACCTCGAGACAACACACCTGCGCGCCTTAAGAGGTATCTGGACCTACGAATATTTTTGGCAGCCCACGCAGCAACCCCGTGCACATGCCTAATCCCTGCTGATGAGCGTTAATGAACACGAAACACTTGTCCAGGGATGGCAAGCACACCAGTGAACACCCTCAAGACTCAAGACTTGGGTAGAAGCGCACCCGCTGATACCGACCACATCGACCATCATGCTCCGGGGTCACACGCTGATGGGACGAGCAGTGTGCGACCTCATTCGGACATACTATTTATACAGGCTCCCTTGAGCCGGTGGAGGTGACAACCTCGAGACAACGCACCTGCACGCCTTAAGAGGTATCTGGACCTACGAATATTTTCGGCAGCCCAAGCAGCAACCCTGTGCACAAGCCTAATCCCTGCTGATGAGCGTTAATGAACGCGAAACACGTGTCCAGGGATGGCAAGCACACCAGTGAACACCCTCAAGACTCAAGACTTGGGTAGAAGCGCACCCGCTGATACTGACCACATCGACCATCATGCTCCGGGGTCACACGCTGATGGGATGAGCAGTGTGCGACCTCATTTGGACATACTATTTATACAGGCACCCTTGAGCCGTTGGAGGTGACGACCTCGAGACAACACACCTGCGCGCCTTAAGAGGTATCTGGACCTACGAATATTTTTGGCAGCCCAGGCAGCAACCCCGTGCACATGCCTAATCCCTGCTGATGAGCGTTAATGAATGCGAAACACGTGTCCAGGGATGGCAAGCACACCAGAGAACACCCTCAAGACTCAAGACTTGGGTAGAAGCGCACCCGCTGATACCGACCACATCGACCATCATGCTCCGGGGTCACACGCTGATGGGATGAGCAGTGTGCGACCTCATTCGGACATACTATTTATACAGGCTCCTTCGAGCCAATGAAGGTGACAACCTCGAGACAACATACCTGTGCGCCTTAAGAGGTATCTGGACCTACGAATATTTTTGGCAGCCCATGCAGCAACCCCGTGCACACGCCTAATCCCTGCTGATGAGCGTTAATGAACGCGAAACACGTGTCCAGGGATGGCAAGCACACCAGTGAACACCCTCAAGACTCAAGACTTGGGTAGAAGCGCACCCGCTGATACTGACCACATCGACCATCATGCTCCGGGGTCACACGCTGATGGGATGAGCAGTGTGCGACCTCATTTGGACATACTATTTATACAGGCTCCCTTGAGCCGTTGGAGGTGACGACCTCGAGACAACACACCTGCGCGCCTTAAGAGGTATCTGGACCTACGAATATTTTTGGCAGCCCTGGCAGCAACCCCGTGCAAATGCCTAATCCCTGCTGATGAGCATTAATGAACGCGAAACACGTGTCCAGGGATGGCAAGCACACCAGTGAACACCCTCAAGACTCAAGACTTGGGTAGAAGCGCACCCGCTGATACCGACCACATCGACCATCATGCTCCGGGGTCACACGCTGATGGGATGAGCAGTGTGCGACCTCATTCGGACATACTATTTATACAGGCTCCCTTGAGCCGTTGGAGGTGACGACCTCGAGACAACACACCTGCGCGCCTTAAGAGGTATCTGGACCTACGAATATTTTTGGCAGCCCACGCAGCAACCCCGTGCACATGCCTAATCCCTGCTGATGAGCGTTAATGAACGCGAAACACTTGTCCAGGGATGGCAAGCACACCAGTGAACACCCTCAAGACTCAAGACTTGGGTAGAAGCGCACCCGCTGATACCGACCACATCGACCATCATGCTCCGGGGTCACACGCTGATGGGACGAGCAGTGTGCGACCTCATTTGGACATACTATTTATACAGGCTCCCTTGAGCCGGTGGAGGTGACAACCTCGAGACAAAGCACCTGCGCGCCTTAAGAGGTATCTGGACCTACGAATATTTTCGGCAGCCCACGCAGCAACCCCGTGCACACGCCTAATCCCTGCTGATGAGTGTTAATGAACATGAAACACATGTCCAGGGATGGCAAGCACACCAGTGAACACCCTCAAGACTCAAGACTTGGGTAGAAGCGCACCCGCTGATACCGACCACATCGACCATCATGCTCTGGGGTCACACGCTGATCGGACGAACAGTGTGCGACCTCATTCGGACATACTATTTATACAGGCTCCCTTGAGCCGGTGGAGGTGACGACCTCGAGACAACGCACCTGCACGCCTTAAGAAGTATCTTGACCTAGGAATATTTTCGACAGCCCACGCAGCAACCCCGTGCACACGCCTAATCCCTGCTGATGAGTGTTAATGAACATGAAACACATGTCCAGGGATGGCAAGCACACCAGTGAACACCCTCAAGACTCAAGACTTGGGTAGAAGCGCACCCGCTGATGCCGACCACATCGACCATCATGCTCCGGGGTCACACGCTGATGGGACGAGCAGTGTGCGACCTCATTCGGACATACTATTTATACAGACTCCCTTGAGCCGGTGGAGTTGATGACCTCGAGACAACGCACCTGCGCACCTTAAGAGGTATCTGGACCTACGAACATTTTCGGCAGCAAACGCAGCAACCCCGTGCACACGCCTAATCCCTGCTGATGAGCGTTAATGAACGCAAAACACGTGTCCAAGGATGGCAAGCACACCAGTGAACACCCTCAAGACTCAAGACTTGGGTAGAATCGCACCCGCTGATACCGACCACATCGACCATCATGCTCCGGGGTCACACGCTGATGGGACCAGCAGTGTGCGACCTCATTCGGACATTCTATTTATACAGGCTCCCTTGAGCCGGTGGAGGTGACAACCTCGAGTCAACGCACCTGCGCGCCTTAAGAGGTATCTGGACCTACGAATATTTTCGGCAGCCCAAGCAGCAACCCCGTTCACACGCCTAATCCCTGCTGATGACCGTTAATGAATGCGAAACACATGTCCAGGGATGGCAAGCACACCAGTGAACACCCTCAAGACTCAAGACTTGGGTAGAAGCGCACGCGCTGATACCGACCACATCGACCATCATGCTCCGGGGTCACACGCTGATGGAAAGGGCAGTGTGCGACCTCATTCGGACATACTATTTATACAGGCTCCCTTGAGCCGGTGGAGGTGACGACCTCGAGACAATGCACATGCGCGCCTTAAGAGGTATCTGGACCTACGAATATTTTCGGCAGCCCACGCAGCAACCCCGTGCACACTCCTAATCCCTGCTGATGAGCGTTAATGTACGCGAAACACGTGTCCAGGGATGGCAAGCACACCAGTGAACACCCTCAAGACTCAAGACTTGGGTAGAAGCGCACCCGCTGATACTGACCACATCGACCATCATGCTCCGGGGTCACACGCTGATGGGATGAGCAGTGTGCGACCTCATTTGGACATACTATTTATACAGGCACCCTTGAGCCGTTGCAGGTGACGACCTCGAGACAACACACCTGCGCGCCTTAAGAGGTATCTGGACCTACGAATATTTTTGGCAGCCCAGGCAGCAACCCCGTGCACATGCATAATCCCTGCTGATGAGCGTTAATGAACGCGAAACACGTGTCCAGGGATGGCAAGCACACCAGTGAACACCCTCAAGACTCAAGACTTGGGTAGAAGCGCACCCGCTGATACCGACCACATCGTGCTCCGGGGTCACACGCTGATGGGATGAGCAGTGTGCGACCTCATTCGGACATACTATTTATACAGGCTCCCTTGAGCCAATGGAGGTGACAACCTCGAGACAACATACCTGTGCGCCTTAAGAGGTATCTGGACCTACGAATATTTTTGGCAGCCCACGCAGCAACCCCGTGCACACGCCTAATCCCTGCTGATGAGCGTTAATGAACGCGAAACACGTGTCCAGGGATGGCAAGCACACCAGTGAACACCCTCAAGACTCAAGACTTGGGTAGAAGCGCACCCGCTGATACTGACCACATCGACCATCATGCTCCGGGGTCACACGCTGATGGGATGAGCAGTGTGCGACCTCATTCGGACATACTATTTATACAGGCTCCCTTGAGCCAATGGAGGTGACAACCTCGAGACAACATACCTGTGCGCCTTAAGAGGTATCTGGACCTACGAATATTTTTGGCAGCCCACGCAGCAACCCCGTGCACACGCCTAATCCCTGCTGATGAGCGTTAATGAACGCGAAACACGTGTCCAGGGATGGCAAGCACACCAGTGAACACCCTCAAGACTCAAGACTTGGGTAGAAGCGCACCCGCTGATACTGACCACATCGACCATCATGCTCCGGGGTCACACGCTGATGGGATGAGCAGTGTGCGACCTCATTTGGACATACTATTTATACAGGCTCCCTTGAGCCGTTGGAGGTGACGACCTCGAGACAACACACCTCCGCGCCTTAAGAGGTATCTGGACCTACGAATATTTTTGGCAGCCCAGGCAGCAACCCCGTGCACATGCCTAATCCCTGCTGATGAGCGTTAATGAACGCGAAACACGTGTCCAGGGATGGCAAGCACACCAGTGAACACCCTCAAGACTCAAGACTTGGGTAGAAGCGCACCCGCTGATACCGACCACATCGACCATCATGCTCCGGGGTCACACGCTGATGGGATGAGCAGTGTGCGACCTCATTCGGACATACTATTTATACAGGCTCCCTTGAGCCGTTGGAGGTGACGACCTCGAGACAACACACCTGCGCGCCTTAAGAGGTATCTGGACCTACGAATATTTTTGGCAGCCCACGCAGCAACCCCGTGCACATGCCTAATCCCTGCTGATGAGCGTTAATGAACGCGAAACACTTGTCAGGGATGGCAAGCACACCAGTGAACACCCTCAAGACTCAAGACTTGGGTAGAAGCGCACCCGCTGATACCGACCACATCGACCATCATGCTCCGGGGTCACACGCTGATGGGACGAGCAGTGTGCGACCTCATTCGGACATACTATTTATACAGGCTCCCTTGAGCCGGTGGAGGTGGCAACCTCGAGACAACGCACCTGCGCGCCTTAAGAGGTATCTGGACCTACGAATATTTTCGGCAGCCCAAGCAGCAACCCTGTGCACAAGCCTAATCCCTGCTGATGAGCGTTAATGAACGCGAAACACGTGTCCAGGGATGGCAAGCACACCAGTGAACACCCTCAATACTCAAGACTTGGGTAGAAGCGCACCCGCTGATACCAACCACATCGACCATCATGCTCCGGGGTCACAGGCTGATGGGACGAGCAGTGTGCGACCTCATTCGGACATACTATTTATACAGGCTCCCTTGAGCCGGTGGAGGTGACAACCTCAAGACAACGCGCCTTAAGAGGTATCTGGACCTACGAATATTTTCGGCAGCCCAAGCAGCAACCCCGTGCACACGCCTAATCCCTGCTGATGAGCGTTAATGAACGCTAAACACATGTCCAGGGATGGCAAGCACACCAGTGAATACACTCAAGACTCAAGACTTGGGTAGAAGCGCACCCGCGGATACCGACCACATCGACCATCATGCTCCGGGGTCACACGCTGATGGGACGAGCAGTGTGCAACCTCATTCGGACATACTATTTATACAGGCTCCCTTGAGCCGGTGGAGGTGACGACCTCGAGACAACGCACCTGCGCGCCTTAAGAGGTATCTGGACCAACGAATATTTTCGGCAGCCCACGCAGCAACCCCGTGCACACGCCTAATCCCTGCTGATGAGCGTTAATGAACGCTAAACACGTGTCCAGGGATGGCAAGCACACCAGTGAATACACTCAAGACTCAAGACTTGGGTAGAAGCGCACCCGCTGATACCGACCACATCGACCATCATGCTCCGGGGTCACACGCTGATGGGACAGCAGTGTGCGACCTCATTCGGACATACTATTTATACAGACTCCCTTGAGCCGGTGGAGTTGATGACCTCGAGACAACGCACCTGCGCACCTTAAGAGGTATCTGGACCTACGAACATTTTCGGCAGCAAACGCAGCAACCCCGTGCACACGCCTAATCCCTGCTGATGAGCGTTAATGAACGCAAAACACGTGTCCAAGGATGGCAAGCACACCAGTGAACACCCTCAAGACTCAAGACTTGGGTAGAATCGCACCCGCTGATACCGACCACATCGACCATCATGCTCCGGGGTCACACGCTGATGGGACCAGCAGTGTGCGACCTCATTCGGACATTCTATTTATACAGGCTCCCTTGAGCCGGTGGAGGTGACAACCTCGAGACAACGCACCTGCGCGCCTTAAGAGGTATCTGGACCTACGAATATTTTCGGCAGCCCAAGCAGCAACCCCGTGCAAACGCCTAATCCCTGCTGATGAGCGTTAATGAACGCAAAACACGTGTCCAAGGATGGCAAGCACACCAGTGAACACCCTCAAGACTCAAGACTTGGGTAGAATCGCACGCGCTGATACCGACCACATCGACCATCATGCTCCGGGGTCACACGCTGATGGAAAGGGCAGTGTGCGACCTCATTCGGACATACTATTTATACAGGCTCCCTTGAGCCGGTGGAGGTGACGACCTCGAGACAATGCACATGCGCGCCTTAAGAGGTATCTGGACCTACGAATATTTTCGGCAGCCCACGCAGCAACCCCGTGCACACTCCTAATCCCTGCTGATGAGCGTTAATGTACGCGAAACACGTGTCCAGGGATGGCAAGCACACCAGTGAACACCCTCAAGACTCAAGACTTGGGTAGAAGCGCACCCGCTGATACTGACCACATCGACCATCATGCTCCGGGGTCACACGCTGATGGGATGAGCAGTGTGCGACCTCATTTGGACATACTATTTATACAGGCACCCTTGAGCCGTTGGAGGTGACGACCTCGAGACAACACACCTGCGCGCCTTAAGAGGTATCTGGACCTACGAATATTTTTGGCAGCCCAGGCAGCAACCCCGTGCACATGCCTAATCCCTGCTGCTGAGCGTTAATGAACGCGAAACACGTGTCCAGGGATGGCAAGCACACCAGTGAACACCCTCAAGACTCAAGACTTGGGTAGAAGCGCACCCGCTGATACCGACCACATCGACCATCATGCTCCGGGGTCACACGCTGATGGGATGAGCAGTGTGCGACCTCATTCGGACATACTATTTATACAGGCTCCCTTGAGCCAATGGAGGTGACAACCTCGAGACAACATACCTGTGCGCCTTAAGAGGTATCTGGACCTACGAATATTTTTGGCAGCCCACGCAGCAACCCCGTGCACACGCCTAATCCCTGCTGATGAGCGTTAATGAACGCGAAACACGTGTCCAGGGATGGCAAGCACACCAGTGAACACCCTCAAGACTCAAGACTTGGGTAGAAGCGCACCCGCTGATACTGACCACATCGACCATCATGCTCCGGGGTCACACGCTGATGGGATGAGCAGTGTGCGACCTCATTTGGACATACTATTTATACAGGCTCCCTTGAGCCGTTGGAGGTGACGACCTCGAGACAACACACCTGCGCGCCTTAAGAGGTATCTGGACCTACGAATATTTTTGGCAGCCCAGGCAGCAACCCCGTGCACATGCCTAATCCCTGCTGATGAGCGTTAATGAACGCGAAACACGTGTCCAGGGATGGCAAGCACACCAGTGAACACCCTCAAGACTCAAGACTTGGGTAGAAGCGCACCCGCTGATACCGACCACATCGACCAACATGCTCCGGGGTCCCACGCTGATGGGATGAGCAGTGTGCGACCTCATTCGGACATACTATTTATACAGGCTCCCTTGAGCCGTTGGAGGTGACGACCTCGAGACAACACACCTGCGCGCCTTAAGAGGTATCTGGACCTACGAATATTTTTGGCAGCCCACGCAGCAACCACGTGCACATGCCTAATCCCTGCTGATGAGCGTTAATGAACGCGAAACACTTGTCCAGGGATGGCAAGCACACCAGTGAACACCCTCAAGACTCAAGACTTGGGTAGAAGCGCACCCGCTGATACCGACCACATCGACCATCATGCTCCGGGGTCACACGCTGATGGGACGAGCAGTGTGCGACCTCATTTGGACATACTATTTATACAGGCTCCCTTGAGCCGGTGGAGGTGACAACCTCGAGACAAAGCACCTGCGCGCCTTAAGAGGTATCTGGACCTACGAATATTTTCGGCAGCCCAAGCAGCAACCCTGTGCACAAGCCTAATCCCTGCTGATGAGCGTTAATGAACGCGAAACACGTGTCCAGGGATGGCAAGCACACCAGTGAACACCCTCAATACTCAAGACTTGGGTAGAAGCGCACCCGCTGATACCGACCACATCGACCATCATGCTCTGGGGTCACACGCTGATCGGACGAACAGTGTGCGACCTCATTCGGACATACTATTTATACAGGCTCCCTTGAGCCGGTGGAGGTGACGACCTCGAGACAACGCACCTGCACGCCTTAAGAAGTATCTTGACCTAGGAATATTTTCGACAGCCCACGCAGCAACCCCGTGCACACGCCTAATCCCTGCTGATGAGTGTTAATGAACATGAAACACTTGTCCAGGGATGGCAAGCACACCAGTGAACACCCTCAAGACTCAAGACTTGGGTAGAAGCGCACCCGCTGATACCGACCACATCGACCATCATGCTCCGGGGTCACACGCTGATGGGACGAGCAGTGTGCGACCTCATTCGGACATACTATTTATACAGGCTCCCTTGAGCCGGTGGAGGTGACG
Organism: Lissotriton helveticus; assembly: GCF_964261635.1. Taxonomy (NCBI): domain Eukaryota; kingdom Metazoa; phylum Chordata; class Amphibia; order Caudata; family Salamandridae; genus Lissotriton; species Lissotriton helveticus. The sequence goes on from NC_136072.1 coordinate 919,840,915, forward strand.
ACCTCAAGACAACGCACCTGCGCGCTTAAGAGGTATCTGGACCAACGAATATTTTCGGCAGCCCACGCAGCAACCCCGTGCACACGCCTAATCCCTGCTGATGAGCGTTAATGAACGCTAAACACGTGTCCAGGGATGGCAAGCACACCAGTGAATACACTCAAGACTCAAGACTTGGGTAGAAGCGCACCCGCTGATACCGACCACATCGACCATCATGCTCCGGGGTCACACGCTGATGGGACAGCAGTGTGCGACCTCATTCGGACATACTATTTATACAGGCTTCCTTGAGCCGGTGGAGGTGATGACCTCGAGACAACGCACCTGCGCACCTTAAGAGGTATCTGGACGTACGAACACTTTCGGCAGCAAACGCAGCAACCCCGTGCACACGCCTAATCCCTGCTGATGAGCGTTAATGAACGCAAAACACGTGTCCAAGGATGGCAAGCACACCAGTGAACACCCTCAAGACTCAAGACTTGGGTAGAATCGCACCCGCTGATACCGACCACATCGACCATCATGCTCCGGGGTCACACGCTGATGGGACCAGCAGTGTGCAACCTCATTCGGACATTCTATTTATACAGGCTCCCTTGAGCCGGTGGAGGTGACGACCTCGAGACAACGCACCTGCGCGCCTTAAGAGGTATCTGGACCTACGAATATTTTCGGCAGCCCACGCAGCAACCCCGTGCACACGCCTAATCCCTGCTGATGAGCGTTAATGAACGCAAAACACATGTCCAGGGATGGCAAGCACACCAGTGAACACCCTCAAGACTCAAGACTTGGGTAGAATCGCACCCGCTGATACCGACCACATCGACCATCATGCTCCGGGGTCACACGCTGATGGGACCAGCAGTGTGCGACCTTATTCGGACATTCTATTTATACAGGCTCCCTTGAGCCGGTGGAGGTGACAACCTCGAGACAACGCACCTGCTCGCCTTAAGAGGTATCTGGACCTACGAATATTTTCGGCAGCCCAAGCAGCAACCCCGTGCACACGCCTAATCCCTGCTGATGAGCGTTAATGAACGCGAAACACGTGTCCAGGGATGGCAAGCACACCAGTGAACACCCTCAAGACTCAAGACTTGGGTAGAAGCGCACCCGCTGATACCGACCACATCGACCATTATGCGCCGGGGTCACACGCTGATGGGACGAGCAGTGTGCGACCTAATTCGGACATACTATTTATACAGGCTCCCGTGAGCCGGTGGAGGTGACGACCTCGAGACAACGCACCTGCGCGCCTTAAGAGGTATCTGGACCTACGAATATTTTCGGCAGCCCACGCAGCACCCCAGTGCACACGCCTAATCCCTGCTGATGAGCGTTAATGAACGCAAAACAAGTGTCCAGGGATGGCAAGCACACCAGTGAACACCCTCAAGACTCAAGACTTGGGTAGAAGCGCACCCGCTGATACCAACCACATCGACCATCATGCTCCGGGGTCACACGCTGATGGGACGAGCAGTGTGCGACCTCATTCGGACATACTATTTATACAGGCTCCCTTGAGCCGGTGGAGGTGACAACCTCAAGACAACGCGCCTTAAGAGGTATCTGGACCTACGAATATTTTCGTCAGCCCAAGCAGCAACCCCGTGCACACGCCTAATCCCTGCTGATGAGCGTTAATGAACGCGAAACACGTGTCCAGGGATGGCAAGCACACCAGTGAACACCCTCAATACTCAAGACTTGGGTAGAAGCGCACCCGCTGATACCGACCACATCGACCATCATGCTCTGGGGTCACACGCTGATCGGACGAACAGTGTGCGACCTCATTCGGACATACTATTTATACAGGCTCCCTTGAGCCGGTGGAGGTGACGACCTCGAGACAACGCACCTGCGCGCCTTAAGAGGTATCTGGACCAACGAATATTTTCGGCAGCCCACGCAGCAACCCCGTGCGCACTCCTAATCCCTGCTGATGAGCGTTAATGAATGCGAAACACATGTCCAGGGATGGCAAGCACACCAGTGAACACCCTCAAGACTCAAGACCTGGGTAGAAGCGCACCCGCTGATACCGACCACATCGACCATCATGCTCCGGGGTCACACGCTGATGGGATGAGCAGTGTGCGACCTCATTCGGACATACTATTTTTACAGGCTCCCTTGAGCCGGTGGAGGTGACGATCTCGAGACAACACACCTGCGCGCCTTAAGCGGTATCTGGACCTACGAATATTTTTAGCAGCCCACGCAGCAACCCCGTGCACACGCCTAATCCCTGCTGAGGAGCGTTAATGAACGCGAAACACGTGTCCAGGGATGGCAAGCACACCAGTGAACACCCTCAAGACTCAAGACTTGGGTAGATGCGCACCCGCTGATACCAACCACATCGACCATCATGCTCCGGGGTCACACGCTGATGGGACGAGCAGTGTGCGACCTCATTCGGACATACTATTTATACAGGCTCCCTTGAGCCGGTGGAGGTGACAACCTCGAGACAACGCACCTGCGCGCCTTAAGAGGTATCTGGACCTACGAATATTTTCGGCAGCCCAAGCAGCAACCCCGTGCACACGCCTAATCCCTGCTGATGAGCGTTAATGAACGCGAAACACGTGTCCAGGGATGGCAAGCACACCAGTGAACACCCTCAAGACTCAAGACTTGGGTAGAAGCGCACCCGCTGATACCGACCACATCGACCATTATGCGCCGGGGTCACACGCTGATGGGACGAGCAGTGTGCGACCTAATTCGGAGATACTATTTATACAGGCTCCCGTGAGCCGGTGGAGGTGATGACCTCGAGACAACGCACCTGCGCGCCTTAAGAGGTATCTGGACCTATGAATATTTTCGGCAGCCCACGCAGCACCCCAGTGCACACGCCTAATCCCTGCTGATGAGCGTTAATGAACGCAAAACACGTGTCCAGGGATGGCAAGCACACCAGTGAACACCCTCAAGACTCAAGACTTGGGTAGAAGCGCACCCGCTGATACCGACCACATCGACCATCATGCTCCGGGGTCACACGCTGATGGGACGAGCAGTGTGCGACCTCATTCGGACATACTATTTATACAGGCTCCCTTGAGCCGGTGGAGGTGACAACCTCGAGACAACGCGCCTTAAGAGGTATCTGGACCTACGAATATTTTCGGCAGCCCAAGCAGCAACCCCGTGCACATGCCTAATCCCTGCTGATGAGCGTTAATGAACACGAAACACGTGTCCAGGGATGGCAAGCACACCAGTGAACACCCTCAAGACTCAAGACTTGGGTAGAAGCGCACCCGCTGATACCGACCACATCGACCATTATGCGCCGGGGTCACACGCTGATGGGACGAGCAGTGTGCGACCTCATTCGGACATACTATTTATACAGGCTCCCTTGAGCCGGTGGAGGTGACGACCTCGAGACAACACACCTGCGCGCCTTAAGAGGTATCTGGACCTACGAATATTTTTGGCAGCCCACGCAGCAACCCCGTGCACACGCCTAATCCCTGCTGATGAGCGTTAATGAACGCGAAACACGTGTCCAGGGATGGCAAGCACACCAGTGAACACCCTCAAGACTCAAGACTTGGGTAGAAGCGCACCCGCTGATATCGACCACATCGACCATCATGCTCCGGGGTCACACGCTGATGGGACGAGCAGTGTGCGACCTCATTCGGACATACTATTCATACAGGCTCCCTTGAGCCGGTGGAGGTGACGACCTCGAGACAACGCACCTGCGCGCCTTAAGAGGTATCTGGACCTACGAATATTTTCGGCAGCCCACGCAGCAACCCCGTGCACACGCCTAATCCCTGCTGATGAGTGTTAATGAACGTGAAACACATGTCCAGGGATGGCAAGCACACCAGTGAACACCCTCAAGACTCAAGACTTGGGTAGAAGCCCACCCGCTGATACCGACCACATCGACCATCATGCTCCGGGGTCAAACACTGATGGGACGAGCAGTGTGCGACCTCATTTGGACATACTATTTATACAGGCTCCCTTGAGCCGGTGGAGGTGACGACCTCGAGACAACGCACCTGCGCGCCTTAAGAGGTATCTGGACCAACGAATATTTTCGGCAGCCCACGCAGCAACCCCGTGCACACGCCTAATCCCTGCTGATGAGCGTTAATGAACGCTAAACACGTGTCCAGGGATGGCAAGCACACCAGTGAATACCCTCAAGACTCAAGACTTGGGTAGAAGCGCACCCGCTGATACCGACCACATCGACCATCATGCTTCGGGGTCACACGCTGATGGGACAGCAGTGTGCGACCTCATTCGGACATACTATTTATACAGGCTCCCTTGAGCCGGTGGAGGTGATGACCTCGAGACAACGAACCTGCGCGCCTTAAGAGGTATCTGGACCTGTGAATATTTTCAGCAGCAAATGCAGCAACCCCGTGCACACGCCTAATCCCTGTTGATGAGCGTTAATGAACGCGAAACATGTGTCCAAGGATGGCAAGCACACCAGTGAACACCCTCAAGACTCAAGACTTGGGTAGAATCGCACCCGCTGATACCGACCACATCGACCATCATGCTCCGGGGTCACACGCTGATGGGACCAGCAGTGTGCGACCTCATTCGGACATTCTATTTATACAGGCTCCCTTGAGCCGGTGGAGGTGACGGCCTCGAGACAACGCACCTGCGCGCCTTAAGAGCTATCTGGACCTACGAATATTTTCGGCAGCCCACGCAGCAACCCCGTGCACACTCCTAATCCCTGCTGATGAGCGTTAATGAACGCGAAACACGTGTCCAGGGATGGCAAGCACACCAGTGAACACCCTCAAGACTCAAGACTTGGGTAGAAGCGCACCCGCTGATACCGACCACATCGACCATCATGCTCCGGTGATGGTCGATGCGCTGATGGGATGAGCAGTGTGCGACCTCATTCGGACATACTATTTATACAGGCTCCCTTGAGCCGGTGGAGGTGACGACCTCGAGACAACACACCAGCGCGCCTTAAGAGGTATCTGGACCTACGAATATTTTCGGCAGCCCAAGCAGCAACCCCGTGCACATGCCTAATCCCTGCTGATGAGCGTTAATGAACGCGAAACACATGTCCAGGGATGGCAAGCACACCAGTGAACACCCTCAAGGCTCAAGACTTGGGTAGAAGCGCACCCGCTGATACCGACCACATCGACCATTATGCGCCGGGGTCACACGCTGATGGGACGAGCAGTGTGCGACCTCATTCGGACATACTATTTATACAGGCTCCCTTGAGCCGGTGGAGGTGACGACCTCGAGACAACACACCTGCGCGCCTTAAGAGGTATCTGGACCTATGAATATTTTTGGCAGCCCACGCAGCAACCCCGTGCACACGCCTAATCCCTGCTGATGAGCGTTAATGAACGCGAAACACCTGTCCAGGGATGGCAAGCACACCAGTGAACACCCTCAAGACTCAAGACTTGGATAGAAGCGCACCCGCTGATACCGACCACATCGACCATCATGCTCCGGGGTCACACGCTGATGGGACGAGCAGTGTGCGACCTCATTCGGACATACTATTTATACAGGCTCCCTTGAGCCGGTGGAGGTGACGACCTCGAGACAACGCACCTGCGCGCCTTAAGAGGTATCTGGACCTACGAATATTTTCGGCAGCCCACGCAGCAACCCCGTGCACACGCCTAATCCCTGCTGATGAGCGTTAATGAACGCGAAACACCTGTCCAGGGATGGCAAGCACACCAGTGAACACCCTCAAGACTCAAGACTTGGATAGAAGCGCACCCGCTGATATCGACCACATCGACCATCATGCTCCGGGGTCACACGCTGATGGGACGAGCAGTGTGCGACCTCATTCGGACATACTATTTATACAGGCTCCCTTGAGCCGGTGGAGGTGACGACCTCGAGACAACGCACCTGCGCGCCTTAAGAGGTATCTGGACCTACGAATATTTTCGGCAGCCCACGCAGCAACCCCGTGCACACGCCTAATCCCTGCTGATGTGTGTTAATGAACGCGAAACACATGTCCAGGGATGGCAAGCACACCAGTGAACACCCTCAAGACTCAAGACTTGGGTAGAAGCGCACCCGCTGATACCGACCACATCGACCATCATGCTCCGGGGTCAAACACTGATGGGACGAGCAGTGTGCGACGTCATTCGGACATACTATTTATACAGGCTCCCTTGAGCCGGTGGAGGTGATGACCTCGAGGCAACGCACCTGCGTGCCTTAAGAGGTATCTGGACCTATGAATATTTTCAGCAGCAAACGCAGCAACCCCGTGCACACGCCTAATCCCTGTTGATGAGCGTTAATGAACGCGGAACATATGTCCAAGGATGGCAAGCACACCAGTGAACACCCTCAAGACTCAAGACTTGAGTAGAATCGCACCCGCTGATACCGACCACATCGACCATCATGCTCCGGGGTCACACGCTGATGGGACCAGCAGTGTGCGACCTCATTCGGACATTCTATTTATACAGGCTCCCTTGAGCCGGTGGAGGTGACGGCCTCGAGACAACGCACCTGCGCGCCTTAAGAGCTATCTGGACCTACGAATATTTTCGGCAGCCCACGCAGCAACCCCGTGCACACTCCTAATCCCTGCTGATGAGCGTTAATGAACGCGAAACACGTGTCCAGGGATGGCAAGCACACCAGTGAACACCCTCAAGACTCAAGACTTGGGTAGAAGCGCACCCGCTGATACCGACCACATCGACCATCATGCTCCGGTGATGGTCGATGCGCTGATGGGCTGAGCAGTGTGCGACCTCATTCGGACATACTATTTATACAGGCTCCCTTGAGCCGGTGGAGGTGACGACCTCGAGACAACACACCTGCGCGCCTTAAGAGGTATCTGGACCTACGAATATTTTCGGCAGCCCGCGCAGCAACCACGTGCACACGCCTAATCCCTGCTGATGAGCGTTAATGAACGCGAAACACATGTCCAGGGATGGCAAGCACACCAGTGAACACCCTTAAGACTCAAGACTTGGGTAGAAGCGCACGCGCTGATACCGACCACATCGACCATCATGCTCCGGGGTCACACGCTGATGGAAAGAGCAGTGTGCGACCTCATTCGGACATACTATTTATACAGGCTCCCTTGAGCCGGTGGAGGTGATGACCTCGAGACAACGCACCTGCGCGCCTTAAGAGGTATCTGGACCTATGAATATTTTCAGCAGCAAACGCAGCAACCCCGTGCACACGCCTAATCCCTGCTGATGAGCGTTAATGAACGCGAAACACGTGTCCAAGGATGGCAAGCACACCAGTGAACACCCTCAAGACTCAAGACTTGGGTAGAATCGCACCCGCTGATACTGACCACATCGACCATCATGCTCCGGGGTCACACGCTGATGGGACCAGCAGTGTGCGACCTCATTCGGACATTCTATTTATACAGGCTCCCTTGAGCCGGTGGAGGTGACGGCCTCGAGACAACGCACCTGCGCGCCTTAAGAGCTATCTGGACCTACGAATATTTTCGGCAGCCCACGCAGCAACCACGTGCACGCGCCTAATCCCTGATGATGAGCGTTAATGAACGCAAAACACATGTCCAGGGATGGCAAGCACACCAGTGAACACCCTCAAGACTCAAGACTTGGGTAGAAGCGCACGCGTTGATACCGACCACATCGACCATCATGCTCTGGGGTCACACGCTGATGGAAAGAGCAGTGTGCGACCTCATTCGGACATACTATTTATAGAGGCTCCCTTGAGCCGGTGGAGGTGACAACCTCGAGACAACGCACCTGCGCGCCTTAAGAGGTATCTGGACCTACGAATATTTTCGGCAGCCCAAGCAGCAACCCCGTGCACACGCCTAATCCCTGCTGATGAGCGGCAATGAACGCGAAACACGTGTCCAGGGATGGCAAGCACACCAGTGAACACCCTCAAGACTCAAGACTTGGGTAGAAGCGCACCTGCTGATACCGACCACATCGACCATCATGCTCCGGGGTCAAACACTGATGGGACGAGCAGTGTGCGACCTCATTTGGACATACTATTTATACAGGCTCCCTTGAGCCGGTGGAGGTGACGACCTCGAGACAACGCACCTGCGCGCCTTAAGAGGTATCTGGACCAACGAATATTTTCGGCAGCCCACGCAGCAACCCCGTGCACACGCCTAATCCCTGCTGATGAGCGTTAATGAACGCTAAACACGTGTCCAGGGATGGCAAGCACACCAGTGAATACCCTCAAGACTCAAGACTTGGGTAGAAGCGCACCCGCTGATACCGACCACATCGACCATCATGCTTCGGGGTCACACGCTGATGGGACAGCAGTGTGCGACCTCATTCGGACATACTATTTATACAGGCTCCCTTGAGCCGGTGGAGGTGATGACCTCGAGACAACGCACCTGCGCGCCTTAAGAGGTATCTGGACCTACGAATATTTTCGGCAGCCCAAGCAGCAACCCTGTGCACAAGCCTAATCCCTGCTGATGAGCGTTAATGAACGCGAAACAAGTGTCCAGGGATGGCAAGCACACCAGTGAACACCCTCAATACTCAAGACTTGGGTAGAAGCGCACCCGCTGATACCGACCACATCGACCATCATGCTCTGGGGTCACACGCTGATCGGACGAACAGTGTGCGACCTCATTCGGACATACTATTTATACAGGCTCCCTTGAGCCGGTGGAGGTGACGACCTCGAGACAACGCACCTGCACGCCTTAAGAAGTATCTTGACCTAGGAATATTTTCGACAGCCCACGCAGCAACCCCGTGCACACTCCTAATCCCTGCTGATGAGCGTTAATGAACGCGAAACACGTGTCCAGGGATGGCAAGCACACCAGTGAACACCCTCAAGACTCAAGACATGGGTAGAAGCGCACCCGCTGATACCGACCACATCCACCATCATGCTCCGGTGATGGTCGATGCGCTGATGGGATGAGCAGTGTGCGACCTCATTCGGACATACTATTTATACAGGCTCCCTTGAGCCGGTGGAGGTGACGACCTCGAGACAACGCACCTGCGCGCCTTAAGAGGTATCTGGACCTACGAATATTTTCGGCAGCCCATGCAGCAACCCCGTGCACACGCCTAATCCCTGCTGATGAGTGTTAATGAACGCGAAACACATGTCCAGGGATGGCAAGCACACCAGTGAACACCCTCAAGACTCAAGACTTGGGTAGAAGCGCACCCGCTGATACCGACCACATCGACCATCATGCTCCGGGGTCAAACACTGATGGGACGAGCAGTGTGCGACCTCATTTGGACATACTATTTATACAGGCTCCTTGAGCCGGTGGAGGTGACGACCTCGAGACAATGCACCTGCGCGCCTTAAGAGGTATCTGGACCAACGAATATTTTCGGCAGCCCACGCAGCAACCCCGTGCACACGCCTAATCCCTGCTGATGAGCGTTAATGAACGCTAAACACGTGTCCAGGGATGGCAAGCACACCAGTGAATACCCTCAAGACTCAAGACTTGGGTAGAAGCGCACCCGCTGATACCGACCACATCGACCATCATGCTTCGGGGTCACACGCTGATGGGACAGCAGTGTGCGACGTCATTCGGACATACTATTTATACAGGCTCCCTTGAGCCGGTGGAGGTGATGACCTCGAGACAACGCACCTGCGTGCCTTAAGAGGTATCTGGACCTATGAATATTTTCAGCAGCAAACGCAGCAACCCCGTGCACACGCCTAATCCCTGTTGATGAGGGTTAATGAACGCGGAACATGTGTCCAAGGATGGCAAGCACACCAGTGAACACCCTCAAGACTCAAGACTTGAGTAGAATCGCACCCGCTGATACCGACCACATCGACCATCATGCTCCGGGGTCACACGCTGATGGGACCAGCAGTGTGCGACCTCATTCGGACATTCTATTTATACAGGCTCCCTTGAGCCGGTGGAGGTGACGGCCTCGAGACAACGCACCTGCGCGCCTTAAGAGCTATCTGGACCTACGAATATTTTCGGCAGCCCACGCAGCAACCCCGTGCACACTCCTAATCCCTGCTGATGAGCGTTAATGAACGCGAAACACGTGTCCAGGGATGGCAAGCACACCAGTGAACACCCTCAAGACTCAAGACTTGGGTAGAAGCGCACCCGCTGATACCGACCACATCGACCATCATGCTCCGGTGATGGTCGATGCGCTGATGGGCTGAGCAGTGTGCGACCTCATTCGGACATACTATTTATACAGGCTCCCTTGAGCCGGTGGAGGTGACGACCTCGAGACAACACACCTGCGCGCCTTAAGAGGTATCTGGACCTACGAATATTTTCGGCAGCCCGCGCAGCAACCACGTGCACACGCCTAATCCCTGCTGATGAGCGTTAATGAACGCGAAACACATGTCCAGGGATGGCAAGCACACCAGTGAACACCCTTAAGACTCAAGACTTGGGTAGAAGCGCACGCGCTGATACCGACCACATCGACCATCATGCTCCGGGGTCACACGCTGATGGAAAGAGCAGTGTGCGACCTCATTCGGACATACTATTTATACAGGCTCCCTTGAGCCGGTGGAGGTGATGACCTCGAGACAACGCACCTGCGCGCCTTAAGAGGTATCTGGACCTATGAATATTTTCAGCAGCAAACGCAGCAACCCCGTGCACACGCCTAATCCCTGCTGATGAGCGTTAATGAACGCGAAACACATGTCCAGGGATGGCAAGCACACCAGTGAACACCCTCAAGACTCAAGACTTGGGTAGAAGCGCACCCGCTGATACCGACCACATCGACCATCATGCTCCGGGGTCAAACACTGATGGGACGAGCAGTGTGCGACCTCATTTGGACATACTATTTATACAGGCTCCTTGAGCCGGTGGAGGTGACGACCTCGAGACAATGCACCTGCGCGCCTTAAGAGGTATCTGGACCAACGAATATTTTCGGCAGCCCACGCAGCAACCCCGTGCACACGCCTAATCCCTGCTGATGAGCGTTAATGAACGCTAAACACGTGTCCAGGGATGGCAAGCACACCAGTGAATACCCTCAAGACTCAAGACTTGGGTAGAAGCGCACCCGCTGATACCGACCACATCGACCATCATGCTTCGGGGTCACACGCTGATGGGACAGCAGTGTGCGACGTCATTCGGACATACTATTTATACAGGCTCCCTTGAGCCGGTGGAGGTGATGACCTCGAGACAACGCACCTGCGTGCCTTAAGAGGTATCTGGACCTATGAATATTTTCAGCAGCAAACGCAGCAACCCCGTGCACACGCCTAATCCCTGTTGATGAGGGTTAATGAACGCGGAACATGTGTCCAAGGATGGCAAGCACACCAGTGAACACCCTCAAGACTCAAGACTTGAGTAGAATCGCACCCGCTGATACCGACCACATCGACCATCATGCTCCGGGGTCACACGCTGATGGGACCAGCAGTGTGCGACCTCATTCGGACATTCTATTTATACAGGCTCCCTTGAGCCGGTGGAGGTGACGGCCTCGAGACAACGCACCTGCGCGCCTTAAGAGCTATCTGGACCTACGAATATTTTCGGCAGCCCACGCAGCAACCCCGTGCACACTCCTAATCCCTGCTGATGAGCGTTAATGAACGCGAAACACGTGTCCAGGGATGGCAAGCACACCAGTGAACACCCTCAAGACTCAAGACTTGGGTAGAAGCGCACCCGCTGATACCGACCACATCGACCATCATGCTCCGGTGATGGTCGATGCGCTGATGGGCTGAGCAGTGTGCGACCTCATTCGGACATACTATTTATACAGGCTCCCTTGAGCCGGTGGAGGTGACGACCTCGAGACAACACACCTGCGCGCCTTAAGAGGTATCTGGACCTACGAATATTTTCGGCAGCCCGCGCAGCAACCACGTGCACACGCCTAATCCCTGCTGATGAGCGTTAATGAACGCGAAACACATGTCCAGGGATGGCAAGCACACCAGTGAACACCCTTAAGACTCAAGACTTGGGTAGAAGCGCACGCGCTGATACCGACCACATCGACCATCATGCTCCGGGGTCACACGCTGATGGAAAGAGCAGTGTGCGACCTCATTCGGACATACTATTTATACAGGCTCCCTTGAGCCGGTGGAGGTGATGACCTCGAGACAACGCACCTGCGCGCCTTAAGAGGTATCTGGACCTATGAATATTTTCAGCAGCAAACGCAGCAACCCCGTGCACACGCCTAATCCCTGCTGATGAGCGTTAATGAACGCGAAACACGTGTCCAAGGATGGCAAGCACACCAGTGAACACCCTCAAGACTCAAGACTTGGGTAGAATCGCACCCGCTGATACTGACCACATCGACCATCATGCTCCGGGGTCACACGCTGATGGGACCAGCAGTGTGCGACCTCATTCGGACATTCTATTTATACAGGCTCCCTTGAGCCGGTGGAGGTGACGGCCTCGAGACAACGCACCTGCGCGCCTTAAGAGCTATCTGGAACTACGAATATTTTCGGCAGCCCACGCAGCAACCACGTGCACGCGCCTAATCCCTGATGATGAGCGTTAATGAACGCAAAACACATGTCCAGGGATGGCAAGCACACCAGTGAACACCCTCAAGACTCAAGACTTGGGTAGAAGCGCACGCGTTGATACCGACCACATCGACCATCATGCTCTGGGGTCACACGCTGATGGAAAGAGCAGTGTGCGACCTCATTCGGACATACTATTTATAGAGGCTCCCTTGAGCCGGTGGAGGTGACAACCTCGAGACAACGCACCTGCGCGCCTTAAGAGGTATCTGGACCTACGAATATTTTCGGCAGCCCAAGCAGCAACCCCGTGCACACGCCTAATCCCTGCTGATGAGCGGCAATGAACGCGAAACACGTGTCCAGGGATGGCAAGCACACCAGTGAACACCCTCAAGACTCAAGACTTGGGTAGAAGCGCACCCGCTGATACCGACCACATCGACCATCATGCTCCGGGGTCAAACACTGATGGGACGAGCAGTGTGCGATCTCATTTGGACATACTATTTATACAGGCTCCCTTGAGCCGGTGGAGGTGACGACCTCGAGACAACGCACCTGCGCGCCTTAAGAGGTATCTGGACCAACGAATATTTTCGGCAGCCCACGCAGCAACCCCGTGCACACGCCTAATCCCTGCTGATGAGCGTTAATGAACGCTAAACACGTGTCCAGGGATGGCAAGCACACCAGTGAATACCCTCAAGACTCAAGACTTGGGTAGAAGCGCACCCGCTGATACCGACCACATCGACCATCATGCTTCGGGGTCACACGCTGATGGGACAGCAGTGTGCGACCTCATTCGGACATACTATTTATACAGGCTCCCTTGAGCCGGTGGAGGTGATGACCTCGAGACAACGCACCTGCGCGCCTTAAGAGGTATCTGGACCTACGAATATTTTCGGCAGCCCAAGCAGCAACCCTGTGCACAAGCCTAATCCCTGCTGATGAGCGTTAATGAACGCGAAACAAGTGTCCAGGGATGGCAAGCACACCAGTGAACACCCTCAATACTCAAGACTTGGGTAGAAGCGCACCCGCTGATACCGACCACATCGACCATCATGCTCTGGGGTCACACGCTGATCGGACGAACAGTGTGCGACCTCATTCGGACATACTATTTATACAGGCTCCCTTGAGCCGGTGGAGGTGACGACCTCGAGACAACGCACCTGCACGCCTTAAGAAGTATCTTGACCTAGGAATATTTTCGACAGCCCACGCAGCAACCCCGTGCACACTCCTAATCCCTGCTGATGAGCGTTAATGAACGCGAAACACGTGTCCAGGGATGGCAAGCACACCAGTGAACACCCTCAAGACTCAAGACATGGGTAGAAGCGCACCCGCTGATACCGACCACATCCACCATCATGCTCCGGTGATGGTCGATGCGCTGATGGGATGAGCAGTGTGCGACCTCATTCGGACATACTATTTATACAGGCTCCCTTGAGCCGGTGGAGGTGACGACCTCGAGACAACACACCTGCGCGCCTTAAGAGGTCCCTGGACCTACGAATATTTTCGGCAGCCCACGCAGCAACCACGTGCACACGCCTAATCCCTGCTGATGAGCGTTAATGAACGCTAAACACGTGTCCAGGGATGGCAAGCACACCAGTGAATACCCTCAAGACTCAAGACTTGGGTAGAAGCGCACCCGCTGATACCGACCACATCGACCATCATGCTTCGGGGTCACACGCTGATGGGACAGCAGTATGCGACCTCATTCGGACATACTATTTATACAGGCTCCCTTGAGCCGGTGGAGGTGATGACCTCGAGACAACACACCTGCGCGCCTTAAGAGGCATCTGGACCTATGAATATTTTCAGCAGCAAACGCAGCAACCACGTGCACACGCCTAATCCCTGATGATGAGCGTTAATGAACGCAAAACACATGTCCAGGGATGGCAAGCACACCAGTGAACACCCTCAAGACTCAAGACTTGGGTAGAAGCGCACGCGTTGATACCGACCACATCGACCATCATGCTCTGGGGTCACACGCTGATGGAAAGAGCAGTGTGCGACCTCATTCGGACATACTATTTATACAGGCTCCCTTGAGCCGGTGGCGGTGACGACCTCGAGACAATGCACCTGCGCGCCTTAAGAGGTATCTGGACCTACGAATTTTTTCGGCAGCCCACGCAGCAACCCCGTGCACACTCCTAATCCCTGCTGATGAGCGTTAATGAACGCGAAACACGTGTCCAGGGATGGCAAGCACACCAGTGAACACCTTCAAGACTCAAGACTTGGGTAGAAGCGCACCCGCTGATACCGACCACATCGACCAACATGCTCCGGGGTCACACGCAGATGGGATGAGCAGTGTGCGACCTCATTCGGACATACTATTTATACAGGCTCCCTTGAGCCGGTGGAGGTGACGACCTCGAGACAACACACCTGCGCGCCTTAAGAGGTATCTGGACCTACGAATATTTTCGGCAGCCCACGCAGCAACCCCGTGCACACGCCTAATCCCTGCTAATGAGCGTTAATGAACGCAAAACACATGTCCAGGGATGGCAAGCACACCAGTGAACACCCTCAAGACTCAAGACTTGGGTAGAAGCGCACGCGCTGACACCGACCACATTGACCATCATGCTCCGGGGTCACACGCTGATGGAAAGAGCAGTGTGCGACCTCATTCGGACATACTATTTATACAGGCTCCCTTGAGCCGGTGGAGGTGACGACCTCGAGACAATGCACCTGCGCGCCTTAAGAGGTATCTGGACCTACGAATATTTTCGGCAGCCCACGCAGCAACCCCGTGCGCACTCCTAATCCCTGCTGATGAGCGTTAATGAACGCGAAACATGTGTCCAGGGATGGCAAGCACACCAGTGAACACCCTCAAGACTCAAGACTTGGGTAGAAGCGCACCCGCTGATACCGACCACATCGACCATCATGGTCCGGGGTCACACGCTGATGGGATGAGCAGTGTGCGACCTCATTCGGACATACTATGTATACAGGCTCCCTTGAGCCGGTGGAGGTGACGATCTCGAGACAACACACCTGCGCGCCTTAAGCGGTATCTGGACCTACGAATATTTTTGGCATCCCACGCAGCAACCCCGTGCACACGCCTAATCCCTGCTGAGGAGCGTTAATGAACGCGAAACACGTGTCCAGGGATGGCAAGCACACCAGTGAACACCCTCAAGACTCAAGACTTGGGTAGATGCGCACCCGCTGATACCGACCACATCGACCATCATGCTCCGGGGTCACACGCTGATGGGACGAGCAGTGTGCGACCTCATTCGGACATACTATTTATACAGGCTCCCTTGAGCCGGTGGAGGTGACAACCTCGAGACAACGCACCTGCGCACCTTAAGAGGTATCTGGACCAACGAATATTTTCGGCAGCCCAAGCAGCAACCCCGTGCACACGCCTAATCCCTGCTGATGAGCGTTAATGAACGCGAAACACGTGTCCAGGGATGGCAAGCACACCAGTGAATACACTCAAGACTCAAGACTTGGGTAGAAGCGCACCCGCTGATACCGACCACATCGACCATCATGCTCCGGGGTCACACGCTGATGGGACAGCAGTGTGCGACCTCATTCGGACATACTATTTATACAGGCTCCCTTGAGCCGGTGGAGTTGATGACCTCGAGACAACGCACCTGCGCACCTTAAGAGGTATCTGGACCTACGAACATTTTCGGCAGCAAACGCAGCAACCCCGTGCACACGCCTAATCCCTGCTGATGAGCGTTAATGAACGCAAAACACGTGTCCAAGGATGGCAAGCACACCAGTGAACACCCTCAAGACTCAAGACTTGGGTAGAATCGCACCCGCTGATACCGACCACATCGACCATCATGCTCCGGGGTCACACGCTGATGGGACCAGCAGTGTGCGACCTCATTCGAACATTCTATTTATACAGGCTCCCTTGAGCCGGTGGAGGTGACAACCTCGAGACAACGCACCTGCGCTCCTTAAGAGGTATCTGGACCTACGAATATTTTCGGCAGCCCAAGCAGCAACCCCGTGCACACGCCTAATCCCTGCTGATGAGCGTTAATGAACGTGAAACACATGTCCAGGGATGGCAAGCACACCAGTGAACACCCTCAAGACTCAAGACTTGGGTATAAGCGCACCCGCTGATACTGACCACATCGACCATCATGCTCCGGGGTCACACGCTGATGGGATGAGCAGTGTGCGACCTCATTTGGACATACTATTTATACAGGCTCCCTTGAGCCGTTGGAGGTGACGACCTCGAGACAACACACCTGCGCGCCTTAAGAGGTATCTAGACCTACGAATATTTTTGGCAGCCCAGGCAGCAACCCCGTGCACATGCCTAATCCCTTCTGATGAGCGTTAATGAACGCGAAACACGTGTCCAGGGATGGCAAGCACACCAGTGAACACCCTCAAGACTCAAGACTTGGGTAGAAGCGCACCCGCTGATACCGACCACATCGACCATCATGCTCCGGGGTCACACGCTGATGGGATGAGCAGTGTGCGACCTCATTCGGACATACTATTTATACAGGCTCCCTTGAGCCGTTGGAGGTGACGACCTCGAGACAACACACCTGCGCGCCTTAAGAGGTATCTGGACCTACGAATATTTTTGGCAGCCCACGCAGCAACCCCGTGCACACGCCTAATCCCTGCTGATGAGCGTTAATGAACGCGAAACACGTGTCCAGGGATGGCAAGCACACCAGTGAACACCCTCAAGACTCAAGACTTGGGTAGAAGCGCACCCGCTGATACCGACCACATCGACCATCATGCTCCGGGGACACACGCTGATGGGACGAGCAGTGTGCGACCTCATTCGGACATACTATTTATACAGGCTCCCTTGAGCCGTTGGAGGTGACAACCTCGAGACAACGCACCTGCGCGCCTTAAGAGGTATCTGGACCTACGAATATTTTCGGCAGCCCAAGCAGCAACCCTGTGCACAAGCCTAATCCCTGCTGATGAGCGTTAATGAACGCGAAACACGTGTCCAGGGATGGCAAGCACACCAGTGAACACCCTCAATACTCAAGACTTGGGTAGAAGCGCACCCGCTGATACCGACCACATCGACCATCATGCTCTGGGGTCACACGCTGATCGGACGAACAGTGTGCGACCTCATTCGGACATACTATTTATACAGGCTCCCTTGAGCCGGTGGAGGTGACGACCTCGAGACAACGCACCTGCACGCCTTAAGAAGTATCTTGACCTAGGAATATTTTCGACAGCCCACGCAGCAACCCCGTGCACACGCCTAATCCCTGCTGATGAGTGTTAATGAACATGAAACACATGTCCAGGGATGGCAAGCACACCAGTGAACACCCTCAAGACTCAAGACTTGGGTAGAAGCGCACCCGCTGATACCGACCACATCGACCATCATGCTCCGGGGTCACACGCTGATGGGACGAGCAGTGTGCGACCTCATTCGGACATACTATTTATACAGGCTCCCTTGAGCCGGTGGAGGTGACGACCTCGAGACAACGCACCTGCGCGCCTTAAGAGGTATCTGGACCAACGAATATTTTCGGCAGCCCACGCAGCAACCCCGTGCACACGCCTAATCCCTGCTGATGAGCGTTAATGAACGCTAAACACGTGTCCAGGGATGGCAAGCACACCAGTGAATACACTCAAGACTCAAGACTTGGGTAGAAGCGCACCCGCTGATACCGACCACATCGACCATCATGCTCCGGGGTCACACGCTGATGGGACAGCAGTGTGCGACCTCATTCGGACATACTATTTATACAGGCTTCCTTGAGCCGGTGGAGGTGATGACCTCGAGACAACGCACCTGCGCACCTTAAGAGGTATCTGGACCTACGAACATTTTCGGCAGCAAACGCAGCAACCCCGTGCACACGCCTAATCCCTGCTGATGAGCGTTAATGAACGCAAAACACGTGTCCAAGGATGGCAAGCACACCAGTGAACACCCTCAAGACTCAAGACTTGGGTAGAAGCGCACGCGCTGATACCGACCACATCGACCATCATGCTCCGGGGTCACACGCTGATGGAAAGAGCAGTGTGCGAACTCATTCGGACATACTATTTATACAGGCTCCCTTGAGCCGGTGGAGGTGACAACCTCGAGACAACGCACCTGCGCACCTTAAGAGGTATCTGGACCAACGAATATTTTCGGCAGCCCAAGCAGCAACCCCGTGCACACGCCTAATCCCTGCTGATGAGCGTTAATGAACGCGAAACACGTGTCCAGGGATGGCAAGCACACCAGTGAATACACTCAAGACTCAAGACTTGGGTAGAAGCGCACCCGCTGATACCGACCACATCGACCATCATGCTCCGGGGTCACACGCTGATGGGACAGCAGTGTGCGACCTCATTCGGATATACTATTTATACAGGCTCCCTTGAGCCGGTGGAGTTGATGACCTCGAGACAACGCACCTGCGCACCTTAAGAGGTATCTGGACCTACGAACATTTTCGGCAGCAAACGCAGCAACCCCGTGCACACGCCTAATCCCTGCTGATGAGCGTTAATGAACGCAAAACACGTGTCCAAGGATGGCAAGCACACCAGTGAACACCCTCAAGACTCAAGACTTGGGTAGAATCGCACCCGCTGATACCGACCACATCGACCATCATGCTCCGGGGTCACACGCTGATGGGACCAGCAGTGTGCGACCTCATTCGGACATTCTATTTATACAGGCTCCCTTGAGCCGGTGGAGGTGACAACCTCGAGACAACGCACCTGCGCGCCTTAAGAGGTATCTGGACCTACGAATATTTTCGGCAGCCCAAGCAGCAACCCCGTGCACACGCCTAATCCCTGCTGATGAGCGTTAATGAACGTGAAACACATGTCCAGGGATGGCAAGCACACCAGTGAACACCCTCAAGACTCAAGACTTGGGTATAAGCGCACCCGCTGATACTGACCACATCGACCATCATGCTCCGGGGTCACACGCTGATGGGATGAGCAGTGTGCGACCTCATTTGGACATACTATTTATACAGGCTCCCTTGAGCCGTTGGAGGTGACGACCTCGAGACAACACACCTGCGCGCCTTAAGAGGTATCTAGACCTACGAATATTTTTGGCAGCCCAGGCAGCAACCCCGTGCACATGCCTAATCCCTGCTGATGAGCGTTAATGAACGCGAAACACGTGTCCAGGGATGGCAAGCACACCAGTGAACACCCTCAAGACTCAAGACTTGGGTAGAAGCGCACCCGCTGATACCGACCACATCGACCATCATGCTCCGGGGTCACACGCTGATGGGATGAGCAGTGTGCGACCTCATTCGGACATACTATTTATACAGGCTCCCTTGAGCCGTTGGAGGTGACGACCTCGAGACAACACACCTGCGCGCCTTAAGAGGTATCTGGACCTACGAATATTTTTGGCAGCCCACGCAGCAACCCCGTGCACACGCCTAATCCCTGCTGATGAGCGTTAATGAACGCGAAACACGTGTCCAGGGATGGCAAGCACACCAGTGAACACCCTCAAGACTCAAGACTTGGGTAGAAGCGCACCCGCTGATACCGACCACATCGACCATCATGCTCCGGGGTCACACGCTGATGGGACGAGCAGTGTGCGACCTCATTCGGACATACTATTTATACAGGCTCCCTTGAGCCGTTGGAGGTGACAACCTCGAGACAACGCACCTGAGCGCCTTAAGAGGTATCTGGACCTACGAATATTTTCGGCAGCCCAAGCAGCAACCCTGTGCACAAGCCTAATCCCTGCTGATGAGCGTTAATGAACGCGAAACACGTGTCCAGGGATGGCAAGCACACCAGTGAACACCCTCAATACTCAAGACTTGGGTAGAAGCGCACCCGCTGATACCGACCACATCGACCATCATGCTCTGGGGTCACACGCTGATCGGACGAACAGTGTGCGACCTCATTCGGACATACTATTTATACAGGCTCCCTTGAGCCGGTGGAGGTGACGACCTCGAGACAACGCACCTGCACGCCTTAAGAAGTATCTTGACCTAGGAATATTTTCGACAGCCCACGCAGCAACCCCGTGCACACGCCTAATCCCTGCTGATGAGTGTTAATGAACATGAAACACATGTCCAGGGATGGCAAGCACACCAGTGAACACCCTCAAGACTCAAGACTTGGGTAGAAGCGCACCCGCTGATACCGACCACATCGACCATCATGCTCCGGGGTCACACGCTGATGGGACGAGCAGTGTGCGACCTCATTCGGACATACTATTTATACAGGCTCCCTTGAGCCGGTGGAGGTGACGACCTCGAGACAACGCACCTGCGCGCCTTAAGAGGTATCTGGACCAACGAATATTTTCGGCAGCCCACGCAGCAACCCCGTGCACACGCCTAATCCCTGCTGATGAGCGTTAATGAACGCTAAACACGTGTCCAGGGATGGCAAGCACACCAGTGAATACACTCAAGACTCAAGACTTGGGTAGAAGCGCACCCGCTGATACCGACCACATCGACCATCATGCTCCGGGGTCACACGCTGATGGGACAGCAGTGTGCGACCTCATTCGGACATACTATTTATACAGGCTTCCTTGAGCCGGTGGAGGTGATGACCTCGAGACAACGCACCTGCGCACCTTAAGAGGTATCTGGACCTACGAACATTTTCGGCAGCAAACGCAGCAACCCCGTGCACACGCCTAATCCCTGCTGATGAGCGTTAATGAACGCAAAACACGTGTCCAAGGATGGCAAGCACACCAGTGAACACCCTCAAGACTCAAGACTTGGGTAGAAGCGCACGCGCTGATACCGACCACATCGACCATCATGCTCCGGGGTCACACGCTGATGGAAAGAGCAGTGTGCGAACTCATTCGGACATACTATTTATACAGGCTCCCTTGAGCCGGTGGAGGTGACGACCTCGAGACAATGCACCTGTGCGCCTTAAGAGGTATCTGGACCTACGAATATTTTCGGCAGCCCACGCAGCAACCCCGTGCGCACTCCTAATCCCTGCTGATGAGCGTTAATGAACGCGAAACACGTGTCCAGTGATGGCAAGCACACCAGTGAACACCCTCAAGACTCAAGACCTGGGTAGAAGCGCACCCGCTGATACCGACCACATCGACCATCATGCTCCGGGGTCACACGCTGATGGGATGAGCAGTGTGCGACCTCATTCGGACATACTATTTTTACAGGCTCCCTTGAGCCGGTGGAGGTGACGATCTCGAGACAACACACCTGCGCGCCTTAAGCGCTATCTGGACCTACGAATATTTTTGGCAGCCCACGCAGCAACCCCGTGCACACGCCTAATCCCTGCTGAGGACCGTTAATGAACGCGAAACACGTGTCCAGGGATGGCAAGCACACCAGTGAACACCCTCAAGACTCAAGACTTGGGTAGATGCGCACCCGCTGATACCGACCACATCGACCATCATGCTCCGGGGTCACACGCTGATGGGACGAGCAGTGTGCGACCTCATTCGGACATACTATTTATACAGGCTCCCTTGAGCCGGTGGAGGTGACAACCTCGAGACAACGCACCTGCGCGCCTTAAGAGGTATCTGGACCTACGAATATTTTCGGCAGCCCAAGCAGCAACCCCGTGCACACGCCTAATCCCTGCTGATGAGCGTTAATGAACGCGAAACACGTGTCCAGGGATGGCAAGCACACCAGTGAACACCCTCAAGACTCAAGACTTGGGTAGAAGCGCACCCGCTGATACCGACCACATCGACCATCATGCTCCGGGGTCACACGCTGATGGGACGAGCAGTGTGCGACCTCATTCGGACATACTATTTATACAGGCTCCCTTGAGCCGGTGGAGGTGACAACCTCGAGACAACGCGCCTTAAGAGGTATCTGGACCTACGAATATTTTCGGCAGCCCAAGCAGCAACCCCGTGCACATGCCTAATCCCTGCTGATGAGCGTTAATGAACGCGAAACACGTGTCCAGGGATGGCAAGCACACCATTGAACACCCTCAAGACTCAAGACTTGGGTAGAAGCGCACCCGCTGATACCGACCACATCGACCATTATGCGCCGGGGTCACACGCTGATGGGACGAGCAGTGTGCGACCTCATTCGGACATACTATTTATACAGGCTCCCTTGAGCCGGTGGAGGTGACGACCTCGAGACAACACACCTGCGCGCCTTAAGAGGTATCTGGACCTACGAATATTTTTGGCAGCCCACGCAGCAACCCCGTGCACACGCCTAATCCCTGCTGATGAGCGTTAATGAACGCGAAACACCTGTCCAGGGATGGCAAGCACACCAGTGAACACCCTCAAGACTCAAGACTTGGATAGAAGCGCACCCGCTGATACCGACCACATCGACCATCATGCTCCGGGGTCACACGCTGATGGGACGAGCAGTGTGCGACCTCATTCGGACATACTATTTATACAGGCTCCCTTGAGCCGGTGGAGGTGACAACCTCGAGACAACGCACCTGCGCGCCTTAAGAGGTATCTGGACCTACGAATATTTTCGGCAGCCCAAGCAGCAACCCCGTGCACACGCCTAATCCCTGCTGATGAGCGTTAATGAACGCGAAACACGTGTCCAGGGATGGCAAGCACACCAGTGAACACCCTCAAGACTCAAGACTTGGGTAGAAGCGCACCCGCTGATATCGACCACATCGACCATCATGCTCCGGGGTCACACGCTGATGGGACGAGCAGTGTGCGACCTCATTCAGACATACTATTTATACAGGCTCCCTTGAGCCGGTGGAGGTGACGACCTCGAGACAACGCACCTGCGCGCCTTAAGAGGTATCTGGACCTACGAATATTTTCGGCAGCCCACGCAGCAACCCCGTGCACACGCCTAATCCCTGCTGATGAGTGTTAATGAACGCGAAACACATGTCCAGGGATGGCAAGCACACCAGTGAACACCCTCAAGACTCAAGACTTGGGTAGAAGCGCACCCGCTGATACCGACCACATCGACCATCATGCTCCGGGGTCAAACACTGATGGGACGAGCAGTGTGCGACCTCATTTGGACATACTATTTATACAGGCTCCCTTGAGCCGGTGGAGGTGACGACCTCGAGACAACGCACCTGCGCGCCTTAAGAGGTATCTGGACTAACGAATATTTTCGGCAGCCCACGCGGCAACCCCGTGCACACGCCTAATCCCTGCTGATGAGCGTTAATGAACGCTAAACACGTGTCCAGGGATGGCAAGCACACCAGTGAATACCCTCAAGACTCAAGACTTGGGTAGAAGCGCACCCGCTGATACCGACCACATCGACCATCATGCTTCGGGGTCACACGCTGATGGGACAGCAGTGTGCGACCTCATTCGGACATACTATTTATACAGGCTCCCTTGAGCCGGTGGAGGTGACGACCTCGAGACAACGCACCTGCGCGCCTTAAGAGGTATCTGGACCTGTGAATATTTTCAGCAGCAAACGCAGCAACCCCGTGCACACGCCTAATCCCTGTTGATGAGCGTTAATGAACGCGAAACATGTGTCCAAGGATGGCAAGCACACCAGTGAACACCCTCAAGACTCAAGACTTGGGTAGAATCGCACCCGCTGATACCGACCACATCGACCATCATGCTCCGGGGTCACACGCTGATGGGACCAGCAGTGTGCGACCTCATTCGGACATTCTATTTATACAGGCTCCCTTGAGCCGGTGGAGGTGACGGCCTCGAGACAACGCACCTGCGCGCCTTAAGAGCTATCTGGACCTACGAATATTTTCGGCAGCCCACGCAGCAACCCCGTTCACACTCCTAATCCCTGCTGATGAGCGTTAATGAACGCGAAACATGTGTCAAGGGTTGGCAAGCACACTAGTGAACACCCTCAAGACTCAAGACTTGGGTAGAAGCGCACCCGCTGAAACCGACCACATCGACCATCATGCTCCGGTGATGGTCGATGCGCTGATGGGATGAGCAGTGTGCGACCTCATTCGGACATACTATTTATACAGGCTCCCTTGAGCCGGTGGAGGTGACGACCTCGAGACAACACACCTGCGCGCCTTAAGAGGTATCTGGACCTACGAATATTTTCGGCAGCCCAAGCAGCAACCCCGTGCACATGCCTAATCCCTGCTGATGAGCGTTAATGAACGCGAAACACGTGTCCAGGGATGGCAAGCACACCAGTGAACACCCTCAAGACTCAAGACTTGGGTAGAAGCGCACCCGCTGATACCGACCACATCGACCATTATGCGCCGGGGTCACACGCTGATGGGACGAGCAGTGTGCGACCTCATTCGGACATACTATTTATACAGGCTCCCTTGAGCCGGTGGAGGTGAGGACCTCGAGACAACACACCTGCGCGCCTTAAGAGGTATCTGGACCTACGAATATTTTTGGCAGCCCACGCAGCAACCCCGTGCACACGCCTAATCCCTGCTGATGAGCGTTAATGAACGCGAAACACCTGTCCAGGAATGGCAAGCACACCAGTGAACACCCTCAAGACTCAAGACTTGGGTAGAAGCGCACCCGCTGATACCGACCACATCGACCATCATGCTCCGGTGATGGTCGATGCGCTGATGGGATGAGCAGTGTGCGACCTCATTCGGACATACTATTTATACAGGCTCCCTTGAGCCGGTGGAGGTGACGACCTCGAGACAACACACCTGCGCGCCTTAAGAGGTATCTGGACCTACGAATATTTTCGGCAGCCCAAGCAGCAACCCCGTGCACATGCCTAATCCCTGCTGATGAGCGTTAATGAACGCGAAACACGTGTCCAGGGATGGCAAGCACACCAGTGAACACCCTCAAGACTCAAGACTTGGGTAGAAGCGCACCCGCTGATACCGACCACATCGACCATTATGCGCCGGGGTCACACGCTGATGGGACGAGCAGTGTGCGACCTCATTCGGACATACTATTTATACAGGCTCCCTTGAGCCGGTGGAGGTGACGACCTCGAGACAACACACCTGCGCGCCTTAAGAGGTATCTGGACCTACGAATATTTTTGGCAGCCCACGCAGCAACCCCGTGCACACGCCTAATCCCTGCTGATGAGCGTTAATGAACGCGAAACACCTGTCCAGGAATGGCAAGCACACCAGTGAACACCCTCAAGACTCAAGACTTGGATAGAAGCGCACCCGCTGATACCGACCACATCGACCATCATGCTCCGGGGTCACACGCTGATGGGACGAGCAGTGTGCGACCTCATTCGGACATACTATTTATACAGGCTCCCTTGAGCCGGTGGAGCTGACAACCTCGAGACAACGCACCTGCGCGCCTTAAGAGGTATCTGGACCTACGAATATTTTCGGAAGCCCAAGCAGCAACCCCGTGCACACGCCTAATCCCTGCTGATGAGCGGCAATGAACGCGAAACACGTGTCCAGGGATGGAAAGGACACCAGTGAACACTCTCAAGACTCAAGACTTGGGTAGAAGCGCACCCGCTGATATCGACCACATCGACCATCATGCTCCGGGGTCACACGCTGATGGGACGAGCAGTGTGCGACCTCATTCGGACATACTATTTATACAGGCTCCCTTGAGCCGGTGGAGGTGACGACCTCGAGACAACGCACCTGCGCGCCTTAAGAGGTATCTGGACCTACGAATATTTTCGGCAGCCCACGCAGCAACCCCGTGCACACGCCTAATCCCTGCTGATGAGTGTTAATGAACGCGAAACACATGTCCAGGGATGGCAAGCACACCAGTGAACACCCTCAAGACTCGAGACTTGGGTAGAAGCGCACCCGCTGATACCGACCACATCGACCATCATGCTCCGGGGTCAAACACTGATGGGACGAGCAGTGTGCGACCTCATTTGGACATACTATTTATACAGGCTCCCTTGAGCCGGTGGAGGTGACGACCTCGAGACAACGCACCTGCGCGCCTTAAGAGGTATCTGGACCAACGAATATTTTCGGCAGCCCACGCAGCAACCCCTTGCACACGCCTAATCCCTGCTGATGAGCGTTAATGAACGCTAAACACGTGTCCAGGGATGGCAAGCACACCAGTGAATACGCTCAAGACTCAAGACTTGGGTAGAAGCGCACCCGCTGATACCGACCACATCGACCATCATGCTTCGGGGTCACACGTTGATGGGACAGCAGTGTGCGACGTCATTCGGACATACTATTTATACAGGCTCCCTTGAGCCGGTGGAGGTGATGACCTCGAGACAACGCACCTGCGTGCCTTAAGAGGTATCTGGACCTATGAATATTTTCAGCAGCAAACGCAGCAACCCCGTGCACACGCCTAATCCCTGTTGATGAGCGTTAATGAACGCGAAACATGTGTCCAAGGATGGCAAGCACACCAGTGAACACCCTCAAGACTCAAGACTTGAGTAGAATCGAACCCGCTGATACCGACCACATCGACCATCATGCTCCGGGGTCACACGCTGATGGGACCAGCAGTGTGCGACCTCATTCGGACATTCTATATATACAGGCTCCCTTGAGCCGGTGGAGGTGACAACCTCGAGACAACGCACCTGCGCGCCTTAAGAGGTATCTGGACCTACGAATATTTTCGGCAGCCCACGCAGCAACCCCATGCACACTCCTAATCCCTGCTGATGAGCGTTAATGAACGCGAAACACGTGTCCAGGGATGGCAAGCACACCAGTGAACACCCTCAAGACTCAAGACTTGGGTAGAAGCGCACCCGCTGATACCGACCACATCGACCATCATGCTCCGGTGATGGTCGATGCGCTGATGGGATGAGCAGTGTGCGACCTCATTCGGACATACTATTTATACAGGCTCCCTTGAGCCAGTGGAGGTGACGACCTCGAGACAACACACCTGCGCGCCTTAAGAGGTATCTGGACCTACGAATATTTTCGGCAGCCCACGCAGCAACCACGCGCACACGCCTAATCCCTGCTGATGAGCGTTAATGAACGCGAAACACATGTCCAGGGATGGCAAGCACACCAGTGAACACCCTTAAGACTCAAGACTTGGGTAGAAGCGCACGCGCTGATACCGACCACATCGACCATCATGCTCCGGGGTCACACGCTGATGGAAAGAGCAGTGTGCGACCTCATTTGGACATACTATTTATACAGGCTCCCTTGACCCGGTGGAGGTGATGACCTCGAGACAACGCACCTGCGCGCCTTAAGAGGTATCTGGACCTATGAATATTTTCAGCAGCAAACGCAGCAACCCCGTGCACACGCCTAATCCCTGCTGATGAGCGTTAATGAACGCGAAACACGTGTCCAGGGATGGCAAGCACACCAGTGAATACCCTCAAGACTCAAGACTTGGGTAGAAGCGCACCCGCTGATACCGACCACATCGACCATCATGCTTCGGGGTCACACGCTGATGGGACGGCAGTGTGCGACGTCATTCGGACATACTATTTATACAGGCTCCCTTGAGCCGGTGGAGGTGATGACCTCGAGACAACGCACCTGCGTGCCTTAAGAGGTATCTGGACCTATGAATATTTTCAGCAGCAAACGCAGCAACCCCGTGCACATGCCTAATCCCTGTTGATGAGCGTTAATGAACGCGAAACATGTGTCCAAGGATGGCAAGCACACCAGTGAACACCCTCAAGACTCAAGACTTGAGTAGAATCGAACCCGCTGATACCGACCACATCGACCATCATGCTCCGGGGTCACACGCTGATGGGACCAGCAGTGTGCGACCTCATTCGGACATTCTATTTATACAGGCTCCCTTGAGCCGGTGGAGGTGACGGTCTCGAGCCAACGCACCTGCGCGCCTTAAGAGCTATCTGGACCTACGAATATTTTCGGCAGCCCACGCAGCAACCCCGTGCACACTCCTAATCCCTGCTGATGAGCGTTAATGAACGCGAAACACGTGTCCAGGGATGGCAAGCACACCAGTGAACACCCTCAAGACTCAAGACTTGGGTAGAAGCGCACCCGCTGATACCGACCACATCGACCATCATGCTCCGGTGATGGTCGATGCGCTGATGGGATGAGCAGTGTGTGACCTCATTCGGACATACTATTTATACAGGCTCCCTTGAGCCGGTGGAGGTGACGACCTCGAGACAACACACCTGCGCGCCTTAAGAGGTATCTGGACCTACGAATATTTTCGGCAGCCCACGCAGCAACCACGTGCACACGCCTAATCCCTGCTGATGAGCGTTAATGAACGCGAAACACATGTCCAGGGATGGCAAGCACACCAGTGAACACCCTTAAGACTCAAGACTTGGGTAGAAGCGCACGCGCTGATACCGACCACATCGACCATCATGCTCCGGGGTCACACGCTGATGGAAAGAGCAGTGTGCGACCTCATTTGGACATACTATTTATACAGGCTCCCTTGACCCGGTGGAGGTGATGACCTCGAGACAACGCACCTGCGCGCCTTAAGAGGTATCTGGACCTATGAATATTTTCAGCAGCAAACGCAGCAACCCCGTGCACACGCCTAATCCCTGCTGATGAGCGTTAATGAACGCGAAACACGTGTCCAAGGATGGCAAGCACACCAGTGAACACCCTCAAGACTCAAGACTTGGGTAGAATCGCACCCGCTGATACCGACCACATCGACCATCATGCTCCGGGGTCACACGCTGATGGGACCAGCAGTGTGCGACCTCATTCGGACATTCTATTTATACAGGCTCCCTTGAGCCGGTGGAGGTGACGGCCTCGAGACAACGCACCTGCGCGCCTTAAGAGCTATCTGGACCTACGAATATTTTCGGCAGCCCACGCAGCAACCACGTGCACACGCCTAATCCCTGACGATGAGCGTTAATGAACGCAAAACACATGTCCAGGGATGGTAAGCACACCAGTGAACACCCTCAAGACTCAAGACTTGGGTAGAAGCGCACGCGTTGATACCGACCACATCGACCATCATGCTCTGGGGTCACACGCTGATGGAAAGAGCAGTGTGCGACCTCATTCGGACATACTATATATACAGGCTCCCTTGAGCTGGTGGAGGTGACAACCTCGAGACAACGCACCTGCGCGCCTTAAGAGGTATCTGGACCAACGAATATTTTCGGCAGCCCAAGCAGCAACCCCGTGCACACGCCTAATCCCTGCTGATGAGCGGCAATGAACGCGAAACAAGTGTCCAGGGATGGCAAGCACACCAGTGAACACCCTCAAGACTCAAGACTTTGGTAGAAGCGCACCCGCTGATACCGACCACATCGACCATCATGCTCCGGGGTCAAACACTGATGGGACGAGCAGTGTGCGACCTCATTTGGACATACTATTTATACAGGCTCCCTTGAGCCGGTGGAGGTGACGACCTCGAGACAACGCACCTGCGCGCCTTAAGAGGTATCTGGACCAACGAATATTTTCGGCAGCCCACGCAGCAACCCCGTGCACACGCCTAATCCCTGCTGATGAGCGTTAATGAACGCTAAACACGTGTCTAGGGATGGCAAGCACACCAGTGAATACCCTCAAGACTCAAGACTTGGGTAGAAGCGCACCCGCTGATACCGACCACATCGACCATCATGCTTCGGGGTCACACGCTGATGGGACAGCAGTGTGCGACCTCATTCTGACATACTATTTATACAGGCTCCCTTGAGCCGGTGGAGGTGATGACCTCGAGACAACGCACCTGCGCGCCTTAAGAGGTATCTGGACCTATGAATATTTTCAGCAGCCCAAGCAGCAACCCCGTGCACACTCCTAATCCCTGCTGATGAGCGTTAATGAACGCGAAACACGTGTCCAGGGATGGCAAGCACACCAGTGAACACCCTCAAGACTCAAGACTTGGGTAGAAGCGCACCCGCTGATACCGACCACATCGACCATCATGCTCCGGTGATGGTCGATGCGCTGATGGGATGAGCAGTGTGCGACCTCATTCGGACATACTATTTATACAGGCTCCCTTGAGCCGGTGGAGGTGACGACCTCGAGACAACACACCTGCGCGCCTTAAGAGGTATCTGGACCTACGAATATTTTCGGCAGCCCACGCAGCAACCACGTGCACACGCCTAATCCCTGCTGATGAGCGTTAATGAACGCGAAACACGTGTCCAGGGATGGCAAGCACACCAGTGAATACCCTCAAGACTCAAGACTTGGGTAGAAGCGCACCCGCTGATACCGACCACATCGACCATCATGCTTCGGGGTCACACGCTGATGGGACAGCAGTGTGCGACCTCATTCGGACATACTATTTATACAGGCTCCCTTGAGCCGGTGGAGGTGATGACCTCGAGACAACGCACCTGCGCGCCTTAAGAGGTATCTGGACCTATGAATATTTTCAGCAGCAAACGCAGCAACCCCGTGCACACGCCTAATCCCTGTTGATGAGCGTTAATGAACGCGAAACATGTGTCCAAGGATGGCAAGCACACCAGTGAACACCCTCAAGACTCAAGACTTGAGTAGAATCGCACCCGCTGATACCGACCACATCGACCATCATGCTCCGGGGTCACACGCTGATGGGACCAGCAGTGTGCGACCTCATTCGGACATTCTATTTATACAGGCTCCCTTGAGCCGGTGGAGGTGACGGCCTTGAGACAACGCACCTGCGCGCCTTAAGAGCTATCTGGACCTACGAATATTTTCGGCAGCCCACGCAGCAACCCCGTGCACACTCCTAATCCCTGCTGATGAGCGTTAATGAACGCGAAACACGTGTCCAGGGATGGCAAGCACACCAGTGAACACCCTCAAAACTCAAGACTTGGGTAGAAGCGCACCCGCTGATACCGACCACATCGACCATCATGCTCCGGTGATGGTCGATGCGCTGATGGGATGAGCAGTGTGCGACCTCATTCGGACATACTATTTATACAGGCTCCCTTGAGCCGGTGGAGGTGACGACCTCGAGACAACACACCTGCGCGCCTTAAGAGGTATCTGGACCTACGAATATTTTCGGCAGCCCACGCAGCAACCACGTGCAAACGCCTAATCCCTGCTGATGAGCGTTAATGAACGCGAAACACGTGTCCAGGGATGGCAAGCACACCAGTGAATACCCTCAAGACTCAAGACTTGGGTAGAAGCGCACCCGCTGATACCGACCACATCGACCATCATGCTTCGGGGTCACACGCTGATGGGACAGCAGTGTGCGACCTCATTCGGACATACTATTTATACAGGCTCCCTTGAGCCGGTGGAGGTGATGACCTCGAGACAACGCACCTGCGCGCCTTAAGAGGTATCTGGACCTATGAATATTTTCAGCAGCAAACGCAGCAACCCCGTGCACACGCCTAATCCCTGTTGATGAGTGTTAATGAACGCGAAACATGTGTCCAAGGATGGCAAGCACACCAGTGAACACCCTCAAGACTCAAGACTTGAGTAGAATCGCACCCGCTGATACCGACCACATCGACCATCATGCTCCGGGGTCACACGCTGATGGGACCAGCAGTGTGCGACCTCATTCGGACATTCTATTTATACAGGCTCCCTTGAGCCGGTGGAGGTGACGGCCTCGAGACAACGCACCTGCGCGCCTTAAGAGCTATCTGGACCTACGAATATTTTCGGCAGCCCACGCAGCAACCCCGTGCACACTCCTAATCCCTGCTGATGAGCGTTAATGAACGCGAAACACGTGTCCAGGGATGGCAAGCACACCAGTGAACACCCTCAAGACTCAAGACTTGGGTAGAAGCGCACCCGCTGATACCGACCACATCGACCATCATGCTCCGGTGATGGTCGATGCGCTGATGGGATGAGCAGTGTGCGACCTCATTCGGACATACTATTTATACAGGCTCCCTTGAGCCGGTGGAGGTGACGACCTCGAGACAACACACCTGCGCGCCTTAAGAGGTATCTGGACCTACGAATATTTTCGGCAGCCCACGCAGCAACCACGTGCACATGCCTAATCCCTGCTGATGAGCGTTAATGAACGCGAAACACATGTCCAGGGATGGCAAGCACACCAGTGAACACCCTTAAGACTCAAGACTTGGGTAGAAGCGCACGCGCTGATAACGACCACATCGACCATCATGCTCCGGGGTCACACGCTGATGGAAAGAGCAGTGTGCGACCTCATTTGGACATACTATTTATACAGGCTCCCTTGACCCGGTGGAGGTGATGACCTCGAGACAACGCACCTGCGCGCCTTAAGAGGTATCTGGACCTATGAATATTTTCAGCAGCAAACGCAGCAACCCCGTGCACACGCCTAATCCCTGCTGATGAGCGTTAATGAACGCGAAACACGTGTCCAAGGATGGCAAGCACACCAGTGAACACCCTCAAGACTCAAGACTTGGGTAGAATCGCACCCGCTGATACCGACCACATCGACCATCATGCTCCGGGGTCACATGCTGATGGGACCAGCAGTGTGCGACCTCATTCGGACATTCTATTTATACAGGCTCCCTTGAGCCGGTGGAGGTGACGGCCTCGAGACAACGCACCTGCGCGCCTTAAGAGCTATCTGGACCTACGAATATTTTCGGCAGCCCACGCAGCAACCACGTGCACACGCCTAATCCCTGACGATGAGCGTTAATGAACGCAAAACACATGTCCAGGGATGGCAAGCACACCAGTAAACACCCTCAAGACTCAAGACTTGGGTAGAAGCGCACGCGTTGATACCGACCACATCGACCATCATGCTCTGGGGTCACACGCTGATGGAAAGAGCAGTGTGCGACCTCATTCGGACATACTATTTATACAGGCTCCCTTGAGCCGGTGGAGGTGACAACCTCGAGACAACGCACCTGCGCGCCTTAAGAGGTATCTGGACCAACGAATATTTTCGGCAGCCCAAGCAGCAACCCCGTGCACACGCCTAATCCCTGCTGATGAGCGGCAATGAACGCGAAACAAGTGTCCAGGGATGGCAAGCACACCAGTGAACACCCTCAAGACTCAAGACTTTGGTAGAAGCGCACCCGCTGATACCGACCACATAGACCATCATGCTCCGGGGTCAAACACTGATGGGACGAGCAGTGTGCGACCTCATTTGGACATACTATTTATACAGGCTCCCTTGAGCCGGTGGAGGTGACGACCTCGAGACAACGCACCTGCGCGCCTTAAGAGGTATCTGGACCAACGAATATTTTCGGCAGCCCACGCAGCAACCCCGTGCACACGCCTAATCCCTGCTGATGAGCGTTAATGAACGCTAAACACGTGTCCAGGGATGGCAAGCACACCAGTGAATACCCTCAAGACTCAAGACTTGGGTAGAAGCGCACCCGCTGATACCGACCACATCGACCATCATGCTTCGGGGTCACACGCTGATGGGACAGCAGTGTGCGACCTCATTCGGACATACTATTTATACAGGCTCCCTTGAGCCGGTGGAGGTGATGACCTCGAGACAACGCACCTGCGCGCCTTAAGAGGTATCTGGACCTATGAATATTTTCAGCAGCCCACGCAGCAACCCCGTGCACACTCCTAATCCCTGCTGATGAGCGTTAATGAACGCGAAACACGTGTCCAGGGATGGCAAGCACACCAGTGAACACCCTCAAGACTCAAGACTTGGGTAGAAGCGCACCCGCTGATACCGACCACATCGACCATCATGCTCCGGTGATGGTCGATGCGCTGATGGGATGAGCAGTGTGCGACCTCATTCGGACATACTATTTATACAGGCTCCCTTGAGCCGGTGGAGGTGACGACCTCGAGACAACACACCTGCGCGCCTTAAGAGGTATCTGGACCTACGAATATTTTCGGCAGCCCACGCAGCAACCACGTGCACACGCCTAATCCCTGCTGATGAGCGTTAATGAACGCGAAACACGTGTCCAGGGATGGCAAGCACACCAGTGAATACCCTCAAGACTCAAGACTTGGGTAGAAGCGCACCCGCTGATACCGACCACATCGACCATCATGCTTCGGGGTCACACGCTGATGGGACAGCAGTGTGCGACCTCATTCAGACATACTATTTATACAGGCTCCCTTGAGCCGGTGGAGGTGATGACCTCGAGACAACGCACCTGCGCGCCTTAAGAGGTATCTGGACCTATGAATATTTTCAGCAGCAAACGCAGCAACCCCGTGCACACGCCTAATCCCTGTTGATGAGCGTTAATGAACGCGAAACATGTGTCCAAGGATGGCAAGCACACCAGTGAACACCCTCAAGACTCAAGACTTGAGTAGAATCGCACCCGCTGATACCGACCACATCGACCATCATGCTCCGGGGTCACACGCTGATGGGACCAGCAGTGTGCGACCTCATTCGGACATTCTTTTTATACAGGCTCCCTTGAGCCGGTGGAGGTGACGGCCTCGAGACAACGCACCTGCGCGCCTTAAGAGCTATCTGGACCTACGAATATTTTCGGCAGCCCACGCAGCAACCCCGTGCACACTCCTAATCCCTGCTGATGAGCGTTAATGAACGCAAAACACGTGTCCAGGGATGGCAAGCACACCAGTGAACACCCTCAAGACTCAAGACTTGGGTAGAAGCGCACCCGCTGATACCGACCACATCGACCATCATGCTCCGGTGATGGTCGATGCGCTGATGGGATGAGCAGTGTGCGACCTCATTCGGACATACTATTTATACAGGCTCCCTTGAGCCGGTGGAGGTGACGACCTCGAGACAACACACCTGCGCGCCTTAAGAGGTATCTGGACCTACGAATATTTTCGGCAGCCCACGCAGCAACCACGTGCAAACGCCTAATCCCTGCTGATGAGCGTTAATGAACGCGAAACACGTGTCCAGGGATGGCAAGCACACCAGTGAATACCCTCAACACTCAAGACTTGGGTAGAAGCGCACCCGCTGATACCGACCACATCGACCATCATGCTTCGGGGTCACACGCTGATGGGACAGCAGTGTGCGACCTCATTCGGACATACTATTTATACAGGCTCCCTTGAGCCGGTGGAGGTGATGACCTCGAGACAACGCACCTGCGCGCCTTAAGAGGTATCTGGACCTATGAATATTTTCAGCAGCAAACGCAGCAACCCCGTGCACACGCCTAATCCCTGTTGGTGAGCGTTAATGAACGCGAAACATGTGTCCAAGGATGGCAAGCACACCAGTGAACACCCTCAAGACTCAAGACTTGAGTAGAATCGCACCCGCTGATACCGACCACATCGACCATCATGCTCCGGAGTCACACGCTGATGGGACCAGCAGTGTGCGACCTCATTCGGACATTCTATTTATACAGGCTCCCTTGAGCCGGTGGAGGTGACGGCCTCGAGACAACGCACCTGCGCGCCTTAAGAGCTATCTGGACCTACGAATATTTTCGGCAGCCCACGCAGCAACCCCGTGCACACTCCTAATCCCTGCTGATGAGCGTTAATGAACGCGAAACATGTGTCCAGGGATGGCAAGCACACCAGTGAACACCCTCAAGACTCAAGACTTGGGTAGAAGCGCACCCGCTGATACCGACCACATCGACCATCATGCTCCGGTGATGGTCGATGCGCTGATGGGATGAGCAGTGTGCGACCTCATTCGGACATACTATTTATACAGGCTCCCTTGAGCCGGTGGAGGTGACGACCTCGAGACAACACACCTGCGCGCCTTAAGAGGTATCTGGACCTACGAATATTTTCGGCAGCCCACGCAGCAACCACGTGCACATGCCTAATCCCTGCTGATGAGCGTTAATGAACGCGAAACACATGTCCAGGGATGGCAAGCACACCAGTGAACACCCTCAAGACTCAAGACTTGGGTAGAAGCGCACGCGCTGATACCGACCACATCGACCATCATGCTCCGGGGTCACACGCTGATGGAAAGAGCAGTGTGCGACCTCATTCGGACATACTATTTATACAGGCTCCCTTGAGCCGGTGGAGGTGACGACCTCGAGACAACGCACCTGCGCGCCTTAAGAGGTATCAGGACCAACAAATATTTTCGGCAGCCCACGCAGCAACCCCGTGCACACGCCTAATCCCTGCTGATGAGCGTTAATGAACACTAAACACGTGTCCAGGGATGGCAAGCACACCAGTGAATACCCTCAAGACTCAAGACTTGGGTAGAAGCGCACCCGCTGATACCGACCACATCGACCATCATGCTTCGGGGTCACACGCTGATGGGACAGCAGTGTGCGACCTCATTCGGACATACTATTTATACAGGCTCCCTTGAGCCGGTGGAGGTGATGACCTCGAGACAACGCACCTGCGCGCCTTAAGAGGTATCTGGACCTATGAATATTTTCAGCAGCAAACGCAGCAACCCCGTGCACACGCCTAATCCCTGCTGATGAGCGTTAATGAACGCGAAACACGTGTCCAAGGATGGCAAGCACACCAGTGAACACCCTCAAGACTCAAGACTTGGGTAGAATCGCACCCGCTGATACCGACCACATCGACCATCATGCTCCGGGGTCACACGCTGATGGGACCAGCAGTTTGCGACCTCATTCGGACATTCTATTTATACAGGCTCCCTTGAGCTGGTGGAGGTGACGGCCTCGAGACAACGCACCTGCGCGCCTTAAGAGCTATCTGGACCTACGAATATTTTCGTCAGCCCACGCAGCAACCACGTGCACACGCCTAATCCCTGATGATGAGCGTTAATGAACGCAAAACACATGTCCAGGGATGGCAAGCACACCAGTGAACACCCTCAAGACTCAAGACTTGGGTAGAAGCGCACGCGTTGATACCGACCACATCGACCATCATGCTCTGGGGTCACACGCTGATGGAAAGAGCAGTGTGCGACCTCATTCGGACATACTATTTATACAGGCTCCCTTGAGCCGGTGGCGGTGACGACCTCGAGACAATGCACCTGCTCGCCTTAAGAGGTATCTGGACCTACGAATATTTTCGGCAGCCCACGCAGCAGCAACCCCGTGCACACTCCTAATCCCTGCTGATGAGCGTTAATGAACGCGAAACACGTGTCCAGGGATGGCAAGCACACCAGTGAACACCCTCAAGACTCAAGACTTGGGTAGAAGCGCACCCGCTGATACCGACCACATCGACCAACATGCTCCGGGGTCACACGCTGATGGGATGAGCAGTGTGCGACCTCATTCGGACATACTATTTATACAGGCTCCCTTGAGCCGGTGGAGGTGACGACCTCGAGACAACACACCTGCGCGCCTTAAGAGGTATCTGTACCTACGAATATTTTCGGCAGCCCACGCAGCAACCCCGTGCACACGCCTAATCCCTGCTGATGAGCGTTAATGAACGCAAAACACATGTCCAGGGATGGCAAGCACACCAGTGAACACCCTCAAGACTCAAGACTTGGGTAGAAGCGCACCCGCTGACACCGACCACATTGACCATCATGCTCCGGGGTCACACGCTGATGGAAAGAGCAGTGTGCGACCTCATTCGGACATACTATTTATACAGGCTCCCTTGAGCCGGTGGAGGTGACGACCTCGAGACAATGCACCTGCGCGCCTTAAGAGGTATCTGGACCTACGAATATTTTCGGCAGCCCACGCAGCAACCCCGTGCGCACTCCTAATCCCTGCTGATGAGCGTTAATGAACGCGAAACACGTGTCCAGGGATGGCAAGCACACCAGTGAACACCCTCAAGACTCAAGACTTGGGTAGAAGCGCACCCGCTGATACCGACCACATCGACCATCATGCTCCGGGGTCACACGCTGATGGGATGAGCAGTGTGCGACTTCATTCGGACATACTATTTATACAGGCTCCCTTGAGCCGGTGGAGGTGACGATCTCGAGACAACACACCTGCGCGCCTTAAGCG
Source organism: Lissotriton helveticus (assembly GCF_964261635.1). NCBI lineage: Eukaryota > Metazoa > Chordata > Amphibia > Caudata > Salamandridae > Lissotriton > Lissotriton helveticus. The sequence goes on from NC_136072.1 coordinate 919,879,359, forward strand.
GTATCTGGACCTACGAATATTTTTGGCAGCCCACGCAGCAACCCCGTGCACACGCCTAATCCCTGCTGAGGAGCGTTAATGAACGCGAAACACGTGTCCAGGGATGGCAAGCACACCAGTGAACACCCTCAAGACTCAAGACTTGGGTAGATGCGCACCCGCTGATACCGACCACATCGACCATCATGCTCCGGGGTCACACGCTGATGGGACGAGCAGTGTGCGACCTCATTCGGACATACTATTTATACAGGCTCCCTTGAGCCGGTGGAGGTGACAACCTCGAGACAACGCACCTGCGCACCTTAAGAGGTATCTGGACCTACGAATATTTTCAGCAGCCCAAGCAGCAACCCCGTGCACACGCCTAATCCCTGCTGATGAGCGTTAATGAACGCTAAACACGTGTCCAGGGATGGCAAGCACACCAGTGAATACACTCAAGACTCAAGACTTGGGTAGAAGCGCACCCGCTGATACGGACCACATCGACCATCATGCTCCGGGGTCACACGCTGATGGGACAGCAGTGTGCGACCTCATTCGGACATACTATTTATACAGGCTCCCTTGAGCCGGTGGAGTTGATGACCTCGAGACAACGCACCTGCGCACCTTAAGAGGTATCTGGACCTACGAACATTTTCGGCAGCAAACGCAGCAACCCCGTGCACACGCCTAATCCCTGCTGATGAGCGTTAATGAACGCAAAACACGTGTCCAAGGATGGCAAGCACACCAGTGAACACCCTCAAGACTCAAGACTTGGGTAGAATCGCACCCGCTGATACCGACCACATCGACCATCATGCTCCGGGGTCACACGCTGATGGGACCAGCAGTGTGCGACCTCATTCGGACATTCTATTTATACAGGCTCCCTTGAGCCGGTGGAGGTGACAACCTCGAGACAACGCACCTGCGCGCCTTAAGAGGTATCTGGACCTACGAATATTTTCGGCAGCCCAAGCAGCAACCCCGTGCACACGCCTAATCCCTGCTGATGAGCGTTAATGAACGCGAAACACATGTCCAGGGATGGCAAGCACACCAGTGAACACCCTCAAGACTCAAGACTTGGGTAGAAGCGCACGCGCTGATACCGACCACATCGACCATCATGCTCCGGGGTCACACGCTGATGGAAAGGGCAGTGTGCGACCTCATTCGGACATACTATTTATACAGGCTCCCTTGAGCCGGTGGAGGTGACGACCTCGAGACAATGCACATGCGCGCCTTAAGAGGTATCTGGACCTACGAATATTTTCGGCAGCCCACGCAGCAACCCCGTGCACACTCCTAATCCCTGCTGATGAGCGTTAATGTACGCGAAACACGTGTCCAGGGATGGCAAGCACACCAGTGAACACCCTCAAGACTCAAGACTTAAGGAGAAGCGCACCCGCTGATACTGACCACATCGACCATCATGCTCCGGGGTCACACGCTGATGAGATGAGCAGTGTGCGACCTCATTTGGACATACTATTTATACTGGCTCCCTTGAGCCGTTGGAGGTGACGACCTCGAGACAACACACCTGCGCGCCTTAAGAGGTATCTGGACCTACGAATATTTTTGGCAGCCCAGGCAGCAACCCTGTGCACATGCCTAATCCCTGCTGATGAGCGTTAATGAACGCGAAACACATGTCCAGGGATGGCAAGCACACCAGTGAACACCCTCAAGACTCAAGACTTGGGTAGAAGCGCACCCGCTGATACCGACCACATCGACCATCATGCTCCGGGGTCACACGCTGATGGGATGAGCAGTGTGCGACCTCATTCGGACATACTATTTATACAGGCTCCCTTGAGCCGTTGGAGGTGACGACCTCGAGACAACACACCTGTGCGCCTTAAGAGGTATCTGGACCTACGAATATTTTTGGCAGCCCACGCAGCAACCCCGTGCACACGCCTAATCCCTGCTGATGAGCGTTAATGAACGCGAAACACGTGTCCAGGGATGGCAAGCGCACCAGTGAAAACCCTCAAGACTCAAGACTTGGGTAGAAGCGCACCCGCTGATACTGACCACATCGACCATCATGCTCTGGGGTCACACGCTGATGGGATGAGCAGTGTGCGACCTCATTTGGACATACTATTTATACAGGCTCCCTTGAGCCGTTGGATGTGACGACCTCGAGACAACACACCTGCGCGCCTTAAGAGGTATCTGGACCTACGAATATTTTTGGCAGCCCAGGCAGCAACCCCGTGCACATGCCTAATCCCTGCTGATGAGCGTTAATGAACGCGAAACACGTGTCCAGGGATGGCAAGCACACCAGTGAACACCCTCAAGACTCAAGACTTGGGTAGAAGCGCACCCGCTGATACCGACCACATCGACCATCATGCTCCGGGGTCACACGCTGATGGGATGAGCAGTGTGCGACCTCATTCGGACATACTATTTATACAGGCTCCCTTGAGCCGTTGGAGGTGACGACCTCGAGACAACACACCTGCGCGCCTCTAGAGGTATCTGGACCTACGAATATTTTTGGCAGCCCACGCAGCAACCCCGTGCACACGCCTAATCCCTGCTGATGAGCGTTAATGAACGCGAAACACGTGTCCAGGGATGGCAAGCACACCAGTGAACACCCTCAAGACTCAAGACTTGGGTAGAAGCGCACCCGCTGATACCGACCACATCGACCATCATGCTCCGGGGTCACACGCTGATGGGACGAGCAGTGTGCGACCTCATTCGGACATACTATTTATACAGGCTCCCTTGAGCCGGTGGAGGTGACAACCTCGAGACAACGCACCTGCGCGCCTTAAGAGGTATCTGGACCTACGAATATTTTCGGCAGCCCAAGCAGCAACCCTGTGCACAAGCCTAATCCCTGCTGATGAGCGTTAATGAACGCGAAACACGTGTCCAGGGATGGCAAGCACACCAGTGAACACCCTCAATACTCAAGACTTGGGTAGAAACGCACCCGCTGATACCGACCACATCGACCATCATGCTCTGGGGTCACACGCTGATCGGACGAACAGTGTGCGACCTCATTCGGACATACTATTTATACAGGCTCCCTTGAGCCGGTGGAGGTGACGACCTCGAGACAACGCACCTGCGCGCCTTAAGAAGTATCTTGACCTAGGAATATTTTCGACAGCCCACGCAGCAACCCCGTGCACACGCCTAATCCCTGCTGATGAGTGTTAATGAACATGAAACACATGTCCAGGGATGGCAAGCACACCAGTGAACACCCTCAAGACTCAAGACTTGGGTAGAAGCGCACCCGCTGATACCGACCACATCGACCATCATGCTCCGGGGTCACACGCTGATGGGACGAGCAGTGTGCGACCTCATTCGGACATACTATTTATACAGGCTCCCTTGAGCCGGTGGAGGTGACGACCTCGAGACAACGCACCTGCGCGCCTTAAGAGGTATCTGGACCAACGAATATTTTCGGCAGCCCACGCAGCAACCCCGTGCACACGCCTAATCCCTGCTGATGAGCGTTAATGAACGCTAAACACGTGTCCAGGGATGGCAAGCACACCAGTGAATACACTCAAGACTCAAGACTTGGGTAGAAGCGCACCCGCTGATACCGACCACATCGACCATCATGCTCCGGGGTCACACGCTGATGGGACAGCAGTGTGCGACCTCATTCGGACATACTATTTATACAGGCTTCCTTGAGCCGGTGGAGGTGATGACCTCGAGACAACGCACCTGCGCACCTTAAGAGGTATCTGGACCTACGAACATTTTCGGCAGCAAACGCAGCAACCCCGTGCACACGCCTAATCCCTGCTGATGAGCGTTAATGAACGCAAAACACGTGTCTAAGGATGGCAAGCACACCAGTGAACACCCTCAAGACTCAAGACTTGGGTAGAATCGCACCCGCTGATACCGACCACATCGACCATCATGCTCCGGGGTCACACGCTGATGGGACCAGCAGTGTGCAACCTCATTCGGACATTCTATTTATACAGGCTCCCTTGAGCCGGTGGAGGTGACGACCTCGAGACAACGCACCTGCGCGCCTTAAGAGGTATCTGGACCTACGAATATTTTCGGCAGCCCACGCAGCAACCCCGTGCACACGCCTAATCCCTGCTGATGAGCGTTAATGAACGCAAAACACATGTCCAGGGATGGCAAGCACACCAGTGAACACCCTCAAGACTCAAGACTTGGGTAGAAGCGCACGCGCTGACACCGACCACATTGACCATCATGCTCCGGGGTCACACGCTGATGGAAAGAGCAGTGTGCGACCTCATTCGGACATACTATTTATACAGGCTCCCTTGAGCCGGTGGAGGTGACGACCTCGAGACAATGCACCTGCGCGCCTTAAGAGGTATCTGGACCTATGAATATTTTCGGCAGCCCACGCAGCAACCCCGTGCGCACTCCTAATCCCTGCTGATGAGCGTTAATGAACGCGAAACACGTGTCCAGGGATGGCAAGCACACCAGTGAACACCCTCAAGACTCAAGACTTGGGTAGAAGCGCACCCGCTGATACCGACCACATCGACCATCATGCTCCGGGGTCACACGCTGATGGGATGAGCAGTGTGCGACCTCATTCGGACATACTATTTATACAGGCTCCCTTGAGCCGGTGGAGGTGACGATCTCGAGACAACACACCTGCGCGCCTTAAGCGGTATCTGGACCTACGAATATTTTTGGCAGCCGACGCAGCAACCCCGTGCACACGCCTAATCCCTGCTGAGGAGCGTTAATGAACGCGAAACACGTATCCAGGGATGGCAAGCACACCAGTGAACACCCTCAAGACTCAAGACTTGGGTAGATGCGCACCCGCTGATACCGACCACATCGACCATCATGCTCCGGGGTCACACGCTGATGGGACGAGCAGTGTGCGACCTCATTCGGACATACTATTTATACAGGCTCCCTTGAGCCGGTGGAGGTGACAACCTCGAGACAACGCACCTGCGCGCCTTAAGAGGTATCTGGACCTACGAATATTTTCGGCAGCCCAAGCAGCAACCCTGTGCACAAGCCTAATCCCTGCTGATGAGCGTTAATGAACGCGAAACACGTGTCCAGGGATGGCAAGCACACCAGTGAACACCCTCAATACTCAAGACTTGGGTAGAAGCGCACCCGCTGATACCGACCACATCGACCATCATGCTCTGGGGTCACACGCTGATCGGACGAACAGTGTGCGACCTCATTCGGACATACTATTTATACAGGCTCCCTTGAGCCGGTGGAGGTGACGACCTCGAGACAACGCACCTGCGCGCCTTAAGAAGTATCTTGACCTAGGAATATTTTCGACAGCCCACGCAGCAACCCCATGCACACGCCTAATCCCTGCTGATGAGTGTTAATGAACATGAAACACATGTCCAGGGATGGCAAGCACACCAGTGAACACCCTCAAGACTCAAGACTTGGGTAGAAGCGCACCCGCTGATACCGACCACATCGACCATCATGCTCCGGGGTCACACGCTGATGGGACGAGCAGTGTGCGACCTCATTCGGACATACTATTTATACAGGCTCCCTTGAGCCGGTGGAGGTGACGGCCTCGAGACAACGCACCTGCGCGCCTTAAGAGGTATCTGGACCAACGAATATTTTCGGCAGCCCACGCAGCAACCCCGTGCACACGCCTAATCCCTGCTGATGAGCGTTAATGAACGCTAAACACGTGTCCAGGGATGGCAAGCACACCAGTGAATACACTCAAGACTCAAGACTTGGGTAGAAGCGCACCCGCTGATACCGACCACATCGACCATCATGCTCCGGGGTCACACGCTGATGGGACAGCAGTGTGCGACCTCATTCGGACATACTATTTATACAGGCTTCCTTGAGACGGTGGAGGTGATGACCTCGAGACAACGCACCTGCGCACCTTAAGAGGTATCTGGACCTACGAACATTTTCGGCAGCAAACGCAGCAACCCCGTGCACACGCCTAATCCCTGCTGATGAGCGTTAATGAACGCAAAACACGTGTCTAAGGATGGCAAGCACACCAGTGAACACCCTCAAGACTCAAGACTTGGGTAGAATCGCACCCGCTGATACCGACCACATCGACCATCATGCTCCGGGGTCACACGCTGATGGGACCAGCAGTGTGCAACCTCATTCGGACATTCTATTTATACAGGCTCCCTTGAGCCGGTGGAGGTGACGACCTCGAGACAACGCACCTGCGCGCCTTAAGAGGTATCTGGACCTATGAATATTTTCGGCAGCCCACGCAGCAACCCCGTGCGCACTCCTAATCCCTGCTGATGAGCGTTAATGAACGCGAAACACGTGTCCAGGGATGGCAAGCACACCAGTGAACACCCTCAAGACTCAAGACTTGGGTAGAAGCGCACCCGCTGATACCGACCACATCGACCATCATGCTCCGGGGTCACACGCTGATGGGATGAGCAGTGTGCGACCTCATTCGGACATACTATTTATACAGGCTCCCTTGAGCCGGTGGAGGTGACAATCTCGAGACAACACACCTGCGCGCCTTAAGCGGCATCTGGACCTACGAATATTTTTGGCAGCCGACGCAGCAACCCCGTGCACACGCCTAATCCCTGCTGAGGAGCGTTAATGAACGCGAAACACGTGTCCAGGGATGGCAAGCACACCAGTGAACACCCTCAAGACTCAAGACTTGGGTAGATGCACACCCGCTGATACCGACCACATCGACCATCATGCTCCGGGGTCACACGCTGATGGGACGAGCAGTGTGCGACCTCATTCGGACATACTATTTATACAGGCTCCCTTGAGCCGGTGGAGGTGACAACCTCGAGACAACGCACCTGCGCGCCTTAAGAGGTATCTGGACCTACGAATATTTTCGGCAGCCCAAGCAGCAACCCCGTGCACACGCCTAATCCCTGCTGATGAGCGTTAATGAACGCGAAACACGTGTCCAGGGATGGCAAGCACACCAGTGAACACCCTCAAGACTCAAGACTTGGGTAGAAGCGCACCCGCTGATACCGACCACATCGACCATTATGCGCCGGGGTCACACGCTGATGGGACGAGCAGTGTGCGACCTAATTCGGAGATACTATTTATACAGGCTCCCGTGAGCCGGTGGAGATGATGACCTCGAGACAACGCACCTGCGTGCCTTAAGAGGTATCTGGACCTACGAATATTTTCGGCAGCCCACGCAGCACCCCAGTGCACACGCCTAATCCCTGCTGATGAGCATTAATGAACGCAAAACACGTGTCCAGGGATGGCAAGCACACCAGTGAACACCCTCAAGACTCAAGACTTGGGTAGAAGCGCACCCGCTGATACCGACCACATCGACCATCATGCTCCGGGGTCACACGCTGATGGGACGAGCGGTGTGCGACCTCATTCGGACATACTATTTATACAGGCTCCCTTGAGCCGGTGGAGGTGACAACCTCGAGACAACGCGCCTTAAGAGGTATCTGGACCTACGAATATTTTCGGCAGCCCAAGCAGCAACCCCGTGCACATGCCTAATCCCTGCTGATGAGCGTTAATGAACGCGAAACACGTGTCCAGGGATGGCAAGCACACCAGTGAACACCCTCAAGACTCAAGACTTGGGTAGAAGCGCACCCGCTGATACCGACCACATCGACCATTATGCGCCGGGGTCACACGCTGATGGGACGAGCAGTGTGCGACCTCATTCGGACATACTATTTATACAGGCTCCCTTGAGCCGGTGGAGGTGAGGACCTCGAGACAACACACCTGCGCGCCTTAAGAGGTATCTGGACATACGAATATTTTTGGCAGCCCACGCAGCAACCCCGTGCACACGCCTAATCCCTGCTGATGAGCGTTAATGAACGCGAAACACCTGTACAGGGATGGCAAGCACACCAGTGAACACCCTCAAGACTCAAGACTTGGATAGAAGCGCACCCGCTGATACCGACCACATCGACCATCATGCTCCGGGGTCACACGCTGATGGGACGAGCAGTGTGCGACCTCATTCGGACATACTATTTATACAGGCTCCCTTGAGCCGGTGGAGGTGACAACCTCGAGACAACGCACCTGCGCGCCTTAAGAGGTATCTGGACCTACGAATATTTTCGGCAGCCCAAGCAGCAACCCCGTGCACACGCCTAATCCCTGCTGATGAGCGTTAATAAACGCAAAACACGTGTCCAGGGATGGCAAGCACACCAGTGAACACCCTCAAGACTCAAGACTTAGGTAGAAGCGCACCCGCTGATACCGACCACATCGACCATCATGCTCCCGGGTCACACGCTGATGGGACGAGCAGTGTGCGACCTCATTCGGACATACTATTTATACACGCTCCCTTGAGCCGGTGGAGGTGACGACCTCGAGACAACGCACCTGCGCGCCTTAAGAGGTATCTGGACCTACGAATATTTTCGGCAGCCCACGCAGCAACCCCGTGCACACCCCTAATCCCTGCTGATGAGCGTTAATGAACGCGAAACACGTGTCCAGGGATGGCAAGCACACCAGTGAACACCCTCAAGACTCAAGACTTGGGTAGAAGCGCACCCGCTGATACCGACCACATCGACCATCATGCTCCGGGGTCACATGCTGATGGGAAGAGCAGTGTGCGACCTCATTCGGACATACTATTTATACAGGCTCCCTTGAGCCGGTGGAGGTGACGACATTGAGACAACGCACCTGCGCGCCTTAAGAGGTATCTGGACCTACGAATATTTTCGGCAGCCCACGCAGCAACCCCGTGCACACGCCTAATCCCTGCTGATGAGCGTTAATGAACGCGAAACACGTGTCCAGGGATGGCAAGCACACCAGTGAACACCCTCAAGACTCAAGACTTGGGTAGAAGCGCACCCGCTGATACCGACCACATCGACCATCATGCTCCGGGGTCACACGCTGATGGGACGAGCAGTGTGAGACCTCATTCAGACAACCCCTTCATGAATTGCTTGATGAGTCTCTCCGACCACAACGATGGTCATGAAGAAGTTCTTCTTTAACGTGATATAGCGGCTAGATGCACTCTTATAGACGCATGAGCTAATCCAGATTTTGCCAAAAGCAGGACATATGGAATATTCTCATGAGCAGGAGATCTCATAGGATGAATATTAACCTCCTGGCACCATAAACAAAACCTTCTCTATTTCATACTGTATGTCTTATTTGTACCTTCTGCCCTGGCCTTTGATAGAATATCTCTACATTCAGATGAAACATTCAAATGCTGAAATTCGCAGTCTTGAGGAGCCATGCCGCTAAACGTAGTGATTTTGTTTCCGGATGAAGTACTTGTCTCTGGGACATCATCAAGAAAGATGGGATTCATTGAATGTGAATTGGTTGAGCCTCCGATAATAGGAGGAGCTCTGTGAACCAGTGTTGTCTAGGCCACCATGGAGCTACCAGGATCATTCTGCGTGTCTCTCTCTTGATCTTTGTAAGAAGACATGGTAGAAGGGGAATCAGTGGAAAGGCGTAGGCAAAGACGCCTGACCAAGCCATCAAAAATGCATTCCCCCATGTATCCCGTTGGTGAAGCCAACTTGCAAAGAACCAGCATTTCTTGTTCTGAGCCGTCGCAAAGAGACCCACTATTGGTTCTCCACATTTTAGTAATATACTCTCCAGAATTTCCTGATTGATCTCCCACTCGTTACAGGTTGACTTGAGCCTGCTCAGAGTGTCCACTTGACATTTTGATCTCCGAGGAGGTGTTCCGCTTTTAGGGATATCCCATTTTGGACTGCCTATTTCCAGATCGTCTGGACTTCCGAGACAGGGGAAGCGATCTCGTACCCCCCTGTTTGTTGAGATAATGCATTGCTGTTGTATTGTCTGTCCTGATTAGCACCGCCGAGCCCCTATTCTCGTCAGAAAAGCCAGCAATGCTAACCTCACTGCCCTGAGTTCCAAAAGATTGATGTGGAGCTGCTGATCCTGCAACCTCCAACAACAGCTGACCTGGAGGTCTTGAAGAAAAGCTCCCCAACCTTTCAGGGGTGCATCGGTGGTAATAACCAGTGGAGCAGGTGCGGTGAGGAAGCCTACTGAGACATTCTGTCATTGGGTCCACCAGGCTACCACCTGAACCATGGCTGGTGTGATCGTGATAATGTCTTCGAAGGATCCCACCGCCTGACGCCATTGTCTATCCAGTTGTTCTTGCAACAAAAACATCCTTAACCGGCAGAAAGGAATGAGAGGGATGCAAGAGGACATTGTCCTTAGAAGCGACTTGTAACAGCGTACTGAAAGAGACTTTCTTTTTGCAAATGCACGGGATAGGAAGAATAGCCTCTGTTGTCTCTCTATGGAAGGAAATGCTTTGTTTACTGTGGTGTCCAGAATCGCCCCCAAGAACGTGATATTCTTCGCAGGATGGAGAGATGATTTGTCTGTGTTTAGAGTCACGCCCAGCTCGGCAAATCGTTTTACACATGCCATTGTTGATGACTGAGAAGCTGCCTGTGACGCGCCTTGACTAACCAGTCATCCAGGTAAGCGAACACTTGATGTCTTTCTTTCCTTCGAAAGGCTGCCACAGGAGCTAGGCATTTTGTGAAAGTCCTTGGGGCTGATTTGAGGCCAAACTGCAGCACCTTGAACTGGTAATGGTTTAAGGCTACAGCAAACCAAAGGTACTGCCTGTGGGAAGGATGGATGGGGATGTGGAAATACGCATCCTGGAGGTGTGAGGTGGTCATATGATACCCTGGATTTAGAAGTAGCAGAATTTCCTGAAGGGAAACCATCCGGAAGGCTGCTTTTTGAGATAAGTATTTAGAGCTCTGAGATCCAGGATAGGACGCCATTGAGGAAGATTTATTCGAACTATGAAAAAACGGGAATAAAATCCCCTTCCCCTCTGGGAGAATGGCACTGGTTCTATTGCTCCTTTTCGGAGCATTGTTTGAATCTCCAAGCGCATAAGAAACAGAGGTTTTAACTCTTGATGTTTCCGAGGGGTACAAGGAGGAATTTGAAGGAACTCCAAAGTATGTCCAAATTGTATTAGATTAAGGACCCATCGGTCCGTGGTTATTGTTTGCAATTGGTAAAAATAAAAAGAAATTTGTCCACCCAGGTGAACTTCTGGAGAAGGAGGGATAAATGTAACCGGAGCCTGAAGGTTGTCATTGGCGTCGTAAGGTGTGTTTTCCCGGTGCTGTCATCGTCATCAACACTGTAGCCGTCGTCAATGCCCTTGTCGACGATACCGTCGTCGACTGTGACTTCGTAGATGGTGGCGTTGTTGACGGAGACGCTGATGGTTTCTTGGGGACTAAACGAACCTCAATCTTCGTCGTCGATGAGGAGGCACTGACAAAGGCTTCTTGAAAGACTGTCTGACCTGAGGGGGTGACTTAGACGGTTCAGAACCCGCCTTTTAGTAACTTTATCCCCAGAAGCATGTCCCTTACTCTCTTTTTCTTGAGTCTGAGGAGATTTTGAAGGACTGCGCCCATAACACCCTTGAGTGGTATTTTTAAGGGTTTTCTCAGGACAATAAACTGAAGAATGAGCATGAAGAGATTTAATTATTTTCTGGGTCCTCCTAGATGAGGAAGAGGATGCCTCATCACTGTCACTGAAAATAACATCCTTTCTGGCCTTGAGCTTTTGAAGCCATATTAAAAGGCGCCCCTCACGGTCTCTCAATGTTTTACTGGAAAAGTTTCGGCATACCTTACAGTCTTTAGCTTGATGGTCCAGATAAAGCCAGTAAATGCAGTCAGAATGAGGGTCATCAGTATAGATCCTCTTCTTGGAACAGGTGGCACAGGCTCTAAATAAACCCCTTTTCTCCTTCCCAGACATCTTCAGGCAGGAAGAATCAGTAAATGTAAATGTATTGCGACTTATATAGCGCACGTATCACCCGAAGGTATCAAGGCGCTTGCTTAGGGAACCCGTCCTGGTATTCCCCTGTGAGATACCCCGGCAGGGTATCCACAAGGTGAAAGCCAGGCATCCCGCCACGAGGGGCCGTAGTGGAGATTAAGCAAGCTATTGCCCAGAGTCGCAGAGTGTGACCCCGTGAGTCGAGTAGGCACCGGAGTGAGAATTGTCGAGTCTGTGGAATTTTTGAGCCCGAGACCCGCCGAGGCGGGGAATCAAACCCTGGTCCACGGCCGATCTCAGCTTCCGGGTCTGCCGCCTCTAACCACTGAGCCACGCTTCTCCACTCCAGCAATAAAGATGATAATTGCAGATGAAATTCACAGAAAAATGTCCAAAGCTCAAGGAACAAGAGAAAATCTTGAGCAGAGCTCAAAGGAGACTCCCTAGCACAACGTGCGGTAGCAAATCTGAAGGGCTAAGGTTCTCTCAGGAGTGTTCTAGAGTGTGAGAGGTCCTGATTGGCTCAGGGAAAATGTTAGTCTCTTTTACATATTGACTGTTATGGCTACAAAATGGAAATGGGCCTGGGCCTTTTTTCTGTTTTGTACTTCTCTAAGCATTGCGTTTTTTATATACCGGGGACTCCCATCTCGACGACGGGGAATGATTCAAGCATGTGAATCTATGAAAGTTGCCAATACTAGAGTAAATTTGAGATTCCCCTCCCCCTCCCCCCTTCCCCCTCTCCACCAGATCTTACTAACCAAGCTGCGCCCCTGCTAGGATGGTTACTTCCTCCTCTTCTTTGGAAAGAGGATCAAACTGGTACACAAAGTAAACAACTTGAGGCTTTTATCTGGATGAAGGCTTTTCCTTAAGAGTCCAGGTAGATAATGGAATTAACCCACTAAATAAAGTAGCTATCTCATCTGGACCTATAAAGATCTTTAGTCAGTCTTAGATTGAATCTTGTTCAATATTTATATTTCAGTGCAACTAAAAAGCGAACTCATAGCTTCAGATTGCCCAATGTGCTGGAATTAGATAGATTGGATGTTGAATGAGACAAGATCAAACTGCTTATGACACGGGGAGGGGAGGGTTAAAAAGGGCGTCCATTAGTCAAATGCAAAGAAATAAATGAGTTTCGGATGACTTTAGTACACAACTGTGTTTTCAGCTCGCAGGCAGCATAAGTGCAGGCAAACATACAACCCTTAAAAGTGAGAGATGTGAGAGCATTAACAGACTGCAATACTGGCACGCCTTGCCCTCTGGGTTTGCTGAAACCAGTGTAGGTGGGCAAAGGTATTTTAATTTGGGAATCTGCTTATGGAATTCCTACGCTAAAGACTCACCTCTTTTCTCAGTCCTTCCTTGGCTCAAAGGGGCCATGTTGCAGGCAATAGGCTTTTACACTACCAGTATAAGGTATATCTATGAGCAGTGCTTGAAATGGAAATATATAAGTGCAGGTTCTCACTATCTCAGGTCTTTCATTGGCTATTGAGAATTGCTGATACTTTACCATCTAAAGAATTGAACCGATACTGAAAACTACTGGTACTATCCCTTTCAAATTAAAGAAGTATAGGTTCTCAGCACCAGACCCTTTAAAGCACTGCGTATCAGTGTACATTTTGTGTAATCAAAGCACTGGTGCATATATGCTAAGTGGAGCCTACAGCTGTAACACTGATGCAGAAGCAGGAAGCTTGCACTGCTGGAAGACACTTGAACTACAGAAGGGAGCCTACACTGCTGGAGTCCTATGACATTAATGGGATCCTGCTGGAGGAAGCTTATACTGTAGGAAGAAGTTTGCACTGATGGAGAGAGTTCACAATACTGAAACCCTATGTAACTAACAAGGCACTACTGGAGGACGATTGCACTTGTGGAGGAAGCTTTTAAAGCTGGAGTCCTATAACACTGTAGAGACACTGCTGGAAAAAACTCACACTGTTGGCTTCTATGTAGGGCTAGGTGTAATTTCTAAATTCGCCAGCATAATTGGTGCAATTTTGGTAGTTTACAGTAACATAATGTATGCAAAATTACCAAGATTAAACCATAACACAGCACTGGGGAATTTTGGAAAGAAATTTTAAAGGGAGATGAACTGTTCAGGTAATTTTTGAATGAGAGTAGCATTTCAGGAAGGATTTTTAGCAAAGTGCACCATTTGAATAGTTTTTGAGTGCCAAACTACAAATATGAATGCTAGAGGATGTGTTCTTAATGCGCTGGAATATACCAAAAAGTGATTGAGAAAAGCTTGAATTAATATTTACCATTGGTAATTACTTGGGGCTGCAAACCAGTCCATCGATATTTTAGACACCATACCACCTCAATTTAGACCCAGCCACTTTTGCCACTAAGTCTTGACCCTGCTCCAATAAGAACAGTTCAGTCCAAACTACCACACCAATTCCTCCCTGAACCAGAACACAAGCAAACCCAAGACCAGTTTTGCTCTTGTTCGGGTTTATCAGTCAGGTATAGCTTGGTTCCAGTGGCACACTATGCACTGGACCCACATCTAGGCACACCCATCCTTTTTAGGGCGTCAATAGTGAGGTCTACAAAAACAAAATAGATGGAATGCTTGAATTAATCTCAAACACTGGTAATTACTTGGGACACATCCCAGTCTATCGTTACTTTGCATACCATACCATCTCAATTTAGACACAGAAATTAGGCTACTCAGTCATGACCGTGATCCAAAAAGAACATTCCAGCCCAAACGACCAGGCCAGGTCACTCCTGAACCCAAAGACTAGCAACCTGAGACTGGTTTCGCCTTTTTAGCACTCATCTATCAGGTACAGCTTAGTTCCATGGCACACTGTGCACAGAACCCACATCTGAGTATACCAGTCCCACTTAGGGTGTCGTTTTAAATTGAACAAAAAAAGTAATGGATGAAATGCTTGATTAACCTCAGCCACAGGTAATTACTTGGGCTGAATCCCAGTACATTGTTACTTTGCAGACCATGCCACCTCAGTTTGGAACCAGCCATGTGCAAATCAGCTTTGACCCTGCTCCAATAGGAACAGTCCAGCTGTAACTCCTGGGCCAGTTCCTCCCTGAACCAGAACACAAGTAACCCAAAATCGGTTTCGCCTGTATAAGGGCTTATCAGTGAGGTATAGTTTGGTCGCAACAGCTCCTTGTGTACTGCACCCATGGCACATCAGTCCCACCTACAGCATTGCACTAAAGTATACAAAAATGTAATAGATAGAATGCTTGAGTTAATGTCAGCTGCTGGTAATAACTTCGGACCACATCCCAGTTTAACGTTACTTTGCACATCATAACACTTCAGTTTGGACCAAGCCATATGAAAATCAGTCTTGATCTTGCTTTAATAGGAACAGTCCAGCCCGAACTGCCAGGCTAGGTCTGTCCTGAATTAGAACACAAACAACCTAAGACAGGTTTTGCCCTTGTTAGGGCTCATCAGTCAGGTATAGCTCGCTTCCTGTGGCACACCGTGCAAGGAACTCCCATCTGGGCAAACCTATCCCACTTAGGGTGTTGCATTGAAATATACAAAAAAGTAATGGATGGAATATTTTAATTAATCTCAGCCTCTGGTAATTACTCAAAGCTGCATCCATCATTATTTTGCACACCATGGCCCCTCAGTTTGGACCCTGGCATATTCAAATCAGCCTTGACCCTGCTCCAACAGGAGCAGTCCAGATCAAACAGCCAGGCCAGGTGCTCCATGATCCAGAACACAAGCAATCCAAGACTGGGTTGCTTGTGTTCTAGTTTGAACATGAGAAGCCGTTTCTTTAACGTTAAGATAGATTTTTTTTTTACCCCAGCAGACCATTCAGTAATTTTTTTTGTGCAAAACTACAGATTCGAATTTGAGCAGCAGAGTATGGAAACAACTTGAAATTACATTTTTTGTTGAATTTTTACCCGAATAGACTGTTCTTGTAATTTTTTGAGTGCAAATTGCATTTCACTCAACTACATGTGAACTTGCTTAACAACCATTTCAAGTAATGTAGCAAAATACACAAGTTTCACAGACCCCTAATCCTATGTCGCCAACAGCTGGAGAAAGCTTGCACTGTCAGAGTTCCCTACCATTAACAGTGTACTCCTATAATTCATGTGGCATTAACAGTACACTGTTGGGAGAAATGCGGCACTTCTGGTATTCTGCCACTAACAAGGCACTGCTGCCATAGTAGGTGTGCACTGCAAGATAAACCCTGCACTACTGGAATCTATACCACCATCATGGCACTGATGGAGGGGGCTCACACTACTGGGACCTGCAGGACACTGCTGCTGGAGGAAGCTCACACTACAGAGTCACACTGAATTAATTGGATATAGGGAGCACACTTCTATTTTCTCAGCCTTTGTAATACTTTTTACACATTTGCATCTTACTCCACGGAGATATGTGTAACGGCAACTAGTGAATGAGTCACTGGGATGGAGGGTTTTGCACCTAAAACATCAAAGTTGATAATGAAGGTAGTGGAGTAAGACCCCCCTAGCCCCTTGCATTGATCAAATGGAAAGTCCCTGCGATGCAAATTCCCTTCTGAGATTTCCTGTTCTGTACATGCCTATCTGGGGTCACCTAAGCAGCATGCAATTGGCTGGCACCCCCTGCAGTCCACATGCTTTGCTCACATTCTCTGCACTGCGGTCATACTTGCCAACCACACCGATTTAGGCAGTAAACAACTGTTTTTTTGAAGCGCTATGGCTTACCTTTTCTTAAATATTTTTATTGTTTTAACAAACTTAGAACATGTTACACTATAGTGAGCTCAATTTGCATACTGTTAACCCAGTTCCCCATAAACAACACAATAAGCAAAGTACTTCGAACAGTTATATGCTTCAAGCAGGTATGATGTAGATGCATTTTGCATTATGTATTGCATCATGTAATATTGTAGCATTTATATAGCGCTTACTACCCCTGTGCTGGGAACTGAAGCACTTGCCTACATGAGTAGTACGCGACAATGTGTAGGGCGACATGAGTAGTATGCTACACTGTGTAGGGCGTGTGGTTGGAAAGAAGTTGTCTTTGTGGTTGTCATTTGATGGGACGCAGGGTAGAGCAGTATGTTTGATGATGACGTGTGAGAAACAGATGCAGGGCTTTATGGTTTTCACTATGTTGCTACTTTAGAACAGCTCTGCCGGTGCGTTTATGGTATTTGATATGATACAGCCTGTTCAGCTGGTAACTTGAGATTTTGTGTATAGTTGCAGTCCTGAACTGACATGGTTGAAGCATGAGAGAAGTGTGAACGACAGATGTGCAGTTTTACAGTTTTGTGGAGAATTATAGAGCAGTTTTGTGTTGCTGTTATCAGCCAACTTGTATCCTATCACTGTCTATATATCTGTACCTACCATCCTACATCTTTTTATGAGGCCAGCACAGGTAGGTTCACCAGACATTCACAATGTGCCCTCACAGTCCCGTTTATTTAACACTTTTTAGCTTAATAAATACATATCCCGGTTTTCGGGAGTCTATTGGGTGAGCGCTCACATTAATTACAAGACTGTGTAGGCTGAGGTTTCCACAGCCTTCTCATCATGCCAGGGGCTGCACCAGGGACTTCTTCAAAGAGTCACTTGCTGTGCTTCCTCACCTCATTCACACAGCACAGCAGGTTCTAATGGGGGTGAATCAGCGTCCCAAAAGACCGCCAGCCTAGGCTTAGCCAGTCCTGGGGCTCATTACAACAAGGTGGAGAATTAAAAAAAAAAAAAAGTTTCATCTAACAGAAGCTTTCGCAATTCTATATAAGAACTCTGAAAAGGGCTCTTTTTTTATTCCCATTGTAAATTTTACATAATTCCATCACAGGGTCCTCGGCATCTCTTCGCCATGCCTAACTCTTCACCTCTTCTATAAACACATACTGAAGCTTTTCCAGTCCTCTTTTTCATTTGCTTTCTGGTACTAGTAATCGTGTTTACAATTAGACTACACACCCCAAAATACAGAGGAAACAAGACCAAATGAGCTGCTTAAGTGTGACATTAGGCAACTTGTGATTTTTAGGTCTCGCCTGAGCCAACGCATGTGCTGCACTGGAGAGACATTTAGTGTGTGGGTTTTCATAAGTGCAACCGGGTGGCATGGAGCATGCGGTTACGTGCACAATAACGAGCAGAGGTGCCATCTGGCTTTCCTCTCTAGTCATGGTGCGCGCACATCGCACACCACTCGCCAGCCTGCTTTTGCTGTCGCGCACGTGTGCACCTCAATTAACTTTCGTGCATGTCTTGGCCCCCACTCTGCTCCTCAATCCTTCCTCTCACCTCACTGCACCCTTTCTCTCCCCAGCCCCTCCTCTCTGCCCACACTCCTCTCGGCTCTAAGAACCTCACACTTTGTTTTGCATGATATATCACAAACATTGTCACAGTTTTTAATCCTTTTCTTCGAGCGGTGTTATGGCTTGGCCTGTGGCAGATGTGAGCCGCTGACCTTCGGTTCACCTTGTGTTAATAGGCTCACATCTCAGTCAAAGCCGCCCCAGCCGCTGACGTCTCCGTCACCTGTCATGTGCGCCATCAGATGAGAGCAGGCTCGTCTCGGTCCATTGTGCCGCTGTATCATAAACATTACACATGAATACGTCCAGATACAGAGCAGAGAGGAGAGGAACAAAGACGCCGCCGACCACTGAAGTCATTACGCCTCATACAAATGAACGTCACTGCCTAATAAGACATCTGAAAGCTCCATTCATTATGTGCCTACTGGGGTATTTCTGCCGGTTTGTAGACACTGCTGTTTTTCATTGCCCGGGATAATGTCACATTAAGGCAAATTTATAATAATTGTATTTGTCTCCATTACTTTGGTTACTGCGTCATACCTCTATTGACGTCAATTAATATGTCAGCGGTAGTGGCAATTATGCAGCATTTGACCCAAATGCATTAGAATTGACCCCAGCCCCTCTGCAGCCCCAGAGTAGCTACAGAAAGTTCTAGAGGAAGGTGAAAGAGCACAAGATGGAGCTAGACAGCTCGCTGCTTCAGACAAAAGGTGAATGTAGTTATGAGGGCATGGCTAACGTACAGGGCTTCGCGCTGCAATGTTGTCATCCTTCATAGCATAGCATGCCATCATTTGAAACAGCATAACATAACACTGCTTGGTACGTCATGGCATAGCGTAACAAAGTATGATACAACGTGACACACCGTGACCAGCATGGCAAAGCAGTATGTAATGTGATGTATGGTGTGTTACATGTGCTACACGTATGTTGAAGGACAATTCCATTGCATTAACCATAGCACAGGTAAGTACAGCAGAGGTCTTTTTCATGAATATTTACATCGGAAGTCAATCCCTCTCAAAAGCCACTGTATTGATGGCAAGTAAATATTTTTATTTCATTGTAATCGTTATGAGTGAAGTTATGTCTATGTATATTACATTGATGGCGCTAGTGCCTGGGCAGTAATAGTTATGTCTGAATTTCTATAGCAAAGGCTTTTTTGTTTTCCTAATAACGATGGCACGGAGTCTGCACAAAACGTTCTCGAACTAAAGTTCCTCTACTTTGGCTCCTTGTATTGCACTGATATGTCAAGCAGTGGCCAAGAAAAAGGTAGGTCTTGAAGAGAAGATTGATTTCTGATACAGAAAAAACAGCTGAATGGAATGACACTAAATTTGGCAAAACGTTAGAACTTTACTCAGAAAGCTTTATTTTTTTGGTGTAAATCCGTTCAACCGTTTTGAAGAAATTAGCATTTTAAGTGGGGCTCAGGTTGGACGTGAATGGATTAACCCTAAAAAAAAGTTGAGAAATATGTAATGTTAATTTGTGGAAGATTTGTCTCCCATAGGCCAGTTTGGTGCTGAAATTCCCAATAAGGAACAGTGGTGCCAGAGCTTTCTGACAAGCTGCACCATTGGGATGAAATATGGCAGCCTTAATTACAGGACTTGTTTTAGAGTTCTGTAAAATAAAAAACAAGCATTGGCATAGCCAATAGGTCTCGCCTGTGGGACCTTATAAGTGTTTAGCCAAGCAACAGTTGATGTTGTTGCACCAAGGATATTGTGCTGCATAACTAAATACTTATAAGGTCCCAAAAACGAGACCTATTGGCTATGCCAATGCTTGTTATTTTTTGCTAGTCAAAGCGTTTTGAAATGGAGCAAGCTGCACAACCCCTGGAATGCTTGTCTGTTTTTGTCTTCATTTGGATTCCTTTTATGGGTATCTGCAGTGTGACAGTCCAGTCCTATGCTGTTGCGAGTTGTATTGTAACCCTCCACCGTTTGTGGTCTGGGCCAATATTTAGTTCTATTTCTATGGCTATGGCCATCCCAGTTTTTGGTTCTCAAAATATGGTCACCCTACAGTGCAAGCCATGCCTTAGTAGTACCTGCCCTCCCAATGGGGCGTAATGGACACTGTTGCAGAACCCGGGTGCAGGGGGGACCCAGTATTCTGTGCATGAAGAGGGCCCCCTCATTATGTGTGTGAAGCCTGTCTCTCTCTAAAGCAGCTGCAGCGTGCAACATGCTCTGAGCTGACCCAGCACTGAAAAGAAGCAAAATAACGTATTTATTTGTCTTCAGTCCATGCCCGCCAGACACCTTACATAAGTAGGTGGGGCCCCCTGAAATAGAGCGTGCTCGACAGAGCACTGATTGTGTAGATGAGAAGCAGTACAGAACTGACTGGAGCAGACATACGGATGCCACCTTTTCCCGGAGAAAAATGCCATGTTTGCATTGTTCAGCATTCCGTCCATCAATTGTTCCTTTTGCTTTTGAATAAGGTGTCAGGTAAAAGTTAAAAGCAATATGCAATACATATAGTTTAGAAATAATTGAAAAATCTATACCAATAAAAGCAGAGCATTTGAAAACAAAAATGGCCAGCTTTACTCAAATATTTATAAGCGCTGTGAGTATTTTTTTTTTAAACCAAAGTAATCAACAAAGCAGATTGCCTATGTGTCACATAAAAGATTCATAGAATTCAGTATTTAAATAACCATATTAAGTTGCAGGACTGTAAGATGTATTTTTTATGCAACAGGGTTCTTATTATTTTGCTTTTCCCATTATTGACAGGACTACAAGTACCAGAATGCAATGTATCAACTACTCACGCCTGAAATGGAAAAATGTGAGGTCTCTGTATAAGGTCTACAGGATGCTTTTGTGTACATATATGTAGTATGGAAGCCTTTTCCTTAATTCTTTTCACAAAGTACGTTTGTGTTTTCATACTGGTAGCTCCCACAACAGGAATGTTCAGTAGCCTTGCAATTTTAGTTTTCTTAGGTTTCCAAACTAAAAACCTTCCCTCGTGGATACCAAGGCAGTCCATGACACCAAAGCAGTGTGTATGGGTCTGCGAGGAAGGGGACCAAGTCGATGATTTGATTGGGCAGGTGACGATAATGCCAGGTGGCAGTAAGGGAATTATTGCTGAAAGGGGAGTCATGATATTGTGAGAGGTCCGTATATAGTCAATTTGTATTGCTACGTAGTATTCTTGACACAGTTAGGGTACGTTATCTGCAAAGGGTCCTTGAATGTGCCTCAGAGAAAATTCCTGCTACATGTGCATAAAAATTATCTGCTTGGTTCAAAGGCAAAGTTTTCCGCTGCAAACAATGACATTTATTTTCAAATCAAGGGAAACCCCACAATTTTCAAGAACCTGGGGTAGTGAAGAGTATTATAAAAACAATGGTTCATTGGGGCCAGTTAGTCCTATATGCGTATCTAAAAAGCAAAGTTTTTCACAAAAAATATATTATTTTGTATATTTACATTTGTAGCTTAAGTGCAACAATTTAGTCAGAAAGGCATGTGTGATGCAGGACAACATATAATGATTTTTTTGCAATTGTTTTATTCATTGCAGCATATCTCATTTTTGTTTTTTTTTGTCTCTATTTAACAATGATTATCACGATCCAGTGCTCACAAAAAAAAGTGACGTAAAAGTGCTCTAGTGGGTGAAAAAAATTAAAACATGCCTTTTTTTTTAATAAAGGGTAACACTAAGCTCCTTTTGCTAATAGAATCCTTGGTGCTAGAGAGACGCAATCTTGTCAGTCCAAGGCAAAGATGCATTTGCTTGAAGGCGGACTGGGTTAATTAATAAAACCGGGGAACTTTGATATCAACATACCAGGGTTGTAGACCACTTACTCAAAAAAGGCCAGAGCAGCAGTCTATCTGATTCACGTTGATGGTTGTGTGGAAATCTCATATGTGTAGAGTGCACCCGTAATGAAAAAGCCTAATGATTTAAGAGACAATGTGGATTTAAGGGTGAGGCATACTGTTAGGCGGCATACATATTGATGGAAATTAAGGACACTTGCGTCACGGTCAGCTCGATATTCGTATATTGTAGTTAGTGAGATGAACCGATCTCAGTCTCTAAATTAAGGGATGCGGTCTTTTAATTGCCTATAAGGAGCAAGGTAAAAATTAGACCCTATTGATAAGGAGTTCAGCAGGGCTACAAGTGGCAGGGATGGCTAGTCCACTTACGCTGCAGGTCGCCACATGTGATTAGGGACCCTCGGTGTGATGCGTTCAAGTTGCGGATTAAATTACTTAGGGCGATCGCAAACCCCGAAATTCGCAGAATTCTGGGTGTTTGCGATCGCAAAAGTGTGTGATGCGATGTAGGTAAGTAATCTGCCATGCAAAATTGCTAATCGCAAAATTTGCGATTACCAATTTTGCGTGTATTGGATTCTGCGAATAAAATTGCGAAATCGCAAGCTGCGTCTCAATATGTGCGAAAATCGCAAATACCGTCATGCAATATGCGAATTTTCAATTTGCTACGTAGGTAAAAATCGCAAATAGAGATTTTCCAAAATTCGCTATTTTGCACTTCTCAAATACCACCAACTCAGACCAGGTGGTAATCAGGTGCAACCTATTTAAACTGGCCCATAATGCAACGGTGGCTTCTCACAATGGCTGGGCTTTATGTTATAGCCAGGAGGCTGCGTATCCGAGAGGCTGAACAGAGAAGGAGACGCCAGGAGAGGATCTACAGGACACGCATCACCCTCTTCCAACGCACTGAGGAGGACATCCATGTGCACTACAGGCTGCATCCAGAAAGTATCCTGGAGCTGATAGAGGCGCTGACACCCATGCTGGAGCACCCCACATACAGCGCCCACACCATTCCCACACACATACAGGTGTTGGGCTCACTGCACCTCCTAGCGTCAGGGAGTTTTCAGGGGGTAATAGCCTCAGTAGGAGGGGTAACCCAGAGCGCACTTTCGCGCTTTTTCCATGCTTTCCTCAATGCTATGATGCAGAGGATGCATCACCACATCAAATTCCCAGACACACAGCAGGAACTGGACCAAACCAAACAGGATTATTAACAAATAGCTCAATTCCCCCACGTGATTGGCTGCGTAGACAGAAAACATGTTGCACTGTCCCCCATCACACAATGAGTATGTTTTTAGAAACAGAAAATCATACCATTCGTTAAACATCCAGGTAGTCTGCATGCCAAACATGTAATCACAGACATAGTAGCAAAATTTCCATGAAGCACTCATGATTCCTTCATTTTTAGACACTGTGGTTTACATCGCAGATTCACAAATGGCGAGTTTGGAGAGGGATACCTGCTAGGTAGTTGTATTTACAACAAGGGGTGGTGAGGGACAGAGTCTCTGAATTAAGCAGAATACTCTCACCCTGTCAAGAGATCAGGGCTAGATCCAACACCGTTTTTTAGCTCACTGCACAATACCAGTTTCAGAACCTGGCTGTATGCAAAATAGTCTGTTCCTGTCCCAGTGCATGATGGGAACAGGGCAAACCAAACTACAAAAGCCAATTCTTACACTGGGAAGGAAACAAGCTTCCGGGGACCGGTTTCTGGCATTACAGCCGTCTTCGGCCCGGCTTGCTTGAATCCTGATGGTGCAATGAGCAAGGGACTCATGTCTGAGTATACCCTTCCACGCTTAGGGTGGACAAAAATATTTACAACAAGGGGTGGTGAGGGACAGAGTCTCTGAATTAAGCAGAATACTCTCACCCTGTCAAGAGATCAGGGCTAGATCCAACACCGTTTTTTAGCTCACTGCACCATCCCAGTTTCAGAACCTGGCTGTATGCAAAATAGTCTGTTCCTGTTCCTGTCCCAGTGCATGATGGGAACAGGGCAAACCAAACTACAAAAGCCAATTCTTACACTGGGAAGGAAACAAGCTTCCGGGGACCGGTTTCTGGCATTACAGCCGTCTTCGGCCCGGCTTGCTTGAATCCTGATGGTGCAATGAGCAAGGGACTCATGTCTGAGTATACCCTTCCACGCTTAGGGTGGACAAAAATATTTACAACAAGGGGTGGTGAGGGACAGAGTCTCTGAATTAAGCAGAATACTCTCACCCTGTCAAGAGATCAGGGCTAGATCCAACACCGTTTTTTAGCTCACTGCACCATCCCAGTTTCAGAACCTGGCTGTATGCAAAATAGTCTGTTCCTGTCCCAGTGCATGATGGGAACAGGGCAAACCAAACTACAAAAGCCAATTCTTACACTGGGAAGGAAACAAGCTTCCGGGGACCGGTTTCTGGCATTACAGCCGTCTTCGGCCCGGCTTGCTTTAATCCTGATGGTGCAATGAGCAAGGGACTCATGTCTGAGTATACCCTTCCACGCTTAGGGTGGACAAAAATATTTACAACAAGGGGTGGTGAGGGACAGAGTCTCTGAATTAAGCAGAATACTCTCACCCTGTCAAGAGATCAGGGCTAGATCCAACACCGTTTTTTAGCTCACTGCACCATACAGCCAGGTTCTGAAACTGGGATGGTGCAATGAGCTAAAAAACGGTGTTGGATCTAGCCCTGATCTCTTGACTGGGTGAAAGTACTCTGCTTAATTCAGAGACTCTGTCCATCACCACCCCTTGTTGTAAATAATTTTGTCCACCCTAAGCGTGGAAGGGTATACTCAGATGTGAGTCCCTTGCTCATTGCACCATCAGGATTCAAGCAAGCCGGGCCGAAGACGCCTGAAATGGCAGAAACCGGTCCCCGGAAGCTTGTTTCCTTCCCAGTGTAAGAATTGGCTTTTGTAGTCTGGTCTGCCCTGTTCCCATGATGCACTGGGCCAGGGACAGACTAATTTGCATACAGCCAGGTTCTGAAACTGGGATGGTGCAATGAGCTAAAAAACGGTGTTGGATCTAGCCCTGATCTCTTGACTGGGTGAGAGTACTCTGCTTAATTCAGAGACTCTGTCCATCACCACCCCTTGTTGTAAATAATTTTGTCCACCCTAAGCGTGGAAGGGTATACTCAGATGTGAGTCCCTTGCTCATTGCACCATCAGGATTCAAGCAAGCCGGGCCGAAGACGCCTGAAATGGCAGAAACCGGTCCCCGGAAGCTTGTTTCCTTCCCAGTGTAAGAATTGGCTTTTGTAGTCTGGTCTGCCCTGTTCCCATGATGCACTGGGCCAGGGACAGACTAATTTGCATACAGCCAGGTTCTGAAACTGGGATGGTGCAATGAGCTAAAAAACGGTGTTGGATCTAGCCCTGATCTCTTGACTGGGTGAGAGTACTCTGCTTAATTCAGAGAGTATGTCCATCACCACCCCTTGTTGTAAATAAGGTAATTGTATGGCACACACAAACACTAGTATGAAATGTCTGAACTTGCAGTATCTCACTAAACATCAACATACTTTTTCCCTGCAGGAGACAGTGCATATGCTGTGCAGGACAACATCCTCACACCCTACCTCAATCGAACCACAGCTGCTGAGCGGAGGCACAACACTGCCCACAGAGCCACAAGAGTCACCATTGAGAAGACCTTTGGAATCCTCAAAAGCCATTTCCGGTGCCTCCATAAGAGTGGAGGTACCCTACTGTACAGCCCGGAGACGTGTTGCAAGATTGTGGTGGCCTACGCAATGCTACACAACATTGCTACCAAGAAAGGCACCCCAGTGTCCGGAGAAAAGGTGCCTAAAGTTGGGAAGATCTTAATGGAAGAAAGGTTCCAAATGAAAAAAAGTTTCTGTCAAACAGCTCCGGAACGAATAACGGGACCCACCTTCAGGGAAGATGGAAGGTTGACCTTCCATCTTCTCTGAAGGCAGGTCCCGTTATTCATCCGGATTTCCAGGATGCAGGATTTCTGCAGCAGTTCTTTCTGGAGGAAGCTGTCCCCCTGTTTGCCTCGTGACCTTACTGGCACCCGCCGAGTCCCGACGAAGCCTGCGCTGGGATGGTGTCGATCCTACAAGTACCTCTAGTTCCGGAGCTGTTTGAGAATTTTGATGCTGCTTGGCTGTTGACGCGATATCTGTGGAGCGTATTCTGCGGCCAACCATGGCCTCCTGAAGTCTGTTTGTAGAAACTTTTTTTTGTTTGGAACCTTTCTTCCATTAAGATCTTCCCGGCTTTAGGCACCTACTCACCTGACCTCTTTTACTATGTGGCACTATTGATTTATTCACACCCAATATCCAGTACGGCTCCACTTTCCTTCATAGGAACTCTTGAGGACCCACGTGAACTGGACTCTTACCAATATGGAGCTGCTGTTTTGAGGAGTGCACATTTGGCACCCAGTCCATGTCAGTATTTATATTCTCCTCCCCACCCAGTGCTCCCCCAGATCTTCAAGTTACCAGTGCCCTGCGGCAGGTGGTGGCTACAAGTTAGCCTAGCACCGAAACGCACGTCGGCACCGTGCAAGACAGAAACCACTGGGTGACACATATTTCACAGCACCATTCGGATGCACCAGCTGCCCACTCTCTACTCTTGTTTGGTTTCTGCCTTTTACATATATTCTTCGTACTTGTGTGTAATATGTTTTATTTGACATATGTGAGAATGTGGAGTGTATAAATGGTAAGACTTGTAATCATATGTTTATGCGTTTGCTTTTTTCTGTTTGTTCTATTTTAATAAAGCTCTATTGTGTGAGTTGGGAGATTTAGCATGTTGGTCTATATACTCAAATGATTTCAGGCTTAATCGTTTTGTATGCCTATTGTATATTTTGTATATTACCTCTTTTTTGCTCCATTGTCCATAATTAGAAATGTAAAAGATTAATAAGTATAACAAAAAAATAAAAAAATATTTTGTATTTCATTCTTATTGGAATCAAGTTATTATTTTCAAACCCACTGTTATTTTATATTTTTCTTGTCTATCTATTTATGCTTGAAATTTTGCCATGTATTGGGTTCTCCCCTGAACAAATTTAATTACTCCCCTTATCCATTAGAAACGTGATTACGTCCTACTAGTATCTTGTGGCCGGTGACACCTTCCTCCCTTGCTCCCAAGGGTGGGCAATCTCCCAGCTTCATATAATTGTATTCAGTACATTAGATCTGTATGTACCTGTACCTGTAACCCCATCTACACATGACCGATTGGCAACATTACCACATGTTCCTGTAACCCCTGTTTATTGTATCTGTCCAGTGTACATGCAATGTTATTGCATTTTTTTATTGTTTA
This sequence comes from Lissotriton helveticus, assembly GCF_964261635.1. NCBI lineage: Eukaryota > Metazoa > Chordata > Amphibia > Caudata > Salamandridae > Lissotriton > Lissotriton helveticus. The sequence continues at coordinate 919,906,798 of NC_136072.1, forward strand.
GTACAGTAATGTATAGTCTCTTTCTTTCCCCTCTTCTGAGGGTTTCCTCCTTTCTGATTCAGCTCTCTCTCTAGTCATTGTGCACGATTAGTAGAGGAATTAAAACCAGACCACTATGAAAAACATGCAAGCGCGTATACCACACCGCTCGCCCAGCGCATGCTCCGTGACTAGCACGGTCAGCGCTCTATGCTGCACCTACCAGTTCACGCGCCTTTTAATTTCCCGGGTTAAATAACCCCTTCCATGCTTAATCCTCAATGTTGATTTACTCCTAGCCGTCAGAGCGACTGCCTGACCCGATTAAGGAAATTGCACCGCCAAGAATTGTTATCTAAGTAAGTCCCTACAGACTCTCCACTTCAAGCGTAGACTCTACGAAACTCTCTCCTTTATTAATTACAGACAAAGTGATTTAATCTGCAACTTGAACGCATCGTGCTGAGGGTCCCTAATCACATGGGTGACCTACAACGTTAGTGGGCTAGCCATTCCAGCCCCATGTAGCCCTGCTGCACTCCTTAGTAATAGGGTCTAATTTCTGCCTCTCTCCTCATAGGTAATTAAAAGACCACGACCCTTAATTCAGATACTGAGATCGGTTCAGCTCCCTAACTACAATATATGAATGACCGTGGCGCAAGTGTCCTTAATTCCCATCAGTATGTATGCCGCCTAACAGTATACCTCGCCCTTAAATCCACACTGTCTCTTAAATCATTAAGCTTTTTCATTACGGGTGCACTCTACACACGAGAGAGACTTCCACACCCCCATTAACGTGAATCAGATAGACTGCTGCTCTGGCCCTTCTCGGGTAAGTGGTCTACAACCTTCGTATCTTGATATCGAAGTTCCCCGGTTTGATTAATAAATCCAGTCGGTCCTCAAGCAAGTGCATCTTCGCCTTGGACTGACAAGATTGCGCCTCTCTCGCACCAGGGATTCTTTTGTCCCTCCATCTAAAGTAGTAGGGATTCCAAATGTACACATCAGATGTGTGTCATTCATTGAAATGACCCTCTACTTGGCAAGTAGACTAAATGTATATAACTGAGCAGGCAACTCGGGTCCCTCTGCCTGACCCCTCTCTTTCTTCCAGAGATAGCAGGTGCTCACTCACCGGTCCTGTCATGATCTCAACTGAATGAGATCGTAACTCCGTCGACCTGCCTAACTCCTTGTTTCATTATATAACATTAGCAAAAGTAGCATAGGCCCAGATGCATCAAGGTAAAATCCGCTCACAAAGGGGCAGATTCTCAGAATCTGCCCCTTTGCGACCGGTATTTTTGCATTTGGGATGCATCATCCCAAATGCAAAAATCTCAAATTAAGAAATCACAAAATTGCGATTACTTGCATTTAAGGAATCTCAAATTGAGATTCCTTAAATGCAATGCATTAAAGTTTAAAAAATAGCGATTTCGCTAATAGGGATCGCAAATTAGTTACCATGAAGTTGAATTTCATGGTAATTTGCAAAAACTTTGAAAAATGCACTACAGTGCATTTTTCAAAGTTTTATGTTGCGCACACACATGCCCCAAGGGCATGTGTGTGCACAACATATGTGCACAGATCAATTTCAAGGGTGCCACCCCTGCACCCTTGAAATCACATTCTCAATTTGCGATTCGCTAATTGAGATTCGCAAATTGAGAATGTCTTCCCATTCATTCCTATGGGCCTCTAGGCCCATAGGAATGAATGGGGAGGTATTCCTTAATTAAGGAATTTTAAGAAATCGCTATTTTTTTAGTGATTTCTTCATGCATTGCATTTTGCTATTCCTTAATTCCTTAATAGTGAATTGTTATTTTTTGCTTCCTTAATAGCGAATCGTTATTTTTCGCTATTAAGGAATAGCAAAATGGGTTCTTGATGCATCTGGGGGTTAGTGTTATGTTCTAAAGCAAAAAGATGCATGTTTTAATGTTTTTCACCCACTCAGGCACTTTTACGACACTTTTTTTTGCGAGCACTGGATCGTGATAATCATCGTTAAATAGAGACAAAACAACTAAAACGAGATAATAAGCTGCAATGAATACAATAATTACAAAAAAATCGTCATATGTTGTCCTGCATCGCACTCGCCTTTCCAACTAAATTGTTGCATTCAGGCTCCAAATGTAAATATATAAAATAATACAATCCCAAAGTAAGCTTTGCTTTTTAGATACATATATAGGACTAATTGCCCCCAATGAACAACTGGAAATAATGACATTTCACACTAAACAGACTTAAAACTTGGCAGCCCTGTTTAACATAGTTAAATGTACGCATGGTGTCCCCTGTATATGCAATAAACTAAAGGGAAGAGTTCTGGCGGGATATGTGATTTATTTTAATCCAAGCAGATGCTTTGAAAAGGTAACAACATCTCTTCCACTGAATGTGCACCCATCATGTTATGTTATGTTATGCATTTTTATTAGGCGCACAGATGCTCCAGCCAAGGAGCGTCCTGGCGCCCGACAAGGCAGCTGCACAACACAACGAAAAAATAAACAAACAGAATTAAACTAAGGAAATAAAAAGGTTTTCACCGCACGGCGAAAAGACAACAAATCCCCGAGGGCGCGAATCGCCGGGGGGAGGGAATTCCAGAGCACCGCAGCCCGAACTCTAAAGGAACGCCCCCCAGCTCTACTCCGCTTAAAACGCGGGACCACAGCCAATTCCAGATCCGCGGATCTTAGCGCTCGGGCTGGAATATAGTGGGCCAAGAGTGTCAACAAAATCTCCGCCGGGGACCCCTTCAGAATCTTAAAGGCGACACAGAGGACCTTGAACTGAATCCGCTGGGCCACCGGGAGCCAGTGTAATGAGCGCAGCGTGCTGGAGGTAGGGCAGGATCTGGGTAGTCCTACCACCGATCTTGCAGCGGCGTTCTGAATCCGTTGCAGACGTCCAATCTCAGCTTGGTTCAAACCTACCAACAGGGAGCTCGCATAATCCAGCCTAGAGATGACAGTGGCTTGGATCATGAGCTCCCTAGTGGAGGCGTCAAAAAACTTGAGCACTGGACGCAGCCCGCGCAGGATACCAAAACAACAGGCCGCCGTGCGCTTGGTATGACAAGCGAACGTAAGGGACGGGTCCAACCAGACCCCGAGGTTTTTAAGCTCGGCGACTGGGATGGGAACCGGACCCAACTCCCCTGGCCACCATCTCTCTCCCCAGTGTTCCGGTTGTCTGCCAAAAATCATGACCTCGGTCTTGCTAGCGTTCAACTGGAGACAGTTGGACGTCATCCAGCTAGCGACCGCCCGCAGTCCTTGTTGGAATCTGGGGGCGTCAACGTCGGCATCCCCGCTGATCGTGACCGCCAGCTGGGTGTCATCGGCGTATGACACCATTGTCAAGCCCCATTGCCTGACAACCTCAGCTAGCGGCCTTACGTAAAGATTAAACAACGTAGGGCTCAGCGAGGAGCCTTGTGGAACCCCCAGATCCAAAGGATGGTATTTGGACTGGTGCGGCGGGACGGTCACGCTAAAGGCCCGATTGGCTAAAAAAGACCGGAACCACTGGAGGGCAATGCCGGTGACACCGACTTCCTCTAAGCGACGCAGCAGGATCGGGTGCGATACGGTATCGAAGGCGGTGCTCAGATCTAGTAGCACCAGCGCCGCCGTTTGACCCGCGTCGAGCACGGAGCGAAGATGCTCCACCATATACAGCAGAGCCGTCTCCGTGCTGTGACCAGCCCTAAATCCATTCTGCGTCATATCGAGAATGTCGGCATGACGAAGATGTTCCGAGAGGACCGCGTTGACATGCGCCTCAGTCACCTTAGCAGGCCACGGTAGGAGCGAGATTGGCCGATAGCTCTCAGGCTTGCTGCCATCCAAATTAGGCTTTTTAAGGATGGGACGAACCACAGCTTGTTTCCACTTTAGTGGAACTACACCGGAGGAGAGCGACGAGTTAATCACAGAACATAGCGGTGAGATGTTACATACCGCTAGATCTTTAAACACCGCTGAGCAAAGCGGATCCACAGGGGACCCCGACTTCACTTGATGAGCCAGTTTGCCGAGGCTTTCAGAAGTTAACATGGGAAAAGAATGTAACCCCTCAGATGTTAATGGCTTAAAAGGTGGAATAGCCGAGGGAGTCACCAAAGGAAAGGCTCGATAAATGGCATTAACCTTCTCCAGAAAGAAACCAGCTAGATTTTCACAGTGCTCAACAGAGCTCTGGTGGCTCGTCGTTACCTTTTTGGTGGTAAGATCTTTCAACACCTTAAAAATAGCCTTAGATGGATTGGAGCTTGTCCTGAATTGAGCGGCATAAAAGGCGGCGCGGGTTTTGCACACTGCCCGGTGATACAATTTCACCGTAGTCAGGTACAAGATTTTCTTCCCGCTATCATAGGCTTTTCGCCAGGCCCGCTCTGCACGCCTGCAAGAAACCTTTAAAACCCGCAGCGAGTCATCATACCAAGGACTGGATTTACCAGTTCCCACCTTACAGCGTACCATTGGAATAAGGGTGTCTAAAGCCCTGGTGACCCAGTTACAGAACCTATCGTAGACAAGTAATTTAAATTTGTTATCAAGGCCATTGGAATTATGCAGCATGAAAAGACCAAATTATGCAGCAGAGTTGACTAAATTGTCTGGCACAAAAAGGCAAATTACACAACAGAATGGGGCACATTTTGTGATAATATTACTTCATAAATTTGTCATTTTTCTAACACTTCAACACTGCCTGGGCAAAGGGTTGGCCTCATTTGAACCAGTTTAACATACAAATATAGTAAAAAGCAACAGAAAGGTGACCGGTCAACTTTTGCATATGGCCTTTCACTCCATGACAACACCTGTCAATGAGATATCAGTAACGTTTGCTCCATTTGAGCAAGAAAACTTTTTTTGTTGCTAAAATCTACAACTTGTGCAGCATATGACGAGTTATGTGGCAAGTACATCAAATCCATATTTCCAGGGGCCCTGTTCATTCTGTTCATTACCGAATACAGCAATCACCCATATTACAATAGCTGCCTGGGCTATCACACACACATCTGAATTATTTTGTATGTACATTTTTACTCTATCCAATGTTTAAAATACCACTAGCCAGACGATCAGTGGTGTCCCTAGAAGTGAATATTAGGATGGAACACATTAAGTCACAGATAAATTGGTGCTACTATTGGACACTCAGAAAAATAGCATTAATTTGAAAGGGGGACTTCCATTCTCATAGAACAGGAGCTCTGCAAATTTATGGTAGATTAACTCGCTCTGCCAAAGTAAAAATAACCCGCTTAATATTCACCTTATGGTGGCTAGATTTAATTTGCATCTGCACATGCCTTACACGCAGGGCTCTAGTCGGGGTACCACGCGGGTGGACGGCGTCCCCCCACTTATTTTCCGAGGAACTCGATTACGGGAGCAATTGGAGCCACACATTCACTCTTTGGCCTCTCTGGGTGGGAATGGAGCTCATTCAAGGCTGCTCACGCAGGCTTCTCTGATGTAATCGCGTCAAAGGGGTGAGCAAGGGGAGGCAATGAGTCTGATGGTGTAAGTCATCTTTCGTGACGTCACTTCCTGTCATGATGTCAGCGTCCCCCCACTTCTTTTTTTAGGACTTGTGCCCTGCTTACACGCCTACTTCCTTATTTATGCATCTGTGAGGGGTACATTCACTCAGCCTTTAATGTTCAAGTTTAACAAAAATAATAACAGTATTATGATAAACAGTATGAATACAACTTGGGGCCTGATTCACAAAGGTGTTTTAAAGTTACGACATGCAGAGTCTCTGCACTTAGGATGGAGTCTCCCCACTCAGCGCGGAATCCCCGTTCTACAATGTGCTGTGTGGAGATTCCACCCCAAGTGCAGAGACTCCACCCCAAGAGTGGAGACTCCACACTTGTAACGTTACTACACAAAAGCTACCTTTGTGAAATGGGTCCAATGTTTTTAGTGTGCATGTTAATCCTACAAGAATAACACTTTTCTCTTTAATACTAAACGTATCATGGAAACTCCTGCGATGGCATGTGCATGCTGGAGGCAAAGGTGAAGTACTTCTACTGGGTGGTTGTCAACTGCTAGGGATTAGCAGTTGTGCCACCCTCCCCCCAACATTCCTTGAGGGGGGCCGCTAATGTTCTGTTACACTAATTCCTCCCACATGAACAAAAATGTATAATAAAAAACAAGGTAAAGTGCTGCAAAGGCCTAAGTGACATTCAGGTCGTTTCAGAGGACGGGTCTTGTGGAGATGTGAGCAGGCGCAATAATGAACTTGCTGGCTTCTCTCTGTACTGCACACATCCGAATATCTCACCTGCCTTCATAGTTTAGTTTAGTTTGTAGATTTATGTAGCCTGGCTTATCACCTGTGAGGGTATCCAGGCGCTGACCATGGGGCGAGATTAAGTGATTTGCTCAGAATCACAGGATGTTGTTCCGACACCGAGACTTGAACCCGGATCCCCAGTTCCCGAGTCGCTAGGTCTGGCCGCTGCGCCACATCCTCTCCTTCATACGTTTTCCTGTCTCATGCTCCCTACTTGGTGGAGAAGTGTGGCTCACTGGTTAGAGGAGGCAGACCTGGAAGCAGAGGTCAGCCCGGGACCAGGGTTCAATTCCTGGCTCGGCGGGGTCTTGAGTCCTAAAATGTCCATGGACTCGACGATTCTCGCTCCGGTGCCTACTCGATTCACGGGTTCACACTCTGCGACTCTGGGCAATAACTTGCTTAATCTCCACAACGGCCCCTCGCGGCGGGATGCCTGGCTTTCACCTTGTGGATACCCTGCCGGGGTTATCTCACAGGGGAATACCAGGACGGGTTCCCTAAGCAAGCGCTTAGAAACCGCTTGGTGATTTGCGCTATATAAATTCCTGTACATTTACATTTACTTTATCTGCGCTTATCCTGCGCCACATGACGATACATGGTTGACACCCATCCGCAGCAAGGGCCTGGCTAGCACCCATGCCTTCTGTGATGCCAGGCAAGCATGTCACAGGTGACAGGTGGGCGAGAGGTGCCCCCATGACAGGGAGTCCTTTTCATATCTTGCATTGCGGATGTGGTAAGGTCCTGGGTTGCTCCACATGCCTTGCTCGCACTCATGTATGGAGCACCGGCAGGAAAGCCATCCGAAGGTGGCAGGTGAACGAGGGCTGGCACCAGGGGTGTTGTGAAACCCCCGCTTTAGCAGCTTCAGCAGGGGCGGGGTTCTTTATGAGCCTCTTCCGTTTGCAATTGAGCAGACAAAAAGCTGTTAAATACTGCTATAAAGGAATACAGCAAGAGTAAGCAGGAGCAAGGAAGGACAAAAGATGGGTAAATAGAAGGAATATTGAATGGAAGGAATATTGAATGGAAGGAAGGGTGAAAAAAGATGTATGGATGAGTGGGCGGATAATAAGTGGGTAGATGAATGAATGGGGAAATGATGAGTCAATGGATAGGTGGACGAATAGGTGAAAGGATGGAAGAGGAAAGAGATGGATGGATGAGTGAGTGAGTGGCAGGGTGAATGGACAGGTGAGAGGATGGCAGAGTAAAGGGATGGATATGTGGGTAAATAGACGAGTGAATGGATGGCAGAGTGGATGACGAATGGATGGATAGGTGGGCGGATGGCAGAAAGGATGAATGTAAGATAGATGGATGGATGGATGCATGGATGGATTTTTGGAGGAAAGTGATACGGAAGGGTTAGGCTCTCTTGCTTCTTTTGCTTGGTGCCATTAAACGTTTTAGTTAGGTGGGGTTATTTTAATCTTCTGTCTACTTCCTTGGGTGGCACCATGCCAGGGCGCTCTGCCCCATCCTTCGGACTGCCTGGGTTCTGAGGGTAAGTGCTCGCCGCACGTGCCTCCTTTTGCCGCCGCTGCTGCTCGGTCCTGTGCTCGGGTTTACAGTGGATAACCTTGTCACTCAGTATGAAGCATCCATTTCTCTTCTCCCATCAGGAATTCATTTAAGAAGCATTTCACTAAAGAGAACATTGACAGAACCATTCCGGGATAGATTTATTTGTCTGGCAGTGCAGCGTGAGCCACAGTCTGCTTCTGAGCCGCTGGGATAACTCCCTCTGAGTCCAGTGCTGGGCACGCGTCCAAGGAGCTGGTCACCGAGGGGAGACCGTGAAGCAGCGTCTGGGCTCACTCACTGATGCTAGATCCAGAGCCTGTGCTCACTCACTGATGCTGGATCCAGCCTGTGCTCACTCACTGATGCTGGATCCAGCCTGTGCTCACTCACTGATGCTGGATCCAGCCTGTGCTCACTCACTGATGCTGGATCCAGAGCCTGTGCTCACTCACTGATGCTGGATCCAGCCTGTGCTCACTCACTGATGCTGGATCCAGCCTGTGCTCACTCACTGATGCTGGATCCAGAGTCTGCGCTCACTCACTGATGCTGGATCCAGAGGCTGTGCTCACTCACTGATGCTGGACCCAGAGTCTGTGCTCACTCACTGATGCTGGATCCAGAGTCTGTGCTCACTCACTGATGCTGGATCCAGAGTCTGTGCTCACTCACTGATGCTGGATCCAGAGTCTGTGCTCACTCACTGATGCTGGATCCAGCCTGTGCTCACTCACTGATGCTGGATCCAGAGTCTGTGCTCACTCACTGATGCTGGAGCCAGTGTCTGTGCTCACTCACTGATGCTGGATCCAGAGGCTGTGCTCACTCACTGATGCTGGATCCAGAGGCTGTGCTAACTCACTGATGCTGGATCCAGAGACTGTGCTCACTTACTGATGCTGGATCCAGCCTGTGCTCACTCACTGATGCTGGATCCAGCCTGTGCTCACTCACTGATGCTGGATCCAGAGGCTGTGCTCACTCACTGATGCTGGATCCCGAGGCTGTGCTCACTCACTGATGCTGGATCCAGCCTGTGCTCACTCACTGATGCTGGATCCAGAGTCTGTGCTCACTCACTGATGCTGGATCCAGAGTCTGTGCTCACTCACTGATGCTGGATCCAGCCTGTGCTCACTCACTGATGCTGTATCCAGCCTGTGCTCACTCACTGATGCTGGATCCAGAGGCCGTGCTCACTCACTGATGCTGGATCCCGAGGCTGTGCTCACTCACTGATGCTGGATCCAGCCTGTGCTCACTCACTGATGCTGGATCCAGAGTCTGTGCTCACTCACTGATGCTGGATCCAGAGTCTGTGCTCACTCACTGATGCTGGATCCAGAGTCTGTGCTCACTCACTGATGCTGGATCCAGAGTCTGTGCTCACTCACTGATGCTGGATCCAGAGTCTGTGCTCACTCACTGATGCTGGATCCAGCCTGTGCTCACTCACTGATGCTGGATCCAGAGTCTGTGCTCACTCACTGATCCTGGACCCAGCCTGTGCTCACTCACTGATGCTGGATCCAGAGGCTGTGCTCAATCACTGATGCTGGATCCAGAGGTTGTGCTCACTCACTGATGCTGGATCCAGAGGCTGTGCTCACTTACTGATGCTGGATCCAGCCTGTGCTCACTCACTGATGCTGGATCCAGCCTGTGCTCACTCACTGATGCTGGATCCAGCCTGTGCTCACTCACTGATGCTGGATCCAGAGTCTGTGCTCACTCACTGATGCTGGACCCAGAGGCTGTGATCACTCACTGATGCTGGATCCAGCATGTGCTCACTCACTGATGCTGGATCCAGCCGGTGCTCACTCACTGATGCTGGATCCAGAGTCTGTGCTCACTCACTGATGCTGGATCCAACCTGAGCTCACTCACTGATGCTGGAACCAGAGGCTGTGCTCACTCACTGATGCTGGATCCAGAGGCTGTGCACACTCACTGATGCTGGATCCAGAGGCTGTGCTCACTCACTGATGCTGGATCCAGAGTCTGTGCTCACTCACTGATGCTGGATCCAGAGTCTGTGCTCACTCACTGATGCTGGATCCAGAGTCTGTGCTCACTCACTGATGCTGGATCCAGAGTCTGTGCTCACTCACTGATGCTGGATCCAGAGTCTGTGCTTACTCACTGATGCTGGATCCAGCCTGTGCTCACTCACTGATGCTGGATCCAGAGTCTGTGCTCACTCACTGATGCTGAAGCCAGTGTCTGTGCTCACTCACTGATGCTGGATCCAGAGGCTGTGATCACTCACTGACGCTGGATCCAGAGGCTGTGCTCACTCACTGATGCTGGATTCAGCCTGTGCGCACTCACTGATGCTGGATCCAGCCTGTGCTCACTCACTGATGCTGGATCCAGAGGCTGTGCTCACTCACTGATGCTGGATCCAGAGGCTGTGCTCACTCTCTGATGCTGGATCCAGAGGCTGTGCTCACTCACTGATGCTGGATCCAGCCTGTGCTCACCCACTGATGCTGGATCCAGAGTATGTGCTCACTTACTGATGCTGGATCCAGCCTGTGCTCACTCACTGATGCTGGATCCAGCCTGTGCTCACTCACTGATGCTGGATCCAGCCTGTGCTCACTCACTGATGCTGGATCCAGAGGCTGTGCTCACTCACTGATGCTGGATCCCGAGGCTGTGCTCACTCACTGATGCTGGATCCAGCCTGTGCTCACTCACTGATGCTGGATCCAGAGTCTGTGCTCACTCACTGATGCTGGATCCAGAGTCTGTGCTCACTCACTGATGCTGGATCCAGCCTGTGCTCACTCACTGATGCTGGATCCAGAGTCTGTGCTCACTCACTGATGCTGGATCCAGAGTCTGTGCTCACTCACTGATGCTGGATTCAGAGTTTGTGCTCACTCACTGATGCTGGATCCAGAGTCTGTGCTCACTCACTGATGCTGGAACCAACCTGTGCTCACTCACTGATGCTGGATCCAGAGTCTGTGCTCACTCACTGATGCTGGATCCAGCCTGTGCTCACTTACTGATGCTGGATCCAGAGGCTGTGCTCAATCACTGATGCTGGGTCCAGAGGCTGTGCTCACTCACTGATGCTGGATCCAGAGTCTGTGCTCACTCACTGATGCTGGATCCAGCCTGTGCTCACTCACTGATGCTGGATCTAGCCTGTGCTCACTCACTGAGGCTGGATCCAGAGTCTGTGCTCACTCACTGATGCTGGACCCAGAGGCTGTGATCACTTACTGATGCTGGATCCAGCCTGTGCTCACTCACTGATGCTGGATCCAGCCTGTGCTCACTCACTGATGCTGGATCCAGAGTCTGTGCTCACTCACTGATGCTGGATCCAACCTGTGCTCACTCACTGATGCTGGAACCAGAGGCTGTGCTCACTCACTGATGCTGGATCCAGAGGCTGTGCTCACTCACTGATGCTGGATCCAGAGTCTGTGCTCACTCACTGATGTTAGATCCAGAGTCTGTGCTCACTCACTGATGCTGGATCCAGAGTCTGTGCTCACTCACTGATGCTGGATCCAGAGGCTGTGCTCACTCACTGATGCTGGATCCAGAGTCTGTGCTCACTCACTGATGCTGGATCCAGCCTGTGCTCACTCACTGATGCTGGATCCAGAGCCTGTGCTCACCCACTGATGCTGAATCCAGAGTCTGTGCTCACTCACTGATGCTGGATCCAGCCTGAGCTCACCCACTGATGCTGAATCCAGAGTCTGTGTTCACTCACTGATGCTGGATCCAGAGCCTGTGCTCACTCACTGATGCTGGATCCAGAGTCTATGCTCACTCACTGATGCTGGATTCAGCCTGTGCTCACTCACTGATGCTGGATCCAGAGCCTGTGCTCACTCACTGATGCTGGATCCAGCTTGTGCTCACTCACTGATGCTGGATCCAGAGTCTGTGCTCACTCACTGATGCTGGACCCAGAGGCTGTGCTCCCACACTGATGATGGATCCAGAGTCTGTGCTCACTCACTGATGCTGGATCCAGAGTCTGCGCTCACTCACTGATGCTGGATCCAGCCTGTGCTCACTCACTGATGCTGGATCCAGCCTGTGCTCACTCACTGATGCTGGATCCAGAGTCTGTGCTCACTCACTGATGCTGGATCCAGAGGCTGTGCTCACTCATTAATGCTGGATCCAGAGTCTGTGCTCACTCACTGATGCTGGATCCAGCCTGTGCTCACTCACTGATGCTGGATCCAGAGTCTGTGCTCACTCACTGATGCTGGACCCAGAGGCTGTGCTCACTTACTGATGCTGGATCCAGCCTGTGCTCACTCACTGATGCTAGATCCAGCCTGTGCTCACTCACTGATGCTGGATTCAGCCTGTGCTCACTCACTGATGCTGGAGCCAGTGTCTGTGCTCACTCACTGATGCTGGCTTCAGCCTGTGCTCACTCACTGATGCTGGATCCAGAGTCTGTGCTCACTCACTGATGCTGGATCCAGTCTGTGCTCACTCACTGATGCTGGATCCAGGCTGTGCTCACTCACTGATGCTGAATCCAGAGTCTGTGCTCACTCACTGATGCTGAAACCAGCCTGTGCTCACTTACTGCTGCTGGATCCAGAGTTTGTGCTCACTCACTGATGCTGGACCCAGAGGCTGTGCTCACTCACTGATGCTGGATCCAGCCTGTGCTCACTCACTGATGCTGGATCCAGCCTGTGCTCACTCACTGATGCTAGATCCAGAGTCTGTGCTCACTCACTGATGCTGGATCCAGAGTCTGTGCTCACTCACTGATGCTCGATTCAGCCTGTGCTCACTCACTGATTGTTGGACCCGGCCTCGTGGCGTGGTTCGCCTCTGTCCCTCCACACCCTGGGAGCGTAGGCCTGTGCCCCGAGTCCCCTGCGCAGCCTCCCTGTTAGTGTAGCCTGCACCCCGAGCCTGGTCGTCCTACTCCAGTTAAACCTAGATCCCCCTAGAACCTCGACCAGGCCTGCCTTTCCCGCTCCACGCCCGGCTCCGAGCGCCTAACCTTGCATGCCCCACAAGGCCCGGACGCCATCTTCCCTTCCTGACATCCCTGTCTCCCTGGGCCGAGCGTGACCCCGGCCCCAGCGAAACCCAGACTCCAAAGGCGCGCCAGTCCCGGCTGGGGGGTAAAGGGCTCCCCGAGTGAGATAAGCCAGGGAGTTTCGATGGCACCTCCGGCCTCCCCTGAGGGGCTGGTTTCTGTCACACCTTTGGCCCTCCCCTGTGGGCCAGTTTCGATCACCCCTCTGGCCTCCCCGAGTGCTGGCTCCAGACCCGCTGGGCGTCTGGGAATTCCCAGACCCATCTTCCAAAGGGATCAAAGAGCCAACCGCCGGACCTCACCAATGACCAGCCCCCCCGGGCAGGAGACCTCTGCCTGCGAGGGTCCGGAGATCAAAGAGCCAAAGGACTATAACTGGGCCCGCCCGACAACTAGCGGGCAGTTGTATCTTGGACCTGGAGCCCTGCTGACACTGTCGCGGCTCAAGCTGAACTTGTAACCATCAGAGCCCTGCTGACGCTGTCGCGGCTCAAGCTGAACCTGCAACCATCGGAGCCCTGCTGACGCTGTCGCGGCTCAAGCTGAACTTGTAACCATCAGAGCCCTGCTGACGCTGTCGCGGCTCAAGCTGAACCTGCAACCATCGGAGCCCTGCTGACGCTGTCGCGGCTCGACCTCTAAGACCATCGGAGCCCTGCTGACGCTGTCGCGGCTCAAGCTGAACCTGCAACCATCGGAGCCCTGCTGACGCTGTCGCGGCTCGACCTCTAAGACCATCGGAGCCCTGCTGACGCTGTCGCGGCTCTCATGAACCTCTCCAGATCGAGCCCTGCTGACCTCGTCGCGGCTCGAGGAGTACTCTGGTCCGGCTGGACCATCGAGACCACCATCACGACCGAGCCGACTCGACGGAGGTGAGGCAGCCAGTACGACCATCATCCCGTACCCCCCGGCTCGAGGATTGAGGGCTGTGCGTAGGGTACGCTGCGTACTGACCCAGAGACTAAAAGACTGTCCCGCTTCCCCCTTCCCGAATCCTCCAAGACTTTGTGGTCCCTTGACCACTGTGTATACAAGAGTGCTTCCTTCGTTATTTGCTATATAAAGAACTTGTTACTAGAATCCAACGGTGTGGTGTCTGTTCGTAGTGTGGTGTGAGCTCAGTGTGTACGATCCTAGACCCGAAGTCCTCACCGGTGGGGACCTCCCAATCAAGACTCGGCAAGTTCTGTGGGAGAGGTGGATCTTGGGGTGACCGGGTGAGCACAACCCGGCCCTCGGAGATTGCCCCTTCCAGCATTGGTGGCAGCGTCGCGATAAGAACCTACGTTTAGGGATCGTACAGCACTGACACACTACCCGAACGAAGACACACTACCCGAACGAAGAGCAACCATGAGCCTCACGAGCGATAAGACCACCTTCCAGATGGAGCTGCCGGGAGACTATTCGCACCGTGAGCTCAAGCAATTCTGCAAAGATCTCCGTATCCCGTCAACGGGATTAAACACCAAAGAGGACTTTCAACAAGCTCTAACAGCCTGGGTGGAGACCGGAGCCCAACCTCCAGCACCTACAGAAGCCGATGGAGGGGGAGCACCACTGATCGAAACCCACGCCCCAGAGCAAGAAAGAGCAGAGTCCCCGATGCGGACTCACAGCACGGAGAGAGGTCTATCTCGAGAAGAGATGACCGACCGAGAACGCAACCGAAGCCATGAGCTAGAACTAGCCCGTTTAAAGATGGAGGTAGAACTCAAGCTGGGCGAGAAAAAACTAGCCATCGAGCAGCTACGGCTGCAAGGAGAACTGGAGGAGAAGAAACTCCAACGAGAACATGACGGAAAGAAGCTCCAGCTGGAGCACGAGCGCAGCGTATTGGAAATAGAACTCAAGGCCCGGAACGAAGGCAACAAAACAGCAGCGACCCGAGAGTCTGTTCCCCCAGTGGAACCCAAGGTCCACATCCCCAAGGATGTGGTCAAAGAATATTATAAAAACGATGACATCCAGCAATGGTTCAAGGCCTACGAGGTAGCTATGACCTCCCACCGAGTTCCGCAGAAAGATTGGGGAGCCGGGCTGTGGGGTCGATTCCTGAGTGAGGGGAGAGACACCCTACTCGACCTACCGTCTGCCGAACAGACCTCCTACAGCCCCATGAAAGAGGCCCTCCTCACAAGGTACGGGCTCACCCCAGAAATGTACCGCCAACGCTTCCGAGAATGCAGGAAGATCCCCGGCACCACGTGGGTAGAATATGTCAATTTCTACAGCCGGGCCCTGGAAGGGTGGATCAAGGGCAGCAAAGTATCCACCTTCGAGGGGCTCATCGACCTCATTGCCTACGAACATTTGTCCCTGAATTGCTTTGTGGAACTCCGACAGCACCTCCTGGACAGCAAGTTGGCTGACCCCCGGAAGCTGGCCGTCGAGGCCGATCGCTGGGTGAGCACCAGAGTCCCCCGGGGGCCCGGGGGAGATTCTGGCCAAAATGAACAGGGATCGTCCCGCCAGAGGGGAGGGGGGAATCAGAATAGACAGAGGGGTTCCCAGGTAGGGTCCCCGCGTAGTCCCCCCAGAAACCAGCCCGGCACCTCGCCTCCCACAGCGCGCGCAGGGTTTCCCCCAGCTAAGCCAGGGCCCCGAGTCAGCCAAGCCTGCTACCATTGCCAGAAACCCGGGCACTATGCCAATGACCCCCGCTGCCCCTTGTTCCAGAAGCCTGCCGCTGCAGGGCTCCCAGTGCGCCACATTACCTCAGTAGCTCTAGAAGAGGAGGGGGAGGAAGAGCTCGAGGGAGCAGACCCCGCAGCTATGATGTTAGTCTCCCTGGGTGATAGGGATATGGTCCCCGGAGCTCCCCTACCCGACAACACAGAGAAATACCGACAGCCGGTGACTGTCAATGGCCATCACATAGGGGCGCTCTGAGACACTGGGGCCAATATCACCGCCGTCAAACGGCACCTAGTCACCGAAGCCCAGATTGTTCCCCACATCTCCTGCAGGGTGATCGCAGCTGATAACTCTGTCCGCACCTGCCGGATAGCTCAAGTCCCGTTCGAATGGGGGGGCGTCTCTGGGGAGTTACGAGTGGCAGTCCGCTCCGACATGCCTGTGGACTGCCTGCTCGGCAACGATCTAGAGAGCTCCCCATGGCAGCGGGTTGAGAAAAGGACCCACTTAGAGATGGTGGGCCTACCCGAGTGGGCCTGTGTGAGTACCCGGTCGATGACCGCCCGAAGGACCACCCCCGAAGGGGCGACCTTAGAGGCGGCACTGGCAACCCCCGAGGACCCCGAGGTCCCTGAATCCTTTGAGACCCCTGAGCTGTTCCCCAGGGAGAGCTTCCCCCCCGACGCAGGTCCCCTCGGCCCTGGTGTCGAACCGACCCCGAGCTTGGACGACCTTCCTGAGCTGGCCCAATGGCGCCAGGAAGGGGGACCGTCCCGAGAAGAATTCTGCCTAGAGCAGACAGCCGTTCCATCGTTGGTGGGGCCGCGGCAGCAGGCCGCCGCCCAGGCCGCCGGTGACCAGTCTGGCTCCCACTTTGTCTATTGGGAAAACGGCCTCTTATACAGCGAGCAAAAGTCCGCCGAACTAGGGTCCGGCCGAGTGCTGGTGGTCCCCCTACGCTTCCGCGGCTTTCTCCTGAACCTGGCCCATGACGTGCCCCTGGCGGGACACTTAGGACAAGACAAAACGTACCAGCGCCTGGTCACCCACTTCTAGTGGCCGGGCATGCGCTCCGATGTGGAGGCCCACTGTAAGTCCTGCCCCACGTGTCAGTCCAGTGGAAAGAGCGGAGAGAAGCGCAAGGCTCCTCTCCAACCCTTCCCCGTGGTCAGTACCCCCTTTGAGAGGGTGGGAATCGACATTGTGGGCCCCCTCGACCCCCGGACCTCCTTGGGGCACCGCTTTATCCTTGTCTTGGTGGACCATGCCACCCGATACCCCGAAGCCATTCCCCTCCGAACGGTGACCGCCCCCGTAGTGGGGCGGGCCCTCATGGTCATCTTCTCCCGGGTGGGATTCCCCTGAGAAGTCGTCAGCGACCGAGGGACCAACTTCATCTCGAAATACATGAATTCCCTTTGGCAACAATGTGGGGTGACGTACAAGTTCACCACCCCATATCACCCCCAGGGTAACGGTCTGGTGGAACGCTTCAACCGGACCCTCAAAGGAATGATTATGGGACTCGAAGAGCCTCTGAGGCGTAAGTGGGACGTCCTCCTTCCCTGTCTCCTCTTCACATACCGCGAAGTCCCCCAGAAGTCCCTGGGGTTCAGCCCCTTTGAGCTGCTCTACGGGCACCCCGTCCGGGGACCCCTCACCCTGGTCAAGGAAGGGTGGGAGACGGCGGCCCCAGAGCCCCCTCCCGATGTGTTTCGATACATTTTGGCCCTCCGGAACCAGACGAGGAAGTTCCGAGAGCTGGCCGAGGCAAACCTCGAGGCCAGCCAAGAAGAAATTAAACGGTGGTATGACCAAAATGCCACTCTGGTCGAGTTTCAGCCCGGACAGCGGGTCTGGGTGATGGCCCCCGTGGAGCCCTGTGCCCTGCAAAACAAGTGGACAGGGCCCTTCAAGGTGGTAGAACGCAAGAGTCAGGTGACTTATCTCATCGACGTGGAGTTCCCCCGGAACCCCTTGCGGGTCCTTCACGTAAACTGCCTCAAACCCCACTTCGCCCGATCCGAGTTGAGCTTACTCCTCGCCACGGACGATGGGGAAGAAGAAGAAACGGAGCCTCTCCCCGATCTCCTGTCCACAAAAGAAAAAGATGGCTCCGTAGAGGGGGTGAGTCTCTCCTCCTCCCTCTCTCCCGAGCAGCGAGTGGACTGTCGCCAGTTACTGGGACAATTCTCAGACCTTTTCTCCCTCACCCCCGGCGTCACCAACTGGTGCGTCCACGACGTGGACACCGGGGACAGCCCACCGGTACGGCACAGAGCCTACCGCGTCCCTGACCGAGTCCGGGCCTGCATCAAGGCCGAGGTATCGAAGATGCTAGCTCTCGGGGTGGTCGAAGCCTCTGACAGCCCATGGGCTAGCCCCGTGGTCCTGGTTCCGAAGGCAGCCGCCCCCGGTGCTGTTCCCGAGCTGAGGTTCTGCGTTGACTACCGCGGGCTCAACGCAGTCACCAGAACCGATGCTCATCCCATCCCCCGAGCCGAGGAGCTTATCGATCGCCTCGGGGCTGCTCATTTCCTCAGCACATTCGACCTGACCAGGGGGTACTGGCAGATCGCCCTCACCGAGGGACCAAAGGAAAGATCCGCTTTCTCCACCCCGGATGGTCACTACCATTTCCGGGTGATGCCCTTCGGAATGAAGAACGCCCCCGCCACCTTCCAGCGACTGGTGAACCAGGTCCTGGCGGGGTTGGAAGAGTTCAACGCTGCGTATCTTGACGATATCGCAGTGTACAGTTCCCACTGGCCTGAGCACCTCCAGCACCTCTGGGCGGTGCTGACCGCCCTGAGAAGGGCGGGTCTCACCATTAAGGCAAGCAAGTGCCAGATCGGACAAGGGTCCGTAATCTACCTCGGGCACCAGGTCGGAAGCGGCCTCGTAGCCCCCCTCCAGCCCAAGATCGATGCCATCGTGGCCTGGGAGGCCCCCACGACCCAGACGGAAGTGCGGGCGTTTCTAGGGCTCACGGGGTACTACCGCCGGTTCATCAAGAGTTACGGCAGCATCGTAGCCCCCCTCACGGAGTTAACCTCCAAAAACCAGCCGAAGAAAGTCAGCTGGACCTCCGCCTGCCAAGAGGCGTTCGAAACGTTGAAAGACGCCATGTGCACCGCCCCCATCCTACAGGCCCCCGACTACTCACGAGAGTTTGTAGTCCAGACAGACGCGTCCGAGCATGGCATCGGAGCTGTCCTGTCCCAGGTGAACGAGAACGGACTAGACCAACCAGTGGCATTCATTAGCCGGAGGCTA
This sequence comes from Lissotriton helveticus, assembly GCF_964261635.1. NCBI lineage: Eukaryota > Metazoa > Chordata > Amphibia > Caudata > Salamandridae > Lissotriton > Lissotriton helveticus. The sequence goes on from NC_136072.1 coordinate 919,925,636, forward strand.
CTTCCCCGAGAACAAAGGTGGAGCACCATCGAGCGGGAGGCCTTCGCGGTGGTTTGGGCCCTGAAGAAGCTGAGGCCCTACCTGTTCGGTACTCGGTGGCTAATGCAGATGAGAGGGGAGAACCCCAAATTGCTGCGCTGGTCCATCTCCCTCCAGGGGATGGACTTCAGTGTTGAACACCGGCCTGGCTCTGACCACGCCAATGCAGACGGCCTGTCCAGATTCTTCCGCCTCAGCGAAGAGAACCCCCAAGAGGATGGGTAGTTCTCCCCGCCTTCAGCTGGGGGGGACGCGTGTTGGACCCGGCCTTGTGGCGTGGTTCGCCTCTGTCCCTCCACACCCTGGGAGCGTAGGCCTGTGCCCCGAGTCCCCTGCGCAGCCTCCCCGTTAGTGTAGCCTGCACCCCGAGCCTGGTCGTCCTACTCCAGTTAAACCTAGATCCCCCTAGAACCTCGACCAGGCCTGCCTTTCCTGCTCCACGCCCGGCTCCGAGCACCTAACCTTGCATGCCCCACAAGGCCCGGACGCCATCTTCCCTTCCCGACATCCCTGTCTCCCTAGGCCGAGCGTGACCCCGGCCCCAGCGAAACCCAGACTCCAAAGGCGCCTGCCTGGGGGGTAAAGGGCTCCCCGAGTGAGATAAGCCAGGGAGTTTCGATGGCACCTCCGGCCTCCCCTGAGGGGCTGGTTTCTGTCACACCTTTGGCCCTCCCCTGTGGGCCAGTTTCGATCACCCCTCTGGCCTTCCCGAGTGCTGGCTCCAGACCCGCTGGGCGTCTGGGAATTCCCAGACCCATCTTCCAAAGGGATCAAAGAGCCAACCGCCGGACCTCACCAATGACCAGCCCCCCCGGGCAGGAGACCTCTGCCTGCGAGGGTCCGGAGATCAAAGAGCCAAAGGACTATAACTGGGCCCGCCCGACAACTAGCGGACAGTTGTATCTTGGACCTGGAGCCCTGCTGACGCTGTCGCGGCTCAAGCTGAACTTGTAACCATCAGAGCCCTGCTGACGCTGTCGCGGCTCAAGCTGAACCTGCAACCATCGGAGCCCTGCTGACGCTGTCGCGGCTCAAGCTGAACTTGTAACCATCAGAGCCCTGCTGACGCTGTCGCGGCTCAAGCTGAACTTGTAATCATCAGAGCCCTGCTGACGCTGTCGCGGCTCAAGCTGAACCTGCAACCATCGGAGCCCTGCTGACGCTGTCGCGGCTCGACCTCTAAGACCATCGGAGCCCTGCTGACGCTGTCGCGGCTCAAGCTGAACCTGCAACCATCGGAGCCCTGCTGACGCTGTCGCGGCTCGACCTCTAAGACCATCGGAGCCCTGCTGACACTGTCGCGGCTCTCCCGAACCTCTCCAGATCGAGCCCTGCTGACCTCGTCGCGGCTCGAGGAGTACTCTGGTCCGGTAGGACCATCGAGACCACCATCACGACCGAGCCGACTCGACGTAGGTGAGGCAGCCAGTACGACCATCATCCCGTACCCCCCGGCTCGAGGATTGAGGGCTGTGCGTAGGGTACGCCGCGTACTGACCCAGAGACTAAAAGACTGTCCCGCTTCCCCCTTCCCGAATCCTCCAAGACTTTGTGGTCCCTTGACCACTGTGTATACAAGAGTGCTTCCTTCGTTATTTGCTATATAAAGAACTTGTTACTAGAATCCAACGGTGTGGTGTCTGTTCGTAGTGTGGTGTGAGCTCAGTGTGTACGATCCTAGACCCGAAGTCCTCACCGGTGGGGACCTCTCAATCAAGACTCGGCAAGTTCTGTGGGAGAGGTGGATCTTGGGGTGACCGGGTGAGCACAACCCGGCCCTCGGAGATTGCCCCTTCCAGCATTGGTGGCAGCGTCGCGATAAGAACCTACGTTTAGGGATCGTACAGCACTGACACACTACCCGAACGAAGACACACTACCCGAACGAAGAGCAACCATGAGCCTCACGAGCGATAAGACCACCTTCCAGATGGAGCTGCCGGGAGACTATTCGCACCGTGAGCTCAAGCAATTCTGCAAAGATCTCCGTATCCCGTCAACGGGATTAAACACCAAAGAGGACTTTCAACAAGCTCTAACAGCCTGGGTGGAGACCGGAGCCCAACCTCCAGCACCTACAGAAGCCGATGGAGGGGGAGCACCACTGATCGAAACCCACGCCCCAGAGCAATAAAGAGCAGAGTCCGCGACGCGGACTCACAGCACGGAGAGAGGTCTATCTCGAGAAGAGATGACCGACCGAGAACGCAACCGAAGCCATGAGCTAGAACTAGCCCGTTTAAAGATGGAGGTAGAACTCAAGCTGGGCGAGAAAAAACTAGCCATCGAGCAGCTACGGCTGCAAGGAGAACTGGAGGAGAAGAAACTCCAACGAGAACATGATGGAAAGAAGCTCCAGCTGGAGCACGAGCGCAGCGTATTGGAAATAGAACTCAAGGCCCGGAACGAAGGCAACAAAACAGCAGCGACCCGAGAGTCTGTTCCCCCAGTGGAACCCAAGGTCCACATCCCCAAGGATGTGGTCAAAGAATATTATAAAAATGATGACATCCAGCAATGGTTCAAGGCCTACGAGGTAGCTATGACCTCCCACCGAGTTCCGCAGAAAGATTGGGGAGCCGGGCTGTGGGGTCGATTCCTGAGTGAGGGGAGAGACACCCTACTCGACCTACCGTCTGCCGAACAGACCTCCTACAGCCCCATGAAAGAGGCCCTCCTCACAAGGTACGGGCTCACCCCAGAAATGTACCGCCAACGCTTCCGAGAATGCAGGAAGATCCCCGGCACCACGTGGGTAGAATATGTCAATTTCTACAGCCGGGCCCTGGAAGGGTGGATCAAGGGCAGCAAAGTATCCACCTTCGAAGGGCTCATCGACCTCATTGCCTACGAACATTTGTCCCTGAATTGCTTTGTGGAACTCCGACAGCACCTCCTGGACAGCAAGTTGGCTGACCCCCGGAAGCTGGCCGTCGAGGCCGATCGCTGGGTGAGCACCAGAGTCCCCCGGGGGCCCGGGGGAGATTCTGGCCAAAATGAACAGGGATCGTCCCGCCAGAGGGGAGGGGGGAATCAGAATAGACAGAGGGGTTCCCAGGTAGGGTCCCCGCGTAGTCCCCCCAGAAACCAGCCCGGCACCTCGCCTCCCACAGCGCGCGCAGGGTTTCCCCCAGCTAAGCCAGGGCCCCGAGTCAGCCAAGCCTGCTACCATTGCCAGAAACCCGGGCACTATGCCAATGACCCCCGCTGCCCCTTGTTCCAGAAGCCTGCCGCTGCAGGGCTCCCAGTGCGCCACATTACCTCAGTAGCTCTAGAAGAGGAGGGGGAGGAAGAGCTCGAGGGAGCAGACCCCGCAGCTATGATGTTAGTCTCCCTGGGTGATAGGGATATGGTCCCCGGAGCTCCCCTACCCGACAACACAGAGAAATACCGACAGCAGGTGACTGTCAATGGCCATCACATAGGGGCGCTCTGAGACACTGGGGCCAATATCACCGCCGTCAAACGGCACCTAGTCACCGAAGCCCAGATTGTTCCCCACATCTCCTGCAGGGTGATCGCAGCTGATAACTCCGTCCGCACCTGCCGGATAGCTCAAGTCCCGTTCGAATGGGGGGGCGTCTCTGGGGAGTTACGAGTGGCAGTCCGCTCCGACATGCCTGTGGACTGCCTGCTCGGCAACGATCTAGAGAGCTCCCCATGGCAGCGGGTTGAGAAAAGGACCCACTTAGAGATGGTGGGCCTACCCGAGTGGGCCTGTGTGAGTACCCGGTCGATGACCGCCCGAAGGACCACCCCCGAAGGGGCGACCTTAGAGGCGGCACTGGCAACCCCCGAGGACCCCGAGGTCCCTGAATCCTTTGAGACCCCTGAGCTGTTCCCCAGGGAGAGCTTCCCCCCCGACGCAGGTCCCCTCGGCCCTGGTGTCGAACCGACCCCGAGCTTGGACGACCTTCCTGAGCTGGCCCAATGGCGCCAGGAAGGGGGACCGTCCCGAGAAGAATTCTGCCTAGAGCAGACAGCCGTTCCATCGTTGGTGGGGCCGCGGCAGCAGGCCGCCGCCCAGGCCGCCGGTGACCAGTCTGGCTCCCACTTTGTCTATTGGGAAAACGGCCTCTTATACAGCGAGCAAAAGTCCGCCGAACTAGGGTCCGGCCGAGTGCTGGTGGTCCCCCTACGCTTCCGCGGCTTTCTCCTGAACCTGGCCCATGACGTGCCCCTGGCGGGACACTTAGGACAAGACAAAACGTACCAGCGCCTGGTCACCCACTTCTAGTGGCCGGGCATGCGCTCCGATGTGGAGGTCCACTGTAAGTCCTGCCCCACGTGTCAGTCCAGCGGAAAGAGCGGAGGGAAGCGCAAGGCTCCTCTCCAACCCTTCCCCGTGGTCAGTACCCCCTTTGAGAGGGTGGGAATCGACATTGTGGGCCCCCTCGACCCCCGGACCTCCTTGGGGCACCCCTTTATCCTTGTCTTGGTGGACCATGCCACCCGATACCCCGAAGCCATTCCCCTCCGAACGGTGACCGCCCCCGTAGTGGGGCGGGCCCTCATGGCCATCTTCTCCCGGGTGGGATTCCCCTGAGAAGTCGTCAGCGACCGAGGGACCAACTTCATCTCGAAATACATGAAGTCCCTTTGGCAACAATGTGGGGTGACGTACAAGTTCACCACCCCATATCACCCCCAGGGTAACGGTCTGGTGGAACGCTTCAACCGGACCCTCAAAGGAATGATCATGGGACTCGAAGAGCCCCTGAGGCGTAAGTGGGATGTCCTCCTTCCCTGTCTCCTCTTCACATACCGCGAAGTCCCCCAGAAGTCCCTGGGGTTCAGCCCCTTTGAGCTGCTCTACGGGCACCCCGTCCGGGGACCCCTCACCTTGGTCAAGGAAGGGTGGGAGACGGCGGCCCCAGAGCCCCCTCCCGATGTGTTTCGATACATTTTGGCCCTCCGGAACCAGACGAGGAAGTTCCGAGAGCTGGCCGAGGCAAACCTCGAGGCCAGCCAAGAAGAAATTAAACGGTGGTATGACCAAAATGCCACTCTGGTCGAGTTTCAGCCCGGACAGCGGGTCTGGGTGATGGCCCCCGTGGAGCCCTGTGCCCTGCAAAACAAGTGGACAGGGCCCTTCAAGGTGGTAGAACGCAAGAGTCAGGTGACTTATCTCATCGACGTGGAGTCCCCCCGGAACCCCTTGCGGGTCCTTCACGTAAACCGCCTCAAACCCCACTTCGCCCGATCCGAGTTGAGCTTACTCCTCGCCACGGACGATGGGGAAGAAGAAGAAACGGAGCCTCTCCCCGATCTCCTGTCCACAAAAGAAAAAGATGGCTCCGTAGAGGGGGTGAGTCTCTCCTCCTCCCTCTCTCCCGAGCAGCGAGTGGACTGTCGCCAGTTACTGGGACAATTCTCAGACCTTTTCTCCCTCACCCCCGGCGTCACCAACTGGTGCGTCCACGACGTGGACACCGGGGACAGCCCACCGGTACGGCACAGAGCCTACCGCGTCCCTGACCGAGTCCGGGCCTGCATCAAGGCCGAGGTATCGAAGATGCTAGCTCTCAGGGTGGTCGAAGCCTCTGACAGCCCATGGGCTAGCCCCGTGGTCCTGGTTCCGAAGGCAGCCGCCCCCGGTGCTGTTCCCGAGCTGAGGTTCTGCGTTGACTACCGCGGGCTCAACGCAGTCACCAGAACCGATGCTCATCCCATCCCCGAGCCGAGGAGCTTATCGATCGCCTCGGGCTGCTCATTTCCTCAGCACATTCGACCTGACCAGGGGGTACTGGCAGATCGCCCTCACCGAGGGACCAAAGGAAAGATCCGCTTTCTCCACCCCGGATGGTCACTACCATTTCCGGGTGATGCCCTTCGGAATGAAGAACGCCCCCGCCACCTTCCAGCGACTGGTGAACCAGGTCCTGGCGGGGTTGGAAGAGTTCAGCGCTGCGTATCTGGACGATATCGCAGTCTACAGTTCCCACTGGCCTGAGCACCTCCAGCACCTCTGGGCGGTGCTGACCGCCCTGAGAAGGGCGGGTCTCACCATTAAGGCAAGCAAGTGCCAGATCGGACAAGGGTCCGTAATCTACCTCGGGCACCAGGTCGGAAGCGGCCTCGTAGCCCCCCTCCAGCCCAAGATCGATGCCATCGTGGCCTGGGAGGCCCCCACGACCCAGACGGAAGTGCGGGCGTTTCTAGGGCTCACGGGGTACTACCGCCGGTTCATCAAGAGTTACGGCAGCATCGTAGCCCCCCTCACGGAGTTAACCTCCAAAAACCAGCCGAAGAAAGTCAGCTGGACCTCTGCCTGCCAAGAGGCGTTCGAAACGTTGAAAGACGCCATGTGCACCGCCCCCATCCTACAGGCCCCCGACTACTCACGAGAGTTTGTAGTCCAGACAGACGCGTCCGAGCATGGCATCGGAGCTGTCCTGTCCCAGGTGAACGAGAACGGCCTAGACCAACCAGTGGCATTCATTAGCCGGAGGCTACTTCCCCGAGAACAAAGGTGGAGCACCATCGAGCGGGAGGCCTTCGCGGTGGTTTGGGCCCTGAAGAAGCTGAGGCCCTACCTGTTCGGTACTCACTTCCAGGTCCAGACCGACCACCGACCCCTCCGGTGGCTAATGCAGATGAGAGGGGAGAACCCCAAATTGCTGCGCTGGTCCATCTCCCTCCAGGGGATGGACTTCAGTGTTGAACACCGGCCTGGCTCTGACCACGCCAATGCAGACGGCCTGTCCAGATTCTTCCGCCTCAGCGAAGAGAACCCCCAAGAGGATGGGTAGTTCTCCCCGCCTTCAGCTGGGGGGGACGCGTGTTGGACCCGGCCTCGTGGCGTGGTTCGCCTCTGTCCCTCCACACCCTGGGAGCATAGGCCTGTGCCCCGAGTCCCCTGCGCAGCCTCCCCGTTAGTGTAGCCTGCACCCCGAGCCTGGTCGTCCTACTCCAGTTAAACCTAGATCCCCCTAGAACCTCGACCAGGCCTGCCTTTCCTGCTCCACGCCCGGCTCCGAGCGCCTAACCTTGCATGCCCCACAAGGCCCGGACGCCATCTTCCCTTCCCGACATCCCTGTCTCCCTAGGCCGAGCGTGACCCCGGCCCCAGCGAAACCCAGACTCCAAAGGCGCCTGCCTGGGGGGTAAAGGGCTCCCCGAGTGAGATAAGCCAGGGAGTTTCGATGGCACCTCCGGCCTCCCCTGAGGGGCTGGTTTCTGTCACACCTTTGGCCCTCCCCTGTGGGCCAGTTTCGATCACCCCTCTGGCCTTCCCGAGTGCTGGCTCCAGACCCGCTGGGCGTCTGGGAATTCCCAGACCCATCTTCCAAAGGGATCAAAGAGCCAACCGCCGGACCTCACCAATGACCAGCCCCCCCGGGCAGGAGACCTCTGCCTGCGAGGGTCCGGAGATCAAAGAGCCAAAGGACTATAACTGGGCCCGCCCGACAACTAGCGGGCAGTTGTATCTTGGACCTGGAGCCCTGCTGACGCTGTCGCGGCTCAAGCTGAACTTGTAACCATCAGAGCCCTGCTGACGCTGTCGCGGCTCAAGCTGAACCTGCAACCATCGGAGCCCTGCTGACGCTGTCGCGGCTCAAGCTGAACTTGTAACCATCAGAGCCCTGCTGACGCTGTCGCGGCTCAAGCTGAACCTGCAACCATCGGAGCCCTGCTGACGCTGTCGCGGCTCGACCTCTAAGACCATCGGAGCCCTGCTGACGCTGTCGCGGCTCTCACGAACCTCTCCAGATCGAGCCCTGCTGACCTCGTCGTGGCTCGAGGAGTACTCTGGTCCGGCTGGACCATCGAGACCACCATCACGACCGAGCCGACTCGACGGAGGTGAGGCAGCCAGTACGACCATCATCCTGTACCCCCGGCTCGAGGATTGAGGGCTGTGCATAGGGTACGCCGCGTACTGACCCAGAGACTAAAAGACTGTCCCGCTTCCCCCTTCCCGAATCCTCCAAGACTTTGTGGTCCCTTGACCACTGTGTATACAAGAGTGCTTCCTTCGTTATTTGCTATATAAAGAACTTGTTACTAGAATCCAACTGTGTGGTGTCTGTTCGTAGTGTGGTGTGAGCTCAGTGTGTACGATCCTAGACCCGAAGTCCTCCCCGGTGGGGACCTCCCAATCAAGACTCGGCAAGTTCTGTGGGAGAGGTGGATCTTGGGGTGACCGGGTGAGCACAACCCGGCCCTCGGAGATTGCCCCTTCCAACACTGATGCTGTATCCAAAGTCTATGCTCACTCACTGATGCTGGATCCAGGGCCTTTGTTCACTCACTGATGCTGGATACAGAGTCTGTGCTCACTCACTGATGCTGGATTATCAGTCTGTGCTCACTCACTGATGTTGGATCAAGAGCCTGTGCTCACTCACTGATGCTGGATCCAGCCTGTGCTCACTCACTGATGCTGGATCCAGAGTGTGCTCACTCGCTGATGCTGGATCCAGAGTCTGTGCTCACTCACTGATGCTGGACCCAGAGGCTGTGCTAACTCACTGATGCTGGATCCAGCCTGTGCTCACTCACTGATGCTGGATCCAGCCTGTGCTCACTAACTGATGCTGGATTCAGCATGTGCTCACTCACTGATGCTGGAGCCAGTGTCTGTGCTCACTCACTGATGCTGGATTCAGCCTGTGCTCACTCACTGATGCTGGATCCAGCCTGTGCTCACTCACTGATGATGCTGGATCCAGCATGTGCTCACTCACTGATGCTGGATCCAGCCTGTGCTCACTCACTGATGCTGGATTCAGCCTGTGCTCACTCACTGATGATGCTGGATCCAGCATGTGCTCACTCACTGATGCTGGATCCAGCCTGTGCTCACTCATTGATGCTGGATTCAGCCTGTGCTCACTCACTGATGCTGGATCCAGAGTCTGTGATCAATCACTGATGCTGGATCCAGCCTGTGCTCACTCACTGATGCTGGATCCAGCCTGTGCTTACTCACTGATGCTGGATCCAGAGTCTGTGCTCACTCACCGATGCTGGATCCAGCCTGTGCTCACTCACTGATGCTGGATCCAGAGTCTGTGCTCACTCACTGATGCTGGACCCAGAGGCTGTGCTCACTCATTGATGCTGGATCCAGCCTGTGCTCACTCACTGATGCTGGATCCAGAGTCTGTGCTCACTCACTGATGCTAGATCCAGAGTCTGTGCTCACTCACTGATGCTGGATCCAGCCTGTGCTCACTCACTGATGTTGGATCCAGAGTCTTTGCTCACTCACTGATGCTGGATCCAGAGTCGGTGCTCACTCACTGATGCTGGATCCAGAGTCTGTGCTCACTCACTGATGCTGGATCCAGCCTGTGCTCAGTCACTGATGCTGGATCCAGCATGTGCTCACTCACTGATGCTGGATCCAGAGTCTGTGCTCACTCACTGATGCTGGATTCAGCCTGTGCCCACTCACTGATGCTGGATCCAGAGTCTGTGCTCAATCACTGATGCTGGGTCCAGCCTGTGCTCACTCACTGATGCTGGATCCAGCCTGTGCTCACTCACTGATGCTGGATCCAGAGTCTGTGCTCACTCACTGATGCTGGACCCAGAGTCTGTGCTCACTCATTGATGCTGGATCCAGCCTGTGCTCACTCACTGATGCTGGATCCAGAGTCTGTGCTCACTCACTGATGATAGATCCAGAGTCTGTTCTCACTCACTGATGCTGGATCCAGCCTGTGCTCACTCACTGATGCTGGATCCAGCCTGTGCTCACTCACTGATGCTGGATCCAGAGCCTTTGCTCACTCACTGATGCTGGATCCGGAGTCGGTGCTCACTCACTGATGCTGGATCCAAAGTCTTTGCTCACTCACTGATGCTGGATCCAGCCTGTGCTCACTCACTGATGCTGGATACAGCCTGTGCTCACTCACTGATGCTGGATCCAGAGTCTGTGCTCACTCACTGATGCTGGATTCAGCCTCTGTCAACTCATTGATGCTGTATCCAGAGTCTATGCTCACTCACTGATGCTGGATCCAGGGCCTTTGCTCACACACTGATGCTGGATACAGAGTCTGTGCTCACTCACTGATGCTGGATCCAGAGTCTGTGCTTACTCACTGATGTTGGATCAAGAGCCTGTGCTCACTCACTGATGCTGGATCCAGCCTGTGCTCACTCACTGATGCTGGATCCAGAGTCTGTTCTCACTCACTGATGCTGGATCCAGAGTCTGTGCTCACTCACTGATGCTGGATCCAGAGTCTTTGCTCACTCACTGATGCTGGATCCAGAGTCTGTGCTCACTCACTGATGCTGGACCCAGAGACTGTGCTCACTCACTGATGCTGGACCCAGAGGCTGTGCTCACTCACTGATGCTGGATCCAGAGTCTGTGCTCACTCACTGATGCTGGATCCAGCCTGTGCTCATTCACTGATGCTGGATCCAGCCTGTGCTCACTCACTGATGCTGGACCCAGAGTCTGTGCTCACTCACTGATGCTGGATCCAGAGTCTGTGCTCACCCACTGATGCTCGATCCAGCCTGTGCTCACTCACTGATGCTGGATCCAGAGTCTGTACTCACTCACTGATGCTGGATCCAGCCTGTGCTCACTCACTGATGCTGGATCCAGCCTGTGCTCACTCACTGATGCTGGATCCAGAGGCTGTGCTCACTCACTGATGCTGGATCCAGAGGCTGTGCTCACTCAATGATGTTATATCCAGAGGCTGTGCTCCCTCACTGATGCTGGATCCAGAGGCTGTGCTCACTCACTGATGCTGGATCCAGCCTGTGCTCACTCGCTGATGCTGGATCCAGAGCCTGTGCTCCCTCACTGATGCTGGATTCAGAGTCTGTGCTCACTCACTGATGCTGGATCCAGCCTGTGCTCACTCACTGATGCTGGATCCAGCCTGTGCTCACTAACTGATGCTGGATTCAGCATGTGCTCACTCACTGATGCTGGAGCCAGTGTCTGTGCTCACTCACTGATGCTGGATTCAGCCTGTGCTCACTCACTGATGCTGGATCCAGCCTGTGCTCACTCACTGATGATGCTGGATCCAGCATGTGCTCACTCACTGATGCTGGATCCAGCCTGTGCTCACTCACTGATGCTGGATTCAGCCTGTGCTCACTCACTGATGATGCTGGATCCAGCATGTGCTCACTCACTGATGCTGGATCCAGCCTGTGCTCACTCACTGATGCTGGATTCAGCCTGTGCTCACTCACTGATGCTGGATCCAGAGTCTGTGATCAATCACTGATGCTGGATCCAGCCTGTGCTCACTCACTGATGCTGGATCCAGCCTGTGCTCACTCACTGATGCTGGATCCAGAGTCTGTGCTCACTCACCGATGCTGGATCCAGCCTGTGCTCACTCACTGATGCTGGATCCAGAGTCTGTGCTCACTCACTGATGCTGGACCCAGAGGCTGTGCTCACTCATTGATGCTGGATCCAGCCTGTGCTCACTCACTGATGCTGGATCCAGAGTATGTGCTCACTCACTGATGCTAGATCCAGAGTCTGTGCTCACTCACTGATGCTGGATCCAGCCTGTGCTCACTCACTGATGCTGGATCCAGAGTCTTTGCTCACTCACTGATGCTGGATCCAGAGTCGGTGCTCACTCACTGATGCTGGATCCAGAGTCTGTGCTCACTCACTGATGCTGGATCCAGACTGTGCTCAGTCACTGATGCTGGATCCAGCATGTGCTCACTCACTGATGCTGGATCCAGAGTCTGTGCTCACTCACTGATGCTGGATTCAGCCTGTGCCCACTCACTGATGCTGGATCCAGAGTCTGTGCTCAATCACTGATGCTGGGTCCAGCCTGTGCTCACTCACTGATGCTGGATCCAGCCTGTGCTCACTCACTGATGCTGGATCCAGAGTCTGTGCTCACTCACTGATGCTGGACCCAGAGTCTGTGCTCACTCATTGATGCTGGATCCAGCCTGTGCTCACTCACTGATGCTGGATCCAGAGTCTGTGCTCACTCACTGATGCTAGATCCAGAGTCTGTTCTCACTCACTGATGCTGGATCCAGCCTGTGCTCACTCACTGATGCTGGATCCAGCCTGTGCTCACTCACTGATGCTGGATCCAGAGTCTTTGCTCACTCACTGATGCTGGATCCGGAGTCGGTGCTCACTCACTGATGCTGGATCCAAAGTCTGTGCTCACTCACTGATGCTGGATCCAGCCTGTGCTCACTCACTGATGCTGGATACAGCCTGTGCTCACTCACTGATGCTGGATCCAGAGTCTGTGCTCACTCACTGATGCTGGATTCAGCCTGTGTCCACTCATTGATGCTGTATCCAGAGTCTATGCTCACTCACTGATGCTGGATCCAGGGCCTTTGCTCACACACTGATGCTGGATACAGAGTCTGTGCTCACTCACTGATGCTGGATCCAGAGTCTGTGCTTACTCACTGATGTTGGATCAAGAGCCTGTGCTCACTCACTGATGCTGGATCCAGCCTGTGCTCACTCACTGATGCTGGATCCAGAGTCTGTTCTCACTCACTGATGCTGGATCCGGAGTCTGTGCTCACTCACTGATGCTGGATCCAGCCTGTGCTCACTCACTGATGCTGGATCCAGAGTCTTTGCTCACTCACTGATGCTGGATCCCGAGTCTGTGCTCACTCACTGATGCTGGATCCAGAGTCTGTGCTCACTCACTGATGCTGGATCCAGAGTATTTGCTCACTCACTGATGCTGGATCCAGAGTCTGTGCTCACTCACTGATGCTGGACCCAGAGACTGTGCTCACTCACTGATGCTGGACCCAGAGGCTGTGCTCACTCACTGATGCTGGATCCAGAGTCTGTGCTCACTCACTGATGCTGGATCCAGCCTGTGCTCATTCACTGATGCTGGATCCAGCCTGTGCTCACTCACTGATGCTGGATCCAGAGTCTGTGCTCACTCACTGATGCTGGATCCAGCCTGTGCTCAGTCACTGATGCTGGATCCAGCATGTGCTCACTCACTGATGCTGGATCCAGAGTCTGTGCTCACTCACTGATGCTGGATTCAGCCTGTGCCCACTCACTGATGCTGGATCCAGAGTCTGTGCTCAATCACTGATGCTGGGTCCAGCCTGTGCTCACTCACTGATGCTGGATCCAGCCTGTGCTCACTCACTGATGCTGGATCCAGAGTCTGTGCTCACTCACTGATGCTGGACCCAGAGTCTGTGCTCACTCATTGATGCTGGATCCAGCCTGTGCTCACTCACTGATGCTGGATCCAGAGTCTGTGCTCACTCACTGATGCTAGATCCAGAGTCTGTTCTCACTCACTGATGCTGGATCCAGCCTGTGCTCACTCACTGATGCTGGATCCAGCCTGTGCTCACTCACTGATGCTGGATCCAGAGCCTTTGCTCACTCACTGATGCTGGATCCGGAGTCGGTGCTCACTCACTGATGCTGGATCCAAAGTCTTTGCTCACTCACTGATGCTGGATCCAGCCTGTGCTCACTCACTGATGCTGGATACAGCCTGTGCTCACTCACTGATGCTGGATCCAGAGTCTGTGCTCACTCACTGATGCTGGATTCAGCCTCTGTCCACTCATTGATGCTGTATCCAGAGTCTATGCTCACTCACTGATGCTGGATCCAGGGCCTTTGCTCACACACTGATGCTGGATACAGAGTCTGTGCTCACTCACTGATGCTGGATCCAGAGTCTGTGCTTACTCACTGATGTTGGATCAAGAGCCTGTGCTCACTCACTGATGCTGGATCCAGCCTGTGCTCACTCACTGATGCTGGACCCAGAGACTGTGCTCACTCACTGATGCTGGACCCAGAGGCTGTGCTCACTCACTGATGCTGGATCCAGAGTCTGTGCTCACTCACTGATGCTGGATCCAGAGTCTTTGCTCACTCACTGATGCTGTATCCAGAGTCTGTGCTCACTCACTGATGCTGGACCCAGAGACTGTGCTCACTCACTGATGCTGGACCCAGAGGCTGTGCTCACTCACTGATGCTGGATCCAGAGTCTGTGCTCACTCACTGATGCTGGATCCAGCCTGTGCTCATTCACTGATGCTGGATACAGCCTGTGCTCACTCACTGATGCTGGACCCAGAGTCTGTGCTCACTCACTGATGCTGGATCCAGAGTCTGTGCTCACCCACTGATGCTCGATCCAGCCTGTGCTCACTCACTGATGCTGGATCCAGAGTCTGTACTCACTCACTGATGCTGGATCCAGCCTGTGCTCACTCACTGATGCTGGATCCAGCCTGTGCTCACTCACTGATGCTGGATCCAGAGGCTGTGCTCACTCACTGATGCTGGATCCAGAGGCTGTGCTCACTCAATGATGTTATATCCAGAGGCTGTGCTCCCTCACTGATGCTGGACCCAGAGTCTGTGCTCACTCACTGATGCTGGATCCAGAGTCTGTGCTCACCCACTGATGCTCGATCCAGCCTGTGCTCACTCACTGATGCTGGATCCAGAGTCTGTACTCACTCACTGATGCTGGATCCAGCCTGTGCTCACTCACTGATGCTGGATCCAGCCTGTGCTCACTCACTGATGCTGGATCCAGAGCCTGTGCTCCCTCACTGATGCTGGATTCAGAGTCTGTGCTCACTCACTGATGCTGGATCCAGCCTGTGCTCACTCACTGATGCTGGATCCAGCCTGTGCTCACTAACTGATGCTGGATTCAGCATGTGCTCACTCACTGATGCTGGAGCCAGTGTCTGTGCTCACTCACTGATGCTGGATTCAGCCTGTGCTCACTCACTGATGCTGGATCCAGCCTGTGCTCACTCACTGATGATGCTGGATCCAGCATGTGCTCACTCACTGATGCTGGATCCAGCCTGTGCTCACTCACTGATGCTGGATTCAGCCTGTGCTCACTCACTGATGATGCTGGATCCAGCATGTGCTCACTCACTGATGCTGGATCCAGCCTGTGCTCACTCACTGATGCTGGATTCAGCCTGTGCTCACTCACTGATGCTGGATCCAGAGTCTGTGATCAATCACTGATGCTGGATCCAGCCTGTGCTCACTCACTGATGCTGGATCCAGAGTCTGTGCTCACTCACCGATGCTGGATCCAGCCTGTGCTCACTCACTGATGCTGGATCCAGAGTCTGTGCTCACTCACTGATGCTGGACCCAGAGGCTGTGCTCACTCATTGATGCTGGATCTAGCCTGTGCTCACTCACTGATGCTGGATCCAGAGTCTGTGCTCACTCACTGATGCTAGATCCAGAGTCTGTGCTCACTCACTGATGCTGGATCCAGCCTGTGCTCACTCACTGATGCTGGATCCAGAGTCTTTGCTCACTCACTGATGCTGGATCCAGAGTCGGTGCTCACTCACTGATGCTGGATCCAGAGTCTGTGCTCACTCACTGATGCTGGATCCAGCCTGTGCTCAGTCACTGATGCTGGATCCAGCATGTGCTCACTCACTGATGCTGGATCCAGAGTCTGTGCTCACTCACTGATGCTGGATTCAGCCTGTGCCCACTCACTGATGCTGGATCCAGAGTCTGTGCTCAATCACTGATGCTGGGTCCAGCCTGTGCTCACTCACTGATGCTGGATCCAGCCTGTGCTCACTCACTGATGCTGGATCCAGAGTCTGTGCTCACTCACTGATGCTGGACCCAGAGTCTGTGCTCACTCATTGATGCTGGATCCAGCCTGTGCTCACTCACTGATGCTGGATCCAGCCTGTGCTCACTCACTGATGCTGGATCCAGCCTGTGCTCACTCACTGATGCTGGATCCAGAGTCTTTGCTCACTCACTGATGCTGGATCCGGAGTCGGTGCTCACTCACTGATGCTGGATCCAAAGTCTGTGCTCACTCACTGATGCTGGATCCAGCCTGTGCTCACTCACTGATGCTGGATACAGCCTGTGCTCACTCACTGATGCTGGATTCAGCCTGTGTCCACTCATTGATGCTGTATCCAGAGTCTATGATCACTCACTGATGCTGGATCCAGGGCCTTTGCTCACACACTGATGCTGGATACAGAGTCTGTGCTCACTCACTGATGCTGGATCCAGAGTATGTGCTTACTCACTGATGTTGGATCAAGAGCCTGTGCTCACTCACTGATGCTGGATCCAGCCTGTGCTCACTCACTGATGCTGGATCCAGAGTCTGTTCTCACTCACTGATGCTGGATCCAGAGTCTGTGCTCACTCACTGATGCTGGATCCAGCCTGTGCTCACTCACTGATGCTGGATCCAGAGTCTTTCCTCACTCACTGATGCTGGATCCCGAGTCTGTGCTCACTCACTGATGCTGGACACAGAGACTGTGCTCACTCACTGATGCTGGACCCAGAGGCTGTGCTCACTCACTGATGCTGGATCCAGAGTCTGTGCTCACTCACTGATGCTGGATCCAGCCTGTGCTCATTCACTGATGCTGGATCCAGCCTGTGCTCACTCACTGATGCTGGACCCAGAGTCTGTGCTCACTCACTGATGCTGGATCCAGAGTCTGTGCTCACCCACTGATGCTCGATCCAGCCTGTGCTCACTCACTGATGCTGGATCCAGAGTCTGTACTCACTCACTGATGCTGGATCCAGCCTGTGCTCACTCACTGATGCTGGATCCAGAGGCTGTGCTCACTCAATGATGCTATATCCAGAGGCTGTGCTCCCTCACTGATGCTGGATCCAGAGGCTGTGCTCACTCACTGATGCTGGATCCAGCCTGTGCTCACTCGCTGATGCTGGATCCAGAGCCTGTGCTCCCTCACTGATGCTGGATTCAGAGTCTGTGCTCACTCACTGATGCTGGATCCAGCCTGTGCTCACTCACTGATGCTGGATCCAGAGTCTGTGCTCACTCACTGATGCTGGATCCAGAGTCTGTGCTCACTCACTGATGCTGGATCCAGAGGCTGTGCTCACTCACTGATGCTGGATCCAGCCTGTGCTCACTCACTGATGCTGGATCCAGCCTGTGCTCACTCACTGATGCTGGATCCAGCGTCTGTGCTCACTCACTGATGCTGGATCCAGCCTGTGCTCACTCACTGATGCTGGATCCAGAGGTTGTGCTCACTCACTGATGCTGGATCCAGCCTGTGCTCACTCACTGATGCTGGATCCAGCCTGTGCTCACTCACTGATGCTGGATCCAGAGTCTGTGCTCACTCACTGATGCTGGATCCAGCCTGTGCTCCCTCACTGATGCTGGATCCAGCCTGTGCTCCCTCACTGATGCTGGATCCAGAGTCCGTGCTCACTCACTGATGCTGGATCCAGCCTGTGCTCACTCACTGATGCTGGATCCAGAGTCTGTGCTCACTCACTGATGCTGGATCCAGAGGCTGTGCTCACTCAATGATGCAGGATCCAGCCTGTGCCCACTCACTGATGCTGGATCCAGAGTCTGTGCTCACTCACTGATGCTGGATCCAGCCGGTGCTCCCTCACTGATGCTGGATCCAGCCTGTGCTCACTCACTGATGCTGGATCCAGAGTCTGTGCTCACTCACTGATGCTGGATCCAGCCTGTGCTCACTCACTGATGATGGATCCAGAGTCTGTGCTCACTCACTGATGCTGGATCCAGCCTGTGCTCAATCACTGATGCTGGATCCAGCCTGTGCTCACTCACTGATGCTGGATCCAGAGGCTGTGCTCACTCACTTATGCTGGATCCAGAGTCTGTGCTCACTCACTGATGCTGGGTCCAGCCTGTGCTCACTCACTGATGCTGGATCCAGCCTGTGCTCACTCACTGATGCTGGATCCAGAGGCTGTGCTCACTTACTAATGTGGATCCAGAGCCTGTGCTCACCCACTGGGCTGGATCAAGAGCCTTGGCTCACTCACTGATGCTGGATCCAGCCTGTGCCCACTCACTGATGCTGGATCCAGAGTCTGTGCTCCCTCACTGATGCTGGATCCAGAGTCTGTGCTCAGTCACTGATGCTGGAACCAGCCTGTGCTCACTCACTGATGCTGGATCCAGCCTGTGCTCACTCACTGATGCTGGATCCGAGTCTGTGGTCACTCACTGATGCTGGATCCAGCCTGTGGTCACTCACTGATGCTGGATCCAGAGTCTGTGCTCACTCACTGATGCTGGATCCAGAGTCTGTGCTCACTCACTGATGCTGGATCCAGCCTGTGCTCACTCCCTGATGCTGCATCCAGCCTGTGCTCACTCACTGATGCTGGATCCAGAGTCTGCGCTCACTCACTGATGCTGGATCCAGCCTGTGCTCACTCACTGATGCTGGATCCAGAGTCTGTGCTCACTCACTGATGCTGGATCCAGCCTGTGCTCACTCACTGATGCTGGATCCAGATTCTGTGCTCACTCACTGATGCTGGATCCAGCCTGTGTTCACTCACTGATGCTGGATCCAGAGTCTGTGCTCACTCACTGATGCTGGATCCAGAGGCTGTGCTCCCTCACTGATGCTGGATCCAGACGCTGTGCTCACTCACTGTTGCTGGATCCAGCCTGTGCTCACTCACTGATGCTGGATCCAGAGTCTGTGCTCACTCACTGATGCTGGATCCAACCTGTGCTCACTCACTGATGCTGGATCCAGCCTGTGCTTACTCACTGATGCTGGATCCAGAGTCTGTGCTCACTCACTGGTGCTGGATCCAGAGTCTGTGCTCACTCACTGAGCTGGATTCAGCCTGTGCTCACTCACTGATGCTGGATCCAGAGGCTGTGCTCACTCACTGATGCTGGATTCAGCCTGTGCTCCCTCACTGATGCTGGATCCAGAGTCTGTGCTCACTCACTGATGCTGGATCCAGAGTCTGTGCTCACTCACTGATGCTGGATTCAGCCTGTGCTCACTCACTGATGCTGGATCCAGAGGCTGTGCTCACTCACTGATGCTGGAACCAGCCTGTGCTCACTCACTGATGCTGGATCCAGAGGCTGTGCTCACTCACTGATGCTGGATCCAGAGTCTGGGCTCACTCACTGATGCTGGATCCAGAGTCTGGGCTCACTCACTGATGCTGGATCCAGAGTCTGTGCTCACTCACTGATGCTGGATCCAGAGACTGTGCTCACTCACTGATGCTGGATCCAGCCTGTGCTCACTCACTGATACTGGTTCCAGAGTCTGTGCTCACTCACTGATGCTGGATCCAGAGTCTGTGCTCACTCACTGATGCTGGATCCAGCCTGTGCTCACTCACTGATGCTGGATCCAGCCGTGCTCACTCACTGATGCTGGATCCAGAGTCTGTGCTCACTCACTGATGCTGGATCCAGCCTGTGCTCACTCACTGATGCTGGATCCAGAGGCTGTGCTTACTCACTGATGCTGGATCCAGAGTCTGTGCTCACTCACTGATGCTGGATCCAGCCTGTGCTCACTCACTTATGCTGGATCCAGAGGCTGTGCTCACTCAATGATGCTGGATCCAGAGGCTGTGCTCACTCACTGATACTGGATCCAGAGTCTGCGCTCACTCACTGATGCTGGACTAAGAGTCTGTGCTCACTCACTGTTGCTGGGTCCAGCCTGTGCTCACTCACTGATGCTGGATCCAGCGTCTGTGCTCACTCACTGATGCTGGATCCAGCCTGTGCTCACTCACTGATGCTGGATCCAGAGGTTGTGCTCACTCACTGATGCTGGATCCAGCCTTTGCTCACTCACTGATGCTGGATCCAGCCTGTGCTCACTCACTGATGCTGGATCCAGAGGCTGTGCTCACTCACTGATGCTGGATCCAGATCCTGTGCTCACTCACTGATGCTGGATCCAGAGTCTGTGCTCACTCACTGATGCTGGATCCAGCCTGTGCTCCCTCACTGATGCTGGATCCAGCCTGTGCTCCCTCACTGATGCTGGATCCAGAGTCCGTGCTCACTCACTGATGCTGGATCCAGCCTGTGCTCACTCACTGATGTTGGATCCAGAGTCTGTGCTCACTCACTGATGCTGGATCCAGAGGCTGTGCTCACTCAATGATGCAGGATCCAGCCTGTGCCCACTCACTGATGCTGGATCCAGAGTCTGGGCTCACTCACTGATGCTGGATCCAGAGTCTGTGCTCACTCACTGATGCTGGATCCAGAGACTGTGCTCACTCACTGATGCTGGATCCAGCCTGTGCTCACTCACTGATACTGGTTCCAGAGTCTGTGCTCACTCACTGATTCTGGATCCAGAGTCTGTGCTCACTCACTGATGCTGGATCCAGCCTGTGCTCACTCACTGATGCTGGATCCAGCATGTGCTCACTCACTGATGCTGGATCCAGAGTCTGTGCTCACTCACTGATGCTGGATCCAGCCTGTGCTCACTCACTTATGCTGGATCCAGAGGCTGTGCTCACTCAATGATGCTGGATCCAGAGGCTGTGCTCACTCACTGATGCTGGATCCAGAGTCTGCGGTCACTCACTGATGCTGGACCAAGAGTCTGTGCTCACTCACTGTTGCTGGATCCAGCCTGTGCTCACTCACTGATGCTGGTTCCAGGCTGTGCTCACTCACTGATGTTGGATCCAGAGTCTGTGCTCACTCACTGATGCTGGACCCAGAGGCTGTGCTCCCTCACTCATGCTGGATCCAGAGTCTGTGCTCACTCACTGATGCTGGATCCAGCCTATGCTCCCTCACTGATGCTGGATCCAGCCTGTGCTCCCTCACTGATGCTGGATCCAGAGTCCGTGCTCACTCACTGATGCTGGATCCAGCCTGTGCTCACTCACTGATGCTGGATCCAGAGTCTGTGCTCACTCACTGATGCTGGATCCAGAGGCTGTGCTCACTCAATGATGCAGGATCCAGCCTGTGCCCACTCACTGATGCTGGATCCAGAGTCTGGGCTCACTCACTGATGCTGGATCCAGAGTCTGTGCTCACTCACTGATGCTGGATCCAGAGACTGTGCTCACTCACTGATGCTGGATCCAGCCTGTGCTCACTCACTGATACTGGTTCCAGAGTCTGTGCTCACTCACTGATGCTGGATCCAGAGTCTGTGCTCACTCACTGATGCTGGATCCAGCCTGTGCTCACTCACTGATGCTGGATCCAGCCTGTGCTCACTCACTGATGCTGGATCCAGAGTCTGTGCTCACTCACTGATGCTGGATCCAGCCTGTGCTCACTCACTGATGCTGGATCCAGAGGCTGTGCTTACTCACTGATGCTGGATCCAGAGTCTGTGCTCACTCACTGATGCTGGATCCACCCTGTGCTCACTCACTTATGCTGGATCCAGAGGCTGTGCTCACTCAATGATGCTGGATCCAGAGGCTGTGCTCACTCACTGATGCTGGATCCAGAGTCTGCGCTCACTCACTGATGCTGGACCAAGAGTCTGTGCTCACTCACTGTTGCTGGATCCAGCCTGTGCTCACTCACTGATGCTGGTTCCAGGCTGTGCTCACTCACTGATGTTGGATCCAGAGTCTGTGCTCACTCACTGATGCTGGACCCAGAGGCTGTGCTCCCTCACTGATGCTGGATCCAGAGTCTGTGCTCACTCACTGATTCTGGATCCAGCCTGTGCTCACTCACTGATTCTGGATCCACTGTCTGTGCTCACTCACTGATGCTGGATCCAGAGGCTGTGCTCACTCACTGATGCTGGATCCAGCCTGTGCTCACTCACTGATGCTGGATCCAGAGTCTGTGCTCACTCACTGATGCTGGATCCAGAGGCTGTGCTCACTCAATGATGCAGGATCCAGCCTGTGCCCACTCACTGATGCTGGATCCAGAGTCTGGGCTCACTCACTGATGCTGGATCCAGAGTCTGTGCTCACTCACTGATGCTGGATCCAGAGACTGTGCTCACTCACTGATGCTGGATCCAGCCTGTGCTCACTCACTGATACTGGTTCCAGAGTCTGTGCTCACTCACTGATGCTGGATCCAGAGTCTGTGCTCACTCACTGATGCTGGATCCAGCCTGTGCTCACTCACTGATGCTGGATCCAGCCTGTGCTCACTCACTGATGCTGGATCCAGAGTCTGTGCTCACTCACTGATGCTGGATCCAGCCTGTGCTCACTCACTGATGCTGGATCCAGAGGCTGTGCTTACTCACTGATGCTGGATCCAGAGTCTGTGCTCACTCACTGATGCTGGATCCACCCTGTGCTCACTCACTTATGCTGGATCCAGAGGCTGTGCTCACTCAATGATGCTGGATCCAGAGGCTGTGCTCACTCACTGATGCTGGATCCAGAGTCTGCGCTCACTCACTGATGCTGGACCAAGAGTCTGTGCTCACTCACTGTTGCTGGATCCAGCCTGTGCTCACTCACTGATGCTGGTTCCAGGCTGTGCTCACTTACTGATGTTGGATCCAGAGTCTGTGCTCACTCACTGATGCTGGACCCAGAGGCTGTGCTCCCTCACTGATGCTGGATCCAGAGTCTGTGCTCACTCACTGATTCTGGATCCAGCCTGTGCTCACTCACTGATTCTGGATCCACTGTCTGTGCTCACTCACTGATGCTGGATCCAGAGGCTGTGCTCACTCACTGATGCTGGATCCAGAGGCTGTGCTCACTCACTGATGCTGGATCCAGAGGCTGTGCTCCCTCACTGATGCTGGATCCAGAGGCTGTGCTCACTCACTGATGTTGGATCCAGCCTGTGCTCACTCACTGATGCTGGATCCAGAGCCTGTGCTCACTCACTGATGCTGGTTCCAGAGCCTGTGTTCACTCACTTATGCTGGATCCAGAGTCTGTGCTCACTCACTGATGCTGGATCCAGCCTGTGCTCACTCACTGATGCTGGTTCCAGCCTGTGCTCACTCACTGATGCTGGATTCAGAGGCTGTGCTCACTCACTGATGCTGGATCCAGAGGCTGTGCTCTCTCAATGATGCTGGATCCAGAGGCTTTGCTCCCTCACTGATGCTGGATCCAGAGGCTGTGCTCACTCACTGATGCTGGATCCAGAGTCTGTGCTTACTCACGGATGCTGGATCCAGCGGCTGTGCTCACTCACTGATGCTGGATCCAGCCTGTGCTCGCTCACTGATGCTGGTTCCAGCCTGTGCTCACTCCCTGATGCTGGATCCAGAGTCTGGGCTCACTCACTGATGCTGGATCCAGAGTCTGTTCTCACTCACTGATGTTGGATCCAGAGTCTGTGCTCACTCACTGATGCTGGATCCAGCCTGTGCTCACTCACTGATGCTGGATCCAGAGTCTTTGCTCACTCACTGATGCTGGATCCAGAGTCTGTGCTCACTCACTGATGCTGGATCCAGAGTCTGTGCTCACTCACTGATGTTGGACCCAGAGGCTGTGCTCACTCATTGATGCTGGATCCAGAGGCTGTGCTCACTCACTGATGCTGGATCCAGAGTCTGTGCTCACTCACTGATGCTGGATCCAGCCTGTGCTCACTCACTGATGCTGGATCCAGCCTGTGCTCACTCACTGATGCTGGATCCAGAGTCTGTGCTCACTCACTGATGCTGGATCCAGAGTCTGTGCTCACCCACTGATGCTCGATCCAGCCTGTGCTCACTCACTGATACTGGATCCAGAGGCTGTGCTCACTCACTGATGCTGGATCCAGCCTGTGCTCACTCACTGATGCTGGATCCAGAGTCGGTGCTCACTCACAGATGCTGGATCCAGCCTGTGCTCACTCACTGATGCTGGATCCAGCCTGTGCTCACTCACTGATGCTGGATCCAGAGGCTGTGCTCACTCACTGATGCTGGATCCAGAGGCTGTGCTCACTCAATGATGCTGGATCCAGAGGCTGTGCTCCCTCACTGATGCTGGATCCAGAGGCTGTGTTCACTTACTGATGCTGGATCCCGCCTGTGCTCACTCGCTCATGCTGGATCCAGAGTCTGTGCTCCCTCACTGATGCTGGATCCAGTCGGTGCTCACTCACTGATGCTGGATCCAGAGTCTGTGCTCACTCACTGATGCTGGATCCAGAGTCTGTGCTCACTCACTGATGCTGGATCCAGAGGCTGTGCTCACTCACTGATGCTGGATCCAGCCTGTGCTCACTCACTGATGCTGGATCCAGCCTGTGCTCACTCACTGATGCTGGATCCAGCGTCTGTGCTCACTCACTGATGCTGGATCCAGCCTGTGCTCACTCACTGATGCTGGATCCAGCCTGTGCTTACTCACTGATGCTGGATCCAGAGGCTGTGCTCACTCACTGATGCTTGATCCAGCCTGTGCTCACTCACTGATTCTGGATCCACTGTCTGTGCTCACTCACTGATGCTGGATCCAGAGGCTGTGCTCACTTACTGATGCTGGATCCAGAGTCTGTGCTCACTCACTGATGCTGGATCCAGAGGCTTTGCTCCCTCACTGATGCTGGATCCAGAGGCTGTGCTCACTCACTGATGCTGGATCCAGAGTCTGTGCTTACTCACGGATGCTGGATCCAGCGGCTGTGCTCACTCACTGATGCTGGATCCAGCCTGTGCTCGCTCACTGATGCTGGTTCCAGCCTGTGCTCACTCCCTGATGCTGGATCCAGAGTCTGGGCTCACTCACTGATGCTGGATCCAGAGTCTGTTCTCACTCACTGATGTTGGATCCAGAGTCTGTGCTCACTCACTGATGCTGGATCCAGCCTGTGCTCACTCACTGATGCTGGATCCAGAGTCTTTGCTCACTCACTGATGCTGGATCCAGAGTCTGTGCTCACTCACTGATGCTGGATCCAGAGTCTGTGCTCACTCACTGATGTTGGACCCAGAGGCTGTGCTCACTCATTGATGCTGGATCCAGAGGCTGTGCTCACTCACTGATGCTGGATCCAGAGTCTGTGCTCACTCACTGATGCTGGATCCAGCCTGTGCTCACTCACTGATGCTGGATCCAGCCTGTGCTCACTCACTGATGCTGGATCCAGAGTCTGTGCTCACTCACTGATGCTGGATCCAGAGTCTGTGCTCACCCACTGATGCTCGATCCAGCCTGTGCTCACTCACTGATACTGGATCCAGAGGCTGTGCTCACTCACTGATGCTGGATCCAGCCTGTGCTCACTCACTGATGCTGGATCCAGAGTCGGTGCTCACTCACAGATGCTGGATCCAGCCTGTGCTCACTCACTGATGCTGGATCCAGCCTGTGCTCACTCACTGATGCTGGATCCAGAGGCTGTGCTCACTCACTGATGCTGGATCCAGAGGCTGTGCTCACTCAATGATGCTGGATCCAGAGGCTGTGCTCCCTCACTGATGCTGGATCCAGAGGCTGTGTTCACTTACTGATGCTGGATCCCGCCTGTGCTCACTCGCTCATGCTGGATCCAGAGTCTGTGCTCCCTCACTGATGCTGGATCCAGTCGGTGCTCACTCACTGATGCTGGATCCAGAGTCTGTGCTCACTCACTGATGCTGGATCCAGAGTCTGTGCTCACTCACTGATGCTGGATCCAGAGGCTGTGCTCACTCACTGATGCTGGATCCAGCCTGTGCTCACTCACTGATGCTGGATCCAGCCTGTGCTCACTCACTGATGCTGGATCCAGCGTCTGTGCTCACTCACTGATGCTGGATCCAGCCTGTGCTCACTCACTGATGCTGGATCCAGCCTGTGCTTACTCACTGATGCTGGATCCAGAGGCTGTGCTCACTCACTGATGCTTGATCCAGCCTGTGCTCACTCACTGATTCTGGATCCACTGTCTGTGCTCACTCACTGATGCTGGATCCAGAGGCTGTGCTCACTTACTGATGCTGGATCCAGAGTCTGTGCTCACTCACTGATGCTGGATCCAGAGGCTGTGCCCCCTCACTGATGCTGGATCCAGAGGCTGTGCTCACTCACTGATGTTGGATCCAGCCTGTGCTCACTCACTGATGCTGGATCCAGAGCCTGTGCTCACTCACTGATGCTGGATCCAGAGCCTGTGTTCACTCACTTATACTGGATCCAGAGTCTGTGCTCACTCACTGATGCTGGATCCAGCCTGTGCTCACTCACTGATGCTGGTTCCAGCCTGTGCTCACTCACTGATGCTGGATTCAGAGGCTGTGCTCACTCACTGATGCTGGATCCAGAGGCTGTGCTCTCTCAATGATGCTGGATCCAGAGGCTGTGCTCCCTCACTGATGCTGGATCCAGAGGCTGTGCTCACTCACTGATGCTGGATCCAGAGTCTGTGCTTACTCACTGATGCTGGATCCAGCGGCTGTGCTCACTCACTGATGCTGGATTCAGCCTGTGCTCGCTCACTGATGCTGGTTCCAGCCTGTGCTCACTCACTGATGCTGGATCCAGAGTCTGGGCTCACTCACTGATGCTGGATCCAGAGTCTGTTCTCACTCACTGATGTTGGATCCAGAGTCTGTGCTCACTCACTGATGCTGGATCCAGCCTGTGCTCACTCACTGATGCTGGATCCAGAGTCTTTGCTCACTCACTGATGATGGATCCAGAGTCTGTGCTCACTCACTGATGCTGGATCCAGAGTCTGTGCTCACTCACTGATGCTGGACCCAGAGGCTGTGCTCACTCATTGATGCTGGATCCAGAGTCTTTGCTCACTCACTGATGATGGATCCAGAGTCTGTGCTCACTCACTGATGCTGGATCCAGCCTGTGCTCACTCACTGATGCTGGATCCAGCCTGTGCTCACTCACTGATGCTGGATCCAGAGTCTGTGCTCCCTCACTGATGCTGGATCCAGAGTCTGTGCTCACCCACTGATGCTCGATCCAGCCTGTGCTCACTCACTGATACTGGATCCAGAGGCTGTGCTCAATCACTGATGCTGGATCCAGCCTGTGCTCACTCACTGATGCTGGATCCAGAGTCTGTGCTCACTCACAGATGCTGGATCCAGCCTGTGCTCACTCACTGATGCTGGATCCAGCCTGTGCTGACTCACTGATGCTGGATCCAGAGGCTGTGCTCACTCACTGATGCTGGATCCAGAGGCTGTGCTCACTCAATGATGCTGGATCCAGAGGCTGTGCTCCCTCACTGATGCTGGATCCAGAGGCTGTGTTCACTCACTGATGCTGGATCCAGCCTGTGCTCACTCGCTCATGCTGGATCCAGAGTCTGTGCTCCATCACTGATGCTGGATCCAGCCTGTGCTCACTCACTGATGCTGGATCCAGAGTCTGTGCTCACTCACTGATGCTGGAGCAAGCCTGTGCTCACTCACTGATGCTGGATCCAGAGGCTGTGCTCACTCACTGATGCTGGATCCAGCCTGTGCTCACTCACTGATGCTGGATCCAGCCTGTGCTCACTCACTGATGCTGGATCCAGCGTCTGTGCTCACTCACTGATGCTGGATCCAGCCTGTGCTCACTCACTGATGCTGGATCCAGAGGCTGTGCTCACTCACTAATGCTGGATCCAGCCTGTGCTCACTCACTGATGCTGGATCCAGCCTGTGCTTACTCACTGATGCTGGATCCAGAGGCTGTGCTCACTCACTGATGCTGGATCCAGCCTGTGCTCACTCACTGATGCTGGATCCAGATCATGTGCTCACTCACTGATGCTGGATCCAGAGTCTGTGCTCACTCACTGATGCTGGATCCAGCCTGTGCTCCCTCACTGATGCTGGATGCAGCCTGTGCTCCCTCACTGATGCTGGATCCAGAGTCTGTGCTCACTCACTGATGCTGAATCCAGCCTGTGCTCACTCAATGATGCTGGATCCAGAGTCTGCGCTCACTCACTGATGCTGGATCCAGAGGCTGTGCTCACTCACTGATGCTGGATCCAGCCTGTGCCCACTCACTGATGCTGGATCCAGAGTCTGTGCTCCCTCACTGATGATGGATCCAGAGTCTGTGCTCACTCACTGATGCTGGATCCAGCCTGTGCTCCCTCACTGATGCTGGATCCTTCCTGTGCTCACACACTGATGCTGGATACAGAGTCTGTGCTCACTCACTGATGCTGGATCAAGCCTGTGCTCACTGACTGATGCTGGATCCAGAGTCTGTGCTCACTCACTGATGCTGGATCCAGCCTGTGCTCACTCACTGATGCTGGATCTAGCCTGTGCTCACTCACTGATGCTGGATCCAGCCTGTGCTCACTCACTGATGCTGGATCCAGAGGCTGTGCTCACTCACTGATGCTGGATCCAGAGTCTGTGCTCACTCACTGATGCTGGATCCAACCTGTGCTCACTCACTGATGCTGGATCCAGCCTGTGCTCACTCACTGATGCTGGAGCCAGAGTCTGTGCTCACTCACTGATGCTGGATCCAGCCTGTGCCCACTCACTGATGCTGGATCCAGAGGCTGTGCTCACTCACTAATGTGGATCCAGAGCCTGTGCTCACCCACTGGTGCTGGATCAAGAGCCTTGGCTCACTCACTGATGCTGGATCCAGCCTGTGCCCACTCACTGATGCTGGAGCCAGAGTCTGTGCTCCCTCACTGATGCTGGATCCAGAGTCTGTGCTCACTCACTGATGCTGGATCCAGCCTGTGCTCCCTCACTGATGCTGGATCCAGCCTGTGCTCACTCACTGATACTGGATCCAGAGTCTGTGCTCACTCGCTGATGCTGGATCCAGACGCTGTGCTCACTCACTGATGCTGGATCCAGCCTGTGCTCACTCACTGATGCTGGATCCAGAGTCTGTGCTCACTCACTGATGCTGGATCCAGCCTGTGCTCACTCACTGATGCTGGATCCAGCCTCTGCTCACTCACTGAGGCTGGATCCAGAGTCTGCGCTCACTCACTGATGCTGGATCCAGCCTCTGTTCACTCACTGATGCTGGATCCAGAGTCTGTGCTCACTCACTGATGCTGGATCCAGCCTGTGCTCACTCACTGATGCTGGATCCAGCCTGTGCTCACTCACTGATGCTGGATCCAGAGTCTGTGCTCACTCACTGATGCTGGATCCAGCTTGTGCTCACTCACTGATGCTGGATCCAGCCTGTGCTCACTCACTTATGCTGGATCCAGAGGCTGTGCTCACTCAATGATGCTGGATCCAGAGGCTGTGCTCACTCACTGATGCTGGATCCAGAGTCTGGGCTCACTCACAGATGCTGGACCCAGAGTCTGTGCTCACTCACTGATGTTGGATCCAGCCTGTGCTCACTCACTGATGCTGGTTCCAGGATGTGCTCACTCACTGACGTTGGATCCAGAGTCTGTGCTCACTCACTGATGCTGGACCCAGAGGCTGTGCTCCCTCACTGATGCTGGATCCAGAGGCTGTGCTCACTCACTGATGCTGGATTCAGAATCTGTGCTCACTCACTGATGCTGGATCAAGCGTGTGCTCACTCACTGATGCTGGATCCAGAGTCTGTGCTCACTCACTGATTCTGGATCCAGCCTGTGCTCACTCACTGATTCTGGATCCACAGTCTGTGCTCACTCACTGATGCTGGATCCAGAGGCTGTGCTCACTCACTGATGCTGGATCCAGAGGCTGTGCTCACTCACTGATGCTGGATCCAGAGGCTGTGCTCACTCACTGATGCTGGATTCAGAGTCTGTGCTCATTCACTGATGCTGAATCCAGCCTGTGCTCACTCACTTATGCTGGATCCAGAGGCTGTGCTCACTCACTTATGCTGGATCCAGAGGCTCTGCTCACTCACTGATGCTGGATACAGAGTCTGTGCTCACTCACTGATGCTTTATCCAGAGTCTGTGCTCACTCACCGATGCTGGATCCAGGGCCTGTGGTCCACGCTAGACAGGTGAGTCATTTTTCGTTGGAACGTAAAATGTCTTGGAGAATTTTTCAGAAAATGTACACTTGAATCAGCAAAATTCAAGCAAATTGTTACGTTATGCGAAAAAGAGGTTTTTGCACATTTATTGAGACATGAAATTCAAAAATTACAGAGATCCAACCACACTGGACCACATGGGACCATTCCTGGGAGCCATACCTTAATGATGACGCATTGCTAATGGGAGTCTGATGCACATCAGACCACAGGTGGAAGATCAGACGTCTCACAGTGCTCCAGTGTGTGGACCTCTCATGAGAAAATATGCATCCCTGTCAGGGCTTGCCACCCCTGGAACACCACCTTGTACACCCAGTGTGGTGGCTCTTCCACTAAGACGGAGGAGCGTCTCCCAACTGAGGTCAAAAAGGTATAAATAAAATGATAACTTAATGTTATTATCATTTCATTTTTACCTCCTTGCTCAGCTGGGTCGGGTGTGGGCTGCTCTGCTCACAGTGCAGGGGAGGGGAGGGGAGGAGTGGTTTGCCCCCCTAGTGTGCATGACTCTTTGGCGGCTATCTGGGCCAGGTCAAACCATCATGCACACTTTGTATGTTCTCCATCCAGGCTTCATTTCAGCCTACATGCAGAACATGCCCAGCCTCCCATTCTCTGGCTGAGTGCCAATCCACAGCGCTCAAACCAATCACAACGCTGCATTGCAGCATTGTGATTAGCTATCGGGAGGTTGTGAGTAGGGTGCTTCCTGCCCTGTGGCCGAAGAGGAGCGAGAGAAGCAGGAGTAGGCATCAGTGGCAGACAGGTATGTGTATTTTTATTTTAACTCCATCCCACTCTGCTACTCTCCCCTCCCACCGCCGATAAATACCAGCCGCCACTGCGTACTCCAATTGCTGGGCCTGTTGGGACACAACATAATAACTTGTAGCTCATCTTCCACTTGACACAGATGTGTGATGCAGTCCGCTCCTGGGAGTCACCGTTACACCGCCCCTTCACCCATTGTAAGGGGAGACTGGTATGAAAATCCCTTTTGAGAGATCTTGGAATAACTCACTGTTTAATGACTACTCAGACACAATCTGAGGTGCATAACTCTGCTTGGTGACACAATGCACTAAAATCAGCACCCGCATCTGGGGTGTGGACCCCCACTGAGAGACCGTAGGACAATTCTGAACTCATCTATAGCTTTTGTACCCTCCTCAAGGATTTAGTCTCTTACTGCAGTCTCCACATGAATGTGCACTTGTTGCCGGGAAGTGTCTCATATGCAAGCCTGTTTTGTGACACTCTAGAACACGTCCCTATACACCCATGCCTCAATCTGAGCATGGCGTGTAGACCCTGAATGCATCCCAGTTGGGCATAGGTCTGTTATTCTGATCCACTGCACGGCCCATGGCTGAGCCACTGCTGGCCCCATAGCTGGCACTGCTGGACCCATGTCTGATGTATAGATGACTCCTAAGACATAGTAGATATATCACTTTGAACCCACTGTGCACCCATTACTCTGCCCTGCTCAATTAAAAGTCCATGTACAACTCCCTCTTGGGTGTATATCTTGATACTGACTCATGTTTTGTGACCCCAAGGCACGGCTTTTTGTGCACAAGCTGGTGAGATCGGACTGGAAGAACACAGGGATACTTCTAAGTGGATCAACAGGTGGGCCTAGGTCCCAAGCATGGACTACTCTTTCGAGACCTTTTGTGCATCACTCAGACACAACACTCAATTCGTAATAGTCACTCGCTCACTCACTCTTATCTACATCCAAAACACCTAGTAGCCACAGTTTATCTTAACAATGGAGAGCGACACTAAAATGACTAACTCTCTCAGTAAGCTTTTGTACCACTTGTGCAATTTTGGGGTCACACTGAGGTCCTGTTTATACAGAAGGTGGCAACTGCACAACACGGATAGAGGTGGAAAGGTCTGGCTTATGTAACTGAGCCCCAGAAGAACTCAACTGTTGTGTAAAAGAATCCTAGTCCCCATAACTCACCACAATTGGGGATCTGTCGGGATCACTTTTGCCATGAAAAGAGTACAAGTCTGTGCATTTTCACTCAGAGACTTTCTATCCGGAGGTCACCCTCACCTGGATGTGTCCCTTAGTCCAAGAAGCTATGTGTTAGAAATAGGGGTCTCTAGTTGGCAGAGGTAGGCACCTTCGTCCAAATAAGGACCCTTGCTTCTAGTCAGGGTAAGGGGATAAACACTTTAGATAAGCCTTGCTCACCCCCTGGGCAGCTTGGCACGAGCAAACAGACGTATCCCAAAGGCAATCTGTAAAGTATTTGTACTCAGGACACAGAGTAATACAGTGATAACATCGCAAATAGACACAACACCAGTTTAGAAAAATAAAGTATCTTTGTCTAAACTCAAAAAGACCAAAACGACAAAAGTACAACATACATGTAATAAGAATATGACTTTAAAAAGGTTTCAAACAACTGGGTCCTTAGAAAACTATGGATGCATGATTTCTCTCAAAGTACCTGTAGTTGCGACAAAATTCACAAGGCCAAACAGGCGCAGAGATGGGAAGCATCTAAAAACAAAGACTTCCTGAGACCCTCGGGAGGCGATGCAACAGTTCTGCTGCACGCAGGAGAAGTAATGCGTTGAATCCAGTCTGTAGGGGGAAGTGATGCATTGATTCTGAGACGGTTCTGGCCCGCGTGTGATGCATTGGGAAAACTTGTAGCACAGGTACGATGCGTGGAAATATGGGATGCGTCAGCGATCGATGCATAGTGGTCGAGCTGTGCTGGATTGGTTTCTTCGGGCACGATGCCTCGATGTGTCGGTTCTTACCAGGGTGGTAGGTGCTGTGTTGGTTTCGGCAGTGGCGCAGCAATACGTGGAGATTCTTCTTGTACATCGATGTTGCGTCGGGAAAACAGACGCAAGAAGAACATTGCGTCGATTTTCTTGTGGTTGCGTTGCTTTTCCAGCTCCGAATAGCAGGAAGAACCTCGAGAGGCCCAACACAGTCACATGAACCTCTTGGCAGGTCAGAACTCCCAGCAAGGCAGTTCAGGGGAGCTGGGGCTAAAGTCTTTATGTCCTTGAGACTTCAGAACAGGAGGCAAGCTCTACCCAAGCCCTTGGACATCTTCCTCAAGCAGGGGTACACAGCACACAGCAACATCCTTGTCCATTCCTTGGCAGAAACAGCTACTGCAGGCCAACCCCAGACAGACCACAGCAAAGGGGCAGTTCTCTTCCTCCAGTTTCTCCAGCTCTTCTCCTTGGCAAAGGTTCCATAAGTAGTCTAAATCTCTGGGGTTTTAGGTCTGATACTTATACCCCAAAATGTTTTTGTTCTCTTTGTGCAAGTGTCTCTGAGCCCAGCCCAAACCAGCTCTGTCCTCACTGGTGCAAGATGACCACAGGGGGTGGAGACAACATTGTGCAAGGAAGACAGGCCCTATTCAGGGGCAAGGAAATCTCCTCCCACTACTCTAAATTCAGCCATGGTCTATTGAGCTCAGCTCTGAGTCATCCAGGAAGAGCCAGGCACACCTCAATCCCCCAGTGTATGTCTACAGTGAATGCACATCCCCAGCCCCTGCCACTCTAATACCAGACAGTCAATCCACAAACAGGCAGAGGCACACAGAATGGTTAGACAAGAAAATGCCTACTTTCTAAAAGTGACATTTTCAAAAACATCCCCCTGCGAGAAGCCTAAGCCCCCTGATGGAGCCGCCCCGCACTTCGCCTCGAGCACAAGAGCAGCCCCACCCGCCCATTGTCATTCTATATGAAGGCTAATTGCCACATACAGAATGACAATGGGGCAGTCTGGGCTGTTAAAGCATGCGGTGGCCTCCTCCTGCCTTAGTGTACAGCAGGGCATTCTGTTAGGTGGATGAAAAGTAAAACGCCCATGCTGCAACGTAAGAATACAGTTTATATGAAGAAGCCTGTGAAACAAGTAAGAAAAAGAACGTGTTATAGTTCTTTCACTGTCTCATCATTTTGAACTGACGCATTTTTAATATTATATTCAACAAAGCCATGGTTGCTGCATTTTTTAAAGCAACTAACAACCATTGACAAAGCCAATAGTTCTGGCTTGTTGTTGGTGTAATGATACTTGCTGTATTATATATCTGGATGCAATGACATTAACAGCATAATACCAGTCGGGCGGAACACTATGCTAAGCACAGATTTTTAGCCTAGGTGTTTTAAGCCATGGCCTAATTACATCGAACACCCTCTTTGAAGCAACCCCCCAGCTTTTTTACCCCACTTAAAGCCCTGGAAACAACACCATGTCACAGTCACCTCAAGTCCTGACACTGTGCCTCATGCATGACTCATAACTTCTACGTTTTCAGATTGCCTATGTGCAAGGGCATAGTGAACCCTCCCCAACCCCACCCCAGTCTGGACGGTAGCAAGCCTGAGAGCTATCGGCCGATTTCACTCTTGCCGTGGCCGGCTAAGGTTACGGAGGCGCATGTAAATGCTGTCCTCTCGGAACATCTCCGCCGCGCAGATTTCCTCGACGATACGCAGAATGGGTTTAGGGCTGGTCATAGCACGGAGACGGCTCTGCTTTACATGGTGGAGCATCTTCGCTCCGTGCTTGACGCAGGACAAACGGCAGCGCTTGTGCTATTAGATCTGAGCGCTGCCTTTGACACCGTCTCGCACCCGATCCTTCTGCGGCGCCTAGAGGAGGCTGGTGTCACCGGTATCGCTCTCCAGTGGTTCCGGTCGTTTTTAGCCAACCGGGCCTTTAGCGTGACCGTCCCACCGTACCAGTCCACATTCCATCCGTTGAACCTGGGGGTCCCCCAAGGCTCCTCGCTGAGCCCTACGTTGTTTAATCTGTACGTAAGGCCGCTAGCTGAGGTTGTCAGGCAATGGGGTATGACGATGGTGTCATACGCCGATGACACCCAGCTAGCGGTTACGATCAGCGGGGACGCCGAAGTCGATGCTCCCAGGTTTCAACAAGGACTGCGGGCGGTCGCCAGCTGGATGACGTCCAACTGTCTCCGGCTGAATGCTAGCAAGACCGAGGTCATGGTCTTTGGCAGACAGCCGGATCTATGGGGAGAGAGATGGTGGCCTGGGGATCTGGGTCCTGTTCCCATCCCAGTCGCCGAGCTTAAGAACCTCGGGGTCTGGCTGGACCCTTCCCTTACGTTTGTGTGCCATACCAAACGCACGGCAGCATGCTGCTTTGGCATCCTGCGCGGGCTCCGTCCAGTGCTTAAGTTCTTCGATGCCTCCACCAGGCAACTCATGATCCAAGCCACTGTCACCTCCAGGCTGGATTATGCGAGTTCCTTACTGGTTGGTCTGAATCAGGCGGAGATCGGGCGCTTACAAAGGATACAGAACGCCGCAGGTAGAGCGGTGGTAGGCCTCCCCAGATTCTGTTCCACCTCTGGTACCCTGCGGTCACTGCATTGGCTCCCGGTGGCTCAGCAGATCCAGTTTAAGGTCCTCTGTGTCGCCTATAAAATTTTGAAGGGGTCCCCAGCAACGATTCTCATGGCCCTCCTCGCCCACTATACCCCAGCTCGACCCTTAAGATCTGCGGACCTAGAATTGGCTGTGGTGCCGCGTTTCAAGCGGAGTAGAGCTGGAGGACGCTCCTTTCGAGTGCGAGCGGCGGTCTTGTGGAACTCCCTGCCCCCGGCGATTCATGCTATGAGGGATCTGATTTCCTTTCGCCGTGCGGTGAAAACCTTTTTATTCCCTTAGTTGTTTACACTGTCTGTTTTTTGTTTAGTTGTGTTGTGCAGCTGCCTTGTCGGGCGCCAGGACGCTCCTTAGCTGGAGCATCTGTGCGCCAAATAAAAAACGCATAACATAACATAACATAACCCCTTGCTTTAGGAACTACAGTGAGGGTGAAGTGCTTGATGGGCCTCTTCTGTCTGCAACTCTGTAGACAAAGGCTCAGCTCATAATGTGAAACGGTGGGTGAGTAAATAAGTGAAGGAATGTGTGAATGGCTGGATGAATTAGTGAAAGGATGAATGAAAGGGTGAATGGATAGATAATGAAAGAAAGGATGGATGGATGAGTGAGTGAGTGGAAGTATGGATGAGAGAAAAAGTAAATAGCTGGATATATGGGTGGAAGGATAGATGGATAGGTAAAAGGGTGAATGGGTGAGTGAAAGGATGGATGAGTGAAAGTGTAGATGATGGGTGAGTGAATTGGTGGATGGATGAGTGAAATGATGGATGAATTGATGAATCGATAAGTGAAAGGGTGAATGGATGGATTAGTGAAAGGGTGGATGTAAGGATTGATGAGTGAGAGAAAGAGGGTAGATGGAGAAAAGGATGGATAGATGAGTGAAGAAGCGAAAGGGTGGATGGATGAGAAAACAGATGGATGAGTGAAAGGATGGATATGTAATCGGGTCAATGGATGGATTCATGAATGGATGAGTAGATGGGTGGGAGGGTGGAAGGATGTATGGATAAGTGAAAGGGGGATGTAGAGAGAAAGGGATGATGAATAACTGCAAGGGTGAATGGGTGGAAGGATAAGTGACTGGGTGGATGGATGAGTAAGTGAAAGGATGGCTGGATGGGTGAAAGGGTAAATGGCTGGATGGATGAGTGAATAGATGGATGGGTGGAAGAGTGGATGGATGAGTGTAAGGATGGATGGGATGAAAGGGTGGATGGATGAATAATGGATGGATGGGTGAAAAGGTGGATGGAGGGATGAAGGAGTGAAATGATGGATAGAAGGATACATGGTGGATAGGTTTGCAAATGGTTGAAGATGTTTGGATATAGATGGGCACACAGATGGAAGGACAGAATGAATGGTGAAAGACTGAATGATAGATAAAAGAATGATTACACCTTAACATTTTCTATATATTGACTTTCACATTTATATGAGTCATTGTTTCTATATGATGTGTGTGTGATGTAACACACTCCGACACTCTGCCCTACATACTTGGGATGAGTAACACTATAAAAGAAATTAAATACACATGAGAGAGGGTCTATGTGAAGAGGAGGATCACCATTGGAGGGCGTAACAAGGCCGAACTGGCAGGACCGCGCATCGGGTGTTTCCCTGGGAGGCTGGAAAGCAGGGGCTATTTTGTTACTAGGGGCTGGCACTACAAAGCTCCTTGTATATCCAGTAGTTTTAACTCAACAATAAAAGCGGCCTCACATATTCAGTTGTGGTTCACCATTGTCTGGTGACTAATACCTGCTGGAGCGCGATGCGTGTTTTGAATCGTCTAAGGTAGCAAGCTGCAGGCATACTGAAAACCTGTGAAGTGCACGATTGTCTCAACCTACTACAAACTTATTTTGACTTGTACTTAAGTGGTTGACTATTTATTTGCTTTTATACTATTGCACAACCTCCTCTGACGTGTCTGTAAAACTTACCTTTTGTCCCAAAGTTTTGTCCTGAATTTTGACCTCCTGTCCCTGAACTTTTGTCCTGAATTTTTACACTTTGTCCTGAATTTTTACACTCACCGTCCTGAATTTGCACCCATGCCAGTTGGTCACCCTATCCCTATGAGGCGCTGTATGCGAGCAGCAGGCAGGATACACTCTCCCTGTGAGGCGCTGTCTGTAGGGCACAGCCGGTTACACTCTCCCTCTGTGGAGATTTGTGCCGGGGTGTACTGAGGACACCTGGGCCCTCCCTCTTTAGATCACCTTCAATGTCAGAAGCCCTGGGCTACAGGAGATGAAGTTACACTCACATCAAACAGCGCCCTCTGGGTGCACTTACAGGCTTGGCGGATGTGCTTCTCAGGAGACCCCCCAGACATGCACTTCTTCCGTTACATCACTGGCAACAGAAGTAGTCGGCCTGGCGCTTAGAGCTACGGAGAAAAGACAAATACATCAGCGCGAGGAGCACCGTCTCTTCCCCAACGTTCCCGTCCCTCGACACCCTCTGTATCTTTAAGCAGGAGGCTTGTATAGAGCTTAAGTGAATAGCCTCTAGGCGTTCCAAGTTTTACTGGTATCAAACTGCAGGAGTGTCGCTTGCATTCGGTTACACTGCTTACAGCGGATTATGTTAATTAACTCAGGCTACAGTGGTTCGATCATGTTACATTGTCCAAGGCAGGTTATAAAGACGATGGAATGACATTGGTTAATGAAGACTCGATTGATGACTTCGGTTGTACTGATTAGGGCAGTCTGCGGTGATTAAATCGGCTCACGTTGATTATATCTCACTGCATTGATACGATAAGGCAGAGGTGCATTCATTTTGATCAGATTGCATTGATTGCAGCATGTTAGAAGGTGGACGTCGAGTGGGGTTATACTCTGCTTGAGCTGCAAGGCCTTATTTATATCGGTCCACGGAATCCACGCTATTTGAATTTGTTTACAATGGAAGGTTTCTGATATCATTTAGTACAGTTGTTTAAATTGCATTTGTCTGCTTTGATTGTACGACTAAATTGATCAGATGGATCTAAACTAGATTGATTATATCAGGAAACAACCTTTACAACGCAACCATTAAATTGCACTATACTTACAACGCAGGCATTAGATCGCAACATCATTTACAACACATGACACTACAATGCAGGCATTACAACGCATACCATTACATTGCATGACACTACATCGCATGTCACTACAACGCAGGCATTACAAAGCATACCATTACAACTCCACCATTGGAGTTAGAATAGTAATTTTGAACCCATACACTATCCAACACTTACCCTACTGTTGCACCCCCTGGAGTTAGAATAGTAATTTTTACCCCTATACTATCCAATAATTACCTTAAATGCATGGTATGCGTTGTAATGGTATGCATTGTAAAGGTAGTATGCAAAGTAATAGAATGCGTTGTAAAGGTAGTTTTTTAAAATGCGATGTAGGAGAAGGAGCCAAGATGGCGACCGAGATGGCTGCGTAAACGCTCGGCTCCGTGAGCCTTCTCACCCCGCGCATACATCCTGGCACTTATCCTGGGCCGTAACGGCATATTTATGTAGGCGAAGGATAGTCTTCACTTACCATTTGCTCCTGAGGCTTCTGCTTGCTGCAGACCCGTTGAAATGTCCCCGAATGTGTTGCGGCCTTCACGGAGCTGGGACCGGGGCCTCGAGTGCGAAGAGTGGCCGGCCGCGACTATAACAACAGCGGCCTCTGGTGATGGTGAGGAGTCGGCCGGAGGGAACTGACGACCTGCTGGCCGATGGCGACAGTGCCGACCCAGCCCAACTTGCGGAGAACCATGTCGGGAGTGCGATACAGCTGGGTCGAGGGGTGTGCATGATACTTGGCCCCCACTCCGGTGTTGTATCCGGGCACACTAACGACTTTTCCCGGTGTCGGCGTGTGGCCCCCAGGGAGCGGCGGAGTTTTTAGCCTTTTGGTGACTCTCCGCTGAGAAACCTGCCTTGACTTTTGAGATTCCCGTTGTGAATCCTGTCCCTCCCTGGTGTGGGGCCCGGTCCCGAAGTGAGGTGGAGAACGACGAGGCCGGATCAGCTAAGATGGCGGATAGCACCCTCTTACGCACACCTCATCCGGGCGGAGAATCCGTTGTGTGGGAGAGTCCTGGGGTCTGGCACCACGAGAAAGAGCCCACGTCCAGAGATATATTGGCTGCGTTAACAACCCTGTATATGACCCTGAGCCGGGACGCCTGGGATCTGGGAAGAAGGATGGCCGCCATTGTTGTCCCGCCGCTCCACATGGGCATGATTCAATCTCAAGGAAGCGCTGATGTGCCCGCCTCTGCGTCAGTTACAAACGTCCCAGCTGCGCCTCCGTTTCGTGGAGACGCCGACAGACCCGGTCCGTGATACCGCTTTGGATTGCCCTGTTGTATGTGTGAGTGACTCGTCGGGGCCCTTATATGTACGGCGGCTGAAGACACAACATCGATCCATAGTTTGGGCTTGCCCGGCGGCGTTTCAACGATTACTGGATTGTGTGACTCTCTCTTCCTGGCTGGTGAGACTGTATTTGGGCTGGGGGATGTTTCCGGAATCGCTACTGATACAGACGGATTTCCGCCATAAGTATTCGGCTGGGTTTTGGGGGCTACGGTCCCATGGAGTAATGGCGCTGCCCGGTCCGCCCGGATCGAATAGATCCTCCGCACGGCTCTGTATGCCGCTTGATGACTGGCTGCATGTGGGTACTATTGATAGAAAAGGCCAGGGGTGATACCGTCTGGGACATGGAGGAACGCATTGTTGGCGGACGGTGTTTAGGGGGACACTCAACGGGGATGGTATTGATTGAATTGATAATTCTTGCCTACTGTGGCTATTCTGACCTTGCTTTTATGATGCTTCTAGTGTGCGATGGGTGAGGGGGGGGCCGGGCGGTTTGATCGAGGGCCCTTCTCCACTTTTTTTCCTTCTTTTTCCCTTTTTCTATTATTCTATATTTCGGGTTCTCCTTTAGGGCGATAGGCACGCTGCTGGGGGGGGGGGGGTAGGCCGTAGCCTTCTGCAGGGGTGCAGGGTGGGGTGTAGGGGGAAGGGGGTTGTTTATTTGTTCTTTCTTTGTCTCTATGGCCCTTTGTCTTTTCTTCTTTATGGTGTCGTCGTTTTTCATGTTTCCTACAGTCTGTCTTGTTTTAGGGGCTGGGGTGCTGTTTGACACGTCCTGTATGTGTTGTTTACATTTATCCTGACTCGTATGCCTTGCCCCCATGTCTTTAAGAGTGTTTGCACTCTTTGCAGATTTCTGTTTCATGTTGCTATTGTAGGACCATGTATGACCGTATGGTAAATATTCTGCTATTTTTTCCTTTTTATTTTTCTTCACTGTAAAATGAACCCTATTGAATCCTGATTATCACGCTGTATGCTTCAATAAGAGTTATATCCTGGATACGTATCTGACCCAGAATTACGGGTTGCTGTATCTTTCTGTATTGCTTTGCTGCATTTCCAAATTGACTAGCGGCCGGCCGGAAGGGTTGTAGGCCCATGCTTGTATTTCTGTGAAGTGACAATAAAGGTTCTCAAAAAAAAAAAAATGCGATGTAGTGTCATGCGATGTAATGGAATGCATTGTAGTGGATGTTGCGATGTAAAAACTGCATTTTAAGTGCATGCTTTGTAAATGTATGCGTTATAACGTCATGCATTCATTATATCAGGTGACGTTGATTACATCGGGCTACATTGATGATACAGGGTTACTTCGTCTATGAATAAAATGTCACTAATTATATCAAATTACATTGATTCTCGAGAGAGTTCAAGCCGATGCAAACTCGCTCTTCTGCTTGGGGGTGGTACAAGGTGGCGCCTTCTTGTTCAGCAGAGGGAAGTGGCCTGACTCAGGGATGCGATCCTTCAGTGGCCCATGAGGGAGGAAGCCGGTCTGCACTGGGGGGAGGCCGGAGTTCTTCCCTTCTAGAGCTGGCACATGACAAGGGCAGGCCACCCAAACCTCCGCCCACACCTAGGGATGCACAGTAAAACTATCATCAGAACCAAGGCTATATTATCCCGGTACTGCCCCAGGTCCCAAAGAAAAGACAAAGTCTCGAGGCACACAAAAACTCCTGACAAGATTTTGATTGAAAACTGGCAATAGAAGTTTGCTGGCTGAAGTGGGTCCAGTCTCACAGGAAAAAACAGGGCGGAGTATAGGAACACATCAGAACAAAGACCAGCGTGAAATGGTGACGATAACTCCAACTGCATTGTAACCCAGAAACTCGGACAGTTCTGCAGCCTTACATACCTGAAAACAGGAAATGACCCACAGGAAAAGGAGATATTTATCCTCCATGTTGGATTGGGAATGTTGTAAAATAAGTGCTTAAGGTATAATCTTGGATTGCTTAATTTGGAAAAATACAAAACTTGGCCTGGAAAGATATTGGAGGTATGTAATCCCTTCTGACATAATACTGCAACCCTACTCTGTGTGTGGAAGACTCTGGAAAGAAGGCTTGTTGAGGAGCCCCGACTGGCCCAGTGCTTTAAATGGGCCGGTACTCACCAGTACTGAGTACCAACACATCTAAATTTTCAGTGCTTAAGTACCGGAACTTCTCTTTGTCCTAAGAGAGTACCGGTTCTCATGGGGATGTGAGCCAAGCTCAGTGAAATTAGTATTTTCAAAAAGAAGCGCAACACAGCTGACAACAAGTGGATCCATTTACGTAAAACACTCTAATCGAGTGCTAATCTCACCTTACAATTTGCTAATTGAGCGGCCTTCCGAAGGCATTCATTCTGAGCTGGCAGGAAGTTTGGGAGGGGGCTGACTCACACTGTGATTACTGACACAGTGTCAGAGGCGCAACTAGGGCCAAATTTCGGGGGGGGGCAGGGGTAAGAAAATATTTCGGGGGCGCTATTTCTCCCAGCAATAGGCAGAGTGGAGATGCAGGGGCTCTAAGAAGGGGTGAAAAACAACAAAGCCTTTTTAACAAGTAAATGGTCTTTTAAAGACCTGTGAAGTATTTGGGTGCTGCATGCGGCTGTGTGTGTGCCCGGGAAGCTGTCTCAGCCGGGCTGACACACACAACGGGACGGGGGTGCAATTGGCGTTGCGCACCTGTACAGTGTCCACTTAGGCTCTGTGGAGTGCATAGAACTGTATGTGTGTGAGCAGGGCTTGCTAACAGACCTATTTAGTTACTCTCAGGAAATCGAAAAGAAGGCTTCCTGCCGGCATAGGAGAGTACATACAGCAGCACTTGTTTGCAACCAGACTGAAGAGGAAGCTGGCGATAGTAATGCTGTAGCACAGCAGGTGGGAATTAAGGTTTAATAATGTGGGCAGGGAATGTAAGCGTTTCTAAAATACATGTACTGAATGCCCTGTCTGCATGCATGAATGCTTAAATGGGTGCCCCGGGCTGGATCCCTTTGCGCCGCCCATAGCTCTGCCCCCTAACCCCACCCCAAGCCCGCACTCTAGTCCACATCTCAATTTGGCAAGTAGCTGCACGTATTTTTTTCCATTTAAAGCACTGCCGACTGCTAAGCAAAAATCATGATGCTGCAACCACTGGGACCTGCCCCTAGTCCATGCAACAGTCCCCCTGCTCACGAAGGCAAGAAGAGAGCCCCAGTGTGAGGAGAGTGTGGCAAAACTCACCGTTTACACCAGCCTGACAAACAAGTGCAGAGATGGAGTATCAGGAATCAGACCCGACAAGTGAGCAAGCCCCTGCCTGCCTGGAAATGACCCCATCTGCTGCAGCGTGGTCATGAAAGTACATCATTTCGCAAAGACCCAGGCTTAATGAGATTAGCTTGACGAAAATGACAAACCAAGGTCGAGGGTTGAACAGAAGATGCAGAAACCCAAGACCTATCTCTGAGAGGGTATCCCTTTCAGAGTACCAAATACTGTAACTGATCTCTTGAAAAGCAGGACTAAATTTCACGGATCTCAAATTCTGGATTCCAGTTGACTAGAAAGGGTGGTGGAGTTGTTAGAGTGCAATGAAATAGAACTGAATGACAATGTTTCAACTGTGAAACATGGAATGTTGGGTGAATATTCCAAAAAGTGGACAATTTCTGGCAAAAGGGTGCATATTTATGTGTTTGGCAATGATGATGGGTCCACAATAGTTCGTTCTTAACTTAACTGGTAGATTGTGGGTAAGAAAGACTCTAGATGATAACTCAGGATGGAATCTTGATGGTGGTCTGCAATGATAGTTGATCTTACATTCCATGGGAAGTTTCCATTTTTGTAGATTTTGGACTGTCACTTTTCTGTGCACATTTTAATGATAAAAAATTCTTCCACAGTGTGTATTAAGGGATTTATTTGTGGAATGGTAGAAAGACTTTGTGGATGAAAGCCTTGCATGCAGAAAAATGGTCACGGCATGGATGCAGAATGAATGGCATTGTTGTAAGCGACTTAAACAAATTCTCTGGCCAATTGCCCTGCGTGGTATTACTGTAGCATTGTAAAAAGAGCTTTAAACTTTGGTTAGTTGCAAGTTGTGGAGTAGTGTGGCTCACTGGTTAGAGGCGGCAGACCCGGGAGCAGAAGTCGGCCCGAGACCAGGGTTCAATTCCCGACACGGCAGGGTCGTGGACCTGGCTCAGCGGACTCGATAATTCTCACTTCGGTGCCTACAGTGTCTAATCAGGGGTCCCACTCGGCAACTCTGGGCATTAGCTTCCCTAATCTCCACAACGGCCCCATCAACGCCGGGGATGCCTGGCTCCACCTTGGGGACTCCCAGCAGGGACCATCCCACAGGGAAGACCAGGATGGGTTCCCCAGTGTTATACAGCGCCAGGAAACCTACGGGTAGCAGTGCGCTTTACAAGCTCAAATACATTTAGTTCTTTCACTTAAACTACTGGACTGTTTATGATAGCCATATAAATAAGAGACATGAATGCTCAAGTT
Source organism: Lissotriton helveticus (assembly GCF_964261635.1). Classification (NCBI taxonomy): domain Eukaryota; kingdom Metazoa; phylum Chordata; class Amphibia; order Caudata; family Salamandridae; genus Lissotriton; species Lissotriton helveticus. The sequence goes on from NC_136072.1 coordinate 919,969,697, forward strand.
TGAACAGACAGCTTTCCAAAATCAAGTGAGGAATTGTGTACCCTGGTTCAAAATTAAATTTTGTAGTAAGCTGTGTAAGCAAAATATTTTGGAAATGAACAGCATGGCGATTTCCAAGGTGGCACAAGTCTTTTTCAGTGGTGTGAAATAGGACATTTGAATGAAGAAATGTACTATCAAATATTTACTCCATACTTCTTGGAAGGTGGCAAGTTGAGAATGAAGTCAATTGAAATGTTATGCTTAGTGTTACACCTGGGATCTTTATGGTATTTTTCCCTGTCTTTTTTTGCTTCTGGCCTTCTGTTTTTGACTGTGTGCTGCATTTCATTTTTGCTTGGTTTACAACTGTGAGCACTTGGCTGATCAGTGCTTAAGTGCAAGTACTCCCAGTGTAAATTGTGATTATGATTGGTTATCCCTAATTGGCATATTTGATCTATTGGTAAGTCCCTGGTAAAGTGCCCTGCATGTGTCCCGGGCCTGTAAGTTAAATGCTACTAGTGGGCCTGCAGCACTGATTGTGCCACCTACATGACTAGTCATGACACTATGTCTCAGACCTGTCATTGCAGTGTCTGTGTGGGCAGTTTTGAACTGCTATGTCGAACCAGGAAAGTGCACCCACTTGCCAGGCCCAAACCTTCCCTTTTACTAAATGTAAGGTACTCCTAAGGTAGGCCCAAGATACGCCCATGGCAGGGTGCAGTGTATTTAAAAAGGAATGGCATGCACCAGTGTGTTTTATATATCCTGATAGTGAAATACTGCTACTTGTGTTTTTTATTATTGCAAGGGATATCTCTCCCATAGGTTATCATTGGAGATGCCTTGTAGCCTCTTACAAGTGTAACTTCCAATTGGGAAGAGATAGTGATTTGGAACTTTTGCAGTGTTTTCATTGTGTTACTGTGTGCATATGTACAAATGCTTCGCACATTGACACTAAGATAAGCCTGACTGCTCGTGCCAAGCTACCGAGGGGGTGAGCAGGAGTCATCTTGGGTGTGTAATCACCTTACCCTACCCTGGCTAGAATAAGGGCCCCTACTTCGAGAGGGTGCAAACCACTGCCAGCTAAAGACCCCCATTTCAAACACCAAGGATATGGTGATATTGGTTGCAGATATCAGAAGGGTTTTATTTTTCTAGTAAGCCTGTCATTCATCATGATCAGAACAACATTGAACATAATTGTGAACATCTTGATTTATGGAGGGCTAGTAAAAAGATTGTTCAACTAATTCCAAGGTAGATAGCACACTTATAGGGCCTGACACAGCTGAATTGTGGTATTCTTAGGAACTTATTCCAGCAAGTCGCTGATTGGAATATATAGATTGTGTTGATGAAGGTAGAAATCTTGGTTGTTAATAGGGGAAACTGGCATAGAATTTCATCTAAAGTCTCTGAATTGATATGAACTTGGCTTCTCTTACTCCTACTAAAAAAACAGTGTGTACCAGGCTTATGACTCGGTTAGGCAGTAGTAAGACTGGCTCTTGCGATTCAGATTTGGTAGATTTAAGTTTACCAGGAAAGAGCATCTGCAGGGAAATTTCAAGATCCTGGAGTGTCAGTTATCAAATCATACTAGAAACAAATATGCCCATCAAGCTTTACAATTATGTCATGCTTCAATTTTCTGTAGAAATTGTAAGTTACTGTGATCTGTTCTTACTTGAAAGGGTTGTTGAGATATCAAAAATATCCCATTCTTCACTGGCATATTTTATGGTCAGAACCTCCTTTTCTAAAATGGAATACTTTTTCTCACATGTAGTCAGAATATAGGAAGGATAGATTACAGGATATTCAAGACCATTATCTAGTTGTTCATGCAATAGAACTGACTCCACTGCCTTTTCTCAAGCATCAGTCTCAACAATTATGTTCCAAGTTCAATATGGCTGTATTTATATGAGGCTGCAATAAAGGCCTTTTTGGCCTATACGAGTTTTTTAACTGAGGCCACCAACAGTCCATACTAATTTTGTTTTGCTACACTTACACTGCTCTCACACATGAAGATAAGGATACTGACCTACTTTTAAGCTCCTCCAAATTTAAAATGCCTTCATATTTGCAGAGCATGTAAAAGTTTAAATTTCCTTTATTATGCACATATACAGTATTATTCTACTAATATTGTTTAATTTTCTAGACAGTCCCGGACACCTAATGTAGCCAACAAAGATCCCCAGGGTTCCCGAGACCCAAAGTTAAGAACTGCTTCTTTAATATCTTGGAACAGATTAACATATAGTCTAGCTGAATGACTATAAACTGACGTAAAATATTCAAGAAGGCATGGTTGATAAATCATTAGAAAAAAAGTGGCAGTGTTAATGACCAAAGGCCATTAGTTGGTATTCAGATTGCCCAAAGGGCGTTGAGAAAGCTACCTTCTGTTCATTTCCACTCTTTAGATGAAGAAGGTGGTGCAGAGATCTACTTTAGCAATAATAATTCCATCTTCCCCAGTGGCTTAATTCAAAGTTAATGGATAAAGATCCTTTCATGATGCCATACTTTGACCATGACAGTAAACACAATGTCTTAATTCAAGGTCTTAATTCACAGTTCTTCTTGGGAAAAAATAGGGAATCTCCTGCAGGTGACACTGTGCAAGCTATTAAGCCATTCTGAGGGTTATTGTGCAGATATTGTCTCAAAACTTCTTTTTCCTCTTCTGATAGAAAATAGATTTTTCCATGCAGAATTATTACAACAGGAGTAGTGGAAATTGCTGATGTGAGGGAAGAAAACAATTTGTGGGTTTATCGAAAATGTCTGCACAGGTTCAGTCATAGACTGGCACTGAACTAATTGAGCCTATATCCCCGGGATTAGGAGAATTTGCAAGCCGAGTTTCCACGGGTGACCAATAACTTTCTGTGACAAAACAATCTTCTTGATAAAACGAAGATGACAGCAACACACTTCTGGGGACCCAATTTATGTAATGATTGCATCTTTCTAACCCGGGAATACCCAGCGTAACAAAGTATTTAGGAGAGGGGATAAGAACGAAATTACAGTATACATAAAAGAACCAAGAGAAACTAATAATGGAATGGTTTCTCTTTCATTGGACCTGAAGATATAGAACACCTGTCCATAGTCTGAATTTGTTCATGAATACTTATTTTTAGTCTTTAGGCTTTGTTGGCATTAAATGACTTCTGGCCCAGTCTGAGTTCATTTACAAAAGGGTGGAACAGAAATGGCCAAAGCAGAATCTAGCTGTAGCAGTAAAGCAGGCGCAATTTAGAATGTGCGTATCCAAGATAAGGAAAGCATTTCACATCTCTTCTTCTCTTTCTCAAAGAAGGTGAGTTCCAGTGTTTCCCAGACCTCTTGAATGCCTTATAGGGCAATCCCATACAACATGTCCTGGATCAACACACTATATAGGCACAATCTAGATTTCTGTTTACACTCCTTCTGGGTTTCTGATGAACGACGGATTCTCTGGCCTTTTGGCAATATAATGAAATACTGATTAAACTCCTCTTTTGTTATGTCTTACAGTCTTTCCTGCAAATGATTTTTGTTCAATATGGAAACTTTAGTCTTGTCAGATAGGGATTAGCACCTGACCAGTTAATCCTTTATCTTGTTTCTTAGTCCTCACCAAAAAAAGTAATTTGTTCCACCCAGGCGGTTTCTGCAGCAAGTTGCCTACATTAGCTTCTGAGTTTCCCTGTTGAATTTCACAGAGTGACTTTTCAGCTGAAAAGTCTCAATCTATTCGCTCAACGCCTGCATTTTTAAATTAGTCAGAAAGTTGTAATAATTACTTAAACCTGGGTTATTGCTGTTGATCAAAAGGGTAGCCAATGTTGCTCTAGCAAGAGATCCAATTAAATAGCCAACTTAAGCTCAGTCTGAAAATGATTGCCAAGGTCTAAAGATGAAATCAGCTGTCAAAGAATCCAAACACTCCTTCAATTTTGTTGGGTCGCCAGAAAAATGTGGAGCACCAGGAATCAGCAGAGGAATATCTTCAAGTCTAGTTGTTAGGGTTATTTTAAGGGCTGCATTCTGTGGAGTCTGTTGCTGGATTACTTCTTCCAAATTGACATCTTGAATAAAGTGTTGAATAACTGCAGTCATATCCATTCCTTGATCCATATTGGAAATATTTCAGGAAGTTTGTTGGCATTGCAACCTTTCAAGGACTGTGGACTGAATCTTCTGAGAACTCCTATACTCCAAGGTACGGGAGACACCTAATAGCAGCCACCGTGATCTTTCAGAATACTTTGTTCAGTTCAGCAGCCTTAAAAAACTCAAAAACAGGAACTGACCAACAAGAAAAAGAAATATTTTACCCTCCATATTGGAATAGGAATGTTCTTAAAATAAGTCTTTCAGTCACCATCTTGGAATGCTTAGTTTGGAAAACTTGGCATGGAAATTATTGGAGGCATGTTTTACCTTCTGACATAATACCAAAACACCTGTCGGTCGTGTGGAAGTTTCTAAAAAGAAAACCAACCTGCAGAGCAACACTAACTGCCACGTGAGAGATACGAAGCCGGGTCCACCAGACTCGCGCCTCACAGTGCCTCCTGGCTGCCCTAAGGCAAAAAGAAATATCGTGGAGCAAGGAGAGTCCACAAACAATAGCTGAGTCGCTGCACCCAGAATCTGACGAGAGAAGCAGGTCCGTCCCTGCTGGCTGGAAATGACTGCCTCTGCCGCACGCACTCGTAGCAAAAACAGAGTGTAGGATCGTGAGCCAGCCAACCCTCAACAGGAGCTGGTCAAGAACCTCCGAAACAAAGCAATGCTGTTGTCAAGACCAAGGACAGGTTGCCCGGCAGCTCTTCAAAGGTGGTTGACCGGAGAGGCCAGAAAGGGGCCAGTGAACCAATCCGCCACGGCACCCGGGAGAGACCCGGGAGCACAGAGCAAATGTATCCTCGGCACCATGGACAGCTCCCTGCAGCAGCCCCTGCTTCAAGTGTGAGATCCTCAAAGGGCAGGAGATCTCTGAATGCGAGGCTCATTGACTACTCTAAACAACTGCGATGCACACAGGTTCACCGGACTGCTGTTATTCCTACCACAATCCTTCCACTAGGCTGTGCTTTGGAAGCGAGCACGACGACAGGGAGGAGCTGGGGCACTGAATTATGAGCCTACACAGCAAGCCTTCAAGAAAGACTCTTCCAAATAGCCTAACATTCATAAACACCTGGGACAGATACTGGTACGCAAGCATTAATGCCAGAAATACAGATCCATTGACACAACGCTACACGTATGCAGCATCTAAAACAGAACCAGAGGACTTGGGAGTACACTGCATTCAGCACCAGGGCCAGAGACACAGAGGTAAACTTTCATCAGCATCTAGGACTGATGCAGGGGACAGGGACGTGGACTGCCTTCAGCACCAGGACCAGAGATGCAAAATTAAACTTCCAACAGCATCTAGGACAGGTGCAAGGGACAGAGACGTAAACTGCCGTCCACACCAGACCCGCCGTCCACACCAGACTCAAGGACACAGAGTTAAACTTCCATCTGCACCTAGGGCAGATGCAGAGTACAGAACGTAAACTGCCTTCAGAACCTAGGGTAGAGCCACAGACAAAGCGTTAAACTCCCATAAGCATCTAGGACAGGCTCAGAGGACTGAGATGTTAACTGCCTTCAGCACTAGGGCAAGAGCTACAAACACAGAGCTAAACTTCCATCAGCATCTAGGATTGATGCAGAGGACAGAGATGTCAAGTAACCTTAAGCGCCAGAGCCACTGACAAAAATTTTAAGTCCCATCAGCATCTAGGACAGATGCAGAGGACCCATATCTAACTGCCTTCAGCACCAGGGCCAGAGCCACAGACACAGAGTTAAACTCCATCAGAATCTAGGACAGATGCAGAGAACACCAGAGCCAGAGCCACAGGGCAGAGACATAAACCTCACCAGCACAAGAGACAAAGAGTTAAACTTCCACCAGCAACTACAACAAATGCAGAGGACTCAGGCGTAAACTGCCTTCAGCACCAGGGCCAGAGACAGAAAGTTAAACTTCCATCAGCATCTCGGACAAATGCAGAGCACAGAGACGTAAACTGCCTTCGGAACCTAGGATAGAGCCACAGACAAAGAGTTAAACTCCCATTAGCATCTAGGACGGATGCAGAGGAGAGACATAAACTGCCTTAAGCACCGGGGCTAGAGTCACAGACACAGAATTAAACTCCCATCAGCATCTAGGACAGATGCAGAGGGCAAAGATAATAACTGTCTTCTGCAACGGGACAAGAGATCCAGAGTTAAACTCCCATTAGAATCTAGCGCAGATGTAGAGTACTCAGGAGTAAGCTGCCTTTAGCACCAGGACTACTGCCACAGACATGTAGTTAAACTCCCATAAACATCTAGGACAGGTTTAGAGGACTGAGATGTTATCTGCCTTCAGCACCAGGGCAGCGCTACAGATACAGAGCTAAACTTCCATCAGCATCTAGGAGAGATGCAGAGGACAGAGACATCAACTACCTTCAGGACCAGGGCCAGAGCCACAGACAGAAATGTAAACTTCCCTCAGCATCTAAGAAAGATGCAGAAGACCCATATTTAAACTGCCTTCAGTACCAGGGCCAGAGCCACAGACACAGATTTAAACTCCACCAGCATCTAGGACAGAAGCAGAGAACTCAGGAGTAAACTACCTGCAGCACCACAGCCAGAGACACACAGTTAGACTTCCATAAGCATCTCGGACAGGTGCAGAGGACCGATTTGTAAACATTGGCAGTTTGTGCAGGTAAAGCGCAGTGAGGCAGGGGGTGGGTAGAGTGGGGCGGGGCAGGAAAGTTGGAGCCAACAGATGACAGAATAGGGAAACATAAATACATAAATCAATCCTCTTCCATCGTTTGTCATTATCCCCCCGGCCAGCACAACTGCGCTTAACTGCATGCACTGCTGCTGGCTGTAAACTGCCTTCAGCACCAGCGCCAGAGCGACAGAGTTAAACTTCCGTCAGCATCCAGGACAGTTGCTGAGGACCGAGATATAAACTGCCTGCAGCACCGGGGCCAGGGCCACATACACAGAGTTAAACTCAATCTGCCTCTAGGAAAGCTGCAGAGAACTCAGGAGTACACTGCCTTCAGCACCAGGGCCAGAAACACTTCCATCAGCATCTAAGACAGATGCAGAGTACAGAGACATAAACTGCCTTTGCCACCTAGGTTAGAGCCACAGTCAAATAATTAAACTCCCATAAGCATCTAGGACAGATGCAGAGGACAGAGACATACACTGCATTGAGCACCAGGGCCACAGTCACAGACACAGAGTTAAACTCCCATCAGCATCTAAGACAGATGCAGAAGACCCATATGTAAACTGCCTTCAGCACCAGGGCCAGAGACACAAACTCAGAGTTAACCCCTTCATTGCGTGTGTCGGCCAATGGCCGTCGCAAGCTATACCTCCGTAGTGCTGCGCACGTCCGTTGGGCGACGCGGCCCCACTCGTGCACGGAAACATCCGCACTGCGGTGGATTCTACGCCGCGCTAAAGGGGTTAAACTCCATCAGCATCTAGGACAGATGCAGGGAACTCAGGAGTAAACTACCTTGAGCACCACAGCCAGAGACACAGAGTTAATCTTCCATCAGCATCTAGGAGAGATGCAGAGGACAGAGATGTAAATTGCCTTCAGCACCAGGGGTAGAGCGACAGACACAGAGTTAAACTCCCATAAGCATCTAGGACAGATGCAAAGGACAGAGACATAAACAACCTTCAGCACCAGAGCTACAGACACAGAGCAACTAGGAAAGATGCAGAGAACTCAGTAGTACACTGCCTCCAGCACCAGGGCCAGAGCCACAGAGTTAAACTTCAATCGGCATCTAGGACAGATGTAGAAGAAAGAGGTGTAAACTACCTACAGCACCAGGGCCAGAGCCACAGACACAGAGCATCTAGGAAAGATGCAGAGAACTCAGGAGTTCACTGCCTTCAGCACCAGGGCCAGAGCCACAGAGTTAAACTTCCATCAGCCTCTATGTCAGATGCAGAGGACAGACACATAAACAGCATTTGACACTGGGGCTAGAGCCACAGAAACGGAGTTATACGCCATCAGTGTCTAGGACAGGTGCAGAGGCCTCAAGTGAAAACTGCTTTCAGCACCAGGGCCAGAACCACAGACACAGAGTTAAACTTCCATCAGCATCTAGGACAGATGCAGAGGACACAGACGTAAACTGCCTTCAGCATCAGGGCCACAGTCACCGGCACAGAGTTAAACTTCCATCAGTATCTAGGACAGATGCAGAGGGCAAAGATATTAACTGCCTTCTGCACCGACACAAGAGATCCAGAGTTAAACGCCCATCAGCATCTAGCACAGATGTAGGGTACTCAGGAGTAAGCTGCCTTTAGCACCAGCACTACTGCCACAGACATGTAGTTAAACTCCCATACACATCTAGGACAGGTTCAGAGGAGTGAGGTGTTAACTGCCTTCAGCACCAGGGCCACATACATACATTTTAATTCCCATCAACATCTATGAGAGATGCAGAGGACCCATATGTAAACTGCATCCAGCACCAGGGCCAGAGCCACAGACACAGATTAAAACTCCATCAGCATCTAGAATAGACGCAGAGAACTCAGGAGTGAAATGCCTTTAGCGCCAGGGCAAGAGACACAGAGTTAATCTTCCATCAGCCTCTAGGTCAGATGCAGAGGACAGACACATAAACTGCCTTTTACACTGGGGCTAAAGCCACAGACACAGAGTTAAACGCCCACAAGCATCTAGGACAGGTGCAGAGGACCGAGATGTATATAGTGGCGGACCGTGCAGGTAAGCGTGGTGAGGCGGGCGTGTTCAGGAAGGGTGGAAGTCAACAGACGACGGAATATGGAAAAATAAATACATACATTATTTTCTGTTATCTGTCGACTTCCTCCTTGTACTGCCCCACCGTGCGTAACTGCACGGACCGCTGCTGGATGTAAACTGCCTTCAGCAGCAGGGCCAGAGCCACAGACACAGTTAAACTCCAATAAGCATCTAGGACAGATGCAAAGGATTCAGGAGTAAACTGCCTTCAGCACCACGGCCAGAGACACAGAGTTAAACTTCCATCAGCATCTTTCCTAGAGGACAGAGATGTAAACTGCCTTCGGCACAAGACCTAGAGCCACAAACACAAAGTTAAGCTCCTATCAGCACATAAGAAAGATTCAGAGGACAGACACGTAAACTGCATTCAGCACCTAGGGTAGCGCCACAGACACAGAGTTAAACTCCCAAAAGCACCTACGACAGATGCAGTGGACAGAGAGGTAAACTGCCTTTGACACCAGGGCTAGAGCCACAGACACAGAGTGAAATGGCCATCAGCGTCTAGGACAGGTGCAGAGAACCGAGATTTAAACAGCAGCGGTCCATGGAGGTAAGGGCGGCGAAGCTGGGCATGGCAGAGTGGGCAAAAGGAGGGTAAGTCGACAGACGACAGAATAGGGGAAAATAAATAATTAAATCCTATTCCGTCGTCTGTCGAAATCCACCCCTGCCCCGCCCTACCGCGCTTACGTGCGTGAAATACTGCTGGGTGTAAACTGCCTTCAGCACCAGGCCAGAGGCACAGAGTTAAACTTCCATCAGCATCTAAGACAAAGGCTAAGGACCGAGACGTAAACTGCCTTCCCTTCCTGGGCCAGAGCTACAGACAAAGTTAAATTCCCATCAGCATCTGGGACAGATGCAGAGGACTCATGAGTAAATTGCCTTCAGCACCAGGGCGAGAGACACAGAGTTAAATGCCATCAGCATCTAGGACAGGTGCAGAGGACAGAGATGTAAACAGCGTTAAGGCGTGGGTGGGAGGGGGATGAAGTCGACAAAAGATGGAATTGGGAAAAATAAATAAATCCTATTGTTGTCTGTCAACATCCCCCTGCCCCACCACCACACTGCACCACCACGCTTCCCTGCACGGACCAATGCTGGATGTAAACTGCCTTCAGCACCAGGGCCAGAGCCACAGACACAGAGTTAAACTCCCATCTGCATCCAATACAGATGCAGAGGACTCAGATGTAAACCTCGTTCAGCACCAGGGCCAGAGACAAAGAGAGAAACTTCCATCAGCATCTAGGAGAGATGCAGAGCACAGAGACGTAAACTGCCTTCAGCACCAGGGCCAGAGCCACAGATACAGAGATAAACTCCCATAAGCACCTAGGCCTCCGAGGCCAGGGATAGATAGATACAGCGGCACAAAGGCTATCTTTAATTAACCCAAGACATGAAACCAGGGACAGATTTGAGGGCAGAGAGGTAAACTGCCTCCCACACCAAGACAGAGTCAGGGACAGAGTAGTAAACTGTCCTCAGCCCTGAGCATAGTAGGGATTGATGTGGGCTCAAGGAAGAAAACTGTTTCCAGCACAAGTGCCAGATCCGAGGATAGGAAGGTAACCTGTTTTCAGCACATGGGACAGATACAAGAACACAAAGGTAGTCTCTTATTAGCAGGGACAGACCCAGGGAAACATAGTTGAACTACCTTCAGCACCAGAGACATATCCAAGGAAGAGAACGGTACATTGTCCTGAGGAAGATGGACAGAGAGGACATTTTGTAGTTAGAGGGCAGGGTCTGTAAACTAGAGTCAAGACCCATTCAGATGCGAGGTAAGTTTTTTATTCATTGTTAGGCTCCTAGGTTACAGTCATAGCAGGTAGGGCCTGTTAGTGCACCGTTCTCCCTCCAGCTGTGACAACTACCGGGATTCACCAGATGAGGAAGTAATGTTGTGTCAAAATCATACTGATGAATGGTAGCTAATCCACACTGGCGCTTCTACAATATGTGATGTAGGTTGAATAGTGTGCTTGGTTTGCAGAAGTCTCCTCAACCCATCACCCTTCAGCCCCCAGCCACTCCAGTGTACAACAAGATTTCACAGCACTGCCAGTGACTGGAGGAAAACTACTTAACCACCAACATATAGAATTGCATCCAGCGACCAGTTCAATGGCTAAGAAGTATTCACCCTTCAGATCTAAGCCTGTGTTACTCGCTTGTCTGAGATACATGACCTTGGTTAAACCATCTGACATTGCTCTGCAACAGATTGACAAGACCTGATTCTGCCATGTTCTGTCAAGATCTGATTTCATTTTCCTCTAGTTTTGCCAGTGCTCTCAAGTTTCATGCATCAGTAGCTCAATCGCTCCAGGACACTGACTGCATCCTGGCACCTGCAATGCCATCTACCCCAGCTTAAATTCAGGACCACAAGTACCAGAATGGCAAGAAAACCCCGGACTGAATAAGCTACTCATACTGAGATGTTTAAGAGGTCAATGTTGATGGTCGCAGTGTTTTTGGTGGATTAAATCGTTTACGTTTTTGCAGACTGATCACTTTTTTGAGAAACTCATCAACCTTTGTGGTAGCTTCTAACAGAGTGCAAAAATGAAACAACAGAATTTAGATGCGCAATCGCTACAGAATTTCCCCAAAGTGTGACTACTTACATTCTTGAGGAAAAAGAAAATCAAATTGAGTCGTTGGTACTCTTTCAAACATTTGATTGCGAACCGTGGTGCCAGAAGAGGTCAGGAAAAGACAAGCATAAAAGAAACAGGCTTTAGGCGACTTGCACCCAAAAATTAGACAGGTCACCAGACCTTTGAAAGAGATGCAAGCTGTTTCCAGCACCAGGTACAGATCCGAGGAAAGAAAAGAAGACTGTCTTCAGGAGCTGGCCCAGCGGATAAGGAGACACAGGGGTAAATTGTCGTCAGCAATAACAAATGAACAAGGGGACCCGGAGAAAATTGTATTCGGCGCCAGAGACACAGAGCCAGGACTAGATATTCAACAGAGAGGTGAACTGCCTTCGGCATCAGAGACACCTCAGAGGACACAGGGATAAACTTTCTTTAGCATCAGAGACAGCTCAGAGGAAATAGAGATAAACTTGCTTTAGCATCGGAGACAGCTCCGACGACACAGAGATAAACTTGCTTCAGCATCAGAGACAGCTACGAGGACACAGAGATAAACTTGCTTCAGCATCAGAGACAGCTACGAGGACACAGAGATAAACACAGAGATAAACTTGCTTTAGCATCAGAGACAGCTTCGAAGACACAGAGATAAACTTGCTTTAGCATCAGAGACAGCTCCAAAGACACTGAGATAAACTTACTCTAGCATCAGAGACAGCTCCGCAGACACAGAGGTAAACTTGCTCTACCATCAGAGACAGCGCCGAAGACACAGAGATAAACTTTCTCTAGCATCACAGACAGCTCCGAAGACACAGAGATAAACTTGCCTTAGCATCAGAGACAGCTCCGAGGACACAGAGATAAACTTGCTCTAGCATCGGAGACAGCGCCGAAGACACAGAGATAAACTTTCTCTAGCATCACAGACAGCTCCGAAGACACAGACATAAACTTGCCTTAGCATCAGAGACAGCTCAGAGGACACAGAGATAAACTTGCTTTAGCATCAGAGACAGCGCCGAAGACACAGACATAAACTTGCTCTAGCATCGGAGACAGCGCCGAAGACACAGAGATAAACTTGCTTTAGCATCAGAGATAGCTCAGAGGACACAGAGATAAACTTGCTCTAGCATCAGAGACAGCACTGAAGACACAGAGTTAAACTTGCTTTAGCATCAGAGACAGCGCCGAAGACACAGAGATAAACTTGCTTTAGCATCAGAGACAGCGCCGAAGACACAGAGATAAACTTGCTTTAGAATCAGAGACAACTCCGATGACACAGAGATTAACTTGCTTTAGCATCAGAGACAGCTCAGAGGACACAGAGATAAACTTGCTTTAGAATCAGAGACAGCTCCGATGACACAGAGATTAACTTGCTTTAGCATCAGAAACAGCTCAGAGGACACAGAGATAAAGTTGATTTAGCATCAGAGACAGCTCAGATGACACAGAGATAAACTTGCTTCAGCATCAGAGACAGCTCTGATGACACAGAGATAAACTTGCTTTAGCATCGGAGACAGCTCCGAAGACACAGAGATAAACTTGCTTTTGCATCAGAGACATCTCAGAGGACAGAGATAAACTTGCTTCAGCATCAGAGACAGCGCCGAAGACACAGAGATAAACTTGCTTTAGCATCAGAGACACCTCAGAGGACACAGAGATAACTTGCTTTAGCATCAGAGACAGCTCAGAGGACACAGAGATAAACTTGCTTTAGCATCAGAGACAGCTCAGAGGACACAGAGATAAACTTGCTTTCAGGGCCGGACTGGGAGTCAAAACCGGCCCTGGCAAAGTGCTTGGCCGGACGCCCTTCCCCCGGGCGGTTTGTGGGTGCTGCAGAGCTCCTTGCCATGGCCGGTTTTCGGCCGATTTTGTTACAGGGCCGATTTTGCTGCAAAAACGTCCCTGTAACAAACACGGCCCGAAGGGGTCCCAATACGGCTCCCACCCGTGTGGCGCACCAGGGGATTGCCCGGTGCCCGCTACGGCCAGTCCGGCCCTGCTTGCTTTAGCATCAGAGACAGCGCCGAAGACACAGAGATAAACTTGCTTCAGCATCAGAGACAGCGTTGAAGACACAGAGATAAACTTGCTTTAGCATCAGAGACAGCGCCGAAGACACAGAGATAAACTTGCTTTAGCATCAGAGACAGCTCAGAGGACACAGAGATAAACTTGCTTTAGCATCAGAGACAGCTCAGAGGACACAGAGATAAACTTGCTTTAGCATCAGAGACAGCTCAGAGGACACAGAGATAAACTTGTTTTAGCATCAGAGACAGCGCTGAAGACACAGACATAAACTTGCTTTAGCATCAGAGACAGCGCCGAAGACACAGAGATAAACTTGCTTTAGAATCAGAGACAGCTCCAATGACACAGAGATAAACTTGATTTAGCATCAGAGACAGCTCCAATGACACAGAGATAAACTTGATTTAGCATCAGAGACAGCTCCGATAACACAGAGATAAACTTGATTTAGCATCAGAGACAGCTCCAATGACACAGAGATAAACTTGATTTAGCATCAGAGACAGCTCCGATGACACAGAGATAAACTTGATTTAGCATCAGGGACAGCTTCGATGACACAGAGATAAACTTACTTTAGCATCAGAGACAGCACTGAAGACACAGAGATAAACTTGCTTTAGAATCAGAGACAGCTCCAATGACACAGAGATAAACTTGATTTAGCATCAGAGACAGCTCCGATGACACAGAGATAAACTTGATTTAGCATCAGAGACAGCTCCGATAACACAGAGATAAACTTGATTTAGCATCAGAGACAGCTCCAATGACGCAGAGATAAACTTGATTTAGCATCAGAGACAGCTCCGATGACACAGAGATAAACTTGATTTAGCATCAGGGACAGCTTCGATGACACAGAGATAAACTTACTTTAGCATCAGAGACAGCACTGAAGACACAGAGATAAACTTGCTTTAGCATCAGAGACAGCTCAGAGGACACAGAGATAAACTTGCTTTAGCATCAGAGACAGCTCAGAGGACACAGAGATAAACTTGCTTTAGCATCAGAGACAGCTCCGAGGACAGAGAGATAAACTTGCTCTAGCATCAGAGACAGCGCCGAAGACACAGACATAAACTTTCTTTAGCATCAGAGACAGCTCAGAGGAAATAGAGATAAACTTGCTTTAGCATCGGAGACAGCTCCGACGACACAGAGATAAACTTGCTTCAGCATCAGAGACAGCTACGAGGACACAGAGATAAACTTGCTTCAGCATCAGAGACAGCTACGAGGACACAGAGATAAACACAGAGATAAACTTGCTTTAGCATCAGAGACAGCTTCGAAGACACAGAGATAAACTTGCTTTAGCATCAGAGACAGCTTCGAAGACACTGAGATAAACTTGCTTTAGCATCAGAGACAGCTCCAAAGACACTGAGATAAACTTACTCTAGCATCAGAGACAGCTCCGCAGACACAGAGTTAAACTTGCTCTACCATCAGAGACAGCGCCGAAGACACAGAGATAAACTTTCTCTAGCATCACAGACAGCTCCGAAGACACAGAGATAAACTTGCCTTAGCATCAGAGACAGCTCCGAGGACACAGAGATAAACTTGCTCTAGCATCGGAGACAGCGCCGAAGACACAGAGATAAACTTTCTCTAGCATCACAGACAGCTCCGAAGACACAGACATAAACTTGCCTTAGCATCAGAGACAGCTCCGAGGACACAGAGATAAACCTGCTTTAGCATCAGAGACAGCGCCGAAGACACAGACATAAACTTGCTCTAGCATCGGAGACAGCGCCGAAGACACAGAGATAAACTTGCTTTAGCATCAGAGATAGCTCAGAGGACACAGAGATAAACTTGCTCTAGCATCAGAGACAGCACTGAAGACACAGAGTTAAACTTGCTTTAGCATCAGAGACAGCGCCGAAGACACAGAGATAAACTTGCTTTAGCATCAGAGACAGCGCCGAAGACACAGAGATAAACTTGCTTTAGAATCAGAGACAACTCCGATGACACAGAGATTAACTTGCTTTAGCATCAGAGACAGCTCAGAGGACACAGAGATAAACTTGCTTTAGAATCAGAGACAGCTCCGATGACACAGAGATTAACTTGCTTTAGCATCAGAGACAGCTCAGAGGACACAGAGATAAAGTTGATTTAGCATCAGAGACAGCTCAGATGACACAGAGATAAACTTGCTTCAGCATCAGAGACAGCTCTGATGACACAGAGATAAACTTGCTTTAGCATCGGAGACAGCTCCGAAGACACAGAGATAAACTTGCTTTTGCATCAGAGACATCTCAGAGGACAGAGATAAACTTGCTTCAGCATCAGAGACAGCGCCGAAGACACAGAGATAAACTTGCTTTAGCATCAGAGACAGCTCAGAGGACACAGAGATAACTTGCTTTAGCATCAGAGACAGCTCAGAGGACACAGAGATAAACTTGCTTTAGCATCAGAGACAGCTCAGAGGACACAGAGATAAACTTGCTTTCAGGGCCGGACTGGGAGTCAAAACCGGCCCTGGCAAAGTGCTTGGCCGGCCGCCCTCCCCCCGGGCGGTTTGTGGGTACTGCAGAGCTCCTTGCCATGGCTGGTTTTCGGCCGATTTTGTTACAGGGCCGATTTTGCTGCAAAAACGTCCCTGTAACAAAAACGGCCCGAAGGGGTCCCAATACGGCTCCCACCCGTGTGGCGCACCAGGGGATTGCCCGGTGCCCGCTACGGCCAGTCCGGCCCTGCTTGCTTTAGCATCAGAGACAGCGCCGAAGACACAGAGATAAACTTGCTTTAGCATCAGAGACAGCGTTGAAGACACAGAGATAAACTTGCTTTAGCATCAGAGACAGCGCCGAAGACACAGAGATAAACTTGCTTTAGCATCAGAGACAGCTCAGAGGACACAGAGATAAACTTGCTTTAGCATCAGAGACAGCTCAGAGGACACAGAGATAAACTTGCTTTAGCATCAGAGACAGCTCAGAGGACACAGAGATAAACTTGTTTTAGCATCAGAGACAGCGCTGAAGACACAGACATAAACTTGCTTTAGCATCAGAGACAGCGCCGAAGACACAGAGATAAACTTGCTTTAGAATCAGAGACAGCTCCAATGACACAGAGATAAACTTGATTTAGCATCAGAGACAGCTCCGATGACACAGAGATAAACTTGATTTAGCATCAGAGACAGCTCCGATAACACAGAGATAAACTTGATTTAGCATCAGAGACAGCTCCAATGACACAGAGATAAACTTGATTTAGCATCAGAGACAGCTCCGATGACACAGAGATAAACTTGATTTAGCATCAGGGACAGCTTCGATGACACAGAGATAAACTTACTTTAGCATCAGAGACAGCACTGAAGACACAGAGATAAACTTGCTTTAGCATCAGAGACAGCTCAGAGGACACAGAGATAAACTTGCTTTAGCATCAGAGACAGCTCAGAGGACCCAGAGATAAACTTGCTTTAGCATCAGAGACACCTCAGAGGACACAGAGATAAACTTGTTTTAGCATCAGAGACAGCGCCGAAGACACAGACATAAACTTGCTTTAGCATCAGAGACAGCGTCGAAGACACAGAGATAAACTTGCTTTAGCATCAGAGACAGCGCCGAATACACAGAGATAAACTTGCTTTAGCATCAGAGACAGCGCCGAAGACACAGAGATAAACTTGCTTTAGAATCAGAGACAGCTCCAATGACACAGAGATAAACTTGATTTAGCATCAGAGACAGCTCCGATGACACAGAGATAAACTTGATTTAGCATCAGAGACAGCTCCGATAACACAGAGATAAACTTGATTTAGCATCAGAGACAGCTCCAATGACGCAGAGATAAACTTGATTTAGCATCA
Source organism: Lissotriton helveticus (assembly GCF_964261635.1). Taxonomy (NCBI): domain Eukaryota; kingdom Metazoa; phylum Chordata; class Amphibia; order Caudata; family Salamandridae; genus Lissotriton; species Lissotriton helveticus. Next base: position 919,987,128 of record NC_136072.1, read on the forward strand.
GAGACAGCTCCGATGACACAGAGATAAACTTGATTTAGCATCAGGGACAGCTTCGATGACACAGAGATAAACTTACTTTAGCATCAGAGACAGCACTGAAGACACAGAGATAAACTTGCTTTAGCATCAGAGACAGCTCAGAGGACACAGAGATAAACTTGCTTTAGCATCAGAGACAGCTCAGAGGACACAGAGATAAACTTGCTTTAGCATCAGAGACAGCTCCTAGGACACAGAGATAAACTTGCTCTAGCATCAGAGACAGCGCCGAAGACACAGACATAAACTTGCTTTAGCATCAGAGACAGCGTCGAAGACACAGAGATAAACTTGCTTTAGCATCAGAGACAGCGCCGAATACACAGAGATAAACTTGCTTTAGCATCAGAGACAGCACCAAAGACACAGAGATAAACTTGCTTTAGCATCAGAGACAGCTCAGAGGACACAGAGATAAACTTGCTTTAGAATCAGAGACAGCTCCGATGACACAGAGATTAACTTGCTTTAGCATCAGAGACAGCTCAGAGGACACAGAGATAAAGTTGATTTAGCATCCGAGACAGCTCCGATGACACAGAGATAAACTTGCTTCAGCATCAGAGACAGCTCTGATGACACAGAGATAAACTTGCTTTAGCATCAGAGACAGCTCAGAGGACACAGAGATAAACTTGCTTTAGCATCAGAGACAGCTCAGAGGACACAGAGATAAAGTTGATTTAGCATCAGAGACAGCTCCGATGACACAGAGATAAACTTGCTTCAGCATCAGAGACAGCTCTGATGACACAGAGATAAACTTGCTTTGGCATCGGAGACAGCTCCGAAGACACAGAGATAAACTTGCTTTAGCATCAGAGACATCTCAGAGGACAGAGATAAACTTGCTTTAGCATCAGAGACAGCGCCGAAGACACAGAGATAAACTTGCTTTAGCATCAGAGACAGCTCAGAGGACACAGAGATAACTTGCTTTAGCATCAGAGACAGCTCAGAGGACACAGAAATAAACTTGCTTTAGCATCAGAGACAGCTCAGAGGACACAGAGATAAACTTGCTTTCAGGGCCGGACTGGGAGTCAAAACCGGCCCTGGCAAAGTGCTTGGCCGGCCGCCCTCCCCCCCGGGGGTTTGTGGGTGCCGCCGAGCTCCTTGCCATGGCCGGTTTTCGGCCGATTTTGTTACAGGGCCGATTTTGCTGCAAAAACGGCCCTGTAACAAAAACGGCCCGAAGGGGTCCCAATACGGCTCCCACCCGTGTGGCGCACCGGGGGATTGCCCGGTGCCCGCTACGGCCAGTCCGGCCCTGCTTGCTTTAGCATCAGAGACAGCGCCGAAGACACAGAGATAAACTTGCTTCAGCATCAGAGACAGCGTTGAAGACACAGAGATAAACTTGCTTTAGCATCAGAGACAGCTCAGAGGACACAGAGATAAACTTGCTTTAGCATCAGAGACAGCTCAGAGGACACAGAGATAAACTTACTTTAGCATCAGAGACAGCTCAGAGGACACATAAATAAACTTGTTTTAGCATCAGAGACAGCGCCGAAGACACAGACATAAACTTGCTTTAGCATCATAGACAGCGTCGAAGACACAGAGATAAACTTGCTTTAGCATCAGAGACAGCGCTGAATACACAGAGATAAACTTGCTTTAGCATCAGAGACAGCGCCGAAGACACAGAGATAAACTTGCTTTAGAATCAGAGACAGCTCCAATGACACAGAGATAAACTTGATTTAGCATCAGATACAGCTCCGATGACACAGAGATAAACTTGATTTAGCATCAGAGACAGCTCCGATAACACAGAGATAAACTTGATTTAGCATCAGAGACAGCTCCAATGACACAGAGATAAACTTGATTTAGCATCAGAGACAGCTCCGATGACACAGAGATAAACTTACTTTAGCATCAGAGACAGCTCAGAGGACACATAAATAAACTTGTTTTAGCATCAGAGACAGCGCCGAAGACAAAGACATAAACTTGCTTTAGCATCATAGACAGCGTCGAAGACACAGAGATAAACTTGCTTTAGCATCAGAGACAGCGCTGAATACACAGAAATAAACTTGCTTTAGCATCAGAGACAGCGCCGAAGACACAGAGATAAACTTCCTTTAGAATCAGAGACAGCTCCAATGACACAGAGATAAACTTGATTTAGCATCAGAGACAGCTCCGATGACACAGAGATAAACTTGATTTAGCATCAGAGACAGCTCCGATAACACAGAGATAAACTTGATTTAGCATCAGAGACAGCTCCGATGACACAGAGATAAACTTGCTTCAGCATCAGAGACAGCTCTGATGACACAGAGATAAACTTGCTTTAGCATCGGAGACAGCTCCGAAGACACAGAGATAAACTTGCTTTAGCATCAGAGACATCTCAGAGGACAGAGATAAACTTGCTTTAGCATCAGAGACAGCTCAGAGGACACAGAGATAACTTGCTTTAGCATCAGAGACAGCTCAGAGGACACAGAAATAAACTTGCTTTAGCATCAGAGACAGCTCAGAGGACACAGAGATAAACTTGCTTTCAGGGCCGGACTGCGAGTCAAAACCGGCCCTGGCAAAGTGCTTGGCCGGCCGCCCTCCCCCCGGGGGTTTGTGGGTGCCGCCGAGCTCCTTGCCATGGCCGGTTTTCGGCCGATTTTGTTACAGGGCCGATTTTGCTGCAAAAACGGCCCTGTAACAAAAACGGCCCGAAGGGGTCCCAATACGGCTCCCACCCGTGTGGCGCACCGGGGGATTGCCCGGTGCCCGCTACGGCCAGTCCGGCCCTGCTTGCTTTAGCATCAGAGACAGCGCCGAAGACACAGAGATAAACTTGCTTCAGCATCAGAGACAGCGTTGAAGACACAGAGATAAACTTGCTTTAGCATCAGAGACAGCTCAGAGGACACAGAGATAAACTTGCTTTAGCATCAGAGACAGCTCAGAGGACACAGAGATAAACTTACTTTAGCATCAGAGACAGCTCAGAGGACACATAAATAAACTTGTTTTAGCATCAGAGACAGCGCCGAAGACACTGACATAAACTTGCTTTAGCATCATAGACAGCGTCGAAGACACAGAGATAAACTTGCTTTAGCATCAGAGACAGCGCTGAATACACAGAGATAAACTTGCTTTAGCATCAGAGACAGCGCCGAAGACACAGAGATAAACTTGCTTTAGAATCAGAGACAGCTCCAATGACACAGAGATAAACTTGATTTAGCATCAGAGACAGCTCCGATAACACAGAGATAAACTTGATTTAGCATCAGAGACAGCTCCAATGACACAGAGATAAACTTGATTTAGCATCAGAGACAGCTCCGATGACACAGAGATAAACTTGATTTAGCATCAGGGACAGCTTCGATGACACAGAGATAAACTTACTTTAGCATCAGCGACAGCACTGAAGACACAGAGATAAACTTGCTTTAGTATCAGAGACAGCTCAGAGGACACAGAGATAAACTTGCTTTAGCATCAGAGACAGCTCAGAGGACACAGAGGTAAAGTTGCTTTAGCATCAGAGACAGCTCAGAGGACACAGAGATAAACTTGTTTTAGCATCAGAGACAGCGCCGAAGACACAGACATAAACTTGCTTTAGCATCAGAGACAGCGCCAAAGACACAGAGATAAACTTGCTTTAGAATCAGAGACAGCTCCAATGACACAGAGATAAACTTGATTTAGCATCAGAGACAGCTCCGATGACACAGAGATAAACTTGATTTAGCATCAGAGACAGCTCCGATAACACAGAGAGAAACTTGATTTAGCATCAGAGACAGCTCCAATGACGCAGAGATAAACTTGATTTAGCATCAGAGACAGCTCCGATGACACAGAGATAAACTTGATTTAGCATCAGGGACAGCTTCGATGACACAGAGATAAACTTACTTTAGCATCAGAGACAGCACTGAAGACACAGAGATAAACTTGTTTTAGCATCAGAGACAGCTCAGAGGACACAGAGATAAACTTGCTTTAGCATCAGAGACAGCTCAGAGGACACAGAGATAAACTTGCTTTAGCATCAGAGACAGCTCCGAGGACACAGAGATAAACTTGCTCTAGCATCAGAGACAGCGCCGAAGACACAGACATAAACTTGCTTTAGCATCAGAGACAGCGCCGAATACACAGAGATAAACTTGCTTTAGCATCAGAGACAGCGCCTAAGACACAGAGATAAACTTGCTTTAGAATCAGAGACAGCTCCGATGACACAGAGATTAACTTGCTTTAGCATCAGAGACAGCTCAGAGGACACAGAGATAAAGTTGATTTAGCATCAGAGACAGCTCCGATGACACAGAGATAAACTTGCTTCAGCATCAGAGACAGCTCTGATGACACAGAGATAAACTTGCTTTAGCATCGGAGACAGCTTCGAAGACACTGAGATAAACTTGATTTAGCATCAGAGACAGCTCCAATGACACAGAGATAAACTTGATTTAGCATCAGAGACAGCTCCGAAGACACAGAGATAACCTTGCTTTAGCATCAGAGACATCTCAGAGGACAGCGATAAACTTGCTTTAGCATCAGAGACAGTGCCGAAGACACAGAGATAAACTTGCTTTAGCATCGGAGATAGCTCAGAGGACACAGAGATAACTTGCTTTAGCATCAGAGACAGCTCAGAGGACACAGAGATAAACTTGCTTTAGCATCAGAGACAGCGCAGAATACACAGAGATAAACTTGCTTTAGCATCAGAGACAGCGCCGAAGACACAGAGATAAACTTGCTTTAGAATCAGAGACAGCTCCAATGACACAGAGATAAACTTGATTTAGCATCAGAGACAGCTCCGATGACACAGAGATAAACTTGATTTAGCATCAGAGACAGCTCCGATGACACAGAGATAAACTTGATTTAGCATCAGAGACAGCTCCGATGACACAGAGATAAACTTGATTTAGCATCAGAGACAGCTCCAATGACACAGAGATAAACTTGATTTAGCATCAGGGACAGCTCAGAGGACACGGAGATAAACTTGATTTAGCATCAGGGACAGCTCAGAGGACACAGAGATAAACTTGCTTTAGAATCAGAGACAGCTCCGATGACACAGAGATAAACTTGCTTTAGCATCAGAGACAGCGCCGAAGACACAGAGATAAACTTGCTTTAGAATCAGAGATAGCTCCGATGACACAGAGATTAACTTGATTTAGCATCAGGGACAGCTCAGAGGACACAGAGATAAACTTGCTTTAGAATCAGAGACAGCTCCAATGACACAGAGATAAACTTGATTTAGCATCAGAGACAGCGCCGAAGACACAGACATAAACTTGCTTTAGCATCAGAGACAGCGTCGAAGACACAGAGATAAACTTGCTTCAGCATCAGAGACAGCATCGAAGACACAGAGATAAACTTGCTTTAGCATCAGAGACAGCTCCAATGACACAGAGATAAACTTGATTTAGCATCAGAGACAGCTCCGATGACACAGAGATAAACTTGATTTAGCATCAGGGACAGCTCAGAGGACACAGAGATAAACTTACTTTAGCATCAGAGACAGCGCCGAAGACACAGACATAAACTTGATTTAGCATCAGGGACAGCGCCGAAGACACAGACATAAACTTGATTTAGCATCAGGGACAGCGTCGAAGACACAGAGATAAACTTGATTTAGCATCAGAGACAGCTCCAATGACACAGAGATAAACTTGATTTAGCATCAGAGACAGCTCCGATGACACAGAGATAAACTTGATTTAGCATCAGGGACAGCTCAGAGGACACAGAGATAAACTTACTTTAGCATCAGAGACAGCACTTAAGACACAGAGATAAACTTACTTTAGCATCAGAGACAGCGCCGAAGACACAGACATGAACTTGCTTTAGCATCAGAGACAGCTCCGAAGACACAGAGATAAACTTGCTTTAGCATCAGAGACAGCTCAGAGGACACAGAGATAAACGTACTTTAGCATCAGAGACAGCGCCGACGACACAGACATAAACTTGCTTTAGCATCAGAGACAGCTCCGAAGACACAGAGATAAACTTGCTTTAGCATCAGAGACAGCTCAGAGGACACAGAGATAAACTTGCTTTAGAATCAGAGACAGCTCCGATGACACAGAGATTAACTTGGTTTAGCATCAGAGACAGCTCAGAGGACACAGAGATAAACTTGATTTAGCATCAGAGACAGCTCAGAGGACACAGAGATAAACTTGCTTTAGCATCAGAGACATCTCAGAGGACAGAGATAAACTTGCTTTAGCATCAGAGACAGCGCCGAAGACACAGAGATAAATTTGCTTTAGCATCAGAGATAGCTCAGAGGACACAGAGATAACTTGCTTTAGCATCAGAGACAGCTCAGAGGACACAGAGATAAACTTGCTTTAGCTTCAGAGACAGCACCGAATACACAGAGATAAACTTGCTTTAGCATCAGAGACAGCGCCGAAGACACAGAGATAAACTTGCTTTAGAATCAGAGACAGCTCCAATGACACAGAGATAAACTTGATTTAGCATCAGAGACAGCTCCGATGACACAGAGATAAACTTGATTTAGCATCAGAGACAGCTCCGATGACACAGAGATAAACTTGATTTAGCATCAGAGACAGCTCCAATGACACAGAGATAAACTTGATTTAGCATCAGAGACAGCTCCAATGACACAGAGATAAACTTGATTTAGCATCAGGGACAGCTCAGAGGACACAGAGATAAACTTGATTTAGCATCAGGGACTGCTCAGAGGACACGGAGATAAACTTGCTTTAGAAACAGAGACAGCTCCAATGACACAGAGATAAACTTGATTTAGCATCAGAGACAGCGCCGAAGACACAGACATAAACTTGCTTTAGCATCAGAGACAGCGTCGAAGACACAGAGATAAACTTGCTTCAGCATCAGAGACAGCGTCGAAGACACAGAGATAACTTGATTTAGCATCAGAGACAGCTCCAATGACACAGAGATAAACTTGATTTAGCATCAGAGACAGCTCCGATGACACAGAGATAAACTTGATTTAGCATCAGGGACAGCTCAGAGGACACAGAGATAAACTTACTTTAGCATCAGGGACAGCGTCGAAGACACAGAGATAAACTTGATTTAGCATCAGAGACAGCTCCAATGACACAGAGATAAACTTGATTTAGCATCGGAGACAGCTCCGATGACACAGAGATAAACTTGATTTAGCATCAGGGACAGCTCAGAGGACACAGAGATAAACTTACTTTAGTATCAGAGACAGCACTGAAGACACAGAGATAAACTTACTTTAGCATCAGAGACAGCGCCGAAGACACAGACATAAACTTGCTTTAGCATCAGAGACAGCTCCGAAGACACAGAGATAAACTTGCTTTAGCATCAGAGACAGCTCAGAGGACACAGAGATAAACTCACTTTAGCATCAGAGACCGCGCCGAAGACACAGACATAAACTTGCTTTAGCATCAGAGACAGCTCCGAAGACACAGAGATAAACTTGCTTTAGCATCAGAGACAGCTCCGAAGACACAGAGATAAACTTGCTTTAGCATCAGAGACAGCTCAGAGGACCCAGAGATAAACTTGCTTTAGCATCAGAGACAGCTCAGAGGACACAGAGATAAACTTTTTTTAGCATCAGAGACAGCGCCGAAGACACAGACATAAACTTACTTTAGCATCAGAGACAGCGTCGAAGACACAGACATAAACTTGCTTTAGCATCAGAGACAGCTCCGAAGACACAGAGATAAACTTGCTTTAGCATCAGAGAAAGCTCCGAAGACACAGAGATAAACTTGATTTAGCATCAGAGACAGCTCCAATGACACAGGGATAAACTTGATTTAGCATCAGAGACAGCTCCGAAGACACAGAGATAAACTTGATTTAGCATCAGAGACAGCTCCGATGACACAGAGATAAACTTGATTTAGCATCAGGGACAGCTCAGAGGACACAGAGATAAACTTACTTTAGCTTCAGAGACAGCACTGAAGACACAGAGATAAACTTACTTTAGCATCAGAGACAGCGCCGAAGACACAGACATAAACTTGCTTTAGCATCAGAGACAGCTCCGAAGACACAGAGATAAACTTGCTTTAGCATCAGAGACAGCTCAGAGGACCCAGAGATAAACTTGCTTTAGCATCAGAGACAGCGTCGAAGACACAGACATAAACTTGCTTTAGCATCAGAGACAGCTCCGAAGACACAGAGATAAACTTGCTTTAGCATCAGAGATAGCTCAGAGGACCCAGAGATAAACTTGCTTTAGCATCAGAGACAGCTCAGAGGACCCAGAGATAAACTTGCTTTAGCATCAGAGACAGCGTCGAAGACACAGAGATAAACTTGCTTTATCATCAGAGACAGCTCCGAAGACACAGAGATAAACTTACTTTAGCATCAGAGACAGCGCCGAAGACACAGACATAAACTTGCTTTAGCATCAGAGACAGCTCCGAAGACACAGAGATAAACTTGCTTTAGCATCAGAGACAGCTCAGAGGACCCAGAGATAAACTTGCTTTAGCATCAGAGACAGCTCAGAGGACACAGAGATAAACTTGTTTTAGCATCAGAGACAGCGCCGGAAACACAGACATAAACTTGCTTTAGCATCAGAGACAGCGCCGAAGACACAGACATAAACTTGCTTTAGCATCAGAGACAGCGTCGAAGACACAGACATAAACTTGCTTTAGCATCAGAGACAGCTCCGATGACACAGAGATTAACTTGATTTAGCATCAGAGACAGCTCCGAAGACACAGAGATAAACTTGATTTAGCATCAGAGACAGCTCCAATGACACAGAGATAAACTTGATTTAGCATCAGAGACAGCTCCGATGACACAGAGATAAACTTGATTTAGCATCAGGGACAGCTCAGAGGACACAGAGATAAACTTACTTTAGCATCAGAGACAGCACTGAAGACACAGAGATAAACTTACTTTAGCATCAGAGACAGCGCCGAAGACACAGACATAAACTTGCTTTAGCATCAGAGACAGCTCCGAAGACACAGAGATAAACTTGCTTTAGCATCAGAGACAGCTCAGAGGACACAGAGATAAACTTACTTTAGCATCAGAGACAGCGCCGAAGACACAGCCATAAACTTGCTTTAGCATCAGAGACAGCTCCGAAGACACAGAGATAAACTTGCTTTAGCATCAGAGACAGCTCAGAGGACACAGAGATAAACTTACTTTAGCATCAGAGACAGCGCCGAAGACACAGACATAAACTTGCTTTAGCATCAGAGACAGCGTCGAAGATACAGAGATAAACTTGATTTAGCATCAGAGACAGCTCCGAAGACACAGAGATAACCTTGCTTTAGCATCAGAGACAGCTCTGAAGACACAGAGATAAACTTTCTTTAGCATCAGAGACAGCTCAGAGGACACAGAGATAAACTTACTTTAGCATCAGAGACAGCGCCGAAGACACAGACATAAACTTGCTTTAGCATCAGAGACAGCTCCGAAGACACAGAGATAAACTTGCTTTAGCATCAGAGACAGCGCCGAAGACACAGACATAAACTTGCTTTAGCATCAGAGACAGTTCCGAAGACACAGACATAAACTTGCTTTAGCATCAGAGACAGCTCCGAAGACACAGAGATAAACTTGCTTTAGCATCAGAGACAGCTCAGAGGACCCAGAGATAAACTTGCTTTAGCATCAGAGACAGCTCAGAGGACACAGAGATAAACTTGTTTTAGCATCAGAGACAGCGCCGGAAACACAGACATAAACTTGCTTTAGCATCAGAGACAGCGCCGAAGACACAGACATAAACTTGCTTTAGCATCAGAGACAGCGTCGAAGACACAGACATAAACTTGCTTTAGCATCAGAGACAGCTCCGATGACACAGAGATTAACTTGATTTAGCATCAGAGACAGCTCCGAAGACACAGAGATAAACTTGATTTAGCATCAGAGACAGCTCCGATGACACAGAGATAAACTTGATTTAGCATCAGGGACAGCTCAGAGGACACAGAGATAAACTTACTTTAGCATCAGAGACAGCGCCGAAGACACAGACATAAACTTGCTTTAGCATCAGAGACAGCTCCGAAGACACAGAGATAAACTTGCTTTAGCATCAGAGACAGCTCAGAGGACACAGAGATAAACTTACTTTAGCATCAGAGACAGCGCCGAAGACACAGACATAAACTTGCTTTAGCATCAGAGACAGCTCCGAAGACACAGAGATAAACTTGCTTTAGCATCAGAGACAGCTCAGAGGACACAGAGATAAACTTACTTTAGCATCAGAGACAGCGCCGAAGACACAGACATAAACTTGCTTTAGCATCAGAGACAGCGCCGAAGACACAGACATAAACTTGCTTTAGCATCAGAGACAGCGTCGAAGACACAGAGATAAACTTGATTTAGCATCAGAGACAGCTCCGAAGACACAGAGATAAACTTGCTTTAGCATCAGAGACAGCTCCGAAGACACAGAGATAAACTTGCTTTAGCATCAGAGACAGCTCAGAGGACACAGAGATAAACTTACTTTAGCATCAGAGACAGCGCCGAAGACACAGACATAAACTTGCCTTAGCATCATAGACAGCTCCGAAGACACAGAGATAAACTTGCTTTAGCATCAGAGACAGCTCAGAGGACACAGAGATAAACTTACTTTAGCATCAGAGACAGCGCCGAAGACACAGACATAAACTTGCTTTAGCATCAGAGACAGCTCCGAAGACACAGAGTTAAACTGCGTTTAGCATCAGAGACAGCTCTGAGGACTCATGTCTTCTGCGGCTGGGCGGATCCGGAGACATGTGGCTACACTGTCTTCATCTTCAGAGGCAGATCCAGGCAGAAATGAAACCCCGCATCAGCACTATGATAATCCTGGGATAAAATGAACCCTCCATCAGTGACGGGAACACGACAGGGTTACACTTTTACCAACACTTGGGACACGTCATGAACCTCTCATTAGCACCAGAGACGACTCGAGGAACAGAGAATTAAACTGTCTTCAGAGTGATCGAGGGACACAGATTGTAACTTCCTTTGGTATCAGAAACAGATTCGGTGAAACAGAATAAACTCTCACCGACACGTGTGGCAGGTAATGGGGGGGGGGCAGTCTCATTCGAGCCAGAGTCAGGCCCAGGACCCCCGAGTTTAAGCCTTATAAACGCCGGGGACATATATCTATGAATTCCCTAAAAGCTGCATTAGCTGAACACACACGCGTCCCTGGAAACATCTACCGTCATTTCATTTTCTCTGCACTGACAGGCTCAGAATGCAATTCCATTTAACCCGAAGCGGGGAGTCTTGGCGACATTCTCCATTTTTCACCTTAAATAAACGCTCTGCTCTCCGGCAGCAAGTCTATTTGCTGCTGTGGCCGCCGCCAGCGGCCGGCGCTTGGCACACATTATGGACCCCGAGCAGCAGTACATTTAATACTGCGAGCGCTGCCCTGGAGACGCCGATCCGGCCTGGAATGGACATTTATTTGTGTAGACGAGCCGCAGAGCCTGGGTCTTACAGGACGCCGGATGCCTGGCTGCAGGGCCGCTGGGTGGCTGCAGCCTCCGGCACGGGTGTGAGATCTGTGTGGTGTTTTCAGCAATATCACCTCTACATACACCCTATGGCCTCGCCACTCTGCACTCCCAGAACTATAGAGGCGACCAGAGAATGGAGCCCACCTCGGGAAGACCAGCGCCCTTCCTCAAACTGTAAGCACCACAGCCCCCATTGCTGGAAGAAAGAAAACACCGACCACTCCCCCGGCCCCCATCCGCTCTCCACCAGCCCACCCTCGCTCTCCACCGGTCACCCTCGCTCTCCACCGGTCACCCTCGCTCTCCACCGGCCCACCCATCCGCTCTCCACCAGCCCACCCTCGCTCTCCACCGGCCACCCTCGCTCTCCACCGGTCACCCTCGCTCTCCACCGGCCCACCCTCGCTCTCCACCGGTCACCCTCGCTCTCCACCGGCCCACCCTCGATCTCCACCGGCCCACCCCCGGCCCACCCTCGCTCTCCACCGGCCACCCTCGCTCTCCACCGGTCACCCTCGCTCTCCACCGGCCCACCCTCGCTCTCCACCGGTCACCCTCGCTCTCCACCGGCCCACCCTCGATCTCCACCGGCCCACCCCCGGCCCACCCTCGCTCTCCTCGGGTGGGCCGCAGAGAGAAACGCTTTCACATCCGCGATCAGCTCCTCCTCTCTCACATCCACCTTTATCTGGTCCTCTCAGCAGTGCGAACAAAACTCTCCCCGGTCCCTATCGCCTTCCGGGCCCCAGGCATCTCTCAAGCCACCTCCGCACCCCAAAGGACCAAATGTCAACCCCCGGCCTCCGCGGCACTTGTCACTGAGCCTGCTCGTAATGGACCGTCCCCTTCCCGCCGCTATGGATACGCACTAAGAGATGGAGGAAGGAAGAGAGCAAGGGCAGGAAAAGAGTTCGAGCAGGAAGAAAACAAGAAAGAGGGGAATGAAGGAAGAGTAGGGATGGAGGGAGGGGGGGCAGGAAAGGAGTACGAGAAGGAAGAAAACAAGAAAGAGGGGAATGGAGGAAGAGTAGGAAGGGAGGGAGGGAGGGCAGGAAAGGAGTACGAGCAGGAAGAAAACAACAAAGAGGGGAATGAAGGAAGAGTAGGGATGGAGGGAGGGGGGGCAGGAAAGGAGTACGAGAAGGAAGAAAACAAGAAAGAGGGGAATGGAGGAAGAGTAGGGATGGAGGGAGGGAGGGCAGGAAAAGAGTTCGAGCAGGAAGAAAACAAGAAACAGGGGAATGAAGGAAGAGTAGGGATGGAGGGAGGGGGGGCAGGAAAGGAGTACGAGAAGGAAGAAAACAAGAAAGAGGGGAATGGAGGAAGAGTAGGAAGGGAGGGAGGGAGGGCAGGAAAGGAGTACGAGCAGGAAGAAAACAACAAAGAGGGGAATGAAGGAAGAGTAGGGATGGAGGGAGGGGGGGCAGGAAAGGAGTACGAGAAGGAAGAAAACAAGAAAGAGGGGAATGGAGGAAGAGTAGGGATGGAGGGAGGGAGGGCAGGAAAGGAGTACGAGCAGGAAGAAACCAAGAAAGAGGGGAATGAAGGAAGAGTAGGGATGGAGGGAGGGGGGGCAGGAAAGGAGTACGAGAAGGAAGAAAACAAGAAAGAGGGGAATGGAGGAAGAGTAGGAAGGGAGGGAGGGAGGGCAGGAAAGGAGTACGAGAAGGAAGAAAACAAGAAAGAGGGGAATGGAGGAAGAGTAGGGATGGAGGGAGGGAGGGCAGGAAAGGAGTACGAGCAGGAAGAAACCAAGAAAGAGGGGAATGGAGGAAGAGTAGGGATGGAGGGAGGGCAGGAAAGGAGTACGAGAAGGAAGAAAACAAGAAAGAGGGGAATGAAGGAAGAGGAGGGAGGAAGGGAGGGCAGGAAAGGAGTACGAGCAGGAAGAAAACAAGAAAGAGGGGAATGAAGGAAGAGTAGGGATGGAGGGAGGGGGGCAGGAAAGGAGTACGAGAAGGAAGAAAACAAGAAAGAGGGGAATGGAGGAAGAGTAGGGATGGAGGGAGGGAGGGCAGGAAAGGAGTACGAGCAGGAAGAAACCAAGAAAGAGGGGAATGGAGGAAGAGTAGGGATGGAGGGAGGGGGGGCAGGAAAGGAGTACGAGAAGGAAGAAAACAAGAAAGAGGGGAATGGAGGAAGAGTAGGAAGGGAGGGAGGGAGGGCAGGAAAGGAGTACGAGAAGGAAGAAAACAAGAAAGAGGGGAATGGAGGAAGAGTAGGAAGGGAGGGAGGGAGGGCAGGAAAGGAGTACGAGAAGGAAGAAAACAAGAAAGAGGGGAATGGAGGAAGAGTAGGGATGGAGGGAGGGAGGGCAGGAAAGGAGTACGAGCAGGAAGAAACCAAGAAAGAGGGGAATGGAGGAAGAGTAGGGATGGAGGAAGGGAGGGCAGGAAAGGAGTACGAGCAGGAAGAAAACAAGAAAGAGGGGAATGAAGGAAGAGTAGGGATGGAGGGAGGGGGGGCAGGAAAGGAGTACGAGAAGGAAGAAAACAAGAAAGAGGGGAATGGAGGAAGAGTAGGGATGGAGGAAGGGAGGGCAGGAAAGGAGTACGAGCAGGAAGAAAACAAGAAAGAGGGGAATGAAGGAAGAGTAGGGATGGAGGGAGGGGGGGCAGGAAAGGAGTACGAGAAGGAAGAAAACAAGAAAGAGGGGAATGGAGGAAGAGTAGGGATGGAGGGAGGGAGGGCAGGAAAGGAGTACGAGCAGGAAGAAACCAAGAAAGAGGGGAATGGAGGAAGAGTAGGGATGGAGGGAGGCAGGGCAGGAAAGGAGTACAAGCAGGAAGAAACCAAGAAAGAGGGGAATGAAGGAAGAGTAGGGATGGAGGGAGGGGGGGCAGGAAAGGAGTACGAGAAGGAAGAAACCAAGAAAGAGGGGAATGGAGGAAGAGTAGGGATGGAGGGAGGGAGGGCAGGAAAGGAGTACGAGAAGGAAGAAAACAAGAAAGAGGGGAATGGAGGAAGAGTAGGGATGGAGGGAGGGAGGGCAGGAAAGGAGTATGAGCAGGAAGAAACCAAGAAAGAGGGGAATGGAGGAAGAGTAGGGATGGAGGGAGGGAGGGCAGGAAAGGAGTACGAGAAGGAAGAAAACAAGAAAGAGGGGAATGAAGGAAGAGGAGGGAGGAAGGGAGGGCAGGAAAGGAGTACGAGCAGGAAGAAAACAAGAAAGAGGGGGGTGAAGGAAGAGTAGGGAGGGGGGGGGGCAGGAAAGGAGTACGAGAAGGAAGAAAACAAGAAAGAGGGGGGTGAAGGAAGAGTAGGGAGGGAGGGCAGGAAGAAAGCAAGATAGGGAGGGAGGGGGGAGAAAGAAAGGGTAGAAAGGAAGAAAAGAAGGGAGGGAGGAAGGAAGGGCAGGTAGAAAGCAAGAGAGGAAGGAATGGAGGGGTAGAAAGGGCAAAAGGAACGTAGGGAGGGAGGAAGGGCAGGAAGAAAGCATGAGATGGAGGGAGGAAGGGTAGAAAGGAAGGGAGGGAGGAAGAAAGCAAGAGAGAAAGGGAAGAAGTGAAGGTAGAAATGATGAAAGGGAGGAGAAGGGCAGGAAGAAAGAAAGAGGGGAAATGATGGAGTGGTAGAAAGAAGTAGACGGAGAGAGGAAGGACAGGAAGAAAACAGAAAAGGAAGGAGGAAGGGGAGGAAGGAAGGAAGAGCAGGAAGAAAGGAAGGAAGGGCAGAAAGAAAACAAGAGAGGGATGAATGAAGGGGGCGTAGAAAGGAAGGGAGGGAGGGAGGATTTATGCCATCTGTTAGTCTAAAAAATGTTTGTTTGTTTTTTAAATGTACAAAAGCACAAATTGTGATTCTGTAAGAATCACAATTAGGAAATTGCAATTCAAGATTTTTGTACATATGGCCCTTAGTCTCCTGAAGAGTTTCCCCTTTCCTGAAAAACCAATGGACCCGAAATTGGCAGTGGCTGCGGTGGGGGCCTTAAGAGTTTCAAAAGCCTTTGGATCCGAAGTTCGCCATGGTTGTGTTGGGGGCCTCAC
Source organism: Lissotriton helveticus (assembly GCF_964261635.1). Classification (NCBI taxonomy): domain Eukaryota; kingdom Metazoa; phylum Chordata; class Amphibia; order Caudata; family Salamandridae; genus Lissotriton; species Lissotriton helveticus. Next base: position 920,002,729 of record NC_136072.1, read on the forward strand.
AGTCTATGTGCTATTCTTCCTGCAGAGTAAAAAAATATCATACTTCCACCAAACTTTGCGGAGAGGGTTTCTTTCAGCTTGCAATGTAGGCATAATGTGATAACTGCCGCCTGTCGTTGGCACAGAGAAGCAATTTGCTCTATTGACTGGCACTGTTAATGGAAGTATACATTTAGGCACATATGGTCTTTCTAATGGGAAAACATCAAATCCAATGTATATGTGCGTATGTGTTTCTCAGATAATAAATTAGGTGAAAAGCATCTGGTTAAGATTTATAAGAAAATGTGTAATTTTTACACAACTCAGATGTTAAAACTAGTTAGAAGAGTGGAGTTTCTTTACTCACTTGTCCGGGTTGCAATTAATGTTTTGCAAGTGAATATGCAGAGAACTTGGCTAGCCATGAAAGTGACCCTGAGTAGTAATGTATGGCGAGGGAAAAGCACATAAACTGTGATGCCCCAACAAAGCAATTGCCAACTATGGATCCAAAGATAATACATTCCACTGCCAAGAACATCGAATTCTGATACCCATTCGAAATCCCAACATCACCCTACCCTTTTTAGAAACACCAGGCAAAAGAAGCGATAAAAGATCATATTTATGAAGACAAATGCAGAACACAAGTAAAGTTGCACAATATTGACTATATATTACTTTTCAATATATGCAGCGTAAAGAGCAGGTTCCTTAACGACTCTCCAGAAATGAACTGATCATTCTTGGTTACATCTCAATTTCTGCTTTGTGTGACTTTGACATTGGAGTTGATGTGTTCAGGTGCCGGAAGAGGAGGAGCTACCCGCCGTCACTCGCTCACTGCCTGCTCTGTTCTGCTGTTGCTTGCTGCCCAATGCTGTCCACCGCCCGCTGCTCGCCTACCTGCTACCACCAACGGGGCTGCCCTCGCCGCCAGGAAAGCCCCCGCGGTGGGCCAGAAAGTCCGGCAGTTGGCAGCAATGCCTGAGCAGCAGCTGAGCTGGGCAGCCAATACAGCAACTGGCATTGGCAGCGACCATGAGGGAGGCACCAGAGAACCCGACCAGAGCTCAGGGCATTTCTTTTTGGCATATTTATATAGCGCGAACACGACCCAAAGGTATTGGAGCGCTTTACATGAGCACCTTATTTACATTACACATTCAGGCACGGGGAGATTAAGTGATTTGCCCAGAATCACAGGATGTGGACGTGACGGCAGGTTCTGGTTTCTCGATACGGCTGCTTCTGCACTCCTCGGTCCACCTTAGGTGGCAGCCAAGGCCCATCCTAGAGCCCGCCCCTTCGGACCCCAGACTCAGACAGGCCCATTTTGAGGCGTTATTGAGGCTATCTCGGCGGAACGAGGGTGACGGCCTTAACGAGCCTTCACAGTGTGTGTGCCCTGGTAAGCTCCACAGGACTGCTCAGCCTATTGGCTAACCAGCTGGCAGGGCCAGACTGGCCATAGCGGGCACTGGGTGTTTCCCCGGTAGGCCGCTAGGGTGGGGGCCAGTTTTGTTGTTACGGGGGTCAGCAATATCAGCCCCCTGTAACAAAATCGACCGAAACCGGCTGTTACAAACTGCTCAGCTGCACTCCCCCTCACGATAGGGGGGGGGGGGGGGGGGGGGGGGGCAGCTGAGCAGTTTGCCAGGGCTGGTTTCTGTTCCCAGTCCGGCCCTGCCAACTGGGGCAGGAGGAACAGCTGGAACTGCGGGTAAGCAGAGCCTAGATCTCACACATCTCTTAACTGGACGTTGAGTACGTTACAGAGCATCTGGGCAAGAAACGGATATGGAGCAAGCATATGAACATAGGAGTTATCTCCAAGGGCCTCTGGTGTACAACAGGCCCAGGGGACCTGCAAAGAGTTTTCAAGACAGCGGGAAAAGGAGGTAGACCTGGGGAGTCACAAGTATCTCCACAGGGGAGCCACGGTGAGCCTTTTTCCAACAATAATAATAGCAATTAATAGCTTCTGACATTTACCAGCACCAGCACCTGGATAGCACTTAAAAACCTCCCTATTGTTTTTTCAAGAACTTTTTTTTCGATAGCATAATGGCTCAAAAAGAAGAACTCTTATTGCTTTGCGGCAGATAACGACGAAAAATAACTTCTCATGTCAACACAAACAAGTGTCACAAGAAGCACTGCCCTGTCACTTACGTTAGAGCAATCCACTGCAAATTTACCTCAACAAGGGCTAATTACACAGTATTTTCAAATACCTGGAAGTCAAGTAACAACTTTGGACCATTCTATGGAGGGGCAAATGATGAGCTAAACCATAAATCTTCAAGGGCAGGCTCCAGACAGAATACAGCGACTCCCTTTCTAATGCAATCTCACCAAAAAGCGCAGATCACAGGGGGCATGGCCAAGATGGCGTCAAGATAGGAAGATGGGCTCCGCTGCTCTCGCCTACCGCTTGCCCAATAATACCATCCCGGCTGCCTAATTGCGGCGCAGAGGGGTGGAAACTGCATTGCACCTCCCCCTGAGAGCTCTGGAGCAGTCGGGACGACTCCTGAGCCACAAGAATGGGGGAGGCGAAGCTGAGGAGGGAGAAAGAGCGGCTTTGGCTAGCGGAGCCGGAGAGATGTGGTTTGGAGGACTGGGCCTTGCGAGGTGCTTCAGGAGACGCAGGATGGCCTCCAGCCCTGGCTCAGCTTGAAAGAGGTGAGCGGAGAGGCCTTAGTATAGCGGTGGCCTGCGAGGGCTGAGCGGCCGGACCCCACAGAAGCCAAACAGCTGGGAGGATCAGGAACCCTGACCCGCGCTGCCGTGCGTGCGGTCTAAGGATTGGCCGGCACCTGGGCGAGAACGAGCTGACCACAGGCTGGGAGCGAGAGCCCTGGGGGAGCCTTGACATCCAGACACTCGCACCGCATGGCCACGCTCGGACCGGGACCTCCAAGTCTACAGTAGCAGAGGCCCTGCCAGTGGAAGCTGCATCCGCATGTAGGAGGGAGCTTCGGTGCGACAGACACGTAGCTGGGGAGAAGACGCCCTCTGGAACAGCTACGTAGGCCCCGGGCGTGCCTGACAGGGCCCGAGGAATTGCTGCTGACCCCCATGCTTAACAGACTTTGTCACCCCCCCCCCATACTCCCTAAGCTGAGGTCACCTACCAGACGATCAGTGATCCTAAATCTGGCCCCACAAGAGGACGCCGGGCGAGCTACGGGCATGAGGTGTACATCAACAGGATTAAGAGTCTTCTGGAGTGGGAGTAGAGGCGCGACCACAAATGAAGGGCCCTGTCTTTCAAATACTGGGCAGAGATAGCCTTCATAACACCGGAGAGACCGGGTGCAGCCCGGGGGGTGCAACTCATACAGTGCTCGTGCTCCCAGTGTGTGGTCAAGGATACACCAAGAGGAGGCCCCTTGACGTGTGGCTAAGCCGGTTGGGACTGGCAACAAATTTGGTGTGTGCTACAATATCCCACAGAAGGGAACAACTACCGGCAACGTATCTTGGCAATGTCCTCCGCCCGGGTGAAGAAAGACAGAACACCTAAGGATATGCTTACACGCCCCTCGGGCGGTAACACAATGGAGAGGCCTGATCCCAGCAAGTCGTCCTGAGCACAGTCAGAAGAACCAGTGACGTGTGCATTTCTAAAGTCGCTCTTCACAATGCTCCGTGAAGACATACAGACAGTCAAGCGAGACCTGACCCTGGAAATCAAGGAACCCAGAAGAGACGAGGATGCACTTGTAGAGCTGGTGGCTTAATTGGAAAACAAAGGAGACAGAGAGACACCAAAATGGCGGTCTCACAACAAGAGGTCATCTGCCTCCAAGACCAGCACATAGACTTGAAAGCGCATTTAGGGGATCTTGAGAACCGGTCCCGTAGACATAATGTAAAGCTCATGCTGGCCAGAGCGCATAGAGTGGGCCGCCACGTTTTGACAAAGAGTTTGCTTTGTTCGCCATAAGTTGGCAGGGTATGCCCAAACATGGGTCCCTTGCTCACTTTGCCACTGGATTCAAGCTAGTCTGGCTGATGGGGGCTGTTAGTTCGAAACCGGTTTCAAGATGTTTTTTCCGGTCTAGGCAAGGCATGACTTGGCAGATCAGGCTGGACTGTTCCTATGAGGCACAGGGTCAAGACTGATTTGTATATAGCTGTGTCTGAACTGGGGTGGCAAAGTTAGCTAAAGAACGATGATGGATTCAACAAAGATCTGTGACTGGGAGTGAGTGTCTGAAAAGTTTCAGCGCTTCGTCCATCAACTCCTTGTGTTTGCTTTGTTCTCCCTAAGTTGGCAGGGTATGCCCAGACGTGGGTCCCTTGCTCCCTTTGCCACTGGATTCAAGCTAGCCTGGCTGATGAGGGATGTTAGCTTGAAATCAGTCCCACGATGTTTGTTTCCGGTCTTGGGACGACATAGTTTGGCAGATCAGGCTGGACTGTTCCCATGAGGCACAGGGTCAAGACTGATTTGCCTATAGCTGTGTCTGAACTGGGGTGGCGAAGTGAGCTTAAGAACGATGGTGGATTCAACCCAGATCTGTGACTGGGGGCGAGTGTCTGAAAAGTTTCAGCGCTACGTCCATCATTTACTTGTGTTTGTTTTATTCGCCCTAATTTGGCAGTGCATGCCCAGACGTGGGTCACTTGCTCACTTTGCCACTGGATTCAAGCTAGCCTGGCAGGTGAGTGGTGTTACCCCGAAACCGGTCCCAGGATACTTGTTTCCCATCCACAGAAGACCTGGCCTGGCAGTTCGGGTTGGACTGTTTCCATGAGGCACAGGGCCAAGACTGATTTGCATACGGCTGGGTCCAAACTGGGGTAGCAAAGTGAGCTTAAGAATGATGGTGGATTCAACCCAATCTGTGACTGGGGGTGAGTGTCTGAAAAGTTTCAGCACTCCGTCCATCATCCCCTTGTGTTTGCTTTGTTCACCTTAATTTGGCAGGGTATGCACACTTTGCCACTGGATTCAAGCTAGCCTGGCCGATGAGGGGTGTTACCCCAAAACCGGTCCCATGATGCTTGTTTCCAGTCCAGGGAGGACCTGACCTGTCAGTTTGGGTTGGGCTTTTCCCATGAGGCACAGAGCCAAGACTGATTTGCATATGGCTGGGTCCAAACTGGGGTGGCAAAGCGAGCTAAAGAATGATGATGGATTCAACCCAGATCTGTAACTGGGGGTGAGTGTCTGAAAAGTTTCAGCACTCCATCCATCATCCCCTTGTGGTTGCCATGGGGTAATAAAGTCATGGATTGCTGCATTGAGTCTGGCGACTAAATGCAAGCATAGCTTTTTATAGTTAGTTCATTACAGGGAAATCCTCCTATAAGATACTACACAAGTGAGGTCTTTATCCATTTTATATGACACAAAAGGTTAGCTTCTGACCATGAACCAGGTAGAGGGTTGCTGCCTATGATATCACTGATCAAGTAAAAAAAGAGTGGTGTTTTTTCTGCTATCAAACTAGTGTATAGTTCGCTGGGGATTGAGTCCTTATCTGTAACTGTCCTTGATGAAGTCCCCTTTATAGAGTCAGTAAGATCCTGTAGAGTAACAGGTCCTACAACCTCCATTTCATGACACTGGGAGAGCTAGGGTAGCCTGGCCAGGACATGGAACCAGTTAATTTCTGTAAAATCAGCATTTACCTTAGAGAATGTAGAGAGATCGCAAAAAAACCTACAGAATTTGTTGGCTATACTAGTATCCTTAAGCAGCCATACCTGGGTTGAGTATGTATTTCTAATATACACTGATTCGCTATTGTGTTTTGTTTGTACAGCAATGAGTGGGCCTATTCTATCTCCACAGTCCATTCTTGAAATGTTCTATTAGTGAGTGTTTAATTGATTCCCCAAGCCTTGTAACATCACACCAAATACTTAGGTGTCGGAAATCCATGTTAGTTACTAGAAAGGCATGCTCACACTCTAGTGCCTTCAACTTAGTTTTGAGATATACATCTTGCACCTGCAATTTTCTCCATCTGGTGTCTATTTATTGCTCTGTGTTGCTTTTAATGCCAGCTTTCAAGAATCCCATACCACACTCACACTAGCTGTGTCATAAATGATCTGAATTAAGTCTTTCACAGACTTTCTAATACGTTTCATGTATTCTTTTTATGTGAAGCACAAACTTGGGAAAGTCCTTCTGTGTTTACTCGGGAAAGTGAAATTTATTGCACGTGTCAGCGTGAGTGGAGCATGATCTGACACCCAAACGGGATGACAGTTTACCACTGATTTCTGAGCTATTTCCTAACTAACTAAAAAATAGTCAGTATGAGAATATTGGTTTTGGGTAGAAGAAAAATATGTAAATGGTCTCCGATCTGGTTTGCGCAAGTTTCTCCACGGATCGACAAAGTCTAGCCTAGCTTTTAACATATCCATATAACTTTCTTGACTTGGGTCATTCGGGAACTTCCAGAGGAATTAGTTGCATCTTTTTATATATATTAAATATTACTGAAATCTCCTACTACTATATGATTGCTGAGTAGCATCATAAGGTTCCCTCTAATGTCTCCTATTACAGTAGGGCCATCATTATTGGGGCCATATTCAGAGCAAATGTTTAGCCGATTGCCATCAATCCTGACCCCTATAATTATCCACATCCCCCTGCGTTCAATTTTTGAAAGACCAACTGGCAATAGGATCTAAATATTAATATGGCCACTCCTTTAACAGTTGCATCTACTCTACTATCAATAAAGTATCTTTTGTCCCACATCTCCAAAATGGATGCTGATGTCTGTATTCTAGAAATATGGCTGACACCCGCCCACCGTGCAATCAAGTTCTCGAGTTTTTATCAGTAAATTATACTTCCTAAAAATATTCTTGCTTCTGGGCTTTTCCTAAGCCTTAAGCCTTGACCACAGCTTGGGGCTTTTCCTTTGTATAAGGAGCTGACTCATCCGAAAAGTTCTTAATGTCTTAGAAGGTATCCTGCCAGTTTATCCTTATGCACAACCCTCTCAGTGTGGTAGTAATCTATAAAGGTCTGAATTCTGGGAGCACGGAGCGTAGCTCTTGTTGTTTCTTTGCCGTTGTCCAAGCAAGATCAGGAGAAATAAAACATTTGAAACCATTCTTAGACATTACTCTCACTTTGCCAAACACTGTGCAGGGTTGCCTCCTTGATTCTGATGTCTTGGAAATAGCAGCTTATTGTTCTGGGTTTGATCTCTGTTACTTTAACCGGAACTCTATGTGCTCAAACAAATGACAGGTTAGGGGGAGTTTTCCATTTCCTAACCAAATCTACTACGTTGCTGATTATTATCTGTACTGCCCAATTGATCATGGCAGGAGACCCAGCCTCAATGTCCTCAGTGACTCCGAAAAGTTGTTACAGTGTCTGGATCTGTACTGGAGGTTCTCACTTTTTCGAGTTAAGATACTAATCTGTTTGCCTAATGTGGTATTCACTTATTCCTCCAAACTGGTTAGTCAATTGTCCATTTACTGATGTCTCTCAAAGAAAGCCCACAGCCTGTCATGCAGTGCCTTAACTTTCCTAGTCAAGGCTGCCATATTCCATGCTTGTCTAGTCTGGGCTACCTTTATACCTTTGATCTCCTTCAGAAAAGTCTTAAATGCGGTCTGCACTTCAGAGGTCCTGCAGCGAGAGGGGCCTTGGGTGAGGGTGAGTCTGAGGTTGGAGCGATCAAGCCTGCTGCTGAGGCGGCGTGCCAGTGCTGATGGAACTGGCTGGGGGCATGTGGTAAACACATCAATGGGGGACCGCCTGGTCCCGGTGACTGTGCCTTGCCAGGGTGTCTAGGCTGCTCAGCGATGGGCCCTTCATTGCTACGTGCAGGCCTTTGCCAGGTTCCGGTAAGCTGCGGAAAGAAAAATCCTTGCCGGGGAGGTGCAGCTACCATGCTTGCTGCTGCAGCCTGCACTTGGCCCTGAATTTGGTGGAACGCCTGGCAGCATATGTAGGGCAGCTGGCGGCCCTCTGAAATTTCCTCTGCGCTTTTTCTATGGGTGTCTGTTGGGCATGCTGTACCTGCCTGCTTCATCTCTGCCGGATGTCATTATGCGGACGGCGTAAGGCATGAGACCACTTCACCACTGTTCAACTCTGCATCTAACCTGTGCCCGGGCAGTGTCACAAATATGCCTGACTCGATTGGGCCCACCTCCTGCGCGCACCACGTTGAGAGTGCTATATCACTCATTAAAGTTTTGGGAACCACGGTGTTGAGACACCAAGCCCTGTCACATTACAGCGCCCCTGGTTTCATGTTGCACTGTGTGGATTAATGGGCCGCCTTGTGTGGATCAATATTGATGGTACTTGAGGGTCCCAAACATCGAAAGCTCCTGTTCGAGCACACTAAGGATGTCGACAGATCAAAGGCCCCATCAGATATGTTGGGGGGAGAGCGCTGCTGGGTCTGCTCACCTGGATCAGATGACCAGTGCGGCAGCCATTATGGCGGAGCGCCGGGTGGACTACCGCTCTGTCGACGCCCAATTTGACTCTCTCACAGGCCGACTGGATCATATTGGAGAGCATCTGGATCACCAGAATGTCTGACTAGTCAGAGCACATACCCAGCACGGAAGACGGTGCAGCAACATGAGCAAAATGACCGGAGAAACTGGAAAGGTTTCTCAAAAGAGTAGCCATCATAAATGTGGATTTGATCAAGAGATCCAGACACAATCTCTGCTTTGTGGGTATAGCGGAATCCACGGATACTGGCCACCCAGATCTGTTTGTGGAGTGTCTTCTTGCAGAACCTTTTGGCTGGCAAAACTTCACGCTGACCTTTCAGGTGCACAGAGCTAATCAGTCACTCGGACCGTGCCCGCCAGCTGGAGCCACTTGCATTCTATCATCACCCATCTCCATAATGTTTCCCCCATCTCCATAATTCTTCACCCATCTCCATAATTTTCAGGATCAGGACACAGCGCTCCCCCTGGCACTTGAACTAGTCCAGGTCAAATTCCAGGGTTCTACCCTATCCTTCTTCCCAGACTTCACAATGGCAGTGCAGGAGGCGTGGTGCAAATTCACGGAGGCCAAAACCCTTCTACCCAAAATGGGGGGTTAAAGCATGCTTTACCTGGCCCGCCTCTGAGTTGAACTGAATGGGAAGGCAGAGTTTATAAACTCTCCAGCTGATGCACTGGCTTTCTGCAAACAGTGCAGTAAGGATACATTGCCCTCTCCCCTCCGCTTGGGTATGCTTGACTGTTCACCCCCACGCCTCGGCAAGTACAGACCTTTTTCCACCAGACTGATGTGTTCTGCTCATGCACGCTGTCAGTGCGCACTTTATCATCCCCTGACCACTCCTACTGATACACATCAGTGCCTTGTATGTTCTCACACCTAGGCTTGGCCTCTACCCTGCTACATGCCTGTGGTCCTTTCCCTTGTTCTATTCTTTTTTTTCAGAACTCAGTTTGCAACTGGGGCCTGATTGCTGTCTTGTTGCACACCCACAAGGTATATACCGACCTGGAGAATATTGGGGTGTATGTTTTTTGGTTGCATGTCCTGGGATTCGCTGGCCTGGTTGGGGCCTAGTGTGGGTGGGGGAGAGGGATGGATATTTTATGGTATTTGTTTATGTTTACTACATCTGCTTACCTGGAAAGAGCCCCTACAATCGCTGTTTACATTTACTCACACCCACACTTTATTACATGACAGCGGTGCGACAGGGGCGGGGCCACACTGTGAGATCACATTCCTATTGTGGAACATCAGAGGCCTTAACAACCCTCAAGCCAGAACAGGGGATTTTAGGCTACTATGCCCGCACTGGTGACTAAATCCCTAATGTATGTGTGTGTTCAGGTGCAGGTAGTCTGGGATACAATCCCCTAGATCCCAATTTTCGAAAAACAAGAACCTTGTTTTACAAATCAAAGTTTGCTCAAATTGACCCCGCACACTTAAACAATGAATGTTACAATGTTAATTATTCACAACGATCCAATATCTCTCCAGTCATTCTCCCAAGAATTCCAAAGTCAGGTTTTCTCAGTAGAAAATTCTTTATTTTCAAGAAACTTTTAAGATCAATAGCCAACGCGTTTCGTCCGTGACCGGACTTCTTCAGGGCTACATTAAAATACAAAACATAAAAACAATATATTTACATATGAATGGAATAGACCTATTCATAATTCATCTACATAATATTATCATTCAATTGGTAAGTCCATCTGAACACCAGACATTATTACAACCATTTAATCAAAACCTGCTTAGGTTATAACACTTCTTTTCACATGGGAGAAAATGCAATGTTAAACGAGAAAGGCGAAATAGTTGTCTTTTCTATAGATTTACGCTCTACAAATCATCAAACTGTTTCAAACATGAGTTGAAAAGAGATCTACACATCAATAACCAACAATTAATCTGTGTCTAGGAAGTTCTCTTATCAATCACATTTAAGAAAATTGCATTACAATCACCTTATATAGTTTGTAAGTTTTTTAACCATTAGTATACCTTTATTTAGAATTCTCTATTTTATGATGCTTCACAATGGTCTTCTAGCTCGAGGTATAAATATTCTGTGGAAGGATAGTACAATCTTAGTCATTTGTATAATCTTTAAGCTTCAACATTTTAGTTAAACCTTTTTCTTCTTCATGCACCATAAACATATTTATGAACAATCAGATTATGCTTCTCTCTACAAAAGAATCTTATAAGTTCATATCCATCTTATGTTTGATGGGTTATTATATAAACATAACATGCTTATTCATTCCTAAGGACAGATGGTCAAAATAAAATCATCATTGGTAACACATATCCTAGGTAGAAACTCTTTGACTAACCTATTCACTGCCATATGTGTGGCAATAATTTATTTAATAGTGGATGTTCAATTAAGTCACTTACTTCCATATGTTTATTGATTATCGTAATCTCCAGGTCAATCAAGTTTCAGTATAAATTTTTTGAGCTGTTAAAGTTTTAGTAAGAGTCTACAAAAAGAGGAAAGAATAAATAAAAAAACATTGTTGAGAGTTTATCTGGGAGACATCATAATTTTTCAACAATGTTCAATATCTACTCTTCCCTCATCGATCTACTAGTGTAGACATAGATGGTACAATTGAGATAATTTTCTCAAAGAGAGAAGTGTACAGAATGCCCATTTGACAAATAATTTCCTTTTTTAGAGGAGAGAGCCACACCATGAGTGGACGCTATCATATTGTATCTAAAATTATGAAGCAGCAATAGTCACAATATACGTTTCATTAGCTGCATGATAATATAAAATCTATCTTCAGTTATACTTATTTATTTATTGGTGAAGAAAAGATTTTTAGTCATTTGGTGCCTTTACACTTTGATAAGAAGAAGGTTTTTTAATGGATATAGTATAATTGTTCCAGTAAACCTCCGTTTACCGAACAGAAAACGAAACCCCGTCGCCATCTTTGAAAAGTAATCTCAAGACTCAAGTAAAAAGTGCACTGACAAGTCAAACACTGCCTCCATATATACCTGGCTATTGCCTCCAGCAAGGGTCCGATCACATATCCCAGCTAGCAACCTTTTAACTACCCAAACAAACATAAGTCAAACCCCACGTCAAAAAATAAATAACAATAAAAAAGGTCAACTCGTCACACACCCAAACAGATCACTCACTGCAAGTAAAGTGTCGGCGTTCCATAAAGCATGCGGTCGTCTGGTTCAATGAGTGATCCAAGGTAGAGGTATTTATACTACCTTGAAAACTCATTAACCACCAATTTACAAAATTAATTGGCAATTAGTGCAAGGTAGGTCATGCCAGGATGACGTCTACACTGAAAAGAGGATCCGCCATCTTGAAATGGTCAAGATATATAAGGCGTAAACAAACACTATTTATCGAAACTCATTTGGAAACGGAGAAATAAACAATAATGTAATATTTTAATGAAAAGCCATCTTAACTATTTATCGTTGACATATTCTACATATTTCGCTCGCTGTTAAATTTATTCATTTATTCTTTTGTTAGCAGTGTTCCTAAATGGCTAAACGATACTCGCATAAAAAGTTATAACATATATCGCCAGAACGATATAAATGTGATTATATCAAATCTAAAGGAGTCCACGCATTCTAAAGATTGCCGGCAAGCCCACTCGATATTGGCCGCCATCTTTGCCTAGTCATAAGCCAATACTTATATTACGATAAGCTGGTCAGATGTTGTTAGCCCAAGTCAAGGCTATTTCCCCACAGTGTTCATCAACAGTATAGCTTAAATGCAATAATAAAAAATTCAAAGAACTCCAGCGCGCTCCAACAATAGATGGAATGATAGTCAGGTACACACGCAAAGTAAATTCACTCAGTATTGGCCGCCATCTTGAGATGGTCAAGGTCAATACTTATAGTACAATTTTCAGATCTAAATGCGTTTCTTAGTGTGCAAACAGAGGACATTGACCCAAACTAATCATAGTTGCTGGATAAGCTTATTATCTCCAGTATTTATATATTATAGCCATTGTCAATCTTGTATCATCAATAATAACCATACATTGATGTATTAAAAAGCAAAAGGAGTGTTGAGTACTTGAATGATTCACATAACAAATGGTCTTATCTCAAATAGGATACTCAACACATATATATAATATTTTATTTATTTCTAAATAAGCTTTTTGTTCGTCTCTAGTTTTACATGTGGCGAAAAAAGTGATAACAAGATGCATGTCGGCACAAGATGAAATAGAATAATAAATACATCCTGAACCATGCCTCTACGTGAATTCCTAATATCACCTACTAGATCATAGTAGTGATAGTTCAATTTTTTATATTTTAAATTGCTCTTTCTTATGCTCCTCATAACAGTTTCATATCTATTGAAAACCGGCAAGATATAAATCTCATTAGAGGATTAAGACATCAATGGAATCGAACGTGGATACGTAATCAAGGATTCAGCTTACAAATAAATGATCTCACATAGTTTTTAGCAGATTTATGATCTCAAATGTGGACAACCAAAGGGTAATTATTAAGGACACAGATGCCTACAAAAAATGATGAAATTCATTATTTTCGTTCAGACCCTGGTTCACCGATCTCAATCTGCAAATCCAACGTGCCTCCAATTGCCTAAGATGAGTTGTCCTATTGCCACCCCGTTTCCCCACCGGAACTCTATCAATCGCATGAAATGTTATCTCTTTTTCCAGTGGATGATTTTGCAAAATATGTTGTGCCACCGGGCTACGGATATCATTGTGTCTAATATTCCTAAGATGTTCCTGAATACGTATTTTCAGACATCTGATACTACTGCCCACGTAGATCATTTTACAGTTGCAGATAATTACATAAACAGTAAACGTACTGTTACAATTTATGAAAGAGGTAATCAGATGTTTTTTAGGACTGTTGTAGCTGAAACTGGTGGTTTTATTCAGTCCACACTCACAGACTGAGCAGTTGCCACATACAAAGAAACCAGCCGGTTTCTCTGTTAACCATGCAGATCCACGAGGTTTTGGTGGATTGATGTAACTGGGGCAGAGAATATTTTTGATTGTAGTGCCCTTTTTATAAACAACTCTCGGTTTTTCGGAAACAACACCTATTGGCAATATGTCTGTTCTCAAAAGGTGCCAATGTTTCCTTAAGATATTGTAAATGTGGCTACTGTACATCCCATATTCAGTTATGAAGGCGCATTGGTCCATAGATATATTTGCATTCTTTTTTGGTTGTTTAACCAGTGTATCACACCGTTTCTTTTTTCTAACCTTATTTTCCGCTTTCATAATGTCACTTTTTGCATATCCTCTAGACACAAAATCATTCTTCATTTTGTCAATTGTATTTTCAAAATTAACCTCTTCACTGCAATTGCGGCGAGCACGTATCATCTCGCCATATGGAATGGCTGCTATTACTATAGCAGCCATTCCATATGCTATTACTATAGCAGCCATTCCATATGGCGAGATGATACGTGCTCGCCGCAATTGCAGTGAAGAGGTTAATTTTGAAAATACAATTGACAAAATGAAGAATGATTTTGTGTCTAGAGGATATGCAAAAAGTGACATCATGAAAGCGGAAAATAAGGTTAGAAAAAAGAAACGGTGTGATACACTGGTTAAACAACCAAAAAAGAATGCAAATATATCTATGGACCAATGCGCCTTCATAACTGAATATGGGATGTACAGTAGCCACATTTACAATATCTTAAGGAAACATTGGCACCTTTTGAGAACAGACATATTGCCAATAGGTGTTGTTTCCGAAAAACCGAGAGTTGTTTATAAAAAGGGCACTACAATCAAAAATATTCTCTGCCCCAGTTACATCAATCCACCAAAACCTCGTGGATCTGCATGGTTAACAGAGAAACCGGCTGGTTTCTTTGTATGTGGCAACTGCTCAGTCTGTGAGTGTGGACTGAATAAAACCACCAGTTTCAGCTACAACAGTCCTAAAAAACATCTGATTACCTCTTTCATAAATTGTAACAGTACGTTTACTGTTTATGTAATTATCTGCAACTGTAAAATGATCTACGTGGGCAGTAGTATCAGATGTCTGAAAATACGTATTCAGGAACATCTTAGGAATATTAGACACAATGATATCCGTAGCCCGGTGGCACAACATATTTTGCAAAATCATCCACTGGAAAAAGAGATAACATTTCATGCGATTGATAGAGTTCCGGTGGGGAAACGGGGTGGCAATAGGACAACTCATCTTAGGCAATTGGAGGCACGTTGGATTTGCAGATTGAGATCGGTGAACCAGGGTCTGAACGAAAATAATGAATTTCATCATTTTTTGTAGGCATCTGTGTCCTTAATAATTACCCTTTGGTTGTCCACATTTGAGATCATAAATCTGCTAAAAACTATGTGAGATCATTTATTTGTAAGCTGAATCCTTGATTACGTATCCACGTTCGATTCCATTGATGTCTTAATCCTCTAATGAGATTTATATCTTGCCGGTTTTCAATAGATATGAAACTGTTATGAGGAGCATAAGAAAGAGCAATTTAAAATATAAAAAATTGAACTATCACTACTATGATCTAGTAGGTGATATTAGGAATTCACGTAGAGGCATGGTTCAGGATGTATTTATTATTCTATTTCATCTTGTGCCGACATGCATCTTGTTATCACTTTTTTCGCCACATGTAAAACTAGAGACGAACAAAAAGCTTATTTAGAAATAAATAAAATATTATATATATGTGTTGAGTATCCTATTTGAGATAAGACCATTTGTTATGTGAATCATTCAAGTACTCAACACTCCTTTTGCTTTTTAATACATCAATGTATGGTTATTATTGATGATACAAGATTGACAATGGCTATAATATATAAATACTGGAGATAATAAGCTTATCCAGCAACTATGATTAGTTTGGGTCAATGTCCTCTGTTTGCACACTAAGAAACGCATTTAGATCTGAAAATTGTACTATAAGTATTGACCTTGACCATCTCAAGATGGCGGCCAATACTGAGTGAATTTACTTTGCGTGTGTACCTGACTATCATTCCATCTATTGTTGGAGCGCGCTGGAGTTCTTTGAATTTTTTATTATTGCATTTAAGCTATACTGTTGATGAACACTGTGGGGAAATAGCCTTGACTTGGGCTAACAACATCTGACCAGCTTATCGTAATATAAGTATTGGCTTATGACTAGGCAAAGATGGCGGCCAATATCGAGTGGGCTTGCCGGCAATCTTTAGAATGCGTGGACTCCTTTAGATTGATATAATCACATTTATATCGTTCTGGCGATATATGTTATAACTTTTTATGCAAGTATCGTTTAGCCATTTAGGAACACTGCTAACAAAAGAATAAATGAATAAATTTAACAGCGAGCGAAATATGTAGAATATGTCAACGATAAATAGTTAAGATGGCTTTTCATTAAAATATTACATTATTGTTTATTTCTCCGTTTCCAAATGAGTTTCGATAAATAGTGTTTGTTTACGCCTTATATATCTTGACCATTTCAAGATGGCGGATCCTCTTTTCAGTGTAGACGTCATCCTGGCATGACCTACCTTGCACTAATTGCCAATTAATTTTGTAAATTGGTGGTTAATGAGTTTTCAAGGTAGTATAAATACCTCTACCTTGGATCACTCATTGAACCAGACGACCGCATGCTTTATGGAACGCCGACACTTTACTTGCAGTGAGTGATCTGTTTGGGTGTGTGACGAGTTGACCTTTTTTATTGTTATTTATTTTTTGACGTGGGGTTTGACTTATGTTTGTTTGGGTAGTTAAAAGGTTGCTAGCTGGGATATGTGATCGGACCCTTGCTGGAGGCAATAGCCAGGTATATATGGAGGCAGTGTTTGACTTGTCAGTGCACTTTTTACTTGAGTCTTGAGATTACTTTTCAAAGATGGCGACGGGGTTTCGTTTTCTGTTCGGTAAACGGAGGTTTACTGGAACAATTATACTATATCTATTAAAAAACCTTCTTCTTATCAAAGTGTAAAGGCACCAAATGACAAAAAATCTTTTCTTCACCAATAAATAAATAAGTATAACTGAAGATAGATTTTATATTATCATGCAGCTAATGAAACGTATATTGTGACTATTGCTGCTTCATAATTTTAGATACAATATGATAGCGTCCACTCATGGTGTGGCTCTCTCCTCTAAAAAAGGAAATTATTTGTCAAATGGGCATTCTGTACACTTCTCTCTTTGAGAAAATTATCTCAATTGTACCATCTATGTCTACACTAGTAGATCGATGAGGGAAGAGTAGATATTGAACATTGTTGAAAAATTATGATGTCTCCCAGATAAACTCTCAACAATGTTTTTTTATTTATTCTTTCCTCTTTTTGTAGACTCTTACTAAAACTTTAACAGCTCAAAAAATTTATACTGAAACTTGATTGACCTGGAGATTACGATAATCAATAAACATATGGAAGTAAGTGACTTAATTGAACATCCACTATTAAATAAATTATTGCCACACATATGGCAGTGAATAGGTTAGTCAAAGAGTTTCTACCTAGGATATGTGTTACCAATGATGATTTTATTTTGACCATCTGTCCTTAGGAATGAATAAGCATGTTATGTTTATATAATAACCCATCAAACATAAGATGGATATGAACTTATAAGATTCTTTTGTAGAGAGAAGCATAATCTGATTGTTCATAAATATGTTTATGGTGCATGAAGAAGAAAAAGGTTTAACTAAAATGTTGAAGCTTAAAGATTATACAAATGACTAAGATTGTACTATCCTTCCACAGAATATTTATACCTCGAGCTAGAAGACCATTGTGAAGCATCATAAAATAGAGAATTCTAAATAAAGGTATACTATGGGTTAAAAAACTTACAAACTATATAAGGTGATTGTAATGCAATTTTCTTAAATGTGATTGATAAGAGAACTTCCTAGACACAGATTAATTGTTGGTTATTGATGTGTAGATCTATTTTCAACTCATGTTTGAAACAGTTTGATGATTTGTAGAGCGTAAATCTATAGAAAAGACAACTATTTCGCCTTTCTCGTTTAACATTGCATTTTCTCCCATGTGAAAAGAAGTGTTATAACCTAAGCAGGTTTTGATTAAATGGTTGTAATAATGTCTGGTGTTCAGATGGACTTACCAATTGAATGATAATATTATGTAGATGAATTATGAATAGGTCTATTCCATTCATATGTAAATATATTGTTTTTATGTTTTGTATTTTAATGTAGCCCTGAAGAAGTCCGGTCACGGACGAAACGCGTTGGCTATTGATCTTAAAAGTTTCTTGAAAATAAAGAATTTTCTACTGAAGAAAACCTGACTTTGGAATTCTTGGGAGAATGACTGGAGAGATATTGGATCGTTGTGAATAATTAACATTGTAACATTCATTGTTTAAGTGTGCGGGGACAATTTGAGCAAGCCTTAACAACCCTCATAAGGGCAAGCAGATACTTCTCTGGTTGACCCGGCATGATGTCAAAGTGGCTTTCCTAAAAGAGACACATCTCCCTCAGAGGAACTCCTACATTTGCTTCTTCTCAGGAGTGTGCATCCTTATGCACAAAAGGGTTCCCTTCCACCCCTCTGCTTGCCTCAATGATGACAATGGGCGATGCGTTGTTATTACAGGGACCATGGCAGATCAAGGGCTACTTATGGTCAACGTCTACATCCCAAATGTAGACTCACCGGACTTCTTCACAAACTCTCATCTCGGCTAGGATGCATGGATGCCGAGCACATTATTATGGCAGGATCCTTGATCCCTTGCTAGACACTACTGGAATGGCACAGAGTGGCAAACCTTGGTCATTACGGTGAGGATATCGCTCAGGAAGACTACTTCTCAGAACTAGCCAAGGTCTGGATAACAGACGCCCAGGGGCAATTCCTTAGCAAGCCTTTCTCAACAGAGGAGATAATGCAAGTGATTGACTTAATAGGTGGGTTCCAGGCACTCGACCTGGACGGCATCACTGGGGTATTCTACAAAACCTGTCACACCTGCTTGCACCACACCTGTTGGAAATGTATGAGTAGGCCCTCGAAGCTCAGGTCCTCCCCCCACCATTGAGAGAGGCAGTGATCACTCTTTAATTGAAGCTTGGTAAAGACCTGCGCTCCTGCGTCTACCGCTCTGTCTTTACTCAACTTTGATAACAAAATACTAGCTACAGTTCTGGCGACTCAATTTCCATTGTTACTCACTCATGCATTAGGGCTTTGTCCCACATCAGTCCACCTGCTCACTATTTTTGCGGTGTTGAATAGGATCTGTCCGTCCGGGCCTGCTGCTGTGGCCTTTTTAGATGAAGAGAAGGAATTTGATTCTTTCCTGTGGGCGACGCTGCACAAACTGGGATTGCTGCGAGGGTTCATAGCGCTTATCATGCTCTTATACTCTAACCCAGTGGTCTGTTTCCGAGCCAATAGCTCCCTTATAGAGCCCTTTGACATCACTAGGGGAGATCTGCAAGGATGCTACCTGTCACCACTCCTCTTCATTATAGCTATGGACCCACTGGTCAGTCATTTACAAGAAAACCACTTGCACCACGGCCTGCACTTCCGACCAGGCCAGGCCCTTTGCTTCTCTCTCTCTGTGCAGACGACATTTTGTTGTTCGTCCTCCATCCAGCAGATAATCAATCCCCCATTATCCGTGAAATTCTTATTTCTTATGGGCTTTCAAGCCTTCACATCAATTGGGCCTAGTCTGAGTTATTCCACCACACAGAAGCCTCTAGCCTTTGAGTTTCCCCTAATATGGTGTGACAGCCCTACTCAATATCTGGGCATCATGTTGCACTGTGAGAAAGAGCATGTTATTTGCTTAAACTATGGTCCAGCAATTCACAAACTGATGACTTAAGTTGAGAGATAGCTTTGACTCCTGCTTTCTATCTCAGGTCGTATTGCCTTTATTAAAATGGTAGTGCTGCCCTGATTTCTGTACCTCTTCCTCAACATACGTATCCCTCTCACCAATAACCTTTTTGCCTCCCTTAGAAGCCTCTTGTTGTGGCTCGTCTAGTTCGATGGTAGGCCCCCGAACCGCTGGAATACCTTAATGCCTCTCTATTCTAATGGGGGTTTTGGTGTACCAAACGTCCACCTTTACTATCTGACCACGCAGTGTCAATTTGCATAGCATTGGTACCACGCAGATGCACATCTCACATATGTCAAATCTAAAAAGGATCAGGGAAGACATAAACCGCTGTGCTTCATCCTCCCGAAGGGCTTTCAGATAAATGCCACTGACATCCAAACACTCTCGACTACAAAGCTGGGCGTGGGGACAGCTTAGCCAGTTACTCAGAGGGTGCCCCCTCTACTCTCCTGCCATGCCTTTCGCAGACAACCAGTGGCTTACGATCACATAAGAGAAATTAGTCCAGCACACACTGCCACACCACAAACTGCACACGTTTGGAGACATTTTCCCAGATGGCCACACCCTTTCCGATGATGCCTGATTCACGAATACCCTACTCATGGATCATTTTGTATTACGACTACTGCGCATTGCGCTGCATGCACAGATTCCCACTTACCCACTGGCCCTTGAGGAATTCCCACCTTTAACATTAGTGATCAAAGATGCCGCAGGTGGAGGTTGATTTCTAAACTCTACAGTGACTGCGTGGATATATTGCCTATGGGAGATGGGAGGGTCAGTGAAACCTGGAAACAAAACTTAGGACGCCCATTGACTGCCAAAATCTGCTGCTATTTGTGTTCCTAAACCCAACAAGCCTCTACCATTTTAAATGTTTACATAGGACATACAAAAAAAAAACAAAGGGGATGATGGACGGAGCGTTGACAATACAAATTCTAAACCCCCAGTCAACTGATCTGGGTTTAATCCATCACCGTTCTTTAGCTCACTCCGCCACCCCAGTTCAGACATGGCCATATGCAAATCAGTCTGACCCTGTGCCTCATGGGAACAGTCCAGCCCGAACTGCCAAGCCATGTCTTCCCTGGACCGGAATCAAGCTTCCCAGGACCGGTTTCTGGCATTACAGCCGTCTTCAGCCGGGCTTGCTTGAATCCAGTGGCAAATTGAGCAAGGGACTCACGTCTGAGCATACCCTGCCAACTTAGGGCGAACAAAGAAAAACCAAAGGGGATGATGGACGGAGCGTTGACAATACAAACACTCACCCCCAGTCAACTGATCTGGGTTTAATCCATCACCGTTCTTTAGCTCACTCCGCCACCCCAGTTCAGACATGGCCATATGCAAATCAATCTGACCCTGTGCCTCATGGCAACAGTCCAGCCCGAACTGCCAAGCCATGTCTTTCCTGGACCGGAATCAAGCTTCCCAGGACCGGTTTCTGGCATTACAGCCGTCTTCAGCCGGGCTTGCTTGAATCCAGTGGCAAAGTGAGCAAGGGACTCATGTCTGAGCATACCCTGCCAACTTAGGGCGAACAAAGAAAAACCAAAGGGGATGATGGACATACACCATGCCTAGTACACTGGTTAAAATTGACCCCTCAAGATCCTTTCACTGACGCAAATGTCATGCAGAAGGGGTGGATTTTGCACACTTGACATGGACATGCCACCGCACAGGGGGATTTTGGAATGCTGTATTCACCTGGCTCTCCTTAGTAATAGAGCCTGACCTGCTTCTGGCTCTGCTGAGTCACGTAAAGGATGTACCAAGGGAAATCTGCAGGTTTATGGCCATATCCAATTGTTGGCAACAGGGGAGATTACATTGCACTGGGGTAGTGGACACTGCCACACAATTACTCTCAGTTGAAAAGTCTGACATATCGTGACACCACCAGTAAAATTTATGCCATTTTACAACCACCTGTGGTTCGTGCCCGAGATATTTTGCAACCACTTAGGGACTACCTATTGTCACTAGAGCCTACTGATCTGGACTAATTTACTGTGTTCTGTGTGTCTTTGTACAGACTGCCACTTCCCCGTCAACCTATTTATGTACGGCCTATAGCCGTAGTCCTATTGCACACTGGAAACGTCTGTGTTTCTTTATATATATATATATATATATATATATATATATATATATATCGGTCAGGGTTCCCAACAGGGAAATGAAAACGCAGTCTCTCGTCTCAGTGATTAATTACAGCGGTTTATTACTGCAACCAGTACCCAACGTGTTTCGCTTCTTACAAAGCTTGCTCACGGGATGTTGAGCAGGTTACTAAGTCCTCCCTTTAAACACAGAGTCATGTGACTTCCTGTGTAGTTTATGGATGCATGCTGGTTAATGTAGTATCAACTACAGTTTCTTCACCAGTTTGTTCCATTTTGTGTCTTGTGCAGTTCTTGACAGAAAGAAAAAAAGGTGGAGTGCTTCAAAAATGTATGCAGACAATTTGATTTACTCTTTGGTGAGTCATCTTGTGCTTATTCTCTCTCCAATCAACTCGTTGGATGAGTTTAATGTCACTTTTTCTGTTCACTATTATTCAGGTTTGGGAACAGCGTGCCAGTCGCAGTCCTATTGCTGCGTTTTGTTGGCCCTCTAGTGGGCTTATTTGCATTGCTGAATTCCGGGGTCCGTCTCTGCAACTGTTTACCAACAAAGTTAGAGGTGTACATAAAGTTCTTCAGTTAGGTTAAGACCCCTCGGTTCTAGAGTCCTAAAGTTGATAATATGCTTGGACTCTTTCCGTCTCAGGTTCTTTAGGCGATCACCGCCTCGCTCAGTGTGTGGGATGTATTCTATGGCACAAAATTTCAGTAATTCCCAATTGCTTTCATGGGCTTGTTCCATATGTTTCGCAACTGCATACGAGCGATCTTTGTTCGTGGTGGCCCTCATGTGTTCCAATATCCTCTTCTTTGCTTCGAAGGTTGTGCTCCCTATATATCTCTTGTTACAGGGGCATTCAATTAGATATATTACGTACGAGCTTTTACACGTCAGATGTTGAGGTATAGTCCATTTCGTTCCTTTTCTGATTGTTATCTCTTTTGTTGGTTTCGCAATTTTGCATACTTTGCAGTGTCTGCATGGGAAAAAGCCCTTTCGTTGTAGCCAGTCAATTTTTGGTGTTTCTTTGAAGTGGCTGTTTACCAGACGATCTCCCAAATTTCTTGTTCGTCTGTAGGTTATATTTGGGTGATCCCCTATGATTTGTGCCAGTTTGGGGTCCATTTTCAGAATTGGCCAATGTCTCTGTATGATCTTTGACAACTTATTGTTTTCTGCACTGTGGGTTGTTATAAGTCGGATCACATCCTCTTTTGTTTGTTGTTTTTCAGGTCTGTGCAGGATTTCTTTGCGGTCCTGAGCAAGTACTCGTTGTAGGCTCTGTTCCACTACTTTGCTCGGGTATCCCCTTGCTTTGAATCTGATGACAGCATCTCTACTATGTCGTTTAAATTCTTCATCATTGGAGCAATTTCGCCTAAATCGTAAGAATTCTCCATATGGAATACTCCATTTTAGTTTGTTGTTATGAAAACTCTCACCATGAAGAATAGCATTTGTGGCTGTCAGTTTTCGATGCAGGGTGGTTTGTATCTTGCCGTTTTCTATGTAGATCTCTGTATCTAGAAACGTCACCCTTTCTTTGCTTGCTTCCATTGTGAATTTCAAGTTGGTTGTCGTGTTATTCAGTTTGTCAAAGTATCTGAGAAAATCTTCTTTTGAGCCATCCCATATTATTAGCAAATCATCGATAAATCGGAGCCACAAGATGATTTTTGTGCTCCATTGGTAGTTGTTCGTATGCCATGCAAGATGCTGTTCGAACCATCCCATAGTTAGATTTGCATAATTTGACGAGAATGAGAAGCCCATGGCACAACCTTTTGTTTGCCTGTATATTTTCTTGTTGAACAAAAAAATGTTTTGGTTCAAACATAGCATGATCATTTCATTTAACATTTCGTTATGATCTTTGTATTTGATGTTACGTTTAGCTAAAAATAATTTACAGGCTTGTGTCCCTACGTGGTGTTCTATATTGGTGTATAATAACACCACGTCCATTGTAATGAGTAGGTATTCGGGCGACCATGTTACGGTTTCAAGTTTCTGTAATAGGTCTGTCGTGTCTTTCAGATATGCCGGCAACTGTTGCACTAATGGTGCTAAAAATTTGTCCACGTAATTTGAGACTGGCTCCATCAGTGAGTTTTTTGCTGAGACAATTGGTCTCCCGGGAGGTTTTTGCCTGTCCTTATGTACCTTCGGGAGGTGATAGAAGGTAGGTACCACTGGGTTTTTGATGTCCAGATATTTTAATTCACGGTCATCAATCAGGCCCCAGGCATGCCATTCGGATAGTTTTGTTTGTAGGTTCATCTGTAGTTCCTTGGTTGGGTCTTTATCCAGCTCTGTATAACAATCTATATCCTCTAATTGGCGTTGAAGCGAAACGCGTTGGGTACTGGTTGCAGTAATAAACCGCTGTAATTAATCACTGAGACGAGAGAGTGCGTTTTCATTTCCCTGTTGGGAACCCTGAGCGATATTTAAACGACTAACCCAGTCGTAGAAAACTGCACCACGCCATTAATTGAGCGCCGACACCAACCTGGGTTAAAACTGCTTCATATATATATATATAAATATATATATTTATATATATATATATATATATATATATATATATATGTATTTATTTGCAATAAACTGGATGCACGGATCAAACATGCGCTTTCCCTTCGCATTTCAGCGATATGCCTTGATCACGGGAATCAGCTGCAATGTCACTTCCTGGTCTGTCCCACCTGCTTTTAATATAAAGCCCTCTTTAGGCCTGCCCCAATGGAGTGATGCATCGTGGTCCCGGAAGTCCCATAGCAAAAATATTCCTTTAATGGGTTCCATGGTCCATGAAATGGCATCAATACAGAGGGCCAGTGATCCCTTCAAAGACACATATGGAAGTCAAGAAGGGCCCAGAAAATGCAGTGAATTTGCGATGACACGGGCCGCCTGTACTGAGATCCTCCAGGCGGCTATGTGTTGTTTTACTGGTGGTGTAGGCTCCTACCGGCACTAGGCAGTGCCGTGAATAATAGTTCAAACACATCTTCCCTCGAAGCCCCAGGAAGCAAGCTGCACTCGAAAACTGGCAAATCCTTTAATAAACTGGATGCATGGTCCAAACATGCGCTTTCCCAGAAGATGGATGAATAGGTTTGCATGTGGATGGGTGGATGGATGGATGGAATGGTGAAGGACTGAATATTGGACAAAGGACTGAATGGAAGACAGAATGTAAAGGTGAAATGGTGATTATCAGTGAGTGGATGGAAGAATGAATAAATCAATGGATAGATGCTGGGATGGAAGAGAATATCAAGCCCTTCTGGGGAGGGTCCGATGACTTGCTTCACTTGCTTGGTGTCATAAGAGTTTTGGTTCAAAGTGGGGGTATTTTAATTTTCTGGCTACTCCCTTGCCATTACTCCATGTAATTCCACTTTCTAACCTTTTATCCAGTATCTCCACTCACCAATTCCAATCTCTATCCTGTACATTGTTGTCCACATCAGTAATCTTCTCTATACTGCACATGTGCTCTCCAACCTTTACAAACCATATTTGTCCCTGCACCAACAGGCACTTTCGGGTTCCTGGCGCACATAGCCTTGGCTGCAGCATGCAGAGACCTTACACTGCCGCACACAAAGGAAAAAATTAGAGGGAACATTGGTCATGGACCCAGATCTACTTAGATTTCACAGAATGGAGCATAGCAACCAAATTTGCTGTGCTGCATTGCGCATAAGGAAAAACACAAAGCAGAGCTATGCCTTCTAAGAGTGGCATGTTGCTGGATTTTCCTCTGCACTTGCGCAATAAACAGGCTGCCTTCCATGACGCACAACATCGCACCATGGCTCAGAGGTGAATATGTGCAGTTCAGCATAGAATCCGTATTGGAAGCATCCACTTCCAGTACGCATTACTATTCACAGAGAACCGCAGAAGGGTGAGAAAAATTGGACGCATGCTGAGCATTTCAGCATCACACTTGCACCGCCTTAGATTCTGGGGAAAATCAATACATTCCCCTTTGTGCCTATTGCCAGTGCGTACTTCCACTAAGCATTAATTTTTAAGTTTCAATCATTCTTTATTGAATTTTTCAGAATAGTAAATAACTTAAGGCAGGCATGCCCACCAATTAACCATCCCAGACCCAGGCACCCCACCCCATACAGCTGCTTTTGAACGCGAACCTGGAGCTATTTTATGTCCATCCTGGATTCCTCCCTTTCTTTCTAGACAGTATTATCTCTTCTGCATCGGAGTGTCACATACGCTACCACTCCAATCCCAGACCCTGCCGCAATTCGGGTCAGGTCAGGTAGATGTTCTTATCTAGAAGACCCAACACTGTCAGTTTTTTCAGTCAAATTAGTCCTCTGTGGTGTGAAGTATGTCCTCAAGAGGGTCCCAGTTAAGAGATAAAAAACACAAAGGGTAAAACAAAACCTCCTTGGCAATCTTGTGGGTCCTGAGTGGACCTGAATATTAATAGTGAAGTAATTAGCAAGGCATCCAACTCCCTCTCACATCTGGGAAGAGAAAATAGCCAGGAATAATCTGCAAAGTGGAATCCACTAGACGTTCCAACTGTTAGAAGCAAAACGTAGGGTCATAAAATAGAAGCAGAGGCAAAAAATGCACAGAAAAATCAGGGAACAGTGCAGCGGTCCCACCTCCCCAAGACCACCACACCCGCCAATGATCCGCGATCCCTTGCGGTGGTGCGACGGTCAGAGGCTCCAAAATGCTTGGGGGTGCTACTGTGGTCGCACCAAGGAGATTTGAAGTTTCCTCACAGACACAGTTTTCATGGCGGTGAGCCTGCCATGCAAAATGCGGTAGTGAGGAAACAAAGGGGACCCCACAGTGCCCAGGGGTGCTGCAGGAGGCACATGTTGTGCCCCCCTGTGCGCAATCACACCCTCTTCCAGCACGCCATGGTCTTTACTGTCCATGGCATACTGGAACCGGCTTTGGCGTTCCCATTGCTGTGCCTTTTTAACAAGCACTGCCCCGGAAACGGCAAAGGACCACCCACTAGATCAGGAGAAAACTCCTAATCTGGTAGGCGGTCTGACTGTGGGTTTGGCGGTCCTGGAGCTGGGTGTTGGCGTGGTGACCCAAACCAGTAATCAGTCCCATAGTATTTTGTCTCCGTAAATACAAAATACTTGCGAGAACATCAATGAAATGTGCACAAAGCCTCCAGAATAAAGTAAGTAGCCAAACAATTATAGAAGATTTACCAGTGGTATGCACATCACAAACTATTTATATTCATCAAAATCTGAAAAAGGACATGCAGCCCATTTTAGAAGCCTGAAGAATAGAAATACACGTTTTTCCATTGTATGAACTGGGTGTGCACTCTGAATATCGAATCCAGAATATTGAGGCATCCAAATAATAAGGACAAAATATTGAATCTAAAATCTCGAAAGGTAAGTCTAGATTTTCTAAACCTATCTCCACATACATGTACTTTGGTTGTACATCTTCTGTTTCTGCAGGGACCGCAATTGCAAGAGATTCAATACATTCCGAACTCATTGAGCTTCCCCCTGTTAAATTTGGTAACTTGCTAAAATGTAACTGGTGAAAATTGGCAACGTGAATACCGATGCATGCAGATTTTGGTGCAGAAAGCCCCAAAATCGGTATGGTATATCCCCCACTGTGTGGCGAAGTAGGGACTATTTGTCAGACCTCATAAAATCCAATACCCATGGTTTCAGGGCTTTTTAGGTTTCGACCTGGCGATCTGCGCAAGCAGTTCGCGCAGGTGAAATCTTTTGTTTACCATATTGGCTATTGGAACGTCCCCCACCTCCCATTGGCTAGCTCCATAAATGGAGGCTAGCCATTGGGAGCCGGATCTGTCCGTCAAGGCCGGACCAGATTCGGGGGCGTTCCCGCGATTTTTTCCCTCTCCGCCTCTGCGATGTCGTCATCGCGGCGGTGGGCGGAGCTTCGTTTTTTTTCCTTCTGTGTTTGTTTTGGTCATTCCATGCGAGGAAGCCCAGGTGAGTGCTTGTTTTTTAGTGGTGGAGCACGTGAATTCAGTGTACATTAGTTAAAAATACATGATGAAGACACAGGCCACGATCTGGCTGTTCATCAAGTGCATGGGCGCTAAAACTAATTTTTGCCCCTTTATTTGTAGTGAGGACTACGCAGTGGTTTGTCTGATGTGAAATTGCTCGGCTGATGCCCTTTGTTGCAGCATGCATAACTTTTCATTCTTTCAGTTCGACTTTACAGTCCGTTTTTAATAATGTCCTTAAAACTGCGGGTGTTCAGTACCCAAACGGCCTAAATAGACTCGTATGGGCTAAGCATCTCGTGCCCCTCGTGAGACACTTGTAAAACTGCTCATAAGATTTGCAACAGGGAGTTTTTTCATGGTTTGGCATTTTTCGTAATGCATTACAGTTGAATTTATATAGCGCTTCATATCCTAACCGCACTGCAAAGCGCTGAAGAGCATCATAGAGAGTGCAGAGTGGAGAGTGCATGGAGAGTGCAGAGTGCATGGAGAGTGCATAGTGCATGGAGAGTGCAGAGTGCATGGAGAGTGCAGAGTGCATGGAGAGTGCATAGGGAGTGGAGAGTGCATAGGGAGTGGAGAGTGCATAGGGAGTGCAGAGTGCATAGAGTGCAGAGTGGAGAGTGCATAGGGAGTGCACAGGGAGTGGAGAGTGCATAGGGAGTGGAGAGTGCATAGGGAGTGGAGAGTGCATAGGGAGTGGAGAGTGCATAGGGAGTGGAGAGTGGAGAGTGCATAGGGAGTGCAGAGTGCATAGGGAGTGCAGAGTGGAGAGTGCATAGGGAGTGCAGAGTGGAGAGTGCACAGGGAGTGGAGAGTGCATAGGGAGTGGAGAGTGCATAGGGAGTGGAGAGTGCATAGGGAGTGGAGAGTGCATAGGGAGTGGAGAGTGGAGAGTGCATAGGGAGTGCAGAGTGCATAGGGAGTGCAGAGTGGAGAGTGCATAGGGAGTGCAGAGTGGAGAGTGCATAGGGAGTGCAGAGTGCATAGGGAGTGGAGAGTGCATAGGGAGTGGAGAGTGCATAGGGAGTGGAGAGTGCATAGGGAGTGCAGAGTGCATAGGGAGTGGAGAGTGGAGAGTGCATAGGGAGTACAGAGTGCATAGGGAGTGGAGAGTGGAGAGTGCATAGGGAGTGGAGAGTGCATAGGGAGTGGAGAGTGCATAGGGAGTGGAGAGTGGAGAGTGCATGGGGAGTGGAGAGTGCATAGGGAGTGGAGAGTGCATAGGGAGTGGAGAGTGCATAGGGAGTGCAGAGTGCATAGAGTGCAGAGTGGAGAGTGCATAGGGAGTGCACAGGGAGTGGAGAGTGCATATGGAGTGGAGAGTGCATAGGGAGTGGAGAGTGCATAGGGAGTGGAGAGTGCATAGGGAGTGGAGAGTGCATAGGGAGTGGAGAGTGCATAGGGAGTGGAGAGTGCATTGGGAGTGGAGAGTGGAGAGTGCATAGGGAGTGCAGAGTGCATAGGGAGTGCAGAGTGGAGAGTGCATAGGGAGTGCAGAGTGGAGAGTGCATAGGGAGTGCAGAGTGGAGAGTGCATAGGGAGTGGAGAGTGCATAGGGAGTGGAGAGTGCATAGGGAGTGGAGAGTGCATAGGGAGTGCAGAGTGCATAGGGAGTGGAGAGTGGAGAGTGCATAGGGAGTGCAGAGTACATAGGGAGTGGAGAGTGGAGAGTGCATAGGGAGTGGAGAGTGCATAGGGAGTGGAGAGTGCATAGGGAGTGGAGAGTGCATAGGGAGTGGAGAGTGCATAGGGAGTGGAGAGTGGAGAGTGCATAGGGAGTGGAGAGTGCATAGGGAGTGGAGAGTGGAGAGTGCATAGGGAGTGGAGAGTGCATAGGGAGTGGAGAGTGGAGAGTGCATAGGGAGTGGAGAGTGCATAGGGAGTGGAGAGTGGAGAGTGCATAGGGAGTGGAGAGTGCATAGGGAGTGGAGAGTGCATAGGGAGTGGAGAGTGCATAGGGAGTGGAGAGTGCATAGGGAGTGCAGAGTGCATAGGGAGTGGAGAGTGCATAGGGAGTGCAGAGTGCATAGGGAGTGCAGAGTGGAGAGTGCATAGGGAGTGCAGAGTGCATAGGGAGTGCAGAGTGCATAGGGAGTGGAGAGTGCATAGGGAGTGCAGAGTGCAGAGTGCATAGGGAGTGCAGAGTGCATAGGGAGTGCAGAGTGGAGAGTGCATAGGGAGTGCAGAGTGCATAGGGAGTGGAGAGTGGAGAGTGCATAGGGAGTGGAGAGTGCATAGGGAGTGCAGAGTGCATAGGGAGTGGAGAGTGCATAGGGAGTGCAGAGTGCAGAGTGCATAGGGAGTGCAGAGTGCATAGGGAGTGCAGAGTGGAGAGTGCATAGGGAGTGCAGAGTGCATAGGGAGTGGAGAGTGGAGAGTGCATAGGGAGTGGAGAGTGCATAGGGAGTGGAGAGTGCATAGGGAGTGGAGAGTGCATAGGGAGTGGAGAGTGCATAGGGAGTGGAGAGTGCATAGGGAGTGGAGAGTGCATAGGGAGTGCAGAGTGGAGAGTGCATAGGGAGTGCAGAGTGCAGAGTGCATAGGGAGTGCAGAGTGCATAGGGAGTGCAGAGTGCATAGGGAGTGCAGAGTGCATAGGGAGTGCAGAGTGCATAGGGAGTGCAGAGTGCATAGGGAGTGCAGAGTGCATAGGGAGTGCAGAGTGCATAGGGAGTGCAGAGTGCATAGGGAGTGCAGAGTGCATAGGGAGTGCAGAGTGGAGAGTGCATAGGGAGTGCAGAGTGGAGAGTGCATAGGGAGTGGAGAGTGCATAGGGAGTGGAGAGTGCATAGGGAGTGGAGAGTGCATAGGGAGTGGAGAGTGCATAGGGAGTGGAGAGTGGAGAGTGCATAGGGAGTGGAGAGTGCATAGGGAGTGGAGAGTGGAGAGTGCATAGGGAGTGGAGAGTGGATAGGGAGTGGAGAGTGCATAGGGAGTGGAGAGTGCATAGGGAGTGGAGAGTGCATAGGGAGTGGAGAGTGCATAGGGAGTGCAGAGTGCATAGGGAGTGCAGAGTGGAGAGTGCATAGGGAGTGCAGAGTGGAGAGTGCATAGGGAGTGGAGAGTGCATAGGGAGTGGAGAGTGCATAGGGAGTGGAGAGTGCATAGGGAGTGGAGAGTGCATAGGGAGTGGAGAGTGCATAGGGAGTGCAGAGTGGAGAGTGCATAGGGAGTGCAGAGTGCATAGGGAGTGCAGAGTGGAGAGTGCATAGGGAGTGCAGAGTGGAGAGTGCATAGGGAGTGCAGAGTGCATAGGGAGTGGAGAGTGCATAGGGAGTGGAGAGTGCATAGGGAGTGCAGAGTGGAGAGTGCATAGGGAGTGCAGAGTGCATAGGGAGTGCAGAGTGGAGAGTGCATAGGGAGTGCAGAGTGGAGAGTGCATAGGGAGTGGAGAGTGCATAGGGAGTGCAGAGTGGAGAGTGCATAGGGAGTGGAGAGTGCATAGGGAGTGGAGAGTGCATAGGGAGTGGAGAGTGCATAGGGAGTGGAGAGTGCATAGGGAGTGCAGAGTGCATAGGGAGTGCAGAGTGCATAGGGAGTGCAGAGTGGAGAGTGCATAGGGAGTGGAGAGTGCATAGGGAGTGGAGAGTGCATAGGGAGTGGAGAGTGCATAGGGAGTGGAGAGTGCATAGGGAGTGGAGAGTGCATAGGGAGTGCAGAGTGGAGAGTGCAGAGTGCATAGGGAGTGCAGAGTGCATAGGGAGTGGAGAGTGCATAGGGAGTGGAGAGTGCAGAGTGCATAGGGAGTAAAGAGTGCATAGGGAGTGGAGAGTGCAGAGTGCATAGGGAGTGAAGAGTGCATAGGGAGTGCAGAGTGCATAGGGAGTGCAGAGTGGAGAGTGCATAGGGAGTGCAGAGTGCATAGGGAGTGCAGAGTGCAGAGTGCATAGGGAGTGCAGAGTGCATAGGGAGTGCAGAGTGCATAGGGAGTGCAGAGTGCATAGGGAGTGCAGAGTGCATAGGGAGTGCAGAGTGGAGAGTGCATAGGGAGTGCAGAGTGCATAGGGAGTGGAGAGTGCATAGGGAGTGCAGAGTGGAGAGTGCATAGGGACTGCAGAGTGCATAGGGAGTGCAGAGTGGGGAGTGGAGAGTGTATAGGGAGTGGAGAGTGGATAGGGAGTGGAGAGTGCATAGGGAGTGCAGAGTGGAGAGTGCATAGGGAGTGCAGAGTGGAGAGTGCATAGGGAGTGGAGAGTGGAGAGTGCATAGGGAGTGGAGAGTGGAGAGTGCATAGGGAGTGGAGAGTGCATAGGGAGTGGAGAGTGCATAGGGAGTGCATAGGGAGTGGAGAGTGCATAGGGAGTGGAGAGTGCATAGGGAGTGGAGAGTGCACAGGGAGTGCAGAGTGGAGAGTGCATAGGGAGTGCAGAGTGCATAGGGAGTGCAGAGTGGAGAGTGCATAGGGAGTGCAGAGTGCATAGTGAGTGCAGAGTGGAGAGTGCATAGGGAGTGGAGAGTGCATAGGGAGTGCAGAGTGCATAGGGAGTGCAGAGTGCATAGGGAGTGCAGAGTGGAGAGTGCAGAGTGGAGAGTGCATAGGGAGTGGAGAGTGCATAGGGAGTGGAGAGTGCATAGGGAGTGGAGAGTGCATAGGGAGTGCAGAGTGGAGAGTGCATAGGGAGTGGAGAGTGCATAGGGAGTGGAGAGTGCATAGTGAGTGCAGAGTGGAGAGTGCATAGGGAGTGGAGAGTGCATAGGGAGTGGAGAGTGCATAGGGAGTGCAGAGTGCATAGGGAGTGCAGAGTGGAGAGTGCATAGGGAGTGGAGAGTGCATAGGGAGTGGAGAGTGCATAGGGAGTGGAGAGTGCATAGGGAGTGCAGAGTGGAGAGTGCATAGGGAGTGCAGAGTGGAGAGTGCATAGGGAGTGCAGAGTGCAGAGTGCATAGGGAGTGCAGAGTGCAGAGTGCATAGGGAGTGCAGAGTGGATAGGGAGTGCAGAGTGGATAGGGAGTGCAGAGTGGATAGGGAGTGCAGAGTGGATAGGGAGTGCAGAGTGGATAGGGAGTGCAGAGTGGATAGGGAGTGCAGAGTGCATAGGGAGTGCAGAGTGCATAGGGAGTGCAGAGTGCATAGGGAGTGCAGAGTGGAGAGTGCATAGGGAGTGCAGAGTGGAGAGTGCATAGGGAGTGGAGAGTGCATAGGGAGTGGAGAGTGCATAGGGAGTGCAGAGTGGAGAGTGCATAGGGAGTGGAGAGTGCATAGGGAGTGGAGAGTGCATAGGGAGTGGAGAGTGCATAGGGAGTGCAGAGTGCATAGGGAGTGCAGAGTGGAGAGTGCATAGGGAGTGGAGAGTGCATAGGGAGTGGAGAGTGCATAGGGAGTGGAGAGTGCATAGGGAGTGGAGAGTGCATAGGGAGTGGAGAGTGCATAGGGAGTGCAGAGTGGAGAGTGCATAGGGAGTGCAGAGTGGAGAGTGCATAGGGAGTGCAGAGTGCAGAGTGCATAGGGAGTGCAGAGTGCATAGGGAGTGCAGAGTGGATAGGGAGTGCAGAGTGGATAGGGAGTGCAGAGTGGATAGGGAGTGCAGAGTGGATAGGGAGTGCAGAGTGCATAGGGAGTGCAGAGTGCATAGGGAGTGCAGAGTGCATAGGGATCGCAGAGTGCATAGGGAGTGCATAGGGAGTGGAGAGTGCAGAGTGCATAGGGAGTGCAGAGTGCATAGGGAGTGCAGAGTGGAGAGTGCATAAGGAGTGCAGAGTGGAGAGTGCATAGGGAGTGCATAGGGAGTGGAGAGTGCATAGGGAGTGGAGAGTGCATAGGGAGTGGAGAGTGCATAGGGAGTGGAGAGTGCATAGGGAGTGGAGAGTGCATAGGGAGTGCAGAGTGGAGAGTGCATAGGGAGTGCAGAGTGCATAGGGAGTGGAGAGTGCAGAGTGCATACGGAGTGGAGAGTGCAGAGTGCATACGGAGTGGAGAGTGCAGAGTGCATAGGGAGTGCAGAGTGCATAGGGAGTGCAGAGTGCATAGGGAGTGCAGAGTGGAGAGTGCATAGGGAGTGCAGAGTGCATAGTGAGTGCAGAGTGGAGAGTGCATAGGGAGTGGAGAGTGCATAGGGAGTGGAGAGTGCATAGGGAGTGCAGAGTGCATAGGGAGTGCAGAGTGGAGAGTGCATAGGGAGTGGAGAGTGCATAGGGAGTGGAGAGTGCATAGGGAGTGGAGAGTGCATAGGGAGTGGAGAGTGCATAGGGAGTGCAGAGTGGAGAGTGCATAGGGAGTGCAGAGTGGAGAGTGCATAGGGAGTGCAGAGTGCAGAGTGCATAGGGAGTGCAGAGTGCAGAGTGCATAGGGAGTGCAGAGTGGATAGGGAGTGCAGAGTGGATAGGGAGTGCAGAGTGGATAGGGAGTGCAGAGTGGATAGGGAGTGCAGAGTGGATAGGGAGTGCAGAGTGGATAGGGAGTGCAGAGTGCATAGGGAGTGCAGAGTGCATAGGGAGTGCAGAGTGCATAGGGAGTGCAGAGTGGAGAGTGCATAGGGAGTGCAGAGTGGAGAGTGCATAGGGAGTGGAGAGTGCATAGGGAGTGGAGAGTGCATAGGGAGTGCAGAGTGGAGAGTGCATAGGGAGTGGAGAGTGCATAGGGAGTGGAGAGTGCATAGGGAGTGGAGAGTGCATAGGGAGTGCAGAGTGCATAGGGAGTGCAGAGTGGAGAGTGCATAGGGAGTGGAGAGTGCATAGGGAGTGGAGAGTGCATAGGGAGTGGAGAGTGCATAGGGAGTGGAGAGTGCATAGGGAGTGGAGAGTGCATAGGGAGTGGAGAGTGCATAGGGAGTGCAGAGTGGAGAGTGCATAGGGAGTGCAGAGTGCAGAGTGCATAGGGAGTGCAGAGTGCATAGGGAGTGCAGAGTGGATAGGGAGTGCAGAGTGGATAGGGAGTGCAGAGTGGATAGGGAGTGCAGAGTGGATAGGGAGTGCAGAGTGCATAGGGAGTGCAGAGTGCATAGGGAGTGCAGAGTGCATAGGGAGTGCAGAGTGGAGAGTGCATAGGGAGTGGAGAGTGCAGAGTGCATAGGGAGTGCAGAGTGCAGAGTGCATAGGGAGTGCAGAGTGCATAGGGAGTGCAGAGTGGATAGGGAGTGCAGAGTGGATAGGGAGTGCAGAGTGGATAGGGAGTGCAGAGTGGATAGGGAGTGCAGAGTGGATAGGGAGTGCAGAGTGGATAGGGAGTGCAGAGTGCATAGGGAGTGCAGAGTGCATAGGGAGTGCAGAGTGCATAGGGAGTGCAGAGTGGAGAGTGCATAGGGAGTGCAGAGTGGAGAGTGCATAGGGAGTGGAGAGTGCATAGGGAGTGGAGAGTGCATAGGGAGTGCAGAGTGGAGAGTGCATAGGGAGTGGAGAGTGCATAGGGAGTGGAGAGTGCATAGGGAGTGGAGAGTGCATAGGGAGTGCAGAGTGCATAGGGAGTGCAGAGTGGAGAGTGCATAGGGAGTGGAGAGTGCATAGGGAGTGGAGAGTGCATAGGGAGTGGAGAGTGCATAGGGAGTGGAGAGTGCATAGGGAGTGGAGAGTGCATAGGGAGTGGAGAGTGCATAGGGAGTGCAGAGTGGAGAGTGCATAGGGAGTGCAGAGTGGAGAGTGCATAGGGAGTGCAGAGTGCATAGGGAGTGCAGAGTGCATAGGGAGTGCAGAGTGGATAGGGAGTGCAGAGTGGATAGGGAGTGCAGAGTGGATAGGGAGTGCAGAGTGGATAGGGAGTGCAGAGTGGATAGGGAGTGCAGAGTGGATAGGGAGTGCAGAGTGCATAGGGAGTGCAGAGTGCATAGGGAGTGCAGAGTGCATAGGGAGTGCAGAGTGCATAGGGAGTGCATAGGGAGTGGAGAGTGCAGAGTGCATAGGGAGTGCAGAGTGCATAGGGAGTGCAGAGTGGAGAGTGCATAAGGAGTGCAGAGTGGAGAGTGCATAGGGAGTGCATAGGGAGTGGAGAGTGCATAGGGAGTGGAGAGTGCATAGGGAGTGGAGAGTGCATAGGGAGTGGAGAGTGCATAGGGAGTGGAGAGTGCATAGGGAGTGCAGAGTGGAGAGTGCATAGGGAGTGCAGAGTGCATAGGGAGTGGAGAGTGCAGAGTGCATACGGAGTGGAGAGTGCAGAGTGCATACGGAGTGGAGAGTGCAGAGTGCATAGGGAGTGCAGAGTGCATAGGGAGTGCAGAGTGCATAGGGAGTGCAGAGTGGAGAGTGCATAGGGAGTGCAGAGTGCATAGTGAGTGCAGAGTGGAGAGTGCATAGGGAGTGGAGAGTGCATAGGGAGTGGAGAGTGCATAGGGAGTGCAGAGTGCATAGGGAGTGCAGAGTGGAGAGTGCATAGGGAGTGGAGAGTGCATAGGGAGTGGAGAGTGCATAGGGAGTGGAGAGTGCATAGGGAGTGGAGAGTGCATAGGGAGTGCAGAGTGGAGAGTGCATAGGGAGTGCAGAGTGGAGAGTGCATAGGGAGTGCAGAGTGCAGAGTGCATAGGGAGTGCAGAGTGCAGAGTGCATAGGGAGTGCAGAGTGGATAGGGAGTGCAGAGTGGATAGGGAGTGCAGAGTGGATAGGGAGTGCAGAGTGGATAGGGAGTGCAGAGTGGATAGGGAGTGCAGAGTGGATAGGGAGTGCAGAGTGGATAGGGAGTGCAGAGTGCATAGGGAGTGCAGAGTGCATAGGGAGTGCAGAGTGCATAGGGAGTGCAGAGTGGAGAGTGCATAGGGAGTGCAGAGTGGAGAGTGCATAGGGAGTGGAGAGTGCATAGGGAGTGGAGAGTGCATAGGGAGTGCAGAGTGGAGAGTGCATAGGGAGTGGAGAGTGCATAGGGAGTGGAGAGTGCATAGGGAGTGGAGAGTGCATAGGGAGTGCAGAGTGCATAGGGAGTGCAGAGTGGAGAGTGCATAGGGAGTGGAGAGTGCATAGGGAGTGGAGAGTGCATAGGGAGTGGAGAGTGCATAGGGAGTGGAGAGTGCATAGGGAGTGGAGAGTGCATAGGGAGTGGAGAGTGCATAGGGAGTGCAGAGTGGAGAGTGCATAGGGAGTGCAGAGTGCAGAGTGCATAGGGAGTGCAGAGTGCATAGGGAGTGCAGAGTGGATAGGGAGTGCAGAGTGGATAGGGAGTGCAGAGTGGATAGGGAGTGCAGAGTGGATAGGGAGTGCAGAGTGGATAGGGAGTGCAGAGTGCATAGGGAGTGCAGAGTGCATAGGGAGTGCAGAGTGCATAGGGAGTGCAGAGTGGAGAGTGCATAGGGAGTGGAGAGTGCAGAGTGCATAGGGAGTGCAGAGTGCATAGGGAGTGCAGAGTGGAGAGTGCATAAGGAGTGCAGAGTGGAGAGTGCATAGGGAGTGCATAGGGAGTGGAGAGTGCATAGGGAGTGGAGAGTGCATAGGGAGTGGAGAGTGCATAGGGAGTGGAGAGTGCATAGGGAGTGGAGAGTGCATAGGGAGTGCAGAGTGGAGAGTGCATAGGGAGTGCAGAGTGCATAGGGAGTGGAGAGTGCAGAGTGCATA
Source organism: Lissotriton helveticus (assembly GCF_964261635.1). Taxonomy (NCBI): domain Eukaryota; kingdom Metazoa; phylum Chordata; class Amphibia; order Caudata; family Salamandridae; genus Lissotriton; species Lissotriton helveticus. Next base: position 920,039,786 of record NC_136072.1, read on the forward strand.
CGGAGTGGAGAGTGCAGAGTGCATACGGAGTGGAGAGTGCAGAGTGCATAGGGAGTGCAGAGTGCATAGGGAGTGCAGAGTGCATAGGGAGTGCAGAGTGGAGAGTGCATAGGGAGTGCAGAGTGCATAGGGAGTGCAGAGTGGAGAGTGCATAGGGAGTGCAGAGTGCATAGGGAGTGCAGAGTGGAGAGTGCATAGGGAGTGCAGAGTGCATAGGGAGTGCAGAGTGGAGAGTGCAGAGTGGAGAGTGCATAGGGAGTGGAGAGTGCATAGGGAGTGGAGAGTGCATAGGGAGTTGAGAGTGCATAGGGAGTGCAGAGTGGAGAGTGCATAGGGAGTGGAGAGTGGAGAGGGAGTGCAGTGTGGAGAGTGCATAGGGAGTGCAGAGTGCATGGAGAGTGCAGAGTGCATGGAGAGTGCATGGAGAGTGCAGAGTGCATGGAGAGTGCAGAGTGCATGGAGAGTGCAGAGTGCGTGGAGAGTGCAGAGTGCGTGGAGAGTGCATAGGGAGTGGAGAGTGCATAGGGAGTGGAGAGTGCATAGGGAGTGCAGAGTGCATAGAGAGTGCAGAGTGGAGAGTGCATAGGGAGTGCACAGGGAGTGGAGAGTGCACAGGGAGTGGAGAGTGCACAGGGAGTGGAGAGTGCACAGGGAGTGGAGAGTGCACAGGGAGTGGAGAGTGCATAGGGAGTGGAGAGTGCATAGGGAGTGGAGAGTGCATAGGGAGTGGAGAATGCATAGGGCGTGGAGAGTGCATAGGGAGTGCAGAGTGGAGAGTGCATAGGGAGTGCAGAGTGGAGAGTGCATAGGGAGTGCAGAGTGGATAGAGAGTGGAGAGTGCATAGGGAGTGGAGAGTGCATAGGGAGTGGAGAGTGCATAGGGAGTGGAGAGTGCATAGGGAGTGGAGAGTGCATAGAGAGTGGAGAGTGCATAGAGAGTGGAGAGTGCATAGAGAGTGCATAGGGAGTGGAGAGTGCATAGGGAGTGGAGAGTGCATAGGGAGTGGAGAGTGCATAGGGAGTGGAGAGTGCATAGGGAGTGGAGAGTGCATAGGGAGTGGAGAGTGCATAGGGAGTGGAGAGTGGAGAGTGTATAGGGAGTGGAGAGTGGAGAGTGCATAGGGAGTGGAGAGTGGAGAGTGCATAGGGAGTGGAGAGTGGAGAGTGCATAGGGAGTGGAGAGTGGAGAGTGCATAGGGAGTGGAGAGTGGAGAGTGCATAGGGAGTGGAGAGTGGAGAGTGCATAGGGAGTGGAGAGTGGAGAGTGCATAGGGAGTGCATAGGGAGTGCAGAGTGCATAGGGAGTGCAGAGTGGTGAGTGCATAGGGAGTGCAGAGTGCATAGGGAGTGGAGAGTGGAGAGTGCATAGGGAGTGCGGAGTGCATAGGGAGTGGAGAGTGGAGAGTGCATAGGGAGTGCAGAGTGGAGAGTGCATAGGGAGTGCAGAGTGCATAGGGAGTGGAGAGTGGAGAGTGCATAGGGAGTGCAGAGTGCATAAGGAGTGGAGAGTGGAGAGTGCATAGGGAGTGGAGAGTGCATAGGGAGTGGAGAGTGGAGAGTGCATAGGGAGTGGAGAGTGCATAGGGAGTGGAGAGTGCATAGGGAGTGGAGAGTGCATAGGGAGTGGAGAGTGCATAGGGAGTGGAGAGTGCATAGGGAGTGGAGAGTGCATAGGGAGTGCAGAGTGCATAGGGAGTGGAGAGTGCATAGGGAGTAGAGAGTGCATAGGGAGTGGAGAGTGCATAGGGAGTGGAGAGTGCATAGGGAGTGGAGAGTGCATAGGGAGTGGAGAGTGCATAGGGAGTGGAGAGTGCATAGGGAGTGCAGAGTGCATAGGGAGTGCATAGGGAGTGGAGAGTGCATAGGGAGTGCAGAGTGGAGAGTGCATAGGGAGTGCAGAGTGCATAGGGAGTGCAGAGTGGAGAGTGCATAGGGTGTGCAGAGTGGAGAGTGCATAGGTGTTAGACGGAGACCTGGAGGGTCGGCCGAGCACAGTGATCGCACAGACAGGCAACTTCCCCCCCACAGATGGACACCACACAAAGATTATGGTAACACCTTTTATAGGCACTTCGGGTAGTGGAGTGGTACGATACAGGGCGATCAGGACACGATGATCCTCTCAATTCTAGTCTCTAGTAAGGGAAGGGGGTAGCGGGACAGTCTTGGTACCCACGGGTACGGGTGTGTAACGGTGATAGCTCACAATCCTCGAGCTCGGTGTTCGGATGGGTCAGACCGCGGCAGCGCCGGCAGGTCCCGCAGAGGTCGTAGGTGGCAACGGGCCGCGGCAGCGCCAGCAGGTCCCAGCGAGGATGAAGGTTACAATGGGCCGCGGCAGCGCCAGCAGGTCCCACGAGAATGCAGGTTGCAGAGGGCCGCGGCAGCGCCAGCAGGTCCCACGAGGATGAAGGTTGCAGAGGGCCGCGGCAGCGCCAGCAGGCAGGACAATAGTTCACAAGGCAGGGCTGTGGCAGCGCCAACAGTCCGTCAAGGATGAGTTCGTCGTGGTGTCTCTCGACTCCAGGATACAACTGCCTTCCTGTCCTGGGGCTGCCTCAGTTATAGGTCTGGCCCCCTTTGATGTCCGGACCCTCGCTCTTGGAGGTCGGGAGGTCTGGGATGAGGGAGTCCAGACACCCAGCAGGGGGGTGGAGCCAGCGCCCGAGGAGGCTTGGGGTGCTCGGCACCTGGCGGGGGAGAGCCATCGACACTTCGTACTCCCATTGACCTGCCAAGTGGGCCGTTCACCTCCTGGGTGGAGGGTGGTGCCGGGATGTCGGGGCCTGGCCAGGCCCAGGGTTGGGGTCGGGCTGAGGCCGCGCGGCCGCGTGGTGCCGTGTCCAAGATGGCGGCTGGGCCGGGCAATGGTGCTGACGGTGGCCCGGGCCCTATCCTGCGGGGAGGGAGCGAGCCCTTCATGTGGCCTGTCCAACATGCGTCCCCCCCAGCTGAAGGCGGGGAGAGTCACCCATCCTCTTGGGGACTTTCCTCGTCGAGGCGGAAAAAGCGGGACAGGCCATCCGCGTTGGCGTGGTCTTGGCCGGGTCGATGTTCCACAGTGAAGTCCATCCCCTGCTGGGAGATGGACCAACGTAGTAGTTTCGGGTTTTCCCCCCGCATCTGCATGAGCCATTGCAGGGGTCGATGATCGGTCTGGACCCGGAAGTGGGTGCCGAAGAGATAAGGCCGGAGCTTTTTGAGGGCCCACACCACGGCGAAGGCCTCCCTCTCGATGGTGCTCCAGCGTCGTTCTCGGGCCAGGAGCCGTCTGCTGATGAAAGCCACTGGCTGGTCAAGTCCTTCGGGGTTCAGCTGGGAAAGGACGGCCCCAACGCCATGGTCGGAGGCATCTGTTTGGACGATAAATTCCCGACTGTAGTCGGGGGCCTGGAGCACCGGGGCGGAGCGCATGGCGGCCTTCAGTTTCTCGAAGGCCGCTTGACAGTCTGGGGTCCAGTTGACCTTCTGTGGTTGGTTTTTGGAGGTGAGTTCCGTGAGGGGCCCTACGATGCTGCCATAGTCCCTCACGAACCGTCGGTAGTAGCCTGTGAGTCCAAAGAAGGCGCGGACCTCGGTCTGGGTGATGGGGGACTGCCATGACTGGATGGCAGCGATCTTGAGTTGCAGAGGGGCCCCCAGACCGCTTCCCACCTGGTGCCCGAGATAGGTCACGGACCCCTGGCCAATTTGGCATTTGCTGGCCTTGATCGTGAGGCCAGCTCGTTGGAGGGCCTGTAGCACCTCTCGGAGGTGGTGGAGGTGGTCGGACCAGTGGTGGCTGTACACAGCGATATCGTCCAGGTAGGCGGCGCTGAATCCTTCGCGTCCTGCCAGGACCTGGTTTACTAGCCGCTGAAAGGTTGCTGGGGCATTCTTCATGCCGAATGGCATGACCTTGAAGTGATAGTGGCCATCCGGGGTAGAGAATGCAGATCGTTCTTGGGCCCGGGGTGTGAGACCGATCTGCCAGTAGCCCGCTGTCAGGTCGAAGATGCTGAGGTAGCGGGCAGCTCCCATGCGGTCGATTAGTTCATCTGCTCGGGGGATGGGGTGTGCGTCTGTTCTGGTGACCGCATTCAAGCCCCGGTAGTCGACGCAGAACCGGAGCTCCGGCGTGGCGCCGGGGGCGGCCGCTTTGGGGACCAGTACCACTGGGCTGGCCCAGGGGCTGTCTGAGGGCTCGATGATCCCGAGTGTGAGCATCTTGGCCACCTCCTCTTGGATGCAGGCCCGTACCCGACCTGGTATGCGGTAGGCCCGATGGCGGATAGGGGGACTGTCTCCAGTGTCCACGTCGTGTAAGCACCAGGGGGTGACTCCTGGGGTGAGGGAGAACAGGGTGGAGAACTGTAGCAGGAGGACTCGGCAGCCTTGGCGCTGTTCCAGGGTGAGGGCCTCCGAGAGTCGGACCCCGTCCACGGAGCCGTCCTTCTCCCGTGACCGTAGGAGGTCAGGGAGGGGTTCGGAGTCCTCCTCGGTTCCATTGTCGGTTGCCATCAGGAGGCTGAGTTCGGAGCGTACAAAGTGGGGTTTCAGTCTATTAGCGTGGAGGACCCGGAGAGGGTTTCGGGAAGATTCCATATCGATGAGATAGGTGACAGGGCTCTTGCGCTCGATTACTTTGAAGGGCCCCGTCCATTTGTCTTGCAGGGCGCATGGTTCGGTGGGAGACATTACCCACACTTGTTGGCCGGGTTCAAATTCGATGGAGGAGGCATTTTGATCGTACCACCTTTTCATGTCCTCCTGACTGGCCTCCAGGTTTGCTTTGGCCATCTCTCTGAACCTTCTGGTCTGGTTGCGGAGGGCTAGGAGGTACTTGAAAACATCTGGAGTGTTCTTTAGAGGGGGCATTTCCCAGCCTTCTTTGACTAGGCTGAGCGGGCCTCGCACCGGGTGTCCATACAAGAGTTCGAAGGGGCTGAAGCCGAGGGACTTCTGGGGGACTTCTCGGTAGGCAAAGAGAAGGCACGGTAGTAGCACATCCCACTGGCGACGGAGGGGCTCTTCCAACCCCCCAATCATCCCTTTGAGCGTGCGGTTGAACCGCTCAACCAGTCCGTTCCCTTGAGGGTGATAGGGGGTCGTGAATCGGTAGGTGACCCCACACTGTTGCCAGAGGGACTTCATGTATTTTGAGATAAAGTTCGTACCCCTGTCGCTGACGACTTCCCGGGGAAAGCCCACTCGAAAGAAGATCCCCATCAAGGCTCGACCCACTACTGGGGCTGTTATCGTACGAAGGGGGACCGCCTCAGGATAGCGGGTAGCGTGATCCACCAGGACCAGGATGAAGCGATGTCCCTGTGCTGTTCGGGGGTCCAGGGGCCCCACAAGGTCTATTCCCACCCTTTCGAACGGGGTGGTCACCACGGGGAATGGTTGTAGGGGTGCCTTGAGTTTGCGGCCGCTCTTCCCACTGGCCTGGCAGGTCGGGCAGGACCGGCAATGGTTGGATACGTCATTCCTCATTTTGGGCCAAAAAAAGTGAGTCACCAGGCGGTGGTAGGTCTTGTCTTGGCCCAGGTGCCCGGCCAGGGGGACATCATGGGCTAGGTTCAACAGGAAGTCTCTGAAGTGGAGGGGCACCACCAGCACTCGCCCGGCCCCCAGTTCTGCGATTTTCTGTTCGCTGTACAAGAGATCATTGTCCCAATAAACCCAGTGGGCCCCGGTGGTGTCTCCTTGGCTCTGGGCGAGCGCTTGCTGTCGCAATCCCTCGAGGGAGGGGCAGGTCTTTTGCTCCTGCCGGAATTGTTCCTGGGTGGGCCCCCCTTCTTGACGCCACTGAGCCAGGTCGGGAAGCTCGGGGGGCTGTGTGGACCCCTCTGGGGTGGGGTCCGGGTGGTCGGTCTGGAGGAAGTCTTCTTCTGGAGTGATCGAGGGCGGAGGTGCTGCCCATTCTGGTTCTTCTGGTCTAGGGATGGTGCGGGTGGCCATGGACCGGGTGGTTACGCATGCCCATTCCGGGAGACCCAACATCCCCAGATGCTCTCTTCTTTCCACAGCGGCCCACGGGGAGCTCTCGAGATCGTTCCCCAGGAGGCAGTCTACGGGGGCATCGTCACGGACAGTTACTTTCAGCATGCCGGACACTCCTCCCCATTCGAAGGGGACGCAGGCCATCCGACACAGGCTCTCCGAGTTATCTGCCGACCGGACGGGGCAAAGTACGTTTGGTAGGATTTGTTCTGGGGTCACCAGGTGACAGCGGACAGCCGTCACACTGGCCCCGGTGTCACGCAGGGCCTCGGCCTTGCGCCCATTGATGCTCACCCATTGGCTGTACTTCCGAGTGTTGGCGGGCAGGGGAGTCCGCGGGACCATGTCTCTTCCTCCCAGGCATGCCAGGGTCATGGCGGCGGGTTCCCACTCGAACTGCTCCGACTCATAGGTCTCCGTGTCTTCGGAGACTTGTTCTTCTCCCAGGGCGGCGGCCGCCATCTGGCGGGGCCCGGGGGCCTGGTTCTTCGGGCAGGTCGGGTCACTGGCATAGTGGCCGACTCGCTGGCATCGATGACACGTCACGTTAGCTCGGAACCCCGGGCGCATCGGGGGGTTTCCCCGGCCTGCTGGGGCCGGGGTGGCGTTAGTGGGTGCGGCCGGGGCGGCGTCTCTGCCCCGGCCCGGGCCTCCTCCTCCTCCCCGGGGGCGATGGTGACCTTGGTTGGTTCTGTTCTGCTCATTCGGCCCACTCCGGCCCACTCGGGTGCTCTCCCACCGGTCAGCCTCGGTGGCGAGCTGCCGGGGTTCAGTCAATTTACTGTCGAGGAGGTGCTGCCTGAGCTCGACAAAGCAGTTGTTGGAGAGGTGCTCCCATACAATGAGATTGAAGAGTTGTTCGTAAGTGGTTACGTTGTTCCCCTTGATCCACCCCTCGAAGGCTCGGCTGAAATTGTATTGTATTGTATTGTATTGTGGCATACTTGTATAGCGCAACCTGTCACCACAAAGGGCATCCTGGCGCTTTGACCCGTACTCAGTGAAAGACAGTAGCTCAGCCTATCCTGGGAAAAAGATGAGTTTTTAGAGCCTTTCTGAAAGATAAAAGATCTCCAAGGCTTCTCAAGGATATAGGCAGAGAGTTCCAGAGTTTATAATAGTTCACGTATTCCAACCACGTCGTACCTGGGATCCGGGTGCAGTTGCGGAACCTCTGGCGGTACATTTCGGGTGTAAGTCCATATCGACTGAGGAGGGCGGCCTTCATGTGGTCATAGGACGTCATGTGATGGTCCGGAAGCTGCAGCAGGGCATCACGACCCTCGTTGACGAATCTCCCCCATAGACCGGCTCCCCAGTCACTTCGAGCGACCCGGTGGGCGGTCATGGCAATCTCATAGGCTTTGAACCACTGCTGTATGTCGTCGTTCCGGTGATATTCTCGGACCACATCCTTGGGGATGTGGACCTTCTGCTCGGTAGGACCCGGGGAGTGCGGTTGCTCGGGCACCCCTAGGTTTTTGTTCTGTTTGCGTATTTCTATCTCCGCTAGTTTGCACTCGTGCTCGTATGCCAGTCTTTTTTCTTCGAGGTCTCTCTGTCTCTGTTTTTCCTCTCGCTCTTCTCTGAGCCGTAAGTGTTCTAAGTTTATTTTTTGTTCCGCCAGTTTCAATTCTCCGTCTAATCTGAGTCGTGCCAAGTCTAACTCGTGTAATCTATTTTTTTCCCGCTCCTGGATCTCTTCATGGGAGGGGCCTGTTCTCCGTTCCTCCGTCCGGGTGGTGTTGACTTCCGGGGCTGCGGGGTCCCGGGGGGTTGCGGTATTTGTCTCTGTCCAGGCCTCTAGGGCGTTTTTGAAGTCTTCTTTTGTGCTTAGCCCGGTGGTAGCAATGCCTAAGTCCATGCAAAATTGTTTGAGCTCTCGGTGGTTGTATTCTTCCAGCTTTTCCATCTGGAACTTCTCCGCCGATCCGCTCTCTTTGGTCGTCATTGTGGTTTTAGTCGTAGGGTGAGTTACTGTCTGTACGGTACGCGTTGGTTCGGATCGCGCCGCTAGCCACCAATGTTAGACGGAGACCTGGAGGGTCGGCCGAGCACAGTGATCGCACAGACAGGCAACTTCCCCCCCACAGATGGACACCACACAAAGATTATGGTAACACCTTTTATAGGCACTTCGGGTAGTGGAGTGGTACGATACAGGGCGATCAGGACACGATGATCCTCTCAATTCTAGTCTCTAGTAAGGGAAGGGGGTAGCGGGACAGTCTTGGTACCCACGGGTACGGGTGTGTAACGGTGATAGCTCACAATCCTCGAGCTCGGTGTTCGGATGGGTCAGACCGCGGCAGCGCCGGCAGGTCCCGCAGAGGTCGTAGGTGGCAACGGGCCGCGGCAGCGCCAGCAGGTCCCAGCGAGGATGAAGGTTACAACGGGCCGCGGCAGCGCCAGCAGGTCCCACGAGAATGCAGGTTGCAACAGGCCGCGGCAGCGCCAGCAGGTCCCACGAGGATGAAGGTTACAACGGGCCGCGGCAGCGCCAGCAGGTCCCACGAGAATGCAGGTTGCAGAGGGCCGCGGCAGCGCCAGCAGGTCCCACGAGGATGAAGGTTGCAGAGGGCCGCGGCAGCGCCAGCAGGCAGGACAATAGTTCACAAGGCAGGGCTGTGGCAGCGCCAACAGTCCGTCAAGGATGAGTTCGTCGTGGTGTCTCTCGACTCCAGGATACAACTGCCTTCCTGTCCTGGGGCTGCCTCAGTTATAGGTCTGGCCCCCTTTGATGTCCGGACCCTCGCTCTTGGAGGTCGGGAGGTCTGGGATGAGGGAGTCCAGACACCCAGCAGGGGGGTGGAGCCAGCGCCCGAGGAGGCTTGGGGTGCTCGGCACCTGGCGGGGGAGAGCCATCGACACTTCGTACTCCCATTGACCTGCCAAGTGGGCCGTTCACCTCCTGGGTGGAGGGTGGTGCCGGGATGTCGGGGCCTGGCCAGGCCCAGGGTTGGGGTCGGGCTGAGGCCGCGCGGCCGCGTGGTGCCGTGTCCAAGATGGCGGCTGGGCCGGGCAATGGTGCTGACGGTGGCCCGGGCCCTATCCTGCGGGGAGGGAGCGAGCCCTTCATGTGGCCTGTCCAACAATAGGGAGTGCAGAGTGCATAGGGAGTGAAGAGTGCATAGGGAGTGCAGAGTGGAGAGTGCATAGGGAGTGGAGAGTGCATAGGGAGTGGAGAGTGGGGAGTGGAGAGTGCATAGGGAGTGGAGAGTGCATAGGGAGTGGAGAGTGCATAGGGAGTGCAAAGTGCAGAGTGCATAGGGAGTGCATAGGGAGTGGAGAGTGCATAGGGAGTGCAGAGTGGAGAGTGCATAGGGAGTGCAGAGTGCATAGGGAGTGCAGAGTGCATAGGGAGTGCAGAGTGGAGAGTGCATAGGGAGTGGAGAGTGCATAGGGAGTGGAGAGTGCATAGGGAGTGGAGAGTGCATAGGGAGTGGAGAGTGTATAGGGAGTGGAGAGTGCATAGGGAGTGGAGAGTGCATAGGGAGTGCAGAGTGGAGAGTGCATAGGGAGTGCAGAGTGGAGAGTGCATAGGGAGTGCAGAGTGCAGAGTGCATAGGGAGTGCAGAGTGCAGAGTGCATAGGGAGTGCAGAGTGGATAGGGAGTGCAGAGTGGATAGGGAGTGCAGAGTGGATAGGGAGTGCAGAGTGGATAGGGAGTGCAGAGTGGATAGGGAGTGCAGAGTGGATAGGGAGTGCAGAGTGCATAGGGAGTGCAGAGTGCATAGGGAGTGCAGAGTGCATAGGGAGTGCAGAGTGGAGAGTGCATAGGGAGTGGAGAGTGCAGAGTGCATAGGGAGTGCAGAGTGCATAGGGAGTGCAGAGTGGAGAGTGCATAAGGAGTGCAGAGTGGAGAGTGCATAGGGAGTGCATAGGGAGTGGAGAGTGCATAGGGAGTGGAGAGTGCATAGGGAGTGGAGAGTGCATAGGGAGTGGAGAGTGCATAGGGAGTGGAGAGTGCATAGGGAGTGCAGAGTGGAGAGTGCATAGGGAGTGCAGAGTGCATAGGGAGTGGAGAGTGCAGAGTGCATACGGAGTGGAGAGTGCAGAGTGCATACGGAGTGGAGAGTGCAGAGTGCATAGGGAGTGCAGAGTGCATAGGGAGTGCAGAGTGCATAGGGAGTGCAGAGTGGAGAGTGCATAGGGAGTGCAGAGTGCATAGGGAGTGCAGAGTGGAGAGTGCATAGGGAGTGCAGAGTGCATAGGGAGTGCAGAGTGGAGAGTGCATAGGGAGTGCAGAGTGCATAGGGAGTGCAGAGTGGAGAGTGCAGAGTGGAGAGTGCATAGGGAGTGGAGAGTGCATAGGGAGTGGAGAGTGCATAGGGAGTGGAGAGTGCATAGGGAGTGCAGAGTGGAGAGTGCATAGGGAGTGGAGAGTGGAGAGGGAGTGCAGTGTGGAGAGTGCATAGGGAGTGCAGAGTGCATGGAGAGTGCAGAGTGCATGGAGAGTGTATTGAGAGTGCAGAGTGCATGGAGAGTGCAGAGTGCATGGAGAGTGCAGAGTGCAGAGTGCGTGGAGAGTGCAGAGTGCGTGGAGAGTGCATAGGGAGTGGAGAGTGCATAGGGAGTGGAGAGTGCATAGGGAGTGCAGAGTGCATAGAGAGTGCAGAGTGGAGAGTGCATAGGGAGTGCACAGGGAGTGGAGAGTGCACAGGGAGTGGAGAGTGCACAGGGAGTGGAGAGTGCACAGGGAGTGGAGAGTGCACAGGGAGTGGAGAGTGCACAGGGAGTGGAGAGTGCATAGGGAGTGGAGAGTGCATAGGGAGTGGAGAGTGCATAGGGCGTGGAGAGTGCATAGGGAGTGCAGAGTGGAGAGTGCATAGGGAGTGCAGAGTGGAGAGTGCATAGGGAGTGCAGAGTGGATAGAGAGTGGAGAGTGCATAGGGAGTGGAGAGTGCATAGGGAGTGGAGAGTGCATAGGGAGTGGAGAGTGCATAGGGAGTGGAGAGTGCATAGAGAGTGGAGAGTGCATAGAGAGTGGAGAGTGCATAGAGAGTGCATAGGGAGTGGAGAGTGCATAGGGAGTGGAGAGTGCATAGGGAGTGGAGAGTGCATAGGGAGTGGAGAGTGCATAGGGAGTGGAGAGTGGAGAGTGCATAGGGAGTGGAGAGTGGAGAGTGCATAGGGAGTGGAGAGTGGAGAGTGCATAGGGAGTGGAGAGTGGAGAGTGCATAGGGAGTGGAGAGTGGAGAGTGCATAGGGAGTGGAGAGTGGAGAGTGCATAGGGAGTGGAGAGTGGAGAGTGCATAGGGAGTGGAGAGTGGAGAGTGCATAGGGAGTGCATAGGGAGTGCAGAGTGCATAGGGAGTGCAGAGTGGAGAGTGCATAGGGAGTGCAGAGTGCATAGGGAGTGGAGAGTGGAGAGTGCATAGGGAGTGCAGAGTGCATAGGGAGTGGAGAGTGGAGAGTGCATAGGGAGTGCAGAGTGGAGAGTGCATAGGGAGTGCAGAGTGCATAGGGAGTGGAGAGTGGAGAGTGCATAGGGAGTGCAGAGTGCATAGGGAGTGGAGAGTGGAGAGTGCATAGGGAGTGGAGAGTGCATAGGGAGTGGAGAGTGCATAGGGAGTAGAGAGTGCATAGGGAGTGGAGAGTGCATAGGGAGTGGAGAGTGCATAGGGAGTGCAGAGTGCAGAGTGCATAGGGAGTGCATAGGGAGTGGAGAGTGGAGAGTGCATAGGGAGTGCAGAGTGCATAGGGAGTGGAGAGTGGAGAGTGCATAGGGAGTGGAGAGTGCATAGGGAGTGGAGAGTGCATAGGGAGTGGAGAGTGCATAGGGAGTGGAGAGTGCATAGGGAGTGGAGAGTGCATAGGGAGTGGAGAGTGCATAGGGAGTGCAGAGTGCATAGGGAGTGGAGAGTGCATAGGGAGTAGAGAGTGCATAGGGAGTGGAGAGTGCATAGGGAGTGGAGAGTGCATAGGGAGTGGAGAGTGCATAGGGAGTGGAGAGTGCATAGGGAGTGCAGAGTGCAGAGTGCATAGGGAGTGCATAGGGAGTGGAGAGTGCATAGGGAGTGCAGAGTGGAGAGTGCATAGGGAGTGCAGAGTGCATAGGGAGTGCAGAGTGGAGAGTGCATAGGGAGTGCAGAGTGGAGAGTGCATAGGGAGTGCAGAGTGCATAGGGAGTGAAGAGTGCATAGGGAGTGCAGAGTGGAGAGTGCATAGGGAGTGGAGAGTGCATAGGGAGTGGAGAGTGGGGAGTGGAGAGTGCAGAGGGAGTGGAGAGTGCATAGGGAGTGGAGAGTGCATAGGGAGTGCAAAGTGCAGAGTGCATAGGGAGTGCATAGGGAGTGGAGAGTGCATAGGGAGTGCAGAGTGCATAGGGAGTGCAGAGTGGAGAGTGCATAGGGAGTGCAGAGTGGAGAGTGCATAGGGAGTGCAGAGTGCATAGGGAGTGAAGAGTGCATAGGGAGTGCAGAGTGGAGGGTGCATAGGGAGTGGAGAGTGCCTAGGGAGTGGAGAGTGGGGAGTGGAGAGTGCATAGGGAGTGGAGAGTGCATAGGGAGTGGAGAGTGCATAGGGAGTGGAGAGTGCATAGGGAGTGGAGAGTGCATAGGGAGTGCAGAGTGGAGAGTGCATAGGGAGTGCAGAGTGGAGAGGGCATAGGGAGTGCAGAGTGGAGAGTGCATAGGGAGTGCAGAGTGGAGAGGGCATAGGGAGTGGAGAGTGCAGAGTGCATAGGGAGTGCAGAGTGCATAGGGAGTGCAGAGTGCATAGGGAGTGCAGAGTGCATAGGGAGTGCAGAGTGCATAGGGAGTGCAGAGTGGAGAGTGCATAGGGAGTGCAGAGTGCATAGGGAGTGCAGAGTGGAGAGTGCATAGGGAGTGGAGAGTGCATGGAGAGTGCATAGGGAGTGGAGAGTGCATAGGGAGTGGAGAGTGCATAGGGAGTGCAGAGTGCATATAGTGCAGAGTGGAGAGTGCATAGGGAGTGCACAGGGAGTGGAGAGTGCATAGGGAGTGGAGAGTGCATAGGTGTTGGACAGGCCGCATGTTCGAGCTGTACCCCCTCCCCGCAATGGGACCAGGACCCTGGCTCTCCCTGCATCCCCAGCCAGAGTCCACCAACGACCACCCGAAGTACCCTGCAATCCCTCCACTACAAGACACCAGCTCCGGACCCAGCTGGCCCGGGTCACCATCTATCCCACGACATCGACCCGGCCGCCATCTTGGGACACTGCAGCACGAGGCCGCGTGGCCTCAACTCGACCCTCACCCTGGGCCCGGCCGGGCCCGACATCGAGGCACCAACCTCCCCCCAGGAGGCAGAGTGACCACTTGGCGAGTCAATGGGAGAAGGAATCGTCAACGGCTCTCCTCCGCCAGGTGTCGATCACCCCAGGCCGCCTGGGCGCTGGCTCCACCCCCCTGCTGGGTGTCTGGACTCCCTCATCCCGGACCTCCCGGCCCCCAGGCGCGAGGGTCCGGACATCAAAGGGGACCAGACCTATAACTGGGGCAGGACCAGACCAGGAAGGCAGTTGTATCCTGGAGTCGAGAGACCCGAGAAGAACTCATCCGTGACTTGGCCTGCTGGCGCTGCCGCGGCCCTCTGCCTCGTGAAACCATCGTCTTGGCCTGCTGGCGCTGCCGCGGCCCTCTGCCTCGTGAAACCATCGTCTTGGCCTGCTGGCGCTGCCGCGGCCCTCTGCCTCGTGAAACCATCGTCTTGGCCTGCTGGCGCTGCCGCGGCCCTCTGCCTCGTGAAACCATCGTCTTGGCCTGCTGGCGCTGCCGCGGCCCTCTGCCTCGTGAAACCATCGACTTGGCCTGCTGGCGCTGCCGCGGCCCTCTGCTTTATGAGACTATCACCTTGGCCTGCTGGCGCTGCCGCGGCCCGATCCACAGACCCTCCAGCTCGAGGATTGTGAGCTCGCCTTTTACCACCACCTGTACCGATCCGGTACTAAGACTGTCCCGCTACCCCCTTTCCCTACAGAGACTAGAAGTGAGAGGACCCCCGGGTCCAAGTTATCCTGTATCGCTGATATCCTTGCCTTAAGAACCTTATATAAAGCCTTGAACTCGACTTGGTGTGGTGCCTGTTTGTGGGGAGGGAGGGTACTTGTCTGTACGATCGCCGGAGACGGTCCCCCTCGGGGATCTCTCCCTCGGTATCCGGTCGACCCTCAGGGTCCCCGTCTAACATTGGTGGCCAGCGACGGGATCCGAACCTACGCATAATCGTACAGAAAGTCACTCGCCCCACCACACACAACAACCATGTCAATAGAGAGCGGAACAACGGAAAAATTTCAGATGGAAAAATTGGAAGACTACAACCACCGGGAACTGAAGCAATATTGCATAGAACTTGGACTTCCAACCACAGGTCTTAGCACAAAGGAAGACTTCAAACGAGCCCTAGAAGCTTGGGCAGAAACGGGTACGGCCGTACCCCGAACACAAACAACCGAAACGAGCCCCGCACCAACTAAAGAAAGAACGGATCTCTCCCTGGAAGAGATCCGAGAAAGAGAAAAAACCAGACTCCACGAATTAGAACTTGCCCGACTTCGCTTGGATGGGGAACTCAAGCTGGCAGAACAAAAAATAACCCTGGAACACTTACGACTCAGGGAAGAGCGGGAAGACAAGCAAAGACAGAGGGAGCTAGAGGAAAAGAGACTAGAATACGAACATGAGCGCAATCTCAAAGCACTGGAGATTCAGAAACAGAATAAAGACCTCGGGCTCCCCGAACGACCGACCCCGTCTGCCTCGACCGAACCCAAGGTTCACATCCCCAAAGATGTCATCCGGGAATACCACAAGAACGATGATATCCAGCAGTGGTTTAAAGCCTATGAGGTGGCAATGACCTCCCACCGGATTACCCGAAGCGATTGGGGAGCCGGATTATGGGGGAGGTTTGTCAACGAAGGGCGGGACGCCCTGCTGCAACTCCCGGACCAGCTGATGACCTCCTACGACCACATGAAGGCCGCCCTCCTCACTCGATACGGGCTCACACCTGAGATGTACCGCCAACGGTTCCGCGACTGCAAACGGATTCCGGGTACAACTTGGGTGGAGTACGTGAACTTTTTTAGCCGAGCCTTCGAGGGGTGGATCAAGGGCAACAAAGTAACCACCTACGAACAACTCTTTGACCTTATCGTATGGGAACACCTGTCGAGCAACTGCTTCGTGGAGCTCCGGCAACACCTCCTGGACAGTAAGCTAACCGACCCTCGACAACTCGCCGCCGAAGCCGACCGGTGGGAAAGCACCCGAGTTGGCCGGAACGCACCCAGCGAATTATCCAGACCGTATCGCCCCCGAGGGGGAGGAGGAAGTCAGGGTCGGGGGAGAGACCCCGGCCCCTCGTCACCCCCCAGAAACCCCTCGACCCCGGTTGGCCGGGGAAGCCCTGCCGTCCGGGCCGGTTTCCGGGCCAACATTACGTGCCACAGGTGCCAGCGACCCGGCCACTACGCCAGTGATCCCAACTGCCCAAAGAATCCGAACACCCCTCCCCGCCAAGTTGCAGCGGCGGCCCTAGGGGAAGAAATAATCCCGGAAGACCAAGAGGAGTACGAGACCGATCCCTCTGAATGGGCACCCGCCGCCATGGCACTGGTCTGCTTAGGGGAGAGAGACATGATTCCGCGGGCCCCCCTTCCCGCCAACACACAGAAGTACGGTCAATGGGTCAACATCAATGGCCGCCGGGCGGAAGCCCTCCGCGACACCGGGGCCAGTGTAACGGCGGTCCGACGCCACCTCGTCACTCCAGACCAAATCTTGCCGAACATTCTTTGCCCTGTTCGATCAGCCGACAACTCCGAAAGCCTATGCCACATGGCCTGCGTCCCCTTCGAGTGGGGAGGAGTAACAGGGATGTTAAAAGTAACTGTCCGCGATGATGCCCCCGTGGACTGCCTCCTAGGAAACGACCTTGAAAGCTCTCCCTGGGCAGCTGTCGAACGGAGGGAGCACCTGGGGATGCTTGGCCTCCCCGAATGGGTCTGCGTCACGACCCGGTCCATGACCGCCCGCGCGGTCCCCAGCCCAGAAGAGCCCGAGTGGCCAGAACCTCCTCCCGCGCTCATCCCAGAGGAGGCCGCCCCAGAAGCCATTCCCTTGACCCAAACCGAAGAAGGACCCGACCAGCTTCGGGACGTCCCTGACCTGGCTCAATGGCGGCAGGAGGGAGGCCCCACGCAGGAACAATTCCGGGCCGAGCAACAAACCTGTCCTTCTCTCGAAGGACTCCGGCAGCAAGCCCTGGCCCAGAGCACCGGGGATACCTCGGGGGCCCACTGGATCTACTGGGACCAAGACCTGCTCTACAGCGAGCAGAAAATTGCAGAACTAGGGGCCAGTCGGGTGCTGGTGGTGCCCCTTCGCTTCCGAGACTTCCTCCTGAACTTAGCCCACGATGTCCCCCTTGCCGGACACCTGGGGCAGGATAAAACCTACGACCGCCTGGTGACCCATTTTTTCTGGCCCCACATGCGGAAGGATGTCACCAACCACTGCAAGGCCTGCCCCACCTGCCAGGCCAGCGGAAAAAGTGGCCGAAAAATCAAAGCACCATTACAACCCTTTCCTGTCGTCACCACCCCGTTTGAACGAGTGGGAATAGACATTGTGGGGCCCCTCGACCCTCGAACAGCCCAAGGACACCGGTTCATCCTGGTCCTGGTAGACCACGCCACCCGCTATCCCGAGGCCATCCCTCTTCGGACTGTGACGGCCCCCGTGGTGGGCCGGGCCCTGATGGGGATCTTCTCCCGGGTGGGATTCCCCCGGGAGGTCGTCAGTGACCGGGGCACGAACTTTATCTCCAGATATATGAAGTCCCTCTGGCAGCAATGCGGGGTCACCTACAAATTCACGACCCCCTATCACCCGCAAGGAAACGGACTGGTCGAGAGATTCAACCGCACCCTCAAGGGGATGATTATGGGTCTAGAAGAACCCCTTCGACGCCAGTGGGACGTACTGCTGCCATGCCTCCTGTTTGCCTATCGGGAGGTCCCGCAGAAGTCCCTCGGCTTCAGCCCCTTTGAACTACTGTACGGACACCCCGTCCGGGGCCCCCTCAGCCTAGTCAAGGAAGGTTGGGAGCAGCCTCCCCAGAAAACTCCCCCGGACATCTACCGGTATCTCCTGGCTCTCCGCAACCAGACCCGGCGGTTCCGAGACACCGCCAAAGCCAACCTCGAGGCCAGTCAGGAGGACATGAAGAGGTGGTACGATCAGCACACGTCCTCCATTGAGTTCGAACCTGGACAACAGGTCTGGGTGATGTCCCCGGTTGAGCCCTGTGCCCTCCAAGACAGATGGTCCGGGCCCTTCAAGGTAATCGAACGCAAGGGGCCCGTCCCCTATTTAATCGACATGGAGACTGCCCGGAACCCCCTACGGGTCCTCCATGCCAACAGGCTCAAACCCCATTTTGTGCGATCCGAACTCAGCCTCCTAATGGCCACCGATACTGGGACAGAAGAAGACTCCGAACCCCTTCCGGACTTACTGAGGGCCTTCGAGCAGGATGGCTCAGTGGAAGGGGTCCAGCTCTCCGAGGCCCTGTCCCCGGAGCAACGCCAAGACTGCCAAACGCTCCTGAGGCAGTTCGCCTCCCTGTTCTCCCTCACCCCCGGAGTCACCCCCTGGTGCCTCCACGATGTGGACACCGGGGACAGCCCTCCTATTCGACACCGAGCATACCGCGTACCAGACCGGGTACGAGCCTGCATCCAGACCGAGGTGTCCAAGATGCTGACCCTAGGAGTGATCGAACCCTCAGACAGTCCCTGGGCGAGCCCAGTCGTCCTGGTTCCCAAGGCAGCTGCCCCGGGCGTTGCCCCTGAGCTCCGGTTCTGCGTGGACTATCGAGGGCTGAATGCAGTTACCCGGACCGACGCTCATCCCATCCCCCGGGCAGACGAGCTAATTGACCGGATGGGGGCCGCCCGCTACCTGAGCATCTTCGACTTAACAGCGGGCTACTGGCAGATCGGCCTCACCCCTAGGGCCCAAGAACGATCCGCCTTCTCTACCCCAGACGGGCACTACCACTTTAAAGTCATGCCCTTCGGCATGAAAAACGCCCCGGCAACGTTCCAACGGCTGGTAAACCAGGTACTGGCGGGCCTGGAAGACTTCAGCGCCGCCTACCTGGACGACATTGCTGTGTACAGCCACCAGTGGACCGACCACCTCCGCCACCTGCGGGAGGTTCTACTCGCCCTCCAGCAAGCCGGGCTCACCATCAAGGCCAGCAAGTGCCAAGTTGGCCAAGGGTCCGTGACCTACCTGGGACACCAAGTGGGAAGCGGGCTGGTGGCCCCTCTCCAACTCAAGATTGCTGCCATCCAGGCCTGGCAACCCCCTACGAGCCAAACGGAGGTCCGGGCCTTCCTGGGGCTCACCGGATACTACCGGCGGTTCGTGAAGGACTATGGCAGCATCGTGGGGCCCCTCACAGAGCTCACCTCCAAAAAGAGCCCCAAAACCGTCAACTGGACCCCGGGATGCCAATCAGCCTTCGAGAAGCTAAAGACCGCCATGTGCACGGCCCCCGTGCTCCAGGCTCCCGACTACAGCCGGGAATTCATTGTGCAGACGGACGCCTCCGATCATGGTGTGGGGGCCGTCCTCTCCCAACTCAACGCCGAAGGGGTCGACCATCCGGTGGTCTTCATCAGCAGACGCCTCTTGCCCCGAGAACAGCGCTGGAGCACCATTGAGAGGGAGGCCTTCGCCGTAGTCTGGGCACTCAAGAAGCTCCGGCCATACCTCTTCGGCACCCACTTCCGGGTGCAAACAGACCACCGACCCCTGCAATGGCTGATGCAAATGCGGGGGGAGAACCCGAAGCTGTTGCGCTGGTCCATCTCCCTGCAGGGGATGGACTTCACGGTGGAACATCGTCCAGGCCAGGACCACGCCAACGCCGACGGCCTGTCACGCTTTTTCCGCCTCAGCGAGGAGAGTCCCCAGGAAGATGGCTGACTCTCCCCGCCTTCAGCTGGGGGGGACGCATGTTGGACAGGCCGCATGTTCGAGCTGTACCCCCTCCCCGCAATGGGACCAGGACCCTGGCTCTCCCTGCATCCCCAGCCAGAGTCCACCAACGACCACCCGAAGTACCCTGCAATCCCTCCACTACAAGACACCAGCTCCGGACCCAGCTGGCCCGGGTCACCATCTACCCCACGACATCGACCCGGCCGCCATCTTGGGGCACTGCAGCACGAGGCCGCGTGGCCTCAACTCGACCCTCACCCTGGGCCCGGCCGGGCCCGACATCGAGGCACCAACCTCCCCCCAGGAGGCAGAGTGACCACTTGGCGAGTCAATGGGAGAAGGAATCGTCAACGGCTCTCCTCCGCCAGGTGTCGATCACCCCAGGCCGCCTGGGCGCTGGCTCCACCCCCCTGCTGGGTGTCTGGACTCCCTCATCCCGGACCTCCCGGCCCCCAGGCGCGAGGGTCCGGACATCAAAGGGGACCAGACCTATAACTGGGGCAGGACCAGACCAGGAAGGCAGTTGTATCCTGGAGTCGAGAGACCCGAGAAGAACTCATCCGTGACTTGGCCTGCTGGCGCTGCCGCGGCCCTCTGCCTCGTGAAACCATCGTCTTGGCCTGCTGGCGCTGCCGCGGCCCTCTGCCTCGTGAAACCATCGTCTTGGCCTGCTGGCGCTGCCGCGGCCCTCTGCCTCGTGAAACCATCGTCTTGGCCTGCTGGCGCTGCCGCGGCCCTCTGCCTCGTGAAACCATCGTCTTGGCCTGCTGGCGCTGCCGCGGCCCTCTGCCTCGTGAAACCATCGACTTGGCCTGCTGGCGCTGCCGCGGCCCTCTGCTTTATGAGACTATCACCTTGGCCTGCTGGCGCTGCCGCGGCCCGATCCACAGACCCTCCAGCTCGAGGATTGTGAGCTCGCCTTTTACCACCACCTGTACCGATCCGGTACTAAGACTGTCCCGCTACCCCCTTTCCCTACAGAGACTAGAAGTGAGAGGACCCCCGGGTCCAAGTTATCCTGTATCGCTGATATCCTTGCCTTAAGAACCTTATATAAAGCCTTGAACTCGACTTGGTGTGGTGCCTGTTTGTGGGGAGGGAGGGTACTTGTCTGTACGATCGCCGGAGACGGTCCCCCTCGGGGATCTCTCCCTCGGTATCCGGTCGACCCTCAGGGTCCCCGTCTAACAATAGGGAGTGGAGAGTGCATAGGGAGTGGAGAGTGCATAGGGAGTGGAGAGTGCATAGGGAGTGGAGAGTGCATAGGGAGTGGAGAGTGGAGAGTGCATAGGGAGTGCAGAGTGCATAGGGAGTGCAGAGTGGAGAGTACATAGGGAGTGCAGAGTGGAGAGTGCATAGGGAGTGCAGAGTGCATAGGGAGTGGAGAGTGCATAGGGAGTGGAGAGTGCATAGGGAGTGGAGAGTGCATAGGGAGTGCAGAGTGCATAGGGAGTGGAGAGTGGAGAGTGCATAGGGAGTGCAGAGTGCATAGGGAGTGGAGAGTGGAGAGTGCATAGGGAGTGGAGAGTGCATAGGGAGTGGAGAGTGCATAGGGAGTGGAGAGTGGAGAGTGCATAGGGAGTGGAGAGTGCATAGGGAGTGGAGAGTGCATAGGGAGTGGGGAGTGCATAGGGAGTGCAGAGTACATAGAGTGCAGAGTGGAGAGTGCATAGGGAGTGCACAGGGAGTGGAGAGTGCATAGGGAGTGCAGAGTGCATAGGGAGTGGAGAGTGCATAGGGAGTGGAGAGTGCATAGGGAGTGGAGAGTGCATAGGGAGTGGAGAGTGCATAGGGAGTGGAGAGTGGAGAGTGCATAGGGAGTGCAGAGTGCATAGGGAGTGCAAAGTGGAGAGTGCATAGGGAGTGCAGATGGAGAGTGCATAGGGAGTGCAGAGTGGAGAGTGCATAGGGAGTGGAGAGTGCATAGGGAGTGGAGAGTGCATAGGGAGTGGAGAGTGCATAGGGAGTGCAGAGTGGATAGGGAGTGCAGAGTGGAGAGTGCATAGGGAGTGGAGAGTGCATAGGGAGTGGAGAGTGCATAGGGAGTGGAGAGTGCATAGGGAGTGGAGAGTGCATAGGGAGTGGAGAGTGGAGAGTGCATAGGGAGTGGAGAGTGCATAGGGAGTGGAGAGTGGAGAGTGCATAGGGAGTGGAGAGTGCATAGGGAGTGGAGAGTGGAGAGTGCATAGGGAGTGGAGAGTGCATAGGGAGTGGAGAGTGGAGAGTGCATAGGGAGTGGAGAGTGCATAGGGAGTGGAGAGTGCATAGGGAGTGGAGAGTGCATAGGGAGTGGAGAGTGCATAGGGAGTGGAGAGTGCATAGGGAGTGCAGAGTGCATAGGGAGTGGAGAGTGCATAGGGAGTGCAGAGTGCATAGGGAGTGCAGAGTGGAGAGTGCATAGGGAGTGCAGAGTGCATAGGGAGTGGAGAGTGCATAGGGAGTGGAGAGTGCATAGGGAGTGGAGAGTGCATAGGGAGTGGAGAGTGGAGAGTGCATAGGGAGTGGAGAGTGCATAGGGAGTGGAGAGTGGAGAGTGCATAGGGAGTGGAGAGTGCATAGGGAGTGGAGAGTGGAGAGTGCATAGGGAGTGGAGAGTGCATAGGGAGTGGAGAGTGGAGAGTGCATAGGGAGTGGAGAGTGCATAGGGAGTGGAGAGTGCATAGGGAGTGGAGAGTGCATAGGGAGTGGAGAGTGCATAGGGAGTGGAGAGTGCATAGGGAGTGCAGAGTGCATAGGGAGTGGAGAGTGCATAGGGAGTGCAGAGTGCATAGGGAGTGCAGAGTGGAGAGTGCATAGGGAGTGCAGAGTGCATAGGGAGTGCAGAGTGCATAGGGAGTGGAGAGTGCATAGGGAGTGCAGAGTGCAGAGTGCATAGGGAGTGCAGAGTGCATAGGGAGTGCAGAGTGGAGAGTGCATAGGGAGTGCAGAGTGCATAGGGAGTGGAGAGTGGAGAGTGCATAGGGAGTGGAGAGTGCATAGGGAGTGGAGAGTGCATAGGGAGTGGAGAGTGCATAGGGAGTGGAGAGTGCATAGGGAGTGGAGAGTGCATAGGGAGTGCAGAGTGGAGAGTGCATAGGGAGTGCAGAGTGCAGAGTGCATAGGGAGTGCAGAGTGCATAGAGAGTGCAGAGTGCATAGGGAGTGCAGAGTGCATAGGGAGTGCAGAGTGCATAGGGAGTGCAGAGTGCATAGGGAGTGCAGAGTGCATAGGGAGTGCAGAGTGGAGAGTGCATAGGGAGTGCAGAGTGGAGAGTGCATAGGGAGTGCAGAGTGGAGAGTGCATAGGGAGTGGAGAGTGCATAGGGAGTGGAGAGTGCATAGGGAGTGGAGAGTGCATAGGGAGTGGAGAGTGCATAGGGAGTGGAGAGTGGAGAGTGCATAGGGAGTGGAGAGTGCATAGGGAGTGGAGAGTGGAGAGTGCATAGGGTTGCGGAGAGTGGAGAGTGCATAGGGAGTGGAGAGTGCATAGGGAGTGGAGAGTGCATAGGGAGTGGAGAGTGCATAGGGAATGGAGAGTGCATAGGGAGTGGAGAGTGCATAGGGGTGCAGAGTGCATAGGGAGTGCAGAGTGGAGAGTGCATAGGTGTTAGACGGGGACCCTGAGGGTCGGCCGGATACTGAGGGAGAGATCCCCGAGGGGGACCGTCTCCGGCGATCGTACAGACAAGTTACCTCCCTCCCCACAAACAGGCACCACACCAAGTCGAGTTCAATACTTTATATAAGGTTCGTAAGGCAAGGATATCAGCGATACAGGATATCTCGGACCCGGGGGTCCTCTCACTTCTAGTCTCTGTAGGGAAAGGGGGTAGCGGGACAGTCTTGGTACCGGATCGGTACAGGTAGTGGTAAAAGGCGAGCTCACAATCCTCGAGCTGGAGAGTCTGTGGATCGGGCCGCGGCAGCGCCAGCAGGCCAAGATGATAGTCTCACAAGGCAGAGGGCCGCGGCAGCGCCAGCAGGCCAAGTCGATGGTTTCACGAGGCAGAGGGCCGCGGCAGCGCCAGCAGGCCAAGACGATGGTTTCACGAGGCAGAGGGCCGCGGCAGCGCCAGCAGGCCAAGACGATGGTTTCACGAGGCAGAGGGCCGCGGCAGCGCCAGCAGGCCAAGACGATGGTTTCACGAGGCAGAGGGCCGCGGCAGCGCCAGCAGGCCAAGACGGATGAGTTCTTCTCGGGTCTCTCGACTCCAGGATACAACTGCCTTCCTGGTCTGGCTCTGCCCCAGTTATAGGTCTGGTCCCCTTTGATGTCCGGACCCTCGCGCCTGGGGGCCAGGAGGTCCGGGATGAGGGAGTCCAGACACCCAGCAGGGGGGTGGAGCCAGCGCCCAGGGCGGCCGGGGGTGATCGACACCTGGCGGAGGAGAGCCGTTGACGATTCCTTCTCCCATTGACTCGCCAAGTGGTCACTCTGCCTCCTGGGGGGAGGTTGGTGCCTCGATGTCGGGGCCGGCCGGGCCCAGGGTTAGGGTCGAGTTGAGGCCACGCGGCCTCGTGCTGCAGGGCCCCAAGATGGCGGCTGGGCCGAGGCCGTGGTGTGGATGGTGACCCGGGCCAGCTGGGTCCGGAGCTGGTGTCTTGTGGTGGAGGGATTGCAAGGTACTTCGGGTGGTCGTCGGGGACTCTGGCTGGGGATGCAGGGAGAGCCAGGGTCCCGGTCCCATTGCGGGGAGGGGGACAGCCCGACCATGCGGCCTGTCCAACATGCGTCCCCCCCAGCTGAAGGCGGGGAGAGTCAGCCATCTTCCTGGGGACTCTCCTCGCTGAGGCGGAAAAAGCGTGACAGGCCGTCGGCGTTGGCGTGGTCCTGGCCTGGACGATGTTCCACCGTAAAGTCCATCCCCTGCAGGGAGATGGACCAGCGCAACAGCTTCGGGTTCTCCCCCCGCATTTGCATCAGCCATTGCAGGGGTCGGTGGTCTGTTTGCACCCGGAAGTGGGTGCCGAAGAGGTATGGCCGGAGCTTCTTGAGTGCCCAGACTACGGCGAAGGCCTCCCTCTCAATGGTGCTCCAGCGCTGTTCTCGGGGCAATAGGCGTCTGCTGATGAAGACCACTGGATGGTCGACCCCTTCGGCGTTGAGTTGGGAGAGGACGGCCCCCACCCCATGATCGGAGGCGTCCGTCTGCACAATGAATTCCCGGCTGTAGTCGGGAGCCTGGAGCACGGGGGCCGTGCACATGGCGGTTTTTAGTTTCTCGAAGGCCGATTGGCAGCCCGGGGTCCAGTTGACGGTTTTGGGGCCCTTCTTGGAGGTGAGCTCTGTGAGGGGCCCCACGATGCTGCCATAGTCCTTCACGAACCGCCGGTAGTATCCGGTGAGCCCCAGGAAGGCCCGGACCTCCGTTTGGGTCGTAGGGGGTTGCCAGGCCTGGATGGCAGCAATCTTGAGTTGGAGAGGGGCCACCAGCCCGCTTCCCACTTGGTGTCCCAGGTAGGTCACGGACCCTTGGCCAACCTGGCACTTGCTGGCCTTGATGGTGAGCCCGGCTTGCTGGAGGGCGTGTAGAACCTCCCGCAGGTGGCGGAGGTGGTCGGTCCACTGGTGGCTGTACACAGCAATGTCGTCCAGGTAGGCGGCGCTGAAGTCTTCCAGGCCCGCCAGTACCTGGTTTACCAGCCTTTTGAACGTTGCCGGGGCGTTTTTCATGCCGAAGGGCATGACTTTAAAGTGGTAGTGCCCGTCTGGGGTAGAGAAGGCGGATCGTTCTTGGGCCCTAGGGGTGAGGCCGATCTGCCAGTAGCCCGCTGTTAGGTCGAAGATGCTCAGGTAGCGGGCTGCCCCCATCCGGTCAATTAGCTCGTCTGCCCGGGGGATGGGATGAGCGTCGGTCCTGGTAACTGCATTCAGCCCACGATAGTCCACGCAGAACCGGAGCTCAGGGGCAACGCCCGGGGCAGCTGCCTTGGGAACCAGGACGACTGGGCTCGCCCAGGGGCTGTCTGAGGGTTCGATCACTCCTAGGGTCAGCATTTTGGACACCTCGGTCTGGATGCAGGCTCGTACCCGGTCTGGTACGCGGTACGCCCGGTGTCGAATAGGAGGGCTGTCCCCGGTGTCCACATCGTGGAGGCACCAGGGGGTGACCCCGGGGGTGAGGGAGAACAGGGAGGCGAACTGCCTCAGGAGCGTTTGGCAGTCTTGGCGTTGTTCCGGGGACAGGGCCTCGGAGAGCTGGACCCCTTCCACTGAGCCATCCTGCTCGAGGGCCCTCAGTAAGTCCGGAAGGGGTTCGGAGTCTTCTTCTGTCCCATTATCGGTAGCCATCAGGAGGCTGAGTTCGGATCGCACAAAATGGGGTTTGAGCCTGTTGGCATGGAGGACCCGTAGGGGGTTCCGGGCAGTCTCCATGTCGATTAAATAGGTGACGGGCCCCTTGCGTTCGATTACCTTGAAGGGCCCGGACCATCTGTCTTGGAGTGCACAGGGTTCAACCGGGGACATCACCCAGACCTGTTGTCCCGGTTCGAACTCAATGGAGGACGCGTGCTGATCGTACCACCTCTTCATGTCCTCCTGACTGGCCTCGAGGTTGGCTTTGGCGGCGTCTCGGAACCGCCGGGTCTGGTTGCGGAGAGCCAGGAGGTACCGGTAGATGTCCGGGGGAGTTTTCTGGGGAGGCTGCTCCCAACCTTCCTTGACTAGGCTGAGGGGGCCCCGGACGGGGTGCCCATACAGGAGTTCAAATGGGCTGAAGCCGAGGGACTTCTGCGGGACCTCCCGATAGGCAAACAGGAGGCATGGAAGTAGCACGTCCCACTGGCGTCGAAGGGGTTCTTCTAGGCCCATAATCATCCCCTTGAGGGTGCGGTTGAATCTCTCGACCAGTCCGTTTCCTTGCGGGTGATAGGGGGTCATGAATTTGTAGGTGACCCCGCATTGTTGCCAGAGAGACTTCATATATCTGGAGATAAAGTTCGTGCCCCTGTCACTGACGACCTCCCGGGGGAACCCCACCCGGGAGAAGATCCCCATCAGAGCCCGGCCCACCACGGGGGCCGTCACAGTCCGAAGAGGGATGGCCTCGGGATAGCGGGTGGCGTGGTCCACGAGGACCAGGATGAACCGGTGTCCTTGGGCTGTTCGAGGGTCGAGGGGCCCCACAATGTCCATTCCCACTCGTTCAAACGGGGTGGTGACGACAGGAAAGGGTTGTAACGGTGCTTTGATTTTTCGGCCACTTTTTCCGCTGGCCTGGCAGGTGGGGCAGGCCTTACAGTGGTTGGTGACATCCTTCCGCATGTGGGGCCAGAAAAAATGGGTCACCAGGCGGTCGTATGTTTTATCCTGCCCCAGGTGTCCGGCAAGGGGGACATCGTGGGCTAAGTTCAGGAGGAAGTCTCGGAAGCGAAGGGGCACCACCAGCACCCGACTGGCCCCTAGTTCTGCAACTTTCTGCTCGCTGTAGAGCAGTTCTTGGTCCCAGTAGATCCAGTGGGCCCCTGAGGTATCCCCGGTGCTCTGGGCCAGGGCTTGCTGCCGGAGTCCTTCGAGAGAGGGACATGTTTTCTGTTCGGCCCGGAATTGTTCCTGAGTGGGGCCTCCCTCCTGCCGCCATTGTGCCAGGTCAGGGACGTCCCGAAGCTGGTCGGATCCTTCTTCGGTTTGGGTCGAGGGACTGGCTTCTGGGGCGGCCTCCTCTGGGATGAGCGCGGGAGGAGGTTCTGGCCACTCGGGCTCTTCTGGACTGGGGACCGCGCGGGCGGTCATGGACCGGGTCGTGACGCAGACCCATTTGGGGAGGCCGAGCATCCCCAGGTGCTCCCTCCGTTCGACAGCTGCCCAGGGAGAGCTTTCAAGGTCGTTTCCTAGGAGGCAGTCCACGGGGGCATCATCGCAGACAGTTACCTTTAACATCCCCGTTACTCCTCCCCACTCGAAGGGGACGTAGGCCATGTGGCATAGGCTTTCGGAATTGTCTGCTGAGCGGACAGGGCAAAGAATGTTCGGCAGGATTTGGTCTGGAGTGACGAGGTGGCGTCGGACCGCCGTTACACTGGCCCCGGTGCCGCGGAGGGCTTCCGCCCGGCGGCCATTAATGTTGACCCATTGACTGTACTTCTGCGTGTTGGCGGGAAGGGGGGCCCGCGGAATCATGTCTCTCTCCCCTAAGCAGACCAGTGCCATGGCGGCGGGTGCCCATTCAGAGGGATCGGTCTCGTACTCTTCTTGGTCTTCCGGGATTAGTTCTTCCCCTAGGGCGGTCGCTGCCACCTGGCGGGGGGTAGTGTTCGGATTCTTTGGGCAGTTGGGATCACTGGCGTAGTGGCCGGGTCGCTGGCATCTGTGGCACGTAACGTTGGCCCGGAAACCGGCCCGGACGGCAGGGTTTCCTCGGCCAACCGGGGTCGAAGGGTTGCTGGGGGGTGACGAGGGGCCGGGGTCTCTCCCCCGACCCTGGCCTCCTCCTCCCCCTCGGGGGCGATGGGGCCCTGGGTACGGTCTGGATGATTCGCTGGGTGCGTTCCGGCCAACTCGGGTGCTTTCCCACCGGTCGGCTTCGACGGCGAGTTGTCGAGGTTCGGTTAGCTTACTGTCCAAGAGGTGTTGCCGGAGCTCCACGAAGCAGTTATTCGACAGGTGCTCCCATACGATAAGGTCAAAGAGTTGTTCGTAGGTGGTCACTTTGTTGCCCTTGATCCACCCCTCGAAGGCTCGGCTAAAAAAGTTCACGTACTCCACCCAAGTTGTACCCGGAATCCGTTTGCAGTCGCGGAACCGTTGGCGGTACATCTCAGGTGTGAGCCCGTATCGAGTGAGGAGGGCGGCCTTCATGTGGTCGTAGGAGGTCATCAGATGGTCCGGGAGTTGCAGCAGGGCGTCCCGTCCTTCGTTGACAAATCTCCCCCATAATCCGGCTCCCCAATCGCTTCGGGGAATCCGGTGGGAGGTCATTGCCACCTCATAGGCTTTAAACCACTGCTGTATATCATCGTTTTTGTGGTATTCCCGGATGACATCTTTGGGGATGTGAACCTTGGGCTCGGTCGAGGCAGACGGGGTCGGTCGTTCGGGGAGCCCGAGGTCTTTATTCTGTTTCTGGATCTCCAGTTCTTTGAGATTGCGCTCATGTTCGTACGCTAGTTTCTTTTCCTCTAGCTCTCTCTGTCTTTGCTTTTCTTCTCGCTCTTCCCGGAGCCGTAAGTGTTCCAGGGTTATTTTTTGTTCTGCCAGCTTGAGTTCCCCATCCAAGCGAAGTCGGGCTAGTTCTAATTCGTGGAGTCTGGTTTTTTCTCTTTCTCGGATCTCTTCCAGGGAGAGACCCGCTCTTCTTTCTTCAGTTGGTGCGGGGCTCGTCTCGGTTGTTTGTGTTCGGGGTACGGCCGTACCCGTTTCCGCCCAGGCTTCTAGGGCTCGTTTGAAGTCTTCCTTCGTACTCAGACCCGTGGTTGGGAGACCAAGTTCTATGCAGTATTGCTTCAGTTCTCGGTGGTTGTAGTCTCCCAATTTTTCCATCTGGAATTTCTCCGTTGTTCCGCTCTCTGTTGTCATGGTGGTCGTGTGCCGTGGGTCGGGTGACTTTCTGTACGATTATGCGTAGGTTCGGATCCCGTCGCTGGCCACCAATGTTAGACGGGGACCCTGAGGGTCGGCCGGATACTGAGGGAGAGATCCCCGAGGGGGACCATCTCCGGCGATCGTACAGACAAGTTACCTCCCTCCCCACAAACAGGCACCACACCAAGTCGAGTTCAATACTTTATATAAGGTTCGTAAGGCAAGGATATCAGCGATACAGGATATCTCGGACCCGGGGGTCCTCTCACTTCTAGTCTCTGTAGGGAAAGGGGGTAGCGGGACAGTCTTGGTACCGGATCGGTACAGGTAGTGGTAAAAGGCGAGCTCACAATCCTCGAGCTGGAGAGTCTGTGGATCGGGCCGCGGCAGCGCCAGCCGGCCAAGATGATAGTCTCACAAGGCAGAGGGCCGCGGCAGCGCCAGCAGGCCAAGTCGATGGTTTCACGAGGCAGAGGGCCGCGGCAGCGCCAGCAGGCCAAGACGATGGTTTCACGAGGCAGAGGGCCGCGGCAGCGCCAGCAGGCCAAGACGATGGTTTCACGAGGCAGAGGGCCGCGGCAGCGCCAGCAGGCCAAGACGATGGTTTCACGAGGCAGAGGGCCGCGGCAGCGCCAGCAGGCCAAGACGGATGAGTTCTTCTCGGGTCTCTCGACTCCAGGATACAACTGCCTTCCTGGTCTGGCTCTGCCCCAGTTATAGGTCTGGTCCCCTTTGATGTCCGGACCCTCGCGCCTGGGGGCCAGGAGGTCCGGGATGAGGGAGTCCAGACACCCAGCAGGGGGGTGGAGCCAGCGCCCAGGGCGGCCGGGGGTGATCGACACCTGGCGGAGGAGAGCCGTTGACGATTCCTTCTCCCATTGACTCGCCAAGTGGTCACTCTGCCTCCTGGGGGGAGGTTGGTGCCTCGATGTCGGGGCCGGCCGGGCCCAGGGTTAGGGTCGAGTTGAGGCCACGCGGCCTCGTGCTGCAGGGCCCCAAGATGGCGGCTGGGCCGAGGCCGTGGTGTGGATGGTGACCCGGGCCAGCTGGGTCCGGAGCTGGTGTCTTGTGGTGGAGGGATTGTGTTAGACGGGGACCCTGAGGGTCGGCCGGATACTGCGGGAGAGATCCCCGAGGGGGACCGTCTCCGGCGATCGTACTGACAAGTTACCTCCCTCCCCACAAACAGGCACCACACCAGGTCGAGTTCAATACTTTCTATAAGGTTCGTAAGGCAAGGATATCAGCGATACAGGATATCTCGGACCCGGGGGTCCTCTCACTTCTAGTCTCTGTAGGGAAAGGGGGTAGCGGGACAGTCTTGGTACCGGATCGGTACAGGTAGTGGTAAGAGGCGAGCTCACAATCCTCGAGCTGGAGTGTCCGTGGATCGGGCCGCGGCAGCGCCAGCAGGCCAGGATGATAGTCTCACAAGGCAGAGGGCCGCGGCAGCGCCAGCAGGCCAAGACGATGGTTTCACGAGGCAGAGGGCCGCGGCAGCGCCAGCAGGCCAAGACGATGGTTTCACGAGGCAGAGGGCCGCGGCAGCGCCAGCAGGCCAAGACGATGGTTTCACGAGGCAGAGGGCCGCGGCAGCGCCAGCAGGCCAAGACGATGGTTTCACGAGGCAGAGGGCCGCGGCAGCGCCAGCAGGCCAGTCACAGATGAGTTCTTCTCGGGTCTCTCGACTCCAGGATACAACTGGCTTCCTGGTCTGGCCCTGCCCCAGTTATAGGTCTGGTCCCCTTTGATGTCCGGACCCTCGCGCCTGGGGGGCCGGGAGGTCCGGGATGAGGGAGTCCAGACACCCAGCAGGGGGGTGGAGCCAGCGCCCAGGGCGGCCTGGGGTAATCGACACCTGGCGGAGGAGAGCCGTTGACGATTCCTTTCTCCCATTGACTCGCCAAGTGGTCACTCTGCCTCCTGGGGGGAGGTTGGTGCCTCGATGTCGGGCCCGGCCGGGCCCAGGGTGAGGGTCGAGTTGAGGCCACGCGGCCTCGTGCTGCAGTGCCCCAAGATGGCGGCTGGGCCGAGGCCGTGGTGTGGATGGTGCCCCGGGCCAGCTGGGTCCGGAGCTGGTGTCTTGTGGGTGAGGGATTGCAGTGTACTTCGGGTGGTCGTCGGGGACTCTGGCTGGGGATGCAGGGGGAGCCAGGGTCCCGGTCCCATTGCGGGGAGGGGGGGCAGCCCGACCATGCGGCCTGTCCAACATGCGTCCCCCCCAGCTGAAGGCGGGGAGAGTCAGCCATCTTCCTGGGGACTCTCCTCGCTGAGGCGGAAAAAGCGTGACAGGCCGTCGGCGTTGGCGTGGTCCTGGCCTGGACGATGTTCTACCGTGAAGTCCATCCCCTGCAGGGAGATGGACCAGCGCAACAGCTTCGGGTTCTCCCCCCGCATTTGCATCAGCCATTGCAGGGGTCGGTGGTCTGTTTGCACCCGGAAGTGGGTGCCGAAGAGGTAGGGCCGGAGCTTCTTGAGTGCCCAGACTACGGCGAAGGCCTCCCTCTCAATGGTGCTCCAGCGCTGTTCTCGGGGCAGCAGGCGTCTGCTGATGTAGGCCACTGGTTGGTCGACCCCTTCAGCGTTGAGTTGGGAGAGGACGGCCCCCACACCATGATCGGAGGCGTCCGTCTGCACAATGAATTCCCGGCTGTAGTCGGGAGCCTGGAGCACGGGGGCCGTGCACATGGCGGCCTTCAGTCTCTCGAAGGCCGATTGGCAGTCCGGGGTCCAGTTGACGGTTTTGGGGCCCTTCTTGGAGGTGAGCTCTGTGAGGGGCCCCATGATGCTGCCATAGTCCTTCACGAACCGCCGGTAGTATCCGATGAGTCCCAGGAAGGCCCGGACCTCCGTTTGGGTCGTAGGGGGTCGCCAGGCCTGGATGGCAGCAATCTTGAGTTGGAGAGGGGCCACCAGCCCGCTTCCCACTTGGTGTCCCAGGTAGGTCACGGACCCTTGGCCAACCTGGCACTTGCTGGCCTTGATGGTGAGCCCGGCTTGCTGGAGGGCGTGTAGAACCTCCCGCAGGTGGCGGAGGTGGTCGGTCCACTGGTGGCTGTACACAGCAATGTCGTCCAGGTAGGCGGCGCTGAAGTCTTCCAGGCCCGCCAGTACCTGGTTTACCAGCCGTTGGAACGTTGCCGGGGCGTTTTTCATGCCGAAGGGCATTACTTTAAAGTGGTAGTGCCCGTCCGGGGTGGAGAAGGCGGAACGTTCTTGGGCCCTAGGGGTGAGGGCGATCTGCCAGTAGCCCGCTGTTAGGTCGAAGATGCTCAGGTAGCGGGCGGCCCCCATCCGGTCAATTAGCTCATCTGCCCGGGGGATGGGATGAGCGTCGGTCCTGGTAACTGCATTCAGCCCCCGATAGTCCACGCAGAACCGGAGCTCAGGGGCAACGCCCGGGGCGGCTGCTTTGGGAACCAGGACGACTGGGCTCGCCCAGGGGCTGTCTGAGGGTTCGATCACTCCCAGGGTCAGCATTTTGGACACCTCGGTCTGGATGCAGTTGCGCACCCGATCGGGTACGCGGTACGCCCGGTGTCGAATAGGAGGGCTGTCCCCGGTGTCCACATCGTGAAGGCACCAGGGGGTGACTCCGGGGGTGAGGGAGAACAGGGAGGCGAACCGCCTCAGGAGCGTTTGGCAGTCTTGGCGTTGCTCCGGGGACAGGGCCTCGGAGAGCTGGACCCCTTCCACTGAGCCATCCCGTTCGAGGACCCTCAGTAAGTCCGGAAGGGGTTCGGAGTCTTCTTCTGTCCCATTATCGGTAGCCATCAGGAGGCTGAGTTCGGATCGCACAAAATGGGGTTTGAGCCTGTTGGCATGGAGGACCCGTAGGGGGTTCCGGGCAGTCTCCATGTCGATTAAATAGGTGACGGGCCCCTTGCGTTCGATCACCTTGAAGGGCCCGGACCATCTGTCTTGGAGTGCACAGGGTTCAACCGGGGACATCACCCAGACCTGTTGTCCTGGTTCGAACTCAATGGAGGACGTGTGCTGATCGTACCACCTCTTCATGTCCTCCTGACTGGCCTCGAGATTGGCTTTGGCGGTGTCTCGGAACCGCCGGGTCTGGTTGCGGAGAGCCAGGAGGTACCTGTAGATGTCCGGGGGAGTTTTCTGGGGGGGCTGCTCCCAACCTTCCTTGACTAGGCTGAGGGGGCCCCGGACGGGGTGCCCGTACAGGAGTTCAAATGGGCTGAAACCGAGGGATTTCTGCGGGACCTCCCGATAGGCAAACAGGAGGCATGGAAGTAGCACGTCCCACTGGCGTCGAAGGGGTTCTTCTAGGCCCATAATCATTCCTTTGAGGGTGCGGTTGAACCTCTCAACCAGTCCGTTTCCTTGCGGGTGATAGGGGGTCGTGAATTTGTAGGTGACCCCGCATTGTTGCCAGAGAGACTTCATATATTTGGAGATAAAGTTCGTGCCCCTGTCACTGACGACCTCCCGGGGGAACCCCACCCGGGAGAAGATCCCCATCAGAGCTCGGCCCACCACGGGGGCCGTCACAGTCCGAAGAGGGATGGCCTCGGGGTAGCGGGTGGCGTGGTCTACTAGGACCAGGATGAACCGGTGTCCTTGGGCTGTTCGAGGGTCGAGGGGCCCCACAATGTCTATTCCCACTCGTTCAAACGGGGTGGTGACGACCGGAAAGGGTTGTAAAGGTGCTTTGATTTTTCGGCCACTTTTTCCGCTGGCCTGGCAGGTGGGGCAGGCCTTGCAGTGGTTGGTGACATCCTTTCGCATTTGGGGCCAGAAAAAATGGGTCACCAGGCGGTCGTAGGTTTTATCCTGTCCCAGGTGTCCGGCAAGGGGGACATCGTGGGCTAAGTTCAGGAGGAAGTCTCGGAAGCGAAGGGGCACCACCAGCACCCGACTGGCTCCTAGTTCTGCAATTTTCTGCTCGCTGTAGAGCAGGTCTTGGTCCCAGTAGATCCAGTGGGCCCCCGAGGTATCCCCGGTGCCCTGGGCCAGGGCTTGCTGCCGGAGTCCTTCGAGAGAGGGACATGTTTTCTGTTCGGCCCGGAATTGTTCCTGAGTGGGGCCTCCCTCCTGACGCCATTGTGCCAGGTCAGGGACGTCCCGAAGCTGGTCGGATCCTTCTTCTGTTTGGGTCGAGGGACTGGCTTCTGGGGCGGCCTCCTCTGGGATGAGCGTGGGAGGAGGTTCCGGCCACTCGGGCTCTTCTAGACTGGGGACCGCGCGGGCGGTCATGGACCGGGTCGTGACGCAGACCCATTCGGGGAGGCCGAGCATCCCCAGGTGTTCCCTCCGTTCGACAGCTGCCCAGGGAGAGCTTTCGAGGTCGTTTCCTAGGAGGCAATCCACGGGGGCATCATCGCGGACAGTCACCTTTAACATCCCCGTTACTCCTCCCCACTCGAAGGGGACGCAAGCCATGTGGCACAGGCTTTCGGAATTGTCTGCTGAGCGGACAGGGCAGAGAATGTTCGGCAGGATTTGGTCTGGAGTGACGAGATGGCGTCGGACCGCCGTTACACTGGCCCCGGTGTCGCGGAGGGCTCCCGCCCGGCGGCCATTAATGTTGACCCATTGACTGTACTTCTGCGTGTTGGCGGGAAGGGGGGCCCGCGGAATCATCTCTCTCTCCCCTAAGCAGGCCAGTGCCATGGCGGCGGGAGCCCATTCAGAGGGGTCGGTCTCGTACTCTTCTTGGTCCTCCGGGACTAGTTCTTCCCCTAGGGCGGCCGCTGCGACCTGGCGGGGGGTAGGGTTCGGATTCTTTGGGCAGTTGGGATCACTGGCGTAGTGGCCGGGTCGCAGGCATCTGTGGCACATAACGTGGGCCCGAAAACCGGCCCGGATGGCAGGGCTTCCTCGGCCGACCGGGGTCGAGGGGCTCCTGGGGGGTGACGAGGGGCCGGGGTCTCTCCCCCGACTCTGGCCTCATCCTCCTCCTCGGGGGCGATGGGGCCCTGGGTACGGTCTGGATGATTCGCTGGGTCCGTTCCGGCCAACTCGGGTGCTTTCCCACCGGTCGGCTTCGGCGGCGAGTTGTCGAGGTTCGGTTAGCTTACTGTCCAAGAGGTGTTGGCGGAGCTCCACGAAGCAGTTGTTCGACAGGTGCTCCCATACGATAAGGTCAAAGAGTTGTTCGTAGGTGGTCACTTTGTTGCCCTTGATCCACCCCTCGAAGGCTCGGCTAAAGAAGTTCACGTACTCCACCCAGGTTGTACCCGGAATCCGTTTGCAGTCGCGGAACCGTTGGCGGTACATCTCAGGTGTGAGCCCGTATCGAGTGAGGAGGGCGGCCTTCATGTGGTCGTAGGATGTCATCAGCTGGTCCGGGAGTTGCAGCAGGGCGTCCCGCCCTTCGTTGACAAACCTCCCCCATAATCCGGCTCCCCAGTCGCTTCGGGGAATCCGGTGGGAGGTCATTGCCACCTCATAGGCTTTAAACCACTGCTGTATATCATCGTTCTTGTGGTATTCCCGGATGACATCTTTGGGGATGTGAACCTTGGGCTCGGTAGAGGCAGGCAGGGTCGGTCGTTCGGGGAGCCCGAGGTCTTTATTCTGTTTCTGGATCTCCAGTTCTTTGAGATTGCGCTCATGTTCGTACGCTAGTTTCTTTTCCTCTAGCTCTCTCTGTTTTTGCTTCTCTTCTCGCTCCTCTCGGAGCCGTAAGTGTTCCAGAGTTATTTTTTGTTCCGCCAGCTTGAGTTCCCCATCCAAGCGAAGTCGGGCTAGTTCTAACTCGTGGAGTCTGCTTTTTTCTCTTTCTCGGATCTCTTCCAGGGAGAGACCCGCTCTTCTTTCTTCAGTTGGTGCGGGGCTCGTCTCGGTTGTTTGTGTTCGGGGTACGGCCGTACCCGTTTCCGCCCAAGCTTCTAGGGCTCGTTTGAAGTCTTCCTTTGTGCTCAGACCTGTGGTTGGGAGACCAAGTTCTATGCAATATTGCTTCAGTTCTCGGTGGTTATAGTCTTCCAATTTTTCCATCTGGAATTTCTCCGTTGTTCCGCTCTCTGTTGTCATGGTGGTCGTGTGCCGTGGGTCGAGTGACTTTCTGTACGATTATGCGTAGGTTCGGATCCCGTCGCTGGCCACCAATGTTAGACGGGGACCCTGAGGGTCGGCCGGATACTGCGGGAGAGATCCCCGAGGGGGACCGTCTCCGGCGATCGTACAGACAAGTTACCTCCCTCCCCACAAACAGGCACCACACCAGGTCGAGTTCAATACTTTATATAAGGTTCGTAAGGCAAGGATATCAGCGATACAGGATATCTCGGACCCGGGGGTCCTCTCACTTCTAGTCTCTGTAGGGAAAGGGGGTAGCGGGACAGTCTTGGTACCGGATCGGTACAGGTAGTGGTAAGAGGCGAGCTCACAATCCTCGAGCTGGAGTGTCTGTGGATCGGGCCGCGGCAGCGCCAGCAGGCCAGGATGATAGTCTCACAAGGCAGAGGGCCGCGGCAGCGCCAGCAGGCCAAGACGATGGTTTCACGAGGCAGAGGGCCGCGGCAGCGCCAGCAGGCCAAGACGATGGTTTCACGAGGCAGAGGGCCGCGGCAGCGCCAGCAGGCCAAGACGATGGTTTCACGAGGCAGAGGGCCGCGGCAGCGCCAGCAGGCCAAGACGATGGTTTCACGAGGCAGAGGGCCGCGGCAGCGCCAGCAGGCCAGTCACAGATGAGTTCTTCTCGGGTCTCTCGACTCCAGGATACAACTGGCTTCCTGGTCTGGCCCTGCCCCAGTTATAGGTCTGGTCCCCTTTGATGTCCGGACCCTCGCGCCTGGGGGGCCGGGAGGTCCGGGATGAGGGAGTCCAGACACCCAGCAGGGGGGTGGAGCCAGCGCCCAGGGCGGCCTGGGGTAATCGACACCTGGCGGAGGAGAGCCGTTGACGATTCCTTTCTCCCATTGACTCGCCAAGTGGTCACTCTGCCTCCTGGGGGGAGGTTGGTGCCTCGATGTCGGGCCCGGCCGGGCCCAGGGTGAGGGTCGAGTTGAGGCCACGCGGCCTCGTGCTGCAGTGCCCCAAGATGGCGGCTGGGCCGAGGCCGTGGTGTGGATGGTGCCCCGGGCCAGCTGGGTCCGGAGCTGGTGTCTTGTGGGTGAGGGATTGCAGTGTACTTCGGGTGGTCGTCGGGGACTCTGGCTGGGGATGCAGGGGGAGCCAGGGTCCCGGTCCCATTGCGGGGAGGGGGGGCAGCCCGACCATGCGGCCTGTCCAACAGATTGCAAGGTACTTCGGGTGGTCGTCGGGGACTCTGGCTGGGGATGCAGGGAGAGCCAGGGTCCCGGTCCCATTGCGGGGAGGGGGACAGCCCGACCATGCGGCCTGTCCAACATGCGTCCCCCCCAGCTGAAGGCGGGGAGAGTCAGCCATCTTCCTGGGGACTCTCCTCGCTGAGGCGGAAAAAGCGTGACAGGCCGTCGGCGTTGGCGTGGTCCTGGCCTGGACGATGTTCCACCGTAAAGTCCATCCCCTGCAGGGAGATGGACCAGCGCAACAGCTTCGGGTTCTCCCCCCGCATTTGCATCAGCCATTGCAGGGGTCGGTGGTCTGTTTGCACCCGGAAGTGGGTGCCGAAGAGGTATGGCCGGAGCTTCTTGAATGCCCAGACTACGGCGAAGGCCTCCCTCTCAATGGTGCTCCAGCGCTGTTCTCGGGGCAATAGGCGTCTGCTGATGAAGACCACTGGATGGTCGACCCCTTCGGCGTTGAGTTGGGAGAGGACGGCCCCCACCCCATGATCGGAGGCGTCCGTCTGCACAATGAATTCCCGGCTGTAGTCGGGAGCCTGGAGCACGGGGGCCGTGCACATGGCGGTTTTTAGTTTCTCGAAGGCCGATTGGCAGCCCGGGGTCCAGTTGACGGTTTTGGGGCCCTTCTTGGAGGTGAGCTCTGTGAGGGGCCCCGACCATGCGGCCTGTCCAACAATAGGGAGTGGAGAGTGCATAGGGAGTGGAGAGTGCATAGGGAGTGGAGAGTGCATAGGGAGTGCAGAGTGCATAGGGAGTGGAGAGTGCATAGGGAGTGGAGAGTGCATAGGGAGTGGAGAGTGCATAGGGAGTGCAGAGTGGAGAGTGCATAGGGAGTGCAGAGTGCATAGGGAGTGCAGAGTGGAGAGTGCATAGGGAGTGCAGAGTGCATAGGGAGTGCAGAGTGGAGAGTGCATAGGGAGTGCAGAGTGCATAGGGAGTGCAGAGTGGAGAGTGCATAGGGAGTGCAGAGTGGAGAGTGCATAGGGAGTGGAGAGTGCATAGGGAGTGGAGAGTGGGGAGTGGAGAGTGCATAGGGAGTGGAGAGTGCATAGGGAGTGGAGAGTGCATAGGGAGTGCAAGGTGCAGAGTGCATAGGGAGTGCATAGGGAGTGGAGAGTGCATAGGGAGTGCAGAGTGGAGAGTGCATAGGGAGTGCAGAGTGCATAGGGAGTGCAGAGTGGAGAGTGCATAGGGAGTGCAGAGTGGAGAGTGCATAGGGAGTGCAGAGTGCATAGGGAGTGAAGAGTGCATAGGGAGTGCAGAGTGGAGAGTGCATAGGGAGTGGAGAGTGCATAGGGAGTGGAGAGTGCATAGGGAGTGGAGAGTGCATAGGGAGTGGAGAGTGCATAGGGAGTGCAGAGTGGAGAGTGCATAGGGAGTGCAGAGTGGAGAGGGCATAGGGAGTGCAGAGTGGAGAGTGCATAGGGAGTGCAGAGTGGAGAGGGCATAGGGAGTGGAGAGTGCAGAGTGCATAGGGAGTGCAGAGTGCATAGGGAGTGCAGAGTGCATAGGGAGTGCAGAGTGCATAGGGAGTGCAGAGTGCATAGGGAGTGCAGAGTGGAGAGTGCATAGGGAGTGGAGAGTGCATGGAGAGTGCATAGGGAGTGGAGAGTGCATAGGGAGTGGAGAGTGCATAGGGAGTGCAGAGTGCATAGAGTGCAGAGTGGAGAGTGCATAGGGAGTGCACAGGGAGTGGAGAGTGCATAGGGAGTGGAGAGTGCATAGGGAGTGGAGAGTGCATAGGGAGTGGAGAGTGCATAGGGAGTGGAGAGTGCATAGGGAGTGGAGAGTGGAGAGTGCATAGGGAGTGCAGAGTGCATAGGGAGTGCAGAGTGGAGAGTGCATAGGGAGTGCAGAGTGGAGAGTGCATAGGGAGTGCAGAGTGCATAGGGAGTGGAGAGTGCATAGGGAGTGGAGAGTGCATAGGGAGTGGAGAGTGCATAGGGAGTGGAGAGTGCATAGGGAGTGCAGAGTGCATAGGGAGTGGAGAGTGGAGAGTGCATAGGGAGTGCAGAGTGCATAGGGAGTGGAGAGTGGAGAGTGCATAGGGAGTGGAGAGTGCATAGGGAGTGGAGAGTGCATAGGGAGTGGAGAGTGGAGAGTGCATAGGGAGTGGAGAGTGCATAGGGAGTGGAGAGTGCATAGGGAGTGGGGAGTGCATAGGGAGTGCAGAGTGCATAGAGTGCAGAGTGGAGAGTGCATAGGGAGTGCACAGGGAGTGGAGAGTGCATAGGGAGTGCAGAGTGCATAGGGAGTGGAGAGTGCATAGGGAGTGGAGAGTGCATAGGGAGTGGA
Source organism: Lissotriton helveticus (assembly GCF_964261635.1). Taxonomy (NCBI): domain Eukaryota; kingdom Metazoa; phylum Chordata; class Amphibia; order Caudata; family Salamandridae; genus Lissotriton; species Lissotriton helveticus. The sequence goes on from NC_136072.1 coordinate 920,078,790, forward strand.
GAGTGCATAGGGAGTGGAGAGTGAATAGGGAGTGGAGAGTGGAGAGTGCATAGGGAGTGCAGAGTGCATAGGGAGTGCAGAGTGGAGAGTGCATAGGGAGTGCAGATGGAGAGTGCATAGGGAGTGCAGAGTGGAGAGTGCATAGGGAGTGGAGAGTGGAGAGTGCATAGGGAGTGGAGAGTGCATAGGGAGTGGAGAGTGCATAGGGAGTGCAGAGTGCATAGGGAGTGGAGAGTGGAGAGTGCATAGGGAGTGCAGAGTGCATAGGGAGTGGAGAGTGGAGAGTGCATAGGGAGTGGAGAGTGCATAGGGAGTGGAGAGTGCATAGGGAGTGGAGAGTGCATAGGGAGTGGAGAGTGCATAGGGAGTGGAGAGTGGAGAGTGCATAGGGAGTGGAGAGTGCATAGGGAGTGGAGAGTGGAGAGTGCATAGGGAGTGGAGAGTGCATAGGGAGTGGAGAGTGGAGAGTGCATAGGGAGTGGAGAGTGCATAGGGAGTGGAGAGTGGAGAGTGCATAGGGAGTGGAGAGTGCATAGGGAGTGGAGAGTGCATAGGGAGTGGAGAGTGCATAGGGAGTGGAGAGTGCATAGGGAGTGCAGAGTGCATAGGGAGTGGAGAGTGCATAGGGAGTGCAGAGTGCATAGGGAGTGCAGAGTGGAGAGTGCATAGGGAGTGCAGAGTGCATAGGGAGTGCAGAGTGCATAGGGAGTGGAGAGTGCATAGGGAGTGCAGAGTGCAGAGTGCATAGGGAGTGCAGAGTGCATAGGGAGTGCAGAGTGGAGAGTGCATAGGGAGTGCAGAGTGCATAGGGAGTGGAGAGTGGAGAGTGCATAGGGAGTGGAGAGTGCATAGGGAGTGGAGAGTGCATAGGGAGTGGAGAGTGCATAGGGAGTGCAGAGTGGAGAGTGCATAGGGAGTGCAGAGTGCAGAGTGCATAGGGAGTGCAGAGTGCATAGGGAGTGCAGAGTGCATAGGGAGTGCAGAGTGCATAGGGAGTGCAGAGTGCATAGGGAGTGCAGAGTGCATAGGGAGTGCAGAGTGCATAGGGAGTGGAGAGTGCATAGGGAGTGCAGAGTGGAGAGTGCATAGGGAGTGCAGAGTGGAGAGTGCATAGGGAGTGGAGAGTGCATAGGGAGTGGAGAGTGCATAGGGAGTGGAGAGTGCATAGGGAGTGGAGAGTGCATAGGGAGTGGAGAGTGGAGAGTGCATAGGGAGTGGAGAGTGCATAGGGAGTGGAGAGTGGAGAGTGCATAGGGTTGTGGAGAGTGGAGAGTGCATAGGGAGTGGAGAGTGCATAGGGAGTGGAGAGTGCATAGGGGGTGGAGAGTGCATAGGGAGTGGAGAGTGCATAGGGAGTGGAGAGTGCATAGGGAGTGGAGAGTGCATAGGGAGTGGAGAGTGCATAGGGAGTGCAGAGTGCATAGGGAGTGCAGAGTGGAGAGTGCATAGGGAGTGCAGAGTGGAGAGTGCATAGGGAGTGGAGAGTGCATAGGGAGTGGAGAGTGCATAGGGAGTGGAGAGTGCATAGGGAGTGGAGAGTGCATAGGGAGTGCAGAGTGGAGAGTGCATAGGGAGTGCAGAGTGCATAGGGAGTGCAGAGTGGAGAGTGCATAGGGAGTGCAGAGTGCATAGGGAGTGGAGAGTGCATAGGGAGTGGAGAGTGCATAGGGAGTGCAGAGTGGAGAGTGCATAGGGAGTGCAGAGTGCATAGGGAGTGCAGAGTGGAGAGTGCATAGGGAGTGCAGAGTGCATAGGGAGTGGAGAGTGCATAGGGAGTGCAGAGTGGAGAGTGCATAGGGAGTGGAGAGTGCATAGGGAGTGGAGAGTGCATAGGGAGTGGAGAGTGCATAGGGAGTGGAGAGTGCATAGGGAGTGGAGAGTGCATAGGGAGTGCAGAGTGCATAGGGAGTGCAGAGTGCATAGGGAGTGCAGAGTGGAGAGTGCATAGGGAGTGGAGAGTGCATAGGGAGTGGAGAGTGCATAGGGAGTGGAGAGTGCATAGGGAGTGGAGAGTGCATAGGGAGTGGAGAGTGCATAGGGAGTGCAGAGTGGAGAGTGCAGAGTGCACAGGGAGTGCAGAGTGCATAGGGAGTGGAGAGTGCATAGGGAGTGGAGAGTGCAGAGTGCATAGGGAGTGAAGAGTGCATAGGGAGTGGAGAGTGCAGAGTGCATAGGGAGTGAAGAGTGCATAGGGAGTGCAGAGTGCATAGGGAGTGCAGAGTGGAGAGTGCATAGGGAGTGCAGAGTGCATAGGGAGTGCAGAGTGCAGAGTGCATAGGGAGTGCAGAGTGCATAGGGAGTGCAGAGTGCATAGGGAGTGCAGAGTGCATAGGGAGTGCAGAGTGCATAGGGAGTGCAGAGTGGAGAGTGCATAGGGAGTGCAGAGTGCATAGGGAGTGGAGAGTGCATAGGGAGTGCAGAGTGGAGAGTGCATAGGGACTGCAGAGTGCATAGGGAGTGCAGAGTGGGGAGTGGAGAGTGCATAGGGAGTGGAGAGTGCATAGGGAGTGGAGAGTGCATAGGGAGTGGAGAGTGCATAGGGAGTGCAGAGTGGAGAGTGCATAGGGAGTGCAGAGTGGAGAGTGCATAGGGAGTGGAGAGTGGAGAGTGCATAGGGAGTGGAGAGTGGAGAGTGCATAGGGAGTGGAGAGTGCATAGGGAGTGCATAGGGAGTGGAGAGTGCATAGGGAGTGGAGAGTGCATAGGGAGTGGAGAGTGCACAGGGAGTGCAGAGTGGAGAGTGCATAGGGAGTGCAGAGTGCATAGGGAGTGCAGAGTGGAGAGTGCATAGGGAGTGCAGAGTGCATAGGGAGTGCAGAGTGGAGAGTGCATAGGGAGTGGAGAGTGCATAGGGAGTGCAGAGTGCATAGGGAGTGCAGAGTGCATAGGGAGTGCAGAGTGGAGAGTGCAGAGTGGAGAGTGCATAGGGAGTGGAGAGTGCATAGGGAGTGGAGAGTGCATAGGGAGTGGAGAGTGCATAGGGAGTGGAGAGTGCATAGGGAGTGGAGAGTGCATAGGGAGTGCAGAGTGGAGAGTGCATAGGGAGTGGAGAGTGCATAGGGAGTGGAGAGTGCATAGGGAGTGCAGAGTGCATAGGGAGTGCAGAGTGGAGAGTGCATAGGGAGTGGAGAGTGCATAGGGAGTGGAGAGTGCATAGGGAGTGGAGAGTGCATAGGGAGTGGAGAGTGCATAGGGAGTGCAGAGTGCAGAGTGCATAGGGAGTGCAGAGTGCAGAGTGCATAGGGAGTGCAGAGTGGATAGGGAGTGCAGAGTGGATAGGGAGTGCAGAGTGGATAGGGAGTGCAGAGTGCATAGGGAGTGCAGAGTGCATAGGGAGTGCAGAGTGCATAGGGAGTGCAGAGTGGAGAGTGCATAGGGAGTGCAGAGTGGAGAGTGCATAGGGAGTGGAGAGTGCATAGGGAGTGGAGAGTGCATAGGGAGTGCAGAGTGGAGAGTGCATAGGGAGTGGAGAGTGCATAGGGAGTGGAGAGTGCATAGGTAGTGGAGAGTGCATAGGGAGTGCAGAGTGCATAGGGAGTGCAGAGTGGAGAGTGCATAGGGAGTGGAGAGTGCATAGGGAGTGGAGAGTGCATAGGGAGTGGAGAGTGCATAGGGAGTGGAGAGTGCATAGGGAGTGCAGAGTGGAGAGTGCATAGGGAGTGCAGAGTGCAGAGTGCATAGGGAGTGCAGAGTGCAGAGTGCATAGGGAGTGCAGAGTGGATAGGGAGTGCAGAGTGGATAGGGAGTGCAGAGTGGATAGGGAGTGCAGAGTGGATAGGGAGTGCAGAGTGGATAGGGAGTGCAGAGTGCATAGGGAGTGCAGAGTGCATATGGAGTGCAGAGTGCATAGGGAGTGCAGAGTGGAGAGTGCATAGGGAGTGGAGAGTGCAGAGTGCATAGGGAGTGCAGAGTGCATAGGGAGTGCAGAGTGGAGAGTTCATAAGGAGTGCAGAGTGGAGAGTGCATAGGGAGTGCATAGGGAGTGGAGAGTGCATAGGGAGTGGAGAGTGCATAGGGAGTGGAGAGTGCATAGGGAGTGGAGAGTGCATAGGGAGTGCAGAGTGGAGAGTGCAGAGGGAGTGCAGAGTGCATAGGGAGTGGAGAGTGCAGAGTGCATACGGAGTGGAGAGTGCAGAGTGCATACGGAGTGGAGAGTGCAGAGTGCATAGGGAGTGCAGAGTGCATAGGGAGTGCAGAGTGCATAGGGAGTGCAGAGTGGAGAGTGCATAGGGAGTGCAGAGTGCATAGGGAGTGCAGAGTGGAGAGTGCATAGGGAGTGCAGAGTGCATAGGGAGTGGAGAGTGGAGAGTGCATAGGGAGTGGAGAGTGCATAGGGAGTGGAGAGTGCATAGGGAGTGGAGAGTGCATAGGGAGTGCAGAGTGGAGAGTGCATAGGGAGTGGAGAGTGGAGAGGGAGTGCAGTGTGGAGAGTGCATAGGGAGTGCAGAGTGCATGGAGAGTGCAGAGTGCATGGAGAGTGCATGGAGAGTGCAGAGTGCATGGAGAGTGCAGAGTGCATGGAGAGTGCAGAGTGCATGGAGAGTGCAGAGTGCGTGGAGAGTGAAGAGTGTGTGGAGAGTGCATAGGGAGTGGAGAGTGCATAGGGAGTGGAGAGTGCATAGGGAGTGCAGAGTGCATAGAGAGTGCAGAGTGGAGAGTGCATAGGGAGTGCACAGGGAGTGGAGAGTGCACAGGGAGTGGAGAGTGCACAGGGAGTGGAGAGTGCACAGGGAGTGGAGAGTGCACAGGGAGTGGAGAGTGCATAGGGAGTGGAGAGTGCATAGGGAGTGGAGAGTGCATAGGGAGTGGAGAGTGCATAGGGAGTGCAGAGTGCAGAGTGCATAGGGAGTGCAGAGTGGATAGGGAGTGCAGAGTGGATAGGGAGTGCAGAGTGGATAGGGAGTGCAGAGTGGATAGGGAGTGCAGAGTGGATAGGGAGTGCAGAGTGGATAGGGAGTGCAGAGTGCATAGGGAGTGCAGAGTGCATATGGAGTGCAGAGTGCATAGGGAGTGCAGAGTGGAGAGTGCATAGGGAGTGGAGAGTGCAGAGTGCATAGGGAGTGCAGAGTGCATAGGGAGTGCAGAGTGGAGAGTTCATAAGGAGTGCAGAGTGGAGAGTGCATAGGGAGTGCATAGGGAGTGGAGAGTGCATAGGGAGTGGAGAGTGCATAGGGAGTGGAGAGTGCATAGGGAGTGGAGAGTGCATAGGGAGTGCAGAGTGGAGAGTGCAGAGGGAGTGCAGAGTGCATAGGGAGTGGAGAGTGCAGAGTGCATACGGAGTGGAGAGTGCAGAGTGCATACGGACTGGAGAGTGCAGAGTGCATAGGGAGTGCAGAGTGCATAGGGAGTGCAGAGTGCATAGGGAGTGCAGAGTGGAGAGTGCATAGGGAGTGCAGAGTGCATAGGGAGTGCAGAGTGGAGAGTGCATAGGGAGTGCAGAGTGCATAGGGAGTGGAGAGTGGAGAGTGCATAGGGAGTGGAGAGTGCATAGGGAGTGGAGAGTGCATAGGGAGTGGAGAGTGCATAGGGAGTGCAGAGTGGAGAGTGCATAGGGAGTGGAGAGTGGAGAGGGAGTGCAGTGTGGAGAGTGCATAGGGAGTGCAGAGTGCATGGAGAGTGCAGAGTGCATGGAGAGTGCATGGAGAGTGCAGAGTGCATGGAGAGTGCAGAGTGCATGGAGAGTGCAGAGTGCATGGAGAGTGCAGAGTGCGTGGAGAGTGAAGAGTGCGTGGAGAGTGCATAGGGAGTGGAGAGTGCATAGGGAGTGGAGAGTGCATAGGGAGTGCAGAGTGCATAGAGAGTGCAGAGTGGAGAGTGCATAGGGAGTGCACAGGGAGTGGAGAGTGCACAGGGAGTGGAGAGTGCACAGGGAGTGGAGAGTGCACAGGGAGTGGAGAGTGCACAGGGAGTGGAGAGTGCATAGGGAGTGGAGAGTGCATAGGGAGTGGAGAGTGCATAGGGAGTGGAGAGTGCATAGGGAGTGGAGAGTGCATAGGGAGTGCAGAGTGGAGAGTGCATAGGGAGTGCAGAGTGGAGAGTGCATAGGGAGTGCAGAGTGGATAGAGAGTGGAGAGTGCATAGGGAGTGGAGAGTGCATAGGGAGTGGAGAGTGCATAGGGAGTGGAGAGTGCATAGGGAGTGGAGAGTGCATAGGGAGTGGAGAGTGCATAGAGAGTGGAGAGTGCATAGAGAGTGGAGAGTGCATAGAGAGTGCATAGGGAGTGGAGAGTGCATAGGGAGTGGAGAGTGCATAGGGAGTGGAGAGTGCATAGGGAGTGGAGAGTGGAGAGTGCATAGGGAGTGGAGAGTGGAGAGTGCATAGGGAGTGGAGAGTGGAGAGTGCATAGGGAGTGGAGAGTGGAGAGTGCATAGGGAGTGGAGAGTGGAGAGTGCATAGGGAGTGCAGAGTGGAGAGTGCATAGGGAGTGGAGAGTGGAGAGTGCATAGGGAGTGGAGAGTGGAGAGTGCATAGGGAGTGGAGAGTGGAGAGTGCATAGGGAGTGCATAGGGAGTGCAGAGTGCATAGGGAGTGCAGAGTGGAGAGTGCATAGGGAGTGCAGAGTGCATAGGGAGTGGAGAGTGGAGAGTGCATAGGGAGTGCAGAGTGCATAGGGAGTGGAGAGTGCATAGGGAGTGCAGAGTGGAGAGTGCATAGGGAGTGCAGAGTGCATAGGGAGTGGAGAGTGCATAGGGAGTGCAGAGTGCATAGGGAGTGGAGAGTGGAGAGTGCATAGGGAGTGGAGAGTGCATAGGGAGTGGAGAGTGGAGAGTGCATAGGGAGTGGAGAGTGCATAGGGAGTGGAGAGTGCATAGGGAGTGGAGAGTGCATAGGGAGTGGAGAGTGCATAGGGAGTGGAGAGTGCATAGGGAGTGGAGAGTGCATAGGGAGTGGAGAGTGCATAGGGAGTGCAGAGTGCATAGGGAGTGGAGAGTGCATAGGGAGTAGAGAGTGCATAGGGAGTGGAGAGTGCATAGGGAGTGGAGAGTGCATAGGGAGTGGAGAGTGCATAGGGAGTGGAGAGTGCATAGGGAGTGGAGAGTGCATAGGGAGTGCAGAGTGCAGAGTGCATAGGGAGTGCATAGGGAGTGGAGAGTGCATAGGGAGTGCAGAGTGGAGAGTGCATAGGGAGTGCAGAGTGCATAGGGAGTGCAGAGTGGAGAGTGCATAGGGAGTGCAGAGTGGAGAGTGCATAGGGAGTGCAGAGTGCATAGGGAGTGAAGAGTGCATAGGGAGTGGAGAGTGCATAGGGAGTGGAGAGTGGGGAGTGGAGAGTGCATAGGGAGTGGAGAGTGCATAGGGAGTGGAGAGTGCATAGGGAGTGCAGAGTGCAGAGTGCATAGGGAGTGCATAGGGAGTGGAGAGTGCATAGGGAGTGCAGAGTGGAGAGTGCATAGGGAGTGCAGAGTGCATAGGGAGTGCAGAGTGGAGAGTGCATAGGGAGTGCAGAGTGGAGAGTGCATAGGGAGTGCAGAGTGCATAGGGAGTGAAGAGTGCATAGGGAGTGCAGAGTGGAGAGTGCATAGGGAGTGGAGAGTGCATAGGGAGTGGAGAGTGGGGAGTGGAGAGTGCATAGGGAGTGGAGAGTGCATAGGGAGTGGAGAGTGCATAGGGAGTGGAGAGTGCATAGGGAGTGGAGAGTGCATAGGGAGTGCAGAGTGGAGAGTGCATAGGGAGTGCAGAGTGGAGAGGGCATAGGGAGTGCAGAGTGGAGAGTGCATAGGGAGTGCAGAGTGGAGAGGGCATAGGGAGTGGAGAGTGCAGAGTGCATAGGGAGTGCAGAGTGCATAGGGAGTGCAGAGTGCATAGGGAGTGCAGAGTGCATAGGGAGTGCAGAGTGCATAGGGAGTGCAGAGTTGAGAGTGCATAGGGAGTGCAGAGTGCATAGGGAGTGCAGAGTGGAGAGTGCATAGGGAGTGGAGAGTGCATAGGGAGTGGAGAGTGCATAGGGAGTGGAGAGTGCATAGGGAGTGGAGAGTGCATAGGGAGTGCAGAGTGCAGAGTGCATAGTGAGTGGAGAGTGCATAGGGAGTGCAGAGTGGATAGTGCATAGGGAGTGCAGAGTGGATAGTGCATAGGGAGTGCAGAGTGGAGAGTGCATATGGAGTGGAGAGTGCATAGGGAGTGCAGAGTGCAGAGTGCATAGGGAGTGCAGAGTGCAGAGTGCATAGGGAGTGCAGAGTGCATAGGGAGTGCAGAGTGCATAGGGAGTGCAGAGTGGATAGGGAGTGCAGAGTGGATAGGGAGTGCAGAGTGGATAGGGAGTGCAGAGTGGATAGGGAGTGCAGAGTGCATAGGGAGTGCAGAGTGGATAGGGAGTGCAGAGTGGAGAGTGCATAGGGAGTGCAGAGTGCATAGGGAGTGCAGAGTGGAGAGTGCATAGGGAGTGCAGAGCGGAGAGTGCATAGGGAGTGCAGAGTGGAGAGTGCATAGGGAGTGCAGAGTGGAGAGTGCATAGGGAGTGCAGAGTGGAGAGTGCATAGGGAGTGCATAGGGAGTGGAGAGTGCATAGGGAGTGCAGAGTGCATAGGGAGTGCAGAGTGCATAGGGAGTGCAGAGTGGATAGGGAGTGGAGAGTGCATAGTGAGTGGAGAGTGCATAGTGAGTGGAGAGTGCATAGTGAGTGGAGAGTGCATAGGGAGTGCAGAGTGGAGAGTGCATAGGGAGTGCAGAGTGGAGAGTGCATAGGGAGTGCAGAGTGGAGAGTGCATAGGGAGTGCAGAGTGGAGAGTGCATAGGGAGTGCAGAGTGGAGTGCATAGGGAGTGCAGAGTGCAGAGTGGATAGGGAGTGCAGAGTGGATAGGGAGTGCAGAGTGCATAGGGAGTGGAGAGTGGATAGGGAGTGGAGAGTGCATAGGGAGTGCATAGGGAGTGCAGAGTGGAGAGTGCATAGGGAGTGCAGAGTGGATAGAGAGTGGAGAGTGCATCCCCTCTACTGCTCTTCTATGGACACTTGTACTTCTTCTACTTCTCCACCAGCACAGTGTGTGTTTCCACTCGCCCGTGGCACTGGAGACTGAAGCACATCCTTCTTAGGGTGACAACCGTCTAGCTGGTCATTATGGACACTCTTTCCAGTTCTGTACTTTTATGTGATCACACTATGCATTATGGGGGGTGTAGTGTTGTTTTGATTCCATTAGAACACAGCTGAAAACAATGATTTGTAGATAAAAACTCTAGTCCCACTAAATCTTGGAAGTGCTTATTTACACACACACATGCATGCACGCACATATGCAAACACACTCTCTCTCCCTCAACAGGGGCACTACCTCCTCACAAGCACGGACAGCAAGCGTCGCCTTAATGTGCCACCCCAGCACGGTTTAACCCCCTCAGCTGTCAATTGGCCGTCTGTCACGTGACACCTGCAGACCAGACTCTGAATTTCTTCAGTGAAATCCAGTAGGGTACAATAGGTCTTACATTTGCAAGAGATTAAGCTGTTGGCAATGTAAATGACAATGCCATTTATTTATCTGTTTTCAAAACCAACACATAAATAAAAATTTTGTCATTTACAATGCCAATAGCTCTAACTTTGGCAAAGGCGAAACCGTTGCATTGTAAATGCTTGTTTTAAGGTGCAGTAAATAACCCACCACTGTCGGGGAACTCATAATCAGAGCTTTTGTGGATGGGGGCACTTGTTATAGTAATAATATTACCTATACAGTCAGTTCTACATATATTTAGTATATGCATAAACACTTACCATCAACTTTATTCTACCGTGGTGGAAAGGATTCTGGTTCACTTATCCCAGCCACACTGCTGGAAAAGTGAGACCCTCCACTATTGTTCTGCACTCATGGCACCAAGATGAATAAACAAGCATTTGCAAGGCAATAGGTCTCGCATTCACACGAGTTTAAGCTATTAGCATTGTAAATGGCAATGCCTTTTATTTATCTTTTGGGTTTTAAAACATAAATAAAACACATTGTCAATTACAATACTAATAGCTTAAACTCTCGCAAATGTGAGACCTATTGAATTGCAAATGCTTGAAGAACAGTGTTAGACGGGGACCTGGAGGGTCGGCCGAGCACAGTGATCGCACAGACAGGTAACTTCCCCCCCACAGATGGACACCACACAAAGCTTATGGTAACACCTTTTATAGGCACTTCGGGTAGTAGAGTGGTACGATACAGGGCGATCAGGACACGATGATCCTCTCAATTCTAGTCTCTAGTAAGGGAAGGGGGTAGCGGGACAGTCTTGGTACCCACGGGTACGGGTGTGTAACGGTGATAGCTCACAATCCTCGAGCTCGGTGTTCGGATGGGTCAGACCGCGGCAGCGCCGGCAGGTCCCGAAGAGGTCGTAGGTGGCACGGGCCGCGGCAGCGCCAGCAGGTCCCAACGAGGATGAAGGTTACAACGGGCCGCGGCAGCGCCAGCAGGTCCCACGAGAATGCAGGTTGCAACGGGCCGCGGCAGCGCCAGCAGGTCCCACGAGGATGAAGGTTACAACGGGCCGCGGCAGCGCCAGCAGGTCCCACGAGAATGCAGGTTGCAACGGGCCGCGGCAGCGCCAGCAGGTCCCACGAGGATGAAGGTTGCAGAGGGCCGCGGCAGCGCCAGCAGGTCCCACGAGGATGAAGGTTGCAGAGGGCCGCGGCAGCGCCAGCAGGTCCCACGAGGATGAAGGTTGCAGAGGGCCGCGGCAGCGCCAGCAGGCAGGACAATAGTTCACAAGGCAGGGCTGTGGCAGCGCCAACAGTCCGTCAAGGATGAGTTCGTCGCGGTGTCTCTCGACTCCAGGATACAACTGCCTTCCTGTCCTGGGGCTGCCTCAGTTATAGGTCTGGCGCCCTTTGATGTCCGGACCCTCGCTCTTGGAGGTCGGGAGGTCTGGGATGAGGGAGTCCAGACACCCAGCAGGGGGGTGGAGCCAGCGCCCGAGGAGGCTGGGGGTGCTCGGCACCTGGCGGGGGAGAGCCATCGACACTTCGTACTCCCATTGACCTGCCAAGTGGGCCGTTCACCTCCTGGGTGGAGGGTGGTGCCGGGATGTCGGGGCCTGGCCAGGCCCAGGGTTGGGGTCGGGCTGAGGCCGCCCGGCCGCGTGGTGCCGTGTCCAAGATGGCGGCTGGGCCGGGCAATGGTGCTGACGGTGGCCCGGGCCCTGTCCTGCGGGGAGGGAGCGAGCCCCTCATGTGGCCTGTCCAACATGCGTCCCCCCCAGCTGAAGGCGGGGAGAGTCACCCATCTTCTTGGGGACTTTCCTCGTCGAGGCGGAAAAAGCGGGACAGGCCATCCGCGTTGGCGTGGTCTCGGCCGGGTCGATGTTCCACAGTGAAGTCCATCCCCTGCAGGGAGATTGACCAACGCAGTAGTTTCGGGTTTTCCCCCCGCATCTGCATGAGCCATTGCAGGGGTCGATGATCGGTCTGGACCCGGAAGTGGGTGCCGAAGAGATAAGGCCGGAGCTTTTTGAGGGCCCACACCACGGCGAAGGCCTCCCTCTCGATGGTGCTCCATCGTCGTTCTCGGGCCAGGAGCCGTCTGCTGATGAAAGCCACTGGCTGGTCAAGTCCTTCGGGGTTCAGCTGGGAAAGGACTGCCCCAACGCCATGGTCGGAGGCATCTGTTTGGACGATAAATTCCCGGCTGTAGTCGGGGGCCTGGAGCACCGGGGCGGAGCACATGGCGGCCTTCAGCTTCTCGAAGGCCGCTTGACAGTCTGGGGTCCAGTTGACCTCCTTTGGTTGGTTTTTGGAGGTGAGTTCCGTGAGGGGCCCTACGATGCTACCATAGTCCCTCACGAACCGTCGGTAGTAGCCTGTGAGTCCCAAGAAGGCGCGGACCTCGGTCTGGGTGATGGGGGACTGCCACGACTGGATGGCAGCGATCTTGAGTTGCAGAGGGGCCACCAGACCGCTTCCCACCTGGTGCCCGAGATAGGTCACGGACCCCTGGCCAATTTGGCATTTGCTGGCCTTGATCGTGAGGCCAGCTCGTTGGAGGGCCTGTAGCACCTCTCGGAGGTGGTGGAGGTGGTCGGACCAGTGGTGGCTGTACACAGCGATATCGTCCAGGTAGGCGGCGCTGAATCCTTCGAGGTCGGCCAGGACCTGGTTTACGAGCCGCTGAAATGTTGCTGGCGCATTCTTCATGCCGAATGGCATGACCTTGAAGTGATAGTGGCCATCAGGGGTAGAGAATGCCGATCGTTCTTGGGCCCGGGGTGTGAGACCGATCTGCCAGTAGCCCGCTGTCAGGTCGAAGATGCTGAGGTAGCGGGCAGCTCCCATGCGGTCGATTAGTTCATCTGCTCGGGGGATGGGGTGTGCGTCTGTTCTGGTGACCGCATTCAAGCCCCGGTAGTCGACGCAGAACCGGAGCTCCGGCGTGGCGCCGGGGGCGGCCGCTTTGGGGACCAGTACCACTGGGCTGGCCCAGGGGCTGTCCGAGGGCTCGATGATCCCGAGGGTGAGCATCTTGGCCACCTCCTCTTGGATGCAGGCCCGTACCCGATCTGGTACGCGGTAGGCCCGATGGCGGATAGGGGGACTGTCTCCAGTGTCCACGTCGTGTAAGCACCAGGGGGTGACCCCTGGGGTGAGGGAGAACAGGGTGGAGAACTGGAGCAGGAGGACTCGGCAGTCTTGGCGCTGTTCCAGGGTGAGGGCCTCCGAGAGTCGGACCCCGTCCACGGAGCCGTCCTTCTCCCGTGACCGTAGGAGGTCAGGAAGGGGTTCGGAGTCCTCCTCGGTTCCATTGTCGGTTGCCATCAGGAGACTGAGTTCGGAGCGTACAAAGTGGGGTTTCAGTCTATTAGCGGGGAGGACCCGGAGAGGGTTTCGGGAAGATTCCATATCGATGAGATAGGTGACAGGGCTCTTGCGCTCGATTACTTTGAAGGGCCCCGTCCATTTGTCTTGCAGGGCGCATGGTTCGGTGGGAGACATTACCCACACTTGTTGGCCGGGTTCAAATTCGATGGAGGATGCATTTTGATCGTACCACCTTTTCATGTCCTCCTGACTGGCCTCCAGGTTTGCTTTTGCCATCTCTCTGAACCTTCTGGTCTGGTTGCGGAGGGTTAGGAGGTACTTGAAAACATCTGGAGTGTTCTTTAGAGGGGGCATTTCCCAGCCTTCTTTGACTAGGCTGAGCGGGCCTCGCACCGGGTGTCCATACAAGAGTTCGAAAGGGCTGAAGCCGAGGGACTTCTGGGGGACTTCTCGGTAGGCAAAGAGAAGGCACGGTAGTAGCACATCCCACTGGCGACGGAGGGGCTCTTCCAACCCCCCAATCATCCCTTTGAGCGTGCGGTTGAACCGCTCAACCAGTCCGTTCCCTTGAGGGTGATAGGGGGTCGTGAATCGGTAGGTGACCCCACACTGTTGCCAGAGGGACTTCATGTATTTTGAGATAAAGTTCGAACCCCTGTCGCTGACGACTTCCCGGGGGAAGGCCACTCGAGAGAAGATCCCCATCAAGGCTCGACCCACTACTGGGGCTGTTATCGTACGAAGGGGGACCGCCTCAGGATAGCGGGTAGCGTGATCCACCAGGACCAGGATGAAGCGATGTCCCTGTGCTGTTCGGGGGTCCAGGGGCCCCACAATGTCTATTCCCACCCTTTCGAACGGGGTGGTCACCACGGGGAATGGTTGTAGGGGTGCCTTGAGTTTGCGGCCGCTCTTCCCACTGGCCTGGCAGGTCGGGCAGGACCGGCAATGGTTAGATACGTCATTTCTCATTTTGGGCCAAAAAAAGTGAGTCACCAGGCGGTGGTAGGTCTTGTCTTGGCCCAGGTGCCCGGCCAGGGGGACATCATGGGCTAGGTTCAACAGGAAATCTCTGAAGTGGAGGGGCACCACCAGCACTCGCCCGGCCCCCAGTTCTGCGATTTTCTGTTCGCTGTACAAGAGATCATTGTCCCAATAAACCCAGTGGGCCCCGGTGGTGTCTCCTTGGCTCTGGGCGAGCGCTTGCTGTCGCAATCCCTCGAGGGAGGGGCAGGTCTTTTGCTCCTGCCGGAATTGTTCCTGGGTGGGCCCCCCTTCTTGACACCACTGAGCCAGGTCGGGAAGCTCGGGGGGCTGTGTGGACCCCTCTGGGGTGGGGTCCGGGTGGTCGGTCTGGAGGGAGTCTTCTTCTGGAGTGATCGAGGGCGGAGGTGCTGCCCATTCTGGTTCTTCTGGTCTAGGGATGGTGCGGGTGGCCATGGACCGGGTGGTTACGCACGCCCAGTCCGGGAGACCCAACATCCCCAGATGCTCTCTTCTTTCCACAGCGGCCCACGGGGAGCTCTCGAGATCGTTCCCCAGGAGGCAGTCCACGGGGGCATCGTCACGGACAGTTACTTTCAGCATGCCGGACACTCCTCCCCATTCGAAGGGGACGCAGGCCATCCGACACAGGCTCTCCGAGTTATCTGCCGATCGGACGGGGCAAAGTACGTTTGGTAGGATTTGTTCTGGGGTCACCAGGTGACAGCGGACGGCCGTCACACTGGCCCCGGTGTCACGCAGGGCCTCGGCCTTGCGCCCATTGATGCTCACCCATTGGCTGTACTTCCGAGTGTTGGCGGGCAGGGGAGTCCGCGGGACCATGTCTCTTCCTCCTAGGCATGCCAGGGTCATGGCGGCGGGTTCCCACTCGAACTGCTCCGACTCATAGGTCTCCGTGTCTTCGGAGACTTGTTCTTCTCCCAGGGCGGCGGCCGCCATCTGGCGGGGCCCGGGGGCCTGGTTCTTCGGGCAGGTCGGGTCACTGGCATAGTGGCCGACTCGCTGGCATCGATGACACGTCACGTTAGCTCGGAACCCCGGGCGCATCGGGGGGTTTCCCCGGCCTGCTGGGGCCGGGGTGGCGTTAGTGGGTGCGGCCGGGGCGGCGTCTCTGCCCCGGCCCGGGCCTCCTCCTCCTCCTCGGGGACGATGGTGACCTTGGTTGGTTCTGTTCTGCTCGTTCGGCCCACTCCGGGCCACTCGGGTGCTCTCCCACCGGTCAGCCTCGGTGGCGAGCTGCCGGGGTTCAGTCAATTTACTGTCGAGGAGGTGCTGCCTGAGCTCGACAAAGCAGTTGTTGGAGAGGTGCTCCCACACAATGAGATTGAAGAGTTGTTCGTAAGTGGTTACGTTGTTACCCTTGATCCACCCCTCGAAGGCTCGGCTGAAATAGTTCACGTATTCCAACCACGTCGTACCTGGGATCCTGGTGCAGTTGCGGAACCTCTGGCGGTACATTTCGGGTGTAAGTCCATATCGACTGAGGAGGGCGGCCTTCATGTGGTCATAGGACGTCATTTGATGGTCCGGAAGCTGCAGCAGGGCATCACGACCCTCGTTGACGAATCTCCCCCATAGACCGGCTCCCCAGTCACTTCGAGCGACCCGGTGGGCGGTCATGGCAATCTCATAGGCCTTGAACCACTGCTGTATGTCGTCGTTCCGGTGATATTCTCGGACCACATCCTTGGGGATGTGGACCTTCTGCTCGGTAGGACCCGGGGAGTGCGGTTGCTCGGGCACCCCTAGGTTTTTGTTCAGTTTGCGCATTTCTATCTCCGCTAGTTTGCACTCGTGCTCGTATGCCAGTCTTTTTTCTTCGAGGTCTCTCTGTCTCTGTTTTTCCTCTCGCTCTTCTCTGAGCCGTAAGTGTTCTAAGTTTATTTTTTGTTCCGCCAGTTTCAATTCTCCGTCTAATCTGAGTCGTGCCAAGTCTAACTCGTGTAATCTATTTTTCTCCCGCTCTTGGATCTCTTCATGGGAGGGGCCTGTTCTCCGTTCCTCCGTCCGGGTGGTGTTGACTTCCGGGGCTGCGGGGTCCCGGGGGGTTGCGGTATTTGTCTCTGTCCAGGCCTCTAGGGCGTTTTTGAAGTCTTCTTTTGTGCTTAGCCCGGTGGTAGCAATGCCTAAGTCCATGCAAAATTGTTTGAGCTCTCGGTGGTTGTATTCTTCCAGCTTTTCCATCTGGAACTTCTCCGCCGATCCGCTCTCTTTGGTCGTCATTGTGGTTTTAGTCGTAGGGTGAGTTACTGTCTGTACGGTACGCGTTGGTTCGGATCGCGCCGCTAGCCACCAATGTTAGACGGGGACCTGGAGGGTCGGCCGAGCACAGTGATCGCACAGACAGGTAACTTCCCCCCCACAGATGGACACCACACAAAGCTTATGGTAACACCTTTTATAGGCACTTCGGGTAGTAGAGTGGTACGATACAGGGCGATCAGGACACGATGATCCTCTCAATTCTAGTCTCTAGTAAGGGAAGGGGGTAGCGGGACAGTCTTGGTACCCACGGGTACGGGTGTGTAACGGTGATAGCTCACAATCCTCGAGCTCGGTGTTCGGATGGGTCAGACCGCGGCAGCGCCGGCAGGTCCCGAAGAGGTCGTAGGTGGCACGGGCCGCGGCAGCGCCAGCAGGTCCCAACGAGGATGAAGGTTACAACGGGCCGCGGCAGCGCCAGCAGGTCCCACGAGAATGCAGGTTGCAACGGGCCGCGGCAGCGCCAGCAGGTCCCACGAGGATGAAGGTTACAACGGGCCGCGGCAGCGCCAGCAGGTCCCACGAGAATGCAGGTTGCAACGGGCCGCGGCAGCGCCAGCAGGTCCCACGAGGATGAAGGTTGCAGAGGGCCGCGGCAGCGCCAGCAGGTCCCACGAGGATGAAGGTTGCAGAGGGCCGCGGCAGCGCCAGCAGGTCCCACGAGAATGCAGGTTGCAACGGGCCGCGGCAGCGCCAGCAGGTCCCACGAGGATGAAGGTTGCAGAGGGCCGCGGCAGCGCCAGCAGGTCCCACGAGGATGAAGGTTGCAGAGGGCCGCGGCAGCGCCAGCAGGTCCCACGAGGATGAAGGTTGCAGAGGGCCGCGGCAGCGCCAGCAGGCAGGACAATAGTTCACAAGGCAGGGCTGTGGCAGCGCCAACAGTCCGTCAAGGATGAGTTCGTCGCGGTGTCTCTCGACTCCAGGATACAACTGCCTTCCTGTCCTGGGGCTGCCTCAGTTATAGGTCTGGCGCCCTTTGATGTCCGGACCCTCGCTCTTGGAGGTCGGGAGGTCTGGGATGAGGGAGTCCAGACACCCAGCAGGGGGGTGGAGCCAGCGCCCGAGGAGGCTGGGGGTGCTCGGCACCTGGCGGGGGAGAGCCATCGACACTTCGTACTCCCATTGACCTGCCAAGTGGGCCGTTCACCTCCTGGGTGGAGGGTGGTGCCGGGATGTCGGGGCCTGGCCAGGCCCAGGGTTGGGGTCGGGCTGAGGCCGCCCGGCCGCGTGGTGCCGTGTCCAAGATGGCGGCTGGGCCGGGCAATGGTGCTGACGGTGGCCCGGGCCCTGTCCTGCGGGGAGGGAGCGAGCCCCTCATGTGGCCTGTCCAACAAACAGGCATTGTTTACGTGAGGGTAACTGTGTCTGTTTAGTTCAGTGGTAGTTCTTCCTGGGCTGTAAGTTTTTTTTCTTCCGGATATACATGCATAGTCCAAAGTCTAAAAAACGCATTAGCCAAATATCCAGTAAAACAAGCATTTACAATGCAATAGTTTCGCATTGACGCGAGTTTGAGGTATTGGCATTGCAAATAACAATGCCTTTTATATTTGTTTTCTTTTTAAAAACATAAATAAAAGGCATTGTAATTTACAATGCCAATAGCTTAAACCCGCGTCACTGCGAGACCTATTGCATTGCAAATGCTTGTTTAACTTTGCATGGGTGCTATAACATAAAGCAGGCAGTCTAGTAGTGCGTACTGGAAGGGCAAACTTCCAGGACAAACACTGTGCTAGACCCATGGCTTAACCTTACATTATAGGCTGGGAAGGCAGGGTGTACGCCCGGGAGAGCACAGTGGGAGACAGGCTGCTCCAGGAAGCGCGCACACCATGCACTATAGTCTGCGACTGCCGGCTGGTGGAGGCTGCGGGCTGGCACTCTGCGTGCACACTGCTGGGGCAGGGAGGGGTCAGGGGCTCCAGGCTGCACTGAACGTGCACACCACAGGGAAGGGGGAGGCCTTTGGGCTGCCAATGAGCGTGCACACCGCTGGGATGAGGAGGGGGGCACAGGGCTGTGTGCACATTGGCACACCGCTGGGGCGAAGGGGGGGGCTGAGGCGAGTCCACAAGGGTGCGTTCACACTGCTGGGCGGGGGAGGGGGTGGAGGCTACAGGCTGCCACGGAATGTGCACACCACTGGGGAGGCAGAGGCTCCAGGTTGCACTGAACGTGCACACCACTGGGGGGAGGAGAGCTAGAGGGCTGCGGACTTGACTGAGCATGCACACCGCTGGGGCGGGAGAGGACGGCAGAGGGCTGAGACTAAGCGTGCACACCGCTGAGGGGGGGAGAGGCTGCAGGCTGCCACTGAGCTTACACGCCATGGGGGGGGGGGGCAGAGGCTGCGGGCTACCACTAAGCGTGCACACTACTGGGAGGGGTGGCAGAAGCTGCGGGCTACCATTGAGCGTGCACACCGCTGGGGGGGGCAGAGGACAGCGGGCTGCACTGAGCGTGCACACCACTGGGGTGGGGGGGCAGAGGGCTGCGGGCTGTCACGGCACTGCACGTGCACACCACTGGGGAAGAAGGGCTTCAGGCTGGGACTGAACGTGCAGGTTGCTGGGGGCAGAGGGTTGCGGGTAGCACTGAAGGTGCACACCACTGGGGGAAGAGGGCTGCAGGCTTGCACTGAATGTGCACACTTCTGGGGGTGAGGGGCGGAGAGGGCTGCGGGCTGCCAATGAGCTTTCACACTGCTGTGGGACAGAGGGCTGCAGGCTGGCATTGAACGTGCACACCATTGGGAAAGGAGGGCTACAGGCTGGCACTGAATGTGCACGCCGCTGGGGGCAGAGCATTGCGGGCTCAAGCACACTGCTAGGGGAGCAGGGGGTGGAGGGGCAGAGGGCTGCAGGCAGGATTCTACCTTTGAGAGCATACAACACTGGATTCCAAGGTGAAGTGGGGGATGGTAGTGGGGAGGGGGTCGGGGGTATAAACGGTATAACATCAGAGGTGGCTGGGTCGACAAGTTAATAGAGGAGGCCAGAGCTGAGCGTTAAAAAGCCGGGCTTGCCTCAGAGAGTCCGTGCACCAAATGAACATTGAAAATATTTGGCATGTAAATCATGCAAATGATGTCTTGTAAATAAAAGCGAGAGTCTGTTCAGAATTCAAAAACAGTCTGTTTATTAACGAGAGGAATCGTTTCACCTTAGTACTGCAGAATATACCAAGGCATTGGGAAGCACTTATAAAAACAGACTATTTTTATAACATCTACTTAGAAACACTGATGCCCTCCAGCCACCATGACAACGTCACCAGTGATTTGAGTCAGTCGTCATGGTACCCTATCTGTGGCATAGATTTGCATTATGTATAATGCAGCATTATAGTCTTTAACCAAATGCAAGAGGTGTTTGCACAACGGACACCTGAACTCGTGAATTTGATGGTGTCTCGTGAGATAATCAAGACACGCCTGGTCCCGAGAGCAAAAGAGGATCGCACCGGAGCATGGGGATCTCTTGTCTTTATGGGGCCATGTGTTTAAACACATGGCCCCATAAAGATAAGAAAGTGCTTCACGACAGCCACGAAGCAGGCGAGCCATTCCGGCTCGCTGGGGAAAGGGCTGCAACCAAAACCCTCATTTCCAATGGCAGGCCACCGTTTAGCATAAACGGTGACGCCGGCCAATGGAAATGAGGGGCGGGGTTTTAAGCCCTCTTCTGAAAGTCCTTCTAAGCAATAAATCTCGCCGAGTGAGCTGTGCATATGCGCAGCAACGCCAGGCGAGACCTAAAAACATTTGTAAATGGCTAACTGGAATTTTGTTGAAAGACCTCACTCGCTGGATATTACCTAGATAGAGAAGCATCGGAGACTTGGGGCCTTATTTATGAGGCCTTGCGTCCGTTTTATGCCTCTGGTGCGTCACTTTTTGTGACGCACCAGCAGTGTAAAAAATGCGCCATGTTGCGTCATATTTACAAAGTGAAGCATCTAGGTAGATGCGGAACTTTGTAAAACCCTGCGCTACATTATGCCTGCACCAGGTATAATATATTTAGGGGGGTATTCCGACGCAAGAATGGGTTATAGAAGTGACGCAGTTAAATATGAGATTTCACTGCGCCACTTCTAGGACGCAAATGTGTCAATATCTTTCGCATGCCTCATGGCTGGTGTAAGACTGACGCAGGCACATTTCACATGGAACTTGCCCATGTCAAATTACCCATTGCTGGAGTTGCGTCACTTTTGTGACACACTCCAGCAATGCGTCATTTTTGCACCTACAGATATGTCAGAAATACTGACCTATCTGTAACTCCTTACGACATGATGCGCCATACTGTAAATATAAAAACAACAGTTGATGAACAGAATGCAGAACAATGTCATACATTCACCCCAGTACACAGATCTGGTCCTAAATCCAAATCTGTGATTGGTTGTGAATGTTTTGCCATTGTGCAACATTCCGTCTATCATCTTGTGTGTTATACTGTTAATATGATGCATCATTGGTGTCGCAAGGAGGGCGCAATGAAAAGTGACGCATCGCTGTTTTCTCGCAGCGATGCGTCACTTTTCATAAATAAGGCCCTTGGTGTATATACATCTGCACCCTGATCATGGTGTTACTGAAAATAGGGAGTGTTTGTCCCCATGCACTCTTCTTTTCCATGACTATGTAATGAAAGCTTTCCAGTGTACAGATACTAATGCTGATAGTATGCTTTTTAGGTCTCGCTCCTGCGACGATCCCGAAGCGATGTCGCTGCGAGCCCTATTGTCAGCGGTTCTGCTTACAACGAGCTAAGGGAGACAAGAGATGGGCACGCGCACCCTGCCGTAATCGGATCAGGTCGCGCGCGCGTTCACCATCTCCTGTCTCCCTTGTAAGCCTTAGCGCACAGCACACAGAGACACATGCACGCGCGCGCACGCACGCACACAGACACTCGCGCACACAGCCCCTCTCCCCTTCCACCAGTCATCGGGCTCTTTTTACACACGCACGCATACATACATACACAGCATACACGCATACACAAACACGCGCTCACACACACACACACACACACTCACGCACACACGCACGCACCCCCCCCCTCACACCCCACTCACCGGGTTCTTTTAGCGTGTCCCTCTCTCCCTCGGCAGCTAGCGGGTCATTCTCTCCACGAGCACGGGAGCCCCGCTAGCTGACACGCAAATCTTCCGACGGGCACAGGAGCACGGGGTAGGCTTCCGTCTGCTTCCTGTATTTTTGCAGCCCCACCCCGTCCCAACACAGGTTGCCTGGCTTCCTGTTTAAGACGGGCTGCGGCTGTGAGTTTTTTTTTCAATACCTAACTTGTTGTGCTAAGTTGACATGAAACAAAAAGAATTCGCCTGAATACCCGGGCTCTGGCTGTCTGGAGGAGGGGACCCACACGCTGGCCTTGAGCCCTGCCTCTCTGCGCGCCCCATTGTTCTCCGGAGCACAGAGCTTGTTCTTGTTCTCAGTGTAGAAGGGTTTCATCACTCGCAAGTTTCAAGCGCTCTGAGGTTTTTCTCGTCCTTTGATCACTGCAAGTTTCTATCTTTGCAATTCTTTTAATGGGCTTTGTGAAATCCTCCCCAAATTAACCTGTTCACGTTCATTTTCTACAGGTTATTGTGTGCACAGTTATCTTCATTATATGTTATTATGGATTCTGGGTAGAGCTTTGTACCATTTGAACGGCTGTGTAGCACGCTATGAGTCCCCCAGCCCCCTTTTCCTGTGGCTGTGGCTTTTCCGACGAGTGAATGAATGAATGAAAAAGGAACTTGCTAAAGCGCACTGCGGCCAAGCGGCTTCCTGGCGCTAAGAACTGGGCCTGACTCTGCAAAGAATCCAGAGGGACTAGCAAGGGAATGCCTGGGAAAACAGAAACGTTTTAAGGCTTTGCGGAAGGAAGTGTAAATAGGAATAGAATGAATAGAGAGAGGAAGATTGTTCCAGAACTGGGGAGCAAGAACCGAGAACCGGGTGCCCCCAGTTCTGGATTTATGGAAACGGGGAACTTGGAGAAGGGAGAGAGAAGAAGAGCGAAGAGTACGGGTAGGAGTGTAAGGAGTGATCAAAGAAATAATAAAGAGGGGGGCTGAATGAGTGAAGGCCCGGAAGGCCAGGCAAGCCAATTTAAAGAAGGATCTGAAGTGCACGGGGAGCCAATGGAGGGACTTGAGAACAGGCGTGATGTGGGAGAATTTGGGGAGGCGGAGAATAAGGCGGGCTGCCTGATTTTGGATGGCCTGTAGACGTCGGGTTTCGTAAGCGGGTATGCCCACATAGAGGCCATTCCCATAATCGAGGCGGGAGATGATAAGGGCCATAACTATGGATTTGAGGGCATCCGTGGAGAAATACCGGGAGATTTTCCGGATGAGGCGGAGGGATAAAAAGCAAGAGGATACGACGGAACTAACTTGGGCATGCATGGTGAGGTCATGACTGACCTTGATGTCCAAGGTTCGAACGGAGGAGACCGGTAAAGGGTGGGGGGACCAAAGGAGGAGGGCCAGTGAGTCGGGGACCAGGGATTGGAGGGACCACCCGTAAGGACAAGCTCCGTCTTATCCGGATTGAGCTTTAGATGGTTAATGCTCATCCATTCAGAGATGAAAACTAAAGTAGAACTGAGAAAAAGAGGGGAGTCCAGGGAAGTAGAAAGATCAAAGACGAGCTGGAGGTCATCCGCGTAGTTATACACGGAGACCCCCTGCTCGCGGAGGGAAAGAATTAGGGGATAGATATAAAGGTTGAAAAGAAGAGGGGAAAGAGAAGAACCTTGGGGCACCCCGCACACGACTGAGCGGGGAGGAGCGGAGAAGCCCGAAAGATGGACGGCTTGGGACCTGCCTTGGAGGAAGGACGCTAGCCAGGAAAGTGCTGTGCCCCTGATGCCAGCTGCGCTGACACGGTCGAGAAGGATGGCATGGTCGACCGTGTCAAACGCAGCTGACAAGTCAAGGAGCACCAGAGCTTGGGGGAGATTGATGTCTGCTTTCCCCTTAAGTTCGTCCAGAACAGCGAAGTTCCACTCCAAGGCTGACCTGGTCTGTATGTTTCGCGTGAAATCTGATGCCATTTGTTGTCTGGAGGTCCATGTTGCAGCATCTCTATGTGATTGTCACCATATTTGTGCCTGTGATCTGCGATGTATATGGTTGTTTGGTTGTTAGCAGAGTTGTGCTCAGTTTGTTTTAGTCATGGTTTCTATTGGTTAATGTACAAGAAAAAAAAAATTTGACCCCACTCAGCCCCTCCATGGGTTGTGTTCTAAAATAAAACCCTTGAGCATCGCGTCATACATGTAAGCAAAGATCGCGACGGATACATTTTGTCTCCTTCCAATTCCCTAAGTGAAGAAGTTGCCTCGACGCCAGTGTGTTTTCTTTGTTGTTTCACATGTACTTCTCAGCTTCCCCATAAGACTAAAGTTATGAGATAGAGAAGCGAGGTCCTGTCTCATGACATGAGATGACGTGGCTTCCGATGGCGAGGCTTCCGTCGCCACCAGTTTGAGCAACAGGCGATCTTCTGCGTCCATCGCGTGCTCTGTGCTCATACAACTGTAAACTTCAAACTATTACATGAGACAAGCTAGGGGAACTTAACATAACACCAGAGCCAAGACCGAGAGGCTGCTGCCAGCGAATGCACAAAGTATCACTGAGGGAACTCTGCCTTCAGGTTATTTTTCAACCCTGCGAGTTTCCGCCGGTGCCTTGGGCTCCAGACTGATGTCACTCACTGTCTGAAAAGGTTGGAAATCTGAGTATGCCAACAGACAACAGCTTGATGCAGGGCCAAGGGGGTGTGGCACCTGGGCTCAACTTTACAACCCTAAACAAAGGCTGCTGACCTTTAAAATATAGACACAATGGGGGGTTTCAATGGGTTCATAGTACATCACTGAAAAGAAAATCAGATGACCTAGAAACACAAAAAAAATTAAGTTACCTTGGCCACTGAGTTTAATAAAACTGGGGCAGTGATTCTCATTAGATTAGCTTTGGTTAGTACAGTCGCTGGTATACAAAGGGATCCTACACTGGATATTGTCTATAACTGAAGCGTCTTTTCTTATTTGAGGTACTACCTGTGTCTTATGGGACAGCGATGTTCCTCTGAGACTATACACCTGCACACTTGGTATTCCTTTTATTATTATGATGTATTTTGAGAAAAAAGTGATGTATTGAAATACTGACAGCGCAGAGAGGACTTGGCTAGCTGTTAGGTCTCGAATGGTCCTTTTTAGAAGGGATATATCTGGTTAGAACTCGGCTGATTAGTGGAGGGCCTCTGCCACCAGCTGCTGCTCTACCTGGGGCATGCCCCGGACACCTGCGGGTGGAAGATCCTCTCTAGGGTGCTGTTCAGCGAGAGCGGCGACCCCGAGGAGTACTATGAGAGCCTAAGCGAGCTGCGCTTGGAGGGCTACGAAGAGGTGCTACAAAGGGCCTGGCGCCAGCTGCAGCAGGTGAGCCCCGAAGGGGTGGAGGTGGTATGTGTGCCGCTACATGGAGAGGGTTTACCTTAACACGTGTGGGTGTTGTACGAGGAAACATCCTGAAGGTCAGGAATGAGGATGAGGCCAGCGTCTGGCAGATTCATGGAGGCTCCGCACTAGTGTGTTGGGCTGTAATCAATCAATCAATCAAGGCATTTGTATAGCGCGCTACTCACCCGGAGGGTCTGAAGGCGCTAGGGGGGGGGACCGCTACTGCTCGAAAAGCCAGGTCTTGAGTTGCTTCCTGAAGGAGAGGTGGTCTTGTGTCAGGCGGAGGTGGATGGGGAGAGAGTTCCAAGTCTTGGCTGCCAGGTAGGAGAAGGATCTTCCTCCCTTGGTGGCTCTTCGGATGCGTGGAACGGCGGCGAGGGCATGGCTGGTCGATCGTAGTTGGCGGGTGGGAGTGTAGAAGGTCAGGCGGTTGTTGAGGTACCTGGGGCCCAGGTCGTGGAGGGCCTTGTGTGCGTGGGTGAGGAGTCAGAACGTGATTCTCTTGCTGACGGGGAGCCAGTGCAGGTCTCTCAGGTGTCCGGAGATGTGGCTGTGTCGGGGGATTTCAAGGATGAGTCGTGCGGAGGCGTTCTGGATGCGTTGGAGTCTTTTCTGTAGTTTGGCTGTGGTTACGGCGTAGAGGGTGTTTCCGTAGTCCAGTCGGCTGGTGACGAGAGCCTGGGTGACCGTCTTTCTGGTTTCAGTGGGGATCCATCGGAAGATCTTTCGGAGCATGCGTAGGATGTTGAAACATGATGATGAAACGGCGTTGACTTGTCTGGTCATCGAGAGGGAGGAGTCCAGGATGAAGCCCAGGTTGCGTGCGTGGTCCGTAGGTTTGGGTGCGCTGCCCAGGGCGGGGGGCCACCAGGAGTCATCCCAGGCAGAGGGTGATGATCCAAGGATGAGGACTTCCGTCTCGTCTGAGTTCAGTTTCAGTCGGCTGTTCATCATCCACTCGGCTACGTCTTTCATCCCTTCGTGTAGGTTGGTTCTGGCGGTGGCTGGGTCGTTGGTGAGGGAGAGGATCAGCTGGGTGTCATCGGCGTAGGAGATGATGTTGAGGTTGTGTTGGCGTGCAATGGCTGCGAGGGGGCTCAAGTAGACGTTGAAGAGGGTGGGGCTGAGTGATGATCCTTGTGGTACGCCGCAGATGACTTTGGTGGCCTCAGATATGAGCGGGGGGAGGCGGACTCTCTGGGTTCTTCCGGCGAGATGATCCAGTCTAGTGCCCTCTCTTGTATTCCGATGTTGCTGAGGCGCTGCACTAGGGTGCGGTGGCAGACAGTATTGAACGCTGCGGAGAGGTCCAGGAGGATGAGGGCCGCTGTTTCCCCGTTGTCGAGCAGGGCTCGGATGTCGTCAGTGGCTGCGATGAGGGCAGTCTCGGTGCTGTGGTTGGCTCGGAAGCCGGACTGCGAGTGGTCGAGGGATCCGTTTGTCTCGAGGAAGGAGGCCAGCTGTCTGTTGACGGTCTTCTCGATGACTTTGGCAGGAAAAGGGAGGAGCGAGATGGGGCGGTAGTTCTTGAGGTCGGAGGGGTCTGCTGATGGTTTCTTGAGGATGGCGCTGAGTTCGGCATGCTTCCAGCTTTCCGGGAAGGTGGCGGTGTCGAAGGAGCAGTTGATGATGTCCCGGAGTTGGGGTGCGATGACAGAGTTGGCCTTGTTGAAGACGTGGTGGGGGCAGGGGTCGGTTGGTGATCCGGAGTGGATGGTGTTCATCGTGTGGATGGTGTCTTCGGTGCTGACCGGGGTCCAGGCGCGGAGGGTGGTGGTGGGGGGCGTAGGTTCGGTGGTTGGGTGCGTGGTCTGTGCGCCGAAGCTGTTGTGTATCTCTGCAATCTTGCGGTGAAAGAACGAGGCGAGTGAGTCGCAGAGGTCTTGTGAGGGAGTGATGTCATTGTTTCTGGCGCTGGGGTTGGAGAGCTCTTTGACGATGCTGAAGAGTTTCTTGCTGTTGTGTGCGTTGTTGTCTAGTCGTTCCTTGAATGCTGTCCTCTTGGTGGTGTGGATCAGCTGGTGGTGTTTGTGGGAGGCGTGCTTGAGGGCGGTCAAGTTGTCAGTGGTCGGGCTTTTTCGCCAGGCTTTCTCGAAGGTACAGCAGTTTTTCTTGGAGTTCTTGAGGTCATCGTTGAACCAGGAGGCTTTCTTGCTGCCGGGCCTGCTGGGATGGTTTTTCAGAGGTGCGAGGTCGTCAGCGCAGTTGGTGATCCACTGTGTGAGGTTGTTGGCTGCTTGGCTGGGGTCCGTTGAGCTGGCAGGAGGGTTCTGGCTCAGTGATGTGGTGAGCTGGTCGGTGGTGATCTTGTTCCAGCTCCTGCGGGGAGCCTGTTGCGGGTGGTGGTGAGTCATGGTTCTTCTGAAGCTGAAGTGGACGCAGCTGTGGTCTGTCCAGTGGAGTCCGGTGGTGTGGCTGAAGGAGATGTACTTGATGGAGGAGAAGACTGGGTCCAGCGTGTGTCCGGCGTAGTGGGTGGGGGTGTTCACCAGTTGCTTGAGTCCGAGGTTGGTGAGGTTGTCCAGCAGGGTGGTGGTGTTGTTGTCGTTGTTGTTCTCCAGGTGGAAGTTGAGGTCTCCTAGGAGGATGTAGTCAGCGGAGGGGAGGGCGTGTGGGCTGATGAAGTCTACGACGTCTTCGCTGAATTGAGTGCGGGGTCCTGGGGGTCTGTAGATGAGGGTGCCTCTGAGTGTGGTCTTGGGGTCGGTGTGTATCTGGAAGTGAAGATGGTCGGCGGCTGTGAGGGTGTCGTCGGAGTTGGTCGTGATGCGGATGGTGTTTTTGTGGACGATGGCGATGCCTCCTCCTGTCTGGTTGACGCGGTCCCTCCGGGTGATCTTGTATCCGTCCGGGATGGCAATGGCGATGTCGGGTGCTGAGGAGGCGTTCATCCAGGTTTCCGTGAGGAAGGCGATGTCTGGGGATGTGGTGTCGAGCAGGTTCCAGAGTTCCAGAGTAATGCAAGATTAATGCGGCACATAGGTAATTGGTGCGACGTATATACAGAAGAGGGCATCAATGCAAGCATTGGCCATAGCATTTTTGTGGCAGCATTTCGCGCATTAAGTACGGTGTACTGTGCACATGTGAGTCAGCTGTGTTGAAATATGACACGAGTTCGCGGAGAGTTCTTTTCTGATACTTAAAGTTGAGTACCCCCCAAGCCCCCACACTCGCAGTCTCTCTCAACCATGCTGGTCGGTGAATACCACCTTTTGTTTGAAAACTTTCTACATCGGTTATACCTATTTGTGAATCTTTCTGTTGCTCCTCAGAACTAGGTCTGTGGTATGCAAAATAGGTAGAGCTATTGAATCTTAACCTTTACACTGTGTACATAGATTATGCAGTAAAGAGGACACCTTGCAGCGAGTGAACAAAAACAGCAATGCTAAAGCGCATCACTGAACGCCACAGCATCACTCAACGCCACAGCATCACTCAGCACTAATGAACTCCACAGTACCACTGAATGCCACAGCACCACTCAACGCCACAACACCACTCAACGCCACAACACCACTCAATGCCACAGCATCACTCAACGCCACAGCATCACTCAGCACCACAGCATCACTCAGCCCAACTGAACACCATAGCAGCCCTCAACGCCACAGCACCCCTCAAAGCCACGGCACCACTCAACGCCACGGCACCACTCAATGCCACAGTGCCACTCAACGCCACAGCACCACTCAACGCCACAACACCACTCAACGCCACAGCATCACTCAGCACAACTGAACACCACAGCACCCCTCAACGCCACAGCACCCCTCAACGCCACGGCACCCCTCAACACCACGGCACCCCTCAACGCCACGGCACCCCTCAATGCCACAGCACCACTCAATGCCACAGCACCATTCAATGCCACAGCATCACTCAGCACCGCTCAAAGCCACAGCAACACTTAAAGCCACAGCATCAATCAGCACCACTGAACGCCACAGCATCACTCAGTACGACTCAACGCCACAGCATCACTCAATGCCACTGCATCACTCAACACCACTGCATCACTCAACGCCACTGCATCATTCAACGCCACAGCACCACTCAATGCCACAGTACCACTCAACGCCACAGCACCACTCAATGCCACAGCACCACTCAATGCCACAGCACCACTCAGCGACACAGAATCACTCAGCACAACAGCATCACTCAACGCCACAGCATCACTCAACACCACTCAACGCCATAGCACCACTGAATGCCACAGCATCACTCAGCACCATTCTACACCACAGCATCACTGAATACCACAGCATCACTCAACGCAACAGCATCACTCAGCACTACTGAATGCCACAGCACCACTCAACGCTACAGCACCACTCAACACAACAGCACCACTCAATGCCACAGCACCACTCAATGCCACAGTACCACTCAACGCCACAGCACCACTCAACGCCACAACACCACTCATCGCCACAACACCACTCAATGCCACAGCCTCACTCAATGCCACAGCATCAGTCAGCACCACTGAACACCACAGCACCCCTCAACACCACAGCATGCCTCAACGCCACAGCACCCCTCAACACCACGGAAGCCCTCAATGCCATGGGGCAACATGGTCAGCGCTGATTTGCATATCGCCATTGTCTAACCCAGGGTGGTGTGGAGTGGAAAAACGATGGATTTGGGCCCAGATCTTTTGACTGGGGTGAATGTGTGACATTGATCCACATTCTGTCCATCATTGTTGTGTTTGCAGTTACCGCTCTAAGTGTACTGGGGATGCTCAGACGTGAGTCCCAGACACTCCACACCACTGGAATCAAGCTAGCCGGGCTGATGAGAGGTGTTACCTCGAAACCGGGCCGGTCCTCGGATGCTTGTTTCCGTTCTGGGAAGGACATGGCTTTTGTAGTTCGGGCTGGACTGTTCCCATGGGGCAACAGGGTCAGCGCTGATTTGCATATCGCCATTGTCTAACCCAGGGTGGTGTGGAGTGGAAAAACGATGGATTTGGGCCCAGATCTTTTGACTGGGGTGAATGTGTGACATTGATCCACATTCTGTCCATCATTGTTGTGTTTGCAGTTACCGCTCTAAGTGTACTGGGGATGCTCAGACGTGAGTCCCAGACACTCCACACCACTGGAATCAAGCTAGCCGGGCTGATGAGAGGTGTTACCTCGAAACCGGGCCGGTCCTCGGATGCTTGTTTCCGTTCTGGGAAGGACATGGCTTTTGTAGTTCGGGCTGGACTGTTCCCATGGGGCAACAGGGTCAGCGCTGATTTGCATATCGCCATTGTCTAACCCAGGGTGGTGTGGAGTGAAAAAACGATGGATTTGGGTCAAGATCTTTTGACGGGGTGAATGTGTGACATTGATCCACATTCTGTCCATCATTGTTGTGTTTGCAGTTACCGCTCTAAGTGTACTGGGGATGCTCAGACGTGAGTCCCAGACACTCCACACCACTGGAATCAAGCTAGCCGGGCTGATGAGAGGTGTTACCTCGAAACCGGGCCGGTCCTCGGATGCTTGTTTCCGTTCTGGGAAGGACATGGCTTTTGTAGTTCGGGCTGGACTGTTCCCATGGGGCAACAGGGTCAGCGCTGATTTGCATATCGCCATTGTCTAACCCAGGGTGGTGTGGAGTGGAAAAACGATGGATTTGGGCCCAGATCTTTTGACTGGGGTGAATGTGTGACATTGATCCACATTCTGTCCATCATTGTTGTGTTTGCAGTTACCGCTCTAAGTGTACTGGGGATGCTCAGACGTGAGTCCCAGACACTCCACACCACTGGAATCAAGCTAGCCGGGCTGATGAGAGGTGTTACCTCGAAACCGGGCCAGTCCTCGGATGCTTGTTTCCGTTCTGGGAAGGACATGGCTTTTGTAGTTCGGGCTGGACTGTTCCCATGGGGCAACAGGGTCAGCGCTGATTTGCATATCGCCATTGTCTAACCCAGGGTGGTGTGGAGTGGAAAAACGATGGATTTGGGCCCAGATCTTTTGACTGGGGTGAATGTGTGACATTGATCCATATTCTGTCCATCATTGTTGTGTTTGCAGTTACCGCTCTAAGTGTACTGGGGATGCTCAGACGTGAGTCCCAGACACTCCACACCACTGGAATCAAGCTAGCCGGGCTGATGAGAGGTGTTACCTCGAAACCGGGCCGGTCCTCGGATGCTTGTTTCCGTTCTGGGAAGGACATGGCTTTTGTAGTTCGGGCTGGACTGTTCCCATGGGGCAACAGGGTCAGCGCTGATTTGCATATCACCATTGTCTAACCCAGGGTGGTGTGGAGTGGAAAAACGATGGATTTGGGCCCAGATCTTTTGACTGGGGTAAATGTGTGACATTGATCCACATTCTGTCCATCATTGTTGTGTTTGCAGTTACCGCTCTAAGTGTACTGGGGATGCTCAGACGTGAGTCCCAGACACTCCACACCACTGGAATCAAGCTAGCCGGGCTGATGAGAGGTGTTACCTTGAAACCGGGCCGGTCCTCGGATGCTTGTTTCCGTTCTGGGAAGGACATGGCTTTTGTAGTTCGGGCTGGACTGTTCCCATGGGGCAACAGGGTCAGCGCTGATTTGCATATCGCCATTGTCTAACCCAGGGTGGTGTGGAGTGGAAAAACGATGGATTTGGGCCCAGATCTTTTGACTGGGGTGAATGTGTGACATTGATCCACATTCTGTCCATCATTGTTGTGTTTGCAGTTACCGCTCTAAGTGTACTGGGGATGCTCAGACGTGAGTCCCAGACACTCCACACCACTGGAATCAAGCTAGCCGGGCTGATGAGAGGTGTTACCTCGAAACCGGGCCGGTCCTCGGATGCTTGTTTCCGTTCTGGGAAGGACATGGCTTTTGTAGTTCGGGCTGGACTGTTCCCATGGGGCAACAGGGTCAGCGCTGATTTGCATATCGCCATTGTCTAACCCAGGGTGGTGTGGAGTGGAAAAACTATGGATTTGGGCCCAGATCTTTTGACTGGGGTGAATGTGTGACATTGATCCACATTCTGTCCATCATTGTTGTGTTTGCAGTTACCGTTCTAAGTGTACTGGGGATGCTCAGACGTGAGTCCCAGACACTCCACACCACTGGAATCAAACTAGCCGGGCTGATGAGAGGTGTTACCTCGAAACCGGGCCGGTCCTCGGATGCTTGTTTCCGTTCTGGGAAGGACATGGCTTTTGTAGTTTGGGCTGGACTGTTCCCATGGGGCAACAGGGTCAGCGCTGATTTGCATATCGCCATTGTCTAACCCAGGGTGGTGTGGAGTGGAAAAACGATGGATTTGGGCCCAGATCTTTTGACTGGGGTGAATGTTTGACATTGATCCACATTCTGTCCATCATTGTTGTGTTTGCAGTTACCGCTCTAAGTGTACTGGGGATGCTCAGACGTGAGTCCCAGACACTCCACACCACTGGAATCAAGCTAGCCGGGCTGATGAGAGGTGTTACCTCGAAACCTGGCCGGTCCTCGGATGCTTGTTTCCGTTCTGGGAAGGACATGGCTTTTGTAGTTCGGGCTGGACTGTTCCCATGGGGCAACAGGGTCAGCGCTGATTTGCATATCGCCATTGTCTAACCCAGGGTGGTGTGGAGTGGAAAAACGATGGATTTGGGCCCAGATCTTTTGACTGGGGTGAATGTGTGACATTGATCCACATTCTGTCCATCATTGTTGTGTTTGCAGTTACCGCTCAATGCCACGGCATCCCTCAACGCCACAGCACCCCTCAACGCCACGGCACCCCTCAACGCCATGGCACCACTCAACGTCACAGCACCACTCAACGCCACAGCACCACTCAACGCCACAGCACCACTCAACGCCACAGCATCGCTCAGCACCGCTCAACGCCACAGCACCATTTAACGCCACAGCATCAATCAGCACCACTGAATGCCACAGCACCAATCAGCACCACTGAACGCCACAGCATCAATCAGCACCACTGAACACCACAGCATCATTCAGCACCACTGAACGCAACAGCATCACTCTGTGCAACCATTCAACAACAACTGGTTCAAATATGTTCTCTCAATGTTTCAAGCTTTATTACAAATGTCACAAACAGATGTTAATATTTCACTTCTGTTCTTGGATTTTCGTCACAATAAAATACACTGAACATAATCTTCACAAAAGTTTTTTACAAAAGGCTATTGCCATTATGAATCTGGGGATCAGGGTTCGATCCCCGACTCCGGCGGCAGGTTAGCCCAGCACCATGTGACTCTGGGCAAAAGCTTGCTTAATCTTCCCGACGGCCCCCAGCGCCTAGAGACCCTTACGGGTGATTGTGCGCTTTACAAATGTGGATTATTATTATTATTATAAAATAAAAGAACTTTCATTTAAGTATTCATTTAAAAAAAAATTAAAAGCCATTGTTATTTGTAATATCAATACATCTAAGCCACGAAAATACAACACATATTGCATTACAAATGCTATAGGTGTCACGTTTGCGAAAGTTAAAACTATTGGCATTGTAAATTACAAAGCTATTAATTTTGCTATTTTCAAAACCAACACATAAATACAAAATATGTCATTCACAATACTAATAGCTCAAACTTTCCTAATGCGAGACCTATTGCATTGCAAATGCTTGTTTCATGTACTGAATACGACATCAAGCAGGACACACTTCCTACAATTAATGCATTTTTTCTGTGCAAATGGCACTTCACTTGCTGAGGAAAATGTAAACAAAACTTCACATTTTCATTAATAGAACGTCTCCCTGGGGGTCTCTTTTCACTTTTTACAAACGTTTTATTGAAAGACTACTGTTGGGGAGAAGCACCTGGGATGTTTGTGGTTATTTTCGTTTTAAATTTAAAAAAAAGTTGCCAGTTAGTGTTTTGTGCATTCTGTTGGAATTGTAGGGGGCTGGGACTCCCAAATATAGTGAAACATTTTTGGGGAATTAGATGTTATAAGTCATAACATTTATCGTGTGATTTCTCTAAAAATACTAGCTTGTCTTCATGTAGTATGCCAAAACCTGGGAGGTGAAGACAAGAAAAATCAGTCTAGCCTGGAAGTGATGGACTGGGTTTTGGCCCGCGTACCAAATCAACTAGATTGCTCAGTGGATCAAAGCATATGCTGCGAAATTGAGAGTACTTTGCAGTGAATATATTATATTTCTTAGGTAAATAAAATGAGTACCACTGAGTTAGTCGATTATTGAAATTACGTCTCTCTGAATCAGTGCATGTTGATAAAGTTAGTCTGTGAAATTAGCACTGCATTGTGGGACTCGTTTAAAGTAATTTCAAGGGGCATTTTGTTGCATCAAATTTCCCATTAATCTTTCGTCTGTATTTTAAAGGCCACGTTGCAATGCAGGAAGTTGGGTGGAAGCAGAAATAACCCAGGCACGGTGAGGCTCGAGCTGCAGACACTGAAGGAAATATCTTTCTAATTAGAAAACTGACTCAGAAGTATCATACTTAAAAAAAATACACACATATTTGCGGGAAGACAAAGGCATGGCAGCAGGCGACAGGGCTTTGAGAGGAACAGACATGGAAGGGTTCAGAGGAGGGTATGAAATGAAGGTCGTCACGTAGTGCAACTGTGCAGCGAGGATGGCAGCGGAAACCCGGACTCCTGTGCAGCCTTCCTAGGCAGGCAGCGCGCTGAGGTCCGTGAGCAACTCATGTAACTCATACAGGGAGAAGGAGTTGTAGTCGGAGCGGAGGGAGGAGACACCATAAGTGGCTGACCTTTTGAAATCGAAACTCAGGGCGAGACACGGGCACTAGAAGACAGTCTTCTAAATGGGCAGAAGAAAGGGAGGAAAGGTGTACAAAGAGAGGTGGCCATTTACAACCCTGGGCGTAGTTCGCGTAGTCGCGTTACGTGTAGCTACGCGAAGTGCACTTCGCACTATGCACGCTACGCGTAGCAACGCGAACTGCGTAGTGCGATAGGGAAATGCTGTTCATATGATTGCACAGTGTCGGATGCTTGTCCGCACTGTGCAATAATTGCGAACTGCATCATGCACAGTGCAAGTGGTCGTTTTCTGCCGCTCGAGTAGATTTGTACTCGAGCAGCAGCTGTTTCAATGCAGACTGGTAGTTTCTCCTCACGAGCATTCGCAAGCATACGCAACCACTCGCAATGAGAAACCTGACCTCCCCGCATTGAGAATACCACCGGGAGGTTTATTTTTCACGCTCGCGATCGGCAACTTGATGTTGCCGATCGCGAACGAGGAAAAAGTCTTGCCGGGATGATGATTTTGCTCGCTCGCGGTCACCAACTTGACGTTGAGGACCGCGAGCAAGCAAAAAATGCCCGCTACGTGTTTTTGCACTGTGCTACGTGCGAATCACGTAGCGCGAAGTTGCGCAAACTACGCACACTCCGCGAGCATAGCGTAGTTTTCCGCCCAGGGTTAATATTAATCAGTAGATTTAGTGTAAGACATACATTCCTCCGCACAACAGCACTATGCAGCAGCGTTGCTGTCTCCAGTAACATACCTGTCTGCAGCACTCTTTACTATTTAGTTCAACTTGTGTAAGCGGATGTGCTAGACAGTGCCATCAATCTGCCTGACAAGAGAGATGCTCCCTTGACATCCGAATATTATTGCTAGTGCAGAAGAGGGAAGTTGTATGCCTCTTCCATGTCTTCCTTTTGAATGTTAGCACTCACAAAACGAAACAAAAAGCCACCGTTTTGGTGGACAGAGTTAGAGAGAGATAAAGAGCTGCAATAAAAAAACAAGCATTGGCATTGCCAATAGGTCTCGACTCTGGGACCTTATAAGTGTTTTGTAAGAAGTGTTTGAAAGTTTGGTAAGAAAAGCAATTTAACATAAAGTGATCCCACACCTGATTGATACATTCAGTACCTGCAGTCTAATCAAATGAGAAGAGGGCATGGGGAAACCTCTTATAATATCTCAATCAATGAAGAAGGCATGCTTTACTGCAACTTGTGCGTGCTTTCACCTTATAAATATTTAACACACGATCCGAGGCAGTTGAATGCTAGAAGCGAGAAGTTAGGGAGAAAGGAAGGGAGAGAGAGAGAAAGAGACAGAGTGAGGAAGTGACGGAGAGAGGAAGAGAAGGAGAGAGTGAGAGAGAGAGGAAGGGACAGAGAGAGGAAGGGACGGAGAGAGGTAGGGACGGAGAGAGGGAGGGAATGAGGGAGAGAGGGAGGGCTGGAGGGGGTGGAAAGGAGAGAGGGAGGGAGAGAGGGAAGAAGAGCAGGGGGAGGGAGAGAGGAAGGGACGGAGAGAGGGAGAGAGTGAGGAAAAGAGGAAAGAATAGAGGGAGGGATGGGGAAAGGAGGGAGAGAGGAAGTGATGGAGGGAGGGAGGGAGGGAGGAAGGGCCGGAGGGACAGTGAGTGAAACAAAAGAAAGAATCAGAAATAGCAATTAAGAGAGGGGTGAGAATGAGAAAGAAGACAAGAGTTAAAGAGAGAATAGAGAAAACACAAGTCATCTACAAAAAGGACAAGAGGTTGTGTGGGTGGGGGTTCAAATAAGCAAGCAAATGAGTGACCAAGTCAACCGATTATAGGCAGCGGGCACCGTCCACAAAGTACTTGAGAGGTCTATTGCAACTAGACATCTAGGAAAGACCTAAAAAGACTCACTCATTGCATCTCACCGTATCATCAATACGAAAAAAGTAAAGATCGCAAAAATCAAAAAAGTAACACCAAATGTGATGCTAGGATGACCAAAAAATCATAAGAAAACCAATGAAAAAAAACTAGTCTCCATCCTCAGGGCCCGGAAACATCGATTAAAATATTATGTTGATTACATTCAGTGGAGGCTAAACTTCAATAAACTAAAAAACTGAAAAAGAACCACCTTCTACATATCTAATTCCCATGTATTTACGGTCTTTTGCCAGTGCTTTTTTCACGTCTTCTGCCATCTCGAACTCAACAAAAGCCTCTCCAGTAGGACGTCCCTCTTTGGAAATGGTGTAATGAATTCCATTGAGACTACCAGTTATGCTGCATTCTGTTAACATAAAAAAATAAATATCTTAAAGCTGATTCCAATAAAAGAATGCAGATTCCAATATCCACACATCTATCAAATGTTGATAGGTCCAACAAATCTACAATTTTTTGCCATTAAACTACTCCCATACCACCCCGAAGTAAGCCAGTCATATATGTAATATGCATACCGACCTATTACCCTCGATAAATAAAAACTTGCGCCAAGTAGCTGTTCTCAATCAAATGTCGCATGCAATTCAATACACCAACTTTACGTACATTCAATGGTCGAATGTCACGTATTAAGCAGTTTCCTATTACATAAATCATCAGCATCAATTAAAACCATCTAACACTCAAAATGCTGGCTCCCACCCCAATTTAAGAATTAAACAGGATTGTTAGCGTTAATAATTGCAAGCGTAAAAGCTAATTAAGACAACTTTGAACGAGCGTGAATTTCTACCAATTTAAATATAATTCATACCATAACCTTGTTTCCATGGGTCTAGTGAAACATACCCACCTTAAATAAATCCAGCACTTCCTCCTGTGCGCAGGACCATGGCAATCCTTGAATTTTTACTATATGTTCATCTGCCATTGTAAAACCTGTCATCAAAAACTACATCATTGATACGGTGGAATCAGAGGTCATATATAAATCACGAAAGACAGAAGAAGAAAATAGGCTACCCAATAACCTGAAATTCTGCTCCACACAGACGGGCAAGGGTACCGATAGATGGTACGCCTCTCAAAATAGAGCTGCGCATAACTGGATCTCCCCATTCTAGTGAGATGGGGGGAGGACACCTACATGATAAATTACATACGCCAGAAACTGCCACATGTGCGGTTCTTGTGTTTCAAGGACCACATCCATTACAGCATTTTCACAATGCAAGGCTTGTTCTAGAGACGACGGATAAGCCAACACTACAAACACGTGAAGACCCGGATCAGCACAACTGCATTAAGCACCAAAGACACCATATACTGATGAGAGAGTTAAAAACCACGGCAGTAAGAAAATTATCTGCATGAAACCAGGGCCTGGCTGAAAGCAAGGGCAGAGTAAACCAGCGCGACCAGCGCTGACCGCCATCTGTTTCCTATTAACACAAAAGCGAGAGCGGACGTGATAATTGGAAACAGATGGCGCTAATGCTCACTCTCGAGCACCCTAGGCCAGAGAACAAACAAGGCGGGACATGCACCCGCCTTGGGCCAATTGTGTGCTGTCTTTCTTATAAAGACACATGGAAAGGCCAATCGTGGGTTAATTAAAAGAAAAACAAACACACAAGCGTGTGTTCACAGCTGAAAAGCCCTTACTAAATGCCTCGCAGAGCAATGCATGCAAGCTGGCTCAGGCAAGACCTAACAAGTTCTCACAGCATTCCTCAGTCTGCAACGTGAGCTCTCTTGGGCCTCTCAGCCCACTCTTGAGTCATGTCCCGAGTGCTTTCCTTCAAAAGATTTATGGAATTTATACTTGCTATTTGAATGCTCTGCAAACCTGACCAGATAAGATTAAGATTTACAGGCCTGTTTAGAAGCAAGAATGCTTCGCAAATGAAAAGGGTAGCAAATATGGGTGCTGAACCTGAACACACACACCCACAGTGAAACAGGGGCAAGAAATAAATAAAAAAAAGAGTCCACTAGCAAGCATGGATTTTTAGAGGACACTGAAACAACCAAATGAAATGGCTTTAAGCCCACAAGAGTATATACAAGAGGTTTCAAATACTCGACCTAAAAAGGAGATCTCAGCTGGGAGTTGGGAAGTGTGCTGTTGAATGTAACTAGCATGGCTGCAGAGCCCTGACTGATGACATACCCCCACTAGAATAACAGGTATATGCTGCAAGAAGATTACTATCTTTAGTCCTAAATGTATTACCCTGTGGAAGCCTTTTTGCATTGGACAGATTCAAAATAGGGATAAACACACTTTGTAAGCATCTCACACAGTAGCGGCTGCATTGTACCAAGGGTGGTGAGGCGGGGAGACCGCAAAAAATATATATATATATATATACACACACATACATACATACACAGGAGGGCTCTGGGTCAACTCTTTTCATCCATTGGTCTGTTTTTAATTGTTCACATTTTATTTTTGAACACTAAATAGCATATGAAATAAGTCCGCCTATTTTAGCCACTGCCTGCTTACTGCATGAGTGACATAATTGTTTCTGGTCACGTATGCATCCACCTAAAACGAAAGGCACTGACAAGGGCTCGTGGGGCAATACTTTACTTTGCCACTGTTCGAGGCGAATTAGGTTCCTTGCCGTATACCTCTTGATGAATGTGTGACTACTGAGAAAACCACCTACTTCCAGATCATGAAGCTCTAGTTCTCCAGTTAGGGAACCATGATTACCTGGGTTGTCAAGTTAGGATTCACGCTCTATATATTTGGGGTGGGTGGCAAATTCTGCTCCGCTCACGTAATTTCGGCAATTCCGCGTTCCTCACGGAACGCAGACATGCTGAAAATTCCGCGATCCGTGCCGTAGCGGAATTC
The DNA here is from genome assembly GCF_964261635.1 of Lissotriton helveticus. Lineage (NCBI taxonomy): Eukaryota > Metazoa > Chordata > Amphibia > Caudata > Salamandridae > Lissotriton > Lissotriton helveticus. The sequence goes on from NC_136072.1 coordinate 920,117,846, forward strand.
GTGGGTAGAGGTATTGCACAAAACAGTAGCATCTTCTTGGATAAATATGCAGGGCAGGATTCATTCTGGCACGATGCTCCTGTCACAAAAATTCAACCTCAACAGGAAGCACTTCTAGAAATAAATAAAGCAGGTGCCCGAGTTGCAGCTCAAATTCAGTAACTCATTAATCAGCCCAAAATGTTCGTGAGCATGGTTGAGGCTGGGCAGGTGTGCTTTCTCCCCACATCTACTGTCAAAAAAGAGCTGTGATCCTTGATGGAGGTCTTTGCATCCATGAGTTTCTTGAGCGCAATCCCCATGTAAGGGACTCACGTCTGAGCATACCCTGCCACACTTATGGCGGCCAAAGCGGTACAAAAGGGGGTGGTGATGGACGGAGCATCTGAACCAATCAAACACTCACACCCAGTCAAAAGATCAGGGTATGCTCAGACGTGAGTCCCTTGCTCACTTTGCCACTGGATTCAAGCAAGCCGGGCTGAAGACGTCTGGAATGCCAGAAACCGGTCCTCGGAAGCTTGTTTCCGGTCCAGGGAAGGCATAGCTTGGCAGTTCGGGCTGGACTGTTCCCATGAGGCACAGGGTCAGACTGATTTGCATCAGTCTCGTGAGCAAGGTCTTGGTTAAGACTGAAACGCGTAGAGTTGCTGCTGGCTGAGCTGTTATGAATAAAGAAATCTAACCACCGATTGGGAGTGAATCGCTGTTGTCAATATCGATTCTGGAGTGCACGAGCAAAAATCTCCGCGGAGAAACAGGAATGCATATATATATATATATATATATATATATATATATATAAAATATATAAAATACTTACCTTGAGGCTCAGCGTCCTCCTACACCGGTCGTCTCCCTTCCAGGGCGGCTCCAATGCAGTACCAAGAAACTGCACTCACCAATCCTGGTGCATCTCTCAGTATGAGAGTGGTTCAGGATTAGAGGGAGAGGCATCCTGTAGCGCTCCTGCAAGCACTGGAGGCCTGTGCTTTCTCCAACCCAGCTCTCTAAGACAGTTGGGTTAGAGAACTGAACTTTAAAATGCACATGTCTGGCTGGCCGTCCCAAGACGGCTGGCCAAAGAGAGATCTGCATTTTAAAGCGCACTGTCACAGCTCCCTGTTGCTGCCACTCGGCAGCACTGGCCCCGCTCCGTCCTGTCACTCACTTCTGAATGGGTCAGTTTCTCAAAAATAAAATGGCAATAAATAAACTTTATTACCATTTTATTTTTCAGCTCTGGCCTGTGGGGCGACGCTCCTCTGCTCAAACAGAGGAGCCGCCTCTGATCTCACACAATGCTCCTGGTGCAACACAACTCACCTTCCTTTCTTGCTTGCAAGCACCTGTCATGCAACACCACACATCCACCCTTTTGTGTCATACCACAGCAAGTTTTCAAGCTCTTGCATTTCAGCTGGCCACCCATGACATTAAACTGTAGTCCAAGAAACTCTTCCAAAGGTATGTTGTAACGAACTAGGCGTCACAAATTGGCAGCTGTTCCGTCTAACCCCCTCTGGCAAGCTCTATCTAACTCCTTCGCCGCAGAGCTAATTCCCCCACGATGCGGGGGGAGGGCAGCAGCGCGCGCACTGCGGTGCTCATGACGAGCTCAGCTCGTCATGCAGCACGGTGGCGCTGTGCTCATGACGAGCTCAGCTCGTCATGACCACGCCCATTTTCATAGAACGCTCAGCACAGCAGGGGAATTATCCCTGCGTGGGAGCGCCACAGCAGTCATGACGAGCTCAGCTCGTAATGAGCACAGCGCCACTGTGCCTCATGATGAGCTGAGCTCGTCATGAGCACCGAAGGTGTTAATTATGAGGATAGGGAGTCAGATTATCTGATATTTTAGAAACTCCATCTCTGCCATTAAGAGAATCCTCTCATTGGTGCAACCTCTGATGGAGAGAACATTGGAAGGGGTGACCAAGGTCTGTCTTATTTAGGACGGCCCACCAGCACCACGTCCACTGGCTTTATTCCTGTCCAGATGGGCCATGTGCTGCAAGAAAATTCCTAATACACTTTAGGGAATTGTTTTTGCTTTTTCTCACTTTGAAGGTTAACAGATTTGTCCCTTCATTATGGCATGGGTGACCTACAGTCACTAAATCAGATACCAGCATAGAGCTGTGAGCTGCTTTGAGAGAAACAGAAAACACCAGCCTGCTTGAAAACTCTAATAGCCAGATTCAACAAACAAAAATCCGCCCGCAAAGGGCCAGATTCTGAGAATCTGGCCCTTTGCAAGCGGTATTTTTGCATTTGGGATGCATCATACCAAATGCAAAAAATGCTAATTAAGAATTCGCTAACTTGCGATTCTTTGGATTTAAGGAATCTCAAATTGAGATTCCTTAAATGCAATGCATGAAAGTGAAAAAAATAGCCAATTCGCTATTAGGGCACGCAAATTACCATGAAGTACAACTTCATGGTAATTTGCAAAAACTTTGAAAAATGCACTAAAGTGCATTTTTCAAAGTTTCATGTTGCGCACACACATGCTCTAAGGGCGTGTGTGTGCGCAACATATGTGCACACATCATTTCAGGGGTGCAACAGGGTGTCCTTTGGACACTCCTGCACCCTTGAAATCGCAATCTCAATTTGCGAATCACTAATTGCGATTAGCAAATTGAGATTGTCTTCCCATTCATTCCTATGGGCTCTAGGCCCATAGGAATGAATGGGGAGATATTCCTTAATTGCGACTCGGAATTTGCGAGTCGCAATTAAAGAATTATTAGAAATCGCTATTTTTTTAGTGATTTCTTGATGTATAGCATTTTGCTATTCCCTAAGAGCGATTCGGTATTTTTCGCTATTAAGGATTAGCAAAATGTGTTCTTGATGAATCTGGGGGTAAATGCCTAAAGCCTCTAAGCCTCGCCGAAACGTGTTGCTAGGCCTTCTGTAAAAATACACTCTGATGTTTCTTCTGGTTATGCAGTGGTATTACTGTAAACAGACCATTTATTAGCAAGCACTTCATCCTATTCCTGCAATCATCTAGGAACTGAAGTCTAGCTTAGGTTGTGTCTTCGTTCCAACCCCTAACATTGCCTCTCTACATGCAGACATTCTGTATCTTCTGTCAAGGTAATACATCATCTAAATGTTTATTACTCATTCTCTTTTAAGTCACAAACGTTTTCTTAAGCAAATTGGGCAACTCCAAGCCTCTGAGACAAACATTACAGCGCCCTGACATTAAACACCTCAGATGGCAGTTCATCAGGAGCCATGTTTGGCAGATCTGATGTATGTAAAGAAGGGCTGTTCAGTGCTCCAGGGTACAATTTAGACATCATTCACGAGCTATTCAACTAAAATAGACACAGTGGTTTTGGCCTTTGATCGCCTGAGAGCAGGCGAGCAGAATGTTTCTTAGAGAGTAGTTTATGCTGAATCTACTTTGCCCTGTATGGCATTGATTCGGAGTTTGGTGGTAAAAACCCCCAAGCCCACATATACGGTAAATTTGGATACCACAGGGTTCGGTAAGTAACACGGATTATGAGATTTTACCGTTACTGCCAAATTGGTATTTTATACATATGTTAAATATTAAGTGCATGTGATAAATACCAAATGTGTTATTTAGCGCATATGCTAAATATTGCACCCAATGAATAGCTCTTGCACAAAACATCAGAAAGTGGCCATTTTCAGGCTTTGAAAGTTAATCCCCAGAGGACAGAAACATCAACAGCAACACACAAAAGGACCATAGGACACCCCAAAAGTACACCAACCCTTTCCTGTGTTGAAGTGTGCAGACATTTATTTTTGTGTGGACAAAAGCACCTTGAAACAAGACAAACAGATTCCAATGCCGTCCTCTGACATCACTCAGTCATCACAAGTAGAAACTAGCAAACCTCTTCCATCATGGACCTATGCAGGGAAAGGAAGTAAAAGTTTACAGTTCCTGAGCTGGAGGTTCTGGCCAAAGAGGTGGTAATGCATCATGACCGTCTAATGTGCCATCTCATTCTGAAGATGCCACCAAAATAAAAATAAAACATGCTTGTGGAAGGAGATAATGGTTAAAATCAATACTGAATCAACATATCCATATAACGTTGAGGGTATTAAATACAGGTTCAAAACTTTGAAATTGCAGGTGCTTAAGCGATGTGCCAAGCACAAGCACTAAACCATGGTAACTGGTGGTAGTTCTCTATCTCAGCTCTACCTTAAGCTGTGGGAAAAAAACAATTAAAACCATCCTTAACATGCCTAGATTGGAAGACATGAAAGAAGGTATTTTTCTATATATAATTTTTTTTTATATCTATACTAATATAATAAAGAGAGAGCCCAAACCTTTGAGGCGGGTAATCTCAGGAACCACAGCACCAATCACAACACCCAATACAGTGTTGGAAAGGGCAGTTGCAGCAGAAGGACATAGGCTATGCAGACGCCCACCATATACATTTAAAAGGTAAAAGAACCGTGCCAGCAAAGTAGTCCCTTTTGGGCGTGTCTGCGTTGTGCTGTGGGCGTGTGATGGGGGCGTGACAAACGCTGGGGGCGTGTGGTACGTGTCGCCCTTCATGCCATGTCTCATATCGTGTGCTGTGGGTGTGTGCTGGGGGTGTGGGCGTGTGCGGGGCGGGGATTACGGAAAAAAAAGCGAGCGTTGTGCCCAATATTTCATTGTTTTTTCTTCCCAGTTCTGTACATTCCAGCTCCGGGTGTCCACCCTGCTCTCTTTAAGTACCCATGTACCCCATAATCATAACCCACCCTTACTCCTTAAAATACCCCAATACCCTTAAACACTAAGCCATCTTAACCCTATAAATATACCCTGTACCCCAAAACCCAAACCTACCCCTGAACCCTAAAAATACCCCTGTACCCCAAAACCCAAACCTAGCCCTGAACCCTAAAAATACCCCTGTACCCCAAAACCCAAACCTACCCCTGAACCTTAAAATACCCCTGTACCCCAAAACCCAAACCTAGCCCTGAACCCTTAAAATACCCCTGTACCCCAAAACCCAAACCTACCCCTGAACCCTAAAAATACCCCTGTACCCCAAAACCCAAACCTAGCCCTGAACCATAAAAATAACCCTGTACCCCAAAACCCAAGCCTACCCCTGAACCCTAAAATACCCCTGTACCCCAAAACCCAAACCTAGCACTGAATCCTAAACCCCAAAACCCAAACCTACCCCTGAACCCTAAAAATACCCCTATATCCATCAAAACCCAAACCTAGCCCTGAACCCTAAAAATACCCCTGTACTCCAAAACCCTTACCTATCCCTAAACCCTAAAACTACCCCTGTACCCCATAACCCAAAACTATATCTGAACCCTTAAAATACCCAAACGCCCCAAAACATATACCTCAGTACCCCAAAACATATACCCCTATACCCATACTTACCTTATCCAAACATTAAAAAAAGAACATGCTTTTACCATTCATGCATTTACAACGAATTTCATTGTAAATGCATGTGTGGTAAAGGCATATAAAATGTAATGCCATGCATTATAATGGTATTACGGAGTCATGGCACTTTCGTAATGAAAGTATGCGGAGTAATGGTATGCGGAAAGAAAGTTGCGGAATAATGGGTGTTTACCCTCCCCCGGTAAGTACATTGGTGGCACGGAGACCCACATCTCCAGCAACATACTCATATTTTTTCACCACCGATTTGAAAAATGCATAGGTCTCTCTCATTGATGGCCAGCACCGACATACACTTTTAGACACACCTCGCGCCACAAGTTCTAGAATTGCGAACTTTAGAGCTCGGGAGCTACGTTCGAATCTCGGCATCAGCTCAACATCCTGTGATTCAAGGCAAATCGCTTTGTCTCCCCGTGCCTACCACAAATGAATGTGTTCTTCTGTAATGTAAATTGTGCTCATGCCATGTTGTCGAGTTCATGCTATATAATATTGCAAGGAAAAATAAAGTAGGGAAACTCGAGTTCACACACTACTGAACGCGCACTCTTAAGTGCATCAGCAGTGCACTGTGAATCGGAGCGTTTCACAGGCCTGTCACAGATAAGAAATGCTATCAAAACAATATACTACTGGCCGGCAGCAATTCATACCCGGACAACGTCGGGACGGGCTGCTAGTATATATATATATATATATATATATATATATATATATATATATATATATATATATATATATATATATATATCTTTTTATTTACTTTAGAAACATAAACAAAAACTTCGGCATGTCTACATGAGGAAAGCAAAGTTATCAGTTCATATGGCAATAAATCTGGAAATCTAGGCAGTTACAAGAATACAACACATGGGTTAGGATGCGCATCAAGGGGACAATGATTGGTCTATGAAAGAAGATCTTGAAGAAGAGGAATCCAAGGTAACAGTCTTGAGAGTTGTAATGGAAGTACATATGGTTGTTAAAAAGGTGACTTGGCTGAAAATCATCATCATTGTGAAGAGTGGCAGTGTAATTCTATATCCATATGCTAATTGATTCATGCATATGTCATAAGGGCCAAAACCTCCTTAATGAAACTGCTGACATATTAAGGTTGGACTAATACACTCATAATGTACTGTGATCTTGATGATGAATGGTTGATCTGTCTGCCTAATACCTTAGGGGTGATGTGTTACCACAGAATGACTAATGTTGCTACTCTTCAGGATCAAAACATTATGGTCTTGTCCAGAGCATGTTCCACACCAGTTCAATATACACAGATCCACAGCATTTGCACAATACGGTTTTAGCACACTTGTTCCTTTCAACGTGAGGTCACCAGGTGTACACGAGTGCAGCCAACTGACCCTGGGATATCAGAAATCTGGCTGCAGCCCAGATGTTTGCTTTGCTGGCATTAGCTCTCTGGGTGTCCAATGGGAACTTTATTTGCTGCTCACTCACTGTCTGCAATGCATCCATCACTTAGCAGAGTATTTTGCTAAAGGCTCACTGAGAAATGTAACACACCAATCCTTCTGTCTGCTGTGAGGTGCCTGTTGCAAAGAATTCTAGTGATGCTATCATTTTCAGAAAGGAGGGATGGCAGTGGATCCCTATGTTGGGCTGCAGCGTATCTATAATGATGAAAATATGTTTTTTGGGGTGCACATATCGAGCCTGTGTATCCTCTGGATCTCAAGTTGACTCATATTTAAGGCTTCCAGCCATACTCTGTCAGTCCAGGCTCTTATTCTGTGTTGCTGCACCATTTGAAGTCATTGATTAGAGGCCTGGTTCCCTTACTCATGTTGCATGGTTTGTTGTAGCAGAACATGGATCTGACATAACATGATATAGTGTTTTAACAAACAAACAACGAACAAGTTACTTACCTTTGGTAATGATATATCTGTAAGAAACATTAGTTAGTTATAGATTCCTTACCTTAGAATTACCCCTCAGGGTCAGACTGGATCCGGAAAGTTTTTTCGTCAGCAGTTCCTCTGCGCGTCGGAAGGTGGCGTCGGTCGGCTCCGTGTCCGTCTTGGCGTTGTGTCGCCGGGATGACATCGCGGCAGCTAATTAGATGCCGACCTTGCACGCTGACGTCAGTTCTGTACACAACTATCTGCACCTGAAACGCAGAGCCATGCAAGAAACTGACTACTGGTGCACAAAACTAGGGCCCTGAAAGGATAACCTTAACCTTAAGAAATCAGTTTGTAGAAATGGGAGGATGGGTGGGGCGGTAAGGAATCTATACCTAACTAATGTTTGTTACAGATACATTGTTACTGAAGGTAAGTAACTTGTTCATCTGAAAGAAACACGTTAGTTATAGATTCCTTACCTTAGAATAGATACCCCAGCAATACCAACCCCGGTGGTGGGTCTGTGAACCAATGTCACACCAGAAAGTCCTGGAGAACAGAACGGCCAAAGAAGCCGTCTCTCCGGACCTGACCGTCAGGACAGTAGTGTTTTGTAAACGTGTGCAGCAAGGCCCTTGCAGCTGCCTGACAGATGTCACTTAGAGGAACACCTTGTCCCAGAGCAGTAGTTGCTGCCGTCGCCCTGGTAGAATGGGCGTGCAGCCCCACTGGAGGCTCCTTCTTCACCATGGAATAGCATGCTTTGATACACAAAATGACCCATTGGGAGATAGTTTGTTTGTGTACGGCCCGACCTTTCATTGCACCCACGTACCCAACAAAGAGTTGGTTATCCACCCGGAACTGTTTGGAGCAATCCAGATAAAAGGAAAGTGCATGTTTATGTTCCAGACAGTGGAGCATCTCCTCCTCCTTTGAAAGATGCGGAGGCGGGAAAAAGGTGGGCAAACTGATGGTCTGCCCGATGTGAAAGGCAGTGACAGCCTTGGGCAAGAAGGATGGACGGGTTCTAAGGACCACTTTGTCTGGATGGAAAGACAATAAAGGAGGCTTAGATGAAAGAGCCTGGAGCTCACTCACTCTCCTGACAAAGGTAATGGCAACCAGGAAGGCAGTGTTAAGCGTGAGAAGCCTTAAAAGACAGTTGTGGAGTGGCTCAAAGGGAGCGCACATTAAAAAGGTCAAAACTAGATTCAAGTCCCACTGAGGCATAATGAATGGAATAGGAGGAAAGAGGTGAGTTATGCTTTTTAGAAAACGATTTATAACCGGAGACTTGAAAAGAGAAGGCTGATCTGGCCGAAGGAAGGCAGAGATGGCCGAGTGATAGCCCTGCTGGGCCAAAGAAAGTAGGAACAAGAGAACTTCTGAAAGAGGGGCAGAGAGGGAATCCACAGCCTTTGCAGTGCACCATGACAAAAATGTGTTCCACCGACAGGCGTAAACCATCTTAGTGGAGGGATGCCTGGCTGACAAAAATACATTGCAGACTTCGGGAGGCAGGTTAAACGACGTCAACTGCTGCTGCTCAATCTCCATGCAAGGAGGTGGAGGCTGGAAAGGTTCGGTTGAGGACCGTCCCCTGCTGCTGCGACAGAAGATCCTCCCGAAGAGGCAGCCTGATCGGAGGATCGATGGCCATGTTGAGCAGCTCGGGATACCAGACTCTTCGTGCCCAATCTGGAGCCACAAGAATGACTTGGGCCCGGTCACGCCTGATCTTCTTCGGCACTTTGGGCAGAAGTGGTATAGGCAGAAAGGCGTACAACAGACCGCAACTCCACTCGAGATGAAAAGCATTGCCTAGCGAGTGCCGCCTTGGAAATTCAAACACACAGAATTGTTGACGTTGTGCGTTCTCTTCGGTGGCGAATAGATCTAACCAAGGGTCTCCCCACTGCTGGAAGAGACCTTGCACCACCGAGTAAAGACGCCATTCGTGATCCATCATGCATCTGCGTCTGAGTTCGTCCGCCCTGGCGTTCAGGGAACCTGCCAGATGTTGAACCATCAATGATATACCCTGATGTTCCAGCCATGTCCAGAGGCGGAAAGCCTCCTGACAGGGTCTGTGACCCCACCCTACCCTGTTTGTTGCAGTCCCACATGGCGGTTGTGTTGTCCATGAACACCTGCACTACTCTTCCCCGGACAGAGGGAAGAAATGCTTTTAGTGCAAGATGAATCACACAAAGCTCCAGAAGGTTAATGGGGAGTACGGACCCCGCCAGAGACCAGAGGCCTCTGATCTCCGCCTCCCCCATGTGGCCGCCCCATCCCAGAATGGACGTGCCCGTCACCACTGTGTGGTCTGGTTGGGGAAGGGAGAGGGATCTGCCTTTGAAACAATCCTGGTTTGTGATCCACCACTGCAATTGTTGTGCAGTGCCCACGAGATCTGGATGCAATTGGACAGATTCGCCTGATGCTGTGCCCACTGGAACTTCAGGTCCCACTGCAGAGCCCGCATATGCCACCTGGCATGATCGACCAGCAGGATGCAAGAGGCCATGAGGCCCAGCAGCCTCAGGGTCATTCTGACTGAAACACGGGATAGAGGCTGAAAGACGGAAATCATAGCCCGAATATCCCAGACTTGCTGTTCGGGAGGATAGACCCAAAACCGCCTCATGTCCAGAATCGCTCTGATGAAAAGGAGCTTCTGAGAGGGACGGCTCAGGCCACAAACAGCAATACAGTAGCGTGGATGATGTTTCTGGCTGCAGGGGGCAATGCGATCATGGGGCACCTCATAAACAGTCCCACGGACCATACAGCGGTCTTGCAGAAGTCCTGTAGCGTGTTGCGACTCGGGCCGGCGGCAATGATCTTCACTCAAAGCCTCAGTTACGATGCCGGCTCGGGCTACAAACAGCAATACAGCAGCCTAGACGATGTTTCACACTGCAGGGGCAATACATCACAGGGCACCTCGTAAACAGTACCACGGACCACACGGCAGTCTCAGGCGCGCAAAAGCACCACACACTAAGCATCTCTGAGACACGGTTGGAAACGTATATGTTCCTGAGTTTCCACAACAGGGGACCAGCTCCCCTTGGGCCTTGTAGACACGCTACTTCAGGATACAGCACACAGTAAAGTCTTTACAAGCAGGGTGACACAGCACACAGCAAAGTCCCTTGTCCTCTCTGTAGTCAAACCAGCGAACTGCAGGCCAGCCCCAAAACACACAGGAAGGGCAGTCTTTCTCTTCAGTCTCTTCAGCTGTTCTTCTTTGGCAGAGGTTCCTCTTGATCACCAAGTAGGTTTAATCCTTTTTCAGTTTTAATTTCAGTCTTGAGTTCAGGGGTTTCCGCTCTCACACTTATATCTCTAAATTCCTTTGAATTCTATGTGTTCAGGGGACTCTGACCCAGCCCAAACCAGACCTGGGTGTCTTCCTTTGATAGTGCAGGTCTGGGCCCCAGACGCTCAGCATGAGGTACAGCCAAACTTTTGTGGCATCAACACAGCCCTTTTCACATCCAGGAGGGCTGCTCCTCCCCCCTCACATCAAATGCAGGCTAGCCTGTTGCAGTCTCACCTACCCTTCTCTGAGGTGAGGACACTCCCCAGACCCTGTCACATCCAAACACAGATGGTCAATACACAAACAGGCAGAGGCACACAGGGTGGTTTAAGGCAAGAAACCAGCCACTTCTAAAAGCATGGTTTCTAAGCACACAATTTAAAAACCATCTTATGCCTATGGGAAGACATGCTGGAAACATGGGACACCTTATTCCCCATTCTGTCCTATGGGCAAGATGGCCTTGCAACAGTGAAAAACGTATTTGGCATTATTATACTGTCAGGACATGGTACACACCTCAGTACATGTCCTACCTTTCACATACACTGCACCCTGCCCAGGGGGGTACCTTGGGCCTACTATAGGGGTGTCTGAGGTGCATAAAAAGGGAAGGGAAGGGACGGCCTGGCAAGTGGGTGCACTTGTCAGGACAACAAGGCAGTTAACAAACTGTGTGCAGGCGCTGCAGTGGCAGGCCTGAGATCTCTTTTTAGGGCTACTTGTGTGGGTGGTACAATTAGTGCTGCAGGCCCACTAGTAGCATTTGAATTACCAGCCCTGGCACACATAGAACACTTTACTAGTAAGACAACCATGCTAATTATGGACAACCAATTACCCTAACACTTCATACAGGGAACACTTGCACGTTGACACTGATCAGCAGTGGCAAAGTGCCCAAAGCATCTAAGCCAGCAAAACAAAATCCATCACAGCATCAAAAATAGAGGCGGTGGGGCGTGGCTAGCAGCCGATCAAGATGGCTGTGGTGCGAGAAGGCTCCGTGAGTGAGGCGGCCCTTCCAAAGATCCGAACACTGATCCGCAATGAACGAACACTCTAGAAGGCTATGCCCGGAGCTCAGGACCGGGCAGCGTCGGCCGGTAAAGATTCGGTAACACTACTTGGCTGGGAACCGGCGGAACTCGACACGACGAACTGAGGCCCCTGTAACGGCCCACGCACCGGCCTGTAGTGCAGCAGAAACCCGAGCGGAAGTGGGAGTGAGACGGACACGGAAGACCGGAGGTCCGCGCTGCCGTCTCCGAACCCAGAGCGCCGAAAAAGCTCTGAGCACCGCACTGGACTAAGAGGGACAGACAGAAGAACGGACCCCCGTGTGCAATATTACTGCCTCCGCCGAAGGTGACGAACCTCCCTAAGTCCGAGGTAATCAAATATCAACAGCAACGCATGTACGGCGGCGCCCCATTACATGCATCCCATACAACGGTCCTGCAGCAAAGAACGAGCGGAGGGGGAGAACGCCTCTGAAATTCCCCCACATCTGCACCTTGAGGCACACACAACACGGGGGCCTGGCAGTGTGCGAGAGTGCGCAAGACAATCAGCGGCGCCTACATGGGACAGGCACACCGTGGCCACGTTCACACAGCGGCGCATATCACCCGGCGCTGGGCGGACAGACGAAGTGGTATTAGACAGGCGGCAATAGCAGAGAGTGGCTGAGAAGGGAGTACACTGATGAGACAACGCTAAACGTAGCCAAAGGATAACGGAGACCACCACCCACGCAATATAACTTTAACACGAAGGAACCTGAGGGCGCGTAGAATGGAAATACACTGATCCTATGAGAGTCCACAGCGCAGCCCATATCTGACATTAAGGTGACCCTCCCTACAAACAGGCTACATCGGCACAGTGGTGGCGGACTGTCATGGGAGGTGTGCACACCTCACACCATAACATCAGCGAGTGACATCACGCAAGGCTTCACACGCACATCAGAGCCGAGTAATCAGTTGATCACCAGAGGGGCCCAGGGAACAACTCATCAGCCCCGGTGGTGGAAAACAGATAAAAAAGGAACTTAAAGAGAACAGCGCAATGGCAAGCAGAGGGCCGAAAAGCCAATCAGCACAGGCGAGATTGGATAAATACGCCTATGAAAAAAATAACCCGCCAACAACAGAGGGACGTACACCACCGGGGAAACCACCGGAGGGAGACGGGGCCAAAAAAATAACGCTTGAAGACATGATGAAAGCTCTAGCAGAAGTACAAACCACAGTGGGAACAATTTCGACAGATGTCACCCTGCTGCGGGCAGACTTTCATAAAATGACAGAACGGATTAAGGAGGTCGAGAAAATCACAAAATCTCTTGTGGAGGACACCTCGGAATTACAAACGGCAATAGCACGTATTGAAACTGAAAATAAATTACTTAAAGAGAAGCTAGACGACCAAGAAGGGCGCTCCAGAAGAAATAATGTACGAATTCTGGTAATTCCGGAGTCCGAAGGCTCACCAACAATGGATCTCTATGTAGAGGAATTGATCAAGACCAGGCTGAAGCCCAAGCGATTGTCCCACTTCTTCTCGGTGGAGAGAGCACACAGAGTCCCTGGCGGCAAACCAAAACCAGGGGCAGCTCCAAGACCAGTCCTGGCCAGGTTATTTAACTTCAGGGACAGAGATGCGATCCTCCAGGCTGCAAGAATCGCGCCACCAATACGTGTACATAACTCCACAATTGCCTTCTTTCCGGATTACACAGCCGAAGTCTCCCGCCGACGGAAATGCTTCATGGTGTTGTATCTCTATCTAGGACCCTAATTCGATATTCCCGATTTATGCCCTTATATGGTTATAACAAATAATATCCTTATGAAGGCATAAGAATCATATCCATATTTAGTAATAGCCCATGCAGTCCAAATACGGCAAGGCTACTCCCCTAGACTCCTAGAAAGTACAACGCGTTCTTTAAACAAACCAAGCCTCCAGCAGCCCGAGAAATCCCCCTGCTTTTGTTTTGATTTGAACAAGACCTCCTGGAGTCCAGAAAGAACTGTTAGTTCTTAGTGACGTCTTATGTCCAACCTTACGTCAAACCCAGCACCTTTCAGGTATAAATATACCAACGTTGCCTTAAGCAAACAGACGGTGGTTTGGATCAGAGCGGCTATCTACTTGCCCGAGAGCCCAGCTGATACGAGAGCCCAAGGAAGCCGCCCCTCCCTTTTGACGCACTGAGAAAGACGCTGTCTTTTTCTCCAGCCGAGAAAATCCAGCTCCGGTGTTCCCAGTCACCCTTGCGGGTTGCTGGGATATCGAGTCCTGAGAGAGAGATACCAGACTTCCTACATTCTATTACCAAGGTATGGAGCTGACTAAACCCTTAAGAGAATTCTTGATTCAGATTCTTGGCAAAAACCAACTTAACTTTAACTGCTACTTACTTACTCCTTCCCACGTATTAGGATTATGTCAGGTACACCGGGGTAGGCGTATTTAGAAGCACCAGTTGAGTACGTTAGTCAATGTTTTTATGTATGTATATATTTTATCCATTTTAAAGTATCATATGGCTAAGAAACCATATCAATCCTTTTACAGTATTATTTCTTAATACTACTTTTACTGTACGCACTTTACTTTATGATAAGTATTGCAATTGTGGCAATTCATTTCTCTTGCATGAGAAAGAAGACTGCTCAATAAATACCACCTTTTATTGAAAACGCCCTTCTCTCTATTTCTCTGCACTCTGGTGAAACTAAGTATGCACGATTGACTGAGTAAAATAGCTGTCTATTGTTTTTACACGACTCTAAAGATACACTCTTATTCTGAGGGAGCAAAGTTGTCATGTTTATGCGGTTGTCAGAAGCAAATCCCTTCTTGTCTAAATCCGGAGAGTTAACTCTTTCCTGAACATTCGAGAAAGTTTCTAGTGACCTCTGAGCTAGCTGGCGAAACTAATTAAGTCTAATATAGTCAGTAGAGACCTAGTCGACCTCAGTCCTACGTCTACACTACTGTTTATATTATTCCAATGCGCAGAGCCTATTGGGAATATAGGAACTACACTACAATGGAAGTCAAAAAAGCACTCAGAGCGAGGGAATTACAATACTCAATGTTATTCCCGGCAAGATTAAGAGTGGTGGCTGACAACAAGACATGGTTCTTTGACACGCCGGAAGCAGCGCATGATTGGCTGGAAGGTTGGAGACAAGTAGACGCACCTCGCCGCACGCATAGAAACCCTCGGAATCAACAGCAGGAGGACCACGCCGGATCGCAAGCTTCAAGACATGGAACACCAGAACGCTCCCCGGGAGCGGACTCAATGGACAATGGACAATGACCGGACTCTTGGACGAATAACTGCAGCATAAGTACCAGTTGACACAAACGATGAAGGCCGAGCTGCTTTCGGACACTGGCTTGGGGCAGGTCGAAGAAGGCAAGAGGGGCCGCTACCTCTACGGGACCTTTAACCCCAGCAGGCAAGTACTATGGGTTTGAATGGGGATGAGCACTCTGCTAAGTTGGGGGGGCGGGCGATTCTATGTCCGTTAAGCAGGGAGGCAGGGAGGCGGGAGGTAAGGGGATTGTTAGTTTTAGTTACTTTGGTTCTATGCATCGAAGCAGGAGGCAACGACAAAAACACACGGGCAATGACACGGAGGAATAGCCAACGTATGCTACAACTCTGGACACAATCACACAATCATGACCGACTTAAACATGGCACACAACTCGCAACCTGACACTCCTGGAGGTGGGACACCGGAGACGCCGGTGGCGCCCCTGCAGATACTTACGTGGAATGTGCGAGGACTAGGGGACAAAATCAAGAGGGGACTGGTACTACAGGCCATAAAGCGACTGAGCCCTGCATTGATCTTACTACAGGAAACCCACCTCACAGGGAGGGCATATCAGGCATTAGGCAGACGGGGTTACAGAATGGCGGTTCACGCTGAATTTACGTTGGGCTCAAGGGGGACAGGCATCCTAGTACGGAAGGCATTCCCCTTCATTGTCCTGCACACCAAAGTAGACGACCAGGGTCGATTCTTAGCTATCCAGGGGCAATGGGAAGGCAGGCTGCTAAATACAGTGTCTGTTTACATACCTCCAGTGCTACAATCAGTCGCCATACCTGCATTGGGGAAATTCCTCTTAGATCTACCGGCAGGAGACCTTATCATAGGGGGTGACTTTAACACAGAGGCAAATGAAACAGTGGACAGATTCCCTGTCCGACCCCACACGCCTGGACCCTCTCGGTTCCATGGATTCCTAGAGGCTATGGGACTGACAGATGTGTGGAGACAAATGCACCCCACCACGCAGCAATACACCTATTATTCCACGACACACAATAGTCTATCACAGATCGACTATTTCCTGACACTAGGTACTGGATCCCTAACCATTGACAGAGTAGATATTCAACCCAGGGGAATATCAGACCACTCCCCGATACTCCTAACTCTCTCATGTCAAGAGAAGTCTCGCAAGAGAATATATCCAATACACCCTGGATACCTTAAGATCCCTAAAATTAGGAAAGAACCAAGAAAAGCGACACAGTATTACTTTGAAGAAAACGCGGCATCGGTGGCATCTCCCTCAATCCTTTGGGAAGCATATAAGACAGTACTGCGAGGGCAAGCCATAACATCTATCACGGGACATAAGAGATCACGACAACAAGAACTGACAGAGCTAGAACTAGAGCTGCACACGACAAATACAGCTCACATGGGAGACCCTACACCAGATTCACTACATGCCCTGCAATTATGCCAACAGCGACATGGGGGCCATCTAAAGCGAAGGACTAATGACACCATTGCAGCAACCACACACAGGATATACGATGTGGGAGACAAGGCAGGAAAGATGCTAGCCTGGCTAGACAAGAAGAGGGGAAGCTCCAAAGGCATACTACAGCTTCACGCTCCAGACGGGACACTTAAGTCGCGCCTGGAGGATATAGTCAACGCTTTAGCAGAATACTTCAGAAGGGTATATACCCCTGATAGGGCAGTGACGAAGGAGGAAGCAATAGATGCCCTCAGCCATATCTCAATCAGCACCCTTACGCCGGAAGCGGCAGAAGAGCTGGAAGCAGACCTCACTGCCGAGGAAATACAACTAGCCATCAATGCAGTGCAATCTGGAAAAACACTGGGCCCCAACGGGATCCCCATTGAATGGTACAAGTTAATGTCTGATACGCTCAGCACACCACTATTAGCAATGTATATGGATAGTTTAGAGCATGCTGAACTCCCACTAGACCAAAGAACCGCGACAATTGTAGCAATGCCGAAACCCGGAAAACCACAGATGGACTGTACCTCTTACCGCCCAATATCTCTCCTGAATGCAGAAGTGAAAATACTAGCAAAACTTCTGGCTACTAGACTGATGTCCCACCTCCCGCAATTGATACATCCAGACCAGTCGGGCTTTATGCCCAACAGAAACACCGCTTTAAACCTTAGACGAGTCCATGGTGTGTTGGCGAGAGCGTCGCAGTTGTCGGGGTCCGCAGTGATACTATCATTGGACGCAAGAATGGCGTTCGACATGGTGGAATGGTAGTATCTCTTCGCGGAATTATCACATATGGGGTTTGGCCCCAAATTCATAGCATGGATACAACTCCTATATACTAACCCGAACACACATGTCACGGCAAATGGTCACATATCATATGCATTTCCATTGGCAAGGGGGACTCGTCAGGGATGTCCACTGTCACCTTTATTGTTTGTAATGGTATTGGAACTGCTAGCGACCTTAATTAGAGCTACCCCGCTCCTGAAAGGAATCAGCTGGGGAGAGGGATGGGAGGATCGAGTTTCGCTGTACGCAGACGACATGTTGGTCTACCTGACAGAACCGGAATGTGGAATACCGGAACTCCTCGCTCTATGTGATACCCACGGGGCAGCGTCAGGATACACATTAAACTGGGCGAAATCAATGATTTACGTCCTGAAAGGGCCTGAGCCAGTCCTCCCCACTGATTGCCAACTAATGGTAGCAGTGGATTCCTTTAAATATCTGGGCATATATATCACAAGGACCCCATCTGAATTCTTTGAAAAGATTTTGAAGACCCCACTAGATTGTCTGCGGCACGATGTGAAACATTGGGCAACTCTACCCTTGACGCTGCTGGGGAGAGCAGCACTATATAAAATGATGGCATTACCGAGATTTCTGTATGCGCTTGACAACACACCATACCCAGTGTCGCCGCGCTATTTTCAACAAGTGTCAGCCATGGTATCCAGCCTACTATGGGGAGAACGCCCTGCACGTATAGCACAAGTCAAGCTGAACAGAAACTGGTACGGGGGAATTGCACTGCCAAACCTGCAAATGTATTACTGGGCAACGCAACTTAAGACTATCAACCACTGGTTACATGCGCCCCAGGATGATCCAGCATATAGGGCCGATAGAGCTCAATTGGGTACGCACAGTTTGCTGGCGGTGCTCTATCACAGAGGAATGACAATGAAGCTTGTGAGACCCACACAGCATTCAGTGGCGATATGGTACGCAGCGCAGTCTAAACTAAAATGGAAAGGAGTACTCACTAAACTTACCCCATGATGGGATACCAAGGCACTGGGTCAGTTAAGACGTAGCAGGGGCTTTACGCAGTGGGACAATATCGGCATATCAACAGTGGGGGATCTGTGGGAAAAAGGGACTGTGATTTCGTTCCCTCAACTCCAGCAACAATATAACCTAGGCCCAAACGAAACGTACAGATATGTACAAATTAGACGTGCATTATTGCCAGCCATACCAGCTGGCACCGAGATCCCTGAAGCCTCCCCGCTGGAAGACCGGCTGCTCACAGACTATATGCAGCACAGCGCCACATCACTCACATATCGCAAATTGATCAACAACCTGCCTGACCCCACAGCAACACTGCGAGACAGGTGGGTGGATGACGTGGGCGACTTGGACGACTCAGAGTGGAATGAGGCGCTGGCATCCCCGAAAGAGGTGGGAATTTCGGCGAGGTTCCGTTTAGTGCAGCTTAAAATCCTGCATCGCATGTATTATACCAGAACCACATTACAAAAGCTCAAACGGACGCAGTATCCTTACTGTCTACGTGGGTGTGGGGCGGAAGGAACATTTCTACACACCATTTGGGATTGCCCAAGTATAATAGAATACTGGAGACAGGTAATGCGTATTATCTCACAAACACTGGAAGTTTCTATTCCACCTGAACCTCGTAAGTGTCTACTGAATGTGTGGGACCCGAATGATCTCTCACGACATGGTCAACTCTGGGGCACGATAGGCATTATGGTTGCCAAGAGAGATATAGCACAGAAATGGGGGGCGGCGGAGCTACCTGTATTGATGCACTGGAGTAGAAATATGGATATGTTGATGATGACTGAAAGAGCGGTGTATACGAGCAGGGCTTGTGCACGTAAATGGAATAAGATATGGATGCCGTGGAATGTATATAGGGGGAGCCTTTGTGACCCATTACCTGAAGATGACATAACTAGTTCTGACGAAGATGGCGAGGAAGGCTGAGTCGGATTAACTGGAAATCATCAGTAATAGTAGCAGGAATTAACTACAGTACATGATGAAAACATGTTGTGCCGCCTCCGGTAAAGTCAGTGTGTCAAAGAACGTGAATGAATGTATGATTGAACTATATAACGATGCACAATTTGTCAAAACTGCCAATGTTCATGTTTGGTTGCTCTTCAAAATAACCTATAAAAATGTTTTGTTTTTTTTTTAAATAGAGGCGGTAGACGCAAAAAGTCAGGGATAACCATGCCAAGAAATGCTAGGTCTTACACTGACTATATGGGAGATTATCCCTAAAGCCCCGCAAATGTAAAGTTTGGGAGGCCAGGAGGGTGTTACGTTCTGTAGGTTTTTGATGTAAGTCAGTACCAAGAGTCCCATCTTCGACAAGTATCATGAGGTCCAAGAAGAGAGAGAAGTATTAATGTAACTGTGTGTGATAATGTAAGTGGGCATGAGAGTTATTAGGCCAGGTCATGAAATGTGTCAATTCAGTTGTATCACCTCTCCAGATTAGCCGACATTATCTATATACCTTTTCCATAACCAAATATGTTTATACAAGGGTTTGTCTTTGTGTAAAATGGTCTGATTTTCCACATGATCAACATACGTAATGACGAAATTGGAGGTGAAACAAGCGCTCATGGAAACACCTTTGCATTGCAGGTAAACATTGTTCTCAAACTGAAAAAGGTTTTGTGCCAGGAAAATATCCATATGGGCCCTGAGGAAAGAGGTCAGGACCCGATGTGGAAAATGTCTGGTGTCTGACAAGGAGGTAATTATGTCAAGACCTTCCAATTGTTGGATATTTGTTTAAAGGATTTAATATCCAGACCAACATAAGATCTTGTGAGCGGTCAAAGTTGAGATTTTCAATTTGATTAATCAAATACATGTTGTCTCTATGTAAGTTTTGGTTTGGGGGACTAGCAGCCTGATTCATGAAGCGAAATAGCGCCCGCAATGGCTGCGAAAATGCAATTGCGGGTGCAAAATATGGAATTGGCATTCAAGAACAAAATAGCGAATTCGCAAACACAGAATAGCGATTATAATAGCGATTACGCTATAATAGTCGCAGAGTCCCGGTAGTCGAGCATTAGCGATACGGAAATAGCGACCAACCACGGAATCTGCGAAATGAATAGCGAAACGCAATATATTCTCTATCGGCATTCATGAAAAATATACAATAGCGGAAAACCCCAAAATCGCACTTTTGCGCGGCGCAAATTAAGGACAACTCAAAGCAGGTGGTAACCATAAAAGCCATGATTAAGAAAAATTTGAAAAACAGTTGGCCAATCACCAACAGGTCCAGGCCTGACCAATCACACATAAGGACATTCAGCAGCAGCATTAGGCGTTCCACAATGCCAGGAATGTACATGGTGGTGAGGTGGCGAAGGCTACAGCGAGCAGCACGGAGGAGACGCATGAGGCAGGAAAGGATTTACCGGCAGCGGGTCACCTTGCTGGGCCAAACCAGAGAACAGATGTATGCTAAATACAGGCTGAATGGGGAAATGATCATCTGGCTGATACATGAACTTGACCCCCTCATGCAGCACCCAACAAGGCGAAACAATTCGGTGCCTACACATGTGCAGGTATTGTGCAGCCTGCACCTCCTGGCCTCCGGCAGTTTCCAGGGCATAGTAGCGGCTGCTGGGGGGATATCCCAGCCCACCATGTCACGCTGCCTCCACACTTTCGTTGACGCCATGCTCACCCAGCTCCACCGCCACATCACATTTCCCACGAGCCAACAGGAATTGGACCTGACAAAACTTCAATTTTACAATGTAGCCCATTTTCCCCATGTCCTCGGCTGCATAGACTGTACCCACGTCGCCATCTGCCCACCAGCTGCCACGGAGTATATGTACGCAACAGGAAGTCCTACCACTCCCTCAACATACAGATGGTCTGCAATGCCAAGACCATCATCACTGACATTGTCGCCCAGTACCCAGGGAGTACCCATGACTCCTTTATCTTCAGGCACAGCGGACTCCACACACGACTGCTCAGGGGAGAGTTTGGGGAAGGACACCTACTTGGTAAGTACACTTTGTCGACAATGTCACATTGCAATGAAGTCACTGCGCTGCACAGGCAATCAACATCTGCTCCTCTCATTCAGGTGACAGTGGCTACGCCCTACGGGAATACCTCCTGACCCCTTACCTCAACCCTGCCACACCTCAGCAACGGCGCTACAATGTTGCGCACATCCGGACAAGGAACTGTATAGAAAGGACATTTGGCCTGCTCAAGAGCAGGTTCCGTATACTGCACAAGACAGGTGGGGCCATGTATTACAGTCCTGCTGCCTGCTGCCGCATTGTGGCTGTCTGTGCAATGCTTCATAACATTGCAACCAAGCGCCGGATACCTGTTGAGATCTCAGGCAGTGAATCAGAAGGGGACGACCGGCCACCAGCACATGCGCACCATGCACGCGGGGAGAACCCAGCTGAAGGCCACAGACGTCGCAACCACATCACAGCGAACAATTTCTAGCCCACCCTCTTCCCCCACCCCACATATCACAATTGCATGCAAAATGTAATGATTACACAAGGCTAATGTGTGCAGCAAAATAAATATATGTGTTTCATTCACAAGAAAAAGGTAATCAGTACAACTATTTACAACCAACAGTATTCCTTCATACTGCAGTGTGAAAGTACATGGCAGGCTTATAGTCAGCCTGTGCCAGTGTTTTTCGGACAGAGTCAAGTGCGCCTCCTGCGCGTTATGCCCAGCCGCCTCTGAGGCTCATCCTCCTCCGGGGCACCTGTACCAGGCGTTGCCCTGGTGCTGCGCCTAAGTGGCGGGACTAGTGTTGCAGATTGGCTGCTGACGCTTGAAGCCCCCTCACTGCCATCATCACCCCCTACAGTGGCAGGTAGAGCTGGAGGGTGTAGTGCCGTTACCGCGGTGGTTAGGTGCTCCAGGACCCTGGTGATGTCCTCACAGCACTGAACTAGTTGGTGCTGCTGTGTGAGTGACCGGCGCGACAACTGTGAGGTGGCATTTGCAGCCACATAATTTGACCTGCTGTAGGAGGCCAGCCGGCTCATGAGCTGGTGGTGGCGCCGGCTTGCTGGCCTGCGCTGCTTGCTCATCGCAGCAGTGTTTGCCTCCATGGCTGCAGTCATGCGGCCCATGGCCGCCGTCATGCGGTCCATGCGGTCTCCCACTCCCGCCACATTGCGCCCAATTTTGTGCAGCTGGAGCTGTATGGCACCTTGCTGCTGTGACTGGCGCTGATGGATCCTGAGCATGCGTCTCTCTACGCTCAAACAGGCATGGCGCTGTCCATTGCCCCTCCTACTGATTGGAGCTGTGGTGTGACGGCGAGTACTCCCACGCCTGCTCTGCTGGCCTGTCACAGTGGCTGGCCGCTGTGTTGCCGCTGTCGCAGGCCCAGATGACGTAGCACCAGCTGCAGGTGGTGTCACAGCAGGCGTTGCTGGTGCGGCAGGGACTGGAGGCACATTAGTGGGGTGCCTGGCTCTGGCTGCGGGTGGGACGGCAGATGCAGAGGCCACAACGGTGGGGGGCCTGGCTCTGGCTGCGGGTGGGACGGCAGATGCAGAGGCCACAACGGTGGGGGGCCTGGCTTTGGCTGCGGGTGGGACGGCAGATGCAGGGGCCACAACGGTGGGGGGCCTGGCTGCTGGTGTTGTTGCAGCGGCAGGGGCTGGTGCCTGGGTTTCCGGTTGAGAATCCTCCTCCTGGGCCTCCTCATCTATCTGCAGCCTCTCGCTGTCACTGCTTTCTGCGCCACCTGTGAGGGTAAGTAGATACTCATTAGTTGCATGTCACTGTCAGACGTGCTGATGTTACATGCATGCTGGGTGACATTCCCTGGATGGCTGTGGATTTGCGTACTTTGGAACCTGTCTGGCTGCATTGTGGTATACTACATTGTGGACATACTACATCTCCCACAATGCTTCAGGGCATTTCCTGATGTGCAACAAAGGCATGACTAAGGGCCATTATGTGAGCCTATTTGGTCAGGGACGGTCATAGGGGACAGGGTCGCAGTCGCATGCCACTTACCTTGGGTGTCTTGGGTGGGGCGGGAGGAGTCCAGAGGTGTGACGCCAATGCACGCCTCCCTCTCAAGGGTGTTCTCGACCTGGTCCTCCAAGGGTGTGTTGGGAGGGACTGTAGGTCCGCCACCTCCAGTGCCCGATGCATCTCCAAGGCGCTCCGCCACCCTCTCCTTGGCACGACCTCGGAGGTCATACCATCGCTTCTTGAGCTCCTCCAATGACCTATCGGCCACACCCACTGAGTTCACACTGGAGGCTATTCCCAGCCAGATCCTCCGTTTGTCTTGCTCTGGGACCTTCCTCGAGTTGATCCCGAAGAGTCTGTCGTGGTTGGCCACCACCCCTTCGATCAGATTCTCGAGCTCCTGCTCTGAGAACTTCAGTTTCCTCCTACGCCCTGCGCTGTTGCTGGGGCCAGGAACAGGTTCCTCAGACATGGCAGCAGTTTGGTTGTAAAGTCGCTATCACTAGTTTAGCTGCTGCTTTCCGACTTGCTCCCTCGAGGTTTGCCTCACTGTGGTGTTTGGGGGTGGGAACTGCCTGCTTCCTGGTTGTGATGTCATCACTGTGCTCGAAAAGCGACTTCCCGTTTTCCCGATCGCGCGAGATTGCGACTCGCATTCCCGGACGCACGAGATTGCGACTCGCATTCCCGATCGCACGAGATTGCGACTCGCATTCCCGACGCAGGTAGCCGGAAATAGCAATTATTCTGCGATTTTAGTTAGTCGCTAACGGATTTAGCGCCCGCGTGCGAGTCGCTTTTTTTTCCCCGTAATGTACATGAATGCCGTTTTGCGTGTCCTCAGTAGCGAGTCGCTATTAATCGCTATTAGGGCCACGCAAAACGGCCCGTACATGAATCAGGCTGTAGGTCCCTAAAAAAAGGTCTATATGTTTGCAAATAGGTTCAAGAACAGATCCACTACCAGAGTCTCTTTGGGAGACTCATGGCATTAACAACATCAACAAAATCCCCATATTGCTAAGATAATCAAAACATCTGACTATACCAGACACATAACATCTGCCAAACTAAGTGAGTGCCATTCATCAAAGGTATTCAAATCAAACATAGTAGCAGAACATATCATTATCCATTTGGACTTACGTCTGTTGAGCACATTTTGTATATTGCCTCCTTGGGGGGAGGGACATTGACATGGTCATTTACCTGCAATATAAATGATGACTCCCAGTGTGACATCGTAATAAAGTGTGTCACCAAAGGAGCAGTCATGACCGGTCGCCAGATTCTGCTCTTATGTTGAATTAGCCAGTCTTTCACCTTTTGGGTGGATTGTCCGGTGTAAATAAGATTACAAGGACATGTGATTCCATATACAAAATTAGTGGAGTTGCAATTGGTAAAATCAGTTCGGGTGTGTGTGACAGTACCACATGTGAATGTTTTAGCATCAATGGGTTGACTGTAGACAGAGGAATTATGGCATCTGTAATCAGACCACCTGGAATATTGCACCGTGGATTAGCACATTTTGCGGCATTTTCGCGGCACTTGATTTTGCTATTCTGCAATTCCCCCCATAAGCTCTTTCCATGCTAGGTTGTTGAGCTAGTTGCAATGAAGGAAGCTAGGGGGTGTGCACGTGTTAACTTGCATGACGTGTACTTCTCATGAACATCATTCCTGTCATGCTACTGACACTTCGGCACTTGTGTGCACATTATTCAAGGCGCGCTCGCTGGTACAAAAATCATGCGAGATCGCATTGGGTGGTGTGGATGAGACTTTCTACTCCGACTGGCCTCCCGCGTAGAAAAATTATGTGAAAAGAATAGTAAAAATCCAAACTACAAAAAGTTGCTAAATATTGTAATTTAGATTCATGCAAGATTTAGTTTGCATAAACATATCTTCCTGGCTGGAAACACCCCCCCCTCCCCCCCCCCCCCCCCCCCCCCGCATCCAGGAGCACATTGTCTGGGCTCGTAGGCTGGTCGTAGTTTCTGAATCACATCTGCCCAGCTTAGGCCCAGGAGGGTGGACTCAATATAGGAATTTCAGGATAATCACTCTGACACTAAACTGTTTGGATTTATTATGTCTACATTTATTGTGTGGATACACAAAAAAAATCTGACATGGATCGTGGCTGCTGGTTGGACAACTCTGCCTTTCAGTTTCCTTCATGCTGTTGGCTGTCACCTCGGCTACTCGCTTCCTACATGATTCGTATCTGCCTTTACATACCCAGCATGCACTAGGGCTGCATACGGTTGCTGCCTCCACCTTGACCAAACACAAACCCCTGAACTGCAGCTGTGCTAAAAACCTGTTGTAACGAGCAGGTCTACCCGGGCGGCGTGAGCCCGGCCCTGGGCTAGGAGCCAGCATCCATCCTGCCATGGTGAAGGGAGAGTTGGCAGTAACTTGGCTGCCTCCAGCACTGGCAGCGGGGGTGCTGACTCACAGGAAGGCTCACAGTTCAGTGTGCTGTGTAGAGGGCTCTTGAATGGAATCAACAGCACGTGTGTATGCGCCGTGCAGGCCCGGACCGTATGAGAGCTGCCAAGCCCTTTAACAGTCTTCAGGGCGCACTGCCGCCTGAAGCCAAGAAGGGTTCCGCATCTCTGCAGCAATGTTAACCGAGACTGAGGGGCCTTCATAGTGATGCAGCAGCAGAAAATGCCTCGACTGTGTGCGTGCAATGGAGTGTTCATATTTGTAACAGTATGCAAAGGTCTCATGCCGTTGCATTCATTAGAATTCGCAGGGACTTTTGTAAAAAAACGCTGTTTACAAAACTGTCAAATTCACTATTATTCTGCAAATCGCAAAACTGCGTAATCCTGAAAGGGTCTGTCTAACAGTTAAGGATAAGTGTTGATGACCTTGTTTCCAACCATGTGCAAAAACAACAATTGATGGACAGAATGCAGAACAATGTCATACATTGACCCCAGTAAAGAGATCTGGGCCTAAATCCATCGTTTTTTTGCACTCCACACCACCCCAGGTCAGACATGGCTATATGCAAATCAGTCTGACCCTGTGCCTCATGGGAACAGTCCAGTCCGAACTACCAAGCCATTACTTTCCTGGACCGGAATCAAGCATCCAAGGACCGGTTTCTGGCTATCAGCCTTCATCAGCCTGGATAGCTTGACTCCAGTGGTGTGGAGAGCATGGGACTCACGTCTGAGCATACCCAGCCCACTCGGGCTGACAAATGCAAAAACAACAATTGATGGACAGAATGCAGAACAATGTCATACATTCACCCCAGTAAAGAGATCTGGGCCTAAATCCATCGTTTTTTAGCACTGTTGTTTTTGCGCTTGTTTCCAACCATGACAGCAGTACACTGCTGGGCTAAGCCAATCAAGTAACTTAACTGCCTTCCAGGTGGGAAAGCCACTTCCTATGAGCATCAGGCCATTTCCAGCATCTAGTTGCATTCCAGGGGACCCATGTACTCCTGGAGTAAAATACATTTAAGAAATAAAATATAAAGAAGTGTAAAATAAATTTTAGGGAACTGCAGATAAGTGAACTGTAAGCTCTCCCTCTCAAACTTCAAGGAGAAAGCCCATCAAGAACATGAATAACAGGAACTGGAGGTACATGCTTGGCCTTGAAGAAGAGACTGTATTTATTCAGTATCTAGTGATGGATACGGAATCAATCCATTCCTTTTTAGGTTTACTGAAAAGCCTTTGTGGATCAGGCCACATTCCTGTGTAAGGTGTGCCCCCTGAATATCAACACCAGAATATCGATGAGATCTATACCTAACTACACATTTTGTACCTTGGTGGTAGATGTTTCTTCAAGGTACATATAGGTGGAGTTGGGAATAGTAAATCTATACTTCCCTGTATACACTTACAATATGTTGTTCCTTGATATTCTGTCCTCGATGCTCTTGTACCACAATATTCTGAAGAGTCTATATTCAGTAGTACAGCTTTGTGTAAAATATGCCCTACTCTCTTGAAGCTGTTGATCGAGAAAGCTTGATCAGACACAGTGCAGGATGAGAATGATGCCCTTTTGGGTTTATGGCACACTTTGGTGACCCTGCTGTTCTAGTATGAGTGTATTGAAGGGAGTTTTCAGTTTATAGCCAAACATGTAAACAGGGCGGAGGTGGGCACCTTTTGTAAGAAAATGCCTGGCAGGGCAAAACTGAGGGAGTACATGTAGGTTTAACATGCCTTAGGAGCCCTCCCACAGTGCTGAATGCTAAAGGAGTAAAAGATTGACTTCTTGACAACCAACCTATCTACTGCTCACCCGTGCAAACCATCCCAAAAAGGCTTTACTGTCCCAGAAGTGGCGGGGGAGTCAGAAATGAATATGCACAATCACTATCAAGTTAAGAGTTAATCTACAGGAATTTTCAGGAGAAGTTAATTTTAAAAACAGAGTTTTCATTGCTTAAAACTGTTATTGAGCTTCACAGGGATTACAAGGGCTGACTGGGCGTTTTGTGGATGCAGAATATTTGTCAAAAAGTGGAAGATGCCCAGTCCTGTCAGTCCTATTTGGAGCATATAGAAATCTATATATTCGAAATAGGGCTGATGTTTTACCTATTTCAAATTCTACAGCAAGCTGGCTCTAATCATGGGTAAGTACATAAAGGTCAGGGGCGTTTCCATGCACCTGGCTTTTATGGACTTATCGAGTGCTTTCGATACGGTGTGTAGGGGGAAATTGTGGCTTTTGATGGAGCATATGGGGTTTGAAGGATCATTGGTCACATTGTTGTGTAGGTTACATGCTGCTTCTTCTGTGACCATCCGATATGGCCCTGGGGGTGAAAAAACAGGATCTATTCCATCAACTGAAGGCGTCCGCCAGGGCTGTATTTTGGCCCCATTTTTGTTTTTAGTTTACACAAATGGCTTAGAAATTTTTTTATTGGAAAAAGGCTTGGACTTTCCTAAGATAAACGGCAAACATATACTCTTACTGTCCTACGCCGACGACACTGTGTTAATGACTCTAACTGCAAATAGTATGCAAATATGCTTGAATGCTTTTAATGAATTTATGCTGGGACTAGATTTAAGAATTAACTTTACAAAATCATTCACAATGGTCTGTGGATCAAACAGGACCAAAACCCGTAAATTTGTTGTGGATAATATGGTTATTGAAAAAGTTCCAAATTTTAACTATCCAGGAAATCTTTTTAATAAGACCTTGAATTGGGACCCTCTAATAACAACCTGGGTTCAAAAGACAACTAGATCGATAGAGGCCCTTTTCCGTTTTGCAAGGAAATTAGGTCAAAAACCTATTGCTGAATTAAAGATATTGTATACATCTAAATGTTTACCAGTTGCGACCTATGGAGCAGGGGTATGGGGATACCACAAAAGCACGCAAATACAAATTATGGAGAATACGTTTTTAAAACGCTTTTTATCAGTTCCAAATAGTGCTCCCAATACTTTCTGTCATTCTGAGGTGGACCAAGACTTCGTGAGTGACAGTATTCATGTGTCCCCACTGCTCTTATGGGGGAAAATTTGGTCCTCAGAAGATTTGTTGTTCTCAAAAGAAATCCTAAAAGATTGTGCAAACTTGGATAATGCCATGCAGATTCCATGGCTGCGTTATGTAAAGGAAACCTTTTTTAAAATTGGTCTCGGCAACTTTTATGATAACCCAGACTGCATATGTGGTGGACTAGCGCGAACGTACTGCGCTTTTAAACGCGATAATTTTTAATTCTGGCACTTAGGGCCTTTAATATTACTTTTGAGACCTGCGCTAATTGGGGTTTGTGTTAGGACATACTCGCATTTAAAATAACCTAATTGCACCGCTGTTTAGCGGGCTGTTAGTTGGTACCTTGGGGTGGGAGCCATCTTGGGGGAGGAAGTGCCGGGTCTGGACGCCATCTTTGTCTGCAGGCTAGTTGCTGCCTGACGCCCTCGCACGCTCGGGCGCTACTTAAACCTGTCATATGCAAGCGCGCAGCGCACGCGCGCAGCGGGAGCGCCATGGGCACGCCGGAGGCGAGCCCATCTGTGCCCATCCGTGATCAAACGGCACCCGGGGCCACGACCCCATGTCCGCGTCTTACCTATAACAGAGGTGAGTTGTGGGAAGCTAATTTAGGCAAGATACCTCTCAGTCAGGGGTGCGTGGCCATACTCTACCAGGAAGGACTACTGAAAGCATCTAGGACAAATCCAGGTCGGAATAACGTGTACAAGGTTCGCGGGTTGAACTACGGCCTCCTTAACACTCGTTCCCTTCAGCGACACAATTTGGAGGTCTTTACTCTACTGGAGGACGAAGAACTGGATATATTAGGAGTAACAGAAACGTGGTTAGAGGACTCCTCGATGCCAGATCTTGTAGCTCCTGTACCAGCTCACTTCTCGGCGCTGTACCATAATAGAGCGGATGCTAAGAGAGGGGCGAAAGACTTTTGGCCGAAAGTATGGGCGGTGCTGAGGTGCTGGGCGTTAAGTTGAAGCTGGGGACAGACTGTATGATCATTCTTTTAGTCTATCGCCCCCCGTGGGAATCGCCGGACTTCTCAGATTTGTTCCTGAGACTGGTCCAGGATGTACGCTCAAGGTATGATAAGGTGGTCATCATGGGTGATTTCAATTATCATTGGGAAAAAGTCCCGAAAGAAGGACAAGCTTTTCAGATTGATGAGGCATTGACATCACTGGATTTTGTCCAACAAGTGAGGGGCCCGACACATGTCAAGGGTCATACCCCTGACTTGGTCTGGATGACAACTCCAGCGCAGGGCTCGGTAGTTGTCCAGCCGTGCGTATGGTCCGATCACCATTTGGTGAGGGGCGAGATCCTGTTGGATGAACTAAAAACGAAATCCGGGGAAGGGTGGAAGGCGGTAAGAAAGTGGAAAAACATCAACGGAGACAAAATGGTAGATTATCTCCTAACTTATCCACCATCTAACAACCGGGAAGAGAATTCAGATGTCCTCTGTAAGGAATTATTAGATAAACTCAGGAAGGCTACGGATTGTGTGGCACCAATACGTAGGATGAACTTAGTGGACAGAGGATCCGGGGCCCCATGGTATAACGAATCACTTAGGGAGAAGAAACGGGGGTTATGGAAAGTGGAAAGAGCTTGGCGGAAGGACTATAACTCCAACTCCCGGAGCCGGTATACACAGGCACTCGCTAGCTACAAGCAGGCGATCATAGCTAGGAAAGCCGAGTTCTTTGAGGAGAGGGTTGTAACTGCTAGGAACCCCCAGAAAGAAATCTTCAGAGTCCTTACGGAACTTAGGAAAACTAAGGAACAGACTATGGAGTTCATGCAGGAGGACTGCCAAAAATTTCAAGATTTCTTTACTAGCAAGATAACGGACCTTATATCCGACATTGTAGCGACCCCCACGATTGACTGCCCTCCACAGACTATTCCTGCTAGAATGCCAGTGACCACCCCATTAACTGCCCTACCCTTGATTACGAAGGAGAGGTTGACATTTCTTATGGGGCGGGTCAAGTCGGGCTCCCAGGCCCACCGGAAGTGTTCAAACTAGCATTGCCTGGTATAGAAGAAGACGTGTTGAGCCTTCTGAATACATCTCTACAAACAGGACAAGTCCCGTCATCCTTTAAGGAGGCCCGGCTGATTCCCCTGTTGAAAAAAACGGGGGCGGATGTGAAATGTCTGAAAAATTTCATGCCAATTTCTCAGCTACCGTTCCTGGCGAAGGTGGTAGAGCAACATGTACTTACCATTTTGTCGGAACATTTGGAGAGGAACGTCCTGCTTGAGCCGAACCAGGCTGGGTTCCGTGCGAATCACAGCACGGAGCTTGTTATGTTGTCTATTTTGGATGAATTGAGGAACAGTGTCAGGATGGGCTTCGCAGGATTCAGCTGTAGTAGAATAAAGGACCATCTCCTGACATCACCAAGTACCCTGACATGGGGTTCCCCCCCAGGGTCTTCGAGTTATCAAGCGAGGGACACCAGGTAGGGGAGGGGTCAGCAGGGACAAAGGCTCTGAAAAGACATAAACACAACCATGAGATACTAGAACACAAACTACTCTCATCAATTCTCGCTAGAACACATGATATCAATAATACCTGCGCATCCTCTGCATTTGCCTCTAATAAAACATCATAGACCCCCTGTACACCATCTGATGAGGAAAGCAGATTACAGTGTAAGTATATCGTCAATCATTTGCATGTGCCCAAATATTACTGCTTGTATCACATTTCCCTACCCTGCTAGTGGATCCTCTGACCCTTACAGGACGCATGCATCAACAGGAACAGTGGAAAGGGAAGACAGCAAACCAAGGTAGGAAAGCACCCAGCCGGAAAGCTTCCAAATCGTAGTTCTTGTTCCCCCCTGGCTAATAAATGAAATAAATGATCAGTCTCAAAGGAAGCTGAAGAAAAGCGCTGTTAATCTCACAGCTAAAAGAAGTAGGTCTGAATCACAAAGGAATCTCCTTTAATGATGGTAGCCTGCAGTTGCGACCACTGCCAGACTCCGCCTCATAGTACAACCTGAATAAGCTCCAAAAATACAGACGTGTTACGCTGCAGCCGCACGCAGTAACCTGCTGTAATGTCCTCTAGAAAATAATCCCCAAGAGTAATAATCAGACGGCGTTACGCTGTCTCCTCAACCCGCAGTAACCCGCTGAACAGTCAATCACAACACGATGAAATTCCTTACACAAATACGGCGTTACGCGGCTGACTGCTCGCAGTAACCCGCTGTGTACACTAGGAACCAACTGCAATCCGCAGGTGGCACGCCAAACAGCAAGGAGGAAGCAGGGGAGAGGGGGAGCACTCGAACGAGCACCACACCGTTACTCACGGTGAACCGGCGAATCTCTGTTTCTGCCTCCAAAGCTCCCCGCTCACTCTCCTCGGACTCCAGGAAAACCTCGCCACTCCGACGAGGAAACAAACAGGAAGAATTACGCGCAACCTCGCGCGCGCCCTGACTTGTTTTAAGAGCTTTCTGTCAGTGCACCGGCATCATGGGATATGTAGTTCCATGCCGACTCGCGCTGAACAGGGACTGCAATCCTGACAAACAGGGCAGACAAGAAAACTCCAGGTGCCCTGGTGCTGTTGGACCTCTCTGCGGCATTTGACACCGTTTGTCATAAACAACTATTGTCGCGGTTGAGGGATTGCGGCATTCAGGGCACAGCACATGCCTGGCTCTCCTCATTCCTCCAGGGGAGGACACAGAGATTGCAGCTTGGTGATCTGCTCTCCACCACAACATCGATCACCTGTGGGGTGCCGCAAGGGTCTGCCCTGTCACCCCTTTTATTCAATATCTACCTGCAGCCTCTGATTCTGCTGCTTAACCGGATGGACTGTCAGGTGTACAACAATGCGGATGACACCCAGATCATCATCCAATTGGATTATGGTCTGGGTGCTTTCGCAAGATTACAAAACATTCTGAAGTGCGCAGCCAACTGGATGTCCATGAATTCCTTAAAGATCAATCCTGATAAGACCGAGGTGTTGCCAATTACCATCGCTGGCAACCCATGGAATGATCAATTCTGGCCAAGAGAACTAGGGTCACCCCCGTAACCTGCGGCCGTTGTTAAAAGCTTGGGCATCCATGTGGATGGCAAGTTGTCCATGCAGAAGCAAGTTACGGCTGTTGTGGGCACTTGTGTCGGCCTTCTTCGACAACTTAGGAACATTTCCTCGTTGCTGTCCTTTTCCACCCTGAGGCGTGCGGTCTCTGCCACGATCCTAGCCAGATTGGATTATGGTAACTCGTTATACATAGGGCTGCCGCAAAAACTCTTGGACAAGTTGCAGGTTGTCATGAATGACGCTGCAAGACTTATCTTTAAAAAGCCGAGTAACACACATGCATCCCCCCTCATGCGAGAACTGCATTGGTTGCAAGTTAAGCAGAGGGTAATGTTTAAAGGGTTGTGCATTGCGCACAAAGCCCTGTATGGAAGGGCGCCAAGCTATATGAAATCCCGCCTGATTCCTTTTAGGCCGGGTAGGGCGCTACGATCTGCAGAAGCTACCCTCCTCACTCAACCACGCTGTAGACTGGCCACCGTGGGTGGTCGCGCCTTCTCCTTTACTCTTCCAGCATTCTGGAATAAGTTGCCAATGGAACTGCGGAAGGAAACCAACCTGTTGTCCTTCCAGAAGAAATTAAAAACAGTTCTCTTTCAGCAAGCGTGGGGTGGCCTGTAATTTATGACCAGCTGCTTTCTGTACTCGGTTGCGTGGACCCTGACAAAGCGCTTAGAGACCCCTGGGTTATAACGTGCTATATAAATCAAATAAATAAAAATAAATAAATATTAAATCTGATACCAAGATGGTGATCAGGAATGCATATCGCATTGCATTAGGTTCGTCCAAATATGACAATCAACCACTATACCAAGCAGTTAAATTACAGCAACAGTTTTATCTATCTTTTACTACACATACGCAATGGCGTTTTTATTTGACTAGATTTCGGTTAAATGCACTGCCTTTTTAGTCGCTTTTCCGAAGCAAGGGTGTTGGTGTGAGAGGCTACCCCCTTGCCCATGTGATAATGAAGCTCAACAATGCACAATGCACTTTGTTCTATTTTGCACTCTATAAAGCTCCTAGAGATTGTTTTATTAAACCCCTCCTAAGGGAAATTCGACCATGTAATTTTAAGGAAGGTTTTTAGCACCTAAGATCATTACAGACTCCTGCTGTATGTAGTTCTATGCTTAGCTTCATTAGATTGACTCTTTTAATCAGGAATCGTTATTGATAGCATGCTTTTTAATATGATATATCGTGTTTGCTAATGAAAGCCACTGAAATCTCTAGAAATGAAGTACTACTGATGATTTATTAGAATGTCTTTAGTCAAAATGTAGAGAGTATTGGTGATTTTCAGGTATAAGTAAGTGGGTTGGTGTGAGGGGCTAACCCACTTGTATATCTAGTAATGTAATTTTATAGAGCACACTGCACTTTATATATTTTTGTCTGTTTTAAAAGAAGCTATTAAATTCTTCCTGAAGTATGACTGAGTGGGTTGGTGTGAGGGGCCAACTCACTTGGATATGTAGTAACGTAATTTGATAGAGCACATTGCACTTTATACCTTTTTGCTTGTTTCTAAAATAAGCTATTAAATCCATCTCGAGGGATATTCAATCTTGAATATATAAGGAAGTCTGGAGTAACAGAGCTCATTATCAATTGTCTTTTAATGTAAATTTTATGTTTAACCCGTTGGATGTTTTTTAAGAATTTCTTGTATGACTATAATGCCTATTTATCCTGTGCTTTCTGATATACTGTGTTTTGTGTTTCTGTTTTTGAATTTTTGGATATGAAATGCCATTTGTGGATTTATATGTCAAATTGTATACTTTTAAAATTCTCTCGAATCGAATAAAGTTATTTGTGATGATGACCACCCTGCTGTTCTAGTATGAGTGTATTGAAGGGAGTTTTCAGTTTATAGCCAAACATGTAAACAGGGCGGAGGTGGGCACCCTTTGTAAGAAAATGCCTGGCAGGGCAAAACTGAGGGAGTACATGTAGGTTTAACATGCCTGAGGAGCTCTCCCACAGTGCTGAATGCTAAAGGAGTAAAAGATTGACTTCTTGATAACCAACCTATCTACTGCTCACCTGTGCAAACCATCTCAAAAAGGCTTTACTGTCCCAGAAGTGGCGGGGGAGTCAGACATGAATATGCACAATCGCTATCAAGTTAAGAGCTAATCTACAGGAATTTTCAGGAGAAGTTAATTTTAAAAACAGATTTTCATTGCTTAAAACTGTTATAGAGCTTCACAGAGATTACACTGGCTGACTGAGCGTTTTGTGGATGCAGAATATTTGTCAAAAAGTGGAAGATGCCCAGTCCTGTCAGTCCTATTTGGAGCATATAGAAATCTATATATTCGAAATAGGGCTGATGTTTTACCTATTCCAAATTCTACAGCAAGCCACATGTGGCGAATAGACTTAGGAGGCCATAAAAACAGAGGGTGATCCTGGTACGAAAAGTTACCTTTAAATTCAGTTCTTTTTCTGATCCTTCGCATGTTCCAGCAGAGATTTTCCCAGTGCTGGCACTATGAGACCAAATGCAAAGAGCAGGTTCGCCTGGCCTCATCGACTTCTGAATATGCATAAGGTCATATAACAGGGGAAGCTTGCATATCATTGGATAAGTTATTCAAATGTGCTATGGAGTGGCAGATTGAAGTTAAAAAAGTTATATCAGTGACTTTCTTTAATATCGAAAGTGGCAAATGGAGACAATTAGGTGGTTTTCACCTACAAATATGGTACACATTTTTTATCAAGAACCGCATGACACAAAGGGAGAGGTGGACCCTCCACACTAATCACGATAAACACAACAAAAATGTGATGGTCTACAGTATAAGGCTAATATAGGCCCCTAACACGTCATCTTAGAAAAGAGTTTGAAAAACCACCTGCTTGAGGTCACAAAGAGATCTACCCCAATCATAGAGTGCCGATTAGATTGGATGAGGAGGCCTCACCCACTAGTTGTGGCATGCTCTATCATCGCAACCTCATTCCACCCTGTTAGGATGGTCCTACCAGGGCAGACGCAGCCTCATTAGGAGAGAGTTTGTGATAAAAACTAACTGGACAAGACAGGATCCAAACAATCCAAACATACTTTAAGGTAAACCCAGGAAAATATACCTTTAATAACTAAAACCAACAAACATGGATAGTAAGTAGGTGCAATGACGTCACCTATCCATGTAAACCAACATGTTTCTGCCCACATGCTGGTTAGGGGCATTGGCCAGGGCCAAACAGGGAACCCTATCTCTATTCCTAACACTAAATAGGTATGGGTAAGGTACAGAGTTGTCAGAACATGAATCCTAACTTGACAACCCCGGTAATCATGGTTCCCTAACTGGAGAACTAGAGCTTCGTGATCTGGAAGTAGGTGGTATTCTCTGTAGTCAAACATTCATCAAGAGGTATACCGGCAAGGAACCTAATTCGCCTCGAACAGTTGCAAAGAAAAGTATTGCCCTACAAGCCCCGGTCAGTGCCCTTCGTTTTAGGTGGATGCGTATGTGACCAGAAACAATTATGTCACTCATGCTGTAAGCAGGCAGTGGCTGAAATAGGCCGACTTATTATCATATGCTATTTAGTGTTCAAAAATAAAATGTGAATAACAAACAGACCAATGGATGAAAAGAATTGACCCAAAGCCCTCCTATGTATGTGTGTGTGTGTGTGTGTGTGTGTGTGGGTGTGTGTGTGTGTGTGTGTGTGTGTATATATATATATATATATTATTTAGGACTGTGTTTATTACATGTAGCTAGCGAGACAGCTAAAGATGTTCTATGACAAACCTAGGAATGGTAATGAATGATTGAATATGTAACTAAATATAAACAATGTTATGTATTTCTTTCAAAACAATAAAAAAAATCATTTTACATTGATCAACAGTTTGGGTTGGCATTTTAGATAGTTTGAAGTTAATTAATAATTAACTTAATTCAAAATATAAACTTAAATTAGGGAACAAAGTAAGGGTATTGTTATAGTTAGGTTGTGGCTAATTATTTATTAAATGTAAATTAATTTAAATGAATTAAGGTGGTGAGGGTTAGTTGTGGAGTTAGGCTAAGGATAATTATCTAACGTAATTACATTTAAAATGAATTCAGTATTATGATTAGGGTTAATAGAAAGGTTAGGTAATGGGTAATTATGTAATGTAATAAGCAATTAAATACTTAAAGGCTGGGTTTAGTATTATGGTTAGGGATAATTATTTAATGTATTAATGTTAATCAATTAATGGCTATTGCTAGAATTAACTAAATGGATACAGCTGGGTTTAGGGTAACCTTAAGGTTAGTAATTACATCAATTAAATATATTTTCTACGACTAGGGATACATTTTGAGTTTACGTAGCTTAAGTAAAAGATATATTTGAATAGAAATAAATTTGTTTTACAAAATCAACGTAGTTGTATAGTGGAGTAGTGGGATCGAAGCAGCGGGAAAATACATTTCAAGCGCCCCTCCATGATAACTTGGTTTTCAAGGAAGCATGGAGTGCAACAGCTGCACCTCAAGGTAGCTGCATTTGACGTAGCAAAATACAACCGTAAAAATGATTGGCAGTATAGGGGGATGAGATCTGAGCATTGGCCAAGGGAGAATAAGCACCACAAAGTTCAAGGGGACTGAAACAGTTCAGGGTAAAATGTTTTGTGGAAGGTCTGGAGGAGGGGCAGTGTATGGTCCAATGATGGGTGTTCATCTCAAGGTATAATGGGTTCAGCAGCAAGGGCCCAAAGGAAGAGCAGTCGAAAGGTGCAGGTGGAGAATAGCCTGTTTACTGTATTCTTCCACAAGTGCTCGCTTTCTGTAAACAGGCCTTTACATTTTGTTCTTATCTTGCCACATTTGCTGAGCAGTTATCTGTCTTCCGATGGAGCTTGGTGTTTACTTTTCTTTCTTTGACTTCAAAGTAAAAAGATTTATGTGACAATCATGCTGGGTATTGGGGTGTGCTGGAAGAAGGCTGTACAATGTTATTTTTTCTAGCGTACAACAAAATGTAACTGTGCAAATACTCTGGAAAGCACCAATGAAGCACATTTTTTTGAAATTCTGAGGTGTTGTAGAAACTAATTTTTAATATGATCAAAGCTAATCCATGCACTAGGTGATGCCATTTTCACTCATTAACATTTGTCAGCTGTATAGTTTTATCGTAAAGCTGTATGTCTGTTCCAAAGTAACGGTCATTTCAATTTAAAATGTATTGTTTGTAATGGCAGTGTGCTACCACACCCTCTACACCATGACACTCTACTCCCCTTTACACTACACCACTCCACTCTATGCCACTCCACTTCACAGCACTCTACACCACTGCACAGCACTCTACTACACTCTATGACACTATATTCCACTGTATGCTGTACTGCTCTACTGCACTCTACTGCACTCTACTCCACTCTATGCCACTGTACTCCAACCTACTCCACTTCACTCCACTCTACGACACTCAACTCCTCTCCATACTGCTCTCCTCTATGGCGCTAACTTTTAGCCTTGCTGAACAGCAGTCACACTGGTTTACAACATGGCTAAAACACATTGGCAAAGTCAATAGCTGCTGCATATGAAAGACCTATTGCTTTGCCAATGCTTGCCATTCATTCCCCTGCTGATCCAACAACCACAGACTGTACCTACACTACGCATATGCGTGTCCACTGGCCTCGATTGTGTGTGCCTTGTAAAATTTTGACATTATTTATTATATATCTGTTTAAGCATACTTCCTCACCCAATTTGTGTACCGCAACTGAATCTGTGAAACTTATTTCTTTTTTGTCAGTTTGACCATGCAGTACTAAAAACAAATGAAGAACTAACCAACACACAACTTCTGAATACACTCCTCATCCGGGTAGTACTTATTTGAATTTTTGCTGGTATGAGCAGCTACTGAGACCAATTGACCTTGGCCGGGTAGAAGGCTCAGTGAGTTAAACACTCGCTGCTGTTACATTGCATTTAATATTTGTCTTTTAAACCTTGATTACGAGTTGCATGGTACTGAACTCCGCATGCGAATTTTATGTTACCATGTGGCAACACCGCACCAGTATAATACAATTAAGAATTAAAGCCCATGGATTAGGGAATAACAGCGTGGGACCAGACGTACCGCTTGTAAAATCACAAGTACTTGACAGTTCTATGAGGTTTAATACATGTATTTTCCACCTGCTCTAAG
This sequence comes from Lissotriton helveticus, assembly GCF_964261635.1. NCBI lineage: Eukaryota > Metazoa > Chordata > Amphibia > Caudata > Salamandridae > Lissotriton > Lissotriton helveticus. The sequence goes on from NC_136072.1 coordinate 920,156,965, forward strand.
CAGGTGATAAATGGATGCTGTAGCCTCTGTGGGGTGTGGATGGAGGAGAGAAGGAGAGTGAAGGGAAGCTAAATTCTGAAGGGGGTGGGGCAGGGGAAAAAATGGGAGGGTGGCTTGGCTGCCAAAGCGCCATGCATGTTTTCAGGCAGAATTACTGCCTGTTATATTGTGTTTGGTGTTCCAACACCCTGGAAAACCAAGGGGCATATTATCAAGAACTGCGATAAAATTATCGCCGCTTTAGCGGCAGGAAACTGCGTGAAAACAGCGATAATGGGCTTGATAATATGCCCTTGTGAATTCCCGTAGCAGCCCAGGTGAACACCAGAACCTGGGCTGCTATGGGAATTAACAAGGACATATTATCAAGCCCATTATCGCCGTTTTAGCGGCAGTTTCCTGCCGCCAAAGCGGCGATAATTTTATCGCAGTTCTTGAGAATATGCCCCACAGTGTGGTAACATGAGCCTCGTCAGGATCTGGCGGAACGGATTTCCACACAGTAATTCAGCCCTGTCTGACTCATAGTCAGGGCCTAAGTGAAGCCTAGATTATCAACTGACTGAGGTCAGAAAGGTTTGACACTGAGGCAAAAGGTGCATGGGTTCACTGGGCCAATTATTCACATCTATAGAGACTTACACCACTGCCAGTGATATTTATTTTAATATTTTTTAATTTTTGGTTGTCCGTGGAGGGTGTGATGAATTGTGTTGCTCTTTACAATTGTAATCAAAGGCACCAATCCCAGTCCAGAGTTGACAATCCTATTAAGTGTTTACTGATGGATTGTGCGGCAATCTCCCCGCAAGGGGCTGCAACGAAGTCCGTCTAGGTAGGAGAATAACAGAGGAGACGTGGAGCTTTGTGACTGGAGAAAATACTCACCAGCGGCTGACATGGAATACAAATGCCACTCCGTTTTTTTTTTTTGTCAAAATCTGTTTATTGATTTTTTTTGCACTGATTACAAACATTGAATAAAGAACAAGAACCACAATGCGTTCAGGCTTTCTCTGCATGCAGGTGCACGTAACAGTCCTTTAATGACGCCCAATAAAATATGTCTACTCCGATCCTAAACCTAAATTTTTTTTCACAGAACCCAAAAGTGTACGTCCAGCTGAAGGATGAGGTACGAAACCCCAAAGGTAAGGCAGTTGCAGACAGGGTCGGATTGGGATTGAAAATGGCCCGGGCACACAAAAAAAATCGGCCCTCATTTGCATAATGCCTTTCCTCAAATCACTGCTTCAGCGTAATTGCATTAAAAAGAAGGAGGGGGGGGGCTTAAAAAAATGCACGCATTAGTTTACACTAGTGAAACACACCTGAAAACAAGTGAGGCCACTTCTACTGAAGCCCCCTGCCCCGCTCAGTATGTGCACACATTAATGGGCCGGCCAGCGAGACAAAGGGAGTGATTCGTCTGCCTGTTGCTAAACCGGGGGTGGGGGACCGACGGTGTTGGTGGCAGGGGAGGGTGGTAATGAGCGCCCATCTGCCTGCAGAAAGGCCACTCAGCCACCCACTGGGCCTCTGGCTGTATTCCAAAAATAGAGACAGCGCCCAAATTGGCCCCAGACTGCTAAAAAAAAAGCAGCCCACAGCAGGAACTCGGACACCGGCCCCTCGGGCATTGCCCGAATGCCCGCGTTACCAATCAGAGGCTGGTTGCAGCCACTTCGTTAGGGGTTCACAGGTTCAGGAAAGGAACAGGGTGGTCAGGGTACAGCTCTGGGAGCTTAACACACTTTAAGAGATAGTTCCCACGAGAGATGCACAGGAAGGACAGCATGGGGGTACATTGGAAAGCTGGGAGTCTACTCATCCTGTGAGTTACCTGGTACATGCACGGGACCATATTAGCATTTAGCAAAGTGCCCGTGTATGTGAAAGGAAGAAATGTCAATGTTTTACTTTAGGTTTTTTAAGGTGTTCCAAGGAACAGCAGGACAGCCAGTCTCAAACATATGGCTCTGTACATAAAACAACATTGAGTGTGTGGCATCTGGTTGACATCAGATTGCAGAAACAGGGATGAGATGTTTGGGGAATATTGGAACATTTAATTGGGACAATACTAAATAGCATAGCAGAGTTCTATTTTACGGTCAAAAGTCTAAATATCGAATTTTAAATATCGAGTTGCCAAAATATCGGTTTTTTTTGTTTTTTTAAATGTATTGGGATTTTATGAGTTATACACCATTCGCATACATTTCTTGTACGAGCTGGTTTCCTCTTAGAGGAGTAATAACAGAAGGACAGGATAGTGAAGTCAGTGGGAAAAGAGAGAGAGGGGAGCTAAGAGGAGAGGGATAGGAAAGCCCTGTGAAGAGAGTTCCGAACCACCATCTATGCATCACACACGAAAAAAACATCGACCACAAAAACAAGAGCAGAAAAACAGGCATTTCGCTGCTACAGATGACAATGGGCTCAAGGCGTCGGCCAGCGAAGGCGAGTTGTGGAGCTTGGGTGCCGGCATTGGGTGCCGGCGTTTCAGGGGGGGTTTATGGGGGGCATGGTTCCTGTCCAGGGCCTCCCACAGTCCCCTGGTAGATGCTTTCCATGGGGAGTACTGCATTGCCAGGCTGTCCGCACCTCTTAGGTACGTAATCCAGTTTAGCCAGCTTTGGAAGGTTGCTTTGATTGAGTCAAATATAGAATTGCCAAAATATCGACTTACAAAAATAGCATGGTGCAGAATATCGAAATGGAGGTAAGAAATATTGTTTTTAATAATATCAAAGTTAGTAATATCGAAAGTCATAATATAGTTGTTAAAAATATCGATTTTTTGTGTTTTAAGAGTTAGTATATGTGTTAAAAGTATATATTATTTTTGTAATGGTTGTTGGAATTTTTTTAAAGTAATGAATTTTATGTTAAATTATTTTTGCATATTTTAGTTCCATAGCGGGTTCTGGCTTTATACGGGAATAGGGTGGGAAGTAATTTAATTATAATATTTAATTAAGATTTTATTTGAATTAATTATATGTTAATTCATTTTTGTGTAATTTTATTCCGTAGCTGGTTGTGGGTTTATAGGGAAATAGTGTGTGAAGTAATTTAATTTAAAATTAATTTTGTATTTAATTATTTATATTGTTAATTGTATTAATTCATTAATAAATAATTATAATTTGATTAATAATACATAATAATTTATTGGTAATTATGTTTATTGAGTAAAAAATCTTAAATAGTTTTAATTTGAAATTACATATTAATAATTAAATTGTTAATATGTCAAAAGTGTACTTTTTTTAGGAGAGGGTTGTAGGTTTATAGGGGAATAGGGTAGGAAGTAATTTAATTGTAATTAAGTAATTATTAAATGTTATTTATTGGTATTGATACTTAATGTATTGTTAATTGTTAATTGGTAATTACTTTTTATTGATTGATTAATTATTAATTATATTAATTGTATTAAATATTAATTGGTAAAAAAAAAATATATATCATTTATTGATATTGATAATTATTTATTGGTAGTTAATTATAAATGGGTAAATAATGTATTTTAATTGATTCATTGATAATTATATTATGTGAAATTTTATGTGGAGTGGGTTGTGTGTTTATTGAGGAATAGGGTGGGAAGTAATTTAATGTTATTAAAGTTTTTATTAATTTTTATTTATTGGCATTTTTAATTAATTTATTGTTAATTTATGATAATTCATTATTTAATTACAAAAATGTTTTAATGTATAAGTATGTTATTTTTAACTCCTACGCTATCCAACACTTACCCTACTGTTGCACTCACTGGAGTGGGAATAGTAATGTTTACCCACCCGCTATCCAACACTTTCCCTACTGTTGCACTCACTGGAGTGGGAATAGTAATTTTTACCCACCCGCTGTCCAACACTTTCCCTGCTGTTGCACTCACCGGAGTGGGAATAGTACTTTTTACCCAATCGCTGGCCAACACTTTCCCTACTGTTGCACTGTTTGGAATGGGAATAGTAATTGTTACCCACCCGCTATCCAACACTTTCCCTACGGTTGTACTCACTGGAGTGGAAATAGTAATTTTTACCCACCCGCTATTCAACACTTTCCCTACGGTTGCACTGTTTGGAGAGGGAATAGTAATTTTTACCCACCCGCTATCCAACACTTTCCCTACTGTTGCACTCACTGGAGAGGGAATAGTAATTTTTACCCACCCGCTATCCAATACTTTCCCTACTGTTGCATTCATTGGAGTGGGAATAGTCATTTTTACCCACCCACTATCCAACACTTTCCCTACTGTTGCACTCACTGGGGTGGGAATAGTAATTTTTACCCACCCGCTATCCAACACTTTCCCTACTGTTGCACTGTTTAGAGTGGGTATAGTAATTTTTTATTTCCCGCTATCCAACACTTTCCCTACTGTTGCACTCACTGGAGTGGGAATAGTAATTTTTACCCACCTTCTATCCAACACTTTCCCTACTGTTGCACTCACTGGAGTGGGAATAGTAATTTTTACCCACCTGCTATCCAACACTTTCCTTACTGTTGCACTTGGTGAAGTGGGAATAGTAATTTATACTTTCCCGCTATCCAACACCATCTCTACTGTACCACTCGCTGGAGTGGGAATAGTAATTTTATCCCCTACGTTATGCAACATTTTCACTATTGTTATATTGAATGTACTTTAAAATATTAACTTAACAAACAATATTTTTTATGTTTTAACTTATATATAATTCATTTTTCTATTTACATTATAGGTTTATTTATATTTTAAAATATGTTTTTAACATTTTAAAATTATAAAGAATAATTACTTTTTAATATTATTACAGTAATATATATATATATAAAAATTAAAATGTATGTTTATTTTTTCATTACATTTTTTATTTATTAATTCTGATATTTTTACTTAATTTTGAGTATGTTTTACTTAATTATATTTATTATTTAATTATTGTTATATTATTTTTAAGACATTTAAAAAATTTGATATTTTAGCATTCTATATTTTTAACATCGATATTTTTTATTCTATATTTTTGCACTTACCTGTTTGTAGATAGGGAGTCGATATTCTGTCATTCTATATTTTTACTTTGATATTCTGGTAAGTCGATATTCTTGTATTCTATATTCTGTCAGTGATCCCTATTTTACATAACCCATGTGTACAGATTCCTATATACATTGCAACAATGGGAGACAACGTGGTTTGCTGTGAATCAAATTATGTTTGGTCAAGTTGCGAACACAGACCCAGGTCTTCAGAATGGATGGTAATCCTGTGGGAAATTTGCAGATATCTCGCTCTGGTCACTCTCGATTCTTTCACCACATAGACAGTCAAGGCACCTGCTAACTCTCATCTGACTGCTATTAGAAACCCTTTATGGACGTCTAGCCATTGCAGTTCAGCCAATTCTAGTTCATCGTAACACCGCTGTTTTTAGGACAGGGCTTCCAAATCTGCCTTGTGCTGTCCTGATCTGCCCATCAAGTCATAGTAGTTGAGAGTCGGAAAACAAAAAATATGCCACCCACACATTGGGAAAACACTCCTAGCGCGTTAGGGACATTTTTAATATCTTTAGAATTAACACCCCATTTTGTAGGGTTATTACTGAAAAGCAAAAGGAATGCCATGTGCTGCCATGAAAAAGGGTCTTGAACAGCACTGCATTGTCATCAAATGCAAGTGCTGCAAGGCTCCAGCAGCGTGGGCTTCTTCTAGCAGTACTTAATGGTGCAAGTTTCTTTCAGCAATTTGCCGTCAGTGTGGCTGGACTCCCACAGTGAGCTTTGTTCTGCAGTTTGAACTCACCTGACCCATCTGTGTTGCACAACACAAGCTGTGTGAGTTTTATGTATCAGTTCCATGTCAGTGCTACAGTTTACCAGCCGTGCAAAGCTCCACCACCAGTGGGTTGTCAGGGTAACAATACTCCAACAGCTTGGTCTTCCTTTGCCATGCCCGGCCAGTAATAAATGACTCTAGAAGTTTAGGCTTCTTTAGCAGTGTTAAGGCACTCTAGCAGTGCAGGTATCTTTAGGAGTGCCATGTTATTTCCAACAAAATCCAACAGGATAGGATTAAAACATGCTCCCATGAAAAGCACTTTTGCCTGAATTCCTGGACTGGCAGAAGGCATCGCATGCGGCAAAAGAAAACGCAAGAGCGAACAATGATTTGTCAATCTTTCTTTGTCCCCTCCCAAAACATTTTGCCACTTTTGTTTACAATTATTTTTTATCCAATTTACTTATAAGAATAATTTTAAGAAAAGGGTACCCAAGAACAGTGCTTTGAAAAATGTTTGTAACGCAGTGATCTGTGCACAGTGAAAGGTAGAAGAGAGTTGTGTAAACAGAGTGCTCAGGAACTGGTTTGGACTAGGAGAAGGCCTCTCTGCCTTCAGAGAACAAAGGATTTTGGGGTATAAATATTGGAACCCTGATACCAAGAAATGAAATCACTTCTGGAACAAGCAACTTTGTGCCAAGGAGAAGAACCAAGAAGCTGCAGGAGTTTTACTGCCCCTCTGCCAGTGTGCTGTTTGTTGGGTTGGCCTGCATTGGTTGCTTCATTGCCAAGGAGAGGAGAAGGAAATTTTTAAGGACTTTCATCATCTATAGAATATTCTCCAAGGGCTTGAACTGTGCGTGCCTCCTGTTGAAGGCTCAGGGACAAAAGACTTCATCTCCAGCTCCCCCTGTGAATTTCCTTGCTGGGAATTCAATCTACAGACATTTGCGTGTCACTGGGATCTGGAAGCGCGACGCATCAGGAGGAAGCGTGTCGCCGCCGCAGCTGAAATCGTCGCATCGCCGGAGAAGCGAGCCTTTGCCGCATCTCCCTGGAAGCATGTGTTCATCGAAGCTGCCTGCTGTCGCATCACCGGAGAATCGTGTCGCAGGGCCTGTCGCGGCTCAAAAGTACAGAGTCTTCGCAAGGCTGCAAGGGCGTCTTCGCATCGTCATCGCATCGCCGCATCAAGGGCGCCATCTTCTCGCATCACAACCTGATCAACGCATCGCATCAAGGCGCCATGTTGCGCACCGCAACGGGTCCGCAGGCCGAGAATCTACGCATCGCCTCCGCACCGGTAAGGATTACTATGCGCAAGCATTGAGGCACGACGCATCATCTCCCCCGGATCACGGAACTGACGCATCTCGCCTTTTGCGAGCCTTTTGTTTACTTTGCGTTACGCATCCAGGTACTTTGTTGAGAACTTTGTCGCATTTATCATCAACTTGAACTAAGTAACTTTGATTATCTGTAAAGCAATCTTAAGTGTAGTATTGTGGATTTTTGTCATTTGTGGTCTTGTGTTTAAGTCTATATAAAGAATACTTATTTTTATAAAACCTCTGTTGTGTCCATCTGTAGTGTTTTCACTGTATTACTGTGTATATTCACAAATACTTAACACACTGCCTCTGAGATAAGCCTGTCTGCTCATGCCAAGCTACCAAGGGGGTGAGCAAGGGTTATGAAGGAGTGTAATCCCCTTATGCTGACTTAGAAGTAAGGGTCCCTATTTGGACAAAGGTGAATACCATTGCCAACTAGAGACCCCCAGATCTAACATTGGTGGTCAGCGGTGAGGATTTGGACTTTGCATTTGTGTTCATATACAGTGATTGGTGTACACTACTAGTTAGTGCAGACCAAACACGACCACATACTTTTTTTTTAGAATCCTTGGACTGTTAGTTTTTCCTGAAAACTCCCAATTTTTACTACCATGAGTAAACCAGCATCTGTTGCATCTATGGATCTTGAATTTGAGAAAGAGAGGTTGGATACCTACACTGTGAAACAGCTCAAACATCTGTGCAGGAAATTGAAAGTTGCTACACCAGGCATTTCTTAAAAGGATGACTACCAAAAGGCGCTGAGGGCCTGGGGAGAAGCAATAAATGCCCCATATCTTGTGGTAGAGCTAGTTGTGGATGCAGATGGGCCCATTGAGAGGCCAATGTTTTCAGCTAGGGGAGGGGGACTCACCACCTGTCAGCAGTATCCCTTCCAAAGGCCTGTCCCCCACAGAGGTGGAAGACAGGGAGAGAAATAGAGCACTGAAGCTGGAGTTGCCTAAGCTCAAGATGGAGAGTCAGAGGGAAACAGCGAATAATAGGTTGTCTTTGGAAAGAGAGGGAATGAGAATGGAGCATGAGTGGATGTTGAGGGAGTTAGAGATCAAGGCCAAGGGATTAGAAATCAATCCCTCTGGTGGCAGCGCATCATCTGTGCCTTCAGAAGGCAGGGTACATACTCCCAAAGATGTCCTCAAAGATTTCCACAAAAGTGAAGATATTGGGCAGTGGTTTGCAGCCTATGAGATAGCAATGTTGGCCCACCGGGTCCCTGAGAAGGATTGGGGGGTGGGGTTGTGGGGCCGCTTTTTAACTGAAGGTAGGGGTACTTTGTTAGACTTGCCCAGTGATCATAGGATGTCTTATGCCCACATGAAAGAAGCACTGATGACAAGGTATGGTTTAACTCCAGAACTCTATAGACAGAGGTTCAGGAATTGTAAGAAGTTGGAGGGAACCACTTGGGTAGAATATGTGTCTTTCTTTTGCAGAGCAATGGATGGTTGGGAGAGGGGTAGCAATGTTGATTATTTTCAAGCATTCTATGATTTGATTGCTAGGGAGCACTAGTCTGCTAATTGTTTTCCAGAGCTACGCCAGCACCTTATTGATAGCAAGTTGACTAACCCTAGAAAGCTTGCTGAAGAGGCGGACCGCTAGGTCAGTACCAGGGTCCACAAGGGTCTTGTGGGAGACTCCGCCAAAGGTGGGCAGGGTCCCCAGCAGAAGAGTGGGGGGGGGGACAAAGGTAAACAGAGGGAGTTCCAGAAAGGGCCTCAAAGTAATTCCCAAGGGAACCAAGGTAAGGGTTCCCAGCCTCCCCCTGAGAAGAAGTCAGGATCCCCGACAGGTAAACCTTTTCATAGGGGGCCTGTTACCTGTTTTCAGTGTAAGCAGGTGGGACACCGTGGTATGATCCTCAGTGTCCCCAAAAGGGCCAGTATGTGTCACCCCGTGCACCACCCCGTCAGATGGCCAGTGTAGCCCTGGGTGGGGAGGAGATGAGTACCCAAGGTGGGTGGGGTCCCGCAGAAATGTCCCTTGTCTCATTTGGAGACTTTGAGATGGTCCCTAGAACTCAGCTGCCTGATAACACTAAGAAATACAGGCAGTGGGTGACCATCAATGGCCATAGAGTGGAGGCTCTAAGAGACACCGGAGTGAGTGTGACAGCTGTCAAGTGTCACTTGGTGTCTGAAGAGCAGGTAATCCCCAATGCATTCCTCCCAGTTGTTGCCGCTGAAAACACAGAGAGCCGTTGGAAGGTGGCTCAAGTTCCCTTTGAGTGGGGGGGTCTCTGGTATTCTTCAAGTATCTGTGAGGCCAGCCATGCTTCTTGATTGTCTGTTAGGCAATGATTTGGAAAGCTCCCCTTGGGTTAAGGTGGAGATGAAGGCGCATTTAGAGATGTTGGGTCTGCCTGAGTGGGCGTGTGTGAGCACTCGGTCTATGGGAGCTAAGGGTGTTCAAATGACCCTGGAGCCTGAAAGTATGGCCAGGGACCTGCCTTAAAGAGAAGAGGTAGGGGGTGTGGGAAACCAGCCCCCATTGTTCCCACGGTCCAGGAGGAGGCAGACCTTGAGGGAGATGCCCTGGAACCCACAGGGGAGCAAGTTTCTGAACTGGGAACCTACCTGAGATGACCCATTGGCAGCAAGAAGGGGGTCCCTCCAGGGAGGAATTTTGTGAAGAGCAGCAGAAGTGCCATTCTCTTGTGGGTTTGAGGCAACAGGCCACAAACCAGGCAGCAGGTGATCAGTCTGGATCACATTGGATCTACTGGGAGAACTGTCTCCTGTATAGCGAGCCTAAGCTTGTTGAGCCTGGGTCATCCTGTGTGCTGGTGGTACCCCAGCGCTTCAGAGCCTTCCTACTGGGTTTGGCTCATGATGTTCCTCTAGCTGGTCATCTGGGGCAGAACAAGACCTTTGAAAGGCTTGTCTCCCACTTGTATCGGCCCCAGATGCGAAAGAGTTCAGATACTCATTGTAGGACCTGTCAAACTTGTCAGGCAAGTGAGAAAAGCGGGAGGAGGCACAAGGCCCTTCTCCAACCTTTCCCTGTAGTCAGTACCAGAGGGTGGCAGTGATGAACCATAGGGTGACAGTGATGAACCAGAGGGTGGCAGTGGTGAACCAGAGGGTGGCAGTGATGAACCAGAGGGTGGCAGTGGTGAACCAGAGGGTGGCAGTGATGAAGCAGAGGGTGACAGTGATGAACCAGAGGGTGGCAGTGATGAACCAGAGGGTGGCAGTGGTGAACCAGAGGGTGCTGTGATGAACCAGAGGGTGGCAGTGATGAACCAGAGGGTGGCAGTGATGAACCAGAGGGTGAAATTGGTGAACCAGAGGGTGGCAGTGATGAACTAGAGGGTGTCAGTGATGAACCCGAGGGTGGCAGTGGTGAACCAGATGGTGGCAGGGGTGAACCAGAGGGTGGCAGTGATGAACCGGAGGGTGGCAGTGGTGAACCAGAGGGTGCTGTGATGAACCAGAGGGTGGCAGTGGGGAACCAGAGGGTGGCAGTGATGATCCAGAGGGTGGCAGTGGTGAACCAGAGGGTGGCAGTGATGAACCAGAGGGTGGCAGTGATGAACCAGAGGGTGGCAGTGGTGAACCAGAGGGTGGCAGTGGTGAACCAGAGGGAGCTGTGATGAACCAGAGGGTGCTGTGATGAACCAGAGGGTGGCAGCGATGAACCAGAAGGTGGCAGTGGTGAACCAGAGGGAGCTGTGATGAACCAGAGGGTGGCAGTGATGAACCAGAGGGTGGCACTGGTGAACCAGAGGGTGGCACTGGTGAACCAGAGGGTGGCACTGGTGAACCAGAGGGTGCTGTGATGAACCATAGGGTGGCAGTGATGAACCAGAGAGTGGCAGTGGTGAACCAGAGGATGGTAGTGATCAACCAGAGGGTGACAGTGATGAATCAGAGGGTGGCAGTGATGAACCAGAGGGTGACAGTGATGAACCAGAGGGTGGCAGTGATGAACCAGAGGGTGGCAGTGTTGAGCCAGAGGGTGTTGTGATGAACCAGAGGGTGGCAGTGATGAACCAGAGGGTGGCAGTGGTGAACCAGAGGATGGCAGTGATCAACCAGAGGGTGACAGTGATGAATCAGAGGGTGGCAGTGGTGAACCAGAGGGTGGCAGTGTTGAGCCAGAGGGTGTTGTGATGAACCAGAGGGTGGCAGTGATGAACCAGAGGGTGACAGTGATGAATCAGAGGGTGGCAGTGGTGAACCAGAGGGTGCCAGTGATGAGCCAGAGGGTGACAGTGGTGTACCAGAGGGTGGCAGTGGTGAACCAGAGGGTGGCAGTGATGAACCAGAGGGTGGCAGTGGCAAACCAGAGGGTGGCAGTAATGAACCAGAGGGTGGCAGTGATGATCCAGAGGGTTGCAGTGGCGAACCAGAGGGTGGCAGTAATGAACCAGAGGGTGGCAGTGATGAACCAGAGGGTGGCAGTGATGAACCAGAGGGTGGCAGTGGTGAACCTGAGGGTATTGTGATGAACCAGAGGGTGGCAGTGATGAACCAGAGGGTGACAGTGATGAACCAGAGGGTGGCAGTGGTGAACCAGAGGGTGGCAGTGATGAACCAGAGGGTGACAGTGGTGATCCAGAGGGTGGCAGTGGTGAACCAGAGGGTGGCAGTGATGAAGCAGAGGGTGGCAGTGGTGAACCAGAGGGTGGCAGTGATGAACCAGAGGGTGACAGTGATGAACCAGAGGGTGGCAGTGGTGAACCAGAGGGTGCTGTGATGAACCAGAGGGTGGCAGTGATGAACCAGAGGGTGACAGTGATGAACCAGAGGGTGACAGTGGTGAACCAGAGGGTGGCAGTGGTGAACCAGAGGGTGGCAGTGATGAACCAGAGGGTGACAGTGATGAACCAGAGGGTGGCAGTGATGAACCAGAGGGTGGTGCTGCTAAACTGCCCGGGAGCCCTGTGGGTGTGAACCCCTGCGCTGCTGAGCTGCCCAGGGGTTGTGAGCCCACGCGCTACTGAACTACCCCGGGGCCCAGTGGGTGTGAGCCCCCGTGCTGCTGAACTGCCCCGGAGCCCTCTCAGTGTGAAAATCATTTGTGCTCAATTGCCTGGGAGCCCTCTGGGTGTGAGCACATATTGTGCTAAGTGTCCCCCTGCCCCCAGTAAATATAAACCCGTACCGCACAGCACCATTATGCTCTTGCACCATGAAGTCTGGGGCCTGGATGCTCCTGATCCGTGTTGGTGGTACCACCGTCTGGTGCAGTCAAAATATAAAGTCATAACTTGCTACACAGCACTAATAAACACGTGTCCCCCCCTGGCACCGGTATGCGCATGTACCAGGCATGGAGCACCCGCATGCCACTGCACCCTGACCAGCGCCAGCATATGCCTATACCGGGCAGTTTAGTATGAGATGGGACATTGTCCAGCAGCAGCAGAATGGCTTGTACCAACACGCGCAGCAGAGCTATCTTGGACATCTGAAGGATTCTGGGGTCCTGTGCCAAATGTATTTTTGCATCCATGAGTTTCCCGAGCGCCATCCCCGTGTAGCTCCTGTGACCAGGAGGCTGCTTTCTTCTCATCTGCTGCTCTGCTCGGTCTCTGACCCTTTATAAACAAGATGCATGTGAACTCGCATAGAAACCCCACCCGTTTGGCCCCATCCACCACACACTAACGGTATGAAACGTCTTCCTGTCCATGCCCACTATAATGGCCAGCTCACTCGAGGGACCTCGGCGCCTTTTGGTGCGCTGGCAAAGTTACAGGCACACGTGGTCACATATTTGTGCAAATGGCACAAAAATCCGCGAGTTCGAGGGAAAATTCGCGAACTTGCTGACTTTTTTTGCTATTTCGCACGAATTCGCGGATCGCGAATTCGCAAATTTCACCCATACTTACTCAGGATATACATAGCTACATGCTGGCCTTCAGGAACCAGACTCGGCGATGCAGAGCTCTCGCTCAGGTGAATCTGGAAGCCACCCAGGAAGAGATGAAGCGGTGGTACGATCAGAATGCCACTCTGATTGAGCTTCAACCTGGATAGAAAGTTTGAGTCATGGCCCCTGTGGAGCCTTGTGCACTCCAGGACAGGTGGACCGGTCCATATGAGGTCGTGGAGCGCAAGAGTGATGTCACTTATCTGGTGAACTTGCAGTCTCCCAGGAACCCCGTGCGGGTCCAGCTTGTTAACTGCCTAAAACCCCACTTAGAAAAGTCCGAAGTGGGCATGCTCCTAGTGACAGAAGATGGAATGGAGGAGGAGACCGAGTTTCTTCCTGACCTCCTGTCTGCAACAGAGCAAGATGGGTCAGTGGATGGTGTCAGCCTCTCTGCCACACTGACCCCTGATCAGCAGCAAGACTGTGCCAGGTGTTGGGGCAATTCTATGATCGATTTTCCTTGGTTCCTGGTGTCACACAGTGGTGTGTCCTTGATGTGGACACTGGAGACAGTCCTCCTGTGAAGCACAAGGCTTACAGAGTGACTGACAAGGTTAGGGCTTACATTAAGGAGGAAATCTCGAAGATGTTTGCTTTAGGGGTCATTGAGTCCTCAAACAGTCCTTGGGCCAGCCCAGTGGTCTTGGTCCCAAAGGCTGCCTCGCCGGGTGCCACACCTGAACTCCAGTTCTGTGTGGACTACAGAGGGCTCAATTCATTCACCAGGACTGATGCACACCCCATCCCCAGGGCTGATGAGCTCATTGATCGGTTAGGGGCTGCATCGTACCTCAGCACGTTTGATTTGACGACTGGATACTGGCAGATCGCCTTGACTGATGGGGCCAAGGAGAGGTCCGCATTCTCCACACCAGAAGGGCACTACCAATTCCAGGTTATGCCCTTTGGGATGAAGAATGTCCCTGCCACCTTTCAGAGGTTGGTCAACCAGGTGTTGGCTGGACTGGAGGACATTGCAGTGTTCAGCGTCAGTTGGGAAGAACATCTGCAGCACCTCTGGGAAGTGTTGATGGCACTGCGCAAGGCAGACCTCACGATCAAGGCGAGTAAGTGCCCGATCAGGCAGGGTTACGTGTTGTACTTGGGTCACCAGGTAGAAGGCGGCCAGGTGGCGCCCCTACAACCCAAGATTGATACCATCCTGGCATGGGAACCCCCAAAGACTCAGACACAGGTGAGAGCCTTTTTAGGACTCACGGGGTAATACAGGAGGTTTATCAAGGGGTTTGGCAACATTGTTGCACCCTTGACTGAGCTGACTTCCAGGAAGCAGCCCAAGAAAGTGAACTGGACTGACACCTGTCAGAAGGCTTTTGACGACCTGAAGATTGCCATGTCACAGCACCCATGCTTCAGGCGCCCAACTTCTCAAAAAAGTTAATTGTACAGATAGACGCTTCAGAGCATGGAGTGGGGACTGTTCTATCACAGATTAATGAAGAGGACCTAGACCAACCTGTAGCCTTCATCAGTAGGAGGTTACTTCCACGGGAACAGAGGTGGAGTGCAATTGAGTGTGAGGCATTTGCTGTGGTCTGTGCACTGAAGAAGTTGAGACCATACTTGTTTGGGACTCACTTCCTGGTTCAGACCGACCACAGGCCCTCAGATGGCTGATGCAGATGAGGGGTGAGAACCCGAAGTTCTTGAGGTAGTCCATTTCCTTTTGAGGTAGTCCATTTCCTTACAGGTTATGGACTTTACAGTGGAACACCGCCCTGGTACAGAACACGCCAACGCTGATGGTCTGTCCAGATTTTTCCGCCTTAGTGGAGAGAACTCCAAAGGGGAAGGGTAGTTCGCCCCACATTTCAGCTGGAGGGGACACGTGTTAGACCTGGCATCATTGGCATGAGTCAATTTTGGAAAAGGGGGTGGTGATGGACAGAGTTTCTAAATGATGCAGAATACTCTTACCAAGTCAAGAGATCATGGTTTTAATCCATCACCGTATTTTAGCTCAATGCACCATCCCAGCTCAGAACCTGGCTATATGCAAATTAGTCTGTTCCTGTCCCAGTGCATGCTGGGAACAGGGCAAACCAAACTACCAAGCCAATTCTTATACTGGGAAGGAAACAAGCTTCCGGGGACCGGTTTCTGGCATCACAGCCTTCTTCGGCCCGGCTTGCTTAAATCCTGATGGTGCAATGAGCAAGGGACTCACGTCTGAGCATACCCTCCCACACATAGTGTGGATAAAACCGATTTTGGAAAAGGGGGGTGGTGATGGACAGAGTTTCTGAATGATGCAGAATACTCTTACCAAGTCAAGAGATCATGGTTTTAATCCATCACCGTATTTTAGCTCAATGCACCATCCCAGCTCAGAACCTGGCTATATGCAAATTAGTCTGTTCCTGTCCCAGTGCATGCTGGGAACAGGGCAAACCAAACTACCAAGCCAATTCTTATACTGGGAAGGAAACAAGCTTCCGGGGACCGGTTTCTGGCATCACAGCCTTCTTCGGCCCAGCTTGCTTGAATCCTGATGGTGCAATGAGCAAGGGACTCACGTCTGAGCATACCCTCCCACACATAGTGTGGATAAAACCGATTTGGGAAAAGGGGGGTGGTGATGGACAGAGTTTCTGAATGATGCAGAATACTCTTACCAAGTCGAGAGATCATGGTTTTAATCCATCACCGTATTTTAGCTCAATGCACCATCCCAGCTCAGAACCTGGCTATATGCAAATTAGTCTGTTCCTGTCCCAGTGCATGCTGGGAACAGGGCAAACCAAACTACCAAGCCAATTCTTATACTGGGAAGGAAACAAGCTTCCGGGGACCAGTTTCTGGCATCACAGCCTTCTTCGGCCCGGCTTGCTTGAATCCTGATGGTGCAATGAGCAAGGGACTCACGTCTGAGCATACCCTCCCACACATAGTGTGGATAAAACCGATTTTGGAAAAGGGGGGTGGTGATGGACAGAGTTTCTGAATGATGCAGAATACTCTTACCAAGTCAAGAGATCATGGTTTTAATCCATCACCGTATTTTAGCTCAATGCACCATCCCAGCTCAGAACCTGGCTATATGCAAATTAGTCTGTTCCTGTCCCAGTGCATGCTGGGAACAGGGCAAACCAAACTACCAAGCCAATTCTTATACTGGGAAGGAAACAAGCTTCCGGGGACCGGTTTCTGGCATCACAGCCTTCTTCGGCCCGGCTTGCTTGAATCCTGATGGTGCAATGAGCAAGGGACTCACGTCTGAGCATACCCTCCCACACATAGTGTGGATAAAAACGATTTTGGAAAAGGGGGGTGGTGATGGACAGAGTTTCTGAATGATGCAGAATACTCTTACCAAGTCAAGAGATCATGGTTTTAATCCATCACCGTATTTTAGCTCAATGCACCATCCCAGCTCAGAACCTGGCTATATGCAAATTAGTCTGTCCCTGTCCCAGTGCATGCTGGGAACAGGGCAAACCAAACTACCAAGCGAATTCTTATACTGGGAAGGAAACAAGCTTCCGGGGACCGGTTTCTGGCATCACAGCCTTCTTCGGCCCGGCTTGCTTGAATCCTGATGGTGCAATGAGCAAGGGACTCACGTCTGAGCATACCCTCCCACACATAGTGTGGATAAAACCGATTTTGGAAAAGGGGGGTGGTGATGGACAGAGTTTCTGAAGAAGTTGAGACCATACTTGTTTGGGACTCACTTCCTGGTTCAGACCGACCACAGGCCCTCAGATGGCTGATGCAGATGAGGGGTGAGAACCCGAAGTTCTTGAGGTAGTCCGTTTCCTTACAGGGTATGGACTTTACAGTGGAACACCGCCCTGGTACAGAACACGCCAACGCTGATGGTCTGTCCAGATTTTTCCGCCTTAGTGGAGAGAACTCCAAAGGGAAAGGGTAGTTCTCCCCACATTTCAGCTGGAGGGGACACGTGTTAGACCTGGCATCATTGGCATGAGTCTCCCTTCCATTTTTTGACGGATTGCCTCGTCTGTTTTGATATGTTTTTGCTGGTTATATGCTTTGGGCTCTGTGCCACTGCTATTCAGTGCCACAGTGCAAGTGTTCCCTATATTACATTGATGTATTAATTAGTGATTCCATGATTGGGTTATTTGATTTACCTGTCAGCCCCTAGCGCAGTGCACCATGTATGCCCAGGGCTTGTAAATCAAATGCTACTGGTGGGCTTGCAGCACTGGTTGTGCCACCCAGCTTGTAAAGTATGTCTCAGGCCTGCCGTTGCAAGGCATGAGGTTCTGTGATTCTCGAACCAGACTCCATTTTCTTTGAGTTGTTCATGACGCCATTTTGTGTTGCCCTCACGTAGGCTGTGGAGGTGACCGAACAAACAAAGTTGCATGGGCTTCGTTGTTCATGTATGCATTAACTAGGCCTTTTCTGACTTGTGTGTGAACTGCAAAGACGCTGACCCCGTCACCTGAAACTGGCCCTTTTGCAAGGCCAATTTCTCTAGCTGATCGTTGTCTAAGATTGCCAATCAATGTTCAGGAGATCGTTAACTTTAGTTTCCTTGCACATATCTTATCCTATTCAGTATCTGAACTGTTCCTTTTCTTACGACTTTTCATTACATGGGTAGTGCTTTCAATTATGGGTTTGTCCGGCTTGTGGAAATCGAATTTGGGACATTCCTAAAAATTAATTTGTGGGTTGGTACAGTGTAAACCGAGCTTTTTGGAATGTGATAATGTGTGGAAAAATGTATTTCATTTGTCAGTATTTGTCGCAGTGGGTGTGCATTTATAATGAGTAAAATGTGGATAAAAAGTGATGTCTTGCTCTACGAAAATTGAGCAGTCTCCTGAGTTGGACACCGTGTTGTATTGCTGGGATTACTGTTACTAGCTGCAGCTAATAAATTTGATCTCTGACGCCACCCAGAAGTATTCCGTGTCTCTGTATACCAAGACAGGTGAATCCGAAGACTTTGGGCGTGCCCCTGGCGCCGCTGGGTTCTAGAACACCCGGTTCTTCAGGCATGTGTGCACTCTAGTACTGCCATGCTGACTTGGCAAGTGCACCCACTTGCCAGTCCCTAAACCTTCCCTTTGCTTCATATTAGACACCCCTATGGTAGGCCCAAGGGCAGGGTGCATTGTAAGTATAAGGTAGGACATGCTCTGATGTGTGTAGCATGTCCTAATAGTGAATTACAGCCATTTTCGTTTCTCACCATTGAAGGCTACCTGTTCTCCATACGCTAGAATGGGCAGTTAGATTATTACATTCTTATAATCCAAACTGACTCAGGGAACATGGTAGAAATTCGAATTTAGTATGCCTGAACTCAGAATAATAAAATACATCTTTTGGTAAAGTTGGTTTTAAATTAATATTCTGTGTTTGAAAATACCACTTTTAGAAAGTATGTATTTTCTTGCCTAACTGTCCAGGCCTGCCTCTGCTAGGTTGTGTATTTCTTGTCTAGGTTTGCGAGTGACAGGGATTGGGGATTCCAGGAGACAGGCTGGGGCAGCCCAGTGGTGAATACAGAGATCTGCATCTAGATGGCAGGGAAGAGTTGCACCTGGGACCTGAATAGGGCTGGGCCTTCCCTCTACAATGCTGACTCCACCTCCTGTGGCTTGTCTGATGTCTCTGCCCTGCACTGTGAAAGGAGAGAAGGAATCTTGTCAACAAAGTGCTTCAGAGCTGTATCTTCCCTCCCCTGTGCTGGCTCCACCTCGTGTGGGGCGGCTGATGTCTCTGCCCTGCAGAGTGAAAGGAAGAAGAGAGTCATGTAAACAGAGTGTTCAGGAACTGGTTTGGACTAGGCAGAGGCCTCTCTGCCTTCAGAGAACAAAGGATTTGGGGGTATAAATATTGGGACCCTGATCCCAAGAAATGAGATCACTTCTGGAGCAAGAAACCTTTTGCCAAGGAGAAGAACCAAGGAAGCTGAGGAGTTTTACAGACCCTCTGCCAGTGTGCTGTTTGTTGGGTTGGCCTGCAGTGGTTGCTTCTTTGCCAAGGAAAGGAGAAGGAACTTTTTAAGGACTTTCATCATCTACAGAATATTCTCCAAGGGCTTGAACTGTGCTTGCCTCCTGCTGAAGTCTCAGGGACAAAAGACTTCATCTCCAGCTCCCCCTGTGAATTTCCTTGCTGGGAATTCTATCTACAGACATTTGTGTGTCGCTGGGAGCTGGAAGGGCGACGCATCGAGATGAAGCGTGTCTCCGCCACAGCTGAAATCGTCGCATCGCCGGAGAAGCGAGCCTTTGCCGCATCTCTCTGGAAGCGTGTGTTCATCGAAGCTGCCTGCTGTTGCATCACCGGAGAAGCGTGTCGCAGGGCCTGTCGCTGCTCCAAAGTACAGAGTCGTCGCCACAGATCTACGCATCGCATCAAGGTGCCATCTTGCGCACCGCAACGGGCCCGCAGGCCAAGAATCTACGCATCACCTCGCACCGGTAAGGATTACAAAGCATCCCCTACTCTGCGCAAGCATTGAGGCACGACACATCATCGCCCCCCGATCACAGAACCGACGCATCTCCCTTTTTGCGAGCCTTTTGTTTACTTTGCATTACGCATCCAGGTACTTTGTTGAGAACTTTGTCGCATTTATAATCAACTTGAACTAAGTAACTTTGATCATCTTTAAAGCATTTGTGGTCTTGTGTTCAAGTCTATATAAAGAATACCTATTTTTTTTAAACCTGTTTTGTGTACATCTGTAGTGTTTTCACTGTATTACTGTGTATATACACACTGCCTCTGAGATCAGCCTGTCTGCTCGTGCCAAGCTACCAAGGGGGTGAGCAGGGGTTATTAAGGAGTGTAATCCCCTTATGCTGACTTAGAAGTAAGGGTCCCTATTTGGACGAAGGTGAATACCATTGCCAACTAGAGACCCCCAGATCTAAAACATGGTAGCAGTAACAAAGGACTCCACAGTGTGAGCTTCCTCTAGCAGTGTCTTGTCAGTGCTACCGAACTCCAGCAGTGTGTTGTTCCTTAGCAATGGACTGTCATTGTTACAGTGCTCTCGCAGTGTGGAGTTCCAGTAGCACTGTGGCAGTACTAAAGGACTCCAGCAGTGTGAGCCTCCTCTAGCAGTATCTTGTCAGTGCTACAGGACTCCAGAGGTGTGTTGTTTTTTAGCAGTGCACTGTCAATGTTACAGGGCTCACACAGAGTGGGGTTCCAGTAGCACTGTAGCAGTACTGAAGGACTCCAGCAGTGTGAGCTTCCTCTAACAGTGTCTTGTCAGAGCTACAGGACTCCAACAGGGGGGGGGGGGGTCTCAAGCAATGTACTGTCATTGTTACTGGGCTTTCACAGTGTGGAGTTCCAGTAGAATTGTAGCAGTACTAAAGGACTCCAGCAGCATGTGCTTCCTCTAGCAGTGTCTTGTCAATGCTACAGGGCTCCAGTAGTGTGTGGGGTTCCACTATCAGTACTGAATTACTCCAGCAGTGAGAGCTTCCTCTAGCAGTGTCTTGTCAGTGCGACAGGGCTCCCGCAGTGTAAGATTCCCGTAGCACTGTGGCAGTACTGAAGGACTCCAGCAGTGTGAGCTTCCTCTAGCAATGTCTGGCAGATACAACATGGCTCCAGCAGAGTGGGGTTCCTCTGACAGTACTGAAGGACTCCAGCAGGGTGAGCTTCCTCTAGCATTGCTCTGTCAGTGCTATAACACTCCAGCAGTGTGACCTTCCTCTAGCAGTGCATTGTCAGTGCTACAGGGTTCCAGCAGTGTGAGCTTCTTCTAGCAGTGCTCTATCAGTGCTGTGTCAGTGCTGCAGTGTCCCACCAGTGTGGGGTTCCTCAAGCAGCACTGAAGGACTCCAGCAGTGTGAGCTTCCTCTAGCAGTGTATTTTAAGTGATACAGGGCTTACGCTCTGTTAGATTCTATTAGCACTGTGGCAGTAGTGGAGGACTCTAGCAGTGTGAGCTTCCTCTGGTAGTGCCCTGTCAGCACTACATGCAGCTGCAGCTGGCATGGCTCGGAGGGGTGGTCACAAAGGGGGATGGGGGTGGGGGCCATGGGGGGCTCATAATAAAAAAATAAAATGTAATTTTAGGCCTGCGTCTTCTCTGCTCCTGCTCTCCTGCGTCCGACAGACTGCAAGGGGAAAGTGCGCTTGACTGGTTTGGGCGGCCGGAGAGCAGAGCAGAGCAGCCCAGTCCACCCACCCGCAAAATAAACATAAAATTGTAATAACTAAAAGTTATTACCATTTAATGTTTTTGCTTCTCACACTGTGAGAAAGCAGTGGGGCGAACCTCCTCCGCCATAGCGGAGAAGCCTCTCCTGGCTACATGGCTCCAACAGTGTGAGCTTCCTCTAGCAGTGTCCTGTCAGTGCTACAGGGCTCCAGCAGTGTGGGGTTCCTCCAGCAGTACTGAATGACTCCAGCAGTGTGAGCTTCCTCAAACAGTGTCTTGTCAGTGCTACAGGGCTCCAGCAGTGTGAGCTTCCTCTAGCAGTGTCCTGTCAGTGCTACAGGGCTCCAGCAGTGTGGGGTTCCTCCAGCAGTACTGAATGACTCCAGCAGTGTGAGCTTCCTCAAACAGTGTCTTGTCAGTGCTACAGGGCTCCAGCAGTGTGAGCTTCCTCTAGCAGTGTCTTGTCAGTGCTACAGGGCTCCAGCGGTGTGAGCTTCCTCTAGCAGTGTCTTGTCAGTGCTACAGGGCTCCAGCGGTGTGAGCTTCCTCTGGCAGTGTCATGGCTCCAGCAGTGTGAGGTTCCTCTGACAGTACTGAAGAACTCCAACAGTGTGAGCTTCCTCTAGCAGTGTCCTGTCAGTGCTACAGGGCTCCAGCAGTGTGGGGTTCCTCCAGCAGTACTGAATGACTCCAGCAGTGTGAGCTTCCTCAAACAGTGTCTTGTCAGTGCTACAGGGCTCCAGCAGTGTGAGCTTCCTCTAGCAGTGTCTTGTCAGTGCTACAGGGCTCCAGCGGTGTGAGCTTCCTCTAGCAGTGTCTTGTCAGTGCTACAGGGCTCCAGCGGTGTGAGCTTCCTCTGGCAGTGTCATGGCTCCAGCAGTGTGAGGTTCCTCTGACAGTACTGAAGAACTCCAACAGTGTGAGCTTCCTCTAGCAGTGTCCTGTCAGTGCTACAGGGCTCCAGCAGTGTGGGGTTCCTCCAGCAGTACTGAATGACTCCAGCAGTGTGAGCTTCCTCAAACAGTGTCTTGTCAGTGCTACAGGGCTCCAGCAGTGTGAGCTTCCTCTAGCAGTGTCTTGTCAGTGCTACAGGGCTCCAGCGGTGTGAGCTTCCTCTGGCAGTGTCTTGTCAGTGCTACAGGGCTCCAGCGGTGTGAGCTTCCTCTAGCAGTGTCGTGTCTGTGCTACATGGCTCCAGCAGTGTGGGGTTTCTCCATAGTGTGTTAGACCTCCAGCACGGTGCATTTCCTGCTTACTCTTGTGAAAGGCCAGCTCTGGGCTGTGCTTTAACCTCAGGGAGTTGTGATTAATCAGTGACAATGGGAAAAAACAGCAGGAGACTCTAATTAGAGTCCCTGGGATCAGGGAATGATTGAAAAAATGGTTTTCATTTCAGAGTAGTATAATCATCACACATCCCTCTCTACTTTCAAAATATTTTGCGCTCCACCCTCTCGATTCCATTCCCCTCTCCATTGTGCCTCTTTTTTCCCTCTTCTCTTTTTTCAATCTCTTATCTTAATTTTCCTCCGCTCCAGTTTTCGTGTTATAGTTCCCATTTTCTTTTCCTGCCACCTTTCCTCTACGCATTAATCCTTCACCTCCATCTCTTGTCTCCCCCCTTCTCCCCTCTCTATTCTTCCATCCCTTTCCATCTTTAGAGGAAAATAAAATACGACAAGCTCGGGCACTGACAGTACACTGGCGGGCACCACTCGCACTGCTTGAGTCCTCTAGCACTGACAGTGCCCTACTGAAGGATGTTCACTGATAGCAGACGTCTGTAGTAAGTCCACAGTGTCGGTCTCTTGTAGTGTAGACAGCAACAAGCTGGAGAAGCCTGCACCGCAGGAGCCCTGTACCACGGGCGATGCACTACTGTGGAAAGCATACTAGTGGCTCACTGCTGTAGGAAGCTCCCGCTGCTGGAGTCCTGCAGTACAGACAGATCTAGGGACTTCACGCACCTGGGGTGCTGTGTCTCTGACAGCACTCTGCTGAAAGAAGCTCACACTTTTAAAGTCCTGCCGCACTGGCTGCAGGCTGGTGAAGGAAGCCCCTGAAGTCCTGTAACACTATCAGCACTTATGGAAGGAAACTCACTGGGAGCACACTGCCTGAGAAGCTCACGGTGATGGAGCCTGCATCACTGACAATAACCAACCCAGGAAGGCGGCCAAATGAATAGGTCAGCATGTGGATTCTCCCCCCATTCTGATCCTGCCTACCTGGGAGGGGGATAAGGAGAGGTCACAGCCAGGGCTTTAACTGGGATGAAAAAACGGGAGGGTCGCTCAAAGGGGCGTGGCCAATGTAATTAAGGGTGTGGCTTAAAACACATACGCTAAAAATCTGTTCTTAGCATAGTTTGTCTCCTGACATGTATTTTGCTGTTTCTGTCATTGCATCCAGATAAATGACACAACAAGTAACATCATACCTACAAGAAGTCCAGACTACTGCCTTTGTCAATGGTTGTTAGTTGCATAAGATAAAAAAGCAGCAACTATGGCTCATTGTATATAATATTGAAAAAGCTTCCACTTAAAGCCCTGGTGACATCACGACGATGTTACTGCTCCTGAGTTTTAAAAAGAGAAGGGAAATCCAGAGAGAAAATGACTCTCTTTAAAGGATTTCCCTTCCCCTACAAAGCTCCCCTGGCATGACGTCATGCTGTAACTTCTCCACTAGTGAGAATTGAGCACACGCACACATCGATATGCCCGCAGTCACGGCAGTCCGAGACAAAACGGACTGCCTGTGCCAGGGCTCAAAATAGAGCCCAATAGAGACCTGTTTCGAGGCCCCCTTAAAAAAACTGCCAGAGCTCAGGCCCGGTGAGAACTGGCCCACTTAAAGCCCTGGTCACAGCCCAGGAGAAAGAGAAAGATTTGGGGTTTTGGCTAGGTGGGAGGTGGACTCACCTCAATGATGGATGTAGGACGGGTTGAGGACGTAATACCTGAAAATAACCCACTTCACTGCGGAGCCAATGGTAACAATGAGGCCTGTATTATTTGTATGCCTTGGCCCTAGCCATGAGCGAGACAGTAGTACCTTTACACTGTGTTCCTTTCTTGCTTCCAGGGCAAACTATTTCGATCATTTAGCCGGACATGGAAAAATGATACTTTCATGTGCATCTCAATCTTAATCCAGAGCACATGTATAAAGACAATAGGATATGCAGCCAGGGAAGGGCTACAGGTGAATGTATGTCATCAGACACAGCCAGTTCTAGTCCTAGGCTTACCTTTTATAAAATATGGCTTTCACGTGTTTTAGTCCAATTGGGTCCTAAACCACCGAATATATTACGTTGCTAAATGAAAGCCCTGGACCACAACATGATGTCCACCGTGAAATTGACTCATCTAGCAAGCTTAAACTACAGCAGCATCTTCAGTAAGAGGTAACAGAATTAAGCATGAAATCTTAAACGGTTGGCAGGACTTTACTCTTTTGCCATTATTGCAACATGGATAGACCAGAATGATTTGATTACAATTGCCTCATCATGAGGGGAACTGAGTCTCTTTCAGTACCTCACAGTACCTCACATGGGACTCACTTGGTGGTTTTCCTGAACAACCTTTTACTCATCGAGGCAGTATGCTCATGTGGTAGGGCGTACGGCTGTGCAGGAGTGCGACGAGGCACACAGAGTACAGTGTGGCACGTTAGCCTACACCATGGACCTAAAGAACTGCCCCAGCAAAATAATATTACTAATATATTCACATTTTACCATCCAAGCAAATAACTGGCTAAACCAAATACTTGATTGAAAACAGCAGTGCGTTTAAAAAAAAAAACATGAACACTACAAAAATTCCCAAAATAATTAAGCAGCCACAATCAAGTACTTCATCTCAAAATGTAAAAGAAACTGAACCTGCACCATATCATGACACTGGATGAGAATGAAACTCCTGGAACTGTTTGTTTTTTTTAGCTCAGAGCAGATCCGACCTTGCAGTCTAGATCAGACTAGCCTGCTGCGGGAAAGCCAATGCATAGTTAGGAATGGCTGGCCACTGACTCATGGTGGTACGCCCAGCCTTTTATGATTTTTAATTAAATCAAATACAAGTATTTTGATCTGGCAGGCCACTGTTACAGCACAGACATGCTAAATAGGGTGGGATGCTCCAAAGCGCATTTATCAGTCGTTCAGCTGAATTCAACAATCTCCAGCCAGTACTTGTGTGCGGTCTGTGTCTCCCTGAGTGCTCCGGCATAGCCAGACGTGTTGCTAGTGGGACTCAAAGCAATTCTCACCAATGAGATAGACACTCGCCTGGGGTTGCTGCTTGTGTGGAAAAGACTAATTGCATATTGTTCCTTAGGATGCTTTGGTTTAGTGTAGGGTGTACATCCTCCACTTTTCAGCTGTACACGTAGGAGTCTCATTGTCACTCAGGCGGCGCAGCTATGGTACGACGAGGATGAAAAAATGAATACTTGCCCCTAGGCGCTTACTTTCTCGATATTTTGGTCCTCGATATTTAGGCTTCACAACATTTTTCTAATCAATATTTTGAGGTATAACCGACCTTGACACTTAGGAGATTATGAAGAGACAGTAGTGTATTATATTGGTAAAGTAACTCAATATTTCCAAATGCAAACAATCAGAGTTCATGGTGGTAAAGTGATTTATTTTCTGGTGTACACCATTCAATCCTCCCCTCTTACCTGTCTCCCGGTGCAAAGTATTCAGGGAAAGAAATTAAGGTTGTGTTTAGAAGATGTTTGCAGCTTTCGTTCTACAGACAAAATGTTATGGAAAGTACCCAGTACCCATGTTTGTGCATGTTTTCCAGCCCCAAAGATGTGCCTGTCTTTCCAAGAGAGAATCATTAGAGCGACAGGTATTACAAGCTGCCTTCACCGGCTTTAGAGTTATAGCCTGCGTGCTGAATAGTAGGACAAATAAATCATAAAAGTACCCCCTGGGGACGGTCTTCTTGAAAGACATCTGAGCCGGGGTATGGGGTGAGGCTTGAAGGGGAGGGGGGGTAGTTAGAGCATAGAAGTATAATAAATGGTATACTCCCTCCCCTCCACATTGAAGGCTTGTCAGCACCTCCAAGGAGTGACACGTGCCAAAAGAAGTTACAGCCTTGCCACTGGGAGAGGTGGTCACCCGGCAGGACGTGCAAGGGTCCTTTCCTAAGGCCAAGGTGTTACAATCAAAAATCTCTGTCTCCATAGCAGATGGTTGCTGGGCCAGCTTAGGGGCCAGCTTAGGGGTCCAAGTTGGCCTTTTAAGGGGGTGAAAAGGTCCCTTAGAAAGCCTTGTACATGTACCAGTGCTTGGGCTGAATCTGCTCTTTTGGGGTCTCTCGTGTGTGCACAGAAATGTAAACGTATCTTCTGAACGCCTGATTTTTTCTGCTCCTCCATATCAACAGGGATCCCGGCAAACAAAGGACTTACACTATATCCAAGTCCTCCAGACGTGAAGAGGAAGGTCATTGTCTTAGAAGTATAATCCATTAAGGGTTTTTCCACGAATGGGAAATGTAAATGTCAAGGTATTTGTAGAGCGCCCTGCTCCAAGCGGTTTCCTGGCGCTATTACTCATACCGCTGTGGAACCCTTCCTGGCTTTCCCTGTGAAGTGTCCACTCCTGGGCACCCCCAGGGTGAAGCCAGGCATCCTAGCGCTGTTGGGGCCGGTGTGGAGCTTAAGCAAGCTATTGCCCAGAGTTGGAGTAGAATAGGCACCGAGGCAAGAATTGTCAGGTCCGAGGAAATTGAGCCCAAGACCCGCCGAGGCGGGAATTGAACCCTGGTCCCAGGCCAGAACTCTTGCATCAGGGTCTGCCGCTCTAACGATTGAGCCACACTCCTCCACCTGAGCTGGACACAGAGATATTCTCATCTGGACTCAGTTTAAAGTCAAAACCAACCATAACCCGCTGAAATGGCTAATGCGCTAACAAAAGCCATGGGTTTCAGATAGACATGTAGACGGACTTTAATAAAACTAGAACCAATCAAACATAGAGACTTGTCTGACGCCCATTAGACTGCTAACTTTCCTTAACCTGGATTGGGCATCTGGGAGACAGAAACCCCAACCTGTAGGATTCTCATGTTTTTGTCTCTGCTCTTTTCATTTTTCCTGATTCTGCAGACCCAAATGGCCATGTACCAACATAACAATTGTTTATGTGTGCCTTTGATTTCTGTGACCAAGCATCCTCCCAATACTATTTGTGGAGTGAGTAACCTTCTTCTGCTGATGGCGTGGATTGCTGGTTTGTATAGAGCTAGACGCCACCGTTACTGCGTAGTTGGGCATTTATTATCTATGGCCCCTTTAATGTGGGCACATAGTGAACATCAATCAAACTGAAAGAGCCATCATTTTGTTGTATGTAGCTAATAAAGTTTTTTCTGTGCTCGATTTCAAAACAGTTTTGTGAATACTAAAAAAAGAGCTTCATCTAGTAAGAACTTTGTGGTATTTTATGCGTATATTTGGGTGGACGAATGTCTTTCCATGTTTCGCTCGCCTGGGTCGTGAATTGCCCACTGCTCAGCTAAAATATACTATTTTTATATTTGCACCACAACGAAGTCTTATGATAACTGATGTTGTGCACGTAAGGGTGTGTTCTATTTAAGCTAATCTTAAATCCTAGGATGTCTGTTGGTGTGTTATCTGGCAGTGCCTTTGATTCGGCAGAGATTTTCCAATTGCAGTCCTATACACAGTGGTGTGGGCAATCTCTCTAGCGTATGCTCTCCTGGTATAGCCATTTATGGACGAAATTGTTACTATGGTGTGTGGTGTTATTGTTTGCTATAGACCGTTCCGGGGTGGGGTTAAGAAATCCCAAACATGCCTTATAATTGGTGAGTTGGTTGCGTGGTGTAAGGGCTGTCTATAATGTACTGATAAGAGGGTTGTATACGGGTTTTGGATGGATCTGAAGAATAGTCTAAGAAAAGGTATTTTCCAGAGTCCCTTTATGCATTATTGTTATGCTGGTGGTGCCTTCTGAAGTGAGCAGACAGCCTCGGTTGTCCTGTGAGAGAAAAGTACAAGGACAGACAATGCATTCTTTAGAAGAACATGTACACTCGCTTGCTTTGGTCATTCCACCGAGAAAGAGAGAAGGGGGGAGTGAGAGAGAGAGTGTGTGTGTGTGTGTTTGTTTGTGTGCGTGGCGTACATGTGAGCAGGCTGTTCGGTGTGTAGGCTGTGTGTGTTTTCGTCTGCATGTTTATATGCGTCTGAGTGTATATAAAAACATGTGCGTGTGTGTGTGTTTGTGCAGGTGAATGAGCATTGTTCCTCTATGAAAGGGTCCTGGGTTCAATTTATATCTCCATCCTATGTGATATTTGTTCATACTCCTAAGTGTGCATGTGTCTGTGTTTTCTCTCTGCTGTATGTGTCCGTATGTGCTTATCTGATTGTGCACGTGTGCTATATGTGTGAGTCTATGTGGTTCTGTGCCGCGTGCCTTCATTCTCCCCAGGTACGGTGTGTGTAATTGTGTATCTGTCCATATGCGATGGCGTGCGTGTCTGTGTGATTGTCTGTGTGTTGCAGGCTATGCACAGTATCGTGCACAGTATGCTTTACTTGCCCATCCTTCGCTCTGGGTGAGTGTGTGTGTTTGTGTGTGAGGGAGAGGGAAACGTGTTGGTAGGTTCTGCGATGCGTCCCCTCGTCATACGAGGCCCTTGTCAAGCCTTCATCGCTTTCATAAAGGTGTGCATTTCATTATATGTGTGTGTTATCAGTGTTTGCCTGTGTGCGTGTTGCATGTAAATGCGTGAAAGAAAATTCGGGGTGCGCACTTGGTAGTTTAAAGTCCTTGTCCACCTGGGACACTCCCCACCAGCATGTGATGATGTGACTTTGCGTGAGCGCGGTGTTATGTGCATAGGGCTTTGTGTGAGAGGTTGAGATTGTGATACTTGAGGCTTGGTGCGTCCTTGCCGCTGGTGTGTTTGTGTGTGCGAGAGCAGAGTTGGGCTAGACTGCAGCTCTAGTCCAGGACGCCCCCCATATTCATCAGTGTTGTGACTGGGTGAATGTGTGTGTCAGTGTGTGTCTTCATGTGTGTAAAGAAGATCCTTCCGCGTGCACCCTCACAGAATGCAATGCTTTCCATCTCACCCCCTCTCGGCCAGTGTTTGGGGGCAGTGCGTGTGTATTTGTGTGCCCGACCATGTGTGTGTGTGCGTGTGCCATGGCTTGTGCAGATGTTGAGGCGCAGGTTCCGGAGGCTGCGTCCCTCTGGAATGCAGCCCGTGTCCATGACGCCCCCTCCCGCCTGTGGCTGTGAATCTGTAGGTGTGACTGCGCGTGTGTGTGATTGTGTGGTTGTCTTTGTGGTGTCTGTTTGTGGGTTCGTGTGCCTGCGCGCGCGTGTTCAGTGTGATTGTGTCCACGCCCGGGGCGTGCGTGTGTCTCTGTGTGGTGCGTGTGTGAGAGGGCTCTGCAGCGTGTAGCTGCCTCGGAGTATGCAGCTCGTGTCCGTCAGCCCCGCGTGTTTCTCTCGCTGTCGCTGTCTCCCTGGCGCGAGTCTCTCTGGCTGTGGGAGGGGAGTGAGTGAGTGAGAGAGGAGGGAGTGCGCAAGGCAGCCGCACATACTACAGGCAAGAGACACCACGGCAGAGACTCGCACTGCCCCGAGCTCCCGCTGTGGACACAATTCATCTCAACGGGACCCGACCTGACCCAGTCCTGCCGGGGGCTAAACCCAGCGCCCGGCGCTTCCGCTGCTGCCTCTGCGCCCGAGGCGCCAGATTCCTTCCTAATGCTGCATTCGGACCCTCCAAACACCGAGACGACCCTAGGGAGGCTGAGACGACCCTCGGAGGACTGAGGCAAGTGGGCCCTCCAGAGGTGAGGCCTCCCTCGCATGGCTGAGGTAGGGGTCCCTCGAGAGAATGAGGCAATTCTTGCGATGCTAATCGGGCGCAGGACGGGCTGAGGCGCCCTTCGGTGGTCCGAGACAACCCCCCGCAGCAGGAGGTGGCCTGCGAGCACTTGACACGCCACGTTAGAGGGTCAAGCGATCCTCAAGCAGCCGAGACAGCCCTCGCCAGGCTGCATCGCCCTCAACAGGTGGAACATCCCTGAGTGACTGAGGTAGGCTCCGTCAGGCTCGGGTGTTAATTGGGACCTGGAGGGCAGCGGGACGCACGCCTGGACACCCCAGAATCACCGGACCCAGGAGTCTTATCTAATGGCACCTGTAACACAAAGGGATCTCATTGAACCGATGAAAGGATTGCAGAGCAGAGGTCGTCAATGAAACGCTGAGGTCCGGGGGGTGTAGGACAACCGCAGTCTGCCAATGACCAGCATCGGACGCGCAGGGACTCTACGAGGCGTGCTTCACACCATGGTTCAAGAAACGTGTGATGCCATCCCCTGGGGGTTTCACCGCCCTATATCGGAGCTCACACAGGGCGCCTGATATATGGACAGACTGATAGACGCTTGAGCTACAAAAAAAACATGAAGTGTATAGCAGAGTGAATAACAGCTTCAAAATTGCACAACAAAAGCCAGATTGGAACAATTGGGCACCGATGAGCTGTTGATCGCCGACTGGAGAAAGAGCAAAAGCCAAGAATAAGCAAGCGATGCAGATCCTGTGGGTATCTCCTCTGTGAGAATATCCAAAAGACACCAGTTCAAAGGGGTGGAAGACACAACAGATGCAGATCAGGTTGAGAGCACACGGGCAAGAACAACCACAAGACGGCAGGACAAGAGGTTGCCCAGCATTGGTTCCTTGGCGGAGTACACGACTGGGGAAGAGTGGAAATTACTAAAAGACAAAAAATCCAGTCCAGGCCAAAATCACCTTTTCAAGAACAACCACAAGACTCCAGGACAAGAGATTGGCCAGCATTGGTTGCTTGGTGGAGTACACGACTGGGGAAGAGTGAAAATTACTAAAAGACAACAAATCCAGTCCAGGCCAAAATCACCTTTTTAAGAACAACCACAAGACGCCAGGACAAGAGACTGGCCAACATTGGTTCCTTGGTGGAGTATACGACTGGGGAAGAGTGGAAATTACTAAAAGACAACAAATCCAGGCCAAAATCACCTTTTTAAGAACAATCACAAGACGCCAGGTCAAGAGATTGGCCAGCATTGGTTGCTTGGTTGATTACACAACTAGGGAACCGTGGAAATTACTAAAAGAAAAAAAATCCCGTCAAGGCCAAAATCACCTATTTAAGAACAACCACAAACGCCAGGACAAGAGACTGGACAGCATTGGTTCCTTGGTGGAGGATACGACTGGGGAAGAGTGGAAATTACTAAAAGACAACAAATCCATGCCAAAATCACCTTTTTAAGAACAACCACAAGACGCCAGGACAAGAGATTGGCCAGCATTGGTTGCTTGGTTGATTACACGACTAGGGAACCGTGGAAATGACTAAAAGACAACAAATCCAGCCCAGGCCAAAATCACCTATTTAAGAACAACCACAAGACGCCAGGACAAGAGATTGGCCAGCATTGTTTTAGTATACGACTGGGGAAGTGTGGAAACTACTAAAAGACATCAAATCCAGGTCAAGCGCAAATCACTGTTTTAAGAACAACCACAAGACGCCAGGACAAGAGATTGGCCAGCATTGGTTGCTTGGTTGAGTACACGACTGGGGAAGAGTGTAAACTACTAAAAGACATCAAATCCAGGTTAGGCGAAAATCACTGTTTCAAGAACAACCATAAAACGCCAGGACAAGAGATTGGCCAGCATTGGTTGCTTGGTGGAGTACACGACTGTGGAAGAGTGGAAACTATTAGAAGACAACAAATCCAGTCCAGGCCAAAATCACCTTTTTAAGAACAACCACAATAAACAAGGTCAAACGGTTTAGCCAACTTTTGGTGCCTGACTGAGTACCAGGGTATGGGTAGAGGGAGAGGTGGGACGAAAAAACAGATGAAGACCATGTGGAAATCATTTCTGTAACAAGACCACAAGACTTCAGGTCAAAAAATTGAACATTACGTGATTCAGTAGCAGACCAGGGAAGAGTGAAAGGTACAAAAAGACATCAGATGCAGATCAGTTGGAGGTCACCTCTGTAAAAACAATCAGAAGCAATCAGGTCAAAGGTAGTGTTGAAATGTAATGCTTGCTTGAGTACCAAACCTGGGGTATAGTGGAAGGTACTAAAGACAACAGATGCGGATCAGGCAAGGTCAAAGGATTGGCTACATTTTGGCGTTTGATGAGAACACGGCTGTGAAAGGGTGGAAAGCACAAAACTCAACTGTTACCGATCAGGTGAAACCAGCTGGGTAGCACAGCGAGAAACCAGATCAAAGGGTTGGTCAGCATTAAGTGACTTACAGCCAGGAAACCCCACAAAAAGGATCTGCAAGACGCCAGGTCAAAGAGGTCACCACCTCTAGGTACGTGACTGACTCCCAGGCTGGGAGAGGCGAAGGTACAACAAGTCCGCAGCTCGAGAGCAGGCTGAAATCACCGCTTTAGGAAGGGCCACCAGAAGCCACTTTTGGAGGGGTGACTACCGTCTCCAGAGACCACCACATGAAACAAGGGCTTCTGTGGCGGGGCTCGGGCGCATAGAGGCAGCGCCCGGTCCCCTCAGCTGGTCCGGTTTCCGTCCCCTGCTTGGGTCTCCACACTTCATGAGAGCAGAGCGCCTAGGCTGGGACCCCCACACCCGCCGAGATGCCGTTCCACCCGGTGACCGCCGCCTTGATGTATCGAGGGATATACACTATACCCGACCTGTTCGCCGACCACCAGCCCGTCGACATCCCTGAGGACGAACTCGAAGGTAAGTGGAGAACCACTAAAACTGGAGAGGGAAGGCGGGATACAGAGACGGGCGAGGAGAGCCGGTGAGAGCACAGGGGAAGAGGAGAACCAGGAAAGAAAAAGAGACACACGCAGGAAAGAAAGAGATGATGACAAAAAAAATCACAATAAGGAAGACAGACGAGCAGGAGTAACAAAGTAAAAAGAAAAGGGGGGGTCATTGAAGGCAGACGAGTGAGGGGGTAGAGAGAGTGACTCGGTTCAAAAAGACACCCTAAATCTCCCATCCTTTTCCCTTTTTTATGATTTTCTTAACCAACCTCTGCCTCCCACCCCCATGTCCCATCCTTTACTTTCTTTTTTGGAAACAGGCGAGATAGCGAGTCAAAGACAGAGAAACGGAAACAGTTACACCAGAAAATGGTAGCGCAAGAAAGACAAAGGGGGGCGAGAAAAAGAAAGACAGAAATGGACGGAGAGCAAACAAAAGAAGAGTCAATGAGATTGTAAGAAGCGAACCATTTAATACCAATGTCGGAAAAGAAACAGGCGGAATGAGGGCGAGAGTTAGAAAGGGGAGTTAGTAAAAAGGGAAAGGGAAGTCGAAGTTGTGGGAGGAAAGGTAGATTAAAGAGGACAGAAGAGAGTGAGGAAAAGAGCACGGGTATTAAAATCGAAACCTAGAAGACGGGGACGCGGGGAAGAAAGAAAGAAAAACAGAGAGCAGAGAGAGAAGGAGACGAAAAATCGAATGGGTAGGCGGGGGGCGCATCGCGCATAATGAGTGAGAGACGATACTCGCGGCCTCGGCTTCAGTGAGCAGGAGATCGGACGCGCCTCCTCTGACTGAGCTCCTGCGCGGTGCCTCGCGCCACTCAGCGCTACTTCCTGGTCCTTAGGGGCGCTCGCGCTCTGTGTGCACGGCATCACTCGCCATGCTTACCCTCTGTGGTACTGGATACCACGCCGAGATACTCAGCGGCATTCTATCGTAGCCTGAACCCTAGTGATACTTTATCGTACTCTGCAATACTGAGACAATCCTCGGTTCTTTGAAATTCAGTTTGGTTTTTACAGTACTGAGGTGCACTGCCTGGTACTCGTTGCATACTTGTAATACTCCTTTGCAGTGCTCAGTTTGCTGAAGTTAAGAAATAAATAAAAAAGAAGTGAAGGGGGCGGGGTTCAGAGTTTGATGCTGGTGTTGCTGAATACAAATACCCAGTTTTCATTCAATCTCACGTCTTTTCTACCCCCCGTACACCTACCTCCTTATTCAACCCCGCATTCTCTTTCCCACCTTCCCTACCCTTCCCTACCCTTCTCTTCCTTTTCTGATTTGTCTCTTTTGCTCTGAATCATAGTCTGATGAGGAAAAATAAGTCCTAGTTGCCACAATCAGTGCCAGGGCTCACACAACGTGCAACCACCGGCGCAAATTAAGGCCCACCTGTATTAAGTCATAGGACTCTAGTATTTCGTGACACCAGCAAGTTATCAGTAGTACTCCGGATTCTTCGGAGCTATTTCTGGGCGCATATTCGTACTAATACTATGTGGTATCCGGTGGCTTCCTCTGGTACTCCAGGTACTCGGGGGTTCTTCTATGATGCTCTCTGGTACTTACTACACGTCTGGTACTCTGTAGTATTGTGTGGTACTGCCACTTTGGAGTCATCTGTGATATTCCGTATTTATTTCTTGGCCTGGGCCAAATTTTACTTACGCTGGAGTCATTTTCCGTCATTTTACATCACTGTTTGATGGGAAATTACAGAAATGTACGTAAGTACGTGCGTTCACTTTATTATAAGTTATCTTATCTTTCACACACATCCTACCCAAGGTGCACAGCAAAAACGGGATTTGAGAGCGCAAGCAGCTGCTGGTGTCCGAGAATAACAGAGTGAATAACAGCTTCAAAATTGTACACCAAAAGCCAGATTGTAACAATTGTAACACCAAGAGCCAGGTTGTAACATTTAGCGCTATTTTCTTAGCACACAATGCATCCTCGGGTACATTTTGGACACGGGGTGCATTCTGCAATAGGAAAATAGCACAGAAAGCTGGGTCTCGCTCTGAGTCCTGGTGTATGTCCCCATGTTAGCGAGTTATCCACCCGTGTTGTTCCCGCAGCCCCGCTCTACTCTGTGCTGCTTTGCAGAACTTTGGGGTAAACTGCAGTATTATGTGAATCTCTCGAGATCACACACCAGCCGCTGGCCTTACAAAAGACGATTTTGGCCTGTATAAACGTACATTTCACCTCATAACACAGTAGCAGTCATGTGCATAGCGCAGCATCGTAAAGGAGTATACACAGCATAACACCGCCTAACGAGGCCTAGTGTAACCTGGGGTTAGCTGACCTTATGTAAAACAAGAGGCGTGAGGGTACACTGCGAGGCAGGAGGAGCGATGGAAAGACGTGTGTACACAGGGAGACAGAGGCCGAGGGGAACAGACACGGGTTACACAGCGAGGCAGGAGGACATGGGTTACACTGCGAGGCAGGACATAGGTTACACTGCGAGGCAGGAGTAGTGGGCAGACATGGGTTACACTGCGAGGTAGGAGTAGTGTCCAGACTTGAGTGTACACTGGGAGACAGAGGCCGAGGTGGACAGACACAGGTTACACTGCGAGGCAGGACCAGTGGGCAGACATGGGTTACACTGCGAGGCAGGAATAGTGGGCAGACATGGGTTACACTGGGAGACAGAGGTCGAGGTGGACAGACATGGGTTACGCTGCGAGGCAGGCGTAGTGGAAAGACAAGTGTGTACACTGGGAGACAGTGGCCGACGTGGACAGACACGGGTTACACTTCGAGGCAGGAGCAGTGGAAAGACAAGTGTGTACACTGGGAGACAGAGGGCACGGTGGGTTACACTGCGAGGCAGGAGCAGTGGGCAGGCATGAGTGTACACTGCGCTGCATAAGGAAAGAACTACAGACATGGATACATTAGCAGGCAGAGGGAGAGATGGACAGATGGGTGTACACTGTGAGGTAGAAGAGATGGGACAAATATGAATGTACATAGCAAGGTGGACTCTTCGGCTGAAGCCGACCACTGGGGCTCTGCTGAAGGAGCATAGGCGCTCCCAGTCAAGACCAGTAGCAGCGCCACTACAGATTTACGACCACAAAGCAGCGGACTCTGCTTTGTATGGGGCTGAAGTCTGGGGGTTCGAGAGCTTAGAGAGTCTCTTAACTACGAGAACACATTTCTGAGATCCCTTTGCTATCTCCCCTAAAGCACCCTGCTTCTTCCTCTAAGACTTGATATGGGTAGGCAATCCATTGTGAATCAGGTACAACTTCGCCCTTTGCTCTTTTGGCTGCGCCTGAAACAAACCCCATAGCTGTCTTACTATGCTGCTGTAGCCGATGAAGTTTGTAAACGCGACTGTTTCAACAAAATTGCGTTGTTTACTAAAGTCAGATCCCTACTCGCAGCAATAGGCTAGGGGAGCTCATGGAACGTCGATGATCCTTGTTCTTTACCAAGCAGAAGGCTGCCTAAGTACCAATACTGGAACTGGCTGGCTCAGTCTAATGTAACACATTCACATGGTGAATTTATGGACTTCAAAACCCATAGCGTGCACAAGCAATATTTGGAGGCCATCACAATTCCACAGGATAGAAAGCTTTATATCCAGTTTAGACTTGGATCACTTCCTGTGAACTCCTTTACAGACGGATGGCAACGGCCCTCATCAGTGCGGCTACATTGCCCTGGTTGCCCCAAGTCTGTTGAGACAATTGCACACATTTTTTTTGTTTGCCCAATATACAACTCCCGAGACGTAAATGGTTGGCACCTGACTATAGGTTGCTAGGAACACGTTGTCACCAGGAAGCGCTGCATATTTTAAAATTGGATTCAAGACCACTTGTTGCCTGTGCAGTAGCTAAGTTTCTGGGGAAAATGTGGATAGTTAGAAGGTGCATGCTAAAGAAGTGATACAGTGTGCCTTAAAGTTTCTTTTCTTCACCACCCCCAAACTCGCTAAACGAGAACATGCCAGTTAGTGTATTGTTTGTGGTCCGATCCTTTCATTGTGATCCTATAGTGGGCTCTTCAATGAGCTTTACCAGGGCTTTCTCCTTGGATAACCACCCTTTTTATCTGTTTAAATTATTTTGATCATGATTGCTATTTTTCTTAATAACAATTTATTGTAATGTATCCAATGATCATTTGTCATGCAACCAAACCTGAGGTTCTGTACTGTAAGCATTTGCACTTTTATCGTCCTTACAAACTTAATGTAATATTGCAATATATCCATCTCTGCAATTTTGTACTGTAAGCACTTGCACATTTATGGTCGGAACAACCGAATAAAGTTTGACTTGACTCGACTTGAGTGTACCTTGGGTGAAAGAGGGAGAGATGTACAGACGTATTACATTGTGAGGCAGAAGACGAGATGGGTAGACATGGGTAGACACTGCGAGACATAAAGAAAGTTGTTCAGATATAGGTGTACAATGAGAGACAATGAGAGACAGAGGGAGAGATGGGACAGACATAGGGGAAAATCGGGAGGCAGAAGGAGAGATGGACAGACACTGGGGTACCTTGGAGATAGAGGGAGAGATGGATACTGAATTATTGTATGCACTAGGGAAACATTGACAGGCAGCTGGTAGAAATCATGGGATACAGTGTGTGAAATAGACAAACAGATAAACGGATGCATGGACAGATTGGTGAATTTGTGTTCACAAGAGAGAGAGGTCTAGGTGAACAGATACATAAAACTGTATACACTGGGAGGTAGAGGGCGAAATCCAAACAAGAACAATTCACAAGAAACACTGGGACACAGGAGCGAGGTGGATAGACAGGTAAATGAGTGTACACTGGCAGACAGGGTGAGATGAACACGATATCAATAGCTAGATATGCGAGGAGACAGGAGAAATGGGCAAACACATGAACGAGAGACCGAGGCAGAGATGGACACGGTTGATACAATACAAACAGTGATTAACAGCAAGATATCACAGACAGATACACAGGTGCATTCGGAGGTTTATGAGAATGCAGCCTGTCAAATGTATCTGGGGTTGGTGGGGATGAGGTAGCATAAGTATGGTTGCAACATACTCATTTGAGAAGTTGGAGGAGACAGTGCCATTGAAAAAGAAGGCATTTCAGCTCCCCTTGAATATTCCATAGTCACCAATATGTATCTATACACCGGGAGACATAAGCAGAAAACCACACACACAAAACAGAAGTAGAGTTCAACAAGCATTTGCAATGCAATCAGTCTCACATTTGTTAAAGTTAGAGCTAGCGGTGTAAATGACAATGTTTTTTACATATTTTGTTTTGTGGAATTAACTTGTAATAACAATAGCAGGGAACAAAATGGAAAAATGGGAGTTTCTATAATACAATTTTAAGTAAGTAGGATTTATTTGCTAGAATCACAATTAACCATGGCACTATTTAACACAGTTTGGAACAAGTGAGGGGTGTGGGGAAAGATTTTGAAGCAGTTCTTCGATGGTAGAGTTTGGCTATTGAAGGTTGAAGGCATTAATGTATTATAGTGAGAACGATTTTTCACCTGCAAGTAGTTTGTTAGCAGAGACTACTAGCATCAAAGAAATACATGGAAGCATTTTTCAACATAAGAGAGCGAAATGGCAGAAATAGTGAGTATTTTAACTGACCACTGCACAGGCCGGGAGTGAAACACTATCCTTAGTGACAGGCTGCAAACAAAACAAGCAACAACAAATAAACAAGCGCAAAGTGCGTTGTTGTTCAAGCAGCGGGTGCTTTGCAAATAGAAGGCGCACAACCGCACAAGTCCCCTGACAGAAGAGCAGCAGCACCTTTGAGGTGATTTGATGGAACTGCTGTGTCAACAAAGGGAGACTCCAACATGAATCCCCAGAGTGAGAGGATGTGGTGCAGTGGTCAGAGCTGCTGACTCAGGAGCTGGGCATCCGTGTTCAAACCTCGGCGTCGGGTCAACATCCTGTGAATCTGAGCAAATAATGTCATCTCCCCACTGCCCGCACTATATAAATATACTAATTTAAGTTAAAAAAAAAAAGCAAAGCTTCGATCTCGGAGGAGTGATGGGGTGGCAAGCAGTGTTGTGGGAGGGGGTAAGGTGGTGGGGGAGAGATCGCACAGGGAGATTAAGTATGAGAAGCAGTATTTAAATTAAACAAAAAAAGCAGAGATCTCGTAGGGATGGTGGAGGCGGGCAAGCAGTGTTGTGGGAAGGGTGTGGGGGTGTGGTACGGCAAAGGAAGATTAAAGTGACAGCAGGCAAATTAAGCTGAAGCAAATTAAAGAAAACACTTATTGAGCAGAGGCAGGCTAACAAAACAAAAGTGCTCTCAAAGCTCTCTAAATAACCTCACAAGTAAGAGCACATGTAACAGGGGCAGTCCTCATGGGAGGATACAAAAGTCCAAAATAAGGGACTACTATGCGTATTTGCCAAACAAAAGTCAGCATTTGAAAAAGGACAGAAAGAGGAACCAATTAAAAAGATGGGCGGTGCTCAAAGCCCATATTCTAGATACGATATAAAACAATGGGGTAGCCCAGTGCAATCGCCTTTAGAAACTGCTCTAGTTTATTTTTTCTCTTTGTTCGGAGCTACGGGCAACTCTCGTCCTCCGTGTCTGTTCAGAAAGACGTCTTTCTGAACAGACACGGAGGACGACAGCTTCTAAAGGCGATTGATAGGCCTTGGAAGAAGACACGAGGGTCGTGTGAGGAGGTGGAAGGCCCCTTGAGTTCACCCTCCCTCTTTTGAATATTATTTCCCCATGGAGCCCTGTGCGCCAGACGCCGGAGGAATGGTATACAAGATTAATCCTTGTTGAAGTGACCAGAGGACACCTGAGTCAAAATCATTAGCAGCGCACAATTAGGACTACCGTGCCACCATATATGACAGGGTGGAAGCCCTACAAAGGTGAGCAGGGACATTTGGTCTCTCCACTCTATGATACTTGTCCAAACCACACAAACTATTTAAGTACCCACCCTTAATTTGTTTCCCTCACAAGTTACACACAGACCATCTAGTTAGTCCAGAGGAAGTACCCAACAAGACGGTTATACTATCGCACATATTTCAGGGGTCGAAACGTCATCGCTTTATTGCCAAGTGTTGATGATCGCCCAGGATAACAAAGAAATAATTTGATTAATTGCTCACTGGGCTGATATTTCTATTTTTCAAAAACTCTGCAGCGTTTAGATATACTTTTTCTTTGTATTACCTGTACATGTATTTTGTGTAATGTGTTGTGATATGTAAATATTTAAATGTTTGTGTTCACTGAAGATCACAAGTCTTAAAATGTTAGTACAGAAAAATCGTTCTGTGTGTATATAAATATATGTATCTACTTAGGTTTAAACTCACCTTTTCAAAATACTGATATAAAAAATATATCATGAAAAATAATACAAGAGTGTTGCGGTTCTTGGTTTGGACATAAAGTGTATTTCGCTCTTTCATTTGTTGATTGTTCTCATCCAGTTGGAGAGACCTAATTGTATAAAGATATTTTTGATTTCCAAGAGTGGCAGAACCACTGTTCACTTATAGCATATTCTAGATACAGCATGTTTCGGAGAGACAGTGCATGGGCTGCCTAGGCGAGACCTAAAACTTAATAACTACACACTGCAGCACAGGCGGATAGGAAGACAGAGACATTTAAATATACAACAGCAGACAAAGGAAGTGGGAGATACCGCTACGAATAAATAAAATATTGGAAGAGATGGTGACATGAACACATACAAGTAAATATTTACTAAGAAAAAGTCAGAGAGATATATGCAAATTAATGTATATTTATGCACTGGGAGAGCAATGGATGAGCAATCATGCGACTGAAATATGCTTTGAGATGGGAGAGAGATGATGAGAGAGGGATAGATATAAAGATTGGAATAGATATGAAGAGACTGGCACACAGATGAATAGAGATGCACTGAAGGACAGTGGAAGCAATGAACACTGATGTTTATTTTGGATGTACGTTGTTACAACGCATGTTGTAACAACGCATGCCTTTACCACGCAAGTCTTAAACGCAAGTCGTTACAACGACTTGCGTTGGAGGGCGTGGATTTAGGAATCTTATAATTTTATATTCCAACACCAGTCCCCGTAACAGTAGGGAAGGTGTTGGAATATAAAATTGCAAGATTCCTTATCCCACAGCGCCATCCAGCGCAAGTCGTAGTAACGACTTGCGTTGTAATAGCTGCGGGGTAAAGGCACTGCAGTGTAAAAACCGCATCGTAAACGATGTTCCCCGTTTATTTTTGTATAAGTTGACTGGATTGAGAAATAAACAGAGTTATGAATAGTTAGAAAGCATGAGATTGACTTAGAGTCAGGTGAGTAGATATACACACTGTAGGATAGAGGAAGATAAGGGCACACAAATCAACAAATATGCACCGACTGCCAAAATTGAGGCACCCATAGTCATGAAAATACATACACACATGTGCGCACACACACACACACTCTCTCTCTCTCTCTCTTTTTGTCTCTTTCTCTCGTGAGAGCTAGAGGAAGAAGACATGAATAAACAGATGAATATATGTATTCAAAAGGACATAGAGGGAGAAGTGGATACATAGATAAATACCCACGCATACAAGCTGTCAGACCCTGTTTGGGGTGTCTTGAGTCAAGCAGGGGCTAGTACGCCACAACAGTGGAGGGAGGACTCATTTGCCTCTGATACCCAAGGATTCATCCTATTATGGCTCTTCAAACTGGGCCAGGTACCATACCTTTAGCATTTGACCGTTAGTGGTAGTCATGGCAAGCAATTAAATGTTTGAATGCATTAAGCTCAGAAGACAACAATCACCTAGCAGCATAATAACCGACTGTCCAACCAAGTGCTTATCTTTTTAGAAAATAAAGTACTTTAAATACACTTAAAAGGAAGATATTACACACTACAATACACAAGCACTAATTCACTGCCGAAGGGTCACCCTATGTAAGGTCCCATTTGCTCAGCACCATCTTCCCATAACTCTGTGTAAGGATAGTGTGGCAGGTTTCAGGTAAAAGTGCACTGCTATCCCTCTGGCATTTAGAGTGTGCGCTGAGTTATACAGTTCCTAGTGCCACTATCAATTTCAACAATGTAAGTCTTTTAGTCCTGTGTCGGTCATGATCGGGGCCCACAGCATGAATCTGCTCTCTCCTCCATCTTCTGGGACAACAATGCACTGGCATGTCTCTGACTCCAGTATTAGAGGTAGCAGCTGCAGGCCTGTTACCCGCGGATTGGCTGTTGTCAGGCTCTGCCATCTCTAACAGTCCTCAATGGTCACAAGCCCTCTTCTGGCAACAAGGGGAGATTGGTTGGGCCAGAAGTTATAGGGCCACCATCAAAACTTATCAAGCAGGAGTGTGGCTCCAAGTCCAGTGACACAATGAAAGGCTTTGGGCTACAATGTTTATGCTCACAGTAGTAGAGCCTGCTTGGTACACTTCAGGAATGCCACAGCCCTACCACAGGCCACTCCAGGACAGTGCCACCACACAGGCCACTGGAGGCAAGGGAAATGTAGCTCCATTTCAGGAGCACGCTAGTTGCTTTCTTTGGACTCTCTTCTGGGCACATGGACCCACAGCTCCAAAGTCAGCTGCTTTTTATTCGCCTTAGTAGGGAGGTCCTCCTCCAGGGTTTGCTAACTCTCCCCTCTTCTTCTCAGGCAGCTCTAATTCCAGGTGCTTCAGGCCAGGGTTGTAATTCTTCTTTACAGGTCAGACTCCAGATGATGTCCCCCTCACCTCTGTGAGTCTGGATGTCAGGCAGGCACCGGGTCTGATTGTACAGCAGCCCTCCAGGCACTCCATGCAGAACCATCCTCATTGGTTTAACAAGAACTTGGAACTGGAACAACTAGTGGGTCAGCAGGTTCCACTTTTATACAGCTAAAGCAAACAGGGAATGTGTATTCTCTGGTTGCACTTTCAGAACCGGTATGGACCCGTGTTTTCATGTCTTCTTTCCAGACTATCTTCCAGACACATCCTTTGTGTAGAACGATGCTCCTCAAAGCAGGATTGTCTCCAAGGTGGAGCACCCACACCAGAGGTACAACAAGGTGTGAGTATTCTGAACCTGGCTGTCAAAAGCCACACTTAACAGTGATCAGGAACAGAGACAAAATGCAGCCACACCTAAAAGACCCATCACACTCAGGAAAAAAAAGACTACATGCTACTCTTCAACTGCACCATCTACCAAATGGCTGTGCTCAGGAAGACTCATCTGCAGCTCCTGCACCAAAAGGATCTAGTTGAATTTCTAAAGGGAAGACTGTCTTCTCTTTCCCCATTTTTGTTTAGAGGTCTCCTTCCACCAGTTTCAGGAATTTCAGCAATACACTTCCGTTGTCTGAGAAAACAACCCCATCTCCACCTTGTGCAGATGAATAGGCAAGGGGCAAAATGGAACCCATGGGTCTGTATTATTCTGGTTCACTCATATACAAGAGGAATACACTGTGAAGGTCACAAAGCAAACAAACAAAGGTTCACAGGAATGTTAGTACTAGGACCTGCATTAGTGTGTAGGAGTGGAACTTTCCATGAGTGGACCAATAGTCCTTCGTTCCTATGACACAGATAAAAAATCAGGTCAACTACAGATTCACAAAACATGGTAGGCTGCCACCACCGCTCTGCATACTAAACCCATTAGAGGAACGATTGTCCACTGTCTCTATTCAACGAGAGCATACTTTGTGCACTTCTCCAGGTCCAGGACAGGTGTAGATCAGCTTGCATAATAAAGGACAGCCTAGGCTTTTGCCAACACACTGGTTTAGTGTGAGAATGGGTCAAATAAAA
The DNA here is from genome assembly GCF_964261635.1 of Lissotriton helveticus. Lineage (NCBI taxonomy): Eukaryota > Metazoa > Chordata > Amphibia > Caudata > Salamandridae > Lissotriton > Lissotriton helveticus. The sequence goes on from NC_136072.1 coordinate 920,200,844, forward strand.
AAAAAAAGGATACCAGATACTTACAGTTGTGTATTCAAGGCAACAGAACATAACCGAATCCAATGCAGGGGACACTTCCTTACACACATACATGCACAGGCACACCTATTGGTGTGGGTCCTGGTGTGGTGCAGGCGTGGGCGTGGTACAGTTGATGGCAAAGGTGACATTTCTAGACCTAGCATTGGTGACAGAGTTTGTGTTTGCATTTGTGCAGTTCTAGTACGGATGCATGTGCATAGTCCAGGATAATTGCTGGTAGAGTAGTAAGAATTGATGTGGTACACATGTTCTTCTGGGTGCTAGTGCTTTTGTAAGTGATACCACAGGGGCAATTATTGGTGCTAGCATCAGTGATAATACTAGTGCATGCATAGGCTCAGATGCTTGTACTAGTACTATTACACTTGTCTGAATTCTGCTCTGAATGCTGGTGCAGCTGCATATGTAGGTGCCAGCACAGGTGCCTGTGTTAGTGATACTTCTGGTGATTGAGCGTCCTTCTGCTGAAGGTGCTGGTGCTCACACATGTGCAGGTGTGGATGCTTGTGCACTTCCCAGTGTTTGTCCTGGTGCGAGCATACAAACTGTCATTGTTGCATTGCGGGACAGAGAGAGAGAGATGAACAAATACATTAATAAACACTGAAAGACAGAGAGAAAGAATGGCTCGCAGATGAATACACAAACTCAAACACTACTATTTATTCCAGGGGATGTACATGATTGGGTGGGTGAGTTGCATAGTGCTGATACAAGTTTTGGTGCATGTTCAAATGTATCAGTTGGTGCTGCTGCTGTCGTAGGAGTTCAGGTATTGTGAGCAGAGGCAACATTGTTTTTTGTTGTTTCTAGCATTGATGGTGGTGCTTGAATGTGTACAGGTACTGGTGCTTGTGCAGGTGCTGTTGGGAATGCTGGTGCACATGCCGGTATGTATTAGTATGGATATTTGAATTGGTGTAAGTGCATTGGGAGGCATAGAGAAAGTTGGACACATACATTAATTCACTTCCACAGGATTCTATAGTAGATATAGTTGAATGTACAGGGTGGCAAGTAGTGACTCCCGTTTGCTGTGTGACTAGTAGGCCATAGAAGTCAAGCACAAATGAACAAGTTACTTACCTTTGGTAATGCATTATCTGGTACACACAATATCTAGCTGCAGATTTCTTACCTTTGAATTTCCCAGGCATCAGACTGGATCCAGAAACTTTTGTATGAGCAGAACCCCTGCATGCCTTTGGGTGGCTCCGTTCAGCTCCACGTGGCGTTGTTGGCGCTCAATGTGATGTCGTGGTCACCTATATAGGCGCCACCCAGTCATGCAGACGTCAGTTACTTTTCACTTTTTTTCATGCCATATTTGCAGAGCCATGAATTGAACTGCCATATGTGTGTGTGTCAAAAAACTAGGGTCCTGTAAAGGGAGCAACTGTAGCCCTATAAATGAGTCCGCAAAGCGGGGAGGCGTGGGTGGGACTGTAAGGAATCTACAGCTAGATATTGTCTCTATCAGATAATGTGTTACGGAAGGTAAGAAACTTGTTCATCAGATAGAGACTTATACCTGCTGATCCCTTATCCTTGAATAGATACCCAAGCCATACTTCCTGGCAGTTGGGTTGCAGACAAATTACTAGACTGGAAAGTCCTTCAGGACCAAACGGGCAAAATGCCCGTACCTGGGGACCTGCTTGTCCAGGCAGCAGTGCTTGGGAAACATGTGCAGGGACGCTCATGTTGCTGCCTGGCAGATATCCTCGACTGGAACACCAGGAGCTAACACTGTGGTAGTAGCCTTTCCTCTGCTGGAATGGGCTCACAAGCCCTCCAGAGGCTCCTTCCTAGCCAAGGTGTAGCAGATGTCGATACAGATAATGACCCAGCGTCAAATGGTTTGTTTCTGCACTGCCTGACCTTTTCGACCACTCACATAACCCACAAGGACTTGGTAGTCCACCCAGAACTCTTTTGTGTGGTCAAGGTAGAACGACAACAGTGTTTTTGGGTCCAGTCAATGGAGATGCTTCTCTTCCTTAGAAGTGCGGGGAGGGAAAAAGGTGGGCAGTGTGACTGACTGATCCAGATGGAATGTGGTCACCACCTTAGTAAGGAAAGAGGCTCCTGTGCGAAGCACCATCTTATCCGTGAATGTCATGAGATAGGGAGGCTTGGATGATAAAGCCTACAGCTCACTCACCCTCCGGGCGAAAGTTATTGCCACTAGAAAGGCTGTCTTCATGATAAGCAGCCGGAGGGGACAAGTGTGCAGTGGCTCAAAGGGAACACACATGAGATACATGAGAACTATACTGAGATCCACTGAGGCATGATAAGGTGCATAGGGGGAAACATATGTACAAGCCCTTTCAAGAAACTATTTACAATAGGAGACTTGAATAAAAAGGGTTTGTCAGGCAGGTGCAAGAACGCAGACAGAGCAGAAAGATGACCCTTCAAAGTGTCTAGAGCAGAGCACTGCTGGGCAGGAATAAAGAGAAGAATATCAGAAAGAGAGGCACAAAGAGGGTCAATAGACCTTTCGGTCCAATATTTAGCACATTTCTGCCGATGGCAGGCATACAGCATTCTGGTGGTGGGCTGCCTGGTCGCTAAGATAACCTTTCAGACTTCAGGAAGAAGGTCGAAAGCGATCAACTGTCACCGCTCAATCTCCATGCAAGTAGGCAGAGAGTTGACAGAGTCGGGTGGAGAACCCTCCCCTGCTGCTGTGGCAGAAGATCCTCCCGAAGGGGCAGCCTAATTGGAGGATCTATGCTCATTCGAAGAAGCTCAGGATACCAGGGTCTCTGTGGCCAGTCCAAAGCCACAAGAATTACTTAGACCTGGTCGTTCTTGATCTTCTTGAGAAATCCGGGCAAAAGAGGTACAGGCAGAAAGGTGTACAGGAGGCCTGGGCTCCACTCACGACAACAAGCATCACTGAACGATAGCCGCCTGATAGCCGCCTTGTAAACTCCAATATGCAATACTGCTGACTTGGCACATTCTCTTTTGAGGCGAACAGATCTAACCAAGGCTCTCCCCACTGTTAAAAGAGACCTTGCACCACCTCCGACAGGAGACAACATTCGTGATCCGCTAGACATCGATGGCTGAGTTGGTCTGCGCTGGCGTTCAGAGAACCTGCCAGGTGTTGAACCACCAGAGTCATGCCCTGCTGTTCCCACCATGTCCAGAGGCTTAAAGCCTCTTGAAAAAGGGTCCACGACCCCACACCATCGAACAAGTTACTTACTTTTGCTAACAATATATCTGTAACAGACGTATATTAGTTATCGATTCCTTACCTTAGAATTACTCCCAGGTGTCAGACTGGATCCGATGAACTTTTCTTCAGCAGTACCCCTGCGCATCGGTAGGTGGCGTCGGTCATCTCCACGTTCGTCGTTGGCCTCGTGATCACCAGAATGACGTTGCAGAATCTACGTAGATGCAGCCCCTGTGCACTGATGTCAGTACTTTACACGACATTCCACTCCAGAGACGCAGAGCCATGCAAGACACTGACCAATGGTGCATAAAACTAGGGCCCAGAAAGGGAGTCTCTTACTCTAGAAGTCAGGTCGCAGAACGGTGAGGATGGGGGGCGGTAAGGAATCCATAACTAATATATGTCTCTTACAGATATATTGTTACCGAAGGTAAGTAACTTGTTCATCTGAAAGAGACTATTAGTTATGGATTGCTTACCTTAGAATAGATACCTCAGCAAAACCAACCCCAGAGGTGGGTCTGCGAACCAATTTCACACCAGGAAGTCCTAAAGAACGGAGCAACCAAAGAAGCCGTCTCTCCAGATTTGGCTGTCCAGGCAGTAATGTTTAGTGAATGTGTGCAATGAAGCCCACGTGGCTGCCTTGCAGAGGTCATGAAGGGGGACTCCACGTCCCAGAGCTGTAGTGGCTTCCATCGCCGTGGTGGAGTGGGTGCGCAATTCTACTGAAGGTTCCTTTTTCGCCAAGGAATAACAAATTTTAATGCAAAGAACGACCCATCCAGAGATGGTTCGTTTTTGCACGGCCCAACCTTTCTTGGCGCCCACATAACAAACAAAGAGCTGATCATCCGCCCAGAAATGTTTTGTGCAATCCAGATAAAATGAAAGCGCACGTTTTGGATCCAGACGGTGGAGCCTCTCTTCCTCTTTAGAAGGATGTGGGGCGGGAAGAAGGTAGGTAAAGTGATGGTCTGTCCTATGTGGAAAGAGGTAATCACTTTGAGAAGAAAAGAAGGTTGAAGTCGAAGGACAACCATGCCTGGATGAACAGCAAGGAAAGGAGGCTTAGAAAAAAGAGCCTGAAGCTCACTCACCCTGCGAGCAGAGGTAATGGACACCAGAAAAGCAGCCTTTAAGGTCAAGAGTCTGAGAGGACAATAATGTAGCAGCTCAAAAGGAGCGCACATAAGGTAAGTCAGAACAAGGTTCAAGTCCCACTGGGGCATTACGAAAGGAATAGGAGGAAACAAGTGAGTAATGCCCTTAAGGAAACGATTTACAATAGGGGACTTGAAAAGAGAAGGCTGCTCAGGAAGGCGAACAAAGTCCAAAACTGACAAAAGTTAGCCCTTGAGGGTGCCCAGAGCAGAGCCCTGCTGGGTCAATGGAAGCAGGAAGAGGAGAACCTCAGAAAGGGGGGCAGACAGGGGATCCACAGACTTTGCTGTGCACCATGACACAAATTTGTTCCAGCTACAGGCGTATACTGTTTTAGTAGAGGGACGCCTGGCTGCCAAGGTAACATTACAGACTTCAAGAAAAAGGTCGAAGGCTGTCAACTGTTGCAGCTCAATCTCCGCGCAAGGAGGTGGAGGCTGAACAGGTTTAGGTGATGGACCGTCCCTTGCTGCTGCGACAGAAGATTCTCCCGAAGGGGCAGTCTGATCAGAGGATTGCTGGCCATGTTCAAGAGCTCGGGACACCAGACTCTTCGTGCCAAGCCCGGAGCCACAAGACTGACTTGGGTCCAGACGCGCTTGATCTTCTTCAGCACTCTGGGCAGAAGTGGTATAGGCGGAAAGGCGTATAGAAGGCCGCAACTCCACACGCAACGAAAAGGGTTGACTAGCGAGTGCCGCCTTGGAAATTCCAACGTGCAAAACTGCTGACATTGCACGTTCTTTTCGGTGGAGAATAGATCTAACCAAGGCTCTCCCCACTGCTGAAAAAGACCTTACATCACCTCAGATTGAAGATGCCATTCATGATCCATCAAGCACCGGCAGCTGAGTTTGTCCACCCTGGGGGTCAGGGAACTCGCCAGGTTTTGAACCACCAGCGACATGCTCTGATGTTCCAGCCACTTCCAGAGATGAAGGGCCTCCTGACAGAGGGTCCACAACCTCACTCCACCCTGTTAGTTGCAATACCACATGGCAGTGGTGTTGTCAGTGAACACCTGTACTACTCTTCCTTTGACAGAAGGAAGGAATGCCTTCAGTGCAAGACGAATCGCCTGGAGCTCCAGAAGGTTGATCTGTAGCCCGGACTCCACCGGAGACCAGAGGCCTCTAATCTCCGCCTCCCCATGTGGCCGCCTCAACCCAGAAGTGATGCATCTGTCACCACTGTGAACTCTGGTTGGGGAAGGAAGAGGGATCTCCCGTTGACCCAATTCTGGTTTGTTAGCCACCATTGCTATTGGTATGCAGTGCCCTCCGAGATCTGAACACAATCGGAAAGATTCCCCTGATGCTGTGACCGCTGGAACTTCAGGTCCCACTGCAGAGCCCATATGTGTCACCTGGCATGATCCACCAGCAGGATGTAGGCGGTCATGAGACCCAGCAGACTCAGGGTCATTCTGACCAAAACCCGGGATAGAGGCTGAAAGATCGGCATTATAGCTCGAATATCGCAGACTCGCTATTGGGGAGGATAAACCCGAAACTGAGTTGTGTCCTGAACTGCCCTGATGAAAAGGAGCTTCTGAGAGGGAATCAGGTGTGACTTCGGCATGTTCATAGTGAACTCCAGCGAATGCTGGAGGTCCGCCGTAGTCTGGAGGTGTAAGACGACAGCCTGGGGTGAATCCGCTTCAACAGCCAGTCGTCGGCACAGGGGAAAACTGGAACCCCTGATTTGCGCAGATGAGCTGCAACCACCGCCATCACTTTTGTGAACACCGAGGGGCACTGGTAAGGCCGAAGGGGAGCATGGTCAACTGAAAATGCTCATGGCCTACCGTGAACCGTAGGTAATGTCAGTGGGCAGGAAGGACGGAGATGTGAAAATAGGCGTCCTGCAAGTCCAATGCTACCATCTAGTATCCAGGGACGAGGGCATACAGGACCTGAGCCAATGTCAACATTTTGAACTTCTCCTTCCGGAAGAAGTGGTTGATGTCCCTGAGTTCCAAGATAGGTACCAGGAAGTAGTGGGAATAACAACCACAACGTACTTCTGGCACAGGGTCTCGCTTAATAGCTCCCTTGGCCAAGAGAGGCCTAACTTCCTGAGAGAGAAGGGCCAAATGATCCTCCGACATGCAATGGAATGTGGGTGGCATGGAGGGAAGGGTAGTCTCAGTTGAGAGGCTGTAGCCCCTTTGGACTATCTGCAAAACCCACCTGTCCGACGTGATGTTGTACCAGTATATGAGGTGATGGCGAATCCTGCCGCCGTGTTGCAACTGGTGGCCCAGAAAAGTCAGACTAGGAAGGTTTGGAGGCTGCTGCAGAGGGAGCACTGGTGGACTGGCCCGCCCGCTGGCCCCCAGAACCCCGGCCGCGCAGAGGCGGGACAGCTTCCGTAGGCCTGTGGCTCTTGATGGAATGTGGTGGGGCACCCCTTCCGTAGCCATGAAAGGGGTGAAAAGCAGACTGCACAGGGCAAGAGGTGGTATCCCAAGGATCAGGCCGTAGCCCTGGAATCCTTAAAGCGCTCAAGAGTGTTGTCCGCGTTGTCACCAAACAAGCGACGGTCATCAAAGGACATGTCCAAAAGAGTCGATTGGACATCCCCCGAAAAGCCAGTGGACCTCAGCCAGGCATAGCGTCTCAGGGCTACTGACATTGAAATCATCCTGCCTAGCGAGTCGGGGTGTCCACATCGTATGGCGAACTTCGCTGCATCTCTACCCTCAGCAACTGCATGGGAGAGCATGGCCAGGGCCTCCTCCACGAACTGTGGCAGCACCTGCGCGACTGTGTCCCACACAGTGGGTGTAACGGCTGAAGAGACATGCAGTGTTTACCGACCACAGTCCTAAGCTGGCGGAAGAAAACACCTTCTTCCCAAAATGATCCAGCTTCTTGGATTCCCTATCTGGGGGAGCAGTAGGGAACACGCCTTTGGACGTTGTGGCTTGGACCACCAAGCTCTCAGGGGTAGGGTGTTGGGAGAGGAAAGTGGGGTCGCCCGGGACCGGGCTGTGGTGTCGGGCATCATCCTATCCACTGGAGGCCCTGTGCCAGGCTTGGACCAGGTACCCAGAAGGATGTCAATGAGGGCCTCATTGAACGGCAGGAGGGACTCCGCAGAGTAGCTGTTGCTGGTTGAAGCACCTCAGTCAGGAGGTTAGTCCCGACTGCCACCATAGGTAGCTCAAGGCCCAAGGCCTCAGACACCCTACGCAACACCACAGAGTAGAAGGCTCCCTCCTATATAGCCGCGGTGGGGAGAGAATGCATACCAAGGTCTGGGAATGTATCCAGACCACTGGCCTCACCTAGTTCCTCTCTCCAGTCCGGCTCTTCCAGCTAGTCTGCTAAACTGTCAATAGATCCCTCCCAGTCCTCCTCACCCTCCGCTGGCTGCCACTCAGGGCGATAAGGAGCACCAGGTTAGAACAGAGGTACAAAAGTACTGGTCTGTGCCAATACCGGCGCTGGCCGACGCCGATCAGCTCCATTTCTATGACGAAGGGGTTGATGCCGGCTGAGGTGTCGTCAATGGATTTGGCGCCGGAGGAGGTGTCGTAAAAAGCCGCTGGCATCGAAGGCCTAGAACCCCCAGCCGAGTAAGCAGGCCCGAAGGCGCGTCGGCGGAGTCGAGCTGCCCAAAATGGAGAAGAGGGCTTCGTAAAAGCTACTAAGTTGGGCAGGGGTCACCCGAGCTCCCGGGAGGGGAGGGAAGCTCGGAGCCGACCCAACAGGCTCCGCGGGCAGAGCCGGACGACTACCTTCCGCATCCTGCGTCGCGTCGGCCAACAGACCGGGAGAAGGTGGAGAGCGACGGTGCGTCTTCACCTTCTTCTTGTGTTTCGACTTACCCAAAGATGAAGACTTCGAAGAGGAGTGATGGTAGTGACTCCGTGACAGGTCCCGCAACTTCCCTCTCGACCGGGACCTGCCGGGCCTCGAGAAGCTTTTGGGAATGCTTCCGCAAAGACTTCAGGTTCATGGCCCGGCAGTCGGAGCACGACTTTGAGTTGTGGTCGTGCTCCAAACACCAGAGGTACAGGAGATGTGGGTCCGTGATCGACATCAACTTATGACAGGAGTCACAAAGTTTGAAGCCGGTCCGTCGATGTGACATCCCTTGCACCAGGATTCAAATGACTCGAAAAAAGAAGTTGACAAAAGTCGAAAAAACTCTAGTGAAAAAAGACTAAGGGTACCGCTCTCTCTGGATCTGCGCTGGCTGGTGCGGAAAAAGAAATAACTGATGTCAGCGCACAGAGGTGGTGTCTAAGTAGATACTGCAACGTCATTCCAGTGATCACGACGCCAACAACGAATGCGGAGTCGACCAACGCCACCTACCGATGGGCAGGGGTACTGCTGAAGAAAAATTCTAGGGATCCAGTCTGATGCCTGGGGGGTAATTCTAAGGTAAGGAATCCATAACTAATAGTCTCTTTTAGATCTGCTTGTTGCAGTCAAAGGGTCTACAACCCCACACCACCCTGTTTCTTGCAGTACCACATGGTGGCTGTGAATACTTGCACCATCTTTCCCTTATAGAGGGAAGAAATGCTTTCAATGCTAGTTGGATCGCCCAAAGCTCCAACAAGTTGAGAGCAGAGTTCTCTGATCTCCACCTCTCCCAGATGGCCACCCGTACTCAGGTGTGAACCATCTGTCACTACTGAGAGATCTAATTGGAAAGGAAGAGGGATCTGCCTCTGACCCAATCACAGTTTGTTAGCCATCACAGCAAGTCTTTGGCAGTTCCCTCCGAGATCTGGACCATTTCAGAGAGATTTCTTTGATGCTGCGCCCGCTGGAACTGTAGGTCCCACAGCAGAGCCTGCATACGCTGTCTTGCATAATTTAACAATAGGATGCAGGAGGCCATTGGTCCCAGCATCCTCAGAAGTCATCCTCACTGAAATCCAGTACAGAGGTTGAAACATTGGCATCATTACCTGAATATCCTGCTCGGGAGGGTAAGCCCAAAAATGCAGTGTCCAGAACAGCTACGATGAAAGGGAGCATCTGAGAAGGAGTCAGGTGCTGCTTTCGCACGTTTATAGAGAACCCCAACAAGTGCAGGAGGTCCGCCGTAGTCTGGAGATAAGAGAAGACAGTCGGGGGCGATGACACCTTCAAAAGCCAGTTGTCTAGGTAGGGGGAGACTAGAACCCCTAGCCTGCGCAGGTGAGCCACAACCATCGCCAACACCTTGGTAAACACCCAATGGGCGCAGGTAAGATCAAAAGGGAGCACGGTGAACTGAAAGTGCTCCTGGCCTACCTTGAACCACAGGTAACGCCTGTAGGCTGGCAGGACGGGAATGTGAAAACACGCATCCTTCAAGTCCAACACTATCAGCCAGTCTCCTTGGTCTAGGGCAGACGAGACCTGAGCTAACGTGAACATCATGCATTACTCCCTTTTGAGGAAGAGATTGACGGTCCGGAGGACCAGAAAAGGACGAAGACCTTATTTCTATTTCAGTATCAGAAAGTAGCGGGAATAACAACCACTGCCTACTTCTGAAATTGAAACCTTCTCTGTATCCCCCTTGGGATGGAGAGCTGTAACTTCCTCTCAGAGCAATAACAGATGATCCTCCATCAGCCATTTTTGAGTTGGCAGTAAAGGAGGAGGAAAAGACAGAAAAGGAATGGAGTAGCCATCCCGAATGATCTGCAAGACCCATTTGTCCGATGTTATTGACTGCCATCGGAGGAGATGCTGTTGAATTCTCCCTCCAACTGGACTGCCATGGTTTTGCAGAACCAAACTAGGAAGGTTTGGAGGCTGCAGCTGCAGAGGAATGGGTGGTGGATGGCTTCTAGCTACCATTCCCATGAGGTCAGAATGTACAGCGCATATGTCCTTGCACAACTTGGGGAGTCTATGCAGGACGGTGGATGGGGTATGGCTGACGTGGTTGAAAACCCCTTTCATTGCAATGAAAGGGGCAAAAAGCAGACTGGGAGTGAGGTGTTAGCAAAAGGCCCAAGGACCTGGCCGTTGCCGGTGAGTCCTTAAAACGCTCCAGTGCCGAGCCTGCCTTCTGTCCAAAGAGACGAGCCCCATCGAAGGTAATGTCCATAAGGTTGGCCTGGCCATCCCCTGAAAAGCCAGATGTTTTTACCCAGGAGTGGCGCCGTAAGGATGTAGTTGACGAAACCGCTCTGCCCAGTGAATCAGTTGTATCCAGACCACACCTGATGATGAACTTTGTTGCATCTCCCCTTTCTCTCAGTGCCTGGGAGAGCAAGGTCAGGCCTCGTCCGGAACCTGTGGAAGCACTTATGTAACTATTTCCCATAAGGTGTGCGATAAATGGCCCAACAGACATGCACTGTTCACCAACAGCAATGCAAGGCTGGTGAAAGAAAACATATTTTTCCCAAGTGCGTCCAGCCTCTTGGATTCCCTGTCTGGGGGAGTGGAAGGGAAAGTGCCATGGGATGTTGAGGCTTGAACTACCAAGCTCTCAGGGGTGGAGTGTTGGCTGAGGAAACTTGGATCACTCAGTGCACAGAGATGCAGTGCTATTGTCCTGTTCACAGGAGCCTTTGTGCTAAGCTTGGACCAAGGGCATAGTAGGACATCCGTAAGTGCCTCATTGAAGGACAAAAGGGGGTTTGGATGAGGAAGCCCCAGGTTGAAGCACTTCAGTCAAGAGGTTAGTCTTGACCTGCACCGAGGGCAGCTCCAGGTCAAGGACGTCTGCTGTCCTCTCTAGCACCATAGCATAAGATGCCACTCCTCCATAGCTACAGGAGGATGAGAGAGCATACCAGCATCTGGAGAGGTGCCCAGTCCACTGGCCTCTGCAAGCTACTCATCCCAGTCCACATCCTAACAAGGAGTGCCAAGTGGTTTTCTAAAGGGTCCAAGAAACCTCCTATTCTTCTCCCATGCGTGTAACTTTTTCAAAATGAACAGGCAACGATGCAGAACCTCTAGGCTCTGTCGGTGCTGCCATTGACGTTGATCAACCTTGATCCGACTCCAAGTCGTCGAGTAACAAAATGGGGCTGTCACTGCCAGTGGGCACTGGCAGCACCGGGAGCACCAACTTCACGCCGATCCGGAATCGGATCAATGAGACCCCACCTGCATCGAGGCCGGAGCCATCTGCGTGGAATATGGTGGGTCCTCCTTCGACCCTGCAGGCCCCTAAAGGTGCAACAGAGGGGTCGGCCTGCTCAATACTCAGTGCATGTCCTTGTAAAATTATTTTATCTGAGCGGGGGTTGCTCCAGCTCCTGGAAATAGAGGGAGGCGTGAAGTCAGACCTGGCAACAATTCCACAGAACGGTCCACCCGTCTCATGGATGGACATCGATGGACAATGGATAAGGCAATGTCAGAGTCCATTTGGACTTCTTCTTCTTGTGCCTCTTCCCCAAGTGTCCCGAGGACCTCGAGTGTCACGAAGAGGACTTGGGACTTCTGCAGCTGTACCGTGACCTTCTCTTCCTGGATCAGTGCCGGTAACTCCGAGGAGGCACGCTCGATGGCGTCGACTGCCGGGCAGCAAGGAGCTTATGGACCACTCCCTCAAGGTCTTTGGTACCATGACCCAGCAGTCGGGGCACAACTTCAAGTCGTGGTCATGCTCAAGACATCATAAGCAATCGAGAAGGGGGGTGATGGCTGGCATTGGCACAGTGGTAGTTGGCACATGGTTTAAAACCTACCAGTCTAGAGGTCATCCTCGAAACACAAGAAAAATCACTCGACAAAATGTCGAAAATAGTCTGTCAAAAAGAGACAGAGGGCTAGCTTTCTCCGGATCAGCAGTAACTTATGCAGAAATAAAAGAATTAACGTCCTCGTGCCTGGGTGGCGCCTATATATTGGTGACCACAATGTCACATCCGACGATGCCACGCAGAGCCAAACAGAGCCACCCACCGGTGTGCAGTGGCACTGCTCACGTAAAACTTTCTGGATCCAGTCTGATCCTGGGAAATTCAAAGGTAATGAATCTGCAGCTAGAAGTCTCTATCAGATTGTGCTAGCTTCTGCTGTAGACCATACAATTAAACCTGGTGGTAAATATCTAAGCTAAGTGTAAAAATGAGGATAACAACTTGATGAAAAAAAGAGTAAAATAGTTTTCACACATTGCATTTACTTACCCATCCTCTTTATTTTTATCTATTTTATTTCATGTATTTATATAGTGCAAGCTATGCCTCAGAGCACTTTATATAGCACATAAAATCAATAATACATGAAAGAAAGTATTATAAAAGCACAAGTATTCTGTAGCAAGAAAATTCATCAGAACTGTGGCCACATATCAATCTCCTAGGTGTAAATAAGTGTGCATCCTTAATTGTTTCAATAAGGCATGATCAATAATAGTGAAACCAGAACTCGATATGCAAATCATGTCTTAGTCTTTGAAGAGAGGAGGAATGTGGCCCTCTGACCCTTCTCAGATTCCAACGAGTGAATATGGTCGAATAGCCTGCAGTCTTATTCGTTGTCTGGCTCTGGTCTGATGTGTGAGGAGGCTAGGTCACATAAACAAACCTATATAGCCAGGTTGTTAGATCCTTAACCCATCTGGACAGGGGTGTGGTTAGGAAGGAGCTTAGTAGTGAGGAAGATTTTGAGTTATTCTTTAAACACTGATAGGGAAGATAGAGTCAGAATTACACGTGGGCCTGAATTCCAGATTCGGGGAGCTCAATCATAAAATATCTGATTTAAGGTCTATCACTTACTAAGTCTGGGATTTCGAGCAATAGTGAATTTGTGCTTCTCAGCTGGTGAGCACTGGCGCAGAGTTTCATTTTTCAGATAGGTAACATGACTTGTCAGAATGGGATGGACAGTCGCGTGATGTGCGCAGTGCCGATATAGGCACCACCACAGCGTAGTGATGTTATTTTCTTTTCACAACTTTGTATGCTAGAAGTGCAGGGCCACAGAGCCACGAAAAAACACTGACCACTGGTGCGTTGAGCTAGGGCCCTTATAAGGAAACAACCCTTCAATCTGAAATGTGTTTGTAGATCAGGGAGAAGGGGTGGGTAGGTAAAGAATCTGCAGTTAAATAGAGTCTCTACCAGATAAGGCATTATCGAAGGTAAGTAACTTGTTCATCTGATAGAGACTTAGCCTCAGAATCCTCACCTTAGAATAGATACCCAAGCAATACCTCTTGGTAGCTGGGGCCGTGACATGGATTAGACTAGAAAGCCCTGTAGGGCCGAACAGGTGAAATGTTTGTCTCGCTGAACCTGACTGTCCAGACAGTAGTGCTTCGCAAGCATGTGCAAGAAAGCACATGTTGCTGCCTGACAGATATCTAGGACAGTTACTTCACGAGCTAACGCAGTGGTCGCAGCCTTGGCTCTTGTGGAATGAACTCCTAAACCTCCAGGAGATGGTTTTTTGGCCAGTGCATAGCAGATTTTGATGCAGAGTACTATCCACAGTGAGATGGTTTGCTTCTGCACCGCATCTCCTTTCTTGGCGTCGTCGTATCTCACAAAGAGTTGATCACCCACCCAGAACTCTCGTGTGTGTTCAACGTTCATTTTGGTCCAGCCAATGGACTCTCTCCCCCTCTTTAGAGGGGTGAGACACAGCGTAAAAGGTAGGCTGGGTGCTGAACTGGCCTACGTGAAAGGGAGTTACAACCTTCGGTAGGAAGAATGCTCTAGTCTGAAAGGACCAGTTTGTCTGGGTAGATGGTAAGGTATGGAGACTGAGATGACAAAGCCTGCAGTTCGCTGACCCTCTGGGCAGCTGTTATCACCACTAAGAAGGTCATTGTTATGGTCAGGAGCCTAATAGGAAAAGTTGTGTAACAGCTCGAAGGAAGCACACTTAAAAAATGTGAGGACTGAGTTGAGGTCCCAGTGTGACATAATGAAAGGAGCAGGAGGAAACATATGCCAAAGACCTTTGAGAAACCTATTTAGAATAGGAGGTTTGAAAAGGGATGGCTGATCTGGCAACCACAGACATGACGATATGGCGGACAAGTAACTATTCAATGTGCCCAAAGAGCTTGGAAAAGGGGTGCCATAAGGTATCAACTTGCTTATCTGTACATCATGCCACAAACTTGCTCCAATTGCATGTGTATACCATCTTAGTGGAGAAACTCCTGTCAGCCAAGATAATATTGCACACTACAGGTGGAAAGGCAAAAGCCTACAATTGTCACTGCTCAATCGCCACGCATGCAGGTAAAGCATTTTCAGGTTCAGATGCAGAACCCTTCCCTGTTGCTGCAACAGAAGATCCTCCTGAAGGGGCAGTCTGAGCAGAGGATCCAAGCTCATGCTCAACAGCTTGGGATACCAGACTCTCTGTACCCAATTCTGAGCCACAAGGATGACTCGGGCCCAGTCATTCCTGATCTTCTTGAGAACTCTGGACAGGAGCGGTATTGGTGGAAAGGCATACTGGAGGCATGAGCGCCACTCGAGACGAAAAGCATCTCCAAGCGGGAGTCATGTTGGAAACTCCAGCATACAAAACTGCTGGCATTGCACGTTCTTGACAGTGGCAAAGTGACAAGGCCTTCCCCATTCTTGGAAGAGACTTTGCACCACCTCTGGATGGAAACGCCATGCATAATCTGCTAGTCATTGAAGGCTGAGTTTGTCCATCCTGGCATTCAGAGAGCCCACGAGGTGTTGCAGCACCAGGAATATGACCTGAATTTCAAGTCAGTCATGCCTCATGACAAAGGGTCCATAACCCCACCACACCCTGTTTGTTGCAATACTGCTTGGTGGTGGTTTTGTTCATAAACACCTGTACTTTGTTCATGAACACCTGTACTAGCGTTCTCTTGACTGAAGGAAAAAACGGCTTTCATCGCCAGCCAAGTCGCTTGGAGCTCCAACAGATTGATGTGGAGTCTGGATTTCACCGAAGACCACAGTTCTTTATCTCCACCTCTCCCAGATGGCTATCCCATCCCAGAAATGATGCATCTGTCACTACAGTCAACTCTGGATGGGGAAGAGAGAGGGGTCTGCCACTGGCTCAATCTCGGTTTGTTAGCCATCGCTGCAGTTTTTTTGCAGTTCCCTAAAGTATTTTTACAATGTCTGAGAGATTCCCCTGATACTGTGCCCACTGGAACTTCAGGTCAGACTGCAGAGCCCTCATATGCCAACAGGCTCCAATGAAAGGAAGCGTCAGAGAAGGAGTCAGGTGTGACTTCAGAATGCTGGGCCAGATTCACAAAAGTAATCTGAGACAAAATCCTAACTTTACAACTTGCAGTATTCACAAAGGGCATTTTGGAGTAGTAAAGTAAAGATTTTATCTCAGTTAAACTTGAGTTTTACTTAAGTTAAACTTAGAAAAAATCCCCATGAACCGCCTGTGTATAGGCAGGACAGGGATTTTAAAATAAGCGTCCTTCATGTCCAGCGATAGCATCCAGTCTCCTGAGTCCAGAGTAGACAGGACTTGCTCAAGCATGAGCATTTTGAATTTCTCCTTTTTCACGAAGAGATTAAGAAGGTGCAGGTCTAAAATAGGATGAAGACTGCTGTCCTTCTGGGCCATCAGAAAGTAGCAGGAATTGCAACCACAACCTACTTATGATGCCGGCACCTTCTCTATAGCTCCCTTAGCCAAAAGAGCTAACACCTCCTGGTGGAGTGAGGAGAGGTGGCCCTCCATCAGCTTGTCCTAAGTAGGTTGCATTAGTGGAGGGGTAACAAAGGGGACGGAGTAGCCCCTTTGGACGAGCTGTAAAACCCAATGGTCTGATGTAATTGAACTCCAGTGGTGCAGGTGATGGCATATCCTGCCCCCACTGGATGCCCATGATGGTCAGAGGGCATATTAAAGGGGTTTGGAGGCTGCAGCTGCAGAGGCTGTAGGGGGTGGACTGGCCCGACCTCTGGCTGCCTGTACCATGTGGGAAATGCATCCTCAGCCATGAAAAGATTATGTGGTTTGCTGGCTGGGGTGGCTGGCCGTGTAAAGACGCGGTTGGAAGCCCTTTCGGAGACTGGGATTGGTGAGGGGCCATGGAAAGGCTCAAGTACCTGCCCTTGGCTTTGCTGTCCTTAAAGTGCTCAAGTGCTGAGTCCACCTTTCTGGTTCCTGCCGGTGACTTAGACCCAGGATAGTTCTTTCTGTACTCAGCCCTGCACAGAGCATTGAGCAAGATGTGGGGTCCTTCCGTTGACAGCCCCTGGTGGCGGGCCCACTAGAAATAATGGTGACCTCAGCTGGTGGGAGGTGAGTGATATCCGGCTTCTACGGAGCTCGGCTTAAGGATCACACTAACGTGGGAACTCAGGCACTCAAGAGGTGGTGGGTGGAACAATTGGTGATAGAATTTTCAGAACCTTAATGGAAGAGATGCTTGCGATGGATTAGTACGATCACAAGAAACGCACACTTCCATTTGACTCAGTTTAACTATTTACACAATAAGTACCTTTCCACATACAGAATAGCAAAGATTTAATGTGGGCACCAGGGCTGTCTTCAATAAATGTCAGAGGGTTAATGCTGACTTTCTTCACATGATATGGTCCTGCCCGGTGATGGTTGACTTCTGGCGGGAGGTGACCCACAGCCTCTCTCCTCCCACAGGACCCTGCCCACTGCCTCCTTAACACTGACGTGGAGACCAAGAGGATGAAACAGCTGGCTCGGTTCCAGGGCTTATCTTTGGTGCTAGCAAAACGCTGCATTGCCATGTCCCCGGAAGGCGGCAGGGGCCCGCCTCTCCAGCTGTGGCAGAAGGATGTGATCAGTTGAGCCACAGGTGGAGTTGGCAGTGCGGGCTGACATGATGGCCAAAGAAGGGCGATGCAACCTCATGGACCAACGAGTCAATTTCCTGGAGCGACTGAATTGGCTACTTACCCCAGAGACCCATGACACTGATTGTTAATTGCCGAGCCCAACACAGATGTATGGTGTGGGGTGGTACTTCCCTCGCAGCTATTCATCTATTCGCAAGGGCGATACAGCATATGAGATGCTTGAGTGTGATGGCGGGGCAATGCTTGGGGATGCTGATAGCAGCTACAGAAAACATGCAGTATAAGGGCTGTTCACTCCTGCAATAGATGAGCAGGTGCAGCATATATACATCCTCGTTCTGGATTAGGGAAGTGGGTGGGGGAGGGGAGCTGGTTTTGGTTGTGGTACTTGGGCGCTTTGCAGTGATTAAGAGGTCCCTCCACTGTTGGATGGGTAGCCGCATGGACATGTTACAGTATTACAGTACTAATTCAACCAACCTCATCTGAGGACTGATGAATACGAGGGTACAGATCACTTTATCCCCGTTGATAATGTTCTTGAATGTATATGGTAACTGCTATATTCAAAATTAATAAAGATATATATTTATTTTAGGGGTGAGTCCGCCTTCTAGCCAAACAACCAATAATTAAATCGCTTTACCCATCGAGCCGGCCGGATCCAGCCCACATCGTATGGTGAACTTGGCTTTGTCCCTTCCATCAGCAATTGCTTGGGAGAGTATTGCTCGTACCTCCTCTCAGACAATGGGCAGCACTTGCGCAACCGAGTTTCAGATGGTATGGAGGTATCAGCCCAAGATGTACGCTATGTTCACCGAGAGCAGTGCCAGGCTGGGCGGAGGAGAACATCTTCTTCCTGAAAGTTTCAAGTCTTTTAGATTCCCTATTCAGTGAAGCAGTAAGGAGGCCAGGACCACCAAGCTCTCTACGGTGGGATGCTGGTTAAGGAAAGTGGGATCCCCTGAGGTGGGGCAATGGTGGGTGGCGATTATCCTATGCACAGGAACCACTGTGGAGTGCTTGGACCAGGCCCAAGTAGGTCATCAGAAAGGAATTAATTGAATAGGAGTAATGGTTCGGTAGGGGCAACTCCCGACTGAAGCGCCTGCGTCAAAATGTTCGTCTTGACTGCCAGTGTAGGTCGCATAAGGTCTAGGACCTCAGCCACCCTCTGCACCACCACTGCAATTGAGGCACCCTTCTCCGTAGCCATGGCAGGGAACGAGACCAGGCCAGTGTCTCAGGAGGTGTCCAGTTCACTAGTTTCCATCAGATCCTTAAACCAGTTGTCCTCTGGATCTTCTCACTGGTATGCATAAGGATCCGCTGACCTCTCCCATTCATCTCCCAATCCAGGCCTGTCATGTGATTAAGGCACTGACTCTGTCATGGGAAGTCTGTATCCCATCGGCACTAGAAATGGGGTTGGACAATGCCCGTTCGGCTCAGTGTCGGAGTCAGGGATGATGATGAGGATGGGGTGCCAGGGGCATCGGTACTGGAAGTGACATGACTGGTGGCGCTCCGAATCCAAGGGGCCCGACTGCTACGAGGTGTGAACCTGCAAGTAAAAGACCCCTTCTGAACCCGCAGGACGTTAAGGAACTCCAGTGGGGATCGGACACCCAAATATGAGGTGCATGGCCTCATAAAATTTGCGTAACTAAGCAGAGGTTGCTCTGGCTCCCAGAAACTCTGGGAAGCGTGGAGACGGCACAGGCTCCTCCACAGAGCTAGGCCACAAATGTGATATAATGCAACTGGCACAAACCCTCTAACAACCTCCGGCCTTCATTGCTAAACCAGTAAATACCAATAACACTTATTATTTACAAAGGCATAGGACAGCAAGTCTCCAGGGGATGTGTATAGAAAAGACGAGTCATATAGCCGATGTACCTTAAAGACACCTGACCTAAACCACCAAAAAGTATGTGGTTTATGACATAACACCAATACACCAGCAGCATTTTTGTTTTGGGAGTGACATTTTGAGACACAATACCTTTTGAATGACCTTTGCCTGTTAAGGGTGACATCAGATATAGTATTGTGGCACATCTGTGAAGTCAGAGGAAAACATTTACATGGATATTATGTTCAAGGGTGCATGTGCATATAAATTAGTAGTTAGTAATATGGCTTTGTAAAACGTTTTAGCCTGCAATACCTGTTTAAAAATCTGTTGCAAAATGCCCTTACTGTGTAGTTGTTAACTCAATTGTCACCTGTAATTAGAAAATGGTGTAGCTACTCTACTGTTATACGTTATTACTAACTATTGCTATTTTGTTAAGTGACTTACATTACATTTTATTTAATACCATTTTGCAACAATTTATTGGCTGAATAATGGTGTGTTTAATTTTGCACTACATATTTTGCACTTATTCTACAACTTTTCAACTTTATTCGTTCTCATGAATGCTCAAAAGACCAAAGATTTAAGGTTTTAAGGAGAAGAGTAATGGTGTGACCACGCGTTGTAAGGAATACAATTCCCCTTAAAAGGATATTGCAAGTCACCTCAGAGTTCCATGACTTTACGAAGGAATATAGCCAGTGATTTACATATATCTAATTTAAACAATTAATATTGTACGTGTGCCAAAGACATATACTTTTGTCTAGCGAAATGGTTCCACTGACTAACATTAAACCTTTTCGGTTCTCAAACTAGAGTGCATTTCTCAATAATCAATAATTGCTTCTTATCCCCCGATGCCAATAACATCGATCACATGTTGTTTTCTGAGATTCATTTGCATTGACTTCTTCTATTGTACTCTGCTCTAGATTCGATTTCTGTAAGAACGTTTAATCATAATCAGTGTCAGTGTTTTCATGCCTAAATTTACATACGTTTGTGAAACTAATTAGGACTACGTTCTGCATCATATATTGCACTATATTCCATTGCGCAAAATTGTGAGGCTAGCGTGAGCGTGTGCAAAGGCAAATAGAGAAAATGGAAGATTTCCTGAGCGGCTAGTGCCTATGAAAAGCTGCTGTGATCGAGTCACATCTGAGAAGCGTCAGCTATGTGATGGAATCTACCCCCGCCTCCCATGTTTTCCAAGATACCAGGTTGTTTTAAAATCTTACCATTCTGCCTCTGGCCTTGTGTGCAAGCAGTATTATTGATAACACCATGTAAGGAATTCCAGAGCATCTCTTATGTCTTGAGCCAGTCTCTAACCTAAAAAAAAACAACAAAAGAAATGCAAGATGCGGATTCATAGATTGGAATTCTAGCCACGATTCAAGGGTGCCATTTTAGTAAGAGAACTGCCAATATATGTAAATCCAAAGACCTAATGTTGTCGCACAGACAAAACCATGCACTTCTGCAAGGAGTCTGGTGCTGGTGTTCTTGGTTTTTATATGGATTTCTTTTTTCGGAAGTGCAGGATGTGTCGAACTACATACACCCTTCGACTTTGACAAACGTTGTAGAATTTTGATGTATCCTTATAAGAATAATTTGTTTTTTCGTGTACAAAAGAATTGTGCCAAAAATGAACCTTCAACACTAAATTGATTCAAGAAATTTGCATCAAATGTTCTTTGCACAATCAAATGCAACTATTAAAAGGACACGCAGAAAATGCGCACATTGGGTTTGCTTTGAAAGTTAGTGCACAATTGTTGTCCAATGATAGGTGTTGTACACAGGTACTGGAGGTCTTATGCAGGCTGGAGAGGAATTTCCTTCTCTTAAACTTTGCAATTGATAGAATATCCTGTATACGCAGTATATAGGGGATGGCTTCGTGCAATCACAGTATAGGCAGAATTTG
The DNA here is from genome assembly GCF_964261635.1 of Lissotriton helveticus. NCBI lineage: Eukaryota > Metazoa > Chordata > Amphibia > Caudata > Salamandridae > Lissotriton > Lissotriton helveticus. The sequence continues at coordinate 920,221,797 of NC_136072.1, forward strand.
ATTAATTCAAGAGTATGGGAAACACTTCGCAACTTCTACTGATTGGGAATTTTTGTCAACACTGCAGACAGTGTGAGTAGGCCCAATTTAATACATCTGAACATCTGCATAAGGTTGGGTATCAATGATCGATTTACATTTTATGGTGTTAATGTGTCCTCCCTATCACGTGATTAAAAGTCGGTAAGCAGCGGGCCGGCTCCAGGGATAGCAGGTTGTGCCAAAATCAACTGGACGGACAAAGTGTATGACACTCCTTTTGGGGGTATTAACTTTGACACTGACGACAAACCTACGATACATAAGACTGAAATGCTGTGGTAAGATTTTCCCTTACCTCGCTCATTGACTGTTCTTACCAACTGGTTAACTGAAGTGTAAGACTGACTTGACTGTGGGGACCTGATGTATACCCGACCCTGTTCAGATACATAGAGGGCAGAAACAACATATAGACGAATTTCATGGGATTTGCATAATAACATTCTATCCTGTGTGCTTTGTTTTTTAACAATGTAACAAGGAGGTCCCAATACAATGTACTCATATGCTATTCTAACTTAGGCTCCCTCTCTCCTTAATAGCAGAAAGTAAGAAACGGTATCATCCTCAAATGTCCCATTCAAAAATAACCTCCCTAATGAGCCCACCTTGTGCTAATGGCTCTGGCTTAGGTGAGGAGGGACCCATTGACAAAAGATACCACTTGATGGTAGGGGAGAGTTTCCATCTTTTTAAAATATTGCATAAATATAAGTGAAGCAGGTGAAATATGAAATTACAAAGTTTTCACAGATAAGTGCAGGGTGTACCCACTCAAAACATTACAAGTCTAATAATAATCCAGTACAAATCACATGCGTAATTCTTATGTAAGTGCAATTTGACAAAATTTGTCTTTTTTTCATAAGGTTGCTTTTAGTCTCCTTGGGTGTTATCGTATATTTACATCATTTATGATGAGCAATGTTAATTTCATGAGTTATTTCACATGATGTGTTCCAATATTGGTTTACCGATACAATATACAAGATGTATTCAGATAATAACAAGTACATTCAGTTTGTGCCAACAGATGTTTCGCCCCTTTTAGTGTCCATGAACGCATGAGGCTTTTTCAAGGTTCATATAGACATTTGGTTAACTCATTCAGTTTTATATACTCTATGGTTCAGGCATAGAGAAGTATCTCTCATAACTTTTGCTCGTAGTCCTCCAGTTGTATATGACCTGTTACAAGCTGTATCCCTTGCGTGGTTCTATCCCTCCTGTTCATATGTGTAAGGATTTAACCAAATGTCTATATGAGCCTTGAAAAAGTCTCAGGCATTCATAGCCACTATAGGGGGCAAAACACATGTATATTATATCAATGAAGCAACATTGGAACGCACGATGTGGAATAAGTCATGAAATCAACATTTTTTAGCATAAATGATGTACATTTATGATAAAAAACAAGATGGAAAAAAACCAACCTTATGAAAAAAGAAATGGAGAATTTTGTCAAAGTGCACTCACAAAAGAATTCCTCACGTGATTTGCACAGGATTATTATTAGACATGAACTGTTTTGGGTAGGTAGACTCTGCATTCATCTGTGAAACTTTGACATTTTGAGAGGTACAGTTGGCCACAACTTCAAGAGTGTACTACCCTCAGACACAGGGTATTATCCAACAGAATAGGAGTGTTAGGCCATTCTTTATGCTCTAAATATGAGATTACTTTGTCTCTGCCCCTAATATGGTTTAAACAATACATGGAAGTTTTTCCTTTGCATCACAAGATATCTGTTGTGTAGAGTTAATTTTTGGGAGGATATATCGGGCGACCCTTTCCTCTCTTCCCCTTCTGTTATTAGCAAACCTATGTTATGTTGAATTATGTATGTTATGTTATGCTATGTTATATTACATTCTCTGTGTTTTGTAATCTGTTATGTTGTTCAACTGCGTTATGTGTTGTTATGCTACACCACGTTATGTTATGCTACATTTTGTTATGATATGCTATTCTATATTACATTGTTATATCATATGTTATATCCTGTATGTTATGTTACATTAACATTATGTTAATGCTGTGTTAGGTTATGCTACGGTATATTTTTTTGGGGATTGTTTCTGTGGACATCATTCAGAAGGGGATCTTTCTGACATAAGAGGTTAGCAATGAAAGAGAATCCTGAGATGGCAGAGAGATGGAGGAATTGGCATACTAGTGAAAAAGATCCCCCAGTCTGACAGTGAGCACACAGGGAAGTGTATACCTATAATCCCCACATCCTAGTATCCTACATTCTTCACCTACCCCAGTCAGTGGTTCGGAGGAAAGCTACACGGATCCTGTCTCTTTTTCTCCAAAGTGATACAGTCCTCTTGTGCAGGCCTAACATTGACTGCTAGAGGGATAGAGGACAAGGGGGCATATTATCAAGAACAGGCGATAAAATTATCGCCGCTTTATCTGCAGGAAACTGCCGCTAAAGCGGCGATAATGGCCTTGATAATATGTCCTTGTGTATTCCCATAGCAGCCCATGTTCTGGTGTTAACCTGGGCTGCTATGGGAATTCAAAAGCGGTACAAAAGGGGGTGGTGATGGACTGGTTCAAACTGGAAAGGAATGGTGAGCAAAGGTTCAAACTGGAAAGGCATGGTGAGCAAAGGTTCAAACTGGAAAGGCATGGTGAGCAAAAAAACGATGGATTTAGGCCCAGATCTCTGTACTGGGGTGAATGTATGACATTGTTCTGGGTTCAAACTGGAAAGGCATGGTGAGCAAAAAAACGATGGATTCAGGCCCAGATCTCTGTACTGGGGTGAATGTATGACATTGTTCTGGGTTCAAACTGGAAAGGCATGGTGAGCAAAAAAACGATGGATTTAGGCCCAGATCTCTGTACTGGGGTGAACGTATGACATTGTTCTGCATTCTGTCCATCACCTGTTGTTTTGCATTTGTCACCCCGAGTGGGACGGGTATGCTCAGACGTGAGTCCCGTGCTCTCCATGCCACTGGAATCAAGCTATCCAGGCTGAAGAGGGCTGAAAGCCCGACACCGGTCCTTGGATGCTTGTTTCCAGTCCAGGGAGGATCTGGCTTAGCAGTTCGGGCTGGACTGTTCCCATTGGGCACAGGGTCAAGACTGATTTGCATATAGCTGGGTTCAAACTGGAAAGGCATGGTGAGCATAAAAACGATGGATTCAGGCCCAGATCTCTGTACTGGGGTGAATGTATGACATTGTTCTGCATTCTGTCCATCACCTGTTGTTTTGCATTTGTCGCCCGAGTGGGACGGGTATGCTCAGACGTGAGTCCCGTGCTCTCCATGCCACTGGAATCAAGCTATCCAGGCTGAAGAGGGTAGAAAGCCCGAAACCGGTCCTTGGATGCTTGTTTCCAGTCCAGGGAGGACCTGGCTTAGCAGTTCGGGCTGGACTGTTCCCATTGGGCACAGGCTCAAGACTGATTTGCATATAGCTGGGTTCAAACTGGAAAGGCATGGTGAGCAAAAAAACGATGGATTTAGGCCCAGATCTCTGTACTGGGGTGAATGTATGACATTGTTCTGCATTCTGTCCATCACCTGTTGTTTTGCATTTGTCACCCCGAGTGGGACGGGTATGCTCAGACGTGAGTCCTGTGCTCTCCATGCCACTGGAATCAAGCTATCCAGGCTGAAGAGGGCTGAAAGCCCGAAACCTGTCCTTGGATGCTTGTTTCCAGTCCAGGGAGGACCTGGCTTAGCAGTTCGGGCTGGACTGTTCCCATTGGGCACAGGGTCAAGACTGATTTGCATATAGCTGGGTTCAAACTGGAAAGGCATGGTGAGCAAAATAACGATGGATTTAGGCCCAGATCTCTGTACTGGGGTGAATGTATGACATTGTTCGGAATTCTGTCCATCACCTGTTGTTTTGCATGGGAATTCAAAAGGGCATATTATCAAGCCCATTATCGGCACTTTAGCGGCAGTTTCCTGCCGATAAAGCGGCGATAATGTTATTGCCTGTTCTTGATAATATGCCCCAAGGTTTCTTATTGGAGATGTGGAAAGGAGGGGATGTCCTTCATCATTCCCTCTATTTGTCCTACATTCAAGGAGCTTCTGGAAGGTTATGGTGAGGCCTATAAGCACAGCACTCTAAAGTATGCTGTAGCACAGGCCCAGCATTCTCTTTACCTAGAGTCAGGCATAGGCTGCTAGAGAACTCAAACCTCGCCTGACTTACATAGGTGTTCTGCCCAGCTAGGTTGAGCACGTCGAGGAAATAAGGAGAACCATAGTTTGAAGATTTGCGGGTGGAGATTAGAAGCTGGATCTTAACTCGGTATCCCTCAAAATCTGCATCAACACCTGCTGACCTGGGGTCTGCCTCTCCCGACCATGAAACAGAACAAATCCAGGGAGTGAGAGCAAATAGATTTTATGGGACCAAGTGGAATGGATGTGTTTGGCTTAGCAGACATCTGTCATTCATGCACAGACAAAATAATGACAACCCTTTGTTCAAAGTTACCTTACCTCCCTCACTATAGCGCCATCTATATGTGCCAACTCATTGCCCATCTCGCCTGGAACATCCCAGTAGAAGAGGTTGCAATAAAAACAGTAAATGAATTTAATAAAGGCCATGAGTAGGTGAAGTATGGGCGAAAACGGGATACAGCTGATGAGCATCTAACAACTGTGTGGTACGTGTATGAAGGGGGATGAGCAGATCATATAGGCCTGTGGCCCGGACCTGCAGCACTATTCTGCTACTTGTATGTCTACTCTATGGCGAAAAAGCAGGAAATTCAGTATGTCTCCCTCAATCGAAGGTGAATATTGTATTCAATACTGAAATATGTATCAATTAAAAATTGTACAGGCAGACGTCAGATTTTTTTCCCCATTGTGTTTTTTTTTAAAGAAAGGCATGATTGCTTTCTTAGAGACTCCCCTTCATCTATTTGGTTTCCTACATATTAACTTTATTAATCATAAATCTCTCCAATCGCAGATGTAATTTTCATTATTACTCTGAATCCTTCCACCGGGGCTGGCCCAATAAATCTGTAAATCCCTCACATAAGAAGCAATCCCATGGTTGATTCTTGATACTGAAAACCTCCTTTGTATTCCAGGGCGGAAGGCTCCACACGCAGAGCCAACAGAAGTGGTGGAAATAGTCACTTCTGGTGAAAGTATCCTCAACTAATTAACAAGGAACACTCCGATTATTGACTATCATTTTGGCGAATGGAGTGTTATATACATTTTAGAATCTGCTTGCTAAATGTATTTCCAAATCTAAAGAGAGCCGTGGATTGGCAGAGAAAAACTCCAGCATCTTGGGCCAAATTGTTTTTTGTCTTGTTTGTAATGCTAATATCTCCACAGCCAACATTTCAGGTTGTTATTTTGTTAAAGAGTGTGTCCACTTTGTGAGTACAATGTAAGTTGTAGAGAAATCCCTGATGGCATTGAGTCTAGAAGCTTAGATCATGCAATGTATATTTCAAGTAATATTAATCAAACATATGTGGCGACTTAATGTGCGTTCTTCAAAGTCTATAGACTGGAATCAAATAACATGATTTATTAAACGTAAATTCTGTATAAAAATTAGCAGGAGGGAGCAGCCAAGCAACAGCAAATGTGGGGCAGGTCATGAAGAGAGGCCTTATTTAGACCCTCTGATCAGAGGGAAGAACGTTTTATTGTACTACCTCCAAAATCCAAGTCCCACCACGCACTTGAGGCGTAATATTGTTGGAATGGAAGTTGTACACCCAAGGAGCATTTAAGACTATAGATATCAAAGCTTGAAGGAGAGGTGAAATTAACTCACCACACACATTTATTAACAGAGTCCACACAATATTAGTTGCTTCTCCGGCATGGCGGAAGTGGGACAGATAGTGTCACATCAACAAGCTTTCCTAACATGAATATGTGAATCAAATCAAGCCTATAAGCTCAGAAGTATATGTGAATCGAAATAACGTTAGATTTCACTATAAGAAAAACGTTTTATGGTGCTGAAAGGATGCAGCCTACATGGCGGCCCCGTGTCTGATCCAACCACATGCTGCCCCGTGTCCGGTCCATCCCGCCACAGATGTGGTCAGGGCCCCTATATATGTGCCACTGTTGTGTGCTGGTGCCAGTTTTTATCTGATCTCTGTCTACGCTGTTGGGGGCGGAGCCTTCTATATCAGATAGAGCAGTGCAGATCTTTAGATTTGGCATTTTATGAATAGACTGTATAAATCCATTCCACAGAACAGGGAGGAGGGTGGGTCGGGAGGAATCTGTGGTTAGATAGCGTCTCTACCAAAAAAGGTGTTGCAAAGGTAATTAGCTTGTTTTTCTGATAGAAACTAACTACAGATTCCGCATGTTATGAATAGATCCAAAGAAGTAAGCCTTCCCAGGTGGTGGGTATATGGAATGACTCAGACCAGGAAATAACACAGTAAAGATCGGGTGAAGTGCCTGTCTCGATGGACCTAGCTATCCAGGCAGTAATGCATGGTGAACGTGTGGAAGGACGCCAACGTAGCAGCCTGGCAATGTCCATGACTGGCACACCATGCACCAGCGCAGTGGTAGTAGCCTTGGCTCTGGTGAAATGAATGTGCAAGCCTTCTGTGGACTGCTTCTTGGTTAGCCTATACCAGACCTTAATACGCAACACAATCCATCTGGAGATGGTCCTCTTTTTCACTGCTCTGCCTTTGTTAGCCCCAGAGAAACTTGATGAAAAGTTGGTCTTCCTGTCGGCACTCTTTGGTTCTATTGACTTAGAAGCTAAGCACCTTATATGGGGAAAGGCAATTAAGTCATTCTTCCCTTGGAGGGATGAGGTGGTGCATAGAAAGCCGGTAAGGTCATGGATTGCCCTATGTGTGATGACGTTAGGCAGGAATGCCGCCTTTGTTCCAGGCACTAATTAGTCCAGGAAGAAAGATGTACATGGCGGTACTATGAAACTCGCCTAGCTTATGTTCTGGTGATGACAATTACTATCTTGATGGTAAGTAGATGAAGAGGACAACCATGCATGGGTTCGAACAGAGTGCACATAAAGTAGGTGAGAACCAAATTAAGGTACCACTGTGACACCACAAAAGGTGTTGGCAGGGACATGTGTACCAGCCCCTTCAAAAAACGAGTCAGGCAAACATGGTAAGGGCAAACAATAACCTTTACATATTGTCACAGCAAAGTCCTGCTGGGCTAAGGACAAACGGAACAGCAGAACTTCAGTTAACTGCAATAATGGGCTGGATGTTTTGGGAGGAACACCCGACAACAAACTTCTCCCAGCATCCTGCATAAACATATTTGATTGATGGAACCCTGGCTGTCAAGATGACACCCACCACTTCGGGAGGAAGCTAAAAAACCATTAGCTGTCGCTGTTCAAATTTCACACATGTAGCTGCAGATTTTGCAGGCTCAGGTGCAAGACCCGACCCTGCTGCAACAGCAGGACGTCCTTCTAAAAGGACAGACGGATTGCAGGACATGTGCTCATGACCAGGTATCACACTCTCCTCGCACAGTCTGGAGCCTCTAGGATAACTTGGGCCTGGTTTCTCTTGCTTTTTGAGTTCTCTGGGCAGGAGAGGGAGGGATAGAAAGGTGTACAGGAGACTTGACACCCAGTGTAGGCTGTTGGGAACTCCAACAAACAAAAATTTTGACACTGCACATTCTCTGTGGTGGTCAATAGATCGAACCAGGGTTCTCTCTCCATTTCTGGACGATGGCCTGTGCCACCTTCGAGTGTAACTGCCATGTGTGATCTGCTAGGCAATGTTGGCTAAGTTTGCCTGCCCTGGCATTTAGAGATCTGACCAGGTGCTAGGCAATCAGAAGGATGCCCTGAAAGTTCACCCACTTCCAGAAAGGCAGGGCCTCCTGGCAGAGAACCCATAGCCCCACTCCGACCTGCCTGTTGCAATACCACTTAGCGGTTGTGTTGTCTGGGAGAACCTGCACTCATTCCTTTTTAATAGTCAGAAGAAAAGCTTCCAAAGCCAAACAAATCACTTGCAACTCCAGCACAATGATGTGGAGCTGAACCTCTGACAGAGACTGAGTCCTCGGATCTCCACCTCTACCAGATGGCCTCCCCAAACAAGCAACTATGCATCTGTCACACCCATTAGATCTCGGTGGAGGGAGAAGGGTTGGCCACCAGTCCACTTGCAGGCAGTAGCCACCAATGCAGATATTTTGCAGTCCAACGCCTCTATGGAATCTGACAAGTCCCCTAGGTGCTGAGTTCATTGAGACTTCAGGTCCCATTGCAGAGCCTGTCTGTGCCAACTGATGTGGTTCGCAAGTAGAAAGCAGGTGGGCAAGAGGCCTAGGAGCCTCAGAACTGCTCTCACGGAGACCTAAATTAAATGTTGAAACAGAGGGATCCTAGCCACAATGTTTTGGACTCACTGGTGGAGGGATCGCACAGATGATCACTATATCCAGAATGGCTGCAATGAAGGGGAGCCATTGTAAAGGAGTCAGGTGATGGAAAAACTCAACTATGTTAACAGGTTGCCATCGTCTAGAGGTGGTTTACGATTGTTTTACATAAGCCTGCCTTTGGCAGCGTATGGTAAGGCTTGTATACCCAACTGCTGCAGATGGGCTCCAACCAACACCGTTACCTTTGTGAACACCAAAGTACACTTGTGAGGCCAAAGGGGAGCACAGAGAATTGAAAGTGCTCTTGCCCTACCTAAAACCGCAAAGAACTTCTGTGGGACTGTAGGAAAGGAATGTAAAATTATGGGTCTGTAAGTCCAGCGCTACCATCCAGTCTCCTAGATCCAGGGCAGACAGAACTTGAGCCAGGATGAGCATTCGAGCTTATCCTTCCAGAGGAAGAAGGTCGGAGGACGAAGATCTAGAATGGGGCAGAGGCCTTCGTCTTACTTTGGGACAAGAAATAATAGGAATAACAACTAGTCTTGATCACTGATGCTGGTACCCTCTTTATTGTTCCCTTGCCCAAGAGAGCCTGAACTTCTCCAGAGAGTATGGACAAATGGTCTTCTAGGAAGTGTTGTGGTGTGGGTATTATGTCCGGGGTTGTGGGAAACTGGGTTCTTGTTGCAGTACTTCCTAACTTTTGCCAGGTTTTTGATGCAACTTTGACTAAGGTGTACTGGTTCGCTGCTAATCAGGTTCCCAATACCAGTGTTCTTTCCCTAAAAATGCACCACAATTGGCAGAACTTCAGTGTGAGAAGTTGGCCTGATATATGATGCTCACTAGTTCTAGTGATCACCTTGTATCATGCCAAGCAACCCTTATGGTGGAGGTTGTAAAGTCAACCTTATAGACATGCTATCCTAGGGGTAGCATGGACTAAGCAGTCTTAGGCTAAACTCTGTAAAGGCATGTGAAACAAGCTGTTTTACCATACACAATCCCCTTGAATACCAAATGAAAGGACACCACACAGATATATATTGAAAATATATATAGATTTATTTCTACAAATATCCCCTATACTCTTTATGAGCACAGAAGCAAATGCGTTAAAACAAAACACAGTTTAAATATACAAAAGTTGCACAATTATGGATGAGCCCTAGGGGCCACCTAAACCATATACTAAAATAGTGGTATAAGAACCACTATGGGGAAAGTGAAGAGGCCTAGGGCCTGAGGAATCGCTGGAGCTGTTCAGGACTAACAGTGATGAAGTTGGGAAAGGCCCGCGGGACTCGGGTGCAGCGCTTAAAGTGCACGCATACACCAATGCAATGTAAATGGTGCGTAAAAGTTACAAAGTTAGTTATTAAGGAACCTTCCGAGTGACCTAGGAGGATAAAACTTTAGACACGGACCCTAGAGGTGTGTACCAGTGTGGGAACACCGGCGTTGCTGAGTTACCTCACCCACAGGAAGCGGTGCATAGGGTCGAAGTAGTGTCGGGTTTCGTCACGCAGGTCGATGGTGCTTGGAGCTGAAGATGCTGCAGGCGGCTCGATGTGAAGAGTTCCGGTGGATCCAAGGGTGGATATGAAGAGGTGAAGACCTGAAAGCAGAGGGGACAATGTTCAAAGTCACTAGCCAGTGACTACCGTGGAACCAGGATGGAACCAGGCGATGTCGGGTGCAAACAGGCGATGTCATGAAGATTGTCTCTGCAGCCACGTGGACACGAAGAGGTCAAGGACGTTCAGGAGTCGATCACAAGCTGTCCCACGATGGCTCTCGCTGATGGCGGTGTCGGCAACTTGATTGGAGCAAACAGGCCTTGGCAAAAGCAAGTCACGCAGGAATCGTTTCAAGCTTCTCACTCGGACCAGCAAGGTCAGAGCGGATGCTCCTTTTCAGAGGAGCAAGGGCCAGTCTGGAGCAACCAGACCAATGGTGTAAGTTGTAGTTTTCGTCGCCAAGATGGCCACTAGCCGCGTGGCAAGTGACTGAGATGGCGCGTCGAGTGGCAAAGTGCAAAAGGGCCCCACGCAGATCGTGGAGATGCTGGGGGGCTGATCTTCGGTGCAAATGCTGCTCGGTGTTGGGGCTTCTCAAACCCCAAAGCACATTGTTGAGCGTGCCTCGGGTGCTGCGCAGTCAGCTCTTTGGGGGTCTTCCAAGATGTCCGGTTCCACGTCTCTCGGTGCCTCCACGGGTCTCTTCTTTTCAGAGACTGTGGATCGGGCTCTGAGATGTCTGGGAGTCTGGGTCTTGTCAGGCTCTGGGCTCGGGCTCCGGCGGGAGGCGGCGGCAAAGCAGACGTTGAGTTGCTGGTTGGTGCCTGTATTCACAGGGTGGTCACTCCTTGGCCACAAGGGAGATTCTCTTCAGTCTTCTGTGCAGCAGAATGTCGAAGTCCAAGTTTCTTCTGTATTTCAAGTCGAGTTCAGGATGATCTGAAGTCTAAGGACACAGCTCCTACTCTTATTCCAAATCTAAGGGCCGGATCACCTACTAGGTCCCTCCTCTGGGTGGGACCAGGAAGGGGGGTGGTTACACCCCCTTTCCTTTGTCCAGTTTCGCGCCAGGACTGGGGCTGGAAAGCCCCAGGACCGGTTTGAACTGGCCTATGCACAGGGACACCTTGTGTGCCCCAGGCATGTCTGATTCTATTCAGCCCTGTCCTACCAAATACACAAAATCCTGTCTGGGGTGTTGCTAGCACCTCCCAAGGCAGGAAACCCTTTGTCCAAGCTGCCCTCGCTGGAAGGACTCCCAGCAGCAGGAGGTCAGACTTGTGTCTGTGGTGGCAGCATCCATTTTGTGATGCTGAGGCTCTGTTTAACTTTAACCGGGGTTCAGGCTAGGTACATGTCGTGTCCCTCTAGAAGGGTGGAATGCTACCCCCGTCGCCAGAACTGGCGAGGTGGTAATACTCCAATTCGTATGACACCTTACTCGACATGTTTTGATAAAGCCAAACCAAAGATAGCATTTAACCGCGAGGTTCATAATGCACTTAAGAGTATATGGTATGGCAGTATCATGAAACAGCTAAAGGACATGGTTCTGAAAGCTGCAGACAGGCTCAGCTCATGCCAGAGCACTATCTCACATATTTCCAAGTACTCTGCCTCCAGGATTGATGAGGCCTTCCATAGGAGTGGCTGATAGGAACATATGTGTCCATTTTAGGTTAGGCATAGGCATACTACACCTAAGTAAGGGGTGGTGACACCGACTTACCCCAGCTGAGTGATCAGTCAGTTGTGTCAAATATGGAGGCCAGGCCAGGGGTGGCACAATACGTGCTGCAGCCCCTGGTAGGCCTTGGAAGCACCTATGCCCTGGGTACCTGGGGTACACTGTTACAGGGGCCAATAAGGTGAACCAGTTCCAATTGTGTATGTACCTAAGGTACATGGAGTCCATTTTAAGGAGAGAGCAATTAGCCTGGGGCCCTGAATAGCAGGATCCCAGGCCAACTAAGTAAAAAACCAGCTAAACACTAGTCAAAAAGTTTGGGGGTAACCATAGTCAGATATCCACCTTCCTACATTCAGCCCCCCGATAAGTCCGTAGTCAATGGTACCCCTGGTACCTTGGGCATTGGGACTGAAGAGGGTCTACTAGGGCTGCAGCACACATTGTGCCACCCTAGAGACCCCTTATCAAGACTATGCCCACTGCTATTGCAGGCTGTGTGTCTTGATACCGAGAAAACTGAAAAATCTACATGGCACACATGCCTGTGTGCCATGCCTACAGACAATGCATGAGGTATATGTAAGTCACCCCAACTGCAGGCCTATGGCAGGATGCACTACATCCCATGTGTGGATATATTTGTATGAGCGGATGTATGACGTTACAACGCATACTTTTACAACGCCTACTTTTACAACGAAACTTTTACAACGCAAAAACCATTACAACGCATACATTTACAACGCATGTTTTTACAACGCAGATACCTTTACAACGCATACCATTACAACGTAAGTATTGGTAAGTATATAATAATTTTTTTAATGTAAATTAATTAAAATTGATTTAATTTAATTTAATTTAATTAATTTAATTTAAATTTAATTTTACTTTATTTTTACCCTGTACCCCAAAACCCAAACTTAGCCCTGAACCCTAAAAATACCCTTTTACCCAAAAACCCAAACATAGCCCTGAACCCTAAAATTACCCTTTTACCCAAAAACCCAAACCTAGCCCTGAACCCTAAAAATACCCCTTTACCCAAAACCCCAAACCTGGCCCTGAACCCTAAAAATACCCCTTTACCCAAAAACCCAAACCTGGCCCTGAACCCTAAAAATACCCCTTTACCCAAAAACCCAAACCTGGCCATGAACCCTAAAATTACCCCTTTACCCAAAAACCCAAACCTGGCCCTGAACCCTAAAAATACCCCTTTACCCAAAAACCCAAACCTGGCCCTGAACCCAAAAATACCCCTTTACCCAAAAACCCAAACCTGGCCCTGAACCCTAAAAATACCCCTTTACCCAAAAACCCAAACCTGGCCCTGAACCCTAAAATTACCCCTTTACCCAAAAACCCAAACCTGGCCCTGAACCCTAAAAATACCCCTTTACCCAAAAACCCAAACCTGGCCCTGAACCCTAAAAATATCCCTTTACCCAAAAACCCAAACCTTGCCCTGAACCTTAAAAATACCCCTTTACCCAAAAACCCAAACCTGGCCCTGAACCCTAAAATTACCCCTTTACCCAAAAACCCAAACCTGTTCTGAACCCTAAAAATACCCCTTTACCCAAAAACCCAAACCTGGCCTGAACCCTAAAAATACCCCTTTACCCAAAAACCCAAACCTAGCCCTGAACCCTAAAAATACCCCTTTACCCAAAAACCCAAACCTAGCCCTGAACCCTAAAATTACCCCTTTACCCAAAAACCCAAACCTATAATATTTTAAATATAATTATATACTTACCAATACTTACGTTGTAATGTTATGCGTTGTAAAAGTATCTGCGTTGTAAAAACATGCGTTGTAAATGTATGCGTTGTAATGGACTTTGCGTTGTAAAAGTTTCGTTGTAATGGTAGCGCGTTGTAAAAGTTGCGTTATAAACGTTGTATACCGTATGAGCAGATATGACCCTATAATACCTAAGTCCATTCTTGGATATTATGAGTGCACAGAGAAGATATAGAGAGTACATTGACTGGATACTTATCACAAGTTTCCTAACTCCACTATGGCTTGACTGTACCCTAAGATGTTCAGTACCAACTATCTTGTATTAACAAATCCTCACTGATGCCAGTGTTGGATTAATTAATAAATACACACAGGAGACACCTTAGAGGGTGCCCTGAAAACCTACCAGGCACTGGTGTGGTCTCTGACTAGTCGTAGCCAGGCTGCCACCACCAGCCATGTGTCTGACCTCATGGGATGAGAGTGCAGGCTCTCAGAGGCCAGGAACAAAGCCTGCTCTGGGAGGGAGTGTTTCACAACTCCTCCAAGCCAGAATGGAATTTCAAGGTGGAAAGCTTCAAAGGCGATGCTGCCTTTGAAATGTAACCCAGGCATCTCCAGATAGTGGAGGATGCAACCCCCCTGTCCTGCTCCACATTTGGTGGGAGGACAGGCCGGAAAATTAGTTAAATTAGGAGGTGGGTCCCCATTCAGTCAGCACCACCCTCTGAGGTCGGGCATGTGATTTGGAACCCACTTTTCATTTCCCTCCATCTTCGTCTGAGAGGGAATTAGCCAGTTGGGGTCAGGGTAGTTCCCTTTCCCAAAGGAAGTGGTCACTTAGAGGGTGTAAGCACCTTAAAGGTAGGTAGCCCAATGGCTTTTACCTGTTACCCCTTTAATGCCTCTAAATGTTGTATTTAGGTGGCATCCCTGGACCCTAAACTTAGTTTCAATGGACACTGAGAAGATAGGACTAAGAAGAGCGGCTGACCTGTGGTCTGAAGTGCTGCTGCAGAAAATTGGTGCCAAACCATGCCTGTTGCCTTAAGGACTCGACAATTGCAGTGTGCTGTCTCGTCCTGCAACTGTGAGGCCTCCATGAACCCCGGAGCACCTCCAGCCTTCGCGAATCACCAAAGAACTCCCCTGGAATAGTGGTACTCCTCCCCTGCAGTCTGCAGGCACCGAACCCACAGAATCCGGTTTTCCGGCATGCTGCTCCCCAGCAATCCGGCACAGCACCTGACTCAAAGGTGGTACACCAGCCCCAGAGGATCAAATATATCTCCCCTCCAGGATCTACCAGAGCCGTACTTCACCAATACCCTGGGTACCTAACCCTCTGCAGCATTCACCGAGATGAACAGTCGAATCTGAACTCCAACTGCCCGGGAAGCAAGCACCCATTGAGGGACATTGAGACCCCTGAGATCCACTTTATAAATGGCTCAGCTGTCCCAGAATCCCCACTTCCAGGCTGCCTGCTCATGACCGCGAGGACATCTTGACGCACGTTGCCCGGCTAACCTATCTGCTCTGCACCCAGCCAGTTTGGGCTGGGTTCCAATGAACCAGCTGTGATCCCATGGTCCTGAGGCCCCTTGTGACCTGTTCCCTTGAGCGGGACCCCCTGGACTTACCTTTAAGTCGCCTTGTTTAGTGTGTTATCAGGTGGCCCAGTCATCACAGCAAACCATCTACCAACAAACTAAGCACCCTGCTCCTTGCTGAATCCATGACACTCCAGAGAATCCACTGGTGGAACATTGGGCATGGAGTTGCTACTTACCTAAATCCCGAAAGTGAACCTCGAAGTCAAAATGTATTATTTTATATGCATTTTTCTATTTTCTCCTATTTAATTCAATGATGCATAACTGTACACAAAAGTGATTGTTTTTGTGAACTTGAAAAATTCCATCTCTTGAAAAGTACTTACAATAGAACAAAGTTCTTGGTCTGAAAAATTATATAAAATTGGTGTTATTTTTATAAATTGGTCTTGGATTGATTTTTGAATGTGTGTATCATTTATTGCCTCTATAAGTATAACAAATGCTCAGCACTACCATCTGATAAGCCTAACTACTCGGCCGAACTAACACAAATAGAGCGTTAGTATTATCTACTTTTTCCTCTACAAATCTGGTTCTCACTGGACTCGCTGTGCAGTGTACTTCGTTCTAGTGCACTATATAGAGAACCAGCTTCCTACAAAGGCGTAAGGCAGAAAATGTAGGGAATATGTTTTTGACAAACATTGCACGGGTGTCTTAGCAACTTTTGACTTCCTTACTTAACATCTGAAACTTCGATTTGGTACGCTCGCATGGGCATCCTTGAGAAGGAGAGAACCTTCAAACCGCTTGACTTAAACCAGGACCACTTCTTCCTACAGAGTTTACCGATGGCTCGTTTGGATTCATGGTCACTGATGGCCTTGCGGTTCATCTTCAAATAGCAAGGACAACACTCTGAGCCATGTTGATGTGTGGAGGCACCAGAGGCAGGTGTTGAGGGTGTCTGTCACCAACATCTGTTGGTGGCAGTCATTGCCCAGTTTAAACCCTGTGGTTTTGTGACCCATATCTGCACACTGTAAAGAAATTGGAAGAATAAAATTGCTTCCCTGAGGCAAAAAGTCTGTGAAGTAGGCAGACTGTAACTCCGGACCCATGACTGAAGGTGAAGTAAGAAAGAAACTGACTCCAGCACGCAGAGGTGGGGAATGTATGGGGGCATATATCCTGGGTGAAAAAGATCTCATGCAGAGTCGTATGACATCACCTACCAATACATTAGGGATTTGCTACAAAAGATTTCGGATCCAGGCAGGTACTTGGGGAAATTCATAAAGTGAGGAATCTGAGATTACAAGTTTTTATCAGAAACAGGTATCCTGTTTCTCTCTCCTGATCGCCTATGCACTGAATGTTTCCACTTCCTATACCTACACTACCAGAGTCATTTTGAGGCACAGTGGACAACTGTCCAAGGCTACACCTTCTAAAGGGACCCTAGTAAAATAATAGGACTCCCTTTACATTCTCTCTCTTTATCTCAACTAGGGGAGTGTGATATTTGCATAATTTGCTTTTGCGTAGTTCTGCTAAATTTCAGCAAAATTACTAGTAAATTAAGTGGAATGCAACTCCCCCAATTTGTGCTGTACTTTAGCAGGAGATGAGTCCTCCCATCAATTTTTGATGCGAGGACACATTTCACTCGAAACGTGTGCAAAAAACAAAAACACCACTAAAAGCAACTGCTCATGTTCTGTTGGCCCTGTGCGTTAGTGGTAAATTTTTACAGCAATTGATGAGTTTGTGGTGAATTTTTACCACTAATAGCATGCAATTACGCATAGTGGTGTAATTTTGAGAATTTCTCATAGTAAGCATAATTATGTAAAATTCCCTACATTATGTGAATTACTCCGCATTAAGTCTAAACTCAACCGAACTCTCCCCACACTCTGTCTCTCTCTAACTCTTGCTACCCCAGCAATCTCTATATTCCTTAACCTACCTTGCTCACCTCTCTACCTCTCTCTACTTTGCTCTCTACCTCCCTCTAACATACTCTGAGTCTTGCCTATCTCTGTCCTGTATGCCCCTCTCTCTCTCTCTCACTCTGCCTCTCACCGCTCTTTCTACATCGTATTTCTCTACTTCTTCTTGCACTCTACCTTTCTTGTTGTATACCATTTCTCTCTCTCTAATGCACCCATTACCTGATACCTGCCCTTCTCCCTAACATTCTTCTTCATCTATACCACTCAGAGAGACTGGTCAATAAATAATTAGTCAATTGTTTAGAAACGAATGAGCTCCTGGACCCATCTTAGATGGCTACAGAGCTTCAAACAGCACAAAAGCTACCTTACTTGTGGTATTGGACAACATTAGATCCTTGGTGGACCAGGGCAAAACTGCTGCCCTGATCATTTTGGACTTGTCGGCAGCTTTTGATACCGTATCACACAACCTCATGCTGAGCATCTTGCATGAAAAGAGACTACACTCAATAGCCCTTCAGTGGTTCAACTCGTTTCTACGTAACAGAACACAAAAAGTTAAAATTGGCCCCTTCTCCTCTAACCCAAAAACTATTAACTGCAGTGCCCCACAAGGAGCTTCCCCGAGCCCTACCCTTTTCAATGCCTATATCTCCTCTTTGGCCAAGATTGGCAGGAAATGGGGCTTCAATATCTGCTCCTACGCGGATGATACACAGCTACTAATTGCCTTCGAAGAAAGGCATGAGGAAACCAGGAACAACCTAATTAACTGTCTTTCAGAAACAGCAACTTGGATGACAGACCACCGTCTAGGAGCTTACCTAGTCTGGGACGCTACCTGGTGGCCTTGGTCACTAGGAACTACCCCGGAATCCAAACAGGTTGTATACAACCTGGGCATACTCATTGACAATGCACTAATGATGCAGGATCAAGTCTGAGCGTTGTGTAGAAAAATCTTTGCATTGCTAAAGCTACTAAGCAGACTCTTCTCATGGATCCCCGTGAACTGCAGGAAGACCATTGCCCAGGCACCACTTTCAAGTAGACTGGATTATGGGAATGCGCTCTATGTGGGCATGCCAGACTATCCTTCTTTCCTAACTGGAGGTGATCCAGAATGCAGCCGCCAAGCTTCTCTGCAATAAAAGCAAATACAACTCGGCATCAGAATGTCTGAGGAAGCTCCAATGGCTGCCTGTGCGCCAAAGAGCCAAGTTCAAGCTCCTATGCTATGCACACAGAGCGCTACACAAGCGCGGTCCCCGAATACTGCAGTACAAAATCCAATTCCACGCCCCCACACGAAAACGGAGGTCTTGTTATCATGCTTTGGCCAAAATCAGACACACTAAGAAAGTCAGAGCAGGGGGCCGCTCTCTCTCATCTGGAGGCCGTTCATTGCAATGAACTTCCTTTAGACCTTCGCATTACGGACAATTATGTATCATTTAGGAAGAAACTAAAAACATTGTTGTTCCTTAGGATGTAATTGCTGACACTCTGCTGCCTTTTGCCTATTTCCCCCTGTTCTCTGTCCAAGTATCATTCCACCCTAATTTCAGGATATAGCTTTCCTAGCGCTGTGATATCCCTCAGGATGACTGTCGTGCTCTATAAATACAAAATACAGTAAAACTACAACACTCTCTGACTACCTTTGTCCCCTCTCTTTACTATCCTCTTCCTCTCTTTCGATGCACTATTTGCTACCTTGCCTCTCCACCTGCCACTCTCTATCTACCTGTTACCTCTCCCTCACCTAGTTACCTTTCTCTTTTCTCACTATATTTGCCACTACCTCTTTTATTCCCATTACTTCCCATCGCTCTTCTCTCCCTGTATCTCCTTCTCTAGTTCAACTCACCCATTCTACTGTAACAATCTTTCACCTCTCGGTTTCTACTTCTCTCTGTATACCTCACTCGCTCTCTATCACTGTATCAACCTCACCTCACTTTTCTACCTTACATCAATCTCCCTGCTACACCTCTTTTTTCTCTCTAACATCATGTCTCTTCTCCCCTCACCCTCTAGCCATGCCTCACTACTCTCTTTAGCTTACCTGTCTTTCTATTCTTCAGTTGTCATTTTTCCCCGTCTCTACCTCAACTCTCTCTATATTTGTCTCTCTCTAGTCTTGCCGCACCACCTCAGCTGTCTACCTGTATCCCTTTTTGCCTCCACCTCCTTCTATTTGCATAGTCTGGGAGCAAACTATCTTAGAGATGTAATGACTTCTATTTCCGTAGTGTGGGATAAAAAGAACCTAGAGAAAACTAAACAACCGCAGGATATAAACACAGTAGAGCCCATCATATTCATATTCAGAAGTGTGGTTCTAGATTGAGGGTTCATTACATAAAAATTTCTTTGAGAGACTCAAAATAAGAAAATGAAGTTTTGTTCCCAGAAAGGGTTGTAAAAGCAGGGAACGTCCTTTCACTACGAGTGGGGTTGGTGGGGCAAAAAATCAGAAACATCATTCAACCGAGTGGAAGATAGGCCCAGGTGCAGTTACCATGGTGCAGGAGTAAACGCCAAGTTTGCGACTAAGAAGTCTCCAGCGAGCTATAGGTGGATGTAAAATGGGCAGGTTGTGTGGGTGTAATAGCCCTCATCTGAAGTCAAAAACTAGTATGTGTGCGTAAATCCATCGTTGTTCCATGGAGGTTAATCCCCGCTGTAAAACTGGAATAGTTCCATGAGGTAGCCAAGGGTTGCTGTTGAGGTGGTAAGAAGTGCTGGGAGGGATAGGTGAGAAGAAGTGGTCACCCATGTTATGTCATCAACAGTTGAAGTGCAATGTCACTTTCGCTATCACTGGAATGTTTCCTCCTAAATTACTTCTTTATTCTGTACTCTTTATGGGGCTTGAGAATTGCATTGCATCGACACGTATACAAACGTGTGTACAGTAGTCCCTTCCAGATTCTGGTGTTTTCAGTATTTCAGTTTCAGCATTTATTATGTTTTCAGAGAATCTTTTATTCCCGAGACTTTATTTTGCAGAACTTGCCGCTTTGATTGTACAGCGAGAACTTTAGTGATCTCGTCTCCGAATTCATGAATATGCAATCTGTTCTTTGCTTTAATTGATTGAGTCTTTATATTAATACAATCCCTCATCTCTGCGTGCTCAGCTTTCAGTTTCTGCCATGTCTCCTGATTACTTGATGTGTCTAAAGCACTGATGTGTTCTTTATTGGGGGCTATCATTTCACAACGAAGTTGCCCAACTCCTTCGCCTCTTTTTCTAAGTGTCTATTTAATCAAGCGTTATTGCCCTCATCTTAGAACATTGACAGATGCTAAAAGCTCGCCCCAACATTACGGGCCGAAGAGAGTCGAAGGGAGGGAGCACAATGTGAGGGGAGGGTAATTAATGACTAATAATGCCCGCTAGAATGTGGACAATAACACTTAAAGCGCCCTTTCACTGAAACTCACTTCCCACAAGCTTACACAGAAGCCCACTGTCCTGACAGTGACAGCAGCTTCATGTTCCATTGTCTGGGTTTTCACTTAACTTTGGAAGTTTCTGAATGCGGGCAGATAAAAACAGTTAAAGTGTATGTCCAAATAACGCATTTCAACTTATGTGTTAGGTACGAGCACAAACAAATATGATGAATGCAAAGAATTATGTATCTTTTTGCACCCGATAAGGAAACGGATTACTATCTTACTATAAGTGCATTAAATTACCAGAAAGTACATAAGTGGCTCTAAACCTGTGGTCTGAGATGCGTACTCAGGTGTTTCTCAACTGTGTAGAAAATTCACTAATATTAGATTATTAAAGTGTACATAAAAAAAAATGTAAAATTTAAAAAAGTTCTGTAAATTTGAAGGAATTTGAGATTGGAGGCTAAATATTGTGTCTCAGATTTACAAAGAATATGCGTTGGGTTTGCATTACTTTTTTTAACAGATCTGACGCAAAGCCTTCCGAAGGTATTTACAAACCAAAACAAATCACTATTTGCATTGGTTTGTAACAAAAAATAAAGCAAGGAAACACAATGAGCTGCCTTGCGTTACTTTGCACCAGGGAGTTGTTCCATGGGTGACACATGGGCATTCCCGTGCATCCACCTATGGATTTTGATGCAATTCCACATTTACAAAGACTTGTAGACATGAATTTACACCAACATTTTGCGCCTACATGAGTCTGGAGTAACGAGAACAAATATCTGTGGCGGTCGGTGTGTGGCTGTATAGGTCTGTGACTGGGTGGTGAGTGGTTATGTGGGTGTGTGAGTGGGTGTGCGAGTAGCAGCGTGAGTGGGTTTAGTAAGTGGCTGTGTGGGTTTGTGAGTGGGTGTCTGTATGGTTCTGTAAGTGGTTGTGTGAGTGGGTTTGTGAGTCACTGTATGGTTCTGAGTGGGTGTGCAAGTGGCTGTATGGGTTTGTGAGTGGGTGTGTGTGGGGCTCTATGGGTCTCTAAGTGGGTGTGTGAGTTACTGTGTGAGTGAGTTTGTGAGTCGCTGTGTGGGTCTGTGGGTGGGTATGGAAGTAGCTGTATGGGTATGTACAGTGGGTGGAGAAAGGGGGCGAAGCCTCTGGCAAGCTCTCAGCAATACCACTGAGTGGTACTTACTGGTGGTAACAGGAAGGGTTCTTGGCCTTCAATGACTCACAGCATCCAAGGGGACTTCATCCCCCAACCAGTAGTGCAACAGGAGGTGTGTTTGCAGAGTGGTGCAAAAAGGGAGCGGTGTTCCAATGAGCTCTGAGCAATCCAGCTGTGTGAGTCCTACTAGTGGTAACAGGAGGGGTTCTTGGCCCCCAATGACCCTCAGCAGCCAAGGGGACTTTATCCCTCCACCAGTACTGCACCAGGAAGTGAGTTTGCAGAGTGGTGGAAAAAGGGGATGGGCCTCCGATGAACTCTAAGCTATCCCGCTCTGTGGTACTTACTGGTTGTAACAGGAGGGGTTCTTGGCCCCCTACAACACTCAGCAGCCAAGAAGACTTTATCCCACCACCACAACTGCACCAGGAGGCACGTTTGCAGGGGGTGGAGAAAGGGTGCAGGGCCTCTGATGAGTTCTAAGAAATCCCGCCTTGTGGGAATTACTGGTGTTAACAGGAGGTGCTCTTAAACCCCAACAATCCTCAGCATCCAAGGGGACTTCATCCCCCAATGAGTTGTGTGCCAGGAGGGCATTTGCAGAGTGGTTGAGAAAGGGGATGGGCCCTGATGAGCTGCGGTAGGATTCGCTGTTCCACAGGGGACCCACAGGGGGTCCTGCTGAGCACCGCAGGGGTTCTGTGGATTCCCGCGAGTTGAGAAAAAACATAAGGCAAGTTATTGGCCATTATGGATCCCTCTGGGACCCACTAACATACCCATGGGGTCAGGGTACCTGTACCCCAACTCCTTTGTTCACTTTTCACAGAAATGTTCAGCCCCAGGAACCATTTCCTGATTCATAAAAGGGCAGCCTTAACTTCCTAGTCAGGTTACAGCCAACCAATCATGGCATTGCATTTGGCGAGTGGATCCGCAAATCCAACTCAGAGGACATGTACACATTTTTTTTTTTGGTTAATACCTCTACAAATACTGAACGGATTTACACCAAAAAACAAAAAGGACGCTTTCTGGACTAAGAGCTACTTTTTTGCCAAATGTGGTGTAATTCAATCCAGCAGTTCGGACCGCAGTCATGTCTAAAATTTCAATGAGAATTAACATGGGAAACACACATTTTTGCCCCCTCTTTCTCTGCCCCGCTTCACGGATCACCCCAAAACTAGTAGAATCAGCGGGGCACTTTTTGGGGAAAATTTCATGAAGATTCGTTCACCAGCACCAAAGATATAGGCAAGACAAAAAAAGCTATTCATATGGAAAAAATGGTCCTAGCTGTAATTACCTAATGGTGACCGGTCTGTTTAATAATAATAATCCACATTTGTATAGCGCACAATCACCCGTTAGGGTCTCTAGGCGCTGGGGGCCGTCGGGAAGATTAAGCAAGCTATTGCCCAGAGTCGCATGGTGCTGGGCTAACCTGCCGCCGGAGCCGGGGATCGAACCCTGATCCCCAGATTCCAGCGTCAGTCGCCCTGGCCGCGGCGCCACACCTCTCCCGAGGTCTGATAACAAGGTATCTCAATGTTAGGGCGCTTTTGTGCCTGGTCTACACTGTATACTAACAATGGAACCAACCACTGTGTAGATAATTATTTCTAACTTTTGGTCCTGAAGAATTGTCACATGATCATTCTGACATCCTATTCAAGAAACATGTTGACCTACGCATTGTAGCCACCACAGTGGTGGTACACCTTTCATTTTTAACTGGGACCAGTGGTCTCGCTGATTAAAATTGATTTGGAGCTCCACTGCGCCTCATTTTATATTCCCCTTCACAGTTCCCTCACATTTCCTACACACATCTACACTACCAGGCCCCATACTCACACCGCACCTTGCGGCTTGGGAATAAAAGATCTCTAATAAAGAGCCCTCATAGGGTGCCCGTTGGTGATTGCAGCACCAGCCTGACAAGGAGCACAATCTATGATGAAGCATGATACCCAGCTGGGTGTGTGAGAGCCCTAATTCCCAAAGTGGGAGACACCCCATCTCCACTCTTGGGATACTCTGATATACCGACCAGGCCTCTACCTCTATATTTTCTCTACAGGAACTGCATACTTAGGTTGCTATACTGACCACCAGTAGGTAGCATACACATCCACATATGCATATATGTATTTTCATGTACTGTGTTGTGAAAACTGCTTGCTATTTCCACCTGTGACTGAATTTGTGTCCTAGTATCCCCTGTACTGTGCTTAGGCCTGCAGGGGCAAGTCCCCAGCACATCCCCGCCCACCCCACATTCTTTTTTATTTAAAGAGAAAAAGGTAAAGTACAGCCTCAGAGGCTGAGCAGAGTTTGTTCATAGACTATTTTATCTACTTTATGATTTAAATTGTGTTTGGAAAGTATATGTAGCACTCGTTGTGGATAGAAGAAAGTGATTTGTTTAAGTGCGTGAAAAACAGTATATTAATTGGCTTAGATCTGGGCCTTACTTGCATTATATGTATGCATCTAGATGTGTGTATTTCTTGACATAAATATGTATATAATATGTACTAATGTATCTATATAATTTTTTACTTTACTCCAACTGTAAAAAAAGTTGACTCTCTCCAATGCACTACCCTATATTTCACCCTATACCTCTCTCAATGTATCCTCTAACTCTATTCTGACTGATCCCAAAACTAATTCTACTGCTATAGTCTCCAAAATAACCCTTTCTAGACTCTTCCCTCTTCTATCCCTCCTTGGATTACCCCAAACCTAACTTTTATACTATGATCTCCCAAACAACCCTTCTAAATGCTTCCGTCACCTATCCCTCCTTTGAGTCATCTTAAAACTCATTTTACTAATATGATTACCCTAATCAATATCTAGAGATTCTTCCTTCCTCCATCTCTCCTTATACTGTTCCCAACCCTCATCTTACTGCTACGATCTCCCAATAAATATTTTCTAGACTCTTCCCTCTTCTGTCCCCCATTATCCTTTTCAATCCAACTAACAGACTCACATGTCCACTGCTCAAATTAACTTACATTTTCACTATACTAATTCACCACTAATACTTTTTGGGTTCCGGAGTAGCCTGCTACTTGCCAAAAAGCACTTCAAAACCTTGTCAGGGGTACTAAGCGCTATATAAATACAATTACAATACAATCTTAATTTATCCTTGTTGTTTCCTCTTTGAAGCAGCACCGTTTCTGTCCAGTGTCCAGGAAGAGACGCCTTCCTGCACCAAAACAATGCAGACCACAATGCAGACACCTTTGCAGAAGGGTGCCTCCATTGGTGCACGGCTGTACCAAGTGTGCCAGTGCATGGGGAGACCATTTCTTTGTAGATATGGCATAGATTTGCTCTTTACAATTCACAAACGCAGCACAGCAACTTTGCTTGCTGCCCTGCATTAACTTTTAATAAGCCTGGTCCTTACTTGGTATCCCTAGATTGATTCGTTAGAGTAGCACAAGTACAGCAAACACAGTATATGATGAACAATAGGCGGCCTCAATTGATGTGCTGACACAAAGAGAGCATGCACTAAAAG
The DNA here is from genome assembly GCF_964261635.1 of Lissotriton helveticus. Classification (NCBI taxonomy): domain Eukaryota; kingdom Metazoa; phylum Chordata; class Amphibia; order Caudata; family Salamandridae; genus Lissotriton; species Lissotriton helveticus. The sequence continues at coordinate 920,246,844 of NC_136072.1, forward strand.
CAAACTAGTCAAAATCATATGCTTGAGTTCAGCATATTGCTTTGTCTTTTAGAATTAAAGAAAATAAATAAAAAGAGCTCAAACTTTCCCATTAAAATAAAAATTTCTATTTTCTAATTGTGTTTGACAATTAACTGAAATATGTCATAATTTGTGTGTTTATTTGATGTATACTTCTTTCTGTATTATTTTGTATTGCTTTGAAGTTCAATGGTAGAAATTGCTTAGGCGGTAGTCCCCGGCTTCCAGTAATGAATCAGTGGGGAGTCCTTAAATCCATTAATGATTTAGGGGGGTCCATAGAAGTCAAAGTTTAGAAAACGCTGCTCTGAAGTACTTAGTCAAGGAATATAACTGTATAATGCAGCTCTATGACCTAACTGGTCACATGGTTCTTGCTGGCATGTAGACTGAATGGTCAGAAATTATAGGAATTATGCAATTGTTACCACAAATTTGTGAGCTATTCAGCATGCCTTTTACCATCCAGATACGCAATGGCAGGACCACCAAAAATTACAGTGCAATGAGTTTGCTCTACCACTTCAGCCATCACCACGGAATGTTCAGGTCTAAAGAGAATTTTCAGAATCAATGCTACGCCAATCAATAATTTATTTAATGACTACATTGTTGTCCTTATTTGAAATATAGCAATTTTAGTTTCAAATAGCTTTTGTTTACTCTGAATGTTCTCTAAATAAGGTTACGAGATGATTCCATTTCATAAAGTCAAGAAATATCGGATTATAGAGAAGGGCGCTGTGGCATCGATACAGAGGAGCAGGCATCAAGATATTAACAAAGAGCAGGAGCAAACAGGTTAAGTGACAGCAACAGGACTGAAAAGGCACAGTAACCCTAATGTTTCCGAGCAGAAAAGAATCAATAACTGGAGAAATACATTAGGTTACCTGTAGGATTATACACGGATTAGACTCAGTGCTAAAATAACTTTTGTTTTAATTATCCTTTAGTTTTTCTTCCTAAGGTCAATGGCTTGTAGGTCTTGCTTTTAGTATGTGTGTGTGTGTGTGTGTGTGTGTGTGTAGCTACATACAAAAAGATGACTTTTAAGTCTGTTTGATAACATAAGAACAGTGCCTCCCTACATCGTCTGTTCTTGTATTCAATAAAAATAGGCCGTAGATAAAATCTTCTTGCATTAATCAATTTACCGCAAAAAATGCATACCTGTTTAAACTCTTTTTTTAACACGTTGATTGTAGTTGGCTATTGGATAAGTCTGGGTGGTGAACTCCGCTCTGTTTGCAGAGTTTGTGGAGTATTTCACACTCAACGGAGCTCGCAGAGTTCTGAAAAACTCCGGTCTGTGTAGCATAGTGGAGTTTTTTCCTGCCTTGCACTTGCCAACTGTAAGTTGGTGAGCGCGAGCGATGAAAATCCAATGCTAAACCACTTACCAGCGAGATTTCTCAATGCGGGCGGTCGTGGATGGGTGCTACCGCTCGAGTTGAGAAACCTTCCGTTTACGTTGAGGAAGCTGCCGCTTGAGTAGAACTTCTACTTGAGTGGCAGAAAGAAGCAGCGCCTTCTTGCACTGTGAGAGATGCTGTTCGACAAACACCTAGCAGTAAAAATCAGTGCGAACGGTGTGAGGTAACCCACTCCAACACTCACAGAACTCCACGCAGCTTGGCGGAGTTTTTATGTCACTTCACGGAGTTTCACTATGCGGAACTCCGCAAACTCCACCCAGGCTTACTATTGGATCTGTTTTTAACAGAACTGGAGGAGGTCGTAATCTAAACTTCATATACAGTGACGTTTTACTTCAGGAAATATAAAATCAAGATTTGGTTTACAAGGTATTCCAGACTTTGTTGTAAGAAATTGTGATGATAATTTGCTGTCGTGAGTTAGGTTCCTCATACGGATATAAGCCTATAACTGCTGCTTGGTTAACCTTGGTCTTGGTTTAGTCATGGAGTTAGGTTTGGCCCAGACATCAATGCAGCCTATTTCTGTGAGAATGTTGTCAGCATTCTTGAACCAAAGTAATGATGTATACTTTTGGTTTCCTCCTAGATCCTGGAGAGCTTTTTGAATGGTTGACAGATTGGGATTAATCTACAGACGAGCCCAATACATAACTAGTTGTAATGCAATATGATCTTCAGTTTTTGCACATACCTAATTCTGTTCTTATTTTAGGGCCTGATTTAGATCTTGACAGATGGGTTACTACGTCACAATGGTGACGGATATCCAGTCGGTCAAATTATAAATCCCATTATATCCTATGAAATTTATATTTTGTAGATTGAATATCCGTTACCGTTGTGATGAAGTAATCCGTCCGCCAAGAAAAAATTCGGGTCTTTACTCGTTGTTCCTGAGCCGATGTGTGAAACGTTGTAGAAAATTATACTGTTACGTACATGCCTCGTGCCCCTCAAATGTCAGCATCTTATGAACTACCAGCTATGCTTTTCAATTCATAACCAGTAAGGCCTGGCTCGATTAGCTTGTTACTGCATTTCCTAGAAAAACGTAAGACTGCTCTGGTATATTGGCTTAAGATGAAATTGCGTTTTGCTACTTGCTCATTCTGTGCTAGTTTGGCATCAATAGGCACTCCCAGATAATCGTTATTATGGACTTGCTCTATTACAGTGATATAGATTTTGAATCTTGTCTTCAGAGTTTTCCTCTGTTTAAGTCGAAAGAACATCGTTTTACTAATATTGATGCTTAACTTCTTTTGTTTGCAACATTTTCCCAAACCCGTTGGGTAGTTGGTGCATTGCTGGTTCTGTACAGGCTAGTAAGACAATATTGTCTGAAAATAATAAAATAGATATTTGGTCGCCACCAAGTAACAGAACATCTAAAATCTAGATGGATAAGGCTTGACCCACATCATTTGGTCACTCTGCAACCCTCTGGCTAGCGAGCGGCTGAAGTGAATCTGCATCAGGACCAATGTTCCCTGTAATTTATTCTCCATCACCTGCGGCAATGGCATGTATGAGCGCATTGGAGTGATGAGAAGATCCACCCACCTTTTTTATTTTTAAAAATGAACTAAATTGTGTAGTGTAAAGCACATTTTCTCAACTAGAGTGCCTCGGTTTAGATACTGATGGGATGGATAGCTCACAAAACCAGTGTTTTAATAGTAATAAAAGATGAATCCTATGGAACATAAACAATTCGCACATGTACAGAACTATATACCACTCAGACACAGAAATGTTTTGTGCAACTGGAGAATTCATGACAACCTGAAAAAAATTAATGAGAGACAATGCATGAACAAACAACACAGAGAAATCATTTGCTCGTGATAGCTGTATGAAAAAATGTGTATGACAATATCTAAATAAAGACGTCTGTGTGGTGTTCCATTTACCTACAGAACAAGCAGACTAGTTTCCATTCTTGTCCAAAGGACAAACTAGTCGTAAGTTACTCTGATTAGAATGCACTGATAATCAGTTTCTAAGTCATATAATAAGTGCCATGGAAGGTCCGCCCTACCGGTTAATGAGCCATAAAATGACTGAACATGAGGAAATATTGCAGCTAATGCCTGCAATCTGTTACTGGGCCACATATGGTGTGTATAAACTTTACGGGAACACTTGGGGCCAGATGTACGACGGTTTTTGCATGCACAAACGGGTTTGCGAACCCGTTTGCACATGCAAAAACAGCATGGGGTATGTACAAACCCATTTTGAGAGTTGAAATTCTTTGCAACTCGCAAAATAGGGTTTTGAGACTCGCTATTAGGACGGGGCGTTCCCTTACTAATAGTGTGGCCAACCCTATGTACAAATGTTTTGTAACCGCAATTGCAGTCGAAAAACTCTCGCAATTTACCACTCTCTTCAAGAGGGTGGTAATGGGGTCGCTAAAGGGAAGGGGTCCCCAAGGGACCCCTTCCCCTCAGCAAACGCAGGGGCAAATATTTTTCGAGGGCAGGCAGTGGTCCCAGGCCCACTGCCTGCCCTTAAAAAATGAAACAAAAACATTTCATTTTCTTTTTTTAAAAATGCAACTAGCTTTCCTTTAATGAAAACGGGCTTCATAAAAAAAAAACAGCTTTATTTAAAGCAGTCCCAGGTCTGGAAGTATGCTAAGCCCAGCAGGCCACCATACCTGGGAGGGCCTGCCATTCCCAATGGGGTCGCAAATTGCGAGAGGTTCATTATTATTCAGGAGCCTCTCAATTTGCGACCCCAATGGGAATTGCTAACAGTGAGAAAAACACTGTTGTACATAGTAAATTGCACCTCACAAATTCCAACTCGCAAAAGAGTCACAATTTGCGAGGCACAATTTATTTGGTCGTACATCTGGCCCACGATGCCTGCCCTTGAGGTGAAAGGACACATCATACCTATTTATCCATTACTGGACCATATAATGGCTGCCAGTAAGTCATCATACTACAGGATGTCGACACATCAGTTAGCTGGTCAGATTATGCCTGTTATTAGTCTTTTTTGTCACAGGATCTGTGCTTATCAGTTACTTGGCTCCTTAATGGCTACTTAATGCCTGCTATGAGTTAGTGGGACAAAGGATTCCTTGCTTTCACGTACCCCATCTCTGTACTTTTGTCTCAGTTCCCTCCTCCTTGCCTGAACCTCCCACCCCCACACTTAGTAATATTCGTCTTATTCTCCCTCTGTTTGACAGACAAATAAATGCATGTGTGGTTCTTTACTACCTCATTCGGTGTCTGTAATAGTCACTCCACTCATACACTAACTTTCTCTGCAGTACTCATTCGCTTGCTCACACTCTCACTAGTTCTTTAAGTATCTTATGCACTCTACAGTTTGTTTTAAATTCTGAATTTAACCGTAAGTCTCTCACGGGCACACAGGAACTACTGTTGCTTTGGTTTGTTTATTGAATGTTGTCATGAAGCGATCCTTACTACGCTGACAGCTTATGCTTTGTGCACAAAAGCAAAATTATGCACTGGAACATGCATAAATTGCAACTAGCTGGAGTGTACAAAACAGTTTACAGCTTTTTACATTGTATTTCAGACATGGAAACAGCCGTTTTGAGGCATGGGCAAAGTGGGCTCCGGCCCAGGGCCCCAGTCTTAAAGGGGGCGCCCTGATAGAGCCAGCTCTTTTCTGCAGAGAGTCTTGCCCTGATAATCTTGAATAATTCTTAAACAGATTGTTTTAAATACTGTTTTGCTTTATTTTTAAAGTAGGTGATGTGTGAGAGTCTATTACAGACATTTTGCAGATAAATGTGTTTATGTTTCATGCAACATCCAGCAAATACGTTTGTTTGTTCTAGCTCAAATCAGGACCTCACATTTCAGAAATGAGAAAGTGGCATGGAGATTATTTGCAGTAATATTATTGAGCTGCTGCTGTGTTACAATATTGAAAACATAGGTCACTATCCCTGAATATCCGATGTAAACACATTTAGAATTTGAATGTGTGTGCTGTGCACTGTCAGTGGCCTGGCTAAAGGGGGCATGAAGGAGCTGAAAGTGAATCATAAGTTCAAAGCTGTTCTGAATAGAGGGTCCCAAAATGCATTTGACCTATGGCCCCCAACATCCTTAGGATGGCCCTGATGAGAAAGATCGTGTGGCTTTCAATGTTTCCTACTTTAGAATTCCAGATACCGAAAGATATATCAGTGGTGGCATCAGCCATAACCAGGAGTCTTACTGGAGAAACAGACAGACAGAAAGTGCAAGATTAAAGAGGAGAGAAAGAGGAGAGGGAAGATTGAAACAAGTCTCAAATGATTGGCAGAGCTGTAGGAAGCTATTGGTACCACATTCTATATTTTTGGGGGTAAGGATGTCATTAAGTAGCAAACCATCAAGAGACTAATTAAGGCACAGTGTGCTTTAAATAAAAACCCTCAAATAAAGCATGACAAAAGATATTCACTATCACAGTGGCAGTTTGCATGGAAAGTTTGGCACACACAGTATCAGCAGTCGCGCTGCCCCGCTCCTAGCTACACAGAGTCAAAAAGTGCAGCTAGGTAGTCTTCATTGTGCTTGTGGAAGCAATGTTACAAACTTCTTCTTGCTCACATGAAACCCTCTCGTTTTCGGATGGGGACGTGGAAGGCCACTCCAAGCCATTAACTGAAAATGGCAAGCACATTGAACTGCATTACAAGCTTTGGGGATGTTTCCCTGCTGAGTTTGGGCTGTGTCCACTCTAGGGGATTGATTCCGATCCGGTAAAATCACCGGCCGTACGACTCGCATCCTAAGCCTTTCTTGTACGACTCGTACAGATGCCGTACGACCCGACGTGTACGATCCCAACCGGGGTACCAGGACGCGAGTCGTACGGTCCATGTCAGGTAAGGGCGATTCGTACGGAAAAGCGCACAATCACATACACACCGTACGGCGCGTACCCCCATGATCGCATGGGTACGCGCCGTACCCCTGCGATCACGGGGTGTACGCGCCGTACCCCTGCGATCACAGGGTGTACGCGCCGTACCCCTATGATCACGGGGTGTACGCGCCATACCCCTGCGATCACTGAGTGTACGCGTCGTACACCCAGTGTACATGGGGTACGGCGCGTACCCCATGTACGCTGGGTGTACGGCACGTACACCCCGTGATCGCAGGGGTACGGCGTGTACACCCCGTGATCGCAGGGGTACGGCGCGTACACCCCGTGATTGCAGGGGTACGGCGCGTACACCTGCGATCGCGGGGGGTACGCGCCATACCCAGCGGGGGCCGTTCCATACCTGTTTCGGGGCGAACTCTGCTTTTACGGCAGTTTCCAGCTCCCATAGAAAAAGGGTCGTACGGAGCGTACCCAACACGGATCGTACTTGCCGGGTCATAAAAAGCAGCCGCGAACCGTACAAATGTCGTGTACAGCGGGTTCCGAGGGCGATTCGTACGGGAATTCTATTCGTACGGTCCCTGGTACGATTCGTACTGATAGCTGCATTGGGTGTGGATCGTACTACGTCGTTCGTACGGGGACGGTTACGGGTACCAATCATATGGAAAAAATGCTCCGTACGACGATTCGGAGTGCTTTTTACCGGATTGGAATCGACCCCATGGTGTCTATGTTCCCCTTATTTGCTGGACTAAAGCTAGAAATACCAACTGAAGCTGCCTTAGCAACACAATATGTGCTACTGCTTCTCCCTCCATCACAGGAATAAGAAGGAAGATGTAGTAGTAACAGAAATAAACAAGGAACTAAATAAATAGGTAGCACCTGACTGCAGACTAACAACAGAAAATAGTGTAAAGGAAAATGCAGTGCAGGGCGAAGAGAAATCTACAGTTAGCTACGTTGAAACAAGAAAATGGCTCTGGCAGATGAAAGGAAGGAATTGGTCATCGTGAATTGTAATAAATAAAGGATTAAACATCAAAACTTGACAGAATTACAACTTTTAAGCAGTTCCATGCAGCAGCAGCAAGCCAGCACAAAGTAACATGGTTGGGCTGCACAAGACTAGCCATTGGGTGGGCTGGTGGCAGTCGGCGTTAAAGGGCATGCATGTGTGTGAGTAAAGTCATTTGCTCACAAGTCCTGGAAGAGAGATCCATGCTGAAGACTAGCAGCAAGTGTACTATTTAAAAGAGTTGCACAATGGTTGCCAGGTCATCTTCAATATGGGCAACGAGATTTGGAATCTTTAGTCCAAGGAATAGCTCCATGACTGAAATGACATGCAGGCAGAGATCACATTAGGGCTTTGGATGAGTACTGGTGGTGATTTCTTCTCCAGTTACTCCTGGCATAGCACCGCTCAGAGGCCATGAAATACTAACACAAACCATGAACAAATTTATTTTCTAAAATTTAGTTGTGCTACATTTTTCTTTTGGCTATCAATTTAATGTAATTTTCTAATGTCTAGAAAAATGTAGTATTCCTTTTGCTACATGTCTGATAACGAATTCATTTAAACAACGCTGATGTGATAACGGTGTCCATGATTGTCCTTCTAATGTGTCTGATAATGAAGTATTTGAACAGTTCTGCTGGCACGTGTTTTGCTAAGGCTTTACATAAACCAATTTTGCTTAATTAAAGTTTTATAGTGGCAGCTACGGAGGTAAGGCTTTAGAGTTTGGTGGATTCAGTAATCATGAGCTCACAAATTGATTAGATAAGTTATCAAGTATTAGCTTTAATGTTTTTTAAGAATTTTGTTCTAACTTGTTGAACGAGTATTATTTCTACTGGCTTCTTGTCCCTAAGAAGCTGGTCATAAGTCTCTGGGACAATGCTTGGTAGCATAGAACACAAATGTCTAATGTTACATATGCTGCAAAGTGCATATGCATGTCGTGAGATAGATGGGCTACTGTGTGATATAGTTTCATAAGCCATCCCTTTCGTTCTCACACTCTTTGTTGCAGTTATCACATGTAGTCACAAGAAGAGTGTACTCAAAGCACAAGTCATAAATTAAATTATAGAAATGTTCTGGGGCAATATCACATAAAAGGAGCACTGCAAGAGCTAAGTGAAGACATTGGGGCTGATTTATATGTTGGCGAAAATAATACAACATTGCAAAGGCAGCAGAGTATCCTTACCGCTCCCTCAATTTAAATTCGGGCGAACCTTTGGTTTAACCATAGCGAAGACTACTCTGTTTCTGCCAAGGTAAGACCCCTCCGATGGCCCGATGGATTAAGAGCTGGTAAACGTTGATTACTATATTTGAGGACCTAATTTGGATGGGCAGAGATACAGGTGAGTTTTCACTTCCCATCATCACCAGGAAAACCTTATGGGGAGGGAGGACATTTGTTTTTCTTTTCAAAAACAAAATCCCGCTTTGAGGTTATGCATTTGAAATTTGAAAATGTTACTTTGCCTAGCTGTACGGCACAGTTACAATGCATTGATAGGAACCGCCTTGATAGCACTTCATGTGACTGCATTAAATGTCGGCCAGCCCAACAGATATTTCTAAATTTGGTTGCATAGACTAATTTACTCCATTGTGCTGGTGGAGAACAGCCCAGCATCCAAAATATAAATTGAGACCATGGTTGCTGCCACAGTTTTGAACTGACTTGTGCCTTAAGTAGAAAAAGACCTGGAACAGCAATATTGTTCCTCTTTAGACAGCTTTAAATGGTTGATTGCAACAGAAAACTTTAAGGCATATGCAGCTTCCGGCTGGAAATGTAACAGCATTTGCTGGAATTTCCAAAGAAAACAATAAAATATAATGCAATAGCATGCACACTGTAACATAAGCCTACAGTTAAAACATAACAAGGGGCATCACAATAAAGCAGTCCAAACAGAACTCAAAACAATGGCAGTAAAACGCAACACATTCACAGTGCAATATTGCAACACAAAACACAGCAGCACCAAAAACCACGGAACTGATCATCAGCCAAACAAAATACAACGCAATATTTATACACAAACGTTCTTGTCATGCACTTTCACTTCAAGAAACTTGTTTTGTAAATGTGGTGGTGAAATATATTTGCAGCAAACACTGCCCGAACTTACCACCAAGGACATGAAGCAGCACCAATAAAAATGTTTTGTGTTTGGCCCCTGGTCTCGGCGCTAATCTCTGTTGGGTAGAAACATTTGGAGTGATGGGATGTCACTGAGATTATGCGAGTGAGGGAGCAAGTGAGAGAGTGTGTGCATGAGTTGTCATGTGGAGGTATTGAGGCCCGGCTAAGACATTGCCATTTTACATGAACACATTCTTAAGTTGCCTTCTATCTCGAAACACAATGACTTTGACACACATTCATTTGTGTGCACATACATGATAACATTCTGCAAACTCAGTTGCTTACAAAACCATTTCGTATGCACTTTATCAAAACACCGCTCAACATTCTGTACAAGGGCTAAGTTCAGAACCCACAATATTGTTATTTGTCTTTGGCCGCTCTGCAACAGAACTATCATAATAGAATAAACAAATACCAGCCTAACTGGGCCTTCGGCATGACAACATGGATGACGTTATTATAAATATGACATCAAGCTTTGTTTATTTAGAGGAGTATTTCACTTGCACTGAGAAGTCGGTCCATGCCGGAACTCCAGCTCAGCTGATTCCTGTCTCCTCATGCGAGGGAGACTGTCCAAATCTACACCAAGACGGGCAGCTCGCTGACACTTACCCACAGGTAATGGGAAGTTAGACCACCAGGATATGGATTTGGCAGATCAACTCACCTTGACATACTAGGGTAGAAAGAGCTAGGTAGGACCGCCCTATACACAACATATATTCAAGGTACTAGCACAATGGAGGAATTGTTTGTCTTTTTCACTATTCTCATAATGTTAATTACATTATTCTGTTTCCTTCTTTTTTATTATTGCTGTGCACATATTTTATTCAAGACACACAATGCTTCAAAAAAATATTGAAACCACCTATTGTGCATTTCTTGTGTATCTCTTTGGGCATGCATAAGGAACTAAGTGAAAGGCTTCTAACTCTATTACCATGATTTCCTTGGGGAGTCAGGGTTGTCATGTTCTGAGGCTGCTCACACATTTCTTACCCTGTAAGGTTAGGGGTGCAGATGGTGCACTGTCAGCTAACGGGACTATTGGCCAATATATCCTGAGGGTGTGCACGGAATCAGTCTGGCACAAACCTGACATTTAGGTTTTCCAACAAACGCACAGTTTTACCGGTGAGGTACAAGCCTTATGACAGAGTGAGTGAGAGAGGCATCTTGAAATACACTGAAATGCACTGGCAATGCCTGAGACCCACTTCCGTCCACGCTCCATATACCACAGTCTACCCACAGAACTCCACCCACTAGCAATATTCTATCTCATTGTATGCTAGGTGCTGTATCCTGCCTTAAGAACAGTGTACAGTACCTAGTCTGCACCCCATAATGTGAACAGTTGACTGTGCAGGACAACTTTTTTGGACACTTTGACTTACATTATGAATAATTATTAGTCTGTCCAGTTATTTACGTAGCGCTAACATACTGCTTTTTGGCTACTTCGGAATGCTATGGTGCATCAGTCCATTTACAGTGTTGCCTGTCCCCAGTTCATCAAGGATTTGATGATGTAAACTGTAGCCAAAGCTTTCGGAGACAAACGAAATGGGGTAATCACCCACTCCTGTCTATGAGTCTTAGTTACAAAAGCTACACCATGGCTGTTCATCTGTCACTTTGATTAATCTATTATTTTATTTCCTGCAACCTTCTTTTGTGCTAATTTGTTGTGTAAGCACATTCCAGGTTTTTCTTACTATCACTCAACATTTGACCCTGGTTAGAAACTAGTGGTATATTTAAGTTGCTGCATAATATGCACAAGCCAATTTTCCGCTTCATTCCAACAAAAGATCTTGCAAGCTAAAAATATAAGACTACTTCAATGTGAATAATCCTCTATGATTCAATTTCAAGGATTACGCTAGACTCAAAGAGCAACAAGTAAAATCTCTCAACAATCACACTGAGATATTCCTGACAAGGAGTTTGTGATGGATAGAAAAACACTACCCTCTGTTTAAAACTGTTCCCTCTGTAGACTAGGGTAGATGTGGGGGTAGTCAATGCAGTGTACAAGATAAATGAACGATAAACAATGTAAACACATTATAAGTTTACATGAATTCCAAACCCTAAAAATAAACAAAGAACAAAACCATTTTACAGTAAAACAGCTTGTGGCTGGGGCGAAATTCTAATAAGGTATGTGAGACAGGCAGGAACACTGCACTAGGTGACACTGGACCAATCAGATATGAAAAAGTAAAGAAAATCGCTGAGCTTGAATATTCAATGCAACAGGACCTTCCAAAGGGATGTCTTTGGTGTGACCTAACTTTAGCAGAACCTTGAGATCTGGACGGCAGAGGCCTTCTAACGATGACAGTCTGGTGAAGCCCTTGGTCCCTAACTAATTATTCTCAACCTCCTTAAGCTCAGTTATCACTCCTCATTGCGACAAAGGTTCCCATATTCAGAGGCCTCTAACGTACTACTATTGCAAAGTTTTGCACTTTGCTCTTGCATTGCATTGGGCATCAAAAGACAAACTCAAGACCAGATAAAGAGGGCTAGCATATATTTTGCCATTGCGGCTCTACAGACAAGTTAAGGTAAGTAAGTTAAGGTAAGCAACTGCTTTTTTTCCATTAAGGTGTGATTTTCATATAGTTTACACTCACCAACTGCTTGGCTACTTTGTACTTTTAGGTGTAACGGGTTTGCCCACAGAGGGACTTTAATGAGGGTGTGCATGGATAGACCATGCTCTGTATAGTGTGTGTCGAGGTGAACGGTGGGATTTCCCTATCGTCATGCTCCAAAGAAGGATTAGTTCTTGTGAGCTGCCAGAAAAACCATTCAGAGACCCTGATATGCAAGTTGTGCTCAATAGGATGGAAAATTTGCAAAACCCGGTAAATACCATTATCTTGGGGTGAGATATTGACCAAGCATGGTTAGAAATTAGTGATTTACCTGTAACTCCAGTTTTCCAGTGTTAGTATTGTTCACATAGAATGAACAACCGGATGATGCACTCAATTAAATTAACTGAATTTATTCAAAAGAATACAACTGATGACATGCTGTCTTGGTGTGTACTCTGTCCTGTAGAGCAACGACTAGTCGAGTTAAATTGCTGCCAGCAAGCCTGCTGGCCAGTCCCTAGTCACACAGTCTCAAAAAAGTCCCAAGAAGCACAGATTCAAAAAAGGCCCGTAGGCTCAATCAAGTTAATGCTGAATCCTACTGTCTAGAAGACCAAGCTCAATTCAATTTCAAATGTTTTTCCGACTTGAATCTTCGATTCAGTCAAAATCGTCTAATAACATCCAACAACAAAATCAATATTCCTTTGTTATACATCTTCGAAAATATATCCGATATCTTCAACAGGGTCGGCTCCATAATGTTGGAGGAGCACATTTTTGCTTAAAAGCTAACAAGCGAGTCTTCAGTGGGACGGGCGGGGCCAGGCAATCCTGTTGAAGAGGCGTGGCAGGGGGGGGAGTGGTGAACACTTTAAGTGTGCATGTGTATTTGGCCGGCCGGCCTAGGCCGGCCAAATACACATGTGCACTTAAGTTTCTTTAACCCGGCTGTGCTGCACAGCCAGGTTGGAAAAACACCCAAGGCTCCAATGCACTGTCTGAGCGGCAAAAGAAGCCGCTCAGACCAATCACAGCGCTTCTCTCATGCTGGGAATGGTATTCCCAGCATGACAGAAGAGCTGGGATTTTGCATTTAGGAGTCTGCGCTGTCAGAGTCCAGGATCGACTAAGAGAAGGAAGGTGGCGGCTGTTGGAGCGCAAGGTAAGTGTGCTTTTTAATTCTTTTTTGTTTTTGCACTTCAATTTTTATTTTATTCCCCCACCTAACCCCTAAGCACTAATAGCAGCCGCCACTGATCTTCAATGGAATACAGTCTCGAAAATGACTCAATGCATTTTGGGAGTAGAAAACCCTTCATCAGGGGTAACTAGAAGAAAAACAATACACCGTCTGTTGGGAAACATCCAGTAACACGCTGGCATTGCATCAAAATGCCTTTACATCGCGGGTATTAAAACACAAGTCTTTAGAACGACTTGCACTGGATGGCGCTATAACCTAAGGAATAGTATGATTTACTATTCCAACACCTTCTCTACTGTGCATAGCCTAGCGTTGGAATAGTAAATCATACTATTCTTAAGTCCAGGGCCCTCCGGCGCAAACCATTGTAACAACTTGAATTGTAAAAACTGCGATGTAAAGTTCTACAATCATTTTGATCGCGTTATAACGTCACATATTCCCGTCTGTTTAGGTTTGCAATATAGTGGGACCTAGAACACCACACAACATGAGCCAAAGAACCAACAAAAACATTCAAAGGTGCCAATTCTTATTCAAACATGGCCTTCGTAACTCCATTCAACCATAGATTACAAAGTACTTGTGCCAGGATGTTTCTGCATTCTGCTGTGAGATCCAAATGACCAAAATCTAGGTCATCAGGTACCATGATGTCAGGTTCAATGACCAGAGGTATTGGTATTTCTCTGTTGTGTCTGGAACTGAGCATGGAAGGCACCTTTAATGGAATTGCTGGGAGTACAGATAATTTCAATACTGGATTGGTCACGCTGGGGCAATGTTCTGCATTTGCTTTCCTTAAGACCCTCAGAACCAGGAAAAAGGCATGTGCAAAGATGCTACTCCATTAGATTGAAAAGAAATTGTCCATGGACACTGGTTTCAACAGCCTGATGGTGTCACACCAGCATTTCCTGTTGGTTTGCATGGCAAACAAGTCAGTTGTGGGATGACACCATTTGTAAAAGATGTAGTCCACTTGATGTTGGTGGAGCTCCAACTTGTGACACTCTGATAGCGTTTGACTGAATTCGGCCGTCTGGTCATTTGGTATCCATGGCGATGCTCTCAGGCGATGTCTGCTTAGTGGACAATGTCCCATAGCATCTGTGCCTCTTCCGATAGAGGCTGGGACTTTATCCCTCCCTCCTAGGTGACATAAAAGATGGATGTCTTATTGTTCATCCTGGTAATATCTGCTTGACCAGTAAGTCTTGGGAGAAAGGTCTGTTGACTCAATCTTATGGCACCAAGCTCCATTATATTAATATGGAGCTTCTTTTCTGCATCTGACCGAAGATCTCTTGTTGACAGTTCTTGCAATTGAGCTGCCCAACCCTCCATGGATGCATTTGTCGGAGGCACCACTCTGTTCGATGACAGATAGAATGGGAGCCCTGGATTGATCTTCATATGGAACTACCACCACACAAATGCATTTTCAGGTGTCTTGTCACTTGGACCGAGTCGTCCCATGTGCCCTTGAACTTGTCTCCACTGGCTGTCCAGTTCTTGATGGATGGATCTCCTTTGGAACCTGCAGGGTATAAGATCCATGCACTACTACATGGGGCACAGAACAGACTTGCAAAGTCTGACCATGACCGACTGCTTGACAGGTAAGGTCTTTGCCATGGATTTAAGCTTCATCTGTCTGTCTGCAGAAAGAAAAGTCTTTAACAACCACGTGTCCAGTACCGCCCCCAAGAACTGATGCTTTTCGGTGATTCCATAGGGGAATTGTTGGCGTGCAGTCTCAGACCTAGATGCAGGTGACTTTAGAAGTCTTTGCCCTTCCCTTGATGGCACCTTGATGAATCAGTCGGAAAAGTATGGGTACACTTGATGACCCTCCCGTCCCGGAAGGCAGGACTTGAAGCTAGGGCACTTGGTAAATATACTTGAGGCCGAATTAAAGTGCATTGAATTGTTAGTACTGTCCTGCCACTGAAAAGTGGAGGTACTTCCTGTGCTTTCAGAGTATAAGGATGTGGAACTAGGTATCATGAAGATCCACAGATGTCAGATAATTGTTTCTGTGGAATATCATAAGGACTGTTTGGAGTGTTATCATGTGAAAGATTTGGTTTTTTTCAGGAACTCATTCAGCTCCCTGAGGTCCGGAATAGGTCTACATTGCCTTGTCTTCTTTCTTGTCAGACAGAATTTGGGGATGAAATCCTGGATTTCCCAGGGTTTTCATGTCCGTTTCTATCACTCCTTTGAGGAGGAGGAGGAGAATAGAATGGTGCAGTTCCCTCAAATGAAAATGCTGTTACTTCCTGGGTGGGCAGACAGGTGGTTTCTCTAGAAATTTCAACATATGAACTAACTGAGTGTACAATCTTCAGCACCCATTGGTCCAATGTTATGGACTCCCATGTGGGGGCAAAAAGGGAAATTCCCTCCCCATCTCTTGAGAGGGGTTTGCTGGGGAGAGGGGGGGTGTTGTGAGGAGTTAAGCTCAGTTTTGAGTGTCATGGGAGCTCATTTTGGGAGGCTGTAGATCTCAGCCATCCCTGTTGTCTTAATCCAGCTGCTATGAGCAACTGGCAAAATCCTGTGTTTGAAACGTCCATTGTATCGTCAATAGTTACTGCTGATGTTGTTGAACCCTCTTTAATGATGGCTTTAGACGTCTACCTCTTATCCTCTGATATGAGGTGGTTCTTTGGTTCGTGTTGGGCCGCAGGCAAGATAACGGAGCCTGGTTTGGGATAGCCTATGACGCAGTCAGGGGCTGAGTCTGGGGCCCAGTACTTCTTTTAGAAAAAATGAAATTATGAAAGCAGTGAAGCTGAAAATGTGACTGACATTTTCATCAATTGTAGTCCTTCTGACCAAAACAAAGTCCAGTAGCGGCATGGACCTAAAAGCTATGCTTGGCTGCTCCTTGAAGTCATACAGCAAGTATTGCTCCTGCACCAAGGTCATTGGGGAATTGAATTTTGTAGCTGACCTTTTCATCACTGCATGGATATGGTCAATAATGTCTGGATGTGAGTCTGGTTGAACAGGCAATTTGTCTCCTTCATTTGGTATGATATAATCAATCCCACTTCTCATTACCTCTATTAATGATAGTTTGCCTTATTCCTCCAAATCAGAGTACACTGAATCTGATGAGTCCTTGTCTCCCATATCCTTAGGAGTTGGCTCGACCTACTCTGGAGGCTGGTCTGTTGGAAGCAAAGGGGGTGAAGGTGACAGAGGAGACATTAGTAGTAGAGGTGGTATTGGAGGTGGTAGGGGAGGTAGAGGCAACGGTGGGGAGCACATAGCTTGTCTGGCAGGATGTTGAGGGAGTAGTCTTTGGAAGGTGTACATTATCAGCTATAAGGTTGACAAAAATGCAACAGGCACCCTGCATGACCACAGAGTCTGTATATCAACTATGAGGTGCACAGGATTGAGGAGGGTTATCAGTTACAGAAGTCTGTGGCTGATAGTCATAGTCCTGGTAAGGATTCTCTTATAGAAGGCATATCCCTCAAACTCTGAAATGTAACGCACATCAAACTGTGTAGGGAAATAGGCAGTCTCAGAGGTATTCTAGTCACAGAAATCCTCTTCCAGTTCAGAATCCAGAATTTGGATGGGAAGGCTTGCTGTTACCTTTACAGGTGAAAAAGTGGCTAGCGAAGCAAGGATGTACGTCATGACAACGCGGGCTTTTACACCACGCTGCCATTACGACGCATCCATTACAACGCAAGTCGTTACAACGACTTGCGCTGTAGGCGCTGGATTTTGGAATAGTATGATTTACTATTCCAACTCCAGCCTACGCAACAATAGGGAAGGTGTTGGAATAGTAAATCTACTATTCCTTAGTATTTAGCGCCATCCAGCGCAAGTCGTTGTAACGACTTGCGTTGTGATGGCAGCGTCGTAATGGCAGCGCGGTGTAAAGCCCGCGTTGTCATGGCTGTCCCCCCGTAGCAATGACTACAGATGACGATGTCATAGATAATGGACATTCTGGTTCCCCCCAACTACCACATCATTAGGCTTGACAGGTCTGGCAAGATAGGTGGCGGAATCGCATGCATATACAGGAACAGCCTTTCTGTTCTGAAAGTCTCCGCGCCTTCCCTACCCTCTCCAACTTCCTACCAATACATCTGCCTCGATATCATCAGTGATGGCAAACCGATATGTTCTCTTCATGGCATTTACCACCCACCCAGAGACAACCTCATCTTCGCCCAACAAATCATGGACATGATTTCAACCAACGCCGGACGACAGCTCACCCAAATATACCTTGGTGACTTCAACCTCCATTGGAACGATCTCAATGATGCGGTGGTAAATAGTCTTAAAAGCTTCCTCAACGCCTTGGACCTCACTCAATTATGCAACAGCCCCACCCACGAGAAAGGTTCTATCCTCGACCTTATCATCGCCAAAGAGGACGCTATTCAACTTGAGTCTATCCAACCCTGTGACTGGTCAGACCATCATATTGTCACATTCCACATCAATGAAAAAGTCAAACTCAACTCGGTTCAATCCTCCAGACCTAAAGTCTGGAAAAGAGACCTGAAAAAACTCAACCCATACTCCATACCCCCGAACAGCCGCGACCTCCTACTCCGGCCTACGGGCGCTACAGATATCAAATCCCTGACTGACCACTATCTCAACGCCATGACCTCAATAATTAATGAGGCTGCTCCCATGCAGCTAAAAAGAGTCTCCACTAAAATCTCCAATCCATGGTACGACGGGAGTCTCAATGAAGATAGACGAGCCATGCGAATGGCAGAGCGCACCTGGAGGGCAGCTCCCTCTGCACTGTACTTGAAAACCCTGAAGAAAAAGAGAAACGCCTACTTCAGGAAAATAAAGCGCTCAAAAGCAAACTTCTTCAGCCTCCAGCTCGACCAAGCAAAAAACCGCCCAAGAAAACTGTTTGAGTTAATCAGAACACAAGCCAAGGAACAACCCCAACCTCTCAGTACCTTGTACGAAGCACCCTCCTGTGAAGACTTCGCCGCTTTCTTTACCCAAAAAACTGACAACATAAAAAATGATCTCCGCACTGACGCACGACTCCACACCACACTCAACTGCATAACACCCACCGAACCTAAAAACAATGCAACATGGTCATCCTTTGAAACCTACTCCGAAGAAGAATTAGGCAAACTGCTCAGCACCTTGAAACCTTCCAATCACCTCACGGATCCCCTCCCTGCTAACGCTGTCAAAGATTTCACCCCACTGCTCCTTCCACTCTGGACTAAAATTATCAACAGCTCGCTCCAAGAAGGAACCATCCCTGACTCCCTCAAAGTTGGACAAGTCACACCTTTGCTAAAGAAACCTACTGCCGACCCATCCGACCTAAACAACTACCGTCCCATTACCAATATTCCCACTCTCGCCAAACTATTGGAAAAATGCGCACAACTACAACTGACTAAACACATTGATCTGTTTGATCTCCTCAACCCTCATCAATCAGGCTTCCGAGCAGGACACAGCACTGAAACTGCTATCACTCACATAATTGACGACGCCCTTCAAATCCTAGATCAAGGTGATACCTGCCTCCTCATCCTTCTTGATCTCTCTTCAGCATTCGACACTGTTAAACATGAGAAGTTACTCGATCTTTTGAACACAAGAATGGGTCTTTCTGGGACTGTTCTCAAGTGGTTCACCTCCTTTTTACACAACAGGTCGCAGAAATTCAAAAGTAACAACCTGATGTCCTCTCCAATACCTGTTTCGTTATGTGTCCCCCAAGGATCCTCCCTATCACCAAATTTGTTCAACCTAGTTATGGAACCTCTCACCACCTTGCTACAAGCATCCAATGTACTTTTTCACATGTACGCAGATGACACCCAACTATATCTCAAATTACAATCCCCCAATGACATCTTACTCCTGAACTCAACGATCAGAAGCACCCAATCCTGGCTTGCTGATAATCATCTCAAACTCAATGCTCTGAAAACAGAATTCCTGCTGATCTCACCTCCCGCGAAGATCTCTACCACTCAAACCTGGCTTAAACAGTTAACTGCACTCAATGTCCAACCCACCATAGTGGATTCAGCGAAATCCCTAGGCATAAATCTCGACTCCAATCTCAACATGCAGCATCATATCAGCAAGGCTACTAAGGGAGCGAACTTCCAAATCAATACCCTGAGGAAACTTAAACCCTTCCTACCAGCCAAAGACTTCCAAACTGCAGTACAAGCACTAGTAATCCCGCGAATTGAATACGGCAGCACCGCCCTCTGCGGTCTCCCGTTAACCACTACTGCACCCCTAAGAGCTTCTCTAAACGCTGCAGCGAGACTCATCACTGGATCAAAAAAACACTCGCATATCTCCCCTGACTTGAAATCACTGGACTGGCTGCCTTTTGAAGCCAGAATACATCTGAAAATCGCCTGCATGACACACAAGGCTCTACACTTGAGCTCTCCCGGATACCTCACTCAGAAGCTGTCAATCTCTGGCGGCTCTAGAAACACTAGAGGCACAAACAATCTTCTGCTAAAACCTCGAAGATTCCGGAAGGAAAAAACGTATAAACGCTCTTTCTCTGGAATGGCACCCAGGATCTGGAACTCACTCCCTCCTGAAACCAGGCTCATCTCCTCCATCACACTTTTTAAGAAAGAAGTAAAAGCTATTCTTATGGCCAAATACACTTGACCTATTAGCGTGGATCTGTAAAGACTCTACATCGATCTGTATTATTCTGCTCGAATTCTATGACTATGTTTTTCACCTGTATTATTGACGTTAATGACTATCTATGCACACATTTATCTGTAATATTTACATTATTGATGGACCTGTACTACTTTGTTCTCTCACGTACCTACCACTTATTACGTTTAATTTCACTCTCTTGTTGGTATTCCCGGCTGTGTAAAGCGCTCTGATATCTGCAAAGATCTTGTTCGCGCTATATAAAACTTTCAAAATAAATAAATAAATAAATAGATAAGGTTTGCATCATAGATGATTGAAGCAAGGGTTGGCGAGGCCGTTTTAGATAGGAACGAGTCAATGGCAGGAGTGGAGACACCCTTGCTATCTTCAATAATAGTCATCAACGAAGGTGATATAATCATAGACGAAGGTCTGGTCATTGACAGGGTCTCTGGATCTCTTCATAAGCATCGACGGTGCCTGTCACATAGGTAACAATAGGAGTGCGGTCAGAGACATCATCAACGTCAATGGGTTTGGGACGATGGGGACTGTATTTCAGTTATGACATCAAGAGAACTGGATTTTCATGCAGGTTTTTGCTCAGGCTGGTGTTTGTTTTGTTTGGAGCATTTTTCCAGAAGAAACTCCAGTCTTTTTCGGTGACGAGGTTGCTGCAGGCGCTTCATGAGTTGAAGTCTAACTCTGGAAACTTCACGTTTCTGCGTTTGTGCCATCTTTGTGGAAGTGCTTGTTGGAGCACTTTTCATAACCTCATTCTTAGACCAGGTGCATCTCCCTTAGAAGGAGGGTATTTCCTTATTTCTAATACATAGAGAGGCAACCCCCTCTCCCTATTCTTTATGGTCTTTCAAGGTAAGGTTTTACTAATGTTGCAGCTTTAAGCCATGTGCGCTAGATAGAGGCAATAATAGCACTGCTCATGTGGGTCAAAAGTGTAGATCTTTTTCTGACCACTGGTATAGCAGGATTCAAGAAAGTTTTTTTTTTTCTGTCAGTCATGATGACAGTTGGTGACAGATTAAAGGTTTCCTTGGTCCAGAAAATACCTCCAGAAACAACTTACAGTACACTTAGAGGTGAATATGGGCCTAACTAACTTCCAGGGCAGACCACGACATACAGTGGAAATCTGAGTTATGGTGGTCGCTAATGGCAGTAGAAGTGTTTGGCACTGGCAACGCATTGCCCAAAGTTTGGAGGGCTTCAAATTTGGTGAATGTGCTACCAAACAAACACTGTTGTTGAGGTCTATGACCGCTTTAACACTGCTTACTACTATTTAAAGTTACTGGGGATTGCCAGTCTGATGACAGGGAATGATTCAAGCATGTAAAATATATAGAAGATCAAATGCTGGAGAAGAACGTCATTTTTCAACTCAGAAATTAGGCATACAATGCAGAATTGTTATTTAACACACCAATTACAGCATGTTTGCCTTTTTTCTGGATCTTACTCCAGCACTCTTTCATCTTTCTACTCTGCCAATACATTTGAGCCAGATTCCATCAAGGGACAACTTTGAGGATTTGATAATTATATACATTGCGATCCATAATTTAGCCTGACTTGTAATCAGGCTTATAGATTGTTAACACTTACATTCATAAAACAAGTCACTGAGCAGTGAAGAGCAAGGTACCCATATTTCTGAGCTTACAGACTCACAAATGTTACTGCACTGATATGTTACACTTTATCAAACAAATCAATACCTGTTGCCCTCTCTTGTGGTTGTTTTCCTACTCAGCAATAAGAGTAGAGCTGAGGATAGCTGAAGCCATTCATATTGGTACCAAAGGATGAGGCCGCTTAAATAAATAAGAAATTCCGAGTACAAGACAGAGGCTTTGGTGGATTTCCTATAGATGCCCACACCGTAAAGGGATTTCTCTGAAAATATGAATGTGCCAATTTGTGCCTTATTTTCACTCTCCTGATCTCAGTTCAGATTTTGTGCTGCCTTATGCTACTGTACAAAATGTTATCAATGTTCATACCGTTATTTTCCGTCCTTGAAGGTCCACGTTACCTGCAATAGGCACACCAGGGCATAAAAGTTGTAGCAACGAATAAACTAAAAATGTTTTAAAAAAATTGGAAGGTATGCTAGTAGCATTTCAATATCAAAGGTGCTTAACCCACTTTGGGCCTCGTTCCATTTCGTAAATTATCTCCCCAAACAGAATTTCACAGATCCAAGAAAGCCCATTTGCGCCCTATTACAGATAAAGGTAATTCTGAATTAAGCCCTTAGTATTTCCTTATGATCTCTATTTGAGAATATTTGATTTTCACTTTGTTCCTGAACACTCTTCCTGTTCGAGGTGCTACGTTATTCGCATCTTCTAAAATGTATCTCGGTATCTCCCCTTTGATTTCTATTGAAATCTATGTACTTATCGAATGTTTCCAAAATACAAAAAATGTAATTACTTTCTCATTAACCATGCACTTTACAAAGTTTATCAAAACACACTAAGGAATTGTCTAGCCCCCATGGGAGTAGCCAACAGCATGGTGGGTAAACTAGGAAAAGAGGCCCTGGTGCTCTTTGCTGTGGTGGAATAGGCCCCCAGAAAACGGTAGAAATGATTAGGGCAAATGTAGGGTCAGATGGTGCATCTGTAAGCTAGTGGTCAACACTTAGGCATTCATTCTACGTCAAATGCACACTTGTTAAATGCTAATGCCTCAGGGTTCAGTATGGACTGAGTGTAGTCTGCACCCCATTCCTTGTTAAGCAACTTGGAATGGGGACAGTGTGTGAAACAGTGTGGTTTACTCCATATTTCAAGGTGGCAAACACAATATGTGACCTATTTGCCAGTAGGCCTTTCACCGGTCGAAATTCATATTCCTGCCTTAGGTACAATTTATTGTCAAGCTGAAATTATGTATTGGGAGCAAGCTCCTATTTGCTCCAGAAACGAAGTTAGCATATCCCTAAGAAAGAATGTCATAGTAGAATTTGAATTCTTTTTTGCAGGGGTGCAAAAAAATTGACTGCTGACTGTTTTGCTCATGCCGTATGCAAAATGTTACTCCGCCGGTAACATTCTGCAAATTACACCAGCAATAAGCACACACATTTTAGGAATGATAGCGTGAAATGCCTTGGTCACTTTCTTATGAGGGAGAAACACTATCCACATGATCGTTTCCTACTCCTTATCGATTCTATTAACCCGCATTTTATTCAAGGAGTTTAGGGCATAATTTAGTCTCTAGTGGAGAGAATACTCCGTCTCAAAATGGATCTTTCTTGTTAGCTGCCAGTCTTCATTCCGCTTTACGCTGATTTGCTTCTTTGGCCAATGTCTCCTTGGTGGTTTCTCCTTTGACTTCTCTGCCATTGTTCAATAATTTCTAACTTTACTAAATTCATCGCTGACCAGCAACGGACAAAGCAATGCTGACAGTGGCTGCTAATATTCCCTCATAATTTTACATCCTATGGTCTTAAACACCTACCATCCCATTAACCTTAGTTATATCAAGGATTGTACTCACCTAAGCACAAAGCGAAATTGGGCACATTTGTGTCATGTCAGTAGCAATGGAATGTTGCTAATCTACTAATATGACATCCCTTTTCCTGCAGCAAGAGAATGTGAGACCACTATTTACCCAATGTCTATTATATTCATCGCAGAAGAGCCTCGGAAGAGTATTATAATGGAGATTAGAATTTGTTGATTTTGTAGGTTGTGTTTGGAAATAGTAGAACGTATTCTATTATATTTATTTTAAGCACTGTAACTGAAATATATGTCTCGTAGGAAAAAGAATATGTTTCGTACAATTTTTTTCTGAAAACTGCTGCTTGCAAAGATTAGTCAAGATTCTGTAATCTACATTGACTCTCCTGAAAATAGCTGATCAAAACTGTATTTACTAGGTAGTTAGAGGTTTTGGAGCAGAAACAATATCATACAACAGGTATCACATTTGCCATTTATGAATGGTCAACCACAAGTATGTTATTTTTCAAGGAACACTTATTTGTTACATTTAAAATAGTAGAGTGTGTTGGCTAGAACACAATGGTCGAAACTTTCTTTATCGATTCAGCAAAAGTTATGAAATGGTAACTGACTGTGATAACGTAAAGTTTTTATTGTTCTAATTCAAATAGATCAAAATGTCTCTGTTCTCTTTTTCGAAACTGTGATGATCAAAACTTAACAAACGAGTTAAGTTTCCGTCTTCCAAAACTTTTACATACGCCCAAATACCTGTTGCTGTTAAGATCCAAGAAGGTGTTAATAATTTCAACCTCCTTAACCGTGCCAGGCCACAGAAAAGGGCATGGGGCTAGATGTAGGTAAATCAGATTTACCGCTTCATAAATACCGAATATTACCGATTCGGTATTCATGAATCGGTAAATCTGATGTAGGTATTCATTCTGTAAAAAATACCGAATCGGTATGATTCGGTATTTACCGATTCTGTAATTATAGAATCGGTATTTGCCATTGATTCCTATGGGCCTTGAAGTCCATAAGAATCAATGGCAAATACCGATTCTGTAATTGCAGAATCGGTAAAAATACCGAATTGCCAAGGGGTACAGGGTGTCACTTTGACACCCTGTAGCACCCCAGTTTTTGGCTTGTGTGCAATGTGACACACATACATTGCACAGGTGTACATGCACAGATGTGCATGTACACAGAAATTCGTAATTTCCCATGCAACAGTATTACATGGTAAATAACGCATTTCTAAGGGCCTGTGGCACTGTAAACTGTGCCACCTACATTTGGAATTACAGAATCGGTATATTTACCGATTCGGTAAAATTACCGATTCGGTAAAATACCGAATCGGTAATTTTACCGAATCGGTAAATATACCGATTCTGTAATTTTCAGCCCCCTACATAGCAAAACCCAAATACCGACCGGTAACTGGCGACCTACATCGGGCCCATAGTGAGTTGGCTATCCTAAAAACACATACTTCTTGAAGACTACCTCACTGTGACCATCCTAAAGCTCTTTGATGTGTCTTTTGTGTTCAACATAGCGGATTTCCCCATTTAATTGCGCACACTATGCTTTTCAGAAACATTTTCAATAAAGATCTAAAATGTCCAACTCCTTCCTGCACATCGACAGCTGTTCCTGAAATTAAGCAATCACAACTTTCCAGCCATCCTACTTGGTGTGCTGTAAAACTAACCACTCTCGCTAATTATATACAACATACATTAGACCTCTTGAGAAAGTCACCCAGACACACTGGGTCTTCTACATTTAGACAATAACTTGTTTACTTCAGATGAACTGTCAATAACAGGCTTTACTATTGCACAACTGATTGTGCTCAATTTGTCAACTTTAGAAGAATGAAAAGCAGAATTGGTCCTGTCAGGATTGAACCTGTGACTATTAGAATACATGCAGATGTCAACAGCAAGTACAAAGCTAATTTGGCTATGGCACCCATTTCTATATAAATGCGTGTGTCAATGTTTGCAAAGTACTAACCTAGATAAAGAGCACCCGAGCACTGAACAAAGGCAGACGCTCTAAGATACAATTAAAGATTGTTGACAATGAAGCACAATCCTATTGATTTTAAACTAACAGTCTGAGAACAATTTCAAGGCGCTGTTTCAAATAGAGAAATGCTTTATATATAATTTCTCCTTGGAATACAAATATCTCTTTATGTAACAAGAAAGAAACCACTCGTTATTTCATTAAAAACATCATCAATAAAAATGTTCTTATTAAAAAGTAGCAGCTGTATAGTGATTTGCACATATTTTACAACCTAACATCTCCAATTAAACATTTATTACATTCCCATTTTCAAATCTTTCCTCACCAATGTGCCTATATTTGTTATTTCACTTGATTTGTCTTTCGTTAAATAAATTGCATTCGGTATATATATCGTTTGCACACAACAAATGCAATGGCTCCTAAAATGGATTCCCAATCTCTGCCAAACCTCAACTTCAATGAGCCGCCTTCCTTTCCTCTCCTCCCCATTTCCACTCCAAGCTCGCTCACTTAGAATACCACAACCTCGCCAATCAATGGGCAAGAAACCTATCAATCGTCTTCGATAATGAACCCCGCTACCAGACAAACTGGTTATTTTGAAAAATCATGCAGTTATCAAATAAGCATAGTGAGACAGATCCTCCTGTGCGAGGACAGACAACTGCTGGTTGGTGCACCAATCAATAGGCACCTAGATTACTGTCATTCTATGCACATCAATCTCCCCTTAAATCAATCTCATGACTGTAAAGACTCTAAGGACTCTAAACCCCCACAACCTGCCTTTACAGCAGAAACCGAACACTCACCACACATATCTGCCTCTAGGAGGGAGCACCACCACCTTCCCTTACTCTGGACAACGGAAATCAGACCATCCAACTCACACAGTGCCACTGTGTGTCACATGATGGCGGCTCTCTTCACATGGTCACTGGGTGAGGAGCCGATATCACACGGAATGCACATAATTAGCTGAAAATCCCTATGGAGAGTAGGTATACAACTGTTTCGAAGCTTTGTGCAGTCATGCCCATTTCTCACTTCTCATTCTACTCTTGCTATCCTTCACCAGGAAGCAGCACTTAATTGATAGCATTCCCGGTTTTATGGTATTTCTTTTTTGACAATAATGTATGCCTTTAACCATATTTAATTATTTCGTATCGAATCTATATTTATTTTTGGTCAGTGAAAAAATTACTAAAAACGTATGTGGTTACAAATGTATTTAAATGACAAAGGAACACTGACACTTTGATGTCAGTACATGTTTAGTGTGCCATTTGAACAAGTTGTTTACCTTAGAAAATGCCTTATCTGGTAGAGTTATCTACCCGCAGATTCCTTACCTAAGAATTATCCCCAGGTGGTAGACTGGATCTGGAATTTTTTTCAGGAGCAGTACCCCTGCCCACCGGTAAGTGTCATTGATCAGTTCCACATGGCAGCGTGGCGGCATCTGCACCGGATGTGATGTGCGAGGTGCCTGTATAGGTGCCATCCTAGCATGCTGATGTAAGAATCTTTTTGCAACTTTCCAAGCCAGGAGTGCGGAACCACAAACAAAACTGATCACTGGAATGGAAAACTCTGGCCCTGAAAGGGGAAATACCCTGTCCATAGCAATCCGTTCATAGAGCGGAGAGTATGGGTGGGTTGTTAAGGAATCCGTTGCTAGACAGATTCTCTACCAGATAAGGAGTTACCTATGGTAACTAAATTATTCATCTGATCGAGACTTCTACCCCCGATTCCTTACCTGAGAATAGATACTCATGCAAAACTGGAGGTGGATCTGGTAAACGATTTCGAACCAAACAGTTCTGCAGGCCCAAGGGGGCAAAGTGCCCATCCCTTCTTCGCTCGAACATACCTCACGAAGAGTTGATAATCCACCCGGAACTTTCTTGGGCGGTCAAGGTAGAACAACAACATTCTTTTTGGGTCCAGTCGGGGTGGACGATAGACTGGCCTACCTGAAAGGGAGTGACGACTTTCGGCAGAAAGGAAGCTCTATTTTGTACAACCAGCTTGTCAGGGTAAATGTTCAAGTATGGCGGCTTGGATGGCAAAGACTGAGGCTCACTGACCCTCTGGGCAGATGTTATTGCCACCAGGAAGACCGTCTTGATGGTAAGGAGTCTGAGAGAACAGGTTAGTGGTCTAATGCACTGCACCACCAGGTATAACACACAATGATGGCCCAGGCACACAGCGGGTGTGCCGCTGGCACACGAGGGCGCACCAAAGGCAAACCTCTCTGTGCCCATGCGTGCCTGGACAATGCCAGGTACCCTGGCCTTTTTACATGACATCCTTACTCCAGAGATGCTCTTGAAGAGCAGTGCAATGACCGTAAGCCTATTTCCTGTTACACCCATGATTCATAAGGACATTCCGTCCCAGCAAAGACAACATATATCTCAGACACCCCCTGCTGTGATAACTGAGAGGCAAAACACTGGGAGGGCGATTTCCTGTTTAGTATTAAACATTAGGTCGTTAATCAAAAACAAATATGAGTTTGCCAATTTTATGGGCCAACATAAACCTGATATTACATTTTTCACAGAGACCTGGGCAGATAACTTCTCAGACCGGGTTTTAAAAATGGCCATTCCGGATGGAATCAATCTTGAAAGAGTTGACCAAGCTTGTTTAAAGGGGGGGAGAATTACGATAGTTTATCACAAATCCATTAAAGCAATCTTTCAACCCATCTTCCAACTTAAATGGGAAGAATTTAGATTCAATCTGAAACGGAATAATACATATTCCTTTCAGGGCCTTCTTATTTACCAGGCCCCAGGGGTAATTTTACCCAAAAGATATAGGTTTACATGGAATTCTGTGTTGAAATTCCAAATTTTACTATTATGGGTGATCTTATTTTTCAGTTAGAGCTTACAATTAACTCTGGCACTGATCATCTGGTGGAGAACCTTAAATGTTTCAATCGTACACAGATCATAAAGGAACCCACTCACCAGGCAAATCATGCTCTTGATGGAGTATTTTTTAATAATCAGGATTTGAGTGTGGATCAGGTCTTGCCCATAATTTCTCTCACTTAATATTCCCCCTGATAAGGGCCCCTGCACAAATGTATCCAGAACTTTTAAATGCCATCCCTAGAAAAATCTCAATTTTGAAGAGTTAAATTGTATTCTTTATAATTCAAACCCAGTCTCAGAAAACATGGAAACTGCTGCAGTGAATTATACACATTGGTTAGGATCAGCAGTTCTCAGATTAATCCTAGAAAAATGAATAAAGTGCCGTAGGAAAAAAACACCAGCCCTTGGTACTCACAAGAATTAGAAGCTTTCAAACTGAAATGTAGACTTCAAGAGCGCAGATGGTGGAAAGAGTACTGCCTGGAAGAAAAGACTAGATATAAAAGGATTCTTGTGAAGTGTAAGGCACTAATATTTGCAGCAAAGTCCAAATACTTTACTGAAAAATCTAAGTTCAGGTAAAGATACCACCAGAGAGCTATTCAAAACGGTTAAATCCTTGTCTAATTTTACTAATGGTAGAACTTTCTACCTCGACCAATCTTTCTGCAATAAGCTGGCTAAGTTCTTTCCGGCCAAAGTGAATCTTATCTTCCAGGATTTCAATCAAAACCAGAACACCCACTATGTAGGTGTTTTGGACCCTGTAGAAGGGTTAGACACTCAACAATCCTGCAATGGCCCAGACTCTAGAAAGTTTGGAAAATTGAGCATATTTCTTAAAGAAAAGGTGATTAATCTCATTAACTCTACCAAGTCTGTGGCTCCTTTGGACCCCTGCCCCTCTCAGGTCTTACATGAGATATTTGGGTCAGTAGCTGGTCCGCTTATGGATCTTCTAAATGAGATAATGACCATAGGACAGTTCCGGGCTATCTGAAAAAAATCTTCTTGGACCTGAAAGATGTGAGAAGCTACAGGCATATATCTCTCCTTACCCTTCCTGCCAAGATATTAGAGAAGGCTATGAATGAGGACATTGTATCTTTGTTAGATTAACCAGCGTCTTGATTTCTCACAGTATGGTTTCAGAGCAAATCACTGTATTGATTCAGCTCTGGTAGCAGCCTCCAAAGAATTGAGAATGGTGGTTGACAAAGGCGGAAAGTCGGCATTGATTTTACTAGATCTATCGGCGGCCTTTGATACAGTCCTCCATTCACTTGTCCTAATTTGGCTCCAGTCTCTGGGCTTTAGGAAGCCAGCACTGACCTTACTGAGCTCGTTCCTATGGGATAGGCAACAGACTGTGGAGCTGGGAGATTCCATCTCGGATCCCTTCACCCTTCCTTGTGGGGAGCCTCAGAGGTCCTCTCTTAGCCCCACCCTTTTCAATATCTATGTGACGCGTCTGGTCAATCTCATCCGCAGTTATGGTTTAGCAGTTTTCTGCAGATGACACACAAATTGTGATGTCAATATCAACTGATGGCGAAGAGGAGGCCAAAGATTTCTGTCGCTGGATGTTTCACATTGCAAATTGGATGAAAAGAAATTGCTTGAAGCTAAACTCAGATAAGACCGAGGTCTTGCTTTTTGGGAATCACTCCACCTTCTAGAACTCATCATGGTGGCCATCTGGCCTTGGCCCCCTTTCTTCTCCTACTCAAAAAGCTAGAAATTTGGGAATCATCTTTGATACCAAACTGTGTTTCCCAGAGCAAATAAACAAAATCCCCTTTTCATTCTTTTTCTTGCTCATGACTTTAAAGAAGATCCTCCAATTCCTTCCTATGGAACTACAAAAAACAGTGATGGTGGCACTCGTCATCTCAAAGTTAGGCAACTACAATGCCTTGTACACTCATAAGCAACTGCTGAAAATGTCAGTCTCTACAAACTGTAGCCAGTAGTTTGCTCCCATCTCTCAAGCATTGCAGGGTCTACATTGTCTTTGGGGTAGGAACAGGATACATTTTAAGGCACTGTGTCTGGTCCATAAAGCTCTTCACCGGACTGGACCAAAATATTTTTAGAAAGCGTTCTCCTGGTACTCTCCTAGCCATACCTTAGATCTAGTTCAGACAGAATGTTAACTGTCCCCAAACTAAAGGAAGGTAGATGGGAGTAGCAGGACTTTCTCCTTCTGTGCTAGTACACTTTGGAATTCTTTGCCTCTAACTTTGCGCTCCCAATCCACCCTGCTGCAGTTTAGAAAGCAGCTAAAAGCCTGGCTTTTTGCTGAATCACTCAGTCTATCTTAGTGACCTGCTCTCTCATTGCCGACTTTCAAGTGACAAACCGCTAGCGCTAAGACCCCTTCGGGTAATTGCGCTCTATACAAAATAATTGTACATTACATTGTGCAGGGGCTCAAAGGGAGCACACATGAGGAACTTCAGCACCAGATTAAGATCCCAATGAAGCATAATGAAGGGAGAATGAGAAAACATATACTGCAAACCTTTCAAGAACCTATTTACAATAGAGGACTGGAAGAGGGACGTTTGGTCAGGCAACAGTAAATAATCCGATATAGCAGAAAGGTAGCTCTTAGAGCACAGAGCAGAGCCCGGCTGGGAAAGGGAATGAACAAACAGAATAACCTGAAAGAGGGGAGCAGAAAGAGAGTCAGCCTGTTTCTCTGCACACCATGCCACAAACTTGTTCCAACAGCAGGTGTAAACTGTTTTGGTGGAGGGACACCTGCATGCCAGCATAACATTGCAGACCTCCAGCGGAAGGTCAAATGCTGTCATCTGTTGCTGCTCAATCGCCATGCCAGAAGGTGAAGTGTTGGCAGGTTCAGGTGGAGAACCCTTCCCTGCTGCTGCAACAGAAGATCCTATCAAAGGAGCAGCCTAATCTGAGGACCAATGACAATGCTCAACAGCTCGGGATAGCTAACTCTCCGAAACCTCTCCAGAGCCACAAGAATGTCTTGGGTCCAGTTGTTTTTTTAACTTCTTCAGAACTCTGGGCAGGAGTGGTATGGGTGGAAAGGCAAACAGGATGGCTGAGCTACACTCGCGACGAAAAGTGTTTTCCGTCTTGAAAACTCCAGCATGCATAACTGCTGATTGCACATTCTCTGCAGTGGCAAAGAAACCTTGTACTACCTCTGGATGGAGATGCCATTTGTGATCCTCTAGGCATTTTTGTCTGAGTTAAGCCGCCCTGGCGTTTAGAGAGCCCACCAGGTGTTAAAACACCAGGGATATGCCCTGCTGTTCCAGCCATGTCCAGAGACACAGGGCATCTTGACAAAGGGTCCACATTCCCACTCCACCCTGTTTCTTGCAGTAACACATGGCAGTGGTTGTCCGTGAGCACCTGCACTAGCCTTCCCTCTATTGAAGGTAGAAAGGCTTTCAATACCAGCAAGATCACCTGGAGATTTAGAAGGTTGATGTGAAGTCCATATTCTGCCAGAGACCAGAGGCCTCTCATCTCCACCCCTCCAAGATGGCCGCCCAATCCCAGGAGTGACGCATCTGTCACTACTTTCAGATATGGTTGGGGAAGGGCGAGGGGTCGGCCGCAAACCCACTTGCGGTTCATTAACCACCACTGTAGACCTTGTGCAATTCCCTCTGAGATTTGGACCATGTAGGAGAGATTTCGCTGATGCTGCACCAATTGGAACTTCAGGTCCCACTGCTGAGTGGACATGTGTCACAAGCAGGATGCAAGAGGCCATAAGTATGCCTGGGCGTAGTTCACAGAGTTTTGCTACGCGGAACTTCGCAAAGTTACAAAAAGCTCAGCAGAGTTCCGCAAATGACGGAGTGCAGTGCGAACTACAGTTCGCGTTGGTCTGCCTGCTGCTCAAGTAGAAATTCTACCCGAGTGGCAGCTCGTGCTCAGGTACTTACCGTTCGCAATTACGGGCAGGGTAAAAAACTCTGCTGCACTACACCAAGTGGAGTTTTCTACACTGCACGAGCTGCGCGGAGTGTAGAAAACTCTGCAAACTCTGCAAACGGAGCGGAGTTCACCACCCAGGCCTAGCCATAAGCCCCAAATGCCTTGGAGTTAGTCTCATCAAAATCCAGGATAGAGGCAGAAATATCGGTATCATAGCCTGAATATCTGTTCAGGAGGATAAGCCCGAAAATGCACCATGTCCAGAACAGCTCTTATGAAAAGGAGCATCTGAGAGGGAGTCTGGTGTGACTTCGGCACGTTGATAGTGAACCACAGCGAATGCAGGAGGTCAGCCGTACTCTCGAAATGGAAAATGACAGCCTGGGATGAGCCCGCCTTCAACAGCCAGTCATTAAGATAGGGGAAGACTGGCATCCCTGATCTCCGTAGATGAGCTGCAACCATTACCATCACCTTGGTGAACACCCGAGAGGTGCTGGTAAGGCCAAAGGGGAGCACAGTGAACTGAAAGTGCTCATGGCCCACTGTGAACAGCAGGTAACACCTATGGGCAGGCAGGACTGGAAGGTGGAAGTATGCATTCTTCGAGTCTAATGCTATCATCCAGTCTCCCAGATCCAGGGAAGACAAAACCAGGGTGAGCGTGAGCATTTTGAACTTCTCCTTCTTGAGGAAGGAATTAAGAGGGTGCAGGTCTAGGGTAGGACAAAAGCCTCCATAATTTTGGGGCACCAGAAAGTAGCGGGAATAACAACCACAAACTAGGTCTGGAGTAGGCACCATCTCTATGAGTCCCTTGGCCAAGAGAGCTGTCACTTCCTGGCGGGGCAAAGTAAGATGGTCCTCCATCAGCCAGTCACAAGCAGGTGGCATGAGTAGAGAGGGAATCATGAAGTGGAGGGAGTAGCCCCTTCTGATATTCTGAAGAATCCATTGGTCTGCTGGTATAGACTTCCAGTGGGGCAGATGATGGGGTTTCCTGCCTCCCAAAGCCTACTATCATGGATGGCATGTAAATCCCACACCTTGTAATTCTCATTATCTTATGTAACATCCCATAGAGCTGCAAAGCTGCAATATGAGAACCTGCGTTGACGTTGAGGCTGTCGCTGACAAGAGACTTGTGATGCAAGGGCCTGCGTCGGAGATAGGTTGCGCCAAGGCAGTTCCCATGAGGGCTGCAAGGTTGAAGTGGAGTCCTTCTGCTGGGAGAATCCTCGCAGTAGAAACGATGCACAGGTTCTGCTCAGGGTTGCGCCACGCAGCAGAGGAGATGTGTCAATTCCGCTGGATCCACAGATGGGCTAGCAGAACACTTCAGGCCCACTTACAAAAGTCCAGTACTGGGGTGGCACCACCTGGCAGTGTACGACTCACAGATGGCAGCGTCCACGTGCTAGGCTCAAGGTTGTTGGAGACTGTCCCGGAGGCACTAGTCTGGAGGCCAGCCAACCAGCCCTTGGAGTCACTGTAGGGTCCTGTGTTCAACGGATGCAGGTCCAGTCCTTCTCACCAAATAAGAGGGCTGCAGCAAGCAGGTCAGCACAGCAGGACAGCGAGACAGCAGTCCAGCAGAGAGGCAATCCTTTCAGTAGCACAGCACTCCTTCTTCCTGGCAGAGTACACAGGCCCAGAGGTGTACTAAAGAGTTGGTGTCTGAAGTCCAATATTCATACCAGGTGCCTCCTTTGAAGTGGCAGTAGCTTCTCCGGGTTTCCATTTGAAGTGCACTTTTGTTTAGAGGCATCACACAGCCTATTCAAGTGTAAGTAGGGCTTCAACCTCCCATCCTGCCAGTGAGGGCCATCCAGGCACACCTAAGCCCTCTCTTCTGTGTGGCTGCCTGGGAGGAATACATAAAGCCAAAATGTCATCTACATTTAGTTATGTAAGCCAGAGACATGCTGCAGGCACTAACTGGCTAAGGCAGGAAAATGGCACATTTTTAAAAGTGGCATTTTCAAAATTGTAATTTACAATTTGACTTTACCACAAGAGAGGTATTTTCATTACAATTCCAAAGACACCAAACATGAAATGCTTACCAGCTCCAATTTGGTAGTTATAGCTTATTAAATGTAATAAGGTAACTCAAATGTTATCCTATGGGGAGGCAGGCCATACAGTAGTGAATTTAAGAGTTCTTCACTACCAAGACATGTAAAACCTAAAGGTACGCGTCCTACTTTTTAAATATACAGCACCCTGCCCTCTGTGCTGTTCAGGGCCTACCTTAGGATTGACATATGAATTAAAAAGGAAGGATAAGTCCTGGCAAAAAGTTTTATTGTGCCAAGTCTAAATGGCAGCCTACAACTGCACACACTGGATGCAATGAAAGGCCTGAGACATATTTAAAGGGCTACTTAAGTGGGTGGCACACTAATTGCTGAAGTCCCACTTAGTGGTACAAAAAGGGGTGGTGATGGACGGAGCATCAGAACCAATCAAACACTCACACCCAGTCAAAAGATCTGGGTTTGATCCATCACCGTTCTTTAGCCCACTCTGCCACCCCAGTTCAGACATGGCTATATGCAAATCAGTCTGACCCTGTGCCTCATGGGAACAGTCCAGCCCGAACTGCCAATATATGCATATAGCCATGTCTGAACTGGGGTGGCAGAGTGGGCTAAAGAACGGTGATGGATTAAACCCAGATCTTTTGACTGGGTGTGAGTGTTTGATTGATTCAGATGCTCCGTCCATCACCACCCCCTTTTGTACCGCTGAAGGCCCACTTAGTAGCATTTAATTTGCAGGCACTGCCAGTGCATAGTAGTACCACTTTAAAAGGGATTTACAAGTAAGTTAAATAGGCCAAATGAGTTTAAACCAGTTCTACCATGGTTAAAGGAGAAGGAACAAGCACCTTAGCACGGCTTTTCAGTGGTAAAGTGGGCAGAGTCCCAAGGCAAGCCAAAACGAGATCAGTAAAAAGAGGTGGGGGGAAGGCAAAAAGTTTAAGGTAAGACCACTTTAAGGCTGACAGGTCTAACATTAGCACTATAAAACAAATGACATGAATGTAAGTAAAGGGCTAGGGAGAGATGAGGGACACTGTTGGAGAGTGGTACTGAGGTAATCTGTTAAGGTGATCACGTAAATTGTGCTGGGAAGTGTCCAAAATGAGTGACAAGTGCATGAGGTTTCTGAACTCCCTGGTGCCCATTCACAAACTGTACTTTGTAGTATGTCTAGTTGTAAAACAGTATTACTACTCAAGTACAACAAAATGCTACTCACAAATCTACATGTGCAGACTTCTTCCTCCATCTCTCTGATCCTTTCTTTGCAGAGACCTCTGCCCCGGTTGCGGAAATTTTGACAAAAGTAGATATATGTTTTAGAAGTACATGTAGGAGGAATCTGGGGGAATGGCTAGAAAATAGGGAATACTTACTACTAAATGAGAGGTGATTAGAGAGAGAGGTATGTAAGATCGTATGGATGTGTAATGCAGGGTTTAGGGAACACTCACACATAAAAGAGTAAGCCTATTGCTTCACCAACTGCACTATTAAAGTTCCTACAGCTAAAAAAGGGCCCAAAACAATCATAAATGTACTCTAGCCCAGCATTGGAGTAAGTCCAACACCACACATGGCCACTCAGAGGTACTGCAACACATTCCCATAGAAATAAACATTGGCAAAGCCAATAGGTCTAGCTTTAGCCTCCAACCTTTTGGCTTTGCCATTTCTTATTTTCCTCTTTCATGGTTTTTGCAAACCTTCATTATTGGGAAAACTGCTGGGCCCTCTTCAATCTGAAAAAAACATCGGCTAAAGCCCAAAATATTTTCTGGGTCTAAACATGTACACATAACTATGGAAGTCCCTGGCACTGAGGGAATTACTTTGTGTGGGGATTTACTCCCTGTGAAAGGGTTGCATTCTGTATAAACACAGAAAGTCAACCAATGGCTGAAGTGGGGTAACCCACTGCCTTATGATGCATGCTCGAGTGGGAGGACGATAAATGTGAATGACATAACAACAGACTAATTGACCCCTTTAACTAAGTTATACACATAATTTTTGTATTATCAAAAGATCTTGGCTAACATCAAATCTAAAAGAGACAATCAGTCTGGAATTCGCTGCCAGCTTCTTGTTTATGTTAATTCTTTTTCTGTTTTCAAACAGATAGAGAGGGGTAAAAGGAGAGATAAAGAAATGTGCAACGATAGATAGATAGATAGATAGATAGATAGATAGATAGATAGATAGATAGATAGATAGATAGATAGATAGATAGATAGATAGATAGATGCAGATAGATAGATAAATAATTAGAATTACAGCTCAACTTCAATTAGTAATATAGCAAGTAAATGTATATTTAATTATGACATACAAGAGCATTGAAGAATAACTAGAAAGTTAAACAAGTATAACTGTAGTGCTCAATTAAAATACGAACCAGCATAAGTCAGCATGTGCTGACTGCTCGACACAGCAAGGAACTCTGGAGCACCTGCTTTTAAACCCATGACATTTTTAAACAAAGCAAACACAAGGAGATGATTGACGGAGCGCTGACGTGGGTCCCATGCTCACTTTGACACTGGATTCAAGCTAGCCTGGCTGATGACGGCTGATTAGCCAGATACCAGTCCCAGGAAGCTTGTTTCGGTCCAGGGAAGACATGGCTTGGCAGTTAGGGCTGCACTGTTCCTATGAGGCACAGGGTCAGACTGATTTGCATATGGCCATGTCTGAACTAGGGTGGCAGAGTGAGATAAAGAATGATGATGGATTAAACCCAGATCAGTTGACTGGGGGTGAGTGCCTGGAATGTTCAACACTCCATCCATCATCCCCTTTGGTTTTGCTTTCTTCGCCCTAAGTTGGCAGGGTATGCCCAGACGTGGGTCCTTTGCTCACTTTGCCACTGGATTCAAGCTAGCCTGGCTGATGACGGCTGATTAGCCAGAAACTGGTCCCAGGATGCGTATTTCCGGTCCAGGGAAGACATGGCTTGGCAGTTCGGGCTGGACTGTTCCCATGAGGCACAGGGTAAGACTGATTTGCATGTGGCTGTGTCTGAACTGGGATGGCGGAGTGAGCTAAAGAATGATGATGGATTAAACCCAGATCAGTTGACTGGGGGTGAGTGCTTGCAATGCTCAACACTCCGTCCATCATCCCCTTTGGTTTTACATTTTTAAACAGAGTGCCCTCCCCCAATGTTAGCGCCAGGTGCTGCTGCTCCCGTTGCACCTCCCTAAAGCCGGCCCTGACTGTACAGGTACGGGACTTGAGGATTTTCTTCCCATTGTCACATTACAAATGTGTAATCGTCAGGGTTAGAGTCAGTGGGGCACGTGCAGAGATTGGCATTATGCAGAATGATACACCTACACATTACTGAGATAACAAGTCTCTCTGCAATGATGTCTGTCAGGCCTTTTTATTAACACACTATGACTTCTTCAACATACTATTGCATGTCGGTGTTCACAGGTGACAGCAGGGCTTTAGGTGGGCCGGGTCTCACCGGGTCTGAGCACCAGCAGTTTTTTAACCCCTTCGCTGCGAGGGTAATTCCCCCGCTGTGCTGGGGGCGGAGGGGCGCGCACAGCGCCCCCATGCTCATGACGAGCTCAGCTCGTCATGATGCACAGTGCTCCTGTGCTCATGACGAGCTGAGCTCATCACGGCCGCACCCGTTCTCGTGGAACATTCAGCACAGCAGGGGAATTATCCCCGCGTGTGAGTGTTCCACGGCTCATGACGAGCTCAGCTCGCTATGGGCACAGGAGCACCGTGCCTCATGACGAGCTGAGCTCGCCATCAGCATGCAAGGTGTTAAAGGGGGCCTTGAAACGGGTCTCTATCGGGCTCTGTTTTGAGCCCTGGCACAGGCGGTCTGTTTATTCCCAGACTGCCGTGACTGCAGGCACATCGATGTGTGCAGCTCACACTGATCACTTCTCAATAGTGGAGAAGTTACGGCATGACATCATGCCAGGTGAGCATTGTTGGGGAAGGGAAATCCTTTAAAGAGAGTCATTTTCTTTCTGGATTTCCATTCTCTTTTTGAAAACTCAGGAGCAGCAACATTGTAGTGGTGTCACCAGGGCTTTAAGTGGAAGCTTTTTCTATATTATATACAACGAGCCATAGTTGCAGCTTATTTATCTTATGCAACTAACAACCATTGACAAAGGCAATAGTCCTGACTTCTTGTAGGTAGGATGTTACTTGTTGTGTCATATGTCTGGATGCAATCAGTGTTCGAAGTGGGGGAAAAAAAGTAGGGGAACTGGGGGCGGAGATCAGGGGGTGGGAATAACCTGAGGCTTGGGTCAGTGGGCGGAGTCAGAGGTGTGGCCAGAAAGAGCAAATCATTCTAATTTTTAGTGTTAGTTTGGCATTTCACTACCTAGTTGCAACTTATTATGTTATTTAATTCAACCAACGGATACACATGTCTTTAAGGTTTAATGAGCTATTGACATTAAAATACATTCACAAAGTGGGATTCGTTTCCAATCACAGAATGTCCCAAATACGCTTAAAAGTGGAATCACACGCCATTTGTCTCTGAGCTATGGAGTTCTGTCATCAGCATGTCTCCCTTTTTCCACAAGAGCCATTCAAACATGAATGACAAACAATTATTCTACACGTTTATAGAAAGCAATATGCATATATAGTTATATATCTATAGTACAAATAAATGCTTTTGTACAGAGGGATATGCTGTATATTTCTGTTTGCTTATGGTGGTTATGTGAGGAAGAGTCAATTCTTGAGTAGTTTTCTGAAGCTAAGGTGGCTGTCCATGGATTTTATCTTTCATTTGACAAAACTCCATCCCTCTCTAGGAAGAACATTAATCACCAGAGTTATGAGTACATTTTTATTGTTGCGGAAAATTGCTGGAGGCCAGGAAGGAGGCAGCATGTGATTTTAGAAAAATAATATATTTGCGAACATGATGCCCCCATCCGAGTCAGTACCTCCAGTTATGGTGCACTTCTCCACCCATGGAAAACAATGTTGTTCAAAGAAAGACGAG
Source organism: Lissotriton helveticus (assembly GCF_964261635.1). Taxonomy (NCBI): domain Eukaryota; kingdom Metazoa; phylum Chordata; class Amphibia; order Caudata; family Salamandridae; genus Lissotriton; species Lissotriton helveticus. The sequence continues at coordinate 920,286,308 of NC_136072.1, forward strand.
AAAACAAAAGTAGCGCTTCACTTTCAAACTCAGTGAAGTGCCGCTAAAGTGTTTGGGTGAATAAAATCAATCTGGCCATTTTGACTTCACTCTAATTTTTATTATATTGTAATTGCATTTATATAGTATGACCTACCCCTGACGGGGCGTCAAAGCAATTTTTAGGTGAGTAGCAAGCTACTCCGGAACCTATAAAGGATTAGTGGTGAATTAGTATAGTGAAATATGAAAGTAATTTGAGTAGTGGATATATTAGTCAGTTTTTTGGATTAAGAAGGATAGTGTAGGGATAGAAAAGGGAGAAAGGTTAGCATTTGTATAGCGCTTGCTACCCCTGATGGGGTGTTGAAGCACTTTTTTTGGCGAGTAGCATGCTACTCCAGAACCAATAAAGGATTAGTTGTGAATTAGTATAGTGAAAAATGAAATTAATTTGAGTGGTGGATATGTTAGTCTGTTATTTGGATTGAAATGGATAGTGGAGGGATGGAAGAGGAAAGGATTTAGAAATCTTATTTGTTTTGTTTTGGAGCTTGGAATGAGTAAAAGGGAGGTGTAGTGGGAAGAGTCAGAGGGAAAGGTTTAGAAAGGCTTTTTTGGGGGGATCCGAGCAGTAAATGAGGTATAAGATGATGCAAGGAGGCGTAATGCTGCCGTATCCCCTCAACGACTGAGTGCCACACTCGTTGGGAGCAGGGCCGGACTGGGAACTAAAACCGGCCCCGGCAAAGTGCTGGATGCAATGACAGAAACAGTAAAATGCAAGTCGGGCGACACACTATGCTAAGAACAAATTTTTAGCGTATTTGTTTTTAAGCCACGCCCTTAATTACATTGGCCACGCCCCTTGAGAGCCCCCCCCCCCCCCCCGCCCCCGTTTTTTCATCCCACTTAAAGCCCTGGGTGGCATGCATTATTGCTGTATATGTGTGTGTGAAAAACCTATAAAGCTTCCTGCTGTATCTGTGTCCATGCGTGTGTTTGAGAAAGAGAGAGAGAGAAAGAGACGCCGAGGGCGGGTCGGAGGAGGCTCCCGAAGCGGTGGAGAGTGAATTAGTGCAATCTCTGGGACACATATACGCCGATGACAGACACGGCCTGGAAGGAGAATAAGTCAGGCCATTGTATGTATGTTAATTAAGAGATAAACGGCCCAGCACGGGTAATAAATAGAGTGGAGGGGAATACATGGCCCTAGGACAGGCTGGATCGAAGAAACTGTCTGCATCTGAATGTAAGCCGGAGCGAAGGAGGAAAGCACTGCCCGCCGCCCTCACCCTCACCACCGCCGCCACACCGCACTGCGGGTACGGAGGTTGGCAGAGTACTGTTCACTGGACTGCAAACACATCAGATCGTGCTGTCGTGGTATTTAGATTTGTACAGCACTAGCTGTAATTGAACTGCAAGAACCATCATGTCATAGTGTCCGTGGTTCTGTTGGTGGCTGGTTGTGTGTGGTTAGCAGACACTGTACGGAGTAAACCTTCACAATGGTTTGCATGAGTTACTATGAAAGTGAAGTGAGTCTAACAGGAATAGCTGTTCTGGTGTTTCATGCCTATGAGTTATATATTCGTGGAGCTGCAGCACTGGGCCCCACTGTGTGATTGTGACAACAGGTTCCCCTCCAATGATTACGCAGTTTAAATTATTTCAACCTGAATATAATTGTTATCCCGTGCAACCCATTTTTCTGTGTGGGGTATCAGAGGCTAGGTTCTAAGAACTTTGGAAGAGCGCTGAGGAATTCTCACATTGCAAAAGAACAGGACAAGTGTATGTGTCTGAAAGACTGCATATTTTTAGTTTCCTTACAGAATTGAGGACAGATGCATTAAAGGGGTTTACCCATTCGGTCTCTATGGGGAAATGCGTTAATGAATAAGGGGCATTAGTCTGCAGGCGCTGCATTTCCCTGTGAACCTCTCATTCAGACACTGGTGTAAACCCGTAGGGTGTCACACGTTGGAAATGTCCAAAAACACAGGTTGCAAGGGATATGTTTGTGTCCCCGATTGATACGCCTAGGAACAGAAAAAGTGTGTGGCATTGCTGCATTTTCTCGCTCTATCAGCTTCTGTTTTGCCATGGGTAACAGATCAAAGATGAACGCGGGTGTACTTACAGTACTGAAGGCTCTACCTGTGACACCTTTTTTGAGAGATACTTACCTCTAAATAGTTATTCCTACATGGTACGGGATCACTTACAAGATATCCTGTACTCATAATAGCTTCTATGAGGAAGTCACTAGCAGACATGAGGCTCAATGCACTTAAACTGGCACCCACTGTACCCTGAGCTCAAAATATGTTGCATATGCCTGGGCGAAGGCTGTACGTCACCAAAGCTGCTGGGAAAACAAAGGAAGAGTAGGTTAACCTAAGGATAGGCAATACAGGGTTTCTAGCTAGAGCTGGGTGGAATATTTCACTATATGCATCAGAAAGTGCTAATGAAACTGAGTGAAATGTATTTGAGCCTGCAGAGGAACAAAAATAGGCCCAAGTACCGAGAACGGACAGATTCGTGCAGTTCGAGTGGTTCTATCAAGTGAACTGAGATCCAGTGAGAACCACATATCTGTACCTTTCAGAGTCTTGAAGCTTAAATTCTTGGCTTAGAGAATCAAATGCCAGAAGACCTGATTACGCCATATGTCCCCTCAATGCTCTATACCAGTGGTTCCCAAACTTTTGACTCCTGAGGACCCCATTGAGTCACCACTGGGAGCAGGGGACCCCCCGAGCAATCTAAATCTAATACGTTTTAACAGTAATAAAAAAATTTAAAAACATATGTATGCACACAAAACAAATACTCAAATTACTTAGGATTTTAGTGGCATATGTACAAGCCCCTATCACCATGGAAACATCACTTTTTGCGATGTTCCCGTGTCGATAGCGGCTTCACCTTATTTACAAGGCAGCGGTAAGCCACTTAACATGGCTTAACGCTGCCTTGTAAATAAGGCCCCCTTTCGCGCAATGCTTAGCGTGAAAGGGGTGGGTATTGTGTTTTGCCGTGGGCGTTCCATCGCAAAACCCATTGATTTTGATGCTGTCCCTATTTACAAGGGCAGCGTAAATAGGAGGCAGCGTCAACATTAAGACCCGGGAAAACCAGGTCTTAACTTGACGAAACGAGGAGGAATGCTTTATTTCTCCTCGTTTTTGCTTTTTCCATGTGTGCTGCCTTGTGCAGCACACATGGATAAAGCAAAACGCCTTGGATTGTTAATTTTCAGAAGGTGACCCTTCCTGCACACAAACAATCTTTAGAAAATGTCCTTGCTTCTCCCCAACGTTTATTTTCTTGTCAATCCTTGTGTTATTTCTTAACATGCTATGTAGATATTGTTTTGTACTGAATGGTCTCATGAGCATTGTTAATAAAAAGATTTATTTTTAATGCATTTTGTAACTTCCATGTGTGCTGCATTAAGCAGCACACATACAAGTGACAAAACCGCATTTTAAGATTGTTTATGTGCAGAAAGGGGAACCATCCTTTACATAAACAATCTTCCCCTTCACACAGACACCCTTGCACTGTGGTGCAAGGGTGCCTGCGTTGGAGCTACACTGCTAAGTGTAGCACCAGCACAGGCTGAAATGTAGGGCTGCACCATATTCTTGTAAATATGGTGCAGGCCTGCGTTTCTGAAGTGGCAGAGCGTGTCATTAAGCCACAGAGGCTAACGACACGCTCCACCACTTCTTTTGTGTAAATATCCCCCTTAGTATTTTATATTGAAAGAATTTAAAAAAAGAAACATTTTAATAGGAAGGTTGGTGCTGCATCTCAGTGGTTTTATTTCGCAGTACGAGGCTCCCACTCCTGCCAGGGCCAGATTGGAAACCCAAAGCAGCCCTGGCAAATGTTTTCAGACCAGTCCCCATATGGTGCATCCCAAGTGCAGTGAGTGTGCCTGACCACTACAAAGGGGGCCTTGGGAGGCTCTCCCCCCCTGAAATGTAGGAAACAATGGTGCAATTGACAACACATTTTTAATTATATATTGAATTGTATTAGCTTTTAACGAATAATAAATGAAGACCTTACTATGCACCAGGATAGGACAATCTTTGTTGTGGTTCTTCAATTATTCCCTTATAATCACCTTCCAACAGTGCCTCCCTTCTCTTCAAAGCCCCTCCGTCACTTGTATTTAATTTGTTTTATAGCATCTCCCATACCATTGTAGGATGCAAGAGCACTTTACATCACACACATATAGAGACAATTGATCATAAGTGTAAATCAGTGCATATAAAATGTTCCGTAAGGCAAAGAGGACTACAAGGTGTAGGATTCACATGTCATTTATACTGGTAGGCATTTTTAAAGAGTGCTTGGTCTGGAGAAGCACAAAAAACTCCTCGGGATTCAGAACATAAGACAGTGGTTAGCATTGACTTTAACAACAAAAATTTATTTCCACCATAATAAACCTTTTTAGCAGCATCGGGATAATAAAAGACAGGGAAAAATCATACGTTACTAACTTGCACCATGCAGTTTGCAAGCAGCTCTTTGAAGACAGTTTATAGGTCATTGTGCTAGATTAAGGTTGTCACTTATGTACTGCACAGTAACAAAATAATCTTTGTGACAAAAGCAGTGACCCACTCACCTATGCACATAAAATACTGTTATTTAAAATGCCTGGTACACGTTCTTTGCAATAGGCATATTAACCCTCTGTGCTACATTAGATAACTCAAAGCTGCTACAGGACAAAACTCTCACCTCTCTCCAGCAGGTACATTAATCACTGGGGTCATCTTGACACTTTTATTGTTGCTCGAAAACTGCTAATCATACAAGTGCAGTGCTTTTTAAACTGCTGCCTGCGGACCCCCTGGGAAAGTGTCAGGGACCCCTGGGGGTCCGCGGACCACAGTTTGGGAAACACTGCTCTATACCTAAAAGCTCCCTTTAGTGAAGCTTGTCAGACCGTCTGCCTCACACAGTAAATTTCTGTGCCACAATGGTGCCATATTTGTGGGTCACCCTGCCAAGCCCTGGGCCCCCCTTCCCTCCCCCCACGGTATAGGAGTTGTTCATGGCCACCACGTCCCATTGCCTATCTATCTAAATTATATGCCGGTTCCAGATGATCCGCGAAAACCAAGTCATTTATCACTACCAGTTAGTTTGCCCAGTAGTACTTAGTAATATTTGGAATTGCCAGTCTACCATCATAAACTCCCTCTGAAGCTTAGGGAGTGCTATACGGATGCCCCTCCTTGCCACAACAACTTATGTCACATGAACTTATGAACTTTGCATTCGATTTTTTTTAAAGTACTCTCTGGGGACCCTATATGGAGTGCTCTGAAGCACATACAGGAAGTGCAGAAGCGTCATCATTTTATACAAGGACGCTCTACCCATAAGGGACAGTGGTAATGTGCTCCAGTGCCTGATATTACATCTTAGTCTCTCCAATAGGGGAAGGAGATTAGCACTTAAGAATTCCTTTGGGTCCTGAGTTATTTGTATACCCTAAATACCGAAAATCCACTCGCACAATCGGTGACCAGAGGATCTCCACCCAGTCCCCCACCTGGGGAAAGACCAGTGACTTTGACCAGGTAATACGATAGCCTGAATAACTGCCTAACAGGTCAAAGATGTGCAGTACCCTATGAATGGAGGAAGTCTGCTTCATCAAAAATAATATGATATCATCCGCATACAGAGATGTGCATTCCTCCCAGTCACCTATACTTTGTACCCCCTGCAACAGCGGGTCTTGCCAAATCCATGCGGCAAGCAGCTCCAATGCCGAGGCAAAAATCATGGGAGAGAGGGGACAACACTGTCCTGTGCTTTTCTGCAATGGAAAAACACCAAAGATCACTCCATTAACTCGCACACTCGCCAAAGGCTCCCGATACAAGTGTCCGACCCAGGCACAGAATTTGGGGCCAAAACCAAACATCGTCAGGACAGCAAATGCATAATCTCATTCAACACTACCAAATGCCATTCTGCGTCCAATGACATTGATGCTGCCGAATCTGCACTTGGGCGTCCAATAACTGACAGCGCACCATATAAAGGGCAGAGGTTCAGACGGGTGCTCCTATGTGGCATAAAGCAGACTGGTCCGGATGTATAATTGATGTTATGACTGTACGCAGGCTGGACGCCAATACTTTTGCCAACACCTTCACTTCAACATTGAGTAGGGATATAGGCTTAACCGAACTGTAGTCCACTATTGGTTTGCCTTTTTTAAGGGGGACTACAATCATGGCTGTCCTCAGGTCCAATGGTAGGCAGCCCTACTTCCTCGCCTCATGAAACATGGCTAGCACACATGGGGCTATCTTTTCAGTAATTCCTTTATATAATTCTATCAAAAGGACATTCGCCCCCACACCTTCCTGGACTGCAAATCTCTGAGCGCTGAGGTCTGCCTCCTGCGCTTCCTTTTCTTCCTCGCTTAGCGTATCTAACGGCATGTCCCCAAGGAACTCTGCACAATTAGTGGCAGATCTAGATGTGGTGGAATTACATTGTTCCTCATAGTTTGTGTCGGTTATTCAGTCCCTAATACATCCAGATTAATCTGACTCCATGCCACACAGAAGCACTAGGCTCAATTTAAGCCGCGTGATGCAGATGACTCAGAAATGCACGGATATACCAGCTGCTCTTCTGTCGCTCGACACGAAGATGGCGTTCGACAGTATTGAATGGGCGTACCTATTTGCTGTCCTGGATAAAGTTGGGCTCGGCCCTAATATACAGCAATGGATACGTCTACTGTATACCGACCCGATGGCACGACTTAGCGTCAATGGCAACATTTCGAGAGCCTTTATGCTTTACATTGTTGTTTTTTCCTTGTTATATACCCAAAAGCCTATGGGTTATATGGGTGACCCCTGTATTTTGTTTATGCTTTATTGGGGCACCCGACAAAGGATGTCCATTATTGCAGATGCTATTTGCATTGGCACTGGAACCACTTGCGCTTTGGATACGGGGGGACCCAATAGTGAGAAGTATAGACCTAGGGGGTGGTTGGGAAGAGCGTATATCCTTATATGCAGATGACATTCTGCTTTATGCCCACAGCCCAAGACAAACCGTTCATCGCCTCATCCACGTAATACAGTCCTTCGGTACTTATTCAGGGTATTGCGTCAACTGGGATAAATCCAGGATGTTCTCATTGGCGGGGGTGCTCCCACCTCTGACGTCGGCATGCTGAGAACTGGTCCTTAGAGAAACGTTTAAGTATTTGGGTCTATGGACCACCAAGAATGAAGACGACTTTATGCGGCTCAATGTACAGGCACAATTTGATCAACTGAGGGAGGACAACACACACTGGAGAGGGCTCCCTGTCTCCTTGATGGGCAGAGCGGTTATTTTTAAAATGATGGACCTCCCACGCCTATTATATGTAATCCAGAATACCTCGTATCAGATACTGGAGATGTTTTTTCGCTCTGTTGAGTCCGCGCAGTGCCTATTACTATATGGGGGAGGTAAACCCAGAATCGCACTGAAGAAACTCCAGAGAGGTGGGTATGAAGGGGGCATCGCTGTTCCTGACATTAGGAAATACTATTGGGCATCTCAGCTCGTCAATATTAATGGGTGGGCTTTTTCAGCTTTAGAGGAACCGGCGTACAGAGTAGACCGTCTGGCATTCGGCAATAATAGCTACTTAACGGAACTATATCGGAAAGGGAGAGGTAATACTTCCCTCCCGGCGCATACCCGAACGGTTACCGAAGCCTGGCATAGGGCAACCAAAATGACTGGGTGGGCAAACAAACTTACAGAACAAACTCCTCTCTGGGAGGGTGGTCAATTGGGAGAGCTCACACGGCTAACGGGCTTCCAGAAACGAGCCTTATGGGGATTGACCATTTGGGGGATGTCTGGAAGGCCGGGAAAATGTTGGACTTTGACACATTGCAGGAGCAGTTCCAAATGGGGAGTATATACGATACTGACAGATGTGCCATGCGCTTCATTGTCATCTGAAAGAGGGATCCATGTTACCAGAATACTCACCACTTGAGGATTGTCTCCTACTGGATCCCATGACCGATAAGGCAATCTCTTTGACTATTCGGAAATTGATTACCAACTCCCCGGACTGTTTGGGCCCATCTCGAGAGGCTTGGGAGTCAGACATGGGCCTATTAGAGGACAATAATTGGGCTGAGGCCCTACAGACACCCCAGGAAGTAGCTATAAGAGCACGATTTAGGCTGATTCGGCTCCGTATTCTCCACAGATCCTATGCTTACCGAATAGCTCACGTTCGAAGGGGCACCTGTGGGACTTACAAATGATTGTGGGGTTGTGGCGAGACAGGGTCTATCTTTCATATACTATGGTCCTGTCCCAGGATTCAAACGTACTGGGAAGGTATTACCCGAGTGATGACGACAGTGGTAGGTGAGAGTGTCCCGCTAGACCCAAGGTGGCTCATCCTGGGAGTGACTGGGGAGAAGACGTGGCCGCAATGGGCCAAGACTTGGTTGTCCTTGGCAGGAGGAATGGCCAAGAGGAACATCGCCGGAGCATGGGGAGCAGTGACAGCCCCCTCATTCGCAGCCTGGAAGAAAGATCTAGACTGGTACTATGGGGCGGAACGGGTGAAATATCACGTAAAGGTGAAAAGATATGGGGTGCCTGGGCCAAGTACAGAGCCCATTGATAGATACCATGAGGAATATTTTACTTTTGCCTGAAAGAAGTGACGTTATAATTTATGGCAAGAGAATGAGGTTATCTGACAGCTGTAATTATGATGGGGTGCACACCATGCTTTTGAAATTTGGGTCATGTGTCTCTCCTACGATGTCATTTTGGAATTGATGTTGGGCTTAAGCCTGTATTATGTCTAATAAAAAGATGTTTTAAAAAAAAAAGAAGCTTCCCATATGACACCTGCGGAGTCACCCGTCCCCTGATTTTCAATAAAGTACAACTCTGCCATTTCCCTAAGCTTCTCCTTAAGCCCTTTATCTGTTGGATACCATGGATCTATCTTTGGGATGAGTACAAATGCCCTATCAGGCCCTCAAACGTCACACCAACCGGTGAATGATCGGAGATGCCCCTTGCATAATGTGTCGCCTCTCAGAAATGACCCACCTCTCTATGACGCATATACATAGTCCAAACACTTGGGACACTTCTTTAGCTATATAATTCACTAATGGGGGCCACTTTTATTTTGATGCCCTGGCCAGTTTTTTGTCCTAGTCTAACCGTACTGCCCGACACAAGAAATACAAACAGAACTACATCAGGCACTGGATAAATCCGGAATAAGTGCATTTTTGAGTTTCTAGGGCGGTGTACTTTCCCTGAGTGTGTGGCAACCATTTCCCCGAGTGTTTGTCTTGCACAGGGAGCAATGCGTGTGTGCTCTGTGCATGTCATGTGTATGTATGCTGTTCCTGCTCAATGGATATTTTTTGTTAGCACTACAGGGCTGTCCGTCCCATGTGGTAAGGAGAATGGAATTCCACAAAGATGTCTGCTGTTACAATTATTGGATTGTTATTGCCAAAATGTGTGTGTTTCCAGTAGTACAAGTCATGTCTCTTATACCGGCATGTCTGGAGCCACACAGTTAAAACATCTCCAATACGTACCATGTTATGAGGCTAGACTAAATGTGGCATTTGCCTGAATTCTTATGGTCTAAGGGTGGAGACCAGATGCTGGGGTGAGAAGGAATTGAGACAAGCAGTGCTTCACTTGCATAAGAAAGAGTGCTGCTGCCCGGAGCTCTGCTCAGAAACCCACTTCCAGTGGAATTAAACATCGGTGCACTTAATAGATAGACTTAAATCCATGGCATGCTTCTTTAATCAACTGCCAGGCACCTCCTGCTCCTTTACCTCAGTCTTACAGGTCCCTGCCTTTTTTCTTGGTGTTAGTTTTACTGTATTTCTCTTTCTCTATCTTTCCGATCTGTACGCTTTTCCCTCTCTTGCACTGGGTAATGTCTGATGCGGAAAAATAAGTACTGGTAACCACCAGTTCAAATTAAGCACTAGAGAAAGGGCTTGCCTTCGAAATCAAAAGACAGGAGGGGCTGCTAATTACTTGTTCTTCCTGAGCACAGCTGGGTTGGTAAAAGGGAAGTGTGAGGGGTGGACTGAGGCTTCTATTGCTCAGGTGAGGGAGTTTCTAGGCAGAGCCTTTCATTTTGTGTGTCTCATTGCTGTTAGGGGAAGGCTGAGTGACCATCAGATGCAAGATCTCACACTTCATTGTGCTCATGTTGTGGCTGCTCCAGATAGGAGACAGCATACAATGCCATAACACTCGACAGTCAGTCAGGTGTAGTTGATACAGGCTGCTTAATAATATACCACGCCCACTTCTTGGTATCTCACAGTGACAATCAGATTCAGGATGATATTAACAAATCCCACCCCAGCAGATCTCTTCACCACTTCTCCCTTCAACTTACGCCTACTCAAGACCATAAACGTCAAACAAAATATCTCCGAATGGACAAACCACTGCAGTAACAAGCTACGTGGACTATGATCTTAAGATACCAAAAAGAGACCTGCAGAGCTGCTCAAAGCTGTCAGCTTACTGAAAGCAATAAACTGTGTGCCTGTCTCTCACACTTCTTCATCCACCACACTGCTAAGCACTGCGTCCCATAACACAATAACCGTACCTCAGGGTTCCTCACGCACAACATGGAAACGCTTCCCACACGGGATCAAAACAAAGACAACACACTTCTGACCAAAGACCCTACATGATGTAGTATGCTACCTATGTCAGCAAGTGTTTCAGCACCCACATAAGGGTAGTAAAGCTACATAAATGTTGCAATATAATACAATACAATATATATATATAGGACAAGTGATCCGTTCCCCTCTTGATTTTTTGGCAATACAATACAAGACTAGTGTCCAGAGAAAGCATTGGCTCTTCCAGGAACCAGTAAATAATTTTGGGCACAACAGCATCTCCATGATCCAAGGAAACCTGAGACTCTGCCTTTCTTTTCATACCCGAGGGGTAAATAAGTGCTGTGCCTGAGACCCCCCGCTGAGCTGCGGGGTAGCAGGGACTCTGCAGTACAAGATCCTGACTGGAGAGGAATGGGAAGGGAGGGATTGTGTACAGCAGGTGCTCTGCAGGCAGGAGGGGAGGGGAGAGGATCTGCAGCCTCCGCTGCTTCCCTCTTCCCCTGAAGTCATCTGCTTGGGCTCAGAGAGGCTCCATTGAAATTCCGCCGGTGTCTCAGAGAAGATTTCAATGTGTTCTGGCTAACATGAGCCATTGGAAGAGGGGGACCTTTTCCGCTCAGCTGCCTACCTCCTTCCCAGTAAATCGATTGATCATCGTGCAAAGTCAATGGCAGAGAGAGGGGGTGGCAGAGTGGAAAGGCACATGGAGTGTAAGGAAGGTGGCGAATGAGGGAAGAATGACGCTACAGAGTGCAGAAAATGGAGCGGGAAGGAGGACGCGAGGATGGAAGTGAAGGAAAAAATTAAGAAGGAAAGGAATGATAGCGGAAATGTAAGGAAGGGTGAAAGAAGTAGCCAAAAAAAGAGGTAGATAAGAAGGGAGAGATTGAAAAAAGTAGATGTAGTAAAAAGTGGGGGAAAATAAATTAGGAGCACCAACAGAAAGCATAGAATGAATGGACGATATGAAAAGCGAAACAAAAAAAAAAGATGTGAGCTAGAGGGCAGAAAATGTGTAACAGGCAGCCTGAAAAAAACAGGTCCCTTCTCTGCGACAGCATGTAGATGAGGGTGCGAAGAGATGTTGTGTGACTACGACCACAGGAGTGTGCTTCAAAGAAACGAGACTAGTGTGTGATTGTGTGTACTGCAGGAGGAGGTTTTAAAAACAAGCATTAGAAATGCAATAGGTCTCGCAGCATTAGAGTTAGTGCTTTTAGAATTGTTAATGGTTTTTTTTGTAAATCTTTAGCATGAGGTTGAGGGTGAGTGAGGGTGAGTGAGGGTGAGGGTGAGGGGTTGAGGGTGAGTGAGGGTGAGGCTGAGGGTGAGGGTGAGTGAGGGTGGGTGAGGGGTTGAGGGTGAGGGGTTGAGGGTGAGGGGTTGAGGGTGGGTGAGGGGTTGAGGGTGAGTGAGGGTGAGGGGTTGTTCCTGTTGGGCCAGCCCTGCTGCTGGCTGGGGGAGGGCTGGTGAGACTGGTGGAGGGAGTTGATGGAGAAGGGGTCGAGGTGTGAGTAGGGGTCTGCCGACTGGGAATACGACAGGGGCTGGTAGGGGGGCGGGAAGTACGGAGGCTGAAAGTCAGACGAGCCAGAATGAGAGAGAGGAGGGGCCGGGCTGTACAGGTGCTGGCTCATGGCCGAAAGGTGAGGTAACCTCGGGTTCCCGTTGCTGCTGCCATCATGTCGGTCCAGAGGAGAGAGGAAAAACACAAGATGTAGGTAATTGAGAAAGAAAAAGGACTCAAAATCCGCGCGCATGCTTCGTATATTCAGTTTTGCGCTTTTCACTTCAATTATCGAGTTTTAAAAAAAAGAAATTATATAGCTATATTTAACAGATTAATCGTAAGTCAAAATCGCTGGGAAAAAATATGCATCAATAAAATCAATTATCCATCTAAAAATGCACTATGGAATGGACTCCTTGCGTTTTTTTAGCGCCGGATACTTCCTATCCAATACCTGCGCACTATTGGAAGTTCGTAGAATAAAGACAGAAACACGATTTGCCCAGGATCACACAATTTTTATGGCGCTGGAAAACATTGTAAAACTCTGGACTCAGGATTGCGTAAACTACAATGTAGCCTTGATCACATGTATGACAGCTCGTTCCATGTGCATTAATGCTCAAACAGTGCTTCTCCAACACAAATGACATCCCCAGCTCACGGTAATCACCACAGGCACGCCACATCAGTCAAACAGAGCACGTACCCGAGATTTTAAAGGCATTTGAGCACCAGTTTCCGGGTGAAAAGAATCAATTAATGACAGCGAGATATGTATGAGGAAAAACACATTTGGCAAGCAATGCAATTCAGCGGTGTGCTTTGTATATTAGAAGAAGTACGGGGAAAGCTGCAAAGTGTGTTTTTTTTGTTTTGTTTTTTAGGGGTGAGGGGTCCCACTGCGGAAAAATACATAGATGTTTTTGCAAACGATTGCTGAATTTTAAAACATAGACGGGTTGCCTAAAGCAAAACGTGAGTCACCAGTGGCACAGCCTGTCATCCGAGGGCAAGGCGCTTCCAGTGCGAAGAAAAACAGATTAACATATTTTCTCACAGAAAGAAACTGTGCCGTGATTTTACCGCTCCATGCTTGCTGGAATTACACAAATACTTAATTAAAGATAGTCGCACACATACTGCCGTTACGACGCTTGAAAACGACCGTTTCTAAATTCGTTTTACGCAAGCACCAACCAGCTGACTAACAGCTCCGCGACGAAGAAATCGCAGTTTTGTGCACCCACTGGCGTCCCCGCGTTACACTGTTCATGTGGTTCAAAAGCAGCTGACATAAGCAAAGTTCTGCGTTTAGATTCCACCCTGACAAGCACATTTATCAAGTTAATGCAAATTGTTATAGTGCGTGCCAGTTTTTAAGTGCGGCTGCGAGTGAAGTGGGCTTTATGTTAATAAATAAAAGTATTTGCGGCCGTGCACATTCTAGGTATTGCGTGGCTGTGAATATTATAGGTATTGCAAGGCTCTTAATAAAGCGGGCGCCATGTTAATAAATAAAAGTTTTCAGCAGCCATGCATATTATAGGTATTGCAGGGCTGTGAATAAAGCGGGCATCATGTTAATAAAATAAAAGTATTCGGCGACCGTGCACACTGTAGGTATTGCGTGGCTGAGAACATTATAGGTATTCACTCAGCATGGTGCCCTTGTTCACATTGCCCTGAAACTGCGCTTTAGATCTTGTTTAATTTTACATACACAGGCTGATCAAAATTATTTGAATAAACAACTTACCTCTGGTTAACTGTGCAGTTGTGCATTTATTTCATGTAACACAGTTTTAACCAGTCTTTTTTAAAAGCAAATAAACCATTGAAACAGGGCTGTCTACGGGATAACATGATTAGTCTACATCATACAGTGTGTTTGAAATATGCGTTACAGCAGTTTATCTAAGTACTGCCTTGTGAAAAACTAACTACAGAACCACTGAGAGCTTTATATTGTCCAGCATTTAAATCCGGCCGTCATCCATAATGCTTGGTAGCAGGCTCTGCACTCTGATTACAGAACGCCGGTGTCATTAAGTGAGCAAATTAAAGACGTGAATAATTCACTGGTGCGGCTGATTGTTGTGCTGTTTGCACGCAAGATATAAAAGAAGAGAGGGAAGTTGGGCGCGCCAGAGCTGGATGGGGCTAGGAACTTGTTCACTTCACAGGCGAGCATGTACGTCGGGCACAAACTGTGCAACTTCTATTGCCCGGCGGGTGTCTGTATGTTCCAGGCTTACCGGTACTTTTATTGCGTGGTGGAGCGGTGAGGCGCCCGCGAGCGGAGGGAGGAAGTTGGGCAGAGCAGCAAATGCTGCAGAGGGAAGTGTGTATTAAAGAAGCGTTGCAACCTTAAGGGAAAGATTGCATGTGTGCCAAGCGTGGGGGAAGAGAGGGGATTCAATGCGAAGGGCAGGGGAGCTTGAAGGAGCACGCCGCGGCGTATAAAACAAAAGAAAGGAGGCGCCTGCTTCATGCCGGGTGAAACTGCCACGCATTAATGCACACTGCCCGGGCGAAACTGCCACGCATTAATGCACACTGCCTGGGTGATACTGCCACGCATTAATGCACACTGTGAGAGCCATCTCCCTCCCTGGCTTCATTCCCATATGAAGAGAAGCACAGGGGAAGAGCAAATTAAGTTGTGCGAGCCGGCCTAAAAGACAAGACGGAGGGAAGAGAGGGGAGGGGGGAGGAGAAATGCGACACGGCGGGAAGGGGCAGGCAGGATGACTCAGGGGAGGGGGCGGAGCGGGGCAGAGCGGCATGTGGGTGTGAAGAAGCCGGGCCTTTGAAGTGAAGCTAAGCTTCACTTCAAAGGTGTCGGAGGAATGCGGGCGGCTGTGCACGCGCTTTTAAGCTCAATGCACATGCGCATTGAGCTTAAAAGTCACGGGCACTGCAAGGAATCGCCACGATTACTTGCAAGTTAGATAAAGAGTCGATGAGCCCCTATAGTCTCGCTTGCTCGATGCGCATGCGCATCGACAGGCGAGACCTAAAAAACCAGGGTCGGGCGTGGTATATACATCTGTAATGTTAAGAATGGGGGATTCAAATACGTCCGGTGAGAGGACTGTGCGCTCCTAGTAAGCAGGCTTCAGAACCTGCAGCAAGACACGTACTTCACCACTGCGCATCTAACGAAGAGGCGTGGGAGAACCAGGAAGTGGGAAACTGAGCGTGTGCCTCTGAGCATACATGTGTTGCACCGCAGTTTAAGGCACGTGAAGGCTACAGCGTGCAGCGCGCGAGCCTACTGCAGTGATAAATAGGAGGGCGGTGTCTGGCGCGGCCTTAAAAACACATGACCAGTGCATGTGTAATGGAAATTACGCTTAGGCCTTAGCAAAAATGGGAGTAATAAGCGAACCTCACTGGAAGCAACCAATAAAAAACAGAAATGGACGATATAGGTTTACTATGCTTTAGCTGAGATCACAAGATGGATTACAGGTACAGGTGAGATTCAAGGCCACCTTGAAGTAACATTCAAGTTCACCAGCGGTAGTGCTGCTGGCTGAACTGAAAATTCACTCTGATAGAGTAAATCAAAATCAAAAAGCACTATCCAGCAATGAGAGCATCTAGCCTTAATTGATAGACACCCAGTCCCCCTCCTTACGCATCCCCTGCCTCATTAGAGGTCAGGGAGGTCGGTTTTTTTGACATTGGAAGCATCATTGGTTCTGCTGTTAGTAACCAAATGCAGCAGTCTGAATAACAGTGGGTGGTATAATTCGAAAGTCACAAGTCGTTTTTGCCATCCAGGACTGCAACGTACAGGATAACATCCTTTTTTCCTGCTCACGAACACCATGCACGGTGGGGGTACACGACAGGAAAAATATGAACTGTTTCACACACACTGTAAGAAAACTCCCAGCACATTAGGAACATTGGTTGTACATCTTACAAGGACATTCTGTGTTGGGTGTCATTCTTTGGAAAAGATAAAAACTACTGACTTTTCATTCCTTGCCACCATGGAGGTAGAAGACAGTTTCCCAAAAAAGAAGTTGCAGACCCAGCAGCAAACTAAAAACCTTGCATTCTAGACGAGGCTGGGCTGACAGAAGTAATGCTACTTCTGCACCAAGCTGTAGGCAGCCGGCCTGCCATCCTCACAATTAGGCCAAAAGTATGGAAACGATCAAACATAAAAAAGTATTAACATATATTTTGTGACACTAAAATCTATAAGAAGGAAATGAAGAAAAATAGGTTTAACTCATTTAGAAAAGTTTTTGGGAATGAGTGTCTGTGAGTTTAAATGGTCAATCAATAAATCAGGGATTTGTAATGTGCAGCTACTCACCCGAAAGGGTCTCAAGGCGCTGGGGGGTGGAGGGCTCAACTCCTGGAAAATCATGGTGATTCTTCAAAGAGCCGGGTCTTGAGGTCCTTCAAGAACTTGGGGAGTGTTGGTGTCTGTTGGAGGTGGAGAGGGAGGATGTGCCTTGGTCGCGAGGAGGGAGAAGGAGCGCCCTCCTGTTCTGATATTCTTGATGCGTGGTGCTGTTACAAGAGAGAGCTGGGCTGAGCGGAGGTCTTTTGGGGTGCGTGGAACGAGAGGCGGTGGTTCATGTAGGTGTGTCGGGTGTTGTGGAGGGCCTTGTGTGAGTGGGTGAGAAGCTTGAAGGTGAATCTCTTCTCAACGGGGAGCCAGTGTAGTGACCGTAGGTGTTGGCTGATCAGGCATTGGTGTGGTAAGTTGAGGACTAATCTGGCAGCAGCGTTCTGGAGTTTGCGGGTGAGGTTCTTGTTGATCCCGGCGTAGAGAGTGTTAATGTAGTCTAGTCTGCTGCAGATAAGGGTGTCTGTGACGGTTTTCCTGTGTTCGAGGGGAATCCAGTTGAAGGACTTTCCGAGTAGGTGGAGGGTGTGGTAGCAAGTAGGCAGAGGATGTGGTAGCATGATCATGTCATGGTCATGTGATTCTGCAACTCAATCCAAGTGGAACCAAGTAGGAAACAAGGCAAAGGTGGTTGCTTTTCACCAGATCAGTAATGGACTTCTTTGTTATCTAAAAACATTGGGATAGAGGATAGACACGCTGTATGAAAGTAGGATCTACTTTCATGCTTACCCCCATTTTTCCTTGGTGTCAGTGTTTTTTTGACCTTGTCTGCTGGGATCCTGCTAATCAGGACTCTACCAACTGTGCTTTCTCCCCTAAATTGACATGGTAGGTACTTTGGTATCTCCACATTTGGCTACTGATGTACCCTTGTAAGTCCCTAGTGTATGGTACTAAAGTACCCATTGCATAGGCACACTAGGGATCTCCCATGGGCTGCAGCTTGTATGGTGCTACCCATAGGAGTCCACTTAAACTGTGACTACAGGCCTGCCATTGCAACTTTTATGAGTTGGGGCTTGCACCTCTCACAACAGATATGTTTTCTTATATCTAGCTCACTGCACTTTAAACCTTTAAGTCACCCCTATTACAGGCTCTATATTCTTCAGGGCAGGGTGCTTGGTTATACGTGTGAGAGTGGCCCTGCACAAACAGGACTTTCCTACAAACCCCAGAGCCAATTCTCCAGGCTTTTGTATATGCGGTCAGCCATTTTTAAACATATAGTGGACATCAGTCAGTACGAGATGTCTAACTATTTAGTGGCTGTACCGAACCCGGTCATGTTTTGTGTCAAACATGTTCAAATAATACCCCAACACCGATTCCAGTGTTTGAAGTATGATCCCATGTACTCAGGGGCTCCTTAGTGGACCACTGTGTTCTCCCGGTAACAGCCTTTCAGGGTCTGCAAGCAAGCTAGGGCTGCTGCAGACCACAGACATGATTCTGCGCTCCTGCTGCTCAGCCAAGCTTGAGCGGGGGAAGGAAGTACAATAGGTTTCCTGTCACAGGGAGGTGTATCCACCTCGCAGACAGGACTTAGTGTATTGGGATTGGGTGGGGGTGCTTGCCAGCCGCCACCAGACTGCTTTGAAGAGTATATTTGGTTCCCTCCTTTCATACTCCAGTTTGAGCCAGTTCAGGAACCCTTGGTTTCCACTCTGGTGCGAAACTGGACAAAGGACATGGAAGTATCCTCCCCTCTATCCAGCCCCTTCTCTGGGAGGGACTCCCAAGTTGTTCCAACCCTTTCCTTAGGGCACCTAAGGGCTCCCCTGTGGGTGGGTCCTTAGAATCATCGCGTGACAAGACTCAACCTTGAAACTACGTCGCTCTTTAATCATCTGTACACTTGGACTTCGTTGGACTTCAACTGGAATCGAGATTGCGCCAAGGAAAACTCCTGCTGCTCCTGGTCTCGCTGTTCTTCAAGTCTTCTTCATCATCTGTATCTGTGAATCATCTAAGGTTCGTCAACAGACCTGTGGGTATCAAGGATACCTGAAAAATCTCCCTTGGAGTGAAGGAGTCCCTCCCCTGCATCTGCAGGCACCGCAAAGAAACTGACCGGTCTGCTGCTCCTGTCGTCCTATGGACTTCTCAAGGCTCAGCAACACACGTGGTGGTTCTACAACTCCCTCGAGGCCTGATCTGTCCTTTCTGCAATTTTGAGTCCAGTATCCCTTGTCAGAACCGCTGAGGCTGAACAACCCCTGTGCACTACGTCAACCTGTCATTGCCAAGGCTTATAGGCCCTGCACTCCAGAGATCTTCATGCCACAAGACGCTCCAGCCTCCAGCACCTCTTATTTCCAAGATCAGCATCCTCACTGCATCCTCTGCCCCGTAGACCTCCATCTTTGGTAAGCTGATCGAGGTCCTCTTGCGACTCTTGTGCCTTTGGCATGTGGGTTCTCTTGATGGTCTTCTCTTGCTTCAGTTGGCTCACCTGCTTGCTCAGGGCCTGCTCTAGCTCTGCTGCTGTTGGGGAGTCCCTTGGATATTGCTGGTCCAAACATTGCTCCTTTTTCGTTTTCCATGGCAATTATGGCTATCAAGGCTTGTTGGTGCTCCCAGTGGACACCAACCATCTGACCTGGGACAGCTTGTACATGGCTCCTGGTCTTCCTCAGAATAGCCTGGTCCTCACAGCTACAGTGACAAGGTCTCCGTCGACACTTCAGAACCTCCCGACATTGGTGGGCATTATGTCTCCATGCCTCCTGGTCACCTTCAAGTGGCATAGACTCTGTCTCCTCTGCTTGTAGGTTCTTCACTTCCAGAAACCACTCTTGGATTCCTCTGGACTCCTTCACAGTCTTTTCCAGAGGCATCTTCTTCGAAGTATCCCATTGCTGTCTATGGCAGGTTGTGATGTCACTTCACCCCTATGCACCCGACTTCCTTGGTGCAGGTAACCTTGTCCCTGAGGCATTCCCCGGTGGGGTGGCTCTCCAACCTTCTGTCTTTCAAGGGGTTTCTTCAGGGTACTCCGGGAAGGGCCCTTCTTTAAAACTACAACCACAACTTCTCCATTGACTTCTATTGCGCACCCAGCTGTGTTTCTACTCTGCACACAGCCTTTGTGGGGTTCCTGGGTACTTACCTCGGGTGCGTCCTTGTGTCCCCAGCTCCTCTGGGTCTTCAGGTCCAAGTCCTGTTCTCCTTTGCAGTTCTAATTCCACTTCCCTAATATATTTGTCTGGTCTCCCGCTGGAGACCACTGTATTTTGTGCTACTTACCTGATTGCTTTTGAAGTATCCTTGTGCACTGTGGTGATAACTCCGGATAGCAGATATACCAATGTTATAGTGATATTGGGTTGTAATATAAATACTTATTTTTGCTAAATACTGTGTGGTTTCTTTTCACCTAACCTACATTACAGATTAAAGTTGGAAAAACAAGCTGCTTTAAACTCATTCAAGATAAGCTTGAAGGCTGCTCTTCCCAGCTACAACTTTGAGAACTTTCAAAGGTTATCAAAGACCACTAAAATCACCATAAGGGTTTTCTGGATTAGTGCAGGGGGCAACACTTATATAAGTGTGCACCATATATTAAGCCAGCCTCCTACACACGCTGACATAGTATTATCTTTTCACAGTTCTAACCCACATAGGAGTTGGGCAGAGGCTACTTGCTTACACCTGATTACTCTACAACAAAACAACCTCTCAGATATGTCTGGACTAACTTGTTTCAGCCCCCTTCCTGGTGGGCCGAGGGACCAGGCATGGTTGCACTCGTTCCCCTCTGCTTTTCGCACTCCTGTTGGAGCCCCTTGCCATCCTGCTACACAGGGAGGGCTAACAGTGGGATATACCCCATGAAGACAGGATGCATGCAGTATCCCTATATGCGGCTTACTAACTTTTATACATGCCAAATATAACATCTGACCTCTCCCCACTTTGGGATGGCCTAACTGTATGTGCTGAGGAGCTATGAGTTAACTGGGCAAAATAGGCAATCTATCTGCTCTGTCCCGACCAGCCGCCATGAGTTGTACACCTGGGCGAGACTCTCCTTCATTGGCAGGCCGAAGCGGTCCGCTATTTGGGGAGCCATCTTTAATACGCCACACTGGATTTGTAAGAAGGGCATTTATGAACAGCCTTTGCAAGCATCAGATCACAGTTACATTTCTGGCGACCTGGGTCCCTGGGCACAACAGGCAAGATAGCATTGGCAAAAATTGTCATTTTACCCCATCTCTTACATTATTTAACAAACCTTCCAGTCATCCCACCCCACTCATTTTTTAAAGAACTTGATTCCCTTTTATGTACACTCATATGGGGCAGTACATTCTTTTGTGTTGCCCTTAAGAAGTTGCAGCTCCCTTTAGTTCTCGGAGGACTGGACACCCCCCTCCTTCGAGGCATACATCTTAGCAGTTCAGCTGCAAAGGTTGTTGCACTGGACCGCTGGTTATTGGGGAACATCCTTTTCAACGCAACTTTTACCACGCAGTGCCTTTACGACGCAACTATTACAACGCATGTTATTACAACGCATAGCGCTGGGGGGCGCTGTAAGATAAGGAATAGATTTAATTTACTATCCAACACCTTCCCTACTATCCACGGGGACTGGAGTTGGAATAGTAAATTAAACTATTCACTATCCAGCACCCCTTAACGCTATGCGTTGTAACAGCATGCGTTGTAAAAACTGCGATGTAAAGGCATGCGTGGTAAAACCATGCGTTGTAATGTCATACATCCCTGGTTATTACATGGGTGAGACGTGCAGGGAACGTGGTGAGACGTGCCCGCCGGTATCAGCGGTATGAGGTTTCCTACTTCAAAAGGTTTTGTCCTCATCACTCTGGCCCTTGCAGGTAGCGGTAGCTCAGACACGCATGGTCCAAATACACCACCTCACACATGGGTCTCAGGTGTATGCCACAGCATTACCCCTGAACGGTATCCCCTGCTTCTGGGGGTTTTATTCACCCAGGAACTAGAGAGCCTGGATGGATCACTCGCTCCTCATGCTAGGGGACCTCAACTCTGATGGCCGGCTTCACATGTTTGAACAGTTGACCACAGAGCACAACTTCCCACCAGGGCAGTTCCTTATCCACAGACAACTAGGCACTGCGTGCCATACCCTGTGGGACAGATCAGAGGAGGAACCCGTCACTCATCCGGTACTGCAAGCCATGCATACCATGGGTGACGGCCATCAACTTATCACCTAGCTTTATAGCGCCACAAGTGAACTAGCGGCTGTCCCTCTTGCAATGCTGCAGCAAAGGTTGGAGAATGATTTTGGAAGAGTGCTGCATGATAGGGTATGCGAACAAGCCAGTGGAGGCTCCTCTGCTATGTCAGAGGAGCATCGCCCTACTGCTCAAAAGAAAAAATACAATGATAATTACATAACGTTAATATCATTTTATTTTTCCCATTGCAGTCAGTGGCGGGCGGGCTGGTCATAGCAGGGGGAGGAGTGGTTTGCACTCCCTAAGTACTCATGACTGTTTGACCGGCCCTCTTGGACTGGCCAAACAGTCATGCACACTTCGCATGTTCGCCATCAGGCTGCATTACACAGTCTGGTGAGCAACATGCACAGGCTCCCTGTCCCCATCTGAGCGCTGAACCATGGCGCTCAGACCAAACACAATGCTGCATTGCAGCATTGTGATTGGCGACGAGGAGCCACTGTGCCTGAGTGCTTCCTGCTGCCGGCAGGGACAGGAGGAAAGAAGACAAAGAGGGCGTCTTGTGTTCCTCAAATACAGAATCTTGAATTTTGGCTTCCAGGTGCTGGTGTGTTCCTCACTGGGGCTCTCCTACGAGGATCGTGTACCCACTTCCTTTTAAAGGGTCAAGCATCCTCAGTTCCAGTTCTTCCTGGTAAGGTTTTCAGACACTTGGGCTAGCTCAAGCAAAGCACCACTCAATGTGAACAGAGAGGCTAAACGTAACAAGGATGTTATTTTTCTGCAAGAAATAAAAATGAGAAACTCAGGCATTAATGAAATCAGCTAATCTCCATCTCTGCATTAAATACATGCAGTGATACCTGCTAAGAAGACCAAACTATCTGTGGTTTTAACAGAGATGAATAACGAAGGCAGCTGAAGTATTATCAAACACAAAAAGATGGATCAGACATATATGCCAATAACATAACACTGCTGATGACCCTAACATTTGATAAGTAATCAATTGGAAAATACATGCTTACTCACTGATGCAAATACTATGCAGGGAGATTACAGTCTACCCATGGATGGGATTTCAGACAAATATTTGTGTTTTGCAAATTCCGACCAAACATATCACATAAATGAAGACACAACTCAGCCCAAAACCTCAACCCAAAAGATGCCTGGCACATGCAACATCTAGAAAGATTTGAGTTTTTTCATATTTACACCCCTCCTATTCGAGGACAGACCTCATCCACATTGATTACCCCATCTAGCTTTTATAGAGAATCCATCAATGGGCCTGACACTGGTTTCTGATTAGGCATATATCTATCTGACGTACATAAGCAACACTACCAGATCCCGGAGAATGACTGTAACCTCCTACAGGACGAAAATTCATGGGCCTTAATTTACGATGCCATTTCTCAATTTCATAATAAAAATATAGACATTCTTATTATTGTTACCACTCATAATTTTGAACCATGCTTTCTTCTGAATAAATATGCTTATTCTGTAATCTTCCTTAAAATCAATAAAAAAGAGCAGTCTGCGTGGGGTGGGGTGGGGTGGGAGGAAGTGTTAGCTAGTGTGTACCACAGGAGCAGACTGCAATACCATTAACATCGTATTTGACTATGTATCAAAGTTCTAGGCTTACAGAGAAACAGGAAGTTTACCAAAGTAGTATAACTAAATGGAAAACGGTCATGGACAGATGCATGATTGCTGAAATGGTAGTCTTTCGGGCGAGAGGGTGCCACAGAAACATGGGAAGATTTGGTCTCGTTGGGTCACCTACAGAGGCATAGACCTGCCCCCAATGGTGCAGTCTGTATCCCACGATCCCATTGAACGGTTGGTGGTTAGCAATTCGCCTGTTTAATGCACTACCTTGGTCTCTCTGCAGCGGGTACTTTCTATATATGTACACGCAATGCTCTACAACTGTGTAAGGTGCTGTTTGTAGCTTGTAGTTTTGTTTTTTTCTTTTTAAATTTCTGTAATTTTTTATTGGATAAAAAATATATATATTTACATGGAGCATGGAATATACATGAGTGGAGGAAGATGGAGGAGAAAGAGGCGAAAGAAAGAAAAAAGGCACCGCGGGGTGGGGGGGTCTTTGGCCACCGGCGTTCCGTGGCTTTGCGTTAGTTCGAATGTCAGTTTTCCAAGTCCTGCTTGTCGTCGTCTTCTGCCGCCCCCTTCGCAATGCTTGGTTGGTGTCCTTGTCCCACGCCCGGACGATAGAGAGGATAGAGAAGGATAGAAGTCGAAAAAGAAAGAGGAGAGGAGCATTGCATACTGGTCGACGGTTGTCTGGATTCTGCGCCTATGGGGGTTTATGCGATGATAGGTAGAGGTCTAGAGGCTCCCACATGTTCGACTGCCTATGAGTTTTCGGCGAGTGTTTCGCTGTGATGTTATCTGCCCCCCTTAGGAACGTGACCCAGTTGAGCCATGCCTGGGGCGCAGCTTTCGTAGTGTCCTTCCAATTACTTAGGACTATTTTGACTGCAGCCGTCAGCAATAGGTCGATGAGGTCACGATCTTCTTTCGCTGTAATGGACGGGGATGCAAAACCTAGGACTAGACTTGGGATGTCTATGTGTATGGCTACTCCTGTGATCTCATTGATAAGTGTCCCAATTCTGTCCCAGAATTCCCTGATCTTAGGACAACTAAGCAGAAGGTGTTCTAAGTCTCCCTTCTCTTTGTCACAATTCCAGCATGCATCGCTCTCTCTGATCCCCAAGGAGGCCAGGCGGGCTGGTGTCCAGTATGCCTTGTGCACTAGCCAATATTTGGTCTGGTTTAGTGTCGCCGTTATCTTTTTTCTAGAGGTCGATCTCCATAGCTCTGCTTTCTCGGCCTCACTTAGTTCCCTCCCTGCTGTGGCTCCCCAGAAATTTGTGACCTTATCGTTGAGTTTGGTGTTTTTGGGGCGGAGGGTTTTGTATAGGTGTGCTACTTGGTGTCCTAGTGTGTTGAGACTGGCTGCAAGTTGTATGAGCGATGGTGCCCCTTTGCTGAGGTTCGCCTTCCTGATTGCTACTTTGATTTTCAGGAAGTTGTAGAGTTCTATGCTTTGTAGGTTGTGAGCTTCCTTGAAGGTGTCAAAGGTTGTGTGCGCGCCCTGTTTCTGAAGGACCTGGGCAGTGGAGATACCATGTCTGTACCATTCGTGCATGTCTAGAACCTTATCCCTGTATCTTAAAGTGGGGTTGTGCCAAATGGATTCAAATTGTCCTCCCTTGATGCTTGTTGTCAGTAGTTTGTCGACACTTAGAAGAGCTATTTTCGTATTCTTCAGGACGGGGTTGTCCTTGACCGCTGGGTGTCGGGTGGCGGTGAGGAGGGCAATAGGGTTCATGCCTTTTAGTAGTCCACGCTCGAGTGTTAGCCATGCTGGGGTGTATTCCTGTCTTGGGTCCAGCCAGTGTAGCCCCTGTCTTGCTATGCATGCTACCTGGAATCGTTTGAAATTAGTTATGTTCAGACCGCCCTGATCTTTTGAGATCCTAAGCTTGTGTAGGCTTATTCTGGGTTTTTTCCCTCTCCACAAGAAGTTGTTCAGTATCTTGTCTAGTCTCTTGTGGAAGTCTTCTGTGTTAATCAGTGGGAGCATGGTTAGCATGTAGTTGACCATCGGTGTGAGCATCATTTTTATCGCTTCTACCCTTCCCCACCATGTTGTGAATTTGGGGGACCACCCTTCTACTTTATCCTTAATTTTCTGGATTGTTGCTTGTTCATTATGTTCCAGTGTAGTTCTCAGGTCTCTCTCAAAGAGGATGCCTAAGTATTTTATGGGCTTCTGTTGCCATGTTAGTCCGGACGTTCCTAGTACCGTTCTTGTTGTGTGGATGTTTAAAGGTTTGCACTCTGATTTGTCTTTGTTGAGTTTGTACCCCGAGACCTGGGCGTATTTTTCAATAGTGTCAGTCAGTGCTTTAATGGATCTTCCTGGGTCTTCTGCGACTATTAGTACGTCATCCGCGTATGCCGCTAGCTTGAAGGTTTCTACTTCTATTGGTATCCCCACTATGTCTTCGTTCGTTCTGATCATCGTGAGGAGGGGTTCTATGGCTAATAGGAAGAGGGCTGGTGAAAGTGGGCAGCCTTGTCTTGTTCCCCTGCCTAGGTTTAGTATGTTCGATGTGCCTCCGTTGACCACCACCCGCGCTTTGGGGTTGTTGTATAGAGCCATCACCATCCTCCTATAGTTTGGTCCTAACCCGAATTTCCCCAGGCATTGATCTAAAAATGGCCATGAAACCCTGTTGAAAGCTTTCTCAGCGTCCAGGGCTATCATGACTGCTGCATTGCTGCTTCGGGAGGAGTGGTTAATTATGTGGCATAGTAGTCTCGTATTGTCGTGGGACATACGGTTTTTGATGTAGCCAACTTGAGAGTTGTGTATAAGTTTGGGTAGGTATGCGTTGAGTCTATTAGCAAGTATTTTTGCGTAGACCTTGCCGTCTACATTTATGAGGGAGATGGGTCTAAAATTCTTCGCTTCAGTTGTATCCTTCCCTTCCTTTGGTATAACAATTATGTTTGCCTCAGCCATTGAGGGTGTCATGCGTCCAGTCTGGACACATTCCGTGAATACTTGTTTCATTGTGGGTTTGAGAGTGTGCAGGTACTGCTTGTAGAAGGCAGCTGTGAAGCCATCCGGCCCCGGTGCCTTATTGTCCTTGAGGCTTGCCGTGGCTTTCTCTATCTCATCCTCCGTTATGGGCAGCTCTAAGATGTCGCGTTCTCGGTCTGATAGTGTGGGTGTGGTTATGATTTCTAGCAGCTCTTTGCCCCCATCCTCCTTTAGCGTTTCATCTTTGGTGTACAGTCCCTCATAGAAGTCTCTGAAGACCTCTAGGATGTCTTTGTTTGCAGTCTGGGACTTGCTGTGTCTGTCTTTGATGGCCCCTATCGTGTGCTGTTTCTGTTTCCCCCTTAGGTAGGATGCTAGGTTTTTGCCCGCTTTGTTTGCGGTGCAGAGGTTAATAGATTTGTATTTATTAATCCAGGTCCCTGCTCTCTCACTCAGTATTCTATTAAGTTCGTACTTCCGTTTGGTCAGGTTCGTGAGTGTGTTATTATCTTCCATTCTGGCTTTGTGGCTATTCTCCAGCTGTTTAATCTCTTTCTCTAGGTCTTCAATTCTCTTGTTCCTTCCTTTGTTCATCCTGCCTTTAACTGTTATGACTGTTCCCCGGATGGTGGCTTTTAGGGCGTCCCATAGTACTTCCCTGTTTGTCTCTGGTGTGTCATTCATTAGTAGGTATTCCTTTATTGCCTCCTCTATCTCGGCTTTCGCTGAGGTGTGTTGGAGTAGACTGTCATCGAATCGCCATCTGCGGGTTGGCTTTTCGTTGTGCTTGCCAGATAGGGTTAGGATTATGTGCGAGTGATCTGATACTGATCTGGGTCCTATCTCCGTGTGGTCTATGAGGTGGGTGTGTGTTTCTGACATTAGGATATAATCTATTCGGCTGTATGAGTTGTGTGGGTTGGAGTAGAATGTGTATTCTCTGGCGTCTGGGTTGCTTAGGCGCCATGGGTCTCTCAGTCTTAGTTTGGAGCATAGATTCTTTGGGATTGTTCGTTGATTGGCTCTGTCTGTGAGGGTGCCTGTCAATCGATGGGTGAAGAACTTGGTTCATATCTCCTGCCACGATCAGCAGGTCGCCCATCGGTAGGGTGTGTAGTTGTGCTCCTACCCCCTCCCAAAATGGTTTGTCCTCGCTGTTGGGACCATATATGTTTGCCACATGGAATGTCTCTCCCGCTCTTCTAAGGGTGGTCACAAGGGTTCTTCCCTGGGTGTCTGCTTGGGAGTCTACCACTGCTAGGTTGGAGTTTTTGCTGATGATTGTTACTACCCCATTCTTCTTGTTCTGCGCTGGTGATCCCACCACCTCGCCTATCCAGTTGGCACCTATGCGCCTAATGTCCGCTGCCTCTAATCTCGTTTCTTGGAGCACATATATGTCACTTTTTAGTTTCTTAAGGTGTTCTAGTACCTTCCTCCTTTTCACCGGGCTGTTAAGACCCTTGACGTTTAGGGACACTATCTTAATGTCAGTCGTGATGCTACTGTCGTTGCTGTTTGTCATTTATGCTTCTTTGTATTTCGCGGCATGTGTGGCCCTTCTCTGTGTGCTTCTGGTCTCCGGGTTGTGTGTGGATCTATGTCCCTACGCCCGCGTTTGCTGCTCCTAGATGTGAGTGTATAGAGAGAGAAATAGTGGAAGAAGAGAAGATGATAGTAAGTAAGCCCATGTATATGCTCCCCGCTCCCCCCGCTTCCCCCGCCCCCTCCCCCCCTCCCTCCCCTCCCGCCCCCCGCCCTCCCTTACTTGCTGAGTGGGTGTGTGACGACAAAGTTCCTCTGCCCCGCATCATCCTTGAGGTAGAGTTTGTGTTCTTCCTTGGTGTAGCCTTTGAGGTAGGAGAGAAAAAGGCACGGTCTTCAT
Source organism: Lissotriton helveticus (assembly GCF_964261635.1). Classification (NCBI taxonomy): domain Eukaryota; kingdom Metazoa; phylum Chordata; class Amphibia; order Caudata; family Salamandridae; genus Lissotriton; species Lissotriton helveticus. Next base: position 920,314,582 of record NC_136072.1, read on the forward strand.
CTGTCTCTGTCGCATCGCCCTTGGTTCGTTCGGTTTGCACTTTTTTGTCCTGTGGTGACTCAGAGCCCTGGTGAGCCTTGTTGTATCTGCTTGGTTCTGCTACCAGGCCATTGTGTCTAGTTCTGGCTCTTTTTAGTCTGTCCTGAGTATGGTGAGGTATATATGTTGTCTTGTATTTTGTATTTTGAAGTTCGTAGTGCGTCTTACTCAGATTGTTGGTTCACGTCTGGTGAGGCACTTCTTTTCGCTGCTCCGGGGTTCTTGGTTTCCTCCATCTCTTCCACCGGCGGTCCCTGCAGGTAGCTCCTTAGGTCTCCTGGGCATTCAAAAAACATTGTTTTCCATTTGTCTGTTACTTTGAATCTGGCAGGACCAACGAAGCTGAAGGTGGCGCCTCTCTTACGCAGGGTTTCTCTGAGGGCCAGGAATCCTTTTCTTGACTCTACCGTTGGCTTTGAGTAATCCTGGGTCAGCACGATCTTGCTTCCTGCCCACGTCAGGTTCTGGTTTTTCCTGGCAAAGGCAAAGATGGCGTCTGTTTGGCTTAATCTAAGCGGGTTGCATATTATTGCCCTTGGCCCCTTGCCTGTTGTTGGTTTTCCTGCTGGTACTCTATAGGCTTTTTGCACCTCGAACCTTCTCTCAAAGGTGATGCCTGTGAGCAGGGGGATCATCTCCTCTAGCATGGCTGCACATGGGCCCGCCTTGTCTTCTGCCCCTTCTGGTACGCCCAGGATCCTTACGTTGCCTCTTCTTGCCCTGTCGTCCTTTTCCGCTAGCTGTTTCTGTATGGCTTTAGTGGCTCTCTGCAGTTCTGCTATGGCCTTGGTGTTCTCACTTGTTTCGTCTTCCACCGAGCTTATTCGGCCTTCTGCTGCTTCCATTCTTGTGTTTGTTTTGTGAAGGTCCGCTCTTATAGCCGCCAGCTCAAGCTGCATGTTCTCCACTTTGAGTTTTGTCTCTTTCGCCACTTCATTGCCTTCGTTTATTTTCCTTAGGATGGTCTCAAGGGTGACTGTTTCGCCCCTAGCCTTCAGTGGGGATGCTTGATTGTCTATTTTGGGCTTTTTTTGGTCACCCACCGTCTTCCCTTCGTTACCTGCCATTGTTCCAATGCCCCTTCTAGATAGAATGTTGCCTAGCCGCCCCTCCGCTTGGACCACCTTTGGTAAGTTTGTTGCTTTTGACGCTGGTGTATGAGTGCCTTGAGGTCTATATCTGCTGGGCTCTCTGATGTGCCTTGTTCTGGTCTTTGCCATAGGCCCTGCCAGCGTGTGCTTTGTCTCGTTCGCGGCTGTTCAGGCCGCTTGCTTCTTTGTTCCGTGGGGCTCTGCGTCTTGCGTCTTGCTTTTGATGGGATGTTGGTTGGGTGCGATTGTGATAGGGGTCTTATCGAGCACTTGTTGGTGTGTTAAGCTCCTCTCCAGCGTGCCTCTGAACGGTCTTTTGCTTGGGGCGGTTTCCGCTTGCCCTGTTGGCTAATGCGCCAACAACACCAGTGTCCCCTCTCGCTCCCGTTCTGCTTTCCTGAGGCTGGCGCTTACTTTGTGTTCTCGTACCTTGCGTTGGTGCTCTTTTGTCCCCCGTGTGTCTTTGGTTTCTGCCTCTTTCCCCTTGCTTGGGCGCACCCTTCGCCTCCCTCTACGTCGCCTTCCGGGCACTTCGCGTGCTTCTGCGGCTTTTAAGGGCTGACACTCCTTCTTGTTCTCTTGACCAAGGGTCACAGGCCTCTCAGTAGTGGTAGCATTTTTGTTGTTTCGATTCCCCCACTAGAGATCAGAGCGGTGGGTTATGTGTCCAACCCCAGGTAGGGCCGGCTTGTTTTGCGGTGGTTCTCAATGCGTGTGACCCATGGGAGACTGGCGAGCGGCTGCTCAGAGCTGTATGTGAAGCAGGCTTGGCCTCACCTCTCCGCGCTGTAGGTTGTGGTTGCAGCGCACCGTTTGCCTCGCTGACAGAGTCGCTCGATTGCTCCTTTAGCCCTCTGGCCTCCCCCCCTCCGGACTGTACCTTCTTTCCGCTCTGCAGCTCCTCGCTCCGCCGCTCAGGGAGTAACCCCCGCCTCCTCCGATCTGCTGGGCCGGACGCTGTTAGAAAGCTGGGTTCGCGTTCACTCCCCGCCTCTGCTCGCCTGTGACCGCCTGTGTCCCGCCTGGGGGAGGACCCGGCCTGCGCTTTTGGCTCCGGTGCTGATCCCCAGCCTTCCTCGTTCATGTGGGAGCTTCCGGTGATGCCGCCCTTCCGTTTTGCCGTTTCCGGTCCTCCACTTCCGCCTGGATTTGGTGAAGACTTCCGGCAATGGCGCCCTCTCCTGCAGCTCCTTCCGGTTTACCCCTTACCCGGTCGGTAAGTCTCCCCTTTGGTTGACTCGTAGTTGAGCGATCTCTTCCGTTGCCGCTTGCTACACTTGCTGTCCTTTTGTGCCGATCACCCGCGTTGTTCCCTTACCACTTCTTTTCTGGATATCTGAGTGGCGTGTCGTTTGGTACGTTTTTGGTGCGAGCCTCCGCTTCCGATTGCCGGGGGGTGCCGATTGCCGGGGGGTGAGGCACAAATGATGTGGTGCCTCCTTTGGTCGCTCTCTGTTGCGTTTTCCTTTCCCGGTGTTCCAATAGCCTCAGGGCGCCATCTTGTCTTTCCTGTTGCTGCTACTCAGTGATGGATGTAAGGGCCGATATCTTGGTGTTGTGGTTGCTTTTCCTTCTTTTTCGTCTTGGTTCTTGTTGCCTAGATCTTCCCCCACCTGTTTCTGTGCTTTGAGGCAGGATCTGGCTGGTTTGGCGGGTTGGTTTATCCTCAGGGATACGGAGCCGACGGACTCAGACGACCGTCCACATTGCCGTCCAAGCCACGCCCCTCGTTTTTTTCTTTTCAATTTCTTGTTCTGTGGCCTCCATGAGCTTTGCAGTTTGTACCTCCGGTTTTATTTCATACGTTTATTCTGTATTATCCCCGCTGGGCTTCGCCCGTTTGGTAGGATGGAAAATCAATAAAATGTGTTGTTATAAAAAAAAAGTGTACCAAGGGAGTAGGTTTCAGAAAAGGAAGATTGTGCGACTTTGTGTATGCAAGGGCCAGGCATCAAAGCAGCAAGAAGACACTGACAGAAGAGGTGCAGGGTTCTGAAACAGGCAGCCGTGAGCCAGACACAGTACATGCCTGTATACACGAGCAGCAGACTTCAGAGAAACAGCGTATACAGAGAAATTATCCCTCGGAGGCAGACTTCCGAGAAAGAGGCACAGTGTGTGGGGAACAGCATGTGACTGTGCATCTTAAAAGCAGGCTTCAGAGACACAAGAACAATGTGCTCCTCTCCACAAAAGAAACAGGATTTGTGTGACCATGTGTATGTACCACATGAGCAACCTGTAGGCAAACAGAAAGACTCATGCGAAGGCTGCAGGTAGACAGACACTATATGCGCCAGGGTACATTTTAAGACTACACTGTTTCACTGTAGGACAGGAGCTGCTGGGCTTGGACAGACCGACCAGATGGCTGTGCTGGAGCAGCCAGCAAGTAATATATGCCAGTGTGCGGCCAGGAGAAGGCTGCAGAGAGGCACCCGCACGGATAATCACAATTACACCCAACTTAGCCTTTGGGTTATTTACCTCTGTGAGTTAACAAAGGTCAGCAACACATTCATTTATAAATTCATTTTAAGACAGAATGATGAGGAATCCAGGAAGCATAACTAGTTGCTAATCAAACTTAATTAGAGCTGTACGTGACCGGGAGAGTTGATCTCAAGAGAGAACGTTATTCGAGTAGAAATTAAGCGAATAGGAGGATGTGCCTGACTGAGAAAGAGTGAGAGAGGAGAGATGGGAAGGAAAGAGGCAACAGAGAGAATGGAAGAGGAGGAGAGAAAGAGATGGCGCTCAAATTAAAGAGTAGTGCTAATGCAATTCCTCCACCTGAAACCCCTGTAGACTGATGCATTGCATGCCCTGTGCTTTATCCTACCGGACTAGCTGACATTGTTTGGGCATGAATGGACTGTAGCCATTCACTCTAATCATTGGTTATTAAAACGCTGCCATCTTGAATTTCCAATAAAGATTGTCAGAGATCCTATGATTTCATCGGAGACAGTGGGATCAAAGGCGAAGTAACGCCGATACAGCCACACTTATGATTTTGGTGAAATCACCGCTTATCAATTCTTTCAGAGCACGCCATCTTAGATTAAGAGGGAAGGAGGTGCCACAGAAATGCCACAGTCATCCTTTTCTTCAGACAGAACCTCTTTACTTATTGACGGATTACAACTATTGGTCAACAAAAGAAATGAAAAGAGTAGCCATAACTCTAGGTGCCGTGGCAAACCCGCAAACATTTATATGGATTTATTGATAAAACTGCAACGAGAATAATTTCACCCTCATTTAGCAACTTTTCTAGCTTCTTTAGATTTCCTCACGATTTATAGGTGAGTCCATGTAGAGAAGCTTTCTTTCTCCTTTAGCAGGGTGTCATCCATTAGTTTATTGTTCAACACCTGGTCTTAGGGATTCCCCGTATCCATATAAAGTTGGTATCATTGCCAGTGGTAGAAATCACATTTTTTTCCGGGCCAAAAGCGCAGATTACTAAGTAATTTAGTTGTTCAATTGAGGATACGAAATTCTTGTTCACCCTTATATCGATGACTGCGAAAATGAGCAATGGAATAAAAGCAGACATGTAGGGCTACCCTTACACTATGGACCCAAGATGAATGCAGAGTATGGGCAGCACAAGGACAGCTTCCAATGACCATTTCATACTCATTCCTAACAGCAATTCCTAATGAGTCACAAAACACCTTTTAGAATTCGGATAGCCATTGCCCAATCACAGAAAATATTTAGTAAATACTAAAATGTCAATATGCAATTGCCAGTGCCGTGATTTTGCGAATGCAGTGTTTGCAATGGCACTATGTTTTACATCTGTCCCACAGTTATTTGTGTCTGAAAGGCGGAGCATTCAAGCTTGTATTTGGAAAATATAATGCATTACATAATTAATGAGATCTTTAAAATTGTGGCAACTTCTGGATGAAGAACAGGGTAAATGAGTATCTCTTTTTCACCTCACATAGCTGCACTAACCTCAGACATTTTCTTTTTCTGGGTTTCTGCAGAAACTGGCAATGTCAGGTCTCTACAACATTTGGAGTTTCTAACTATCAATGGAAAAAGATAGAAAAGCTAACAAAATGCAAGTTTGTGGTATATTATAAAATGCTATCAGCAGAATTCAAAATAATAAAATGGGCCTGGAAAAGAAAAATACGTAGGTCTTGATTTAGAGTATGGGTGCTGCAAAGTCTGCCAGCCCGTCACCTCAGCCGTGCCAGGCAGACAGGGATCTTGCTGCCTTTAATGCACCACCACCTTGGCAACTCCAATGTGGGCAGTGGAGCTATGCATGCAGGCTCCATGTTTGATGCACACACTTACCAAAAAGTGCCCATAAATGCATCAGGGGGGAGTGCATAAGCAGTGGCGGACGCCACATACAAAGGGTGGTGAGGCAGGAGGGGGAGCACAGGGGGGGGAGATTCTGCGGGGGGGGAGGGCGTTAGAAATAATAGATTTTAAACAAAAAAAAAGTTCCTTCAGCTGCCAGCCACCACCAGCGTCGCCCCGCCTCTCCTCTTCTTCCTGGGATCCAGCAGCTCCTGGGACAGACTCCCATCCAATCTCTGTGCTGCAGAGCATCGCAAGGATAGGCCTGAGAGGGCTCAAAAGACACCCTGCTTAGGCCAAGGAGTCTGTGGGGGTTTCTCCAGCCCGGCTGCTCAATGCAGCTGAGCTGGAGAAAACCTATGTGTGCATGTGTGTTTTGGTGGGCCTGAGACGGCCGGCCAAACACACATGAGCACTTAGGGAGTAGAGTGCATGCAGCACTCCTCCTCCCCCCTCCCATGCCTAGGTCCCGCCCCTCCCTACAGCGCTTGTTAAGAGCCGGCAAATGCAAAATAAAACAATGCAACAACATCGTTTTATTTTACATTTATTGGCTCTGAGCCAGGCAGGGGGTCGACGCTCCTCTGCCCTTGCGGAGGACCTACCGCTGTGCATAAGTCGCCAAAAATAGAAACTTCATAAACATCAACCTTATAACATGAGACAGATCAGCCATAGCCGCAGGGTTAGAGTGGCTAGCACGGTGCAGCCAAATCTGGCAAATAGGCAGGAAGCACTGCTTTGGACCCAACAAAGTCATAATTTACCAAGTTTTCCATATTGAATACTGAGGATATTACTGCTCTGATCGAGGGCAAGCATGTGTCAGATTTGCTTGACAGTATCTGTCCACTGAGAATTTCGAAAGTTATCCCAGAAGTACTCGTCTTGTCATTTTCAACTCTGTTTCACAGCTCATTAACGTCGTGCTGCAGACCTTCAGACCATCAGTGGTCACACCACTTTCAAAGAAGCCATTCTTGGGAGATAGTGAACCTGGGAATTTCTACCCAACCTCTAACTCCCCCATTCTTAGTAAGCTGCTGAAGAGTTTTATTGCAAAGCAGCTGAAGACATTACTTTTTGGAAATTAAAAATGTTTTAGATTACTTCCCGGGAGACTTAAGACTGGTGCACATGACTAAATTGGCACACCACTGACAGAAAAGCTTCTTCTCATGGTCTCATAGCAGACAACAACAGTGTCAGACCATCAATCTCCTCGACTTGGTGATGGCATTCAACAACATTGACCATTCCATCATGTTCAAACGTTTGGCAGGATGGGAGTCGATGGTACTGTGCTGAGATGCATCTTCCTTTCTGTTAGGAGATACTCAGAAGTTTGCTTTGCTACGTTATTTTCTTATGCAGCTTTTATCTTATGGAGTTTGCAGAGTTCTTCCTTTCTTCCTTCTCCGTTTAATGTGTATCTATTATTTAATTCACCCAATAACGGCAAGATGTTCTTAGCGATCATCAGCTTCAATTAGTTTCTAAGCAAGTCTTGTTTCTGTTTGTATTTTCCTGCATGCACTACAATGTATTGAAGATCAATGGTAACCAGGCAAAGGTTCTGGAATGTGATGGCAACATTTTATGGAATCCTGATTTCGCTCCAGAAAATGTGGGACCCTCAACTGCCCATATCAATGTGCTGAGGAACATGGGAATTCGGATGATGATGAGTTAATTTCATAAAACAATTGAGGTGACTGGATGCCCCTCCTCTCTTAACTTTGACAAGTGGTGCACTCTTTGCCTGAATATGAAGAGAAGTGTGGTAACTGCCGCTATCTTTGCAACTGGACTTGATTGATGTACAGTTCTGTCTAAGCCTTCCTCATTGACAGTTTTATTATCTGCAATAACTGCAGAATGTAGCTGAACCCCTATTCATTAAGGCACACAAAGCAGTACATTTCACAATCCAGGAGGCTGGTGAGCTACAAATTCCCATTTAAAGAACTTTGCAACATGCATAAGTCTCTGCTTGACACTGGCTCTATTTTCTTACCAGAATCTATAAGCATCGCTTGACCACTCATTACTTTCTCTCAGCTTCTGACTACTTGTCAAAATTGTGAAATTTAAGGATGGCACTTGACAGACTCCAACATGGCTACCTTCTTCTGCAGCTTCACAGCAGTTCCATGAATGGAGCCATATCTGTTGTTGGGAGGTTGCCTCAGAAGGTGTAACCTCGCCTCTGGGTCCAAGATGTTGGCATTAGCCCCACAGGATGGATCTGTTCATACAAATTCTGTTCTGTTCTTCTACTCTTGGCCGCGCTCAGTGGCACCAGGCGGACAGCATGACGCTGTCATAGTAAGGAGACTGCCAGGTAAAGAAATCTAAGTAAACAATAGAAAACCTGGAGGCTCTATTTGCCCTTCCCCATAAGAACCCAATATGAAAGAATCTGTGGAGCAATTAATTCAGGTCACACCTGCTACAAGGGTCAGAGCAGGGGAGAGAGACTGTGGCACGATGCCCCCCCCCCCCACTGTCTGCTGGTTGAGGATCAGTCTCCATGAACGAGCACATAAAAGGCGATTACGAAAGTGTTCACTGACAAGGTGCTGCCATCTAAAGAGATTACACAGAGGGTTATAAAGACAATTAGTGAACTTTTTCCACCATCATTGGGAGATAAGGAGAAACAAGGGGAGGTTACAGGTCTTCATGGAAAGGTTGATTTGTGGTATTATTTAAACAAAACAAGGGAACCCAGGGAGAGTTTACTCACGCAAGAGCAGGGACTCCCATTGCGGTCCTGCACTCTTTCATTATTCGATTTCGGGACATGGGCATCGTTCCCGCTGATTTTCCCGTCCTTCGTTGTGCCTTCACCGCATGCAAATTCCTTCATTCAGCATATCGCGCTTAACCTGAACCCATCTCATCTCAATCCCTTTGTGGGTTTTACTGAAATTGTGATTTCTTTAGGCAACCATTTTCTGTCCTGAGGATGAACCAATATTATGTATGGTTCGAAACGTCGTCGACCTAAATGCACTAAATGCATAGTTGATATAAATTGTTCATGCATATGTGTATACTGGGGATTATCTGTTTATGATTTATGATATTCAGATGACCCGATTTTGCCTACTATTTTTTCTCCCTTGTTTGTGTCCCTCCAGTGTGTTAGTCGGACATCGGCTGGTGTCCCACGTCCATCACACTCTGTGTCTTATTTCTTTGTGTTATTATTTTTATCAAGATATTAAACTGTCCGGCTGGACATTTCATAACAATATAGTTCTATTTAGTCTATATTCATTCCCTCAATATTCTTTCCCTTGTCTAAGGACCACTGTTCCTGAAAATAGGTAGATTTGTGGTGGCAATATTGGTCGTGTTGGGAAATCCCACACAATAAGCCCTAATAACTAGAATTGCAGTCAGCAACAACACTGCAAAGTGAGACCATCAAAAGACGCACGTGTTACAAGATCTGAGCATTCTATCTTACATGTAGACAAAGGCCTACAAGTAGTTAAAAAAAAGGCGCTGCTTACTTTGAAGTCAGAAACCTTTCTCTGGTTTCCAGCCAGACTGCAAGTCCGAGACAACAGGAAGCAACAGGAAGCAATTTCTTTCCAATCCTGGCGCAGCAGGAGAATGTTTACAGGTTTAGAGAGACTCCAGAGAGTGAGTGATATATGGGAACAGTGTCTAAGATAACCAGATGTATCGTACCCTGTTCTGTGGTTGTTTTGAAGCTGCTTCCAATCACTGGATCACATTTTGGCTAGGACGATTAAGTTAATAGTTAAGTCCTGCATAAGACTTCAGACACTGATATATAACAGTGAAGGTAATTGTAGAGTCATATGGGCTTGTGATCCAGGACATTGTCTATTCCATCCGACACACACAATGCCCTGAGCCTTTGTATTTGACTAAGCCTTACAGATGGGATATCAGCTCTGAGTGCATCAGGCCTCATCAGAGTCTTGCTGTGAAGTATTGATTGGAAACACTGGAAAGGTCGAGAGTTAAGAAGACCGCATGAAAAACGGCTTGTTACCTGGCTATAAGAAACTTTCTTACTTTATATCACACAAGTCAAGAAGCAGGTCAATGGTAGTGTGTCATTTTTGGAGGCATCAGTATCCAACCATGTATCTGCAAACATCACCAATAGTGTTTCGTCTTTTGTGTTCCATTCCTCCTGTTCACTCTTAAAACTTTCAGTTCAGTTAGGCACATTTAACAGGATCATTGCAGTGAATATGTTAAAGGGAAACATAACAAATTGTTGCAGGGCAATTATAACAAATATTTACAGCGCAAAAGGCTTTCAAAATATTGGCTGCTCCTGAGAAAAAAGAAGCATTGGCAAAGCCAATAGGTCTCGCCTATGCAAGAGCTATTGGCTTGGCTAATATCTTTTAGTCTGTATCCGGCCCGCACTCCATTGCGCTCATTCTGAATTTGTGACTTTGTCCCGGTCCATTGGGACCTGCTAATCACAGTTGGTGCTTTATGCTTCTAAGCACTATTTTCACTTATATTTTTAAAATTGCATATCTCTAGTTCTACTGATTGGATTGTTTCAAATAATTTATTACATTTTACTCTACTTTCCTAAGTTGGTGTGGGATTGTTCTTGTATTGTGTTTTCACTTTGTTACTGTTTAAAGTGCTGCATAAATACTTTACACAATGCTTCTAAGTTAAGCCTGACTGCTTTGTGCCAAGCTACCACAGGGTTAGGAACATGTTAATTTGGGGTTGCTTGTGACTTCACACTGACAGCAATAGTGGTTGCTGCTTGAGAAGGGTTCCCTCCTTACCCAATCACATAATAACCTATATTGGAGTTTAGCAGTGAGGATTAGGACTTAAGTTTGTACAGCCATATAGTGATTTTTTGTTACACAAAAATCCCAGATATATAATATAAGAACATTTTGAGTTTCTTTTAAATTCCTCTTGATTGGCCTTTTTGCTTTTTTCCAATTTCACTCTCATTCCACTTGACTGTATGTGACCAAATCTGTAGAAATGGAATTCAAGCTCAAACTGGAGAGCTACACAGTGGTTGAGCTCAAAGAGTTCTGTAAGAAATGGGGACTTCCAACCAAAAAGGGCACCAAAATGTTGGAGCTTCAGAAAGCTCTGACAGCCTTCGCGGATGTTCACCAGTTGCTGACAGCAACAAAGCACAAGGATAAGGAATATGATGTGGAGGAGCAAGGAGAGGGCCTTGATGCAGAGCCTGAGATGCAGCATACAGGCTAGGGGATGTTTTACCTCCAGAATAGGGAAACCCTCTCAGAGTGGAAAGCTTTGTGTCCTCCAAAGTCTGTCCCCAGAGGAGCTGATGGACAGGAAGGCTGACTGGGAGTTTAGGCTGCAGAAGGCCAAATTTAAGATGGAGGAAAAGAAACTGGCAATTAAGGCTGAGGCAGAGAGAGTCTTGGAGGAGAGAAACATGTGGTTGGCTCATGAACTGAGTCTAAAGGAGCTCGACTTGAAGGCCAAACTGTTGTCAGAGTCCAGCAGAAATGGTGGTAGCAACACCTCAGTGTCCAAAGGAGATTAAGGAGTCCACATACCTAAAGACCTGGTGCCCAGCTTTGAGATGTGGGATGATATTGATAGGTGGTTTACGGCCTATGAGGTAGTCCTTAAAAATACAAAGAGTCCCAGAGGAGTATCAGGGATGGGGAGGCAGTCTGTGCAGGCACATGCCACCTGTAGGGAGAGATACCCTGTTGGCTTAAGAGGTGGCTGACCAAATGTCCCACACTCCCATGAAAGCAGCTCTTATTACTAAGTTTAGTCTCACCCCAAAGAGATGCCGCTTAGAGTTTAGGGACAGTCACAGACCACCTGGACAGTCTTTGGTAGATTTTCTGCACTTCTCAAGTAAGGCACTGAAAAGTTGGGATCAGGGAAGCCAAGTGAGTAGTTAAGAAGAGTTGTATGATCAAAGTTTGAGGGAACACATGCTCAGTAACTGTTTCACAGAAGTGTGCACACACCTTATTGACTGCAAGCTTACTTTCACCCAGGAAGTTTGCAAAGGAGGCAGACCTCTGGGCTAGTACCAGAGTGTCTGTGAAGGAGGGTGGTTTAGATTCCCACCAACAGGGGGAGGAACCCAGTGACCCCGACAGTTCCCAATAAAGTGTGGTGTGGAAAGGATTCCCATTCCCCTTCTAAAAATAAGAGGAGAGGTTCTGGGTGGGCGGAGGCCCAGGGCACCCCATTTCCAACCCAGTGCTTTGACTGCTCTCAGAAGGGGCACATGCAAAAGGACCTTGTCTATACCAAAAGTCCATTCACTGGAGGGAGTACCACTGTGTTAGGAGAGCTGGGAGGGGTGGCCGCCTAGGGTACCCTTACAGCTTAGTGTTCTGGGGGTACCACCCCAAAGAGGACGGTATTGGTGGAAGAGATGAAGGGGCAGGAGGAGGAAGGGCTTGTCCCTGACACCTGTTCAGCCTCAGGGTACAGACCTGGACTGAAAAGCCAGTCTCAGCATACCACCCCTAACTGGTGGGCGGTATAGTGGAAGTAGGGTGCCTAACACCAGGGGCTGTTGCCCCCCACTCTGATAAACCTCAGAGGACATAGAATACTCAGGAGGCCAAATGGAACTCCTGGTCAGCCCCAAGGCTGAGACAGAGGGCTACCCAATGTCCTCACTTGAAGCTTCCACCTGACAGTGTGGTCCGGGCCTGACTGTTGACAGCTGTCAGTGGCTTCTGTTGGTTGCTGACCTTATGATCAGAATTTTCCTTGGGTCGGGGTTAGAAGTCTAGTCCCAGGAGTGGGATGGGCGACATCACTATGTTGGCCATGGTGGTACTGTCTGCCTACTAGGATGAATCTGCAAGCAAGTTAAGGCTAGGAGCTGCACAGATGGGGTCCACAAGTGAGGAAAAGGGTTCCTCACGGGATAGTCCAGTGGCTCAGGAGAGTGTAGACAGAGGTTCCAACTGAGTTCAGAAGGGCGTAGAACTGACCAGTGTCCCTGCCTAACAGGGCCTTTGTCCATGTTCTATCACCTAAGCAGGTAATCACATCAAGGTATTGATTAGTCCACCATGTTTTTTGGCCGGGGAGAGGTCACGCTGGACTTGGCCTTTTCTACAGGGTCATCCCCAATCTTTTTGCATTCACTTTCATATTTTCTAAACCATTTTCTGTTGGCCTTCAGGACTCTGTGTCCTTCACCGCTGCTAACCAGTGCTAAAGTTTAAAGTGCTTGTGTTCTCCTGTTTTAAACATGGTAAAATTGTCACCCCACCAAATTGGCATGTTTAATTTAATTGTAAGTCCCTGGTAAAGTAGTACCACAAGAACCCAGGGCTTATAAATTTAAGGCTAATAGTGAGCCTAAAGCCCTAACTGTGCCACTGTTAGACCTGGTATTTCTTGCCGTGATTACCCCTGACTTTTTGCCTCTACCTCCTCTATTTGTGATGCTATGATGGATTTTGTTTTGCCAACTAAGATGCTTTGGACACTTTGCCACTGCTGATCAGTGTCAAAGTGCAACTGCTCCCTGTATAAAGTATAATGGAAATTGGTTGTCCATAATTGGTATGTTTGCCTTACTAGTAAAGCCCTTAGTAAAGTGCACTATGTGTGCCAGGGTTGGTAATGCAAATGCTACTAGTGGGCCTGCAGCACTAATTGAGCCACCCACACAAGTAGCCTTAAAAGAAAGAACTCAGGCCTGCCACTGCAGGGCCTGCGAGCAGTTTGTTAAACTTCCATGTTGTTCTGACAAATGCGCCCACTTGCCAGACTTTACCCTTTCCTCTCTATGCACATCAGACACCCCTATAGTAGGTCCAGGGTACCACCTGGGCAGCGTGCAGCCCATGTGCAAGGTAGGACATGTACTAAGGTGGGTTCTGACAGTGAAATAATTTCCATTTTGTTTTTCACTGTTGAAAGGCCATCTTGCCCATAGGATAGAATGGGTAGGCTGTGTAATATGTTTTCCAGGATGTCTTCCCAAAGGCTTAAGATGGAGAGGTGAAGTTTAGTGTGCCTGAACTAACAATGTAATAACATCTTTTTATGAAGGTGGCTTTTGCATGTGGTGTTTAGAAGCCATTCTTTTAGAAGTGGTTGGGTTTTTGTGCTTTAACATTTCTGTCTGTCTCCACCTGGTTGTAGATTGACTGTCTGGATTTGAAAGTGATAGGATCCGGGGAATGTCTTGACCCAGGGGAAGAGGTGAGACAGCAACAGGCTGATCTGCATCTGGAGTGTAGGGGGAGGAGTAAATATTTAATGTCAATACTCACCAGTGGCACGTGAGAACCGGAATCTGTCCATGTCGCCCTGTGTAATGGGTTGACGTCCATCTGTGAGAGAACAAATGTAAATATGTGTTGTTAACAGACGTAAACAAACGTGACATTCATAATGAATATCATTACAGTCACTGAAAACTGCAACATCAGTGTTGTGTTGCCTTACATGTTGGCCACATGACTGTGTCTACTTTGACTGCCATTCACACACGACCTGTGAATGCGGAGGCTTTACCACACAAAACATCACTGCTGGCAGACATGCACATATGAGTTGTGTCACGCAATCTCAAGGAACCATTTCTACACGGGCATGAGAAAAACTTGTTCTGTGTATGATGGCATCTCTGCAGTTTGAAAAAGGCAGTTACACAGAGCTTTGTGGTGTATGACACTCTGGAGCTTTACTATTTTCTCCGTGTCTTTTGACCTCTCAAATTCATTACCACACATAAACTATGTACAGGGGCAGCGTAGCTACGGTTCCCAAATTTTTGGAGGACTGCTATATTAACTCCAGATTCTGGCCAGTACATAGCACACGCAAATATATGTTCCTTTCCCGCATTCATTTTCCCCGCAGGAAATCACAATGCGGTCGTCACAACGACCGGGTTGTGATTCCGCATACCTTTACTCTGCAAGTCGGAATAACGACTTGCGGAGGGGGGGTGCTGGAAGTTGGAATAGTATAATTTACTATTCCAACTCCAGTCAGTGCGGACACTAGGGAAGGTGTTGGATTTTAAATCCAACACCAGCCCCCACCACAAGTCATTGTTCCGACTTGCAGAGTAATGGTATGCGGAATCACAACGCAGTCGTTGTAACAACCGCGTTGTGATTCCCTGCGGGGAAAATGATTCGTGGTAAACGCTGTTCACCAGCTCACGCACACAATGGCTTTAATTGTACATGTACAGTCACTCTTACTGTACACAAACAAATGTCATCCTGCACACAGTTTTAGCGAAATTGTGCCAGCTTTGGCACCACATTGCTAAGTGTTGATCCAGTGCAGCGGGTCAACCAAAATAGCCCCCTATGCTTGTCAACGTGATGCAGCGCTGTGTGTCTGATGTGACCACATCATGCGTAGACACATTGCACCTCACAATTCACTCTGTGAATCTTCAGCAATCGGACTTCTACTAAATGACGTCCGCTGCGCGGACTGACGAGCAAGACAACCGAGTCTTTGTCAGTGAAATTGCTCTCTCCCCCTCGCAGCTCCAACATTGAATATGGCCTCTCAAAAGCCCCTGCACTCTCTAGTGTGAGTGTTAGTAGGCCTCCTCCAGCCGCAGGTTAACCTGCGCCTCATCCCTGGTGTCCCAGTGGACCTCTGTCTCCCGCTTTCCGCTCCATTTTTCACTCGTTACAAATTGTTACTTCACTTCTTTTCACCCTAATATATTGACTAAGTTTTATTCAGTTTCCGCCCTTCTGCAACTCACTCTTTTGTCCCTTTGAGGTTATTTTCCTCCTTTCACGCATGTTGCTCGGCCACCGCTGATGCCCCCGCGGGCCTCTTGCTAACTCCATCACTGACATCATCTACCCGCATGCCATTGCGTACACCAACTACAACCCACTGGGAAACATCAACTTCCACCGCCACATACAACTGTACACCAGCACCACATTCCTCCTGGGCATCCTACACAACATTGTACTCGGCCTGATCGTGACTAATCCCACACACTCATCAGGACCCACCCATGCGCCACTCTTCACAACAGGAAACTCTATCAGCTTCTGCCACTCCACCAAAATTCCATGGACTGACCATCGATGTGTCCACTTCACCTTCCAAACAGTCACCATCCACAGGACACAGCACATACTCCCACGAACAAACAGCACCAGAATCACCACTCAACAGCTAAACTCATCACTCAGGAACCCCACCCAAACCATTGTGGAAAACTAGTAGCAAAATACCACATCACGAAAAATGCACAGATGCATCTCCAACTGCGACAACACCCTAGACTCCCCCCTTCCCTCACAGACCATGCACCAACCACCTGCTGAGTCCACCAGGGATCCTAACTTAGCCCTACGCTCTTCAACATCTACATGGCTCCACTCACCACAATCGTCATAACCTATGGACACAACAATGTATCATACGCAGACGACAAACAACTCCTCCTCTACACATCCAACTAACACAACACCGCCATACAGAACTATTGAGAAGGCATTGAAGCCCTCCCAAGATGGATGGCAAACAGCTGCCTACAACTAGACAACAACAAAACATAAGTATACATCAGGCTCCATACCACTGATGCCTGGAATTACACCTGGTGCTCCCAGCCCTTGAAAACCCACCCACCACCACGGACAACACACGCAACCTGGGAACTCTCATGGACTCAGATCTCAAAATGAACCGCAATATCTACCCCGTCTCCTCCTCCTGCTTCCACACCCTCTGCATCCTATGTTTGCCCATCTAATGAATCCCACTAGAACACAGTTAGACAGTCACTCATGCCCTGGGCAACAGCTCACCCAATTACGGCACCACACTCCATGCCGGAATAAATACAAACCACATCTGCAAGCTACAGGACATCCAAAATGCCACTGCAAGACTGATCCTCACACTGTCAGGACACTGACACATCTCCCACCAACTGACCACACTCCACTTTCTCCCCATCAAAGCAAGAGTCACCTTCAAGATGTTCACCCACGCTCACACAGCCCTCCACAACACTGGGGTACAAAAGGGTAGTGGTTGTTTTTGCATTTGTCACCCCGAGTGGGACGGGTATGCTCAGACGTGAGTCCCGTGCTCTCCCTGCCACTGGAGTCAAGGTATCCTGGCTGATAGCCAGAAACCTGTCCTAGGATGCTTGATTCCGGTCCAGGGAAGACATGGCTTGACAGTTCGGTCTGGACTGTTCCCATGAGGCACAGGGTCAAGGCTGATTTGCAAATGGCCATGTCTGAACTGGGGTGGCTTGGTGAGCAAACAAACGATGGATTTAGGCCCAGATCTCTGTACTGGGGTGAATGTATGACATTGTTCTGCATTCTGTCCATCAACTGTTGTTTTTGCGTTTCGACTCACTTTCCAAGAACATCAAAGGACCCTACGATCAGTCCAGCTATCCTACGCTGGGTTCACCCAAACCAGAAAGACCCGATTGTGGCTCTGCTCCTCTTCCATCCTTGCAGACATAGCCTGTAACGACATTCAGCTCCACCTCCGACAGACAACGTTGCTCACCATCTTCACGAAGAAACTCTAAACATGGCTCTTTGACAGACACCCCCTTGATGTACTTCAACATGCAAAACCCCTGCGCCTTGAGACTCTTACTGCTGAGTAGACGCGCACAATCAACATGTGATTGATTGGATGGGTCACACAGGAGACCTCTGTTTCAATGTGGTCTTTACAGCGCAAGCCTTTTACTATGCGATCATTACAACGCAACTCGTCACTACAACTTGCACTGGATGGCGCTCTACAATGAGGGATGTCAGGATTGACTATTCCAACACCTTCCCTACTGTTGCACACACTGAAGTGGGAAGACTAAGTCATACAAATCCAAAGTCCAGTGCATCATGCGCAAGTGTTTTTGGCAACTTGCATAGTATAAACCACATTGTAACAGTGTCACGGTGTTGAGACAGCATTAAGAAGTCATACCTTCTTGTCCAACACGTCACTTATTTCTGTACGTAACATTAGTTATGGACAAATATAGGCTTTGTGCTCACCACCCTGTATGCCAGGCATGACTCCAGTGAAGTCAAGGATGTCCCACTCACGTGCCAGCATGTCCTGCCAGCGGTACTTCCACTGGCACACGTTACGGTCAACTCCAAAGCACTGGAGCATCTGCGCACGCAAATGCACCCAACGAAGCTTACGCACTACACTGTAACATTGTACCCTTGCAATATACGTCCACCACTCTCCAACATCAATGGCAGGTAATATTTCACCATCCAAAGGAAGCCCCCCAATGCCCCCTCTGACATCCTTCCTGACCTGCCCACAGCCGACATCTCCCTGCACCCCAGTAACCACTCAAGCAAAACAAATGATAACCCTCTGAAAACACTAAAGTTAAATACCCCAACACAAACACAACAACACTGAGGACAGTAGACAGTTAAGCAATTTACAACAATTAAAACTAAATTAACAGACACTTTTTACAGGACACAGGACACAGTAACACTCTCTAAATCTTAGGCCACAACCACAAACCACCAGACACCTCCTTCACACAGAACAATCACCAGCAATGTGCTCAAAAGAGAAAGTGAAAGTGAAAGCCACTCCTCTGGAAGACAGGAAGCATGCATACAACACTTCCTGTGTGTTTGCGGCCCTCTTTTTTTAATGCAATAATAATCTGCACGCAAATAGGCTGCAAATGTCCTTAGGCTGATACTGTAATGTGTATGCGGCCCGTTTTTCTGAAAGCGATAAAAATCTGAATGCAAATAGGCCGCAAATGTACTTAGGCTGATACTGTTATGTGTAATGCGCCCATTTTTCTGAATGCGATAAAAATCTGCACGCAAATAGGCCGCAAATGTCCTTAGGCTGATATTGTATTGTATAGTGAGTGTGTCCAGTGATGTTTCTTCCATAGCACGGACCAAAAAAAACATTGCGTTTGCGTGAAGATTTCACGCAAAGACCAATTTCAAACACATATGGACATTCTTAGCAAATTTCTTCTCAAAGCGCAATTATTAGGGGAGGGCAGAAAACTCTGCTCCACAGCCAGTTACCCCCACTCCCTGGCACGGTACCTGCTTCTGAAAGCAGCTAGGCTGGGGAGAGCCTCCCCAGACCCTGGCGGACCACCGTCCCCAGCGCCCGGACCCTCGGGTGGCTTGCAGGACGCACCCTGGGACGGAGCACAAGCCCCAAGCCCGGACCCAGCTTCTGAAACCTAGCCAGGCCAGGGAGATCGGGGAGCCTGCCCGGGTACAAGGGACCCCTGTCCCAAGCACACGGACCCTCAGGACGTGCGCTCGTTTTCCACAAATTTTTTCCATAATTCTGCGAAAGTGGCGTAGTGAAATTTCACAGCTTTGCCGGCGACATAAGTGAAAGCTCTTCCTCCCGCTCTGGATTTGGGGATCCAGGGAGAGTTTGCGAGGGCAAGGTTGGCGGAGCAGCAGTTCCTCTTGGGGATGTTGAGGGTGACTCTTTCGTTGATGTATTTGTGTCCGATGATGTGGAGTGATTTGTAGGCGTGTGTGAGTAGTTTGACGGTTACTTTATTCTTGACGGTGAGCCAGTGGAGGTTTTGTATGTGTTGGCTCATGTGATTGTGACGTGGGGTTCTGAGGACGGGTCTGTCTGCAGCATTCTGGATGTTTTTGAGCTTGTGTAGTGGCATTTGGTTGATTCCTGTGTTGAGGGCATTTCCGTAGTACAGTCTGCTGGTGATGAGTGCGTAGTTGACATTTTGATGAATTGGGGGGTTATCCATTTGAATGTATTGCGTTGGATCAGTAGGCAGTGTAGCTGGTGAAGGCAATCGAGTTAAACTGGCAGGTCATGATGATGGAGGAGTTGAGGATGATGCCGAGGTTGTGTCCGTGGTCTGTCAGTGAGGGCAGGCTCACAAGGGCAGAGAGCCAACAGGGGTTGTCCCATGCGGATGTGGATTGCCCGAGGATGAGGTCAGTCTTCTCTGCGTTGAGCTGTAGGCAGATGTTTGTCATCCAATCTGCAAGTTCCAGCATTCATTCCTGGGAGCAGGGTTTTGTGTCTTAAGCGTTCTTCATGAGGGAGAGGATGAGCGGTGTGTCGTCTGCATGGGATGATATGCTAAGCCCCTGTTGTCTGACAATGGCAGTGAGGGGGGCCATATAGTTGTTGAAAAGCATGTGGCTTAGTGACGGTCCTTGGGGTACTCTGCAGTTGGTCTCTGTCAGTTCCGAGCTGGAGGGTGGGAGTCTGATCCTTTGGGTTGTTGCTGTGAGGAAGGTGTGGATCCAGGAGTGGGCGGTTCCTCGTATCCCAGGGTCGTAGTGTCTGGCGGCTGGGTGTGGTGTGAGATGGTGTTGAAGGCTGCGTAGAGGTGTAGTAGAATGTGGGCCTCAATGTGAACCTGGTCAAGTGGCATGCATATGTCGTTGTTGGTGGCAAGGTGGATGCTCTTAGTGCTGTGCTTGCAGCCACACCCAGACTGAGAGTGGTCCATGATGGGGTTCTCTTCAATGGAGGCAGTCAGATGGGTGTTTATGAGTCTCTCGGTGACTTTGTCCGCCACGGGGATGAGGGAGATGGTCGGCTAGTTCTTCTGGTCTGTTGGGTCATACTGACGATACGCAGATTTCTTCAAAGTAGAGACAGGTCTTCACAGGCTTCAAGAAGGTGTTCAGGGATGGTTTACACATGAGCTCTACTGGTGGCTCATTCAAAGTCTTGGCTGCAAGCTGAGAAATATTTTCATAATTGACCCCAATTTCACACCCAGTATTCATATGTGACCCCCATTTCACACCCAGTTTTCAAATTTGTGCCACATTTCACACCCTGAATAGTTACATTTCACACAGGCTAAACATTCAAAGTAATTATTTACCACTTACGACACCATACATTTCAATTTTTTTAAACCAAGTACACCTTGTTAATCATGGTTTACATACAATTTGACACACTAATGGAGGGATTTGGTGCCACATTTAACTCCTTGGAAAGTCAAGTTGTGCACGTTTGACACACTATGCCATCTCTGTCATGAGGAGACATACACAACATGAATTTACTTTTGTAATCTTACTTGCAATTATTGTACATTGGTAACATTTCATAGTGATATACTAATGCAGGAGAGTAACTTGCAGACAGGGTATGTGTGTTGAGTTTGTTTATTGTCACAAACAGTTATTGTTGGAATTTTCCACATACATGTCTTTGTTTTTGTCAGTCACGATGTGATGTGCTCAAGTGAAGTAATTGTTTATTATCCTGTCCCTTCGGGCAATTCCTGCAGCAGTGGCTGTGGGGTGTGGGCCACCTCGCTGATCTTCCTCATCATCCTGGTTATCGCCCGGTGCTGCAGGCACTTGGATACAGGGGGCATTTGTGCGCACACAAATGTTGTGCAATACACAACATGTTAGTATGATTTTATTTACCATTTCTGGGCTGTACAGCAGTTTGCCACCTGTGATATCCAGGCAACGGACATGTGACTTCAGCGCGCCATATGTGCGCTCCACAATGCCACGTGTGCATCTATGGGCAGCATTGTACTGCCTCTGTGCCTGGGTGGTGGGGTTTTGTATGGGTGTCATCATCCACGGGGCGAGGGCATATCCTTGATCACCTGTAACATGTAATAGGGAGATGTGTACATGATTAATTATGCATGCTGTTTTGGCAGTATTGACAGTTTTGTGTGTTGTGATATTTGCTACTTTGTTAATTTAGGTTAGACATGGGTTGCTTGTAGCTATTTAGCAGCATCAATGCTGAGTACATTGCCTCAGTGTTGATCATCCAGACAGCCATTTTGCTAGTGTGTGCTGTGCGTTTGCATCAGTGTCGATACAACTGTACAAAATGTGAATGAGACCTGCACAGATGACACAAACACCAGCAGGCACACTGGCTCTCCTACCATCTAGCGTTGGCACTGATCCGCACTCCTCACAGTCAACGCCATGTGAATGTTCAAATGACATAGGCCACACCTGTCACAGCTCACATTCAGATCTGTGTCTCATGCTGATGGCAGACCTGTGACACCACACAACCCATGCAATTGAATGTCCAAACAAAGCAACAGACAGCAGCCCCCTCACTGGCATGGACCACTGAGGGCAGTGACGGTTTGCAAACACCATCAACAACATCACATGACACGACGTAAACTTCCTGTACTGCATCCTCAGTCACAAGCAGGGCTTCAAACTCACATACCACGACTACTCAAAATCTATTACACTCTGTGGATTATTTGACAAGATCAGACTGTCCTCACACTTCACCACACTGATACACATGGCAGGGCACACCTTTGCACACTTCTTGGCCACTATCGGTACCTAAGCAACGTATTTGCATCCTCCCTCTTGAAGGAACAACATGATTGTGGATTTTGGGCATGTGGTGTGTTCAGCTGTTCAGTTGGTATTTACCAACAAGCAATGAATTTCCATATGTGCGATTCTGGAAGCGCTGATTTATGATGCAGTGTCGGAAGATGTATACATCATGCACACTCCCTGGAAATTTGGCAATGACATTTGTGAACAGTCCGCGGTGGTCCACTATTGCCTGCACATTCATTGAATACGTGTGCTTCCTGTTGCGGTATATGTGTGCACTGTCCTCAGGGGGCACAAATGATACATGTGTGCAGTCAATTGCACCCAACACCTGTGGTAAGCCAGCGGTGGCATAAAATCCTTGCTTTTTTGGCATTCTGCTCCTGCACAGTGTTGGGGAAGTAAAGGTGCTGGGGTATCAGGCTGAGTATGCCATCCAAGACAGTGGGGAGGAAACCTGAGTAGGCTGCCTGTGATACTCCACCAACTCTGGATGTTGTTGTTTGAAATGTCCCAGAGGACAAAAAGTACAGCACAGCAAGCAGTTTTGTCTGCGGAGGGATGTTGGTTCTCCGCTACGTTGGTGGAGTCAGCCTGTGAGCAATCAGGGTCAGGGTATGCTGGATGGATGTCCTTTTGAGCCTGTAGTGGGCTATGACTTCCTGTGGCGTTAAGTTAGCGAGGCAGACACGTCTGCGCAGTGCCTGCTGTCTTCTTCGTCGCTGCATCAGTGGTGGTGGTCCTGGGGGTGGTGGCATTGGCGGTGAATGTTGTTGCCTTGGTGGGACTCCAATCTGCATGATGACTACCTCCATGGCTTCTGTGGCTGTTCTGAGGGAGCTCGGGCCTAGTCTCCCTTAGATACACCCACTTATCTCCATTGTAAGTCAGGTTTTTATCAGATGTTAATAACTGGAGATAACGGAGTTAGCGTGACTTTTTTTGTAGCTAACGCGAGTCAGCGATATAATTGATAATAGTGCGAAGCTATGTTAGCGACTATTTTTGTGAAATTTTAGTCAGGAACGCCTACTTTGCATATCATTGGAGATGAATATCGCTAACATGCACGGCGATAAAATTTCCGGTTACTATCGCCGAGGAACTGGCGCTAAGGGGGTTAGCGACGCCTTGTTGATAGGGCAATAAAGTTATCGCCGCTTTATCACCAAAAAGTGATGCTAACTTGCCGATAAAACCCTTGATGAAATGCCCCAAAATCCTTTGCAGCTCCCTCATTCTTTTCAATCGCCCACCTCCTTATTCTTTTCTGAACTCTTTCTCAAATCTGACCTTGCTTCCCCTATTGTACTATTTCCTGAGCATTTTTCTCTTACTGCCCATTCAGCATCACCGTGATTAGATGCTCTGCTACAAAATCTGAATCTGTTTGATAAATTCAGCTTCATGGGAATAAGGATTCGCACATGGCCAGAATTATAACTTCTTGGCGTGGTTCAGTCACTTTCAAAGTCTAGTAATTACTCTACTGAGCCTTACTGAGTTGATTAAGATTGATGTCATGGAGTTTAAGATTCAAGGACATCTCGTTCAAAAACACTCATTATGTTAGATGTCAAATTTGCTTGTAATAATCCTTCTAATGCACTATTGTAAGAACAATTTCACTGGAACATTCAATGGGGTGAGATGTCTACAAGGCTAGGAAACATTATATCTATGTAGATAACACATAGCATAACAGTAGGAACCCAAGTCTGCTGGGTTCAGAGACCTAGCTTGTGTAGTGGCCGCTGATCAAAGTTTGTCAGTACTGACCAATAAGAAAGAAAAATTTCTTTCTAGTGTCCCCTCACTCACCGGGGTTTCCCCACGGTGACATGCTTCATCATTGGGGCCATCCCAGTTCTCTACGAAAAGGGGCGTGCTACGACTCACGGACTTCGCAGGAGCACTTGGTTGTGAAGGACTATGTGTGGTGCAAGTGAAAATGGTGGAGTGGGTGTGAGTGATTAAAAATACTGTGCTAGTGGGCCTCAACAAATTTATTTGCTCCTAGGTTGGTATGTTAAAACTGGGTGTGACACTGTATTGTAACCTGTAATGAGGATTAAATCAGTGTTCGGTCGACATGTTTCAAGCTCCCCAGGCTTTTCTTCGGGACCAAACAGGGACCAGCCCTGTATTTACCACTCCTATCTTTACTTGTCAGCAATGATTACATAAGGTGATCCTGCCCCCCTATAGTGACCATGAAGTTCTATTAGGCATTCCAACAGGTAAATATGCAGTTTTTAATCCGGACCAAGATTTATGTTTTATGTGTGTCTACCGTCCATAGTCACATTAAGTCCTGTGTTGTTTATATGTGTGAATTCACAAATCACTTTCTACACTATTTTATGAATGACGCACTGGACCTGCAAGCCTGCACGCACCAATATGGGGCAAAATAAACACCATATTATGTGGCATGCGGCATGAAGGTAAAATGGGGAGCCCTTTCGCTTAACAAGATGGGGGGGGGTTTTGTCACTAATCATGTGCCATTACTTTTTCAGAGACAGCAAAACAGTACAAAACGTATGTATGATACGCGTGTTTTTAGACTGAACAGCGTTATATGTTGTTGATTTATGTAGTATACACACCACAATTTAGGGGCTTATAGGAGTGGCAAATACAGGGCTGCTCCCTGTATGGTCCTGAAGAAAAGCCTGGGGAGCTTGAAACATGTCGACCGAACACTGATTTAATCCTCATTACAGGTTACAATACAGTGTCACACCCCGTTTTAACATACCAACCTAGGAGCAAATACATTTGTTGAGGCCCACTAGCACGGTATTTTTAATCACTCACACCCACTCCACCATTTTCACTTGCACCACACATAGTCCTTCACAACCAAGTGCTCCTGCGTAGTCCGTGAGTCGTAGCACGCCCCTTTTCGTAGAGAACTGGGATGGCCCCAATGATGAAGCATGTCACCGTGGGGAAACCCCGGTGAGTGAGGGGACACTAGAAAGAAATCTTTCTTTCTTATTGGTCAGTAATGACAAACTTTGATCAGCGGCCACTACACCAGCTAGGTCTCTGAACCCAGCAGACTTGGGTTCCTACTGTTATGTTACGTCCCTGGAGGCCGACCTAGTCTTTCAGTTCCTCCTTCTCCCTTCTTTATTTGTACATGATAACACATAGCATACTGGCCACCGAGTTATCTGTATCTAAATTGAGCTAATGTTTTTTCCAAACATTCTATAACGGATTAAATCACCTGCTGAGATACTATTTTGGCAGAGTATATATAGCTCATAATTTTCCTATCCATGTCTCTGATCATGGATACATAAGTTTAAATCCACTTTGCCTTACTTGAGGTAAAAAAAAATGATAACACAAATGAGAGAAACTCTACACATATAGCTTGTTCATAAGCCAATTTCAACAGAGCTCTATGTTTTGTATCAGTAGGGAAAATAGAGAGTTCCATATAAAACAGAGATTGACTGAGCACTAGGTATTGTTACATGGAGTAATACAACGAGGATATCACCCAAGAGAGGTGTAAAAGAGAAAATGTATTACCCTAAGTGTGCTGCAGAGTTGAGCTTAAAATCGAAACATGATGGGCATATGTACATCACGGCAAAAGTAGATGCTTCCATTGCAAGGCTGGTGTCTCCAATTAAAAGAATTAGCACATCCCATTCCTCAGAGCAACACTTCTTTAGGCATTGTCTGGTGGCTCAGCAGACTAATGTATCCATTGTAGAGATGTGAGTTTAGCCCCATGTTAACAGATTCAAATCCTGGAGAGTCCACTTTGCCTTTTATTCTCCCGAGGATGAAAAAAACAGCAACCTTGTGTTCTGTAACAAGACATTTCTTGAATCTATCCATAACACTAAGACCCTCCTTGAGGTGAACGTGCCCTCTACAAATAAAAAAGTTATGCTATTGATGAGATCCAAGAACAGTTCACTTGAAGAAGAGTTTTCAATGGGGACGAGGCTTGAGATATTCTTGAAGAAGAACAGACTGATCAATTGACACTTCTTCACGAAGAGGCCCATTTAGACCTCGCTGACTCAATGATACATTAATGATAATGAATGTTTACATCTCAGATGTTTGGAATACAATAAGATGCCATGGCTAAGTGGGACTGGTTAAGAAGATGAGGATCGCCTGCTTGATCAAATTATACTGCTTTGCATGCCACGCCCCAAAATTGAACAAGCATCTAGAATATCAAACATGACCATCCTTGGTGCAGCAGCAATGCAAGCCTCCCTAACAAACTGAACTGGTATAGTGCAGGCAAAAGCAATGCATACTTCCCTAGAAATCTGTGTGGGTCTCATAGTGCAAGGGACTCTTTAGGTGCAGCAGATTTTGCAGGCCATACAAATTATCCAGGAATACTTAATCAGGAGAGATAGAGGGAATGGCAGGTAGTTGTGGATAAAGACTAATGGCCAAATGTATCAACACACCATTTTGAGAATTCCGCCATTCGCAATCAGAAAATTGCAAAATGGAATGCATGAAAGTATGTTTAATACTTTCTGCGATTCCTAGGTGATCGCAAATGACCCTCCTCATGAATATTAATGATGTAGGTAGCAATTTGCGACCACCTAGGAATCGCAAAAATCACGGGGATGGTGGCCTGCTGGGGACAACATGTCCGTGATTGCTTTTATATAAAGCAATCTTTTTTTTTTGTAAAGCAGCCAGTTTTCCTTACAAGAAAACAGGATGCTTTGCAAAAGAGAAAATGAAAACTTTTCTTTCATTTTCCAAGAGCAGGCAGGGGTCCATGGGACCCCAGCCTGCTCTTAGAAAATGAATTTGCATACATTCACAAAGGGGAAGGGGACCCTTAGGGCCCCCTACCCATTTGGGAAGTGGTTACCACCTACTTGTAGTAGGTGGTAAAATGAGAATGTTTTGCAACTGCATTTAGGTTGCAAAACATTCATGAATACCGATGCGATTCAGTATTAGTAAGGGACGCCCTAAACACGCCCCTTCCTAATAGCGAATCGCAAATCCAAGTTGCGATTGGGTAACAGGTTACCGAAACGCAAAATACCGTGTTCTGCATCGGAAGAGCATTTTTTGCGTTCGCAAACGGAGAATTCTGTGAATCGGCCATTTGCGAAGGCAAAAAATGCTTGATGCATCTGGCCCTAAGGGCCTGGAAGGCCAAGCTTTGTGGCTGATCAGTACGATACAGAACCATTAATAAACAGGCAGCACCCATATAATGGCCCTTGCACACCAACATGAGGAACATCTGTCAGTTTATGGTGAGACTTCTCCTATTCCGAATGGCCCCCCACTTAATTGTATGCCACTACACAGTTAATTACAGCTGGCCACGTGTAATCCACCCCTCCCCCCTTCCCTCCCGAGTGACTTGTGGCAGGCTGTTTGGCAGGGTGTTTGCTTTTAATGATGCAATTTGGATCCCTCGTGTCATCTCCTAGATTGCTTGCGGGAAAAGTCTTTCCAAGTTTTATATGTATTGCCTCGAGTGCAGAACCAGAACCAATTAACTTTTATTTCATAAAGGCCACTAAGTATCTTAAGGACTTGGTCTATTCCTCTACACAGAATTCTAATGATGGACTAGACTTGGATTTATTTAAGTTTATTTACAACAAAATAAAACTTTCAACTGTGCCCATGGAGCTCGAAAATTGTTTTTAAATTGAATACATAATTACGATCACAAATATGTTGTACACATGGAACTAATGCCAAATATTTACAGCTTACAATTGGGACCACCACAGAATTCAAAAGTAACTGCTCATATTGTCCAAGTACGTGGACCGATAGTCCTCGGCCAGACAGAATGCAGAATTGGGGCTGAGAAGAATCTGGGAAAAGGATGGTTAAGTACACAGTATCTTTGGAAAAATGGGACCCCTACTGAAAACAATAAGTCTTGCTAACTGTAGGGAAAATTAACATTGGGTAAAGAAATATGCTAGAACCAGGAACTGTGCTATTTCATTATCATCACAACAGGCCTAATTCTATACACGGTCGCTTACAGAGTACATTTGCACATATTACTCCGTTCACTTTTTTTATACAAAACTATATTTTATTTGTTTCTTTTTTAGTTAATTTATTCTTTTGAGTAATTCTTCTATTTATTTTTCTATTAATTTTATTTTTTCATATTTCAATCAATATTTGATTTCAATTCACAACCGCATATATTCAAAAACATACACAAATATATATACATCACAAACAATACATGACTGTACACAACTCATAGAAAACTAGGTGAGGAAGTTCCTAAAGGTAACAAATGTTTTCTTTGGTTGGCGGTTGGATAACATGCTAATAAGATAAATTAACTAAAAAAGAAACAAATAAAATATAGTTTTGTGTTTAAAAAAGTGTATGGAGTAATATGTGCAAATGTACTATGTAAGCGACCTTGTATAGAATTAGGCCTGTAATGATAACGAAATAACACGGTTCTTGGTTCTAGCATATTTCTTTACCCATGGTTAAGTACACAGGGCATAAAAATAGAGGGGCTAGACTCTAGTTTCAGTCTTTCTTGTATAGAACAGTAATCTGGAACAACCAGTCACCTTTACCTCTCACTTGGAGGAGATTCCACAGCCGCATTCAGAGCATCAATTGGATCCTTAGCGTTCCTATCCCTACTGACTGCACTGCAGCACAGTTCAGTAGTTCATCCAATCCTATTAATTTGTTTTCATTCTGGGCCTCGCAGTCATGTGCATATAATAAAAAAGAAAAACTGAGTAAAAGACTGTAAATAATAAAGTGCACCTGGAGAAGTGTGGCTCACTGGTTAGAAGCGGCAGACCCTGAAGCAGAGATCGGCCTGGGACCAGGGTTCAATTCCCGACGTGGCAGGGTCTTGGGTCAATGTCCGCGAACTCGATAATTCTCGCTGAGGTGCCTACGCTAACCATGGGTCCCACTCTGCAACTCTGGGCAATAGCTTGCTTAATCTCCACTACGGCCCCATCAACGCCGGGGATGCCTGGCTTCACCTTGGAGGGACCATCTCACAGGGAAAGCCAGGACGGGTTCCCCAGCGGTATACAGCGCCAGGACACTACGAGATGGAGTATCAGTGCGCTTTACAAGTATACTTACCTTACCTTACCTTACCTTGATCAGCTGCTGCATCTGACATGGACAGCTAGAGACTGCTGCAACTGGAATGTTACAAAATACTTGTAGTTTAAATCAAATAAGGACGTTTTCAGAACGTGACATATTAAACATTATAAGAAGTTTTTCTTAAAAATGCACACATCGTGTCAGCATGTATGGTACTGTGCTCAGCTAGGTTTTAGAGGCTAACCCACTGTGTAGTTTAATCACAGGCCCTCATCGTTATAAATTGTTTTAAAGGCTGACCCACAATGGATGTCCTGTAGTTTAATCACAGGCCCTCATCATTATACATTGTTTTAAAGGCTGACCCACAATGGATGTCCTGTAGTTTAATCACAGGCCCTCATCAGACCTCTCAAGACCGCGCCGTGAGGGAAACGGCCACTCTGATTCTGGTAACAGCGCACTTACCTGCCGCCGAAGCTGCCGTGAGGGAAACGGCTGAGGACATCACTGCACCCCTTGTAGCGCCGTGAGGGCAACGGCCGACACTACATTTTCCAGGTGCCCCGGGGCTCACCGGCGCACCGGTGACGACAGAGGCAGCGCCCGGGGGCGCTATTAAACACGAGTGCGCCGAGCGCTCAGAGGGAGACCTCTCAAGACCGCGCCGTGAGGGAAACGGCCACTCTGATTCTGGTAACAGCGCACTTACCTGCCGCCGAGGCTACCGTGAGGGAAACGGCTGAGGACATCACTGCACCCCTTGTAGCGCTGTGAGGGCAACGGCCGACACTACATTTCCCAGGTGCCCCGGGGCTCACCGGCGCACCGGTGACGACAGAGGCAGCGCCCGGGGGCGCTAATAAACACGAGTACGCCTCCCGTCCCGCAAGGACGCGAGCGGGACGTGCCGGGCGGAGCCCGGGCAGAGGGCGGGCCGTCTAAGGCCGTCCAAGGACGACCAGGGACGGGACGGGCCACATCCCTTTCACCATGGGTAAGCGCAAACTGGCAACAACGGTGCCTGGCGAAGTTAAAGCCAAGGTGCCAAAGTACACGACCAGCATTATAACGTATTTAACAACTAAGGTGGGGGAGCTATCAACGCAGATTGCAGAGTCAGAACGTGAGTTGGGTCTTGCAACCAGCCCTGGGGCACTTAACATATCTAATGCGTCTGTCATAAACTGCATACCGTTGGAACCTAGGGTCATCATTGATTCTTGCAGACCCACCCTGCCACAATCCTCCACAATTCTTCCTTTACCGGTTTTGCCCGAAACAGTGATACCATCTTTACCCACGACCCCGGGGGTTGCATGTAAGACTGCTTCCAACCAGCCTGGGCCTTTACAGCAAACTTACGTAACTGAGGAGGGCATCTCAACTTTATTGGAAAAACTGTTTACAGAAAGACTGGAAGCCGCATTAATCCAGATTGCTTCTGACATCACTGAGACTCTGAGGGATTGTGTCAAGACTCTTGTGGCTAAATGTGAGCGTATTAATGACGCTCTTAATAGGCAGGCCCCCGCTTCACTTACACCTATGGGGTCATGTCCTTCAATTGCCCAGGTTCCTGCCCCTAATGTCAGGGGTCCTTCCATAAATATATCGACTGTTACTTCTAATGTGGTCACTGAAAACCTTGTTCAAAAAAAGGGAAAGTGGAGGAGGGGATATATATTCCCATGATGGAGGCGGTTCCCAGTGTAAATACCTCAGTAAGGCCTAGAGACCAGCGGGGGGCTGTGGCAAGAAGGGTACCCCCAGTAAATCTTCCTCCGGATGCAACACCTTTTGTAGCAATTCTGGTTAACGTGCCAAAACTTGCAGATGGGGAGGTGGAACATCAGGATACTCTTTTTAAGCATGTTAAAAAATGGTGCAATGCTAATTGCACGGGAGAGAGTAACATCGCAGACAATATTGTTACAAGTAGAAGGGTGAATTGGGTGGGCTCAAGTAAGAAAAATGTAGAAGGAGATTGTGTAATTGTTAATTTTAAATCTAGAGGTGTCGCCAGCCGCCTCTTCTGGGATGGTTCTCCTTTGGACCCTGTAGGAAAAGGTGTTCGAGCAATGCCCCTTGGCTTTTTCTACCCTCGAGCCTATAGGCCGGCGATAGTGAAAACAATAAGCCACATTTTTCCAAAAATATTTGGGCGGAGGACAAACTTATCTCGCCAATGTGTGGTAATGACTGGGTGACAAATCCACCCAAAGGTAGCAGCCTAGTTAATTCTGTAAGGATCAGTCCTTCAAACGATCTATTGTTGTCAAATAGGTTCTCGGCTTTAGCCGATCGAATAGATATTGAATGACTAGAGTCCGAGCACGATAACCGGACTGTCCCATGCCCAGTTAATGTAGAGGCCACTACATTAGATAATACGGTTAACACTGCTACAAATGACCCTCCAGAACTGGATCGGGGGCACATCAGGTTATTATCATGGAACATCGCGGGCCTACGGGCCAAACAGGATGATCCGATTTGGCTACAACAAGTGAAGGAACACGATATAGTTGCCCTACAAGAAACATGGTCAAAAGATAAGGGATTCTGGGTAGATGGCTATATTTCATTCTTTGTCAATGCGCAGAGCTCCACGGCTGGAAGGGATAGAGGGGGACTGTTACTTCTAGTTTCAGTAAAATTAGCAGGGACAGTCAAAGAGATACCCAGTTCCTCACACTTTTTTCAGCTGGTGGAAATTCTTTTGGCAGACAAGAATAAGATTGTGTTTGTAAATTGTTATAACTCCGTGCAGGGGGGACCCCCTAATTGTGTTCTTGAAGGTTTATCCTCCTTTTTAAATAATTACATGTCAAAACAAACCACTTTTGTTCAGTTAATTATGATGGGAGATTTTAATGTTCATCTGTGTGAGTTACACTGCCAGATCATAGATGATACCGGTCCAGACCACACATCGTTGCCACATTTCGAACATACCCCGAAGGGTGTGGCAATGGAAAATCTGTTATCATCCAATGATCTATATGAACCAGGGTTTTCAGATTCAACAAACCGTGTGGTCACGTATAATGCAAGAGGGAGTGAATCAATTATCGATTATTTTTTTATGTCCCCGGGGCTCTTACGTTATGTATTGTTTTATAATGCAATTGTAAGCGGGTTTAGTGACCACAACCCGGTGCTGTTAGTTTTGGATGTTTTTTCGGGTTTGAGCAAAGGGGATTTGAGGGCTACTGGTGCGAGGGACGTAAAGAGCAGAGACCAGGGTAGGCGCCTCAAATGGTGTAAAGTTTGCCCTGAGGATTTTCATGCCCAGATTGAGCAAAAAATGGCCGCAGAAATTGAGAAATGTAGGGACGGAGAGAGGGGGGGGAAGGAGGTAGTTAGTGCCTTCGAAGCTATTTGTGCCAGAGTTGAAAAGGAATTAATAGCTAAACCAAGGAGGGGTTCCGCTCCAGCCTTTGGGTGGTTTGATCGCTCCTGCTCCAAGGCACACTCGGCATTGCTGAAAGCCCTTAAACAATCCCCTCGAGATAGGTCTTTGGTGGCACAGTTGAGAAAAAGATATGCTTTGGCGGTTAAGGCGCGAAAAAAGGCCATCAAAGATGAAGCATGGGATTCACTAATGGATTCTGTAACCCTTAAACAAAGTTCCAAATTCTGGTCCATAATTAATAATCCTTTATTTGCTCAAACAAGCAACACCGATCTTGAAATTAACATCCCTGAAGCTGAATGGATCAAACATTTCTCTAACATATATGGCTCAAATGAACCAGTTGAGGCACTTGTAATGCCCGGCTCCCCAACTCCCCCTACTAAGTTAAAATTTAGTAAACCTGAAGTAGAACTGGCAATTTTAGGTTCTGCTGCTAATAAAGCTCCCGGCCCAGATGGGGTACCTTTGGACCTATACAAACTTAATCCTGAGATGTGGGCTGAGATTTTAGCCAATGTCTTTAACTGTGTGTACGAGGGGGGATTGCCAAAAACTTGGGCATGTTCAATCATAGTACCCATTTTTAAAAAGGGCCTAAGAAGTGACCCCAAGTGTTTTCGTCCAATTTCTTTATTGGATTCTTCCATGAAGATTCTGGGCAAAGTTTTGTTAGCAAGAATCAACAATTGGTCCCTAGACAATGATATTTTATCAGATGCCCAGTATGGGTTTCGTGCTGGTAGAGGAACAGAGGACCAATGCTTAAATCTTCATTTGTTAATATCGAAATACACTACTGCAAAAAAAGGGTCAATTTTTGTAGCATTTATGGACCTGTCCACGGCCTTTGATTTGGTAAATAGAGCTCGGCTGTGGACCATGCTGTTAAAATTGGGACTTGATCCCCCACTTGTATACTTTTTGGCAGAACTCCACAAGGACCTAAAAGCTTCTATTAGAATGGATCATGACGGAAATTGTACAGCTTGGTTCAAATCAAGTAGGGGTGTGCGGCAGGGCTGCATTCTTGCACCTATGCTGTTCACTCTATATATAAATTCCTTAGAGAAGACTCTTTTAACTGCTACCTTGGATACTCCGCGTGCATGGGATACACGCATCCCTGTTCTCCTGTACGCGGATGACGCAGCTTTGATAGCTCGGACTCATTTAGGTTTGCAAAGACTCTTAAATGCTTTTAATGATTTTATGTCCTCACTTGACTTAGTGATAAATAACTCCAAATCTCACGTCATGGCCTTTGGAGCCGCCAAAAATAATACAAAGCAGTTTCATTGCAATGGTGACGTGATCACGAATGTCAAAATTTTTACTTACCTGGGTGTAATTTTTGACACCAAAGGAAGCTGGGCTCCTCAAATTACAGCTAAAATCAAAGCAGTTAGGAGCTCGGCCAATGCTATTTTAAGTTTTTCGAGGAGACTGGGTGGGAAGCCAACTGGTGCTTTACTAAACTTGCACAGGGCAAAATCTGTGGCTATAGCGAGGTATGGTTCAGGTCTGTGGGGTTATGTGAATGGCGAAGCTATTCAGAGGGAAGAAAACAAGTTCCTTCGTTCCATATTAGGGCTTCCCCAATCAACAGCCTCGTTTTCAGTTCATCAGGAACTCGGCTTAGGGTATATTACTGATACCCTCTTAACGGCTCCTATCTTGTTATGGATTAGGACCTGGACCAATAACAATCTAGGTCTGAATCATAAAATACTGGCCGACTGTTTAAAACTGGATAACTCAAAAAAAATAGCTTGGCTATCATACGTTCAAAAATGTTCTTTGGACCTTGGTCGACCAGAGATTTTTTCTGCCCCCAATGGTCTAAAGAAATCTGATTTAGATTGGGTTAAGCTCAATTTTGCTAAATTGAAATTTATGGAGAGGGAGGAACGCCAACTCACTAAACCCACGATCAGAGCCCATTTCTTGACCATCACCTGCTTTACTATACAACCGTACCTTGCCATTGTTAACATCCCTTTTCACAGGTGGCTTCTGGCTAAATTTCGGTTTAACCAGATTTACAATGGTCCTTTGTGATAGTCAAGGCTGGCACAAGGAGGAGGATGCTCCTGTTTGCAATTGCGATAATTTCTCAATGCAAGACAATATGCACCTTATGTTATTCTGTCCTTTTTTTATTGTGCCCAGACAAAAATATCTGATACCTTTACTGAAGGACAAACCCTTCCATCAGGCAAAACCCGCCCTCCTGTATCTCCAATTGTTGGATTCAGCTTTGGTCATGTTTAGCGTGGCCAACTATCTTGTTGCTGCTGTTAGGATCAGGAGGAGACGACTTAAAACGTAACACAAGGGTTTTCGCACGAAAGAATGAAATGGAAAATGCTTTTGTACCTGTAATTTTTTTAGCTAAATATTTATTCCTCTATAACTGTTTTTCTTTTAAAATGTGAATATATAAATTATGATTGATGGTTTTAAACTGTGTATATATAAATTTTTACTGAAGTGTGTAATCTCTAAAAGTAATCTCTAAATGAATATGTACTGTCCCTTTCCCTTTGACTGTAGAATGCTTTTATGATTTTTAACTAAATCGAATAAAGTGGTTTTTGACTTGATGACTTGACTTGAAATTGTAACACAGGTTTTTGCACCTACATCAGACTAACAAATTGTCTGTTTAAAATGTTGCAAATAAAACTCTGTCACAATGTATGTATGGAAAATGGGCAAGAAAAGAGAACAAAATTGAGGGTCTCGGAAAAGAAGCACCATTTCCGGATGTTATTTCTTGTTGTGATAGTCAAAATGTGGAATGCCTTGGAGTTTTCACCCCAGAAAAATAATCCTTCCAGTATTGGTATCTCCCCAGGAAGAAATTCCAATCTGTTTTTCCAGGAAGTCTTATAATGAGGGCCATGTTCTTTTCCTCGTTTTCTTCAGAAGCACAAGAAACAACCAAGGGCGCCAGGAGACAGACATAAACTCCATCCAATACATTCATCCTCTCAACAGATTCCAGAAGAGGTCTCAAGTTGCCACGTGTTCAGCATGAATAGAGTAGCCATTTTCTGTTTTAACTTTCCATTCGGGTCTTTGCAGTTTTTTCCCCCCAAAACCAAAACAGCGCAACAAATACCAGAATACGAACTAAAAAAATCAAAGCTGGATGAGAGAGTCATGTCTTACAAGAGGCATATCTCTCTCTTTCTCTCTCTCTCAAACACACACACACCTGTTCCTTATCACAATTGTGTTGCAGCTACAATGGTCTAATTTTCAAAGACTATCAGATGTGAACAAGCCAAGACCAAACTACGCTGGTACACATTCTGCTAGAATATGTTGTTAGTTTATGGTTCAGTGAATGGTAAAACCTGTCCTTATCAAGAGAGATTTTTAGCAGCAAGCAGGCATTGATGAGCAGTAGCTTCACAGGCTCCCGTCGCCTTAGTATTGGAAACAAAGCATTGATGAGCTAAAGATGTGTCCCACTCACTTCTGCAGAGCAAAGTAAGGCTTCTATTGCTAACTTGGAGTGCACGAAGAGTTCAAAACCAATCTCTTTTAAGGGAGTTGAAGGACCAAAGGCACTGAGAAACACACTTATTCCCTAAAATTGCGAAAATTGCAGGCCCACAAGGGAAGGTTGGATAATCTATGGTATGATGGGGAGGGCAGGAATACAGACAAACATTGGGATTGAGTGGCCAAGGATGGATAGGGTTGAGAAGTAAATAGGAATGTTCTCCGAAAGAAGTGGTACACTCCGGTCAAAGCAATGAGTTCCAAAAGATCACATTACCAAACTGATGTTGTCTGCTCCCACCATTATGAAGATATAGGGCTACTGGAATTATGTTTGATAAAATTATGCTGCAAGAAATGGAATATTACGCAGCCTTAATGCAGCTCATTTTGTGATAGTATTACTTCACTATTTTGACATTTTGACACGTTAACACTGTCTGGGCAAATGTTTCACTTAATTTCTACAAGTTAAACACCAAAATATAGCAATAAGCAACTAAGAGGTGACTTATCAACGATTGCAAAATGTTACCACGCTTTTAGTAACTTTAGATCCATTGGAACTAGAAACTATTTTTTGTTCAAATCTGTGGATTATGCAGTAGATGATGAACTATGTGGCAAATGCAGCATCTATACCTACACAGAAAACGTCAAAGCTGCAGAATTGCATACTTCCCGTGGCCCTGTGTATATGGAGGATCCCTCTGCTATGCTTACAGCGATGCACAGCAATGGAACATCTTTATTGCAGATGCGCAGCAATGGGAGGGCCAGAAGTATGGTGAAGAAAGGCATGGTTATGCAACATCACTTCTAAGCCTCCTATGGGCTCTTCTTCAAACATGAGTGCAACACATTCAATCTCAACTGCCTCCACCAGTAAGAGCAACATGTTTCTAAAAGAAAATGCACTGCTTTGCTTAATAGAACCCAATTCCGGCAGTTCATGTTCTTTTAGAAGAAATTAGACTTAATATCACCAACAAGATCCAGTATCTCGATTAGGAGTGCCCCCGAGGATGGCTTGATATTTATAGCACATCAAATGCAGAGAGTGGGGCCCCACCAACCAAAAGGACAGAGCTCTGTATTAGACTTGCCAGTCGTAAATAACTCCCTTTGGAAACCACTAACGTTCAATCAACAGCACATAAAGGCATCCATTCACCTCACATTCATACCACCAGTCTTGAAGGAGTCCAATTGTTTCATAAATTTAAAATTACAGAGATCTAAAAAAATTGGTTTCTGCTATGTGGTGTTTTTTTTATTGATTCCTACAAATTAACTCGCATTAATGACAGATGTGATTGTCTTGTATGTTTTCACTCCTTTACATAATTGTATTTGTGGTATTTATGTATACATATATATTTTATGTCCTATTTTTATATTTATGAATTTTTACATTTATAAAAAAATTACAACAAAACTTGATACTTTGAAAAGAAAAAGTTTTAATTACATTTGTAGATATAACAATTTAGGTTATCGTGCAGCATTCAACTCATTCAAGACCGGTGGTATGAATGTAAGGTGATTGGATGGATCAAACAATAAAGTTATATATATGAGTTCCCTGAATGAATTCTTCCAGGAATTTT
Organism: Lissotriton helveticus; assembly: GCF_964261635.1. Taxonomy (NCBI): domain Eukaryota; kingdom Metazoa; phylum Chordata; class Amphibia; order Caudata; family Salamandridae; genus Lissotriton; species Lissotriton helveticus. Next base: position 920,352,038 of record NC_136072.1, read on the forward strand.
TCTTTTGCTAAATTTCTACAGGTTTTACCTCCCGAAATTTATGGCGGAAACAATTCAAAGCTGTGATTTTTAGTAAATGGAAGGTGGCGACATTGGTGTGGTCAAGGCCAGTCTGTAAGAGTGGGGATCACAGGAACAGGCAGCAGTGAGACAGACACAATGTTGACTTCAGGATAAATTCTCAATAGGGCAAATACAATGTGTGCCTCAGGGGCAAACTCCAGAGTAAGAAGCACAGTGTACACCTCAGAAGAAGATGACTATGAGAAAGGCAGAGTGAGTGCCTCGTGGCCAACTGAAAATAGAGACGCAGTGTAGGCCTAAGAAGAATGTGTCACTGAGACAAAAGCAGTGTGTTTATCAGGGACAAGCTGCAGGGACGGACACAGTATGTACATCTTCTATGCCTTATAAGTTGCTGTAGATAGACCTGGAGTTGTTTTCCCTCTGAGGTGCTTGTCTCACATGGAATTGGCCATAGACCATATTACTGGTGCCTGCGGCCTCACATCTACTGCCAAGTACCTAATTATGTAACCACTTCCCCATCTCCCTTAACGCACTACTACTTCCTTCTCTGAAATCCTTTGTGTCTTTCCTTCAGAGGCTGCCCGAGGACACCTGATTAGTGGCCCCACATCAGCCTATGCTTTCCTATCAAGGCAGCCCCCATATACCCATCGATGGCCGTCCGCCCCCATTCTTGGGTTTCTCACAAACGGAGACTCATTTTGTGACAGATTAACGCTCCGACCCTGATCCACGACAGGCCCTCTATGCCGTTATGGATGACCCCTGACCCCCTCGGATCCCCACATGCCGCTATTTCTGCTTTACAAGCAGGCAAACTTTCCCAAAAATGTCTCCCAAAATTTTTTTCTCAGGCTACACACCCTTTTAGTCCCGATGAATATCTCATTAGTCTCCTTGGGATCCAAAGGCCATCGACTTTAGCACCTTGACACAAAATTGTTGTATATAGATTACTCTATATTGGTGCAATGGTGCTTCCACTATGTTATTTGGTCCAACTATTTGATTACGTCCTGGCCTGTTCTTTTGTGTATGTCTGAGTTTCTCATTTCCCTGCATTTTTGGACACTACCCCACTTCCTTTGTGAATATCTCCATGTTTTTCATGATGTAAATAAAAAAATGTTTTCCTATAAAACGCATATGACACAGTTGTTTTTAGGTTTTGCCTAGCCAATGCGTACGAAGTACGCATACGCTAGCAAAATCTTATGTTTTTCTCTGTGGGGTCGGGTATCCGCCCCCTCCTCCCATTGGCTAGCTCCATAAATGGAGGCTAGCCATTGGGAAAGGCTCTGTCCGTCAATCTCGGACCAGATTCGGGGGCGTTCCCGAGAATTTTTCCCTTTTGGCTACGTCAGCCGAACGCCAGTTCTCGGGAACGCCCCTGAATCTGGTCTGGCATTGCCGGCATCTGCCTTCCTGCTTGGGACTATTGGCGGAGTTTTGAGAGCAACGGAGCGCTTTACGGTCAAGCGGCGCCACGCATATTTGAATTTCATATTTTTGGGTGCATATCTGCTTTTGTAGGCAATGCGGGTTGAACGATTGCCCAAGAATCGCACGATTAATAGTCAAATGCGAAACGTGGTTTACAAAAATCAACGTCGGCAACAATGCCATTAGAACACATTTCAGGCCACTCCTCACAATATATGTATGGGTAGCCTGAAGCACATTAGGTACCAAAGTTCGCTAGGTTGGCAGTACACCACCTGTCCACCACCGGCTTTTATAGTACCACCCGTTATAGGCTGTAATGCAGTCCAGTTATAGCAAACAAGGACGACATATCCCAGAATGCACAGCACCTTTAAATGAAAACCACGCGACTTAGCAGGTTGGAACATAGACTCGTAAAGGTATTCTTGCTATCAGTCAATGGACGCCTTATCTCCTTTAAAATATTTTTTTTATACTAGGTTAAATAAGACTACACGTTCCGGAATTCTAAGAAAAAAAACGGGACCGGCTCAACTAGTCATGCTTGAAACTTGGCATCAGTAGACATTGCGACTAGCTTTAGCGGTGGATAGTATTTTGTGTGTGGGGATGGGTGAGGGGGTATTTATGGCCGTTTTTAGCCGGTCTCTAGTGTTCGCCGATGAGCTGTGCGCTGACACTCTGGAATTTTTTTAAGATAGCACACTAAAACGGCACGCGACTCTTGAAGGGCCTGATACAAGGGCTATGTTTTCAATCCCCCCGCCACAAGAACACGCACACTCACTCTCTCGTTGCTCACTTAGTGACAGGTAAACACAATCCTGACATGAGCGTGGCGGGTGCAGGCGCAGTAGGTCTTAAAAGTCCCCAACAGGGTGCGTGGAGGACAAAGGCAACTCTGCAGGCAGGGAGAGATAAACTGCCTCCTAAGAAACTTTAAGTAGTTTCAAAGTGAGCACAGGCGGCTGATCCGAGAGCGTACACAAGAGGGCAGCATGGGATTTCGACATCTCCGGTAGGTTTCTGTACGAAGGTCTAAGCTGTCTAGAAAACAAACACACACGGTTAGATATACACACGGCTAAAGGGCGCGTAAATGGGCATTGGAATGAAACACACTTGCACTTCCTACATTTTAATGAACTTGTTTCAGGAAGTTTAGGTGTTAATCAGTTTTGTTTTTCACTTTTTGAATGATCACTGATTCGGCGTGCGTGGGTTATATTTGGCAATTCCGTTTGATGAAGTGGGATGGACGAACTGCTATTTGAATGAGGTTAAGTCAAGTAGCTCCCTCTTGCGCCCTATGAATATTTGGCGCCCTTGGCCTGGGTCCAACTGGCCCATGCCCAAAGCTGGTCGTGGGCGTTACCTTCTAGTGCACATTAATTTCCATATGGTTAAAACCTAAACGTCGAGGAGGTATGTAACGACAATAAAGCCCGGGTTAACGTCCAATATGCAATAAGAAGCCTGGCTAGATAGCACAGTTAACAGCCTTGCTAGTTTGCGAGTATTGACGTTAGGTAAACCTGCTCCTGACCACTGACACATCTGCCAACTGTACCATCTGCTTCATTTTCCTGCTACAGCCACTTACTTGAAATAAACATCAAAAATTAATCCTTGTAATTGATTGAATAAATCACAACGTCACATAATGAAGAAAGTAAATAACACACATTGACAAAACAAGTAGGCATCGCCTGTGAAACCAGTTGGAAATGGCAATGCTTTTCCCTGCCCACCCCAGCGCCCCAAAAGTCTGCTTGCTGTGTACGTTTGGATGGATGTTTTTACGGTTTAAGGAAATCTATTAAAAAACACCAACATGGGTGTGCATGCATCTGTGGAGTCCATTCTTGAATGGATTTCCTTAAAGCATAAACTAGTGTGCTTACGTCCACAGAGAATGTCTTGAAATACTTAAATATTTTAAAATGTTTACTTGTTGTTGCATGACAGTGCATTAACCAGCCACAATTCAATGTATTCCTTTCACAGCTGTTGTTGTGAACAAAGGCCTCATGGAGCGGGGTGGGGGGATCATCATTTTGTAAAGGATGTTTTTTTTATTTGATTAAAGTGAGGATTTAAACTTTACAAGAAGAGGTGTCGACTAATGCGCTACATGTATCAATCGACCTCAGCTATTCCTGCTCCCATACCCGCCCCCCTTGGCAATCACGAGGCCCCTCTCAATGGGAATAAAGAATTGGTGCACTCCTTCACACTGTGTATCTCTCTCCGTTTTAGAAGCTGTCCCCCTGGCACCATTTACGCGCCGATGCCCCCTACCTTGCCACCTCCCAGCATTTTAGGAGACGTTGCCTCATCCCCATGCTCTCCTTTCCTCCCCTGGATTACTGACCCACCACGATCAATGACCCTTCGAGCTTCCCTACAGGGATCGCTTTCTTTTCCACTCGGGAATATCTGTCGCTCCTGTCCACTTTGAATCCGTCCCTCCTTTGCAAAATATAAGTGGCAAGATACACGTAAAGGACATGGGACATGTGGATTAATGAGTGATCACATGACCTGCCACAGAATGTGTTGCTGTAGAATATGCAATTCGCTGATTTCCATGCTTTAACAGCTGTTTTTTGCTTTGCATGTTTATGGCCCGGAGTTGTGCTGTCCTGGAGCTATGTTTTCTCACAGTGTGTGGGGGGGCTCGCAGTGTGTGTGGGGGGCTCTGTGTGGGTGTGTGTTGGGGGGGCCCTCTGTAGGTGTTTGTGGGTGTCATTTGCGAAAGATAAAGCTAGTGGCATTGCAAATGACAATGCCATTTATTTATGTTAAAAAAAACATAAATAAAAATAATGTCAAGAGTATTGCCAATAGCTCAAACTTTAACAAAGGCAAAACCATTGCATTGTAAATGCTTGTTATATTTCTGTGTTGATTTGCTCCATTCATAAATTGTCGTAAGGGACCATTGTTTCTTTATAATTACTTGTACCCAAAGTCCCTCTCCGACCCATTGGGTTCCCTTGCCTCTTAAAAATATATGTAATAGACCTGTGGCAACCGCAGGAAAATATGGCAGTGAAACAGATGCGTGTGTGCGTTTCAGAACTAAGATGCAGTTGCAAGCAAGGGCCATACCTAAGCAGAAGGTCTCAATTAGACAGGGGGAGCGTCTAATTGAGGTATCTCTCAGCAACAAGCTGCAGAGAGATACCCACGGTGTATACCTCAGGAGAAAATCTCAGTTGAGGCAAATGCAGCTAGGGTGATAACAAGACTGTAATTTTCATGGACTGTCCATGTATTAACTCTAATGTCCGTTGTCTGTGATGGAGGTTTCAATGGATGGCATTTGTCCATAATTTTAGCCTTTGTGCTAAAAGGCAAATTTTAATTCCGACATTTGAGATGACTCAGCTGAAGTGGAAGGGAGGGGGTCTCCTGTGCTGTGATCCAGAGGAAGGAGCCAGCAGGGAAACCTTCTTCCCAGGGTGCCTGCTGCCTGAAAAGACATGCAGATATTTGCAATTGGTGAATCTGCAAATGTAAAGGTGACTTGCATGTCATATAGGCATCAATTGATGGAGTCACTGTAAGCTTCCTGAAGAAAAAGGTTTATTCTTTTTGAGAGGTAGTGTTAGGGTGTTCCAAGCTGAGCTTTGGAGTGTGTACTTTTAATGGAAGTTAAAGACTGTTTGTGCTAGGTACAATTGGCATATTACTAAAATATACTACACTTTGGAAACACATTTTTGTCTTTAACCTAAATGTATTTATGCTTTTTGTGGTAGCCTGTCTCATAATGAGTGTAATGCAAATTTAAAATAATGACTTACACATTCACAGTGCTTTCTGTGATGGGCGGGACCTCCTAGCATTAAAAGTACACAAGACACTATTCCTTGCTGAACCAAATAGGATGGATTCTATTCTATATGCCTCTGGTTGCATACACATGCATCTGCAGTGATCACATTAATCAACAGATGTTTCATATCATACTGTAGTGTATTTCCCACGGATTAGTTTAACTTGCAATTATTTTTCATTTACGGTGTGTGTTATTTTATATGCAGTTATCTAATGGTGAAAGATCAAAAGAATTGCCACAAATTATTTTGTTCTTTTAAGCCATGCCATTGATTCTGCCGCCTTGCTCACTGACATCGCCCCTATTGCACTCAAAATCACACCTCTGTGTTGGATAGCAATTTAAAAAATCCCACCTCTGTGTTGGATAGCAATGTAAAGTGTGAAAAAGCCAGTGGTGTTAGCATTTGGTCTCTCACCTTCGCAATGTAACATTTTTTGTATAGATACTATGTCAAATTATTCTGTATTTACTTAACACAGTGTACTATTCATCTGACAGAATTGTAAAACAAATCATTGTCCTAGAGGGAATTGAGAAAAAGAAATTAATCTAGTCAGTGGCCTGTTTGCACTATACGGGACAAATAAACTTGGGTTCAAATCCTGGTTACCCGCATGACTAAATTGTGTGCTTTAAATTAAATCTTTAGTTTACTTGATAGTGACATTTGAAAGTACTTTCAAGTGATTCAGTTCAATATGGATCCAAAAACCTCACCTGCATATGCTTTAATCGTCTGCAATGTTCCACCATTCATAAAAATAATACTAGCCATGATGTATGGGGCACCAGAAAATCGGTTCACTTTCTCAACTCATGGCTTTGTCAGGAGGGAGAGTTAATAAATGTGTAAAGTTCAAGTTTAAACATTTTCACTTCAAATAAAGGTCAATGCAATGTTATCTAGTGTACTAAATTGAAACACTTCCATGTGTTAAAGAAACACTCTACATTTAAAAGTGTTATCCTATTTTTATACTTCATTTGTTGAGTGAGGTGAGCCAGACGATTTTGTTCTACTTGTCTAAATCAGCAGAAGGTGAAAAAGTCACACACATTAATGTTTCCGAAACTGTATCCCATGGGTATTAAAATGGTTAGAAACATAATAAAGATGTTGCTGTTGCTTTTGAAAGACTGAATAGATTTAGGTAATGGTAATCCCCTTGACCTTACTCAAGGGCATCAATTTACTATTGAACAAGGACATAATGTGCCATCTGAATAGAGCACATCTAGAAGCAATCTCATAAAGAGCACAGTGAATAAATAGTGCATTGTGAAAAATAGTAAATAAATGCATTGATAAAGTAGTGGGGCATGGCTGTTCCTCGGATGTACTCGTAAAATTAACCTTTTGTCCTGAATGTTGACCATTTGTCTTGCACTGAATTTGCCTCCATGTCAGTTGGCCACTCTAAACGCAGTATGTGTCTCACGAGGAAACTACAGTGAGACAGGCACAGTGTATGTATCTGGAAGCCTCAATGGGACAGCACAGGGTGTGCCTTGGGGAAGGCTACAGGAGGCAGACACAGTGTGTCCCGTGGGAGGCGTTCTCAATTAGACAGAGGCTGTGTGTTTTCTTAGAAGTGTTACACATGAGACAGACGCAACGTGCATCTAAGGAGAAGTGTTACATGAGACAGACGCAGCGTGCACCTAAGGAGAACTTGTCAATGAGAGAAGGTGGGCCACGATGACATACCGTAGTAGGGACAGACAACTGCAGGGCCTGGCAGCACTTACCTTTGGAGAAGTGTGCAAGTGTAAGGGTAACAGTCTAGGCGACAGAGAGAAACGATGCTCTGCCGAAGCAAAACCAAGTTGCAAAGCTAGTCGGGCACGTGCCGCAGTTTCCCCTATACATGTGTAGCCTGCGCCATGGTTCTCCAGTGCACGGTGCTGGCTGTGTGTGATTTGTGCAGCACGGGCGTTGTGTCAACTGTCCGCTGTAGTACGTCTCTCTTATCTCCTTCATTGGGTGTCCTGTCCAGCCTGGTCCTTCTTTGCCCTGCATGGCGCCGTGCAGCGCCGCCCGCGTAGCCTACGTCATGCGCAGAGCGCGCGCAGCCCTTCAGCTGCTCATTTCCCGCTGTAGATCTGCAGACTGCGCCGTTCTTTTGAAGTGCAGAAAGGGCATTAATCCCTGGTGCTCCGTGCTCGGGAGTGTGAAGGGCGTGCATACACCTCGAGGTGTATTGATTGCAGCTTGGGATCATTTAGCAGCTGAATACCGTGGGGAGAAGGCGAGCCATGTCAGGTTGTAATAAGTGAGTGATTAGAGGCCAGAGGACTGCGGGTTTGGCACCTTCTGAGGGAAAACCTTGGGTTCAGATCTGCTGCTGGCAAAACAATGCAACGTTCGTTAATATCCCAGTTTATTTACTCTGTAAAGCACCAAATAACCCCACACATTCCCTCTGACGCCCACTGTGGTTGTAGAAGTGAGTCCGTATGCCCAGTCCGCATTCGCATTGATGCAGATGGCCCGAAGAAGCTCCGCCTGCTCTACTGGCTCCGAGCGACCACCCATGGCAAATTACGCACTTTATACTGTTTTCTGTTACATTAAACATTTCAACATATCAAAATAATAAAGTGATGTTACAACCAGTGGCGTAACACAAAATTAAGCCCCCCCACCTGAAGAATGTGTTGAGGGCCCCCCGAGTCTCACATATATTCACGGATCCTAGGCTTGATGGGGGGCCCCCTGTAGGGTTGGGGGCCGTGGAAGGGTTTGGGCCTTCCTGCAGGGGCCTGCAAAATGCCCCTAGTTACAACCATCCTTGACCAGCCGCGGCCGCTGCAGGTAAGATCGGGGGGCCGGCTGGTGGGGATTTTGAGAGACGACCACGAGGGAAAAATCCTTATTTATTTAATTCTCCCTTGTGGTCTTCTCCTGAAATACCCCTCCTCCAGCCGGCCCCACTGCTCTCATCCACAGTAGGCGCAGCTGTCCTTAACCCGCCGGGATGAGGACTCTGAATATTAAATCAAGAATATGGAGGGACCCACTCTATATTCGTGACCGCCGGAATTTTGCAACCTAGGATATGGACAGGTAAATTCGTATATATATTCTATACCTAACTCCATATATGTGTCTTTCTGTAACTACCCTCAAACCACATAGATATGAATTTAAGGATGGTAAATCCATACCTCACTCAGTGCACTTACCTCCTCGATATTTTGGGTTTTGATATTCCGACCATTCCATGATCCTGCTTCAATATTCGAGATTATAATTAATGGGGATTTGGCACTTTGTTGTAATATTTGATGTATTACTTTGTAGGGGTAGAGGATCTTGCAATTTGTTGGGGTGGGGTAATTTGTTGGTGTGAGATTTACCACTTTGGGTAGAGGATCTGCCAGTGCACCAGGGAAAGGTATGTGACCCTTTTTTCCGGGACACAATCTTGCACTTTATTGGGGTAGAGGAACTTGCACTTTGGTGGGGTAGAGGATCTTCCACTTTGGTGGGGTAGAGGATCTTGTACTTGGTTGGAGTAGACGATCTTGCACTCTGTTGGGGTACAGAATCTTGCACTTTGTTGTAGTAAAGGCTCTTGGACTTTGATTGGGTAGAGGATCTCGCAATTTGTTGTAATAGGGGAACTTCTCCTTTGTTGCTTTGTTAGAATGGGGGGATCTAGCACTTTGTTGAGGAAGGCAATCTAGTGCTCTATGGTACAGTATCTGGATCTTTATTGGAGTGCATTTAGTGCACTCTGTGGATTGGCAGTTCTTGCACCTACTTAGCGTATGTTATCTAATCCTTTGTTTTTGAAAGATATCAAGCATTTTGATAGTGAAGGGGATCTTCTATTTTTAAGAAATGTGTCACCATGTTGGACTAGGCCTCCTGGCATTTTATTGTGGTAGAGGACCTTATATAAAGGTATCCTGCACTTTGTAGGTGTGTGGGATGTAGAATGTTGTTGCAGTAGGGAAACTAGCACTTCCCTAGGGGAAGGCAATAGAGAACTTCATAAAGGCAGATCGTTTGCCATTTTGTTTGCTTTGTAAAATCAGTGGTGAGTATTTGTGAAGCTACCAGTGGCTCTTAGTGCTGTTAACCCCTTCAAGGCTGATGACGAGCTCAGCTCGTCATGAGTTTTACCTGCCGTGCGCTCATGACGAGCTGAGCTCGTCATGAACCGCGGGGTTTTTAAAACTTCAGCGCGCAGCGGGAAAAACCGCCGCGCGCATGAGGTTAACAATACAGCAGTGTTTATTGCACGAATCACTGTTGTCTCAAACAGAGAGACCAAAAAGCAAATGACCATGGAGTCTGACTCGCCCCTCAGTTCCTTTAGTGGGGGATTGCGCCCTAGAAAGCCAGTGTGAAAAATCTCAAAAACAGCTTCAATCTGTAGAGCAGTAAAGTCACAAAGATCTAAACAAGCATGAAAGGCACACTCTACAATTAATGCTCTCTCTCATTTCGGGTGAGATGCTTGCAGTCAGTCCGCTCACTACCACTGTACCTAACCTAATGCACCTGGAACCAAAATCAGTCCTCTTCAAAATGTTCAAACTGCCCCAGACTGCTGGAGAATTGGGTCTTTCTTGAATTGGTCATGGAAACTCAACCAACTACTGAAAGAAGCAATTTAGCCTGCAGTCCACCAGCAAACACCAGAGCTGGAGAATGGCCAGTCCAGCCAGGTGGAACACCAGACTAGTGTCCTGGCTGCAGGGTCTATTTTAGCCTGCATGTGTGGGTGACCATTTTATACCTATACACAGTGAAATGTTATCTTAATCGACTGTGCTCAGTGCTGAAGTGCATTCAAAAAGTATGGGAACTGTGATGCTGCTTGCAAATGGGGGTGGGGTGAGTGAAGGAGGGGATGGGGTTAGCGGCTTGGCTAAAAAAAACAAAATATTCTGTAACTTTTTTTGGCCTTTAACATTCAGGTAACCACATATAAAATAACAACAGCTTAAATGAAAAATAAACGCAGGTTAATTTAATCAGTGGGAAATGCACTATCGTACATTATGAAACCTCTATTAGTTAATACACTGCAGAGAGCTATTGAACTAAATCCTTGTTGGTGCAGGGGAGAATAGTAGCTTTTATGTTTAGCTAGGTGATCCCAGTCTGTGAAAGAAAGCACTGTGAATATGTAAGTCATTATTTCAAACTAGCATTACACACAGTAGAGTGCTATAAAGTGCGCAAAAAAGTTTAAGGTAGGGAAAAGCTTCCAAAATATAGACTTTAGTAGTACCTAAACTGTGTGCAGTGTTATTTTTTTGTAACTGTTCTTTTAAAGCATGCACTTCACATCTTAGCTGGCAACTCCCTTGCAATACCACTCAAAAAGAATAAATCTGTGTCATCAGGAAGCTTCGAGTGATTCCATCAATTAAAGCCAATACTGGCTTCAAGCACCCTTTACATTTGCAGATTGAACAATTGCAGACATATACATTTCTTTCAAGCAAGCAGGCACCCTGGCAACAAGGCTTGTTTATCTGTGTGCCCCTCCCTTGGTTCTAAAGCACAGGAGACTCCCTGCCTTACAATTCAGTGGTAGTATTTCAACTCTCAAAATGACACGTCCCAGGACGGTTGCCTTTTCACAAAACGTAGAGGAACTGTTTTTCTTAAATTAGAAAGTATGACCATGCTGTGCCCCTCAGATCCCGCCCACTTCGACCACTGAGTTGCGGTGAACTGGGTCCATAGGCTTCCGCCAAACCCAAGTAAAAGTGTTAGTCAATGATCCTATGCGGTGAAGCCCCTTGCTCAAACAGATAAATCGTGCTATGCAGGAAAGCAGCCAGCCATCCTTGGAAGGGTGCCATTAAGGGAAGTCTTCTGCCTGGCAGTTAAATGGTGGCAGAAGGAGAGGGCCAATCATAGAAATCGTGCCAAGTAGGGGGACACTTGCACAATGAAAGGGCACTGTGTAGTGAAGCCTTCATCAAATAGTGAAACCTATGCCAGGCAGGGAAGCTGTCTGTCCAAAGGCCAATCTTTCCAGTGAAGGAAGACCCTTTCCATCAAGCAGTGTAAGGGTGGCAAAACCTTTCTGCCCAGCAGCGAATTGGTACCAGGCGGGGAAGACCTGTGTCCAAACAGTTAAAGGATGCCATGCAGGGAAGGCTTCTGCCCAAACAGTGGCTAGCTGGTAGGAAGCCACCCGTTCAACAGTGAAAGGTGCCAGATTCAGGAAAGTCTCCTGCCCAGTAGTAAAAGGGTGGTAGGTAAGCACACCTCCTGTTCGGGATTCACGGAATCCTCCTGTCTGTTCAGGAAGGCTTCCATGCATGCCGTCATATGGCTGCCACTTGCCGAGAGTCGGGGGATTGGGATAAAATGCAAAACGAAGAAGCAATTACACTTGCAGCAGACACGGAGCGCCGCTCGGATGCTGCAGTGCGTTGAAGTCGGAAATGAAATGCTGCAATTTCTTGGCCGCTCCGCAGCGGGCACAGCGGTGAATCACCGGCGGCGGCCCCCACGCACAGGTAGCGCTCCCGCCTCTGCCCCCGCGCGCTCGGGGAGCAGGCGCCCGGGCGGCTTTTTGTCGCATTCTGGGTGTGATATTTCAGAGCTGACGAAGAATGGGAGTGACTGGGGGTGGTGGGGGCTGGGGGTTCAGAGAAGGACAATTAAAAACTGTGAGATGCGACGAGCCGACGGCGTCAAGGAAGAAAAGAGAAATATGACAGGCAAAACCAAAGGGGATCGATACTGCCTCACCCTCGGCGCACAGGCAGGACAGCAAGGTGACCCCGGCCGGCGTGGCAGCCCCAGTGCTCTGCAGTCAGCCTGCCCCGTCCTGCGGCAGGTCTGATGCGGGAGCGTGTGTGGAGACAATACGGAAGCACTATGCAGAGTTTCATGGCTATGCTACTCCAACTCACGGTTTAATGTGGTAGAAGGGGTCTGAAGCCAGCGTGCATAAAGTGTGCCCGGCAGGGTTCTGTTCACGCAACAGTGTTTGCTTCAAGAATGTAAACAGGTGCAACACTGAGGCTGGGATATATCGCAACACGCGTGCACTCCTCCAGTTATTAGTGTAGTATTTACATGCCACTGAGGCCTCACATGTACTTGTTCTATGAACAATGAAGGGTTGCTTTGTAGTTGTAGGGGGCCTGGGTATTTGTTTTGCAAAATGACGGAAACTTGCACCATGGATGCCCCCTAAGAAACACGTTTGTTTTACTGCTGCCATGCTGCGCCCGTTCTGCAAGGAAGTATGGCTTGCATTTCTGCTGTCAGTTGTCTGTCTGTCCTAAGAGGGAGCAAACATTACACTGCTAGTGTCCTAGCTCTACCTGTTCTGTACGATCTGTCCTATGAGCTGGGGAAGCTGGCACCGCTGCCGCCATCGAGTACCTGTTCTCAGAGAAGGGAACCTTGAAGTTGTTCTTATTCTGTGAGGAAAGGAAGCTTGCCTTGCTGCTACCTGTGTTGTACCCATTATATGTGTTTGACAGAACCTTTTAATGGTCCTCCTGGTGCTGCCGCCTGTCTTCTACGATTGAGTTGTCAAAGGGCAGCTTACACTGTTGCTGTCCAGGTTGCATCTGTGTTGTGTTTGTGAAGCTTGATAAAAACCTTTCAACTACACAGTAAAATGACGAGCATTTACTACGTTCGTTTTAATACAAGAAGTGAATGAAAACGTGGAAATCATTGAACAGAATTGATACTTGTTTTTGTATGTGAAACACAGTTTCAAAATAGACTAGACCACATTATAACATTCTAAAACATAGCCACCAACGGGGCTCAATGTCACGAGTGACACCTTCGTGTGATTTAGGTTTTACAGAACATTTCTTTGAATGTTGCATTGCTTTTTAATACTACAATGACTGTACAAAAGTCCAAACCCCACAATGTAACATGCTCTTGTCTGAAAAGTCGAGACTGGCTGAAGTATTACATATCATTGGGTCACTGGGTATCTTTGTCAAAAGATAATTAAAAACATTATTATTGATTTGGAGTAAATACATTGTTAAGCATTCAAGTGGGGGTGACAAACGAGAAGGCCTTTGCGTCCCAGTTTTAATAAACCAACGGAAACATTCAGCTTTATATAGCAGAGTTGTTTTCGGCATGCTCCTATGTTTTTATTATGTACACGTTCTCCGGCAGAAATTTAAGACTACATGTTGCTAAACACATAAAATCATCTAAAATTCATGTGGTCAGCAGAAGAAGGGAACATGTTTGAGGGGTAATAAACACAACAGCATTCCCTGCACCTTTTCGCATAACACTGTATTAACTCTAAAGTAAAGCCTATTAACATCTCAATGCCATCAGGTGTATGAACCTCCTGGCAGAAAGCATATTTAAGCTCTAACTTGAACTACTACTACAATATAGTGGCTTGAAAATCCTTCTGCAGACTTAGTTGGGGCTACAAGTTGATTAAAATAAGATGTTTCTTTGGGATTACATCATGGGAAGTCTTCCAGAGATGCCTCGAAGAACATAAAATTTCAACTGTTTAAGTATGTTCATTCAAGCATTTATCAAATATGCAGAAAGAGCTATTCAAAAGCTTCAAGGATGGTATTGTTTTCGTCCAATCATGAAGGTCACATATGCTAGCATATTCCACACTAGGTTCATAAGGATGACACAGGTTTCTATTGAGACTAGAGAGGCTGGAAAGGGGAACAAATTAGGAGGTATAATTATATCAATCAAATTAGAATTTTCTAGGGAAGAAAAACTATTTTGACCATAAAGACTATGTTGATTTGTCGATATGGAGCTACTTCTGAATGCTGTTCTTGGAATACTTTGGTCAGATCATTGTGGGCCCTGCCATGTCATTCAAAGGGATCAAATGCCGTCAAAATCTGTTGGTTTCAGTTAAATCTAGAATTTGACAGAATCCCAGTAGCTATATTAACGCCCACAAACCAGATACAAAATAAATTATGTCCAGGTACAGCAAACATTCCCAATTGAGAGTGGCAATAAAGAAAAACTGCCACAACCTTCATAGACAAAAGGCATGGCCAACTAACATGGCTGGGTAGAAGTGCTTCTTGGTGCTCCCATGGACAGCAACCAAATCTGCCACAATCCTGAAATATAATCGGGTTCCCGACCCCACGGACAGTGGCGGAATACAGTGGTCTTCCTAGTAGGGCTGACTCAGGGATCCAAAGTCTAAATTAAAAAACAAGTCCCTTGAGATTATAAAGACTGGGAGACCCCCGTCGCTATTTTGAAGGAACATACGAGCCACTCTCCGGAGCCCCGTGTGGGAGAGGTGACCCAGTGAGCAACCCTCAGGGGGATCCAAACACCGATGAAGAGCCCGGCTGGTTGAGGCGAGGTGATTGGATCCAGGGGAGATCGCTCATTTGGGATCCCTTGAAACGGAGGACTTACTCTCCTCTGGACGGAAAACGGCAACAGTGGCAGCAGACAGAAGAGATAGCTGGAAAAAATGTGGCCGCTCTGAAGCTGTATGAGGACCCAAAGGTAAAATTGGCTCTGGACAGATCTACTGCCGGAGGACCACATTTTAAACCCGGCGGCACAGCGGACCTCAGAGAAAGGAGCAGACCGGGAGGAACTGCAGGAGTGCTCTCCAGTGGGTAGTGCCGGATCGCCCCCCCCCCCCCCCCCATGGCTGTGTAGTCGACCTATTTGATGGGTAGAGGAGCACATGGCCCCTGTATGTCCGGTTAGTGAGCATGCCACCTGGATGCAGCTGATGCCCGGTGGGGGGGAAGCTCCTCGGGAGGCCTAGAAACATCGGATTGAGCCCACGGAGCCCTCAGAGCCGCCTAAACGTGGAAGGGGAGGTGCACTCAGACGACAGGACCTGTTGACCCAGGAAGAAAGAAAGGAGGAGTGGGAGGGAAAAAAAAGAGCAACCGGAGAAAAGGAACTGCCGGCCTTAACCAGGAAGAGGGAAAGGACCTAATAGGCGGCCATTCGCCAGAAAGAGGGAATTTGTAACGCTGCTAAGAGGGCTGGACACACAGACAGGAAGCAGGAGTCTACCGGAGGATGAGTCAGAGGGACTATCCCATGTAAGTAAGCTGGACTGGGACCTTGGATAGAAGCTTAGCTGAGCGGCTGTAACACAGAACCCCACAATGATGAAGGATAAGGGTAGAAAGGTACAGACTAACAAAATACTGAACTATGCACAGCCCTGCCACCAAGGTCCAGACAATCAGGAGGCACCTGCAGATAAACAGGTGGAGGAAACACAGGGCCCGTGGACCCAGACCCCTCTCTAGCGGATATCTTGGCCGCGATTCAATCTACACGGGAGGACATGGTGCATAGGATCGACGCAGTGGCAATCAACATTAATTTGTTACGACGCAACCTTTACAAGGTGTCTGAGAGAGTGACCACAAATGAACGGAAGGTTGAAACCGTTCAAAAAGAGGTTCAAGCTCTTAGAGACACGGTCCTTGAGCTAAGGAAAAAAGCGGGGCAACTGGATGAGAGAGCAGAGGATGCGGAGGGCCGCTCCAGAAGAAATAATCTATGCTTTGTGGGTTTTCCCGAGCGGGCTGAAGGCCCCTCTGCAGAGTTGTTCATGGAGAATTGGATTGTCACTGAACTGGCCCCCAAGCGACGTTCAAACTTTTTTCACATTGAAAGAGCGCACAAAGCATTGGTCCTACCACCTCGGCCTGGTGCATCGCCGCAGGGGATCATTGCCCGATTCTTCAACTATCGAGACAGGGACTTATATTACAGGCCACGTGGAGTGGAGGACCGCAAGTATATGAGGGACACCCTATTGCGATTTACCCCGACTACACACAGAGGGTGCAAGAGCACAGGAAATCCTTTTTTGCGGTCAAGAGGCGATTACGAGACGTTGGAATAAAGTACAGTCTCCTATATCCAGCTAAACTCCGATTGGAACACAAAGGGAAGGCCCTGGTTTTTTTTTTCAGCAGCAGAGGTGAACGAATGGCTGGTGAAACTAACCAATCTGACTCTGGCTGGGTGCCTCCCAAGGGGTCCTCGAGCTTGGCACAAAAATGCAATCAAGAACAAAAGCCAGAACCGTTTGAATCAGAGGAAACAACGAGCAGATAGCGGTAGTCCAGGAAGAATTCAGGGGCGCCCTGATGGGACTTTACAGCTGGTGAATGCAGTATCCGAATCAGAGGATGTAGCACAAGACATTATCCCTGACTCCACCAAGCAAAAGAATACACCTCGCTGACACAGGAACTGTGATCATTCTGTCAGGACAAAGGTAAGTGGAATATATAAGCTGCTGTTGGGGGGGTTGGGAACTGCGATTTCAAACAAGTAGATGCCAGTGGGAGGCCTCACCCCTGCCTTCTCAGAGGCCGAGAGAAACGGGAAAAGAGCTGGTGGCCTTTGTCTCGCACTCCCCTGTATACTCAACCACTTGCATGGCGTTAAACATAGGAGTGTGGGATATTAGGGACCGAACTAAGCCGAAAAACCAACACAATAAAAAGTGGAGTATGGTTCACTGGATACTAATGTTGTACAGGTTATGGGTTTGTTGGGAAATGGGCAGCTAAGACCGGTCCTGACTCTCCTTCCATGGGGGAGAGGGATTGGGGCCTGCACTACTGCCCATGGGGAGGAGGGGTCAAGGAAGTTTCTAATGTTCACTGCTTTGAGTTGTGGGGAGGGTGGTACATAAAGTCTCAGGATGTTACTGATATGCAGGTGTCTTGGGTGAATCAGGGTGTGGGACGAGAGGGGACAGCAGGCGAGGGGGGAGGTCGAATCACACTACATATAACCTGGCAGATATGGCATCCATCATAACAAAAATGCTCACCTGGAATGTTCAGGGCTGGCCCCTCTTGAGAAACGTAGGAGAGTCTTTGCATATTTAAAAAGAAATAGGGTCCAGTGGTGCCAGACCATGGACAGAGTAATGTTGACCGAGAGAGCAATATATGCCAGCCGAGCCTGCCCGGGGAAATGGAACAAGATTTGGTTAAAGTGGAATGTATTTAGAGGGGATATTTGTGAGCCCTTGCCCGAGGATGACCAGGAAGATTCCGACGACGGAAGTGATGAGGGTTGAGAATAGTGGGGGTGGAGGGCTAGAGACACGTGAAGGTTTCCTGCAGGGTATACCATGATGGGTCAGGCAATGAGGAAGAATGTATTGAATACTGGACACATTTAGGCACTAGGAAATGTGGTTCGACTTACTGTCCTCCAAAACGACGCTTCTAGCTTGAACTGTATTGTTTTGTGGCAGAACGTACTGTCATTCCTAACAGGTTAATGTTACTAGTTTGTTGTTTTACAAACAGAAAAAGCGAAAAATACCATCAAAACCGCATTTTCCGAATGTTTTATTTGCTAGTACTGCACTTTTCTTACACAGCATGTTTCGGTAAACACTATTATGATTTTTGCTTAAATACTCGTTCTGCTGTTGTATGCTGTGAGTAAAGATCTTACGATGGCGGCCGGCCCGCAGGGTTGTAGGCATTCCGCTGTGTACTATGCAAAGTGCAATAAAGGTTTTGGAAAAAAAAAAAAAAAGAAAAAAAAAAAAGAAATAGGGTCTCCATTGCCTGCTTGCAGGAGACACATCTGTGTATCAGACGAAGATGGTGAGGCCAGCTCTATGCAATGTCCTATTCTGGATTTGCTCGAGGGGTGCTCATATGGGTGGCACCTGGTGTACCCTTACAATACTTGCATCATTTGGTAGACTCTAAGGGTAGATATGTGATATTACATGGCAAATTGTTGGGGCGGGAAACGTGTATAATTAACGTATATGCCCCAAATGTAGACTGTCCCGATTTCTTCCCAAATGTTTTGACGGTAACAACTCCCTATCTAGGAGCGGCAGTAATTATGATGGGGGACAAAAATGGTGTTCTTTATGGTCGGCTTGACCGGGAGGCCCCCGACTGAACACAAAGCCTAAGATGACAGGGTCCCTGAAGGATATTATACGGGGCCTACAGTTATGTGACGTCTGGAGATAACGTCACACGTCACAAAGGCTGTTTTCATACCACACCCCGGCAACAAATACTTTTAACCGACTAGATGACTGTCTTGTACCTGAGGAGATGGCAGCAGAGGTGGAGGGTATAGTTTACATGACTAGATATCTCTCTTACCACTCTCCGGTTCTGCTCAATGTTGGAGGGCAGAGACCCTGACAGGCAATCCCCACATGGAGGTTGCGGGCAATGGCGCTGTTAGATCTCCCCCTTGTTGCGTCAGTCTCAAAAGTGATGTCCCATACTTCGAGGAAAACGCGGGGGTCAACCTCCAGTAGGACATGTGAAGGGGAAGCCATGAAGGTGGTACTCAGAGGGTTGTGCATGCAGAAAATGTATGGGGTTAAACGTGGGCGAGAACAGGACATCCGTAGGCAAGAGCAAAAACTGAGTAAATCAGAGGCGGCCCTCCTCAAATCCCAACATGCCATGGAGGAGTGGTGCAGGGCATGTACAGAGCTATTAGAATCTGGGCGCCGGCTAGAAAAGTTCACATATTCGGCGTTCCATTAGCGCCTGCATATTGAAGGAGATAAATCTGTATAGATACTGGCCCGACTGGTGCTCAAGGAGACAGTCGGGGCACCGATATTACATTTACAGGATATCAAAGGGCAGGTGGTTTATAGCCAGAAAACAATCCTTGAAATACTAGCTCACCACCTAGAAAATGTCTATAAGAGGCTGCAGCCCAGATCACAGAGCATGAAACAGGAATTTCTGGCATCCATGGAATTACCACAGTTAGATAGACCCTCCATGGAAGCGCTGGGAGCCCCCATTACTAAAGAGGAATTGCTAGCGGCTATTAGTCGACTTAAAACAGGGAAAAGCCAAGGAAGTGATGGTTTCCCAGCTGAATTTTACCAACGGTTTGCTGTGTTATTGGTGGATCGACTTCTCGAAGTATAAAATGAGGCCCTAGCACTGCAATTGCTGTCGACTTCTATGAGAGAGGCAGTGATAATCATAATACCTAAGCAGGATAGAGATATCTTATTACCGAGCTCCTATCGACCAATCTTGCTTTTAAATTTAGATGGGAAACTGCTAAGAGAGATACTGGCGGCTAGACTACTCCCGCACATGTCATACCTGAACTACCCGGACGAGGTTGGCTTCATATCATGCTTCATATCATGCCAGCTAACACATGTATGGCACTCACTATAATCTACACCAGCTAACACATGTATGGCACTCACCAAAGCTCAAGGAGGGTGACTATGCATTGGCGTTCTAGGACATAGAACAAGCCTTTGATTAAGTGGACTGGCTCTATATGTAGTATGTCCTCCAGCGGATGGGCGTGGGACAGGGATTCCTGAAATCGGCACAATTACTGTATACAGACCCGCACACTCCGGTCACATCGGGGGTCTGGTGTCGAAGGCATTCCGGCTGGAAAGGGGTACCTGAGTACCAGACAGGGATGTCCTTTGTCACCACTGATATTTGCAATAGCCATGGAACCACTGATGATGATCCTAAGGGACAGACTGAATACATGGGGATAAGATTGGGAGCTACTAATCATGTTGATTTCCCTGTATGCAGACGATGCATAGGTCTTTGCTTGACAGCCAACACAGTCAAGGTCTTAAAACAGTTTGGAGAGGTATCCGGCCTAAAAACAAATCCTGGGAAATCCAAGTTAGTTCCGGTGGGATGATTGGCGAGAGAACCTGAAGACAGAATGCTGGCGGTGGGGCTCCCATAGGTGACCTCAAGTCTTCGATACTTGGGGATAAGGTTGGCGCACACACCCGCCTTGTATACAGAACTCAACATAGAAAGGGTGGTGGAGGGGATCCAGGGACCTGTTTGATTCTGGGAGGAATCACCTCTATCCCTAATGAGCAGGATTGCTATTACCAAAATGATCATCCTACCACGAAGCCTCTATGTATTGCAGCACGCACTGTATAAAATCCCCAGCAACTATTTTTTGATCCTGAAGGGCTTGGTGATTGGCCTCCTTCGGGGCACAAAATGTAAAAGGGTTTGGTTTGAGACGATGCAGAGAGAATGGAAATAAGGAGGCAGAGAGGTGCCATGTCTGGAGTACTACCATATGACCACTCAGCCACTCAGCTCCAGCATGATATTCATTGGCTCGATGACAAGGATAACTGGGAAAAACAGCTACTAGCTGTAGGAAGGTGGAATCTGACTATATGGTTACCCCAACATTTTCCCTGGTGTTTTGCTGGTTTTCGACTTAGTTTGCCTGGGACCCTGCAATCCAGGGCCCCAGACTATCTGCTTTCTCTATAAAATGGACTCCATGTACTTTAGGTGTATACTAGATTGGTTACTGGGTCAACTTGTGAGCCCCTGTATAGTGTACCATAGGTACCCAGGGCATAGGTGCACCCTAGGCCTACCAGGGGCTGCAGCATGTATTGTGCCACCCCTGGTTTGCCTTCCAAACAGACACCACAGGTCTGTTCACACAGCCTGGGTAAGGTGGTGTAATCACCCCTTACTGAAATATAGTATATATATATATACCTTTATATATAGACACAAATACACCTATAAGCCTCTCCTACACTAGGCCTTGACAATCCTGGAGGCTTGGGTTTATGTGAGAGGGTGCCCTAGCATGAGCTGAGCCCCTCTGCAGCTTTCAGAACCATCTCCTTATAGCTGTTCTATGATATAGCCATACCATATACTCTTAAGTGCATTATAATCCTCACGGTTAATGCTAACTTTGGTTTGGCTTTATCAAAACATGTCGTGTAAGGTGTCAAACACTTTGGAATACTACCCCCCCCGCCAATTCTGGCGCCGGGGGTAGCATTCCACCCTTCTAGAGGGAAGTGGATAGAGATTTAAAGACAGTGCATCCCATTTTGAAAATACAGCGGTGCACTACCGGGAGCCAGTGTAGTCTTTTCAACAGAGGAGTGACGTGTTGGAATTTAGGCTGTTGAGAGACCAGTCTGGCTGCCTGGTTTTGCACCAGCTGGAGCCGGTGAAGGTGGTAAGCGGGGATCCCCACGTACAGACAGTGGGCATAATCAATACGTGAGGTGACCAGGGCCATAATGACTAGAATGAGAGCCTCCGGGGATAAGTACCTTCGGATTTTCCCAATTCTACGAAGGTGATAGAAGCAGGCCGATGTAACGGCATTAATTTGGGGCCTCAACGATAGGTCACTAGAAATAATGACGCCGAGGCTTTTCACAGAGTTGACGGGGCAGTGGGAGGGACCAAGGGCCGGAGGCCAGAAGTTAGGACTCCAAGGATTCGTGGGCCCACCGATCAAAACCAGCTCAGTCTTACTGGGGTTGAGCTTCAGCTGGCTGAAGTTCATCCACTCGTAGATGGTGAGCATTATAGATTGAAAATTAGAGCAAGAGAGAGGGGAAGAGTCGATAGGGAAGATTAGTTGCAGATCATCTGCGTAGTTAAAAATAGTAACAGAGGAGTGACGAAGAGAGGCTAGAAGGGGCTGCATGTATAGATTGAATAAGAGAGGAGACAAAGCGGAACCCTGGGGGACACCACAGGAAAGTGAGATTTGGGGGGCAGAGAAAGTGGACAGTTGGACCGATTGGGAGCGGTGTTGAAGGAAAGACCCAACCCATAACAGGGCAAGGCCCTGAATACCCGCATTTCTGACACGGTCGATCAAGATGACATGATGGACCGTGTCGAAAGCGGCCGAGAGGTCTAACAACACTAAGGCTTGGGCCAAGTTCTTGTCCGCCCCCTGTCTCAATGTGTCCATGACCGCTACCACCACTGCCTCCGTAGAATGGGCCGGTCTGAAGCCTGCCTGCTGGTCGTCGAGAAAATGAGTTTTCTTGATGAAGGCGCTCAGGCAGCGGGTGACGTAGGTCTCCAGTACCTTCCCCAGATAGGGGAGAAGGGAAATGGGTCGGTAATTCCCCAAGACAGTAGGGTCAGATCCGGGTTTTTTCAAAATGGGTACTACCACAGCTTTTTTTAAAGCATCGGGGACAGAACCTGTAGCAAGGGAGCGATTAAGCAAGTCAAGAGGAGGACCTGGGCAGGCCAAGAAAGCGTCCCTTAAAATTTGGAGGGGGCAGCAGTCATGGGGGGAACCAGAGCTAACTGCCTGCAGTAAAGAGAAGAATACTTCCGAGGAGATAAGAGGGAATTCGTGCAGACAGTGAGGGTTCGGAGGAGGGAGGACACTGACATGGGACAAGGAAGGGGGAGGGATATTGTTTTTGATGGTGGAGATTTTGTCTATAAAAAATGAATTGAGAGAGTCACACAAGACCTGCGAAGGTTGAGGCTGGGCCGTAACACGATCAGGGAGGGAGAGTTAGGCCACAATAGAGAAGATCTCCTTAGTTTTTGATGCGGAGCTAAGGATTTTCTGGGAATAGTAGGAGGATTTGGCTGAAATAATAGATTTTTTATATGATTTTTGTAGGTCGGTGAAAATGATCTTAGATGAAGAGTCATAGTTTCGCCTCCAACGGCGCTCAGCTTGTCTGAGGAGTAATTTATCCACCTTAAGTTGTTCGGTGAACCAACGCTGGGCGTCGTGTGGGCGTTTGGATTTGATGGTTTTCACAGGAGCAACCAAATCGCTGGCTTGGGACAGCCATTGGTCCACTATGGAGGTTTGAGAGTTCAGGTCGGAGTGATCATTGGGAAGTGTAGTGGCGAGGGTTGAGTGAAAGAGGGAGATGTCAGCATGTTTCCAGTTACGTGCCGAGAAATTCGACACTAGTGGAGGGCGGGTTGGTAGTACCAGTTTCAATGAAAAAGAAATAAAGAAATGGTCAGACCAAATGCAAGGGTAGACCAGGGGAGGAGAGATGTCCAAGTTGGTTGTCCATACCTGATCAAGGATATGACCCTTGTTATGGGTTGCGACGGAGATATGTTGCAAAAAATTAAGACCGAGTAATAGGTTTGTGAATTCAGTTGATGAGACGGTTTCATGGGGGTCTAGTGGCCAATAGTTAAAGTCGCCTATAATCAAAATCCTGGCGGAATTAATGATCAACTGAGAAATAGGATCGCCAAATAAAGAAGAGAAAGAATGCATATTTACAGGGGGACGGTAAACTAAGACACAGATGAAGGAATATTTGGGGGATGAGAATTTTAAAGTGAGTACGTCAGAATGTAATATAGGAGTAGTTGTTAGGGAAGTGAATTGTAACTTGGTGCGGATAATGGCGGCTACACCACCACCCGGTCTGCCAGAGGTCCTATTGGATTGGAGAATGTAGAAACCTGTAGGGATAGCGGCCAAGATGTCAGGGAGGAAGTCCTCATGGAGCCAGGTTTCTGAGAGGAGCAGGATATCGATATTGCCATTATCCAGTAATTGAAACACTTCAAGTTAGTGTTTAGGGAGTGAGCGAGTATTGAGATAAACAATCGAAATGGAGCAAGCAGCTGGAGAGCTGATCCTGGTGGTATTGGGGGCGGGGTTACACCGAAGAGGGGGGGCAGGAATAGAGGCCGGAGGGGTGTGGGAGGGGTGGGAGGGGTGGGAGGGATGGGAAAACAAAATGCCACAAGTCAGGGCAATAGTAGCCACGTGAGGGGCAAGAGGGGCAGAGCAATGGAGAGAGTGAAGATCCTGAGAGGAGTAAATAATGCGACGAGCGGCATAAACGGCCCCGGGCCTCGATCGGCCGCGGACGGGCGCAGACGGGCTTGACTTGTGCGCGACTTCGGCGCGTAGTCGGCGCTCCCGCTGCGCTCATCCGCTGCGCTTCCTCCAGGTCGCCATTTATACTGCCTGACGTGAACCACTAGACCGCTCACCTGCACGGTGGAGAGGCAGGGCGGAAGTGGTGCAGAGCAGAGCAGGAAGTGTCGCTTGTGGAAAGGACCCTCCGCACAAATGGCACACTGCCGGGGCGGACCGGGGTCGAGAGCGAGGGAATGAGGTAAGCTGTTACCAAATCAAGAAAATTGTAAATGCGGGCGCAGTAACACAAAACACAAAGTCAAGTTAAAAATACACAAACAGCTCGTAGTCAGCTGAGTTGCAGTTAACATTGTCAGCAGCGCTGGAACACGCCCGCGGCCTGACCGCCATGTTTGTCTGCCTGCGGAGCCAATCAGAGATCAAGATATAGAAGAGGCTCAGCAACCACTAGACCGCTCACCTGCACGGTGGAGAGGCAGGGAGGAAGTGGTGCAGAGCAGAGCAGGAAGTGTCGCTCGTGGAAAGGACCCTCCGCACAAACGGCACACTGCCGGGGCGGACCGGGGTCGAGAGCGAGGGAATGAGGTAAGCTGTTACCAAATCAAGAAAATTGTAAATGCGGGCGCAGTAACACAAAACACAAAGTCAAGTTAAAAATACACAAACAGCTCGTAGTCAGCTGAGTTGCAGTTAAAATTGTCAGCAGCGCTGGAACACGCCCGCGGCCTGACCGCCACGTTTGTTTTGTGTATTGGGGCAGGGAGGGCTGCATTCAGTGAAGGCATCTAGACACTGCCTGGGGCACACAAGTTGCTCCATACATAGCTCGGTTCAAACCAGTTGCTGGGGCACTCCAGCCCCAGCTCTGGCACGAAACTGGACAAAGGGAAAGGGGTGTAACCACCCCCTTCTCAGGTCCACCCATAGGAGGGACCTAGTAAGGTAATCCAGCCCCCATCCTTAGTATAAGTATAGGAGCTGTGTCCCCAGGACTTTAGATTATCCTGGACAAATCTTTGAAAGACATATCCTGGACCTTCGACATTCCATTCTGACTGGAAGACGGAAGACATCTCCCTTGCGGTCAAGGAGTGACCACCCTGTGCAAACAGGCACCAACAGCATATTTGCCAGTCTGCATTTTCAAGGCTCCCGTTGGAACCCGAAGACTCTGCGACACAAGAACTGGACTTCCAGACTTCTCTGACCCTGACCCACATCCACAGCAAAGCTGAGACCCATGGCGGACGCAAGAGATGTGGGACCGGACATCTTGGACATTTTGCTACCTGCACTCCTTTCCTGAAGCCTCAGTAAGTTGTGCATTGCGGTACAAGAAGCCCCAGCCCAGAGCACCATTCGCACCGAAGGCCCCCACACTCCGTGAGTGTCCAGTGGGCCCCGCCTTGCATTTGAGCTTGATGCGTCTTCCTGGTTCCTTGCCCTTTGGCTAGTGAGCCCCCTGAAGACGGCATCTTGAAATTACTTTGCTTTCCTGGTTGCTCCAGGCTTTCTCCAGCTTCCCTGAAAAGGAGAAGCGCCACAGACCTTGCTGGTCTGCAACAGAGCAAATCTCGACATCCTGCGTGGGTTGCGGTTGCCAATGCTTGTTGGGTCCAATCCGGATACCGCCACCGCAGTCATCTAGATCCATTGTGGGACAGCTGGAATCCAGAGCCTGGTCATCTTCGATGCCTCTTGGACCTCATGGCTGAAGAGACAAACTCACCTTCTTCACCTTCAAGCATGCGACATCGCCTGGCTCCTTCCTGGTTCCTTCCTGGTCACTGGCTAGTGACCCAGACTCTGTCCCCTCTGCTTTTAGGTTCTTCACATCACCGATCCACTCTTGGATTCACCCGGACACTTTTCCTCTGGTCGCCTGCAGCACTTCTTTGCAGCTCTCCATAGAAAACAACGACGAAACCCGACACGAAAAGACACCTATGCACCCGGCTTCCCTGGGTGAGGTAACACGAGTAATCCAGTGCTCCCATGGGTCTTGACTCTCAAAGTGTCCTAGTTTAAAAGGGTTCCATCCTAGTCCATCCGAAGTGTCCTTAAATTGTAACATTGTATCTTTTACGAACTCCATAGAAAGTCAATGGGAACCCACGCCTGTGTTTAGACACTGCACGCGGATCCCGTGGGTCTCCTACTTCCTAACCTTTGGTTGTTTAGTTAGCCCCAGCGATTCTACAGGCCCTAGGCCTGCTTTCTAACTCTCACGTGGTACTTACACCACTTTCTTAGTATATGGTTTGTGAGGCCCCTAGGGCATAACGTATACTGTGCAACTTATCGTATATTAACTCTGTGACTTGTATTGTATTTTGACCTCTGACCTCATTAAGAGTGCAGAGGGGGTGTGTTTAGATTAAATACATATATATTTGATATATACCTTGTGTGGTGTCCTTTCATTTGGTATTCAAGGGATTATATATGGTAAAACAACTTGCTTAACTCGCCTTCTG
Source organism: Lissotriton helveticus (assembly GCF_964261635.1). Lineage (NCBI taxonomy): Eukaryota > Metazoa > Chordata > Amphibia > Caudata > Salamandridae > Lissotriton > Lissotriton helveticus. The sequence goes on from NC_136072.1 coordinate 920,378,508, forward strand.
AAGTCTTAACCTGAAGACTGCTGCTTCATGCTACCCCTGGGATAGCTTTCTATAAGGTTGACTTTACAACCATCATCAATAAGGGTCGATTGGACTGGTGCAAGTGCCCACTGGAACTAGTGGACATCATATGCCAGGCTAACCTCTCACACTAGCAGGCACACGCGAGGGAACACCATTGCCAGAACTCCTGATGATTGGTGCCAGGGTCCAACCCTCCTACCCATATATAATACAGTGGGTGGCAGAATGTTCGGAGATCATAGTGCGAAGGGTGATACATCGCGCTCCCTATGCCCCAGACATGCCACTATGGGCTATACAGCCCTTTTGCAAAATTGCAGAATCCATGTCTATACAGCGATGGAAAGTAGGGTGGTGTCTAACATTAGGGGATCTATACAGCACTGTATGTTTTATAACCCGGGAAACAGCAGAAACCACTTTTGCACTGGGTAGAGGCCAATATTTACAGTATGGAAAGATTGCATGGGTAGCCCAAGAGGTGTTGACTTCCTTTCCTGAGAAACTCCCTACCAGTAAAGTACTGCAAGTGCTGGTAAACATGGCACAGAGTAGGTGACGTATTCCACCTGTACAGGGCTATCCGGGATGACTTTCTACTGGAGACCCTCCCAGTGCAGGCAAGATGGGAAGATGTAATAGGGGCCACATGACGGAGCGGGATTGAATCAAAATCCAAAAAAGGGTTCAGAAAGTGAGCTCAAATGTGTAATTTAAATTGACCCAATATAATTTTATACATCAAGCCCATCTCACCCCCAAGCCCATCTCACCCCCAAAACTCTCAGTAAAATATATGCAGACCACTCTAGCGCCTGCCCCCGATGTAAGGAACCGGAGGCAGACTTCATGCATATTTTGTGGAAGTGCATGGATATAAAAGAAAACTGAAAATAGTAATAGCAAAAATAGCACTGTTTCTCTAATTTAGAAATGAGCGCAATAGTAGCTGTTTATTAATTCAATATATATTAAAAATGACTATTACCTGCTGCACAAATCATTCTGTTAGCTTTGGGGGCCTGAAATAGTCTGAATTGTCATACTTATAGGAGTGTGATGGTTAGTATATGTGCTGGTACAATCATTGGCAGCGCTGGCAGGGAAATGTTTTGAACAAGCTGCAGTAGCCTCCTGATGTGGCACTTATTTGTTCAGAAATTAAGCTATGACTGAACCCCGAGATGCTTAGGAACAGGAGGAAAATGGCCAACGAAAGACTGATGCTAACATGCAGAAGGCACAAAACAACAAGAACAAGCCAGAACAGGTATAGGAAAGAACCACCCTGAAGGGGACAAAGAACTAAGGGCCAGATGTAGGTCACCAAATACCGGTCGGTAACGGCCGAATTCGTCCGTTACCGACCGGTATTTGGTGATTGAGATGTAGGGGCCATTATTTTACAGAATCGGTAAATTTACTGAATCTATAAATTTATCGATTCTGTAAAATACTGAATCGGTAATTTTACCGATTCGGTAAATCCATATGTAGGTGACACTCCTAAGAGTGCCACAGGCCCTTAAGAGTCGGTATTTTACCACCCAATCCTATTGGGTGGTAAAATACCGAATTCAGGTGTGCATGCACATCTGTGCATGCACACCTGTGCAATGTGACACACAGACATGCCCTTAGGGCATGTATGTGTGCCACATGTCACACATGCCTGTACTTGGGTTGCTAGAGGGTGTCAAAGTGACACCCCCTGCACCCTTGCAGGATTCGGTATTTACCGATTCGGTATTGCCCATTGATTCCTATGGGCTTCAAGGCCCATAGGAATCAATGGGCAAATCGGTATTTACCGATTCGGTAAATACCGAATGTTACCGATTCGGTAATTCAAAAACAAAAATTAGCTACATCTCCCTCCTTCATATTTACCGATTCATAAATACCGAATCGGTAAAATTCGGTATTTATGAGTCGGTAAATTGAAGTTACCTACATCTGGCCCCAAGTGAGAATAGGGAACCAGTACAACTAGGATACGGGAACATCCTTTACAACGCAACTTTTTCAACGCAGTACCTTTACCACGCAGGTATTACAAAGCAAGTTGTTACAACGACTTGCGCTGGGGGGCTCTGTAGGATAGGGAATAGTTTAATTTACTATCCAAAACCTTCCCTACTATCCACGGGGACTGGAGTTGGAATAGTAAATTAAACTATTCCACTATCCAGCGCCCCCCAACGCAAGTCATTGTAACGACTTGCGTTGTAAAACCTGCGTGGTAAAGGCATGCATTGTGAAAGCATGCGTTGTAACAACATACATCCCTAGGAATTGTTGCCAAGCAAGGAAACATTTTTTGTAGTGATGATAAATATGCTCTATCACTAATGACTTGGAAGTGTACTTCTGACTTAAGAAATTCCCAGCCACGCAGTAGTTAATATTCTATTCTTTCCCCATTGCCATAGCTCAGCCTACAGCTTTTCCAATTCCTTCTGTGTCTGAGCTGGGTGATTCCAAGATGAATCCAGGCATGATGGAAGCAGTGACCACTTGTTTATGAGTGGTTCAGATTGAAATCCTGACACATATGATATAATTTGTTAAAACATGTTAGAATCAGACTGCCTGATTTACAGTTCGTTTGATGGGATACTCCGTCACAAACGTGATGGATATCCCGTCTGCCAACTTACAAGTTCATTATATCCTGTGGCACTTGTAATACGGCGGACGGGATATCAGTCAAATTTGTGACAAAGTATCCCATCCATCAAACTCTAATTCAGGCCCTCAATCTCTTTCCATGTCTATGATTATGGGCAGTGTTTCAGGACTATTGATTAATCCACCTTCAGATGCTTGGTATATAGCTCCAATGTTTCATCTTAGGGTCTTGGTGACTTGAAAGTTTGTCAAAGCCGAAGAATCTAATACCAGTACATGGCTTGTTCTGGAGCTTGAGATAGGATATTTTTTTCCTGTAAGGAGGTTCCACACAATGGCATATATACAACCTTCAGGCTGTAGATACGGGTTAGTAGAGGTCTTTCAGACCTGGTGTAACACACCCCATTAAGGACTGACACAGGTTCCTCTTTCCCAGTGGCTCATGGGTCTAGATTCTTAAATGTAAGTTGCACCAATGTAAGGTTTGTTATTACTCACATACTTTAAAACAATCTAAAGTAATACAATTGCAAACGTACACCAGTGCCTAATTCTCAGAAAAGGTTCTGACTCGAGGCCGGTCACCCACCTGTGATGCTCGCAGCGCTAATCCAGCAGCACTTCGCACAGGCCTGGGCCGCCGTGTACGGCGGCTATTTTACCCCCAATCCCTGCTGAATTCAATATTTAATGGCAGCCAAAGACTGGATGGCCCCACTAGGGACTCACAGGATCGAGTCAGGACAGTACAGCGGCCTGGACGCGTCACCCGGCTTTCACTGGAGGCAGGCCTGGGGCCCGACTGGAATTGCTACGGCCCGCGGTGGCTCAGGCCTGAGCCTGCCTTCAGCTGTAGACCAGAGACCGCGGCCTAGACGGCTTTCACTGGAGGCGGACTGGAATTGCCACGTCCCGCGGTGCTTACAGCCTGCCTTCAGCCAGCTGTAGACCAGAGTCTACCTGCAATTATAGAGCGCGCAGGGCCTGCATTGGTTAAAGAAGTTATAGGAGCCTGGAACCAATCTGCTGCTTCTAAAGGTGTCCAGGGGTCTCTCGTGCAGGCATTTGACAGGCATTACCTGGATGATGGCATGATCATTTTCTTGATATTTTGATGTGGATAGTGAGATGTGCTACCCTCGAGCTTTGCGTGTTTTTCCTGAATAGAGGTCCCAAGTACAGTGACTGTTCCTGAAATTCGTTTAAAGCAAGATCTGTATTATATTCTATTAGCTCTTCAGCTTTTGCGTTCTCAATCCTGAAGCACTGTAGCACTGAAAATCGTAACCTGCATTAGCAATATAATTTGAAAGGTAATTCTCGCTAAATACAAGCACAAGAAACTATTTAAAACTGTGGCCATTATATTTTATCTCCCAGCATCAGTCCACAGACCAGCAGGTACATGAACTCACTGTCTCTCGAGTGCTGCTCTCTTTGATTCTCTCTCTGTGATTGACGGTCTGACTGACCTCTCTTACCTGTTTATGTGCTATAGTATATATATATGATTCGTTTCCCTCATCTTCATTGCTTGATTTTGCCCGTGAATAAGTGTCACTCATAGTAGTTGAAATGTCACTCATAATTACACTGAAAATATGAAAATGTCACACATGCCAATCTGGAACCTTGGCAGCTATGCATTAGAAGTAAGCTTGTTGTACATGACCGAACAATGTCACATGCAGTGTTATTTTGTAAAGATATCTATGGTGGTGCTACCTTTTGAAACCACCAGTTCACTCCTGCAACTTCGCATCCTGAGATCAACAGATGCATCACGATTATTTTAAGAACAACTGTTTGGAGCTAGATGGATGTCATGTGTGGGATGGTCAGGTCTCTGCATGACGGAACACATGGGGTGTTCCAAGGTCATTCAGTCCTCTAGCTCTTGAGGTAATAACAGATTTACTCAGGACTGTGGACGTGTGCACTTGATTTGAATGCCCTTTGGTAGAGTTTAAGGAAATGCATTTTTGGAATATGCTCTTGCCTGGATAAAAGATGCAAATGTCTAAGAAACAGGTGAACTTTGTCCATAGATACCATTTTTCCGATTTGCATCTTTCAATAACTGAGTGCAAAAGAAGCAATCAGTCCATTCCGTCTTTCTATGCTGTACCCAGACCTCACATGTCCCAATTCCTTTGCAAATTCTATTTGTTATTCACTCAAATGTCGAACCATGCACAGAGCTACCAGTAGCCAAATTCATGAAATGGGACTGGTGCACTGCAAAGATGAACAAATTACTTCTCTTCAGTAATGCTTTATGTGGTAGAGACTCTATCTAGTCGCAGATTCCTTACCTTAAAATGATCCAGAGGCGTCAGGCTGCATCCGGAAATGTTTGGAGCAGTACCTCTGTGTGTCGGTATTGACTTCAGAGACAAGTCATTTACTTTCACCTGAGAGTAAATGTGAGATCGTAAACTCTACTCTGGTCGAAAGGGGACATCATTTTCATTATTAATGGTGCTTCAAGTATAAGGGTGATATGATATTCTAAGTGTTTACCTCTGTGCTACACAGTTCCTTCTAATCACTACTCCGGTTTGATCAAAGCAAGAGCAAACAGGGTGCCCTTGAGTGTCTGATGAAAGCAAGGCTGGTGTTCTTCCGGAGGTGGTAGGATCGTACAAGGTACAGTGCAACACATCAGCAAATTTGTCCAACCGCAGCTAACTGAAAAACTGAATTGAAACTTGGACCATAGGCCAGCAGGAAGTACTAAATCAGAAAGAGCAACATTTCGAGGCTTAGAAGCTCCAAGTTATGCCAGGCGTAAAGGTGGGCACTGACATCAAAACTTTGTCTTGACAAGTTCATCTTGCAAGATTCTTTTCTCAGTACCCCAGGACCCTCGGAGCTTTTGCTGGCCATGTGCATGGCTGGACTGCCCGTAGCGGGCACCGGGTGTTTGCCCAGTGGGCCGGAAGGGTGGGGGCTGGTTTTTGACGGGTGGGGGGCGTTTTTGCTATTGGCGGCTGGTTTTGCAGCAGTGTTGCAATATCGGCCCCCTGTAACAAAAGCGCAGTTGCAGTGTTTCTGTTTTTCCCATCAGCACCGCAATCCCCCAACAACCCTTAACCCCCACGCCCCTGTCGGAAGTAATAGCCAGGGCTAGTTTGCGTTCCCAGTCCGGCCCTGGCCGTCTGGGAGAATGGATCACTCTGCTGACACTCAGAGAAATTCAGAGGTTTACCTAAACTTATCACATTAAATGAGCAAGGACAGCAAAGATAAAAAAAAAAATTCAAGTGGCCAATCAGGAGAGATCCATATTCATTTTCAAAACACAATGCTCCCGTTCTGCACATAAATAAAAGGGTGTTGTAAATAATAAGAGAGAGATTGAGATACACAGAGAGAGCGAAAAAGAGAGTGAGACAGACAAAAGGGCTCAACTCCCTATGGCACTATGATTGTCTGGTTTAAAGATTTTTGCCTCGGCTGATTTTGGCTCAGAATCTGGCCCTGTATTGAGGTTGGATGCCAATGATTTCAGATTAGAGTATTGATCTTGTATCTATACATTACAAATTCAGGTTTTCATATCAGACAGAGAGTGGGTTTATAGTTCCACAGATCTGTAACTGGGAGAGAGAGGCCGATGTCCTTTATAGGAGGAGGTGGTGTTAAAATAATAGTATTTTCAGTTACTTTTTGTAATATGTCATACGACGAAAATATCCTGATCTTTAGCAGAATCGAGTTCCCTGTCCAGGGTGCATTTCCAGTGATGACTGTTTTATCATTTTAAATTTCTTTATAGATGGACTCTTGAGCAGACGCGTTTCATAGTTCGTCAGTTGTCGCTCTCCTCCTGAGATCCAATGTTTCCAAGTGAGATCATTCGCCGTACCTTCATGCAGTGTTCTTTGTTTGATGTGAAGATTCATTTTTTATACGTGATCCTCAATTCCTTTTATACAGGGCTTGAATCAATGCTGTACTCAACCAAGGACGCTATGCGCATCAATATGTGTCAGGACGCATTGCTTCATTTAGTGTCGAAAAGGCTGTTTAATCTGGTAGCTAGTGCATGTCCATGTGTGTGGGTGCAAGCATGCCTGTGCTTACCCAGGTGTACCCTGGTGATTTTTGTGTGCTTGCTGTGTATTTAGTGCTAGCATACTCCATATAACGAGGGACATCATAATCCGGTTCCTGGCTGTAAATAAAACACACTACTTCTAAAAGTCTAACGTGCTTAATACAAAAAGTTGCCAGTATGCAAGCACCATAATGCGTGACTACTTTTCTTTCAACAGACCCGAGCTTTTGCCAAAAATTCAGTTGGAGATTACAAAGCTAAATATCAATACATTTTTAGCAAACTTTTATACCGTTTTTTCTTAATGCAAGTCAATGGGAACGTGAGCACGTGTTTTTAAACTGGCACTTGAATGATACTAACTAATGAGCAAATGGCAGAATCTTCTCAGGAGAAAGAGTGTGAAAAGTTCTTGAAGATTAGATACAGAAATATAAACGATCGCTGATTCCGCTACTTTTTACAATTCACCGTGTGTGCCAGCCTTCACAAGGATGGCAATGCTTACTACACAGTGTAGAAAATGTGCAATTGTACAACACTGAATACATTGGCTTCTGGGTCTCAGAAATATGTGAAACTTTGCAAATATATTGGAGTTAATGTGTACTTCTGGCTCATATAAAAACGATATTGCAAATCAATCAAGAAAAACATTTCAAAACATGTTAAGGCATACCAGTGGCATGTTTATATTAATCCACTGGAATTAAGGCACACAAATAAATACTCTCGTTTAACAACTTAATACATTCTGAGAACAGATGTCTCTATTCACTTCAATTGAAACAATTAGACTAATAAACTTTAAAGCATTGATATGAAAAGCCCTAGACAGGAATTCTTAGCCACTGTTGACATGGAGCGAATGGTTACACAAGGTGCACATGAGCAGGAGAGAAGAGAAAATCATTAGTAGTACAATGCAGTTAGGGCGAAAAGCCAGCCATCTGAAGCTAAATCAGGTATGGCTTCACATAAGCCAGCCTGTTGCTAATCTAATTATCCAGTATCCATAGTTCTATGGTGCTTAGGTCAGGTAAGGGGGAATTCAAGGTAAGAAGGGTGGATCAGACTAGAGCGGTACAATACAATACAGTACAATAGAATTTGTAAGGCGTGCGGCTGCTTCTGAAGAAGCATTCCAGATCTAGCGGCCTGATTGTGGAACAGACAAAGACTAGTCAACCGCCAGAACATAAGTCTACAAATCAAAAAGAAAAATTTTCAGTAGTTCACGAAAAACTGTTTCAGAAGGAGCGAAACGTAGGGCCGTAGGACAGGAATTCCAGATTTTGGCGATCAAAAAGGAAAAGGAGTGACCTCCTCTCATTGCCTTGCTGAGCCTGGGAATGCACAGAAGTTTTAGCGCGTTGGAGAGCAGTGATCTACCCTGCTGATCGGCAGGCAATCTTCTTCTCAGGGGCGGCTCCTCCACTAAGGCAGAGGAGCATCACCCCACTGCTCTCTGAACAGGAAACATAAAATGATAATAACCTAGGGCCCGATGTAGGTAACCAAATACCGGTCGGTAACAGCCGATTTCTGCCGTTACCGACCGGTATTTGGTTTTTGATATGTAGGGGGCCTAAAATTTACAGAATCAGTGAATTTACCGATTCGGTAAAATATCGAATCGGTAAATTTACTGAATCGGTAAATCTGAAAACAGTGCCACAGGCCCTTAAGAATTCGTTATTTACCACAAAATACTATTTGGTGGTAAATAACGAATTCCTGTGTACATGCACGTCTGTGCATGTACACCTGTGCCATGTGGCACACATACATGCCATAAGGGCATGTATGTGTGTCACTTGGCACTCAAGCCAGAATCAGGGGTGCAACAGGGTGTCAAAGTGACATGACACCCTGTCCCCCTTGACAATTCGGTGATTTTACTGAATCGGTATTTACCGATTCAGTAATTGACTTTGATTCCTATGGGCCTCAACGCCCATAGGAATCAATGGCAATTACCGAATCGGTAATTATCGAATCATACCGATTCAGTAAAAATTACCGAATTATTTCCTACATCTCATTTACCTAATCTAGAATACCGAATCGGTAAAATTCGGTATTCTAGAGTCAGTAAACCTACATCGGGCCCCTAGTTCTTATCATTTTTCATAGGTTCGGGACTGGGTTAGGGTGGGGCGGGTATGGTGCCACAGGGGAAGGAGTGGTTTGTGCACACTAAGTCATGCTCACTTAGCATGTTCCCCACCAGGCTACAGTACACAGACTGATGGGCCACATGCCCACGCTCCCTGTCCCTGTTTGAGCACAGAATCACGGCGCTCAAACCAATCACAATGCTGCATTGCAGTGTTTTGATTGGCTTACAGGAGCCTGGGAGCCCAGCCCGGGGGCTTCCTGCTGCTTCCAGGGTCTGTGTCAGAGCAATGGAAGAACGGCCGGCGGCTGTGAGGATGGAGGCAAGTGTTTTACTATTTTTTTATTTTGTTGCCCCCCCCATCCTGCCACCTCTGTTCCCAGCCAGCAGCTATTGCTTCTTCTTAAATATAGAGGGCCTCTTTGTTCAAAGACTCTATAGGTGAAGATTAGTGCTGTGAATTTAATGCAGCTGGCAAGGGGCAGCCAATGTAGGCTGTATTCGGAGGCCGTTACAGACAAAAGGGCCGGGATCTTCAAAATTAAACATGCTGTTGTGTTTTAAATGATCTGCAGGCAGTGTAGCAAGTAGGATGGTAGACCCAAATAGCATAATCTAGCCTGGAAATTACCAAGGCATGAATGATGGCCTTACGATTCTCCTCAGGGATCAGATGGTACATCTTCCTGAGAGATTTCGACCTAAGGAAACAGCTAGCAGTGACAGCTCTGACTAGCTCTGACCTGCAATTCGAAAGACAGGTTAGAGTTGAATTTGACACCTAGATTTACTACTGCTGACGATGGAACTGGGGAGATGCCCAGCTCTGAAGGCCACCTGTTATAGGCATCCAAATGATTGTTAATGCCAAGAAGAGTATTTCTGTTCTGTCAGAATTCAGTGTAAGGTAATTAATTAATTAATTCACCAATGCCCTCAGGCAGTCCATGAAGGCGTTCAAGGCTTCCAAGTCCTTCTCTGGGAATATAAAATCACCCTCACACCCCAGGCTTAAAAAAGATTAGCCAGGGGGGCAGACAGACATTAAAAAGAGTCAGGCTCAGGGCAGAGTCCTGAGGCACCCCACAGTCACGTGGTTTGATGGAAGACGTGACGTGGGGAGAAAAACCATTTGAGATCTGTCTTCCAGGTGGGATTTGAGTCAAGCCCAGCCTGGCCCACGGATACGCACGCACCATAACCTTTCCAGAAGAATGGAGTAGGAGACCATGTCGAAGGCTGCCAACAGATCAAGAAGGACAACCATTGCTGCCGCCTTTTGATTAAGATTGTCCTTAATGAATTTAACGCCCAGCAGGAGGGCTGATTCGGCGCTATAGCCTGCACGAAAGCCGGACTGCATGCCATGGAACAGGTGGTTCTGCTCTAAGAAAATGGAGAGTTGTTGACTGACCAACGTCTCCAACATTTTGGCTATCGTAGGCAAAAGAGAAATTGACCTAAAGCTGTTATACTATTTACTCTACTGAAGAAAGCATTAGCTTTCTTCAGTAGAGTAAATAGCACAGCCTGTTTCCAGTTCTGCAGCACTATAGCTTCCCCAACAGAGGTGTTCATCAGTTTATTGAGGATAGGATTGACCAATGGAGCAGCAAGTTTAAGAACGTCTGGGAAGCATGGGTCAAGAGGCAGCCGAGACTTACAGTTGGCTGGAAAGATAAAAGAGTCCTCCAGATAGAAAGGCACAATATTTGTCATCCAAGGGCCAGGGAAAGGGCGCACATCCAAGTTAGGAATGGACAGCTCTTGTGAAGGAAGCTTATCATAGATCACTTGTATTTTATTAAAAAAGAAGTCACAATGATCATAGTACACTTTGGACGATTGGTTTAAGTTATTTTGTGAAGCATTGAGAGACAAAAAAGAGTTCACAACCCTTAAGAGTTCACTGGGTGTATTAGTGGCAGAGGCCAGAAAAGACTAAATAAACAATTTATGCGCCATGCAAACCTATCTACGTAAGTTATTTAGTGCTTTCTTGTATTTTTCTTCTGAGTCAAATGATTTCTTCCACCTGCATTTGAGGTGCTTACAGTGTGGCCTTTCGTCTTTTTATGGCAGCTAAGAACCAGGAAGCTGAGGGTTTTGATCTCCGCTGAGATACTGTTTTTAAAGGAGCAATGCGATCAATGGCCAAGGACACCCAGTAGACTTTCCAAGTCCTCAATCTGCTTTTGTCCCGATGGTTAATGAACCTTAGCTTCACCTTACCATTAAGTTGTGCAGGCTCTCATAGGAAAGGCTCAGTTGGCAGGTCTATGATCCTATCACTGCACCCCCCTATTATTCCACATTTCCTGCACGTTACTTTTTCTCAAGGGGTTGAGCACACCGCTGATACGTTTTCTGGTAGGTAAGGGAGACCCCTTGACCACAGTGTGGAGCACAAACTCATTAAATAATGCTGAACTTGGGGACTTTGGGAGAGGACACTTTGGCTTCAATTAAAAGTTCCCAGTAGTTCAAGCAATATTTTTTGTACCATTTAAAATCCATTATTTTGGGATTTGTAATTTAGCAGGTGCGATAAATATGGCCTATAACAAATTTTGCCATAAAAAATAGAACATAACATGCAATTTATCTGATGCAGACTTTATCGCTCCCAGTAATTATTGCAAGTTATAGCCAATTAATTTATCTGAATTTTATTTCTTTTTAAATGAAAAAATAATAACACATTTTTTAATAAAATAATATTTATGATTCTTTTGCATTAAAACAAATTCATATATATTGGTAAAAAAAAGTTGAAATACATTACATTTATTTTAACTTTAATTTCATTATAGGGTTTTATTTTATGTCCCTACCTCTATTATGTTTTATGGAAAGGTGTTGCAGTACCTCCAAGTGGCCATGGATGGTAGTAAACTTACTCCAGCTCTGAGCTGGAGTACATTTCTGACTGTTTTGGGTTCTTTTTAGTTGTAATAACTATAAAACGGTAGTTTTTTTTTAACATGAATGATCTTACGCATGTGGTTGCTTATTCTTCCTTCGCAGGGGTGGCTGCTTTATTAGGGTTTAAGGGCTATGCCCCCTTCCGCCTGCTGCCTCAATTGTTGTTAAAAATGTGAACGTCCTGAATTATGTAAAGCTTCTGACCCTTGCTCTGTGCGAGGTCAGGCAAAACCAGGCTCTTTAGCAAACCACATGCGGTAGAACGCATGTGCTAGCTGTTGCAGGATTTAGAGGGCTTGCCTTATCTCAGCCCTGGTCTTCTGTGCCCTCCAAGACTGCAAGGCTGCTGTCTCCTATGAAGTAGTGCAGCCTAGCTTACTGACAACTGCCTGGATGCTTCAAGCATAAGTCCTAGGTTTCCTGAGGCTGTTTGTCTACACTGTGTACTAGTGCAACCCCACCCTTTTTCTGAATGGAGTGGGGTGGAAAAAAGCCTCAGTGGCCCACCTTATCCTGGGGGAGGTTGGGAAATGTGTGAGGTGCACATCAGACTGGATGAAGGGGGCCAGGCTACAGCTGCTGCCAGTAGGTGATTAAGGCAAGTGTGGACAAACAAAAAAACACAGGCCTTGAAACGGGTCCTTAACAGGCCCCAGTGGAAGACTTGAATAGTTGGGAGCATTCTTGTGTTGTGTGGTTTCTTGCTCCTCTTGGGTGCAATGCTGCACCATGTTCATTCACCACAAAGTTAAACGGTTAAAAAAAATGTTACATGAAGTTATCACACTGGACAAATGTGCTGCAACTTCAACAGACGTCTGTACAGTCTGATAAATGTTCATGTCTGTATACCATTTATTTAAATTATTTAACTTTATTGTGAGTGAACAGCAGGGCTGGCTTTACTGCACCTGGCATTGAGCTCCAGTGCTGTGCTTAGAAATAACTTATGGGTTTAAAAGCACCCACTGCAGAGTTCCTTATGTGCTCAGCTGTTTTCAAGCAACAACAAAAATGTCATGATAACACTGGTGAATAATGTTCCTGCTGGAGGGAGATGGAGTTATGTCTACTGGCAGTTTTGAGTCATCATAAAGTAGCATAGAACCTGTACCATGAAGATGAGAGAACAGTATTTTATGTGGATAGCTCAGTGGGTTGCTGCTTTTGTCACAGAGATTCTTTTCTCACTTGCATTTCATAGTTTACAATTCTAATATCCCCCAATGACCTATAAACTGTCATCAAAGAGCTTCATGCAAACTGAAAGGTATAGGTGAGAATGTTATGTTTTTCACATTCTTTATTATCCTAATGTTTCAAAAGAAGGGTTAGTTTTGGTAGAAAGACACTCTTATTAGTAAAGCCAACCCCAACCACTACGGTACGTTTTAAGTCCTGAACTTGTGCTTCTCTATACCAGACACTCTTCAAATATACTGCCGACTAGTATGGATGTCATGTGACTCCCACGCCTTGTAGTCCTCATTGTCTTATGTAACATTTCCTATAGACTGATTTACAGCCATATGGTTCATTGTCTCTATATAATGTGTATGATGTAAAATGCTCTGATACCTTAAACTGGTATGAGTAGCGGTTTAAAACAAATGAAATGCATGTGAGAAATGGCTGATGGAGAGAGGAGGGGCACTGTTGGCAGGTGGTAGTGAGGGAATGCATGCAACAGGAGGTCACTGGAGAGGGGGTGACAACAATTATTTTCGCATCGGTCACCACCATTGGTAAAGCTGGCACTCGTGAACATGGCGTTGTGAGCAGATGTTCCTTTCTCCAAACGCCCGTGCAGTCTGCAGTTTGTTGTTCAGTTGGAATAGGTGGAAGGGGTTGACATTGCCTCCCACCTTTTCCTCTCTGATGGAATTTTGGGATATGCACAATACACTGTCCCATGACTGTGTACCACACTGCTGTGTTAGTGGGGGCTGCAGGACTAAGTTTCTACTGCCCCTCTGAGGCTGAGAGTGATGTGATACTGGAGTGAGGGTTGGGGGAGGAGAGAGGAACGATGTGCATAAGGAAAAATATGCTTCAGTCCCAGCCAGGAGCAGGACCTTACATCTTGATGGTGAGGCATGTGGTACACTCCCCCCAATTACATCTGCAAGCAGCCACAAGGATGTGACCAAATGCAGAACTCTCAAGTGTCCAAGGCCCTTTCCTAAGCAACTCATCCAGGTCAGGTTTTTTACTTGCATTCTTGAACTTGTAGTCTTATAATGTAGCCCATTATAAAATGGGACTACAAGTCTCAGAATGCGCAGTAAATAGCTGGTGTTGATAAACTACTCATGCATGGGGCAGTTGTGCTACCCATGGAGTCAAATTTTGTATTTGGTTTTACCCACCCACTCTCTTTGAAGTTCACCAGCCGCCACTGCTCCCTAGCCTTTCTGTTACCCCTCTTTAGCCATCCAAAGCCCCCTGCTCTTTAGTTGTAAATATTTCCTACTTTCCGGTCCTCTGTCTCCTCCAGATTTACTAAAAGAAATATACCTATGTGTGTGGAGAGCTCTGCAGTCGCGGAGGAGAAACAGAGACGGAGACCTCCAGACATATGTTTGTGAATAGCATTTGTTAGTATGTAACTAGTATTATTGTAGTAATACTAACAAATTCGAAAATTAAGTTTGTGAGTTGGCCCCTAAGTCTAGGCAAGCACCTTTCCTACTGATGCCCAATAATTTGTGGCCACCGGCGTTCACTACGGTGGCCAAAGTGTTTCAAGTGTGGCAGGTTTCTCCACTGGTGTAGCTAGACCAACCCTCCCCCCCTCACAATTTTTGGTGTGGTGGTGGCGGCCGACTTGTTCAGGGGAGTGGGGGTCCTCCACTTGAAACAACAATACACTCTTGCACCAAAGGCCTGCCAACACAAAGTCTGACTGACTATTCCCAATTACTATGCTAATATTGCTATATAATAAAACCTAGCTTTGTCAGAAATTACTGACTATGCCCCTCTAGAAAACAGAGTGCCAATGGGTGAGTTGGGAAGAGGGGCGGTCTTCTACCTTACTAACAATTTGCTAGATAAATGACTGTGTTTAAGGGCAAAATGGGAACAGGGTTTAGGGAAATTGGAAGTTATAGACTGGGAGATGGCATTAATGCACCCAAGAGAACTTGCATTAAAGGCAAGACTAAAGCTGACACAACTGAAGATCCTGCATAAAAAGTATTAGAATAGGAGCAAGCTGTATAAGAAGGGGCCGCCCCACCATCCACCCCCATAAGGCATGCACCACAACCATCTCCATCACTCCAAAGTGCTCCCACTAACCACCAGAGCTGTTCAATTGCATCACCACTGCTTGGCCCCAGCAATCCCAAGACCAGCTCTAGCTCATCAGCCCCACACCATACTGACTTGCAGCACCTTCCCTACATCGTCCTTGTTATCTCTTCAGCAGTCCTACCACCGCCATTCATTTAATTTGCCACCACCTTGCCATGACTCATCACCCCATGACATCCCTTAAGAACCACCTGGCCTACACATTCATGCCAGGGCTCACCCACCAACCCAGGTTTGTGAAAGGAGGCCATGGCTATCCCTTCGCATGTCCCTCTCAGGGTGTCTCGTTGTGCTTAATCTGCCAAACCACTCCATGATAGCACATCTCTCCCAGGTCTATGCTACATCATTACTCCTAGGCCTGCACCACCACCCAATGCATGTCCAACCTATCCAATGCCTCTCACCATCCCAGGCATATTACATATTCCCCCAACCTACACCACCACACCAGGCCTGCTGCACCTCCAGCAGTGTTATTCCACCCCACCCACAGCCCTGCTCTACCGCACCAGGCCCATCCTGCAACACCATCCACCTTTTGAACTAGCTTCGGCACAGCAGGGAAAGGAGCATGAAATGAGAACAAACTCTTTAGCAACGAAGAAAGCAATCAGTGCAGAACATGCGCCCTTTGTGATCAATCTGGTATTGATCGGCTGAGGCCAGGGACTGAACAGGCAACAGAAGCCCAGGGAGAAGGCTCGGGTGACGCGACCGCCTGACGTGTACACAGATGGGCACGGAAAGGGGCAGTGACCTTTAAGCGGTCATTTACGGAGAGTCCTGAATCTCATTGCTGTGTCTGTGAACGTGAAATGTAAAAGGCGAAGTAGGAAGATGGCAGGCAATAGAAGGAGACGGCATATCGCTAGAAGATGGGTTTGATGCTTAGGGCAACAGAGAAATGAATCCCCTTTAGTGGAGCCGGTAAATTTAGTGTGTGCATTTAGGGCCTCGTTTAGGAGCACGTAAAATATATATATTTCAAAAGCAGTGGCAAGTTCCTCTCGCGGTCTGTACTTCTGAAGCCCGCTCACAAGAACAACTGAAGCTCAGAGTCAATGCTCAGTCAATGCTCATTCAATGCCTTACTTAAATGCGCCACTGTAGGTGCCTGCTGAAAATGTAAAGGGAGAGAGTGGGAAGAATGGTCGCATAGAGTAGGAATTTAAGTGAGAGGGAGCCACGTAGAAGAACAGGGTTTGGAGGCAAGGGATGCAAGGCAGTAAAAATGTACACAGTGGAAGAGGCTGGGATTAGACTGATCTAAAGGGAAAGTGTGAGATCTATTGACAAGCCTAGACTGACCATCTATGCAACTGTTCAAAACCAGAGGGACGCAGCAGAGGAGGCTGATTACAGCTGTGACCACCCTCCATTAACCGCACAGGTGATCCATGCGCCTACTCAGAATGGAGTGCGTAGGTCTCCATACAATTCACAAGTAGCTTGTTATATGGTGCAATGGAGCTCTGTGCCTACCGTACACACAGGTCCTGGTCTGAGTGTAATCACCCTGGGAGGTAGCGAAAGGCTCCTTCGATTACACTTGTACAAATCTGCCTGGTAGAAGCAACCTGAATTAGTAGACTGACACTGGGTCCCGGCCACCTACGTTTCATACCAGCTTCACTGTATGTCCCATCTCATTCTGTTTTAACCCCTGTAGGAACAGAATTGACTGTTTATTTTTGACATACAGGACAATGTGCGTCACATAGTCATATTGATTTACATTCAGTTAGGGGAATGTGGGATTAGATATCCCGGGGGTATGGAGCCTTGACTGTATAGATAACAAAACACAAAGTTAAAAAAGTTTCAAAGCTCGGAACTAAACAGGGATGTCCATCTTACCCACTCCTGTTTGCCATAAGCAAAGAACCTCTGGCTTGCTGAGTGAGAACACAAGGACATTAGAGGATTTAAGGAAGATGCTAAGTCTGCAGAGGAAAAAATCTTGTTATGTGCAGAAGACATGCAACACACCCACTAATCATTATCCCAAAGATCTTCCAGATATACCAAAAATATGGAATAACTCAGGGTACAAAATACATTGGGAAAAATTCCACCATATACGAAACTACTGACTAGACCCTGAAGGGAGTCTACCTACAGGGATTAAGATATTTATGAAGGTCTTTAATTACCTTGGAGCTTTTGTGACACCAAAATTGCTTTATTCCGGTCAAGGAACACAGGAAATACCTTGGGAGCGTTTCAGGTGGGCCTACCCACATAGAGAACTGTCCCTTCAAGGACAGCACTGAAAGCTCTAAATAGGAGCCCTTATAATGGTGGGATTACTCTTTTTGACTTCGAGCTTATTATTCTGTGGCACAACTTGTCAACATTAATGATTGGCCATATGCCCCATGAGACGATCCAGCCTTCCTGTTGGAAAGAACAATATTGGTCAAACCCACATTTCTTCCTTACCAAAGTTTGGGGTAGGAAAGTACACACCTTTTGCCAGACACCACAGGCAATGCTGGTGGCATGTGAAAAAGCTATGGGATGCACTGGCTAAGCAGACAAATATCACAAAAGAAACACACATGTGGGAAGGTGAAATCTTCAAAGATGTTAATAACCTCAGGGAATTCTGGGCATGGCACAACATTGTATTATCAAAAGTGAGAAGTCATATTGAGATCGGAGAGCACGAGTTTACTGCAAGTGTTTGATTTAGGCAATAGTAAACTACTCAAATACACACAACTTAGACACACCCTGCAAAACTAACTAACTGACTTCTTGTCAGAAATTACTGACTGTGCCCCTCTAGAAAACAGAGTGCTAATGGGTGAGTTGGGAAGAGGGGCGGTCTTCTACCTTATTAACAATTTGCAAGACAAATGACTGTGTTTAAGGGCAAAATGGGAACAGGGTTTAGGAAAATAGGAAGTTATAGACTGGGAGATGGCATTAATGCACCCAATAGAACTTGCATTAAAGGCAAGACTAAAGCTGATGCAACTGAAGATCCTGCATAAAAAGTATTAGAATAGGAGCAAGCTGTATAAGAAGGGGCGAGCCAAGAACCCAACATATCTAAAAATGTAACACTAGGGAGCGCACATTCATACACACAAGTTGGTAATGTTGAAAGGTACAGCTATACTGAAAAGGACAACTGAGGAATTGGGTCAAATCCTTGAGTGTGACATCCCAATGACCCCCAAGATTATTATTTTCGGAATCCCTAAGGTTGTAGATGTAGCACGATTTAAGCTGATATGTAGGTGTTGCTGATTCTGAAAACGATCATGGCGAAACAGTGGAGAACTTACCAAACCCCTAGAAAAAGCAAATGGCAGCAGGGAATTCATTGATATATGGGGCAGAAAGCATAACATATGAAGTTAGAGCTTGCCCGTGCAAGTTAAAAAAAATATAGAGTCTTTGGATAAACTATTACGGAGTTGGAGACTCTCTCAAGATGAATGAAAATGCTGGAGAGGAAACAGGAGAGATAAGACCTGATCGGGAACAAACAAACTCTGACATACCAAAAAACCCTTGCGTTTACCAGGCACAAAGATTAGACCAGAGATCATTCCTAATGAATATATAATGGTGCCATCTATTGACATATGTAAATTGCTTGTTGCATGTTGTGGGGTTTGCTGCTCTAGGCTAAACTTTATTCATGTTATCAAGCACAATTACAATACAAATATTTGTAAAAATGTCAAACCTTGTACCATTGCACTCCCCATTCCTTACGTAACAAACTCACTTGGAGTATGGAGTCCAACTTCCCCTCTAAAAGAAAGGGGCAACTGTATCTCACACCTTACCTTCTAGACAACCAATGTAATTTATCCCACAGAGCCTGTCTGTGAACTCAAGATGTACAACGGTATAGTGTTATAATGGTCAGCGTATCTTGGTCTGATGATGATGACACCAGACATATAATTCTGCACGGCATAAGATAGGTTCTCAATAATCTTATCTGTCAGTCATCACAAGGCCTTGAGAGATAACCTCTTGTAGCCAATACTTTAGTATTCGACAGAACCGCACCAGTGTTGAGACATATAATGAGTGAGAGGCTGTAAGCAAGGCACTACTATAGAAAACCCCTGAAGCAGTCCAGAAAGAGCGCACGTGAACAACCACTGTAAGCCCCCCTTGAGAGTAAAGACAAGCCATCTTCTGAACAGAATGACAACTATTCCTCTTTCTGAATCGTAAGGAATAAAATGAAGAAGTAATTTTTTTTAGATTATTTAAGTATGCCACATTTTATTTTTCTCCGGGACTGTGTAAACTGACTGTTGGCATTAAATCCTTCACAGCCTACAAGGAACTTAGACACAACGTATCAACTAGAATAGTTGAATTTACCAAACCTGAAATTTAAGGAACCCATTTCCAAAGAAAACTTAGCAAGTATAGATTCTTCATAACATAAGACTATACATATGCTATATTCTCCTTTGATGATGGCTACTCCTGACATGCACAAACAATGCAGATTTACATAAAACATGGAACGCGCAATCGCGCACATAAAATTTGCAAAATAACATTTTCCAAGAAAATGTCTTTGAAATAATAAATAATAAATCCTAAAAGATGCACAACAAAGAGGCAACATTGAAGTGCAATATCCTAGTCAGATTACTCTAAACTAAAGGATTCCAATAAACGGTGTTCCCAGTACTTTATATTGCAATTTTATTGCTATTGCTAATAGGGAATTTTATTCAGCTTTGTTTATTACTTTCTTGTTTGCCTTCAAGGCCATTTGCCATTTAATCACAGCTGGCAAAGCCGCAGACTTTGCAAGCACACACGAATAAGCGCCTAATGAGATTCACCAAAACTGGGCAGAGAGTTGCACAACAAACTCCTCCCTCCCAACTCGTTCTATTCACAGATGGAGTAGGACGAGTGAAAACCACTGCCAAGTAAAGGCAAGCTGGTGATAATGCACTGAAAGCTGCTGTCAAGAAAGCAAATGTGTTCTTCCGCAGGAGGAAGAGCTCGCTGTGCATGCATAGGGCAAGAAGGCAGGGGAGGCTAAACAGAGTCTCTTCACAACATAGCTTAATCTTTCACAAGAGCAAAAACTTCGGCTAAATCTGTGCGGCGATTAATTTTTCTATTTGATTTTATCATTCATTTATTCTTCTGGTGCACCCTCTAAGCAATCTTCAGATTTACTTTGCGATCCAGTTTATTATTTCCTTTCACTGCTGTTTCTGAGATACCTTCTGATCTACATTCTGATCCAGTTTATCATCTAATTCTGGGATACTTTCTTAGCTGCATTTTGATATACCTTCTGATCCATTCTACTTTCTACTTCTGATGCACCTTCATTCTCACTTTCAGATTAATCTCTGATCCATTGTTTCTTTACTTCCAGCACCTTTTGAGCCACCTACTAATTTACTGTGTAATCCTGCTCATTTTCTACTTCAGATGCACCCTCCGAACCATGTCTTGGTTCACATTCTGACCTAGTTTATCTTCTTCATCTGGCATCTTCTATGCCACCTTCTGATTGAAGTTTATCTCAATGGTGCACATTCAAAGCCTCCTTCGGACGTATTTTTAGAACAGGTTGTCATCTATTTATGATGCCTCTTATAAATCACATTCAGATTCAAGTTCTTATCAAGTTTATCATCTGCTTCTGAGCCACCTGCTGGTTTATATCCTGACCAAGTTTGTGTTTTGACCTCTGTTGCACCCTCTGAGACACCTTCTGATCCAGTTCATCATGATGCACTTTATGATCTACCTTCTGGTTTACCTTTTCATTCAGTTTATCACCCACTTCAAATATACATTCAGAGTTTCTCTTACATTCACCTCTGAGTCATTTTACCTTCTAGTGAATTATTGCAGTCAACCACCTTCTGATTCACTTGCTGATCCAGGATGTCTTCTGCTTTTGGTCACACTCAGAGCTATTTTATGATTTGATTCAGTTGTTCCTCTATCTGCGGTGCACCCTCTGAGTTACCTTCTGATCACGTTTATCATTTAATTCTGGCACAATATTTTAGATGCATTTTGATTTTCCCTTCTGATCCAGTGTCTCTTCTACTTCTGATGCAGTTTCAGATCCACCTTTAGATCAATCGTTGATCCATTTAATGTACTACTTTCTGACCCACTTTCTGATTTATCCTATGGCACTGTTTATTTTCTACTTCGGAAACATTCTATGAGCCATATTCTGATTTATTTTCTGATGCAGTTTATCTTCTACATCTGCCACCTTCTAAGCCACCTGTTGCTTTACTTTCTGATCTAGTTCATCTTCTACCTAGGGTGCACACTAAAAGCCTCCTTGAGACTTACAATCTAGAAGGCTGTCATCTACTTCTGATGTACCTTCTAAATCATCTGTTGATTTACATCCCTGTCTGTTTTGTCATCCACTTCTGATGTACAATCTGGGCCACCTTCTGATTTACTTTCTGACTAATTTTATTTTTACTTATGGCCAAACCCCTGAGCTATCTTCCAATCCTGTTTCTCATCTACTTCTAATGTACCTTCTGAGCTACCTTCTGATTTATCTTTTAATCCAGTTTATTGTCTACTTTTAATGAACCCTCAAAGGCATTTTTAGATTTACTTTTAAATGTGTGCCTGATCCAGTTTATCTTATACTTCTAGCAAATCAACTCAGCCAACTACCTTCTGATTCACTTTTAGAATCATGTTATCTCCTGCTTCTGGTGAACACTCTGAGCTATTGTCCAATTTACATTTCGATCTTTTACTTCTAATGTATCTTGTAATTCACTTTCATATCCGTCTTCTGAATTGTTATCCAGTTTATCATCAACTTTTGATGCACCTTTTCAGCTACCTTCCGGTTCACAAATGACCCAAACTATCATCTACTTCTGATTCATCTACTAATAAACCTACTGGATGACCTTTTCATTCCTTTACTAATTAAACCTCTGATTCAATGTATTGTTCTCCTGATGAGGCAGAAACTTCTGATTTGTAAGATACTCAAAGTTGCTGTGTAGTTTTTGGCAATCTGATTATCATGTATTCTCTGATCGCTACAGAACTGGCATGATAACACTTCATGTGTGTTACAGAAGTCCTGTGTTTTGTCTGGCAAATGGTACAACTAGTACCACTTACCTAAGGCCAATAGTCCTTATTGAGCATTGCTAGCCACTTGCCTGGTGGAAGAATGCATGTACTTTCTGGGGTAGAAAATTGCAACAGTAGGCAGGGTGACATCTAAAAGATTTAGCCGTCTGCTAAAATTCCAGGAAAAAACACAGCAGAAGAATGCATGGTGAAAATGTGTTTGCATGAAATCCATTGGAGGATTCCATTTTGGAAACCTGATGCTTTCCAAGGGAAGAGGGATTTTTGTACTGAATCACAGCATGTTTGGTTGTTAGCTCCAGACCCCACAAAATACCTTTGATTCTAAGACAACTACAAAGACCTCCATTCGGTGGCTGTGATTTTGCCATGGCATTTTGCCAGCTGCTACAACTCACATTTGAAAATCTGGATCTGCCATTTAAGGTATAAAGATGACACTCCAGATTTCTCAGTCACATGGGCACCATCCTTACACTGATTCCTTTTTACTTTCAGATTTTCAGTACGACAATCACTGTTTTCCTAAATGTGCATTAGAGAATTGTTCCTTACCAAACAAATACACCTTACTAGGCATTCATCGCACTTTTGTGTGACTATGTAATATTGTATATGGATTTGAACTCCCAAACACCTTTTACAATATGCCAACTGTTTAACTACAGATTCACAGAGGTTTCAAGAAAACTCAGTGAGTTGTGACTAAATTTTGCCATCAACAGTATCATTGACCTTGAGACAAAGAAGAGAAATAACTCCTAATACTCCCCATCTTCTCCAAGACATGAACAAAAAGCGCAATGCAATGTTTTTTATAACCAGTGAGTTGGCTTCGATCCCAAAGGCAAAGGATACAATTTGGTGCCCTTCTCCACAGCAATGTGAACAAAGTCTCTCTTTTAATCATTTATCAGTTCAAGTATCAACATGATTTTGGGTCACTCTCTATTTTGCAAAGTTTTATGTGGTATATTGTTTGTCATGACAATCTATACATTTGAAAGTGATTAAAGTAAATGGGAGGTTGAAGAATTTTGTGAAGACTAAACCCCAGCTCCCTGTAAATACTTGTGCCTGAGATTGAGCACTTTAGACAATATGTTATTGCAAGTATAAGAGAACATGAATATTCCAGGAGTGGGCCAGTTACCCCCTTCCTTGCCAGAAAGAATAGATGCTCTATCAGCCTGCTCGATTCAAAGGCTGTAGCAAGCATCTACAAAAGACAACTGTAGGGTTGAAAGTTTCTAACACAATTGCATCATGATATTATCACTTTCTGATGTAGCAAGTCTTATTCCTGTCCAAGATATTCACATCTTGTGTATCCTCCATGGTGCTCTGCATGATTCTGTTAGTGAGTTGCCCAGAATCTACAGCACTACACTCTGATGGTGATCTAAGTAGTACTCATTTTCACATGTGTTCCTACCAACCCCATGTCTAGACCATGATTTACAGTTGGTGATAGTTGATGATGTAGTCAGATGTTGCAGTCCTTACCAGCACCCTGAGTTAGGGAGTATGTCTACAGGCCAGTCCTGGTAAATCAGTAGGAGTATAATTGTATAACTTGCATGTGGTGTACATAGGCCTATGCTGCTCCCCTGGCTAGGGGCCTTGCAGTCTAAGTGGTGCTAGAAAATGGATGGATTGCAATGATCAACAGCTTAAGTAAAAAACTTGATGTCTCCTTTCTTCTCTTGCTTGACTTGTTCTCCCTATATTTGTTCTCCCTGCCCAGGTTATTATTGCCATAGTGGTGGCAGGGAGTTATCACCGAAAAGGGTAAAACAAGATGAGACAGGTGAGTCTTTGACATAGAAGGAAGCTTCATATTTTGACAGTAACCCAAGGCAAGGCCACTCAAACCTTGGAAAGTGCTGAAGGCCCATCCCAGCCCCGTCTGATGAGCAATGGTAGAGAACTCAGCTTCAGAAAAATGGATGAAGCATTGTCCTTGTTGAATCCGATGGCAATGTTATGGAATGTCAGCCATCCCCCTAGGCAAATTACAATCTGCGAGGGAAGCTGTTGAACCTGATGAAACCCCATTAAAATGAAATCTCTAGATGCATGCTGAGTGGCTGGTCGGCTATAACCAACCATTCTCTCAGTGGTGTAACAATAGCCCCTGCGGTGCGAGAGGTCGGCGGGGGGTTGTGCATTGCAGGGCCGTAGTTACGAAGGGCGGTGAGTGGGGCTGAGCCAGCTTGTATTTTTGTTTGCACACTGTGCCTTAACTGGGCCGGTACTGTCCGGTACGGAGTACCAGCTCTTTTTTTATTTTTAGCGGGAGAGTACCGGCACTTCTCAAGACAGACGTAATAATTTTAATTGGATAGTACCGGCACTTTTCAGAAACAAGCTACAGAGTACCTGCACTTCTATTTTCCCATTTCAAGCACTGTTTGCAGAAACAAAAAAACATACAAGCTTCACCTTTGTTTTTCGTGATTTGTCAAATTATAATTGGAATGTGAGCCTGTTCGTACACTGCTCTGCATAACAGATTGCAATGATGTCATAATGAACAATGACATCGAATTAATTCAGATTGATTTATTTAAATAACTGGACTCCCGGGCAGCGACTCATCTTACAGGCATTTCAAGTAGCAATAACTGTCAAACTAAGAATCTCCCCACACAGAGAAGATTCCATTAGAAGCTCCTAAACATAAGGTTCTGTAGCATTCTATAAGCATTCTTAAACAAACATTGATAGGTGTAACATGACTACTACATACGTTTTCCCTTTAAACAAAAAACAAAATAGCAAAACAAAAGAAAAGAAGAAGAACGAGAAAAGAAAGGAGAAGTTGAATAAGATCAAGAAAAGAGAAAAGGAATACAAAATCAAGTAAAGAAGGACTCCAATAAAAATCTTATCTTAACAAATACAGAATTCATTAACATCTATACCGATGAGGAATCTTTACCTCACGCATACTACGCCTCAAGACAAAAGGTCTCGCACAATCTTCATCATTGATACTAACATTCCTGTCAAGAACATTGTCAGCTTGTTGAGCATTCAACAAATGACTCTTATTGTCAGATACATGGCTTTTCACTAAACGATTGTTATTCTACCAATGCCCATTAACTAATTTTACAGAGTTTTTCCTGACATCACTGACTCTAATAGGAGGACCGAATTTAGAGAAACCTTTCTTAATATGTATAGGTTTCTTGATAAGTACAAAATCCCCTGAAGAAATTTTTACATCCTTCACGTTCCTTCTCTTATCAAAATACATCTTCTGTTTGCATTGTACACCTTCCACTCGCTTCCTGACCTCATCATCATTCCATCTTATCCCTTTGATCCACTTACTCATCCAACCCGGACATGACAACGTAGAAGCCTTACGACCACGTAAAAGTTTGAAAGGCGACACTCCCGTAGTTGTGTGAGCGATTCTTCAATAAATACATAGCATACTTCTCACAGAACTGCTCACGACACATTTATTAGACAAAGCCCATTGTATACACTCACCCAAAATTCTATTCATACGTTCCACCAAACCATTTGTTTGTGGATGATACAAAGAACTTTAAGATGTTTGATGCCACACTTGACCAAATAATCCTCAACTTCTGAAGCAACAAATTGCGTCCCATTGTCTGTTACCAAATATTCTGGAAAACCCTCCTTCAGAAAAACATCTCTAAGGAAATCCGCCACAACCTTTGCAGACACATCTTTCACAAACCTAACCTCCGGCCATTTAGAAAAGTAATCCATAAGGACCAAAGCATACCTAGATGATACATCCAACGCACGAAACGGTCCCACAATATCTAAACCTAACTTATTCCATGGACCAAAAGGCAATTCAATCGGTGACAATGGTGGAGTCCTTACTTTCAAAGCTTTATCGCAACTAGAACAAACCACACAAGATTTAACAAAGTCATCAATCACTTTGTCCATGTTCGGCCACCAAAATGAAAGCCGAACCCTTTTTTTAGTTAACGTGGCACCCAAATGACCTTCATGCGCAAAATGTATTAATTTTTTTCTTAAAGCCACAGAGGGAATTAACCTATCAGCTCTCAAAACCAAACCACTTTCAAGGGTCAACTCATCAGCTACCTGTAAATACATCTTAAATTCAAAATTGAGATTCCTTTCTTTAGGCCACCCTTCCTCAATGAACTTCACAACTTGTTTCAAAGACACATCATCACAAAGAGCTTCACGCCACTCATCTTCAGACACAGCACATAACTGAGGAAGATCTACTGCAGCAACCAGAAATTGTTCCTTATCTGCTTCATCACTATTTTCAATTTCCTCATGAATACAAGAAGAACGGGATAGAAAATCAGCACTCCCATTTTTGCTCCCTGGAATATAATCAACAGAGAAATCAAACTGCAAAAGTTTGGATGATAAGCGTGCAATTCTTGGAGTAAAACGTCTGACATTTTCCCACTGAGAATGAATATTAAGGGTTTATGATCCGTTCTGAGACAGAATTTCCTTCCCCATAGAAAATTCTTAAACTTCAAGACAGCCCACCAACAGGCTAATAATTCCTTCTCAATTACTGAATACTTTTCTTCAGTTTGAGACAAAACTCTGGAAGCATAACCAATAGTATTAAACTCACCATTCTTTTCTTGAGAAAGGATAGCCCTGAGACCAACATTAGATGCATCAACAGTAAGAGTGCACATGAGATTTGGGTCAAAATGTTTCAAAATTGTAGGAGAACTAAGTTCACGTTTCACCCAATCAAACACCCTCTTACATTCAGTATCCCATTTGAACTCTACACCTCTCAACAACATGCGTGACAGTGGTCTCAACTTGCTTGCAAAATTGTATATAAATCAAGAATAAAATTCACATAATCCAAGAAATGATTTCAACACACTTTTATCAGCAGGAGCTTTTGCACTCATAATAGACTCCACCAAACTATGTTTAGGAAGAATACCCTTTTCATTTACAAAGTGCCCTAAGTACTCAACTTCATTCGTTCCAAAAACACACTTGTCTCTCCTCAATACCACTCTATTCGATTGAAACCTAGATAACACTTCTTTCAAAATTGTGTCATGTGTACTTATGTCAGGTGCAAAAATGAGAACATCATCTTGAAAAACAGAAAGACCATCGAGACCTTTTAACATGTTAGAAATAAGCCGTTGGAAAACGGATGCCGCCGAGGCAAGCCCAAACGGCATACATACATATTGGTATGTCCCAAAAGGAGAAATAAAAGCAGTCAATGGTCTAGATTCTGGTGTTAACTCTACCTGGTGGTAAGCTGATGCCAAATCTAGCTTGGAGAACACTTTTGCATCTTTTAAACTTGTCAACAACTCATTTATATTTGGGAGGGGAAATGAATCAACCCAAATCTCGTTGTTGAGGCAACGAAGGTCTACACAAACTCTAAGTTCCCCATTTTGTTTTCTCGCTACCACCAAAGGAGAAAGCCACAAAGATGACTCCACAGGCTCAATAATTCCTTTCTGGCATAATGTCTCAAGTTCTTTCTCAAGGTCCTGTCTAACACTGAAAGGCACGCTTCTTAGTTTATGCTTTACAGGACAAGCTCCATCTTTCACAATAATTTTATGTTGAAAATTAGAAATCTTCCCTAATGCCCCTGAAAACACATGTGGATAATCATTAATTACATTTTCAATCCCAGGACTATCTCTTACAGCCAACACTTTGTTCTTTGTACCCGGCCTGAGAACCATCCCAAACAACCCTTGGTGGAACCAACCTAAAATGTTTAACCCCTTGTGTGCCACATAAATTTTACCGAAAATGTTCCTTTCCTCAAATTCCATAACCTCTTCAATGTAACCTGACACACTAATTTCTCTCCCTTCATAAGAAACCGCTTTACGATCTGGTGGTAAAAGAATTCTATTTGACCATGTAGAATGGTAGAGATCTAAAGTGATCATAGAGATCCTTGCTCTTGAATCAACTAAAAGGTTAAGAACGTGATCCCCAACATTGATGTTCACATAAGGATCAGCACACAAATCAGGGTCTCCCACAACAATACCATCATCTTGAACTACAACAACCATATTTCTAAGTTCCTTAGTGGCACAATCTTCATAATTTTGGAAGGTTTCTTCATCCACTACACATTTGACCGGGAGAGATTTTAGAAATGACTTGTTCTTACTTGTTTGACACACTTTTGCAAAGTGTCCAACTTTGTTACAGATCTTACATGTTACGAATCTTGGTGGACATTTTCCATTTATACCGTGTGGCTTATAACCACACCTGAAACATATATTAGTCTTTGAAAAGAATGAATTGTGTTTGTCCACAGGCTGTTGGCTATCCGAAAATGTATTATAAATAGTCTTACTGTCCTTCACTTTCACGGCTGAGATTTGTTCGTTCTTCTTTTCCTCCAACTCTTTTACAGAAATCTGAGAAGTCTCAATGCTTTTCGCCATTCGCATCGTCTCTTCTAAAGTTGGATTTCCTAAAGTCAAAGATTTTTGTTTAATTGCTTTGTCTGTGCATTTAGCTATGAACTGATCCTGTACAAGTTGTTCAGTAAAATTTTCGAACTGACAGTCAGATGCAAGACTCCTCAAGGCCGTAATGAAGTTTTCAACATCTTCACCGCAATTTTGACCCCGTAAAAAAAACTTATGACGGAGCACTACTAAGCTCGGTTGTACATCGAACCTAGTTTGCAATTTTTTAATTGTTGCTTGATACTCATCGAGAGGATCACCTTCAACTTGAACAGGGTTTGGGAGATGCTTTAATATTTCCCTTCCTTCATATCCTAATGAGTGTAATAAAATGTACTTTTTCCGTTCTGCGCGAAATTTCATTGCGCCAATTGCACCCAGGTACGTTTCAAATCCGTCAAACCATTTCCTCCATTTTATTGGTGGATCACCAGCTATTTCTAAAAACGGTGAAGGAGAAGAAACAGCTTGCATTGTCATCTTGAGAAGTTAAATGAACTATTGTCTGTGTATAGTCACTGTGTGAAACTGTGACTATAATTAAAAGTAAAATCCCAGATGTATTAAAGGAGATCCAACATAAATTTTTTAATATATCCTCTGAATACTTTGATTTGAGTCTATTGTGAGGTTTCTATTGTAAGAAAATGCCCCAGTTCCTATTGTGCTTTAATATGACCTTTATGACGTTGTTTCTATGAAGAGAACGTTATGAATGCTGAAGAAACCGTCAAGGAACAATGACAGCTGTTCCACAAGCTAAATCGGGACATAGAATGCAGTGCAGCGTTTGCGTTTCAACAGTAGAACGCACGGGTGCTCACATGCTCCACTTCGTGACGTCCTACGTTGCTTGACGTAATTATAGTTGCTGGAACGCACACTAGCAACGATGCGTTCCAGCGCTACTCGATCGTTTGAAGAATCGCTCTGCCCCCAAACCTTTTTTTTTTTTTTTAAATAGTCTCTATTTATGTCCGCCCAACTCAACACACATTCTTGGCTTACCGGAACTCCGTGTGTTGTTGTAATGAGTGAGGAATACTTATTCTCTTTCTCGTTAGCGCTGTACACCATCCCCTGAAGTAGATATCCGATTGTTGGGCACGTCGGTAAAGGCCAAATATCTTTAAGAGCGTCAGGATCTACAGCGTCTTCAGGTACAGCTTTGCATGTTGTGTCCAAATGAAACAGGCTGAAATGAACTTGTGGGTCCGTGTGGAGTCCAGTAATCGTCGCCACAAAAATGATGTCGTAATGAACAATGACATCGAATTAATTCAGATTGATTTATTTAAATAACTGGACTCCCGGGCAGAGCCTCATCTTACAGGCATTTCAAGTAGCAATACCTGTCAAACTAAGAATCTCGTCACACAGAGAAGATTCCATTAGAAGCTCCTAAACATAAGGTTCTGTAGCATTCTATAAGCATTCTTAAACAAACATTGATAGGTGCAACATGAATACTACAACTATCTGTCTTGACGAAGGAGTGGAGGCTGGATGGGGACTCGTCCCGAAGGAGGAGTGGAAAGTCGGTACAGTCGCACACGTGGCATTTCCCTCCTGGCCCAAATCAAAAACAAACCGAAAAGAGAAGCGGAGGAGGTTCCAGGGTTGTGGGGCGTGCCTTCCTACCCCTTGCTTGACTCTTCCAGGAGTTTTTGGGTATCCGAGTACATGTGCTGCACAGCTCAGGGTACAGATATCGTTCCATACACAGGCAGTGCAGGACCGAACCAATTTACAGCATGACCCATGCCTGCTACTGCTAGAGCTGTCTTTCCCTGTAGCATGGGGCACAGGATTACCTAAGCCCCTTGGTGCTACATCAGCTGCATCGGAATATTTGCAGCACGCCGCTCTCCACCTGCATTTGAACTGTTTGAAGCACCAGTGCAGACCAAGACAGCTACGGGTACTCCAGCCGGACTGTACGGCTGAGTGAGCAAGGGCCAACTGCTGCACTGCAAGTAAGTTATTATACACATAAAAGAAGAAAGGACCTCTTTCTCGTATGATGAGGGCTAGCCAATAAATGACTAGGTCGTGCCTGCCATAGTGGGTTAGGCTTGGCTCTAACAAGCCTGTACACACACCAAGGGCCATGAAAATATCTGGCATGTAAAGTTTGCAGCAATGTAAAAATGTGATAAAACCTCTTCAAGATTCACAAACGTTTTCAAAAAGCGTTTCACTGTAAGATATCAGATTATATCACTGCATTGAGAGCCATTTATTACAAATAAAGGTTTGAAACCCACCCAAACAACAATGCTATAGTGAACACTGAACATCAAACCAGCTTCCATTTGTGCCCTATATAAACTGTATATTCTTATTATACATGGAGCAACATCACAGACTATTAAATCAAACACAAGAGGTTTTTGCACAAGAGGATGCACACATCCTAAACTCACATATTTATTGATGTTCTGATATGAGACACTGAAGAAAAACGTGGCATGAAAGAATAAAATATTTGCCAAGAATCACAGACTTTGTCAATCAGGGAAGCCAGGATTGGTTTCATGTTTTATAGTTTTGTGCAATTGAAATTGAAATTGACAGACCTTTCCTTGCAACCTGCAGAGCTCCCTCTGGAATCCCTGGTTGCAGCAGAGAAAGCTGATCGATGTACATTTGTTGGTAAATTCTGCTAGCCAAGCTACATTATTTTGTGATTGATATAGACACATTGTCTTCTGACAACAATTTTTCCTTGAGTCAAATGTATTGGTATATTGTTTTTTCTGTTGTAATTGTTTCACTTCAAATATACAAAAGGGATTTGAGTATCATACACGTGTAATGTTTTTATGGAAAGTTTTATTTACAGACATTATTTAATTTGATCATTTTGATGATTTTTAATCAATTTTAAATGTAAGTGCAATTGAAAGCAGGTTTTTGTCTGCATTGAATGTAATAAAATATATGTACTTAAATAGATCAGTTACGATATCTTATTTTTTCTGTGTAGATTCTGGTTCAGTGCAAACTATTTAATACTTAGTGAATGAGACACAGAAGGGAATTTTGTTATTTTCATAAGTACTAACTACCCGGTCCCTTGTGGTCTAACTGGGGTAAACTCTCTCTTTTGTTGGGATCGCCCACATCTAATTACACACCACTACAGCCTGCAGTGACAGGTAGTGTAACTTTGTTGGTTAACTAAGTTCAGTCTCAACATGCTTTACTCTGCTGTTTATTAAACTGGCACCATCTCCACAGTGCTCAGAAGATATTATGTGTTATGTAGGGCTATACAAGTGTAGCAACACAAATTCTTTCATATTTTCTAGATTCAGTGCTTTTTTTTTTAAACTCTTTATTCATGGCTGCATCAAAATCCCATTGTACAAATGGGTACATTAGCATCTAACAGCCTTTTCACGTTTTCTTAATCATAACTGTCGGCAAATTAACAAGTATGTGCTTTCCTCCCGCCTCAGCATCTCAGGTGTAACAGTCTATCATGTCAGTATTCGTTTGCAGGCACCTTACAGTATTGCCTAGTAGGTTAACACCCTCCCGCCCCAACTCCCTCCCACCCCTCCCGTCTCCTAGCTCTGTCAACATGTACATTCTGTAGTATGTAGTACCATGACCTTATCCCATCCAGGGCAAAGCAGTCTCATCCGGCTGGTCGAACCCTTCAGCTCAGCATTCTCGTCTTCATCCCCGCAGTCCACCACCCCGGTTCCCGTGTGTGCGGTCATGCGTCATTCCCTTGTGACAGTTCCAGGTCTGCACCCTCCAAGTCAAGCAGCATTCGCTGCCAGTCCGGTGATATGGGATATTTAAGGAGACCCTTCTCCTCCTCCCTGCGCAGTATCCCACTTTCCGCCCGTCCCCATTTTAGCAGATCAGAGCGCCATACCTCTACACTCGGGGGTCTGGCTGATTTCCATCGCATAGTGATAACTCTGAGTGCCAACAAGAGTGCCAGGTCCAATAGCTTCAGTTGGGCCTTACAGGTCTTGGGCCGTTTCCTATGTCCTATCAGGCAGGGTAGTGCCCTCTCAGGGAGTTGTAGGCCTGTGATGTTGTGTAGTGTGTGTCGGACCATCCCCCAGTAGTGGCGTATCCGCGGACAGGCCCACAGCATATGAAGGATATCGGCCTCATCCGCTTGACATCGGGGACAGGTATGTGGGGAAGCCGGGAACATTCTGTGGAGTCTCCGGGGGGTGAGGTACGCTCTATGCAATATCATAGCCTGTATGAATTTGAATTTGACGTTCCTAGATACTCTCCTGTGGTGTTCTAGGTTAACCTTCCATTCCCCATCTGATATAGCCTCTCCCGCTTCCGTAGCCCAAGCATCCCTGAGTGTTGTAAGGGGCGGAGCTGCGTGTTCTCTAATGCCCACACAGAGCCATCGCACTAGGTGTCCTCCCGTACCCATGTAGTGGGTGAGGTGTACTAATTCATGTTGGTCTGGTTTAATACGCTGTGGAGCCCATGTACGTCGTATGTAGTGGGTCACCGAGGCGTGGAGGAGGTACAGTCGCGGTGGGGCTCCTATGGCCTGCGTAAAGGAAGCGTGATCCATCAGTGTGTCATCCCCGAACAAGTCACCTCCGTCCAGGGCTGTAACCTGCGTCACGTCAGAGTACCCTGCGGCGTTGGGAGTCCCAACAGGGGAATGTTATCCGCATAAGGGATGGTCCCCGCTGTATACATCAGCGCCTTTCGCCAGCACCGAAAGCAGTGTGTAGTAGGGGGTGGCAGGCTCGGGGGATCGTAGCCGTGGGCAGCAATAGGGAGTGTAGTTCCCCGCTCGCTAGTCGGTCTTGTGTGAAGGCGATCTCATGCAAGTCCCTACCCGCCATCCAACGTGTCAGCCATTGCAGTTGGCTTGCATAATAATAACTTCGTAGGTCTGGCACGCCTAGCCCCCCCGTCTGGTGGACAACTGTAGCTTCTTTAGGCTTATTCGTCGCCTCCCCGGACCCCATATGAGGGCGACCAATAGCGTGTTTAAGGAGGCAAATATGTTTTGTGGGAGAAGAACCGGCAGGTTCACAAAGTAGTATAGTATCCGGGGGAGTAGGACCATTTTTGAGATGGCCACTCTACCCATGACAGATAGAGGTAGGGACGTCCAAAACCTCACATTACCTCGAAGACCAGTGATCGCTCTCCGTATGTTACCCTCGATCTGGTCCTCCTGACTTCTATACACATTAATGCCTAGGTATTTAAATGTGGTCGGTGCCACATGAATTTCATAGGCACCAAATTGTATATGAGGGGGTCGCGGTCCATCCCGGAAATAAAAGCCCAGGGATTTTGTTGGGTTTATGGCTAGGCCAGAAATGGTCGTAAAACAATCAAAAATGATCGCCAAGTGGGTGTGGTCTCCATCCAGGTCTCGGAGGTACAGTAAGATGTCGTCTGCGTAGATAGAAAGCAGACCGAGCTTCACTGGCTCCCATTGAAACAGCGAGTGGCCTTTAAATCCCTCTGTCTCATTTTTAAAGCCCTGCAGGGAGTTGGGCCCAGCTCTCTGCAAACCATGTTTGACTGGTACGTTCCAACCAGAGCCCTTCGATCCATAACGGCCTGCCATGTAAAAGTACCGAGATTTAAAAAGGTCAGGACCGGAGGCAGATCTTTCAGAGTTGCAGCTGCCAAACTTTGGAATAGCATGCCCCTGGACATCCGCCAAGCAAAGGAACTTCTCCCTTTTAGGAGACGGGTCAAAACGTGGCTGTTTCCTAAATGTTAAACTTCTGGCCACTCTATTGCTGCCTCCCAGTGCATTCCATCTTAGGAGATATCTCAGCGCCAGGATACCTGTAAGGTGACAGCCGCGCCATATAAATGTTCTAAATAAATAATAAATAAATTATGCACGCCTCCAACCGGAATTCCTACCGCAGCCGCCCGAGTCCGCAGTGCGATAGCCAGAGGTTCAAGTGTTAGTACGAACATCAGCGGGGACAGCGGGCAACCCTGACGGGTACCCCTGTAGATGTCATAGCTGTCCGAGGTATACCTGCCTGTGCGCGCCCTAGCCGTTGGGTTCTCATACAATAACCGAATCTACCGTATAAGAGTGTCAGGGAAGCTGAAGCGCCTCAGGACCTCGAACATAAAGGTCCCTGTTAGGGAATCGAATGCCTGTCGGAGGTCTAGGGCGATACAGCCAGCCTGGGGCAGGTCCAACGGTGTGGCTGACATGAGGGCGTGGAGGCGTCTCGTATTCTGAGAGGTGCTTCTCCCTAGTAGGAAGCCGCATTGGTCCGGGTGGATCAAGGCCGGGAGATGGGCCTGTATGCGCAACGCTATAGCTTTGCTAAGTATTTTATATTCCGTAGAGAGCATGGAGAGGGGCCTGTAATTGCTTACATCAAGGGCATCCCTGCAGGGCTTTGGAATGGATATAACCGGAGCCTGCATGGTCGTGACAGGGAGGTGACCGGTCTCATAGGCCGTCTTGTACATTTTCTCCAAAACTGGTACCAGCGTGTCAGAATAAGTCTGATAAAATTCCGCCGGTAATCCGTCCATTCCGGGGGTTTTGCTAAGTCAGTTTGTGCCTTTCGGGGCAGGGTTGGGAACGGCAGCTCTCGTAAGAACTCCATCATGCTCTCTTCAACGGCCACAGGGGGAGGGGCATATAGCTTCTCCAAGTGAACTTTAAATGTAGTATTAATTTCCGACTGCGTGTTCACCTCTCTACCTGCTTCATCCCTGATGCACGTAATCACAGGGGTTTCAGGAGTTTCACGGATCAGACGAGCCAGTAAGGCTCCAGATCTATCCGCTTCTGCCTGTTGGCGTCGCAAATGGTCCCTATAGTCCATAATTCTCAGGGTCTCTAGGAGTTCTGCATACTCTATGTTGCAGAGTTGTAGGTCCCCTCTTTGCCCAGGGTCTATTCCCGCTGCCGTCTCCAGGTCTTTCAGGCGGTCCTCAACGTCACACAGTTTCCTGTGGAGTTCCTGTCGGGCACCCACCAGTTGACCAATCGCATCGCCTCTTATCACAAACTTCATTGCATCCCAAACCACTAGGTTCGAAGACGCGAAGACGATTGGACTCCTGAGGCGAAAAGCCGGGAGAAAGCATAACTCTGATTTTTAAAACTTGATTGTGATACTGTGTTCCTGTAACTCTCCCCTCCTACCTGCACTCTTTGGCATCTTTTAAACAGCGCTACACGCTGCAACGACCCCCTTCTTTCTGCCGCCATTCTCGAGCGCGAGGCGCGCCACAGACACGCCCCCTCTGTTGGCCACGCCCCCTCGCCAGATTGTATAAATAGTGTGCGCAGACGCCAGGCGCTTCACTAGCGATTGGACTCCTGAGGCGAAAAGCCGGGAGAAAGCATAACTCTGATTTTTAAAACTTGATTGTGATACTGTGTTCCTGTAACTCTCCCCTCCTACCTGCACTCTTTGGCATCTTAAACAGCGCTACACGCTGCAACGACCCCCTTCTTTCTGCCGCCATTCTCGAGCGCGAGGCGCGCCACAGACACGCCCCCTCTGTTGGCCACGCCCCCTCGCCAGATTGTATAAATAGTGTGCGCAGACGCCAGGCGCTTCACTAGCGATTGGACTCCTGAGGCGAAAAGCCGGGAGAAAGCATAACTCTGATTTTTAAAACTTGATTGTGATACTGTGTTCCTGTAACTCTCCCCTCCTACCTGCACTCTTTGGCATCTTTTAAACAGCGCTACACGCTGCAACGACCCCCTTCTTTCTGCCGCCATTCTCGAGCGTGAGGCGCGCCACAGACACGCCCCCTCTGTTGGCCACGCCCCCTCGCCAGATTGTATAAATAGTGTGCGCAGACGCCAGGCGCTTCACTAGCGATTGGACTCCTGAGGCGAAAAGCCGGGAGAAAGCATAACTCTGATTTTTAAAACTTGATTGTGATACTGTGTTCCTGTAACTCTCCCCTCCTACCTGCACTCTTTGGCATCTTTTAAACAGCGCTACACGCTGCAACGACCCCCTTCTTTCTGCCGCCATTCTCGAGCGCGAGGCGCGCCACAGACACGCCCCCTCTGTTGGCCACGCCCCCTCCAACATCCTGTCCCACTGCCATAAATCATGTGTCTTGGTAGGAAGCGCAGCGGACGAGCGCAGCGGGCACGACGATTGCGCGCCGAAGGCGTGCCTAAGGCAAGCCCGTCTGCGCCCGTCTGCGACTGGCCGGGACTAGGGGCATGTCATTCTGCCCCACTTATCACCTATACCCCGGACCTACTTCGTAGCTTCCAGGGCCCTTGGCCTATCACGGCCTCCATCTGCTCCCGCATTTCTTCCTTTGGTCTAACCCCCCCCACCGCCCCTCCCCCTCCTCTCTTTATAGTTGATTCCTCTTCCACGTCTGGTAGCACGGTTCCCTTATCAACCCCCAAAACCTTTACGGCCTTCTACCTTAACACCCGGTCCGCTGTCGCTCATGCACATGAGCTCTCGGTCCTGCTGGATCTCCATTCCCCCGATCTTCTCTTCTTAACTGAGACTTGGTTCTGCGATGACTCCCTCCCCGCCCTTTTATCCACCTTACCGGCCACCTATTATGCCCTCAGGGCGGACCGTCCATCAGGTAGAGCCGGGGGTGGCGTGGCGGTCATCGCACGCACCGATCTTCCTTTTCAAATTTTATCACTGCCTAACATCGCGACCACCGAATCTCTGGTGATCCGCACAGTCTCCACCTCTCCCCCCCTGACTTGCTTTCTCACCTATCGCCCCCCTCAGTCCCCCCTACAGTTTCTCCCTGACTTCTTGGAGGTCCTGGCCACCATTACAGTAAACAATTCTTCCATCCTGCTCCTTGGCGATTTTAATTTTTGGCCCTCCGACCCCGCCGAATGCCCATCCTCGAAGGAATTTTCTGAAACCCTTCACTCCCTTAATTTCACACCTCATGTTCACTCCCCCACTCACATTAAAGGTCACTCGCTTGACCAGATTTAGTCCCTGAACTGCCCTGTGCAATCACTCTCTATTTCTCCTTGCTCTTGGTCTGACCACCACCTGATCTCATTTCTCCTTCCTACTCTTCCCCCAATTAAGCTTCCCCGACCCAAAAACACCTGGGTCCGATCATGGGGCCGTGTCAACCTTGAGAATCTTTCTGCCCTCCTCACCTCCTCTCTCCCTTCTCTTCAGGGCCTTACCACCGTCTCCCAGGTTGAAGCCATAGATCAGTGGCTCTCCCACGGCCGCGACTCTGTTGCCCCGCTCAAACGCATTACTTCTAAACGCGATAAGGACGCCAACCGGTGGTTCAATGAAGAGCTTAAGGCCACCAAACTAACAGTTCGCCGCGCGGAGCGGGCTTGGAGGAGAAACTACTGCCCCGCTTTGAAACTGGAATACACCAACACACTCATCCAGTATAAAAAAGACATCTTGGGGGCTATAACATCATACTTCTCCTCCAAAATCCTAGCCGCGGAGAACCAGTCCAAGGAGATTTTTACCATCGTTCACAACCTGGCGTTCTCGGACAGAACCACTCTCAAACCAGCCCCGTCCGAAGAGCTCTGCTTTTCTCTTAATAATTATTTTATTGACAAAATTACCACCATCAAGGCCAACATCCCTTCTCCTTCCTTATCTTTTGTTGATCCTCATTGTCCCTCGCCCAAGGGCGTATTCACCACCCTTCCCCCTATCACTCTGGAAAGCTTGACCTCCTTGGTGCCCTTGATCAAATCTGGCTCTCCGCTCGACCCCTGCCCCGCTCACATTCTCCGTCATATCTTTGTCTTTTGCCCAGACCCCCCCCTTCACCTCCTTAACAGCTCTCTAGCTCATGGCATAGTTCCTAACTCCTTGAAATCTGCGGTAATTGTGCCCATTTTGAAAAAACCTGGGGCAGACCCCTCTGTCCCCGCCAATTTCCGCCCCATCTCCCTCCTGCCATTTTTGGCCAAGGTGCTCGAGCGCCACGTCACCAGCGCCCTGAGCTCCTTTGTGGAGAAGTATGGAGCTCTTGCCCCCCGTCAAGCTGGATTCCGCCCCGCACACTCTACGGAGTCCGTCGTCATGTCGGTCCTGGACACCCTCAGGGAGGGTTTGGATACTAATCAGCACCAGGCCCTTGTGCTCCTTGATCTCTCAGCCGCCTTTGATACGGTGGATTATACCATTCTTCTCTCCCGTGTCAAGGCGGCGGGGATCGGAGGGACTGCCCTGGTCTGGTTATCCTCCTTCCTGAGCGACCCCACCCAGGCCGTTCGCCTGGGTGACTTCACGGCGGACGTCCGGAGAGTTCAGTGCGGGGTTCCCCAAGGCTCTTCTCTTTCTCCCCTCTTGTTCAATCTGTATATTGCTCCCCTGATTTTCTCTCTTCAACAGATGGAGGTCGCCGTATTCAATTACGCGGACGACCTCCAGCTGGTCTTCAATCTCTCTTCTCCCTCTGCCGTCCTAAACTTTCAAACTGTGATGCTCCATATCAGGGACTGGATGAACCACAACCACCTCAAACTCAACCCTGACAAAACCGAGCTGGTGTTGACGGGTGGTTCATCCAGCCCCTGGTCCTCCCTCTTTTGGCCCCCCTCTCTCGGTCCTTCTCCTGTTCCCTCTCCCTCAGTCAAAACACTAGGTATAAAACTCAATTCTCAACTCACCCTTCACTCCCAGGTCAGCTCCGTGGTATCCTCTTCTTTCCTTTCACTACGCACTATTCGCAGGGTGTCTCGTTTCTTTACCTTTTCTGCCCTCAAACTTATCATCCTGGCCATGGTGGTGTCCCGCCTGGACTATGGTAACGCCCTGTATGCCGGTATTCCTATATACAGTCTGCGTCGCCTACAACAGATACAAAACCAGGCGGCCCGCCTGGCCTTCAATCTCCCTAAATTTCACCACTCTACCCCTCTTCTGAAATCCCTACACTGGCTTCCCGTACGAGCTAGAATCCAATTCAAGCTCGCATCCATCACTTTCCTGGCCCGACTTGGCATGGCGCCAGCGTTCATCTCCTCCGAGATCGTCCTATACGTTCCCACCAGGGATCTCCGCTCCTCCTCCCAGTCCCTCCTTACCATCCCACGCTTCCGGAGAAAGAAATGGGGAGGCTCTAAATTCGCTGTCCTTGCCCCCACCCTCTGGAATTCCCTTCCCCTTGAACTTCGTTCCATTACCCTCTACCCACAATTCCGTAAATGTCTTAAAACCCACCTATTCACAAAGTCCTTTGAATAAATTCTCCCTCTGCCCTCCTTGTTTGTAACCTCAGAGCCCGTTAGTTATAGCGCCAAGAAACCGCTGGTATACGTGCGCTCTAAAAGTACTTTTAAATTCAAATTCAAAATTCAATTCTCTCGGAAGTAATTAGTCAGAGTGTCAGATAAATGCATGCGAAATGGGGCATCCTTTGGCAGCAGGGGATTGAGCCTCCAGGTGGGCACAGGGTAAGGCACCCTCCCCCAGTGTAGGTCGAGAGTTAGTGGTCTATGATCTGAAAAAGTCTTGGCAAGGTAGGCTGAGGACGTACACTTGGGAAGTAAGGAGTTCGAACACAAGAACCGGTCTAGGCGGGTGTGCAGGCTGTGCATCGGGGAGTAGTATGAGTATTCTTTGTGTGTTGGATGTAATGTACGCCACACATCTGCCATCCCCCATCCCTGAAGCCATGTTTTAAAGGAGTCGGCTAACTTGAGTACCCTGGACAACTGGAGGGGGGGGGGTGCGACCTGTCCAGGTTAACATCTAAAACCATGTTCCAGTCCCCTCCTAGCACCCAGAGAGTATCCCCCCAGTCAGCTAAAGCCCGTCCTACAGTTGCAAGGAACCCATCCTGATCAAAGTTCGGGGCGTAGATGCAGCCCAGGACCAGCATCACACCGTCTAATGTGCCTCTCACTAGAATATAACATCCGTGGGCGTCCATTTTCCTCTCGAGTTCCACGAAGGGGGTGCCATGTCGCACTCATATGGTGGCCCCCCTGGAGAAGGCAGAGTACGTTGTGGAGAATATAGTACCTCTCCACTTTTTCCGTAATGTGTGTGCTTCGGACAGTGTTAGATGGGATTCCTGCAGGAATGCTATGTGTGCCTGTTGGCGAAGTAAAAATGCGTGTATCCTATGTCGTTTTTGTATCGCCCCCATACATTCCAGGTAACCAGCCTATACTTTCCTTTGGTATCAGCCATGGTCAAGTACAAGTGTCACAATGAATAGTTTCTCATGTTGCAATGAGCGTGTAGTCAGTGCTAGCCAGGAGACGTCACCCACCCTTACCCAAACACTAACTCTATAGGCGCAGCCGTGGAACTTTGCTGTGCCGAACCAAAAAGTGCAAAACATCACTAAACAGTTAACAGTGCATACGCTTTTGGGGGGTTCGCTAAGCAAGTGCCATGTCCAGAAAGTCATACCCGTCTGCGCTGCCGGCTCCACGGCGCCGCCGGGAAGCCATACTACAATCTACAAGTACAGGTAGCCTTAGGGGGGGGGGAAGAGAAAAAAGGAATATCTTTCTTCGTTCACATAACAATGTACATCACTGGCTCCACAGGAGCGTAGGGTAGACCCCTCAATCATAGTCGGTATGTGACACCCACAACAGATTCGTCCCAGATCGAAGCATGTACGGACGTACGCAGAGTCATTTACTCCAGGAGCATAACCCCTTCCCCCTTCGCCAGCGCAATTACTCAAGCAGTGTACAACAGAAAGGATATCAATAGGTCACAGGGTCTCTGATCACGTCCATTCCAGCAGTCACTCCTGGTCGTTGTCGAGAAGTTCATCTGCTGCCCTAGGTGTTACAGTCGGGAACAGCACCACACAGTGCTCCGAGTCCGAGTGCAATGTGCTGTCCTCAGTGTCTGTATTGATTGTTTCCCGTTCTTCTCTGAAGGAGCCCATCGTCGCAACCGCGTCTTCCTGGCCTTTTTTCTGCTGGAAGGGATTGGGTCCACGTCGCCTCGGTTCCGTGGCCTGCCCGCCGGGTCCACCCTCCGTGTGGTCCGATTCATCCCTGGAGCCGCCGGCCGACGATCTCTGGGTCGGTCCCGGGTGTTCCTCAATGTCCATCACCTCCAACCACTCCTCCACATCCGTAGGGCTCTCAAAGAAGTGAGTTTTGTTGTTGTGGATCACTTTAAGGCGGGCCGGAAATAGCAGGGCGTATCGGAGCTTTGCTTTCTGGAGCCGCTGTTTTATCTCGTAATAGGAGGATCGTTGTTTCTGCACCAAGTTGGTATAGTCTGGATATAGTGAAATGCGTTTGTTCTCGTATTCAATGAGGGACTTCATTCGCGCCTTTTGGAGTAGCACGTCCCTGTCCCGGTAATTAAGAATTTTCACAATCAACGGTCTTGGCGCCAGTCCTGGTTTCGGTTGTCCAGTGGGGATCCTGTGGGCTCTCTCCACACAGAAGAACGGTGACAGGCCTTCCGGTGCCACGTTATCTCGGAACCACTGCTCCATGAATTCTGTCGCGTGTGTCCCCTTACTTCGTTCCGGAAGTCCAATGACGCGGATATTATTGCGCCAGTTGCACCCTTCGGCATCTTCCACCCGCTCCATGAGGGATTTTACTTGGTGTTGCATGCGTTGGATGGAAACGGTGTGGTCTGCCACCGTCGGGGCGAGGTCCGTTAGCGTTGACCCATGTTCTTTAACCTTGTCCACCAGCTTGTCATGGTCGGCTTTCAACAGCGAAAGGTTAGTGGTAAGTGTGCCCACCTGTGTCTCCATCGCGGCCCTGGAGTCTCTGATTTCTTTGAGAATTAAGTCCAGCTTATCCATTGGTTGGTCACCAGTCAGGTCAGGGTTCAGCAGCAGCGGCGTGGAGCCCCTTGGACCCGTGTCCAGAACATGTCCCGTTGGTATTCCGTCCTTGCCATCCGTGGCTTTCGTCCCCTTCCGGACCATGATTTGTGCCTTCGGACTACAGCAGTGACCGGGAGTGCGGGTCAGGGCAGCACCTTCCAGCCACCACGCCACCAGCACCCAGGTGTATGACTCAGGTCCAAGGTTAGCCCCGCCACAGGCAAGCAGGTGGTCGCTCAGATCTTCGCTGGGGGGGGGATGTGTTCCAGTGCGCACCCCGTTCGCTTCCTGAGGTGTAGGTGTAGCCGTCACAGTCGGACTCTCGCAGCCCGGCGCAGCACTGGTCAGGCGGCCGCTGATCTCCGCCTTGGTGGCCCCCCCACTCTCAGCCCCCGCACCCAGTCCGGCTCACTGGTTCCTCCAGGGAGGAGGGGGGGGGGTTGATGGTCCACAGTCCGTGCCCCTGTCTGCACGCCCAAGACCCTGTCGGCCCTCGCAGTTCTCGCAGGGTAGGCAGATTCCGGGTCTAGCCGCGGGGCCTCCTCCACTCCCGGGCCCTGTGGCCGGTCCGGCCTCACTGGTGCTTTCCGAGCGTTGTAGGATCCTTATTGCAGGCGGCGGCGGCAGGGGGGGAAAGAGGGCAGAAGGAAGGCAGGTTCGCTCGTCCGTCCCGGCCCCCCGCACTCGCCGCCTCCCAGCGTCGCAGTAGGTCCCCGGGCAAAGTCGAGGCCGTGGCGCAGTAGTCGGATCACTTCCGACCGGGGCTCACCACAACAGGACGGGTCACTTCCCAGGGTGGCAGCACACAGCCCGGTCCAAGCCCTCCTGCTGGTAGGGCGACGCCGAGATTTTTCTCCGGGACAGCTCCAGGATCCCCCGCCAGGCAGCCAGCACCCAGCGGTCCGGGCACGGCCACGACGCAACGTCCGGGCTCACAGCGTGGGTTTAGGCCTCAGGTCGCTCCTGGTCGTTCACTCCGCATCCGCAGCCCCCAGGAGCTTCAAACCTTCGTCAAGTCCGCTGAAGGTTGTATAGAGCCGGGGACTACAGGTTGGTGTCGTGTTGCACCGGAGCTCTAGCAGACTCCGTCCGCCATCTTGGCCTGCTAGCCACGCCCCCCCCTAGATTCAGTGCTTAATCTGGTAAAGAATAAGTGCTGGGGCTCGAAGTTTTGCTCAGATGCTCTATCCAGCACCTTTAAAGGCCAGGGTGCTTAGTCTTTTTATTCCACCACCAGACACTACATGCATCACTCATGTAGGTTCTTTTCATCCCTG
The DNA here is from genome assembly GCF_964261635.1 of Lissotriton helveticus. Classification (NCBI taxonomy): domain Eukaryota; kingdom Metazoa; phylum Chordata; class Amphibia; order Caudata; family Salamandridae; genus Lissotriton; species Lissotriton helveticus. The sequence continues at coordinate 920,422,245 of NC_136072.1, forward strand.
CTTCTCCCTTTGTCATTGTTTGTCCATATTTCTCTTCCTCCTTCTTTCCCCCTTTTGTGTTTTTTCTCTCTCTTGTCCTCAATTAAAATATGTTGAGGAATAATTAGTGCAAGTCCCCAAAAATTGAAGCCAGTGGGCCTTGCTTGCACCCTTTGGCTTAAAATAAGCATCAACTGGATCATGCATGTGTACTAGGTGAAGGAGAAGTTTCACAAGTATGCAAAATTCACCTTTCGTAATCTAGTTATAGATTCACTCAGTGGGGCTTAGACCACAGTTTATTTCTGGTAACTGCAGGGTTGCCAAGTTTTCAAAACCAAACACCTGACAAACAATAAGTGTTACCACAGGAATACAAAGACGAGTTACGGACACAGCATTGTGGTATCACATATTTCCAGAGACATCACTATTGATGCTGTTTTTGTGGTGATCAAACACTAAAAATGAAATGGAAATGCACCTGCGCCCTCCTAAACACTGAAGCGCTTGTGACCACCCTCTCATGAGTGCCTTTCAGTAGATGACATTATAAGAGAATACCAGAACTTGGAGAACTGAATTAGTTGACCAAAGAGCTGTAGTGTCACAGACTAACTTTCACCACCTGGTGAACTCTGGGCACAAGATTTATTTGCAGAGGGGGGGGAGGGGTTGTAGGCGACAATTTTCTCCTAACCGGTTTGGGATCGTGATTTTAGAACAGCTTTGGCTAGTTATCACCTATTAGCATAATTTTTACTATCTACAATTTATAGTTCAGAACAAATTATTTTTGTAACTTAAATACATTGACTGTATTTTCAATTTTTGTGGACTTTTGGTGAATTATCTTATTCTGTGTCTGATTCTATATCCCCAAATCATCTAATACATAGCTTGCACCTTAAATGCTTGACCACACTACCACAGATAAGCCCAGGAAGCTACAGAGTCTTTCTTTAACTTACAGATTTCTAGCACCCAGCACCTATGTTTTGAGGAAGCCAATCAGTGGCATCTTTAGGAGTGCTTGATATTCCCTGTCAGCTACCCAGATTTCTCAAAGGTCTCATATGCCTTGTCATCTATATTTGAATGTATCTTCTGATCCATCATCCTGTTTTTCTTCTGATCCTTCGTGGCATTTACCTTCTGTTCTACTTTCTAGTCCATCTTTAGATCCACCTTCTCATTTTTATCTGGTCAAGCAACTTTTCAGTCTGCTTATCCACCTTATTTTTTGTTTAAATCTGTTTTTATTGTTTATATGTGATTTACAAACCTTGCACCAGTACAGAGTTAATCATGCCTGTACAACTTACAGCTGAGCCCTTGCATTCAAGAATCCAAATTATCCAGTAACAGTTGGGAGATGCATGTTAATCCACTAAAATAGCTGACAATGTGCACTTGCCACTGCACATTCCGATGATAGCACACAAACGAACCTTTGATTGAAGTGTGATTACTTCTCCCCCACCTGTGCAAATCTTCAAGGTGCATCTTGACTAATAAGTCCTTACGGGAAAATAACTTGAGCTTTTTCATCAGGTGGTCATTCTCTAGTGTGTTTCTGCCATCTACTCTCACAGCACACCGATCCACTCCCTGCCCACCCACAAGGGCAGACAGTACAACTATGTGGCAAAGATTCAAAAAATGCTACAGCTAAACTTGATTGGCCTGTTCAGGCTGGCCACTGACTGTGAGTGCTCTGGTGGACAGCATTTTTAACAATACCATCCATGGAATACAGGTTTGGGTGCACTATCTGGAATTGCACAGTATTTACTATAGAGCCACGGGGCATGTTGGGACTGTGATGCTCTTGTGTCTTTCACTTAGACCTTCAGCTCTTCTCACTTTTTACTAGAAAACTCGAGTACCATTCATTTTTTTCTTTGTTTTCGGGAGTTTTATATAGCGCAAATTTGACCCGAAGGTATCTGGTATCAAAGTTCTTTAAATGAGCACTAATTGCGTTACACAATGACACATTCATTTTTGTTAGGCATGGGGAGATAAATTGATTTGCGCAGAATCACAGGATTTTGAGCGTCATTGCCGAGCCTCGAACCCGATTCCCCAAGATTTGAGATCGACCGCCCAAGCCCCTAGGCCACATTCTCTCCCCCAGACATGGGTAGGGTCTTGCATCCGTGCCAGTCTGGCATTCACCCAAAAATGTGTCTGAAGTAGCCTATCACTGCATCATTGACACCATCATGGACAAGAATTGTCATGGGCAGTTGTACTTGATGGTCCGTAGACTGGGTTGTGGCATTTAGCAGAGTTGATCACTCACCAATGAGCCACAGATATAAGTATTTAAAATGGAGCAGGAGATCTGGGATCTTGCCGTAGAATGGATCAAATGTGCAGTGAACCAGCCTAAGATTTTGCACATTTTTCCCCGTTCACATTGTATTTTCAATGTATATACAACGCTGCTTTAGAATGGTTCTACATTCAACCCTTCCTCAGTGGTGTACAGATCATCTTAAAATGCAACTCTGGCATTTCCCAATTCGGGTGACAGAAAGCATATCTAGTGGTCATTCCCCAGTGAATACTACAGCTGGCTAATAATATTCTCATTTCTACTTCGGATGCACAATTTTCCTGGATCTACATTTCATGGAATGTGCCATCTGTTTTGTTTAGTTTTTTGGCACACCTATGTAGGGACTGTTACGGTAATCAGTCCTTGACAGAACACAGGTGGTTACAACCTGTGCATACATTTCGTTGGAAGAAAAGGTAGAGCACGCCTCAGATGGCACAACACATGGAAACATTCACTGAAGGCATGTTAACCTGCAGATTCATGATCTCCTAAAGATTCAGTATCACATTCAAGGATTGAACCTGTGAAAGTGCAGTAGGAGTATCTCCAGTTCTGGTTGGTAAAAGACAGCCTTGCCAGCATCCATTATTCTTGCCTAGAATCTCTGTTTTGTTGAGAGTGAGTTGTAAAACGTTTTCATTGGTTGTTGATTAGACAAGAAAACAATTCATATTTCGGTGCCTGATCATAATTCTCTGTTTAGAGCCATGATTGCCAGTTATATGATAAAAATAACAAATTATTCTTTATTTAGCCACTGCTAAATCCCGTGGCTAATACTCCAGTGAAATTTCCTTTGGCGCAGGAATAGTATGGTGAGGAAAATAAACAGCATTTTGAAGAAACTACCATAAGTCAGACGGTTGTTGTTAACTACACAACTTTTAAACTCGGCATTAAAGCAGCTTTTCTGTACTTTCAGAAACATTACTTACTGCCCCCATATTCTCAGATAAATTGTTGCTTGACCCAGCGACTTTTTTTTCCAGTAACCATTGACAAATTACGTTGTTGTAGCCTAAATATCTTCATTGACCACAGTCGCAAAGTTTTGGTTATTGCTTAAAGGGTATGTCTAGTTACTTGATTTCGGTTGACTGCACCCTCCAAAGCACTAGCAAATTAGCAGTACGGTGGCTAGACATGATGAACCAGGGTATTTATAGAGCTTGAATCTAGCCAAGAGTGGCTGCACAGCACTGTGCATTGCAACAGGAATGTGTGCCCTACATGCATTGTTTTATTGTATAAGAGACAGAGAAGTTAGCTTATTAGTAGGAGGAAGATGGTGAAGAAGAGAGTACAGGTATCATTTCAGAAATGTTGTAACGACAAAGAAAGTATTAGGTTCTAGGGGAGGTTATTGCGTAGCCTGGAAGCATTTGAAGAAAAGGCCTGTTCTCAAGTGCGCTTTTGTTTGTGAGATATCTGGGTTGCAAGTTTAGCCATATTATCCAAAAGATGTCAAAACTTTTTCTACGATTTAAAAGTGCAATCTTGGATTATTTATATGTGTGCCAGGGTGCTCCTGAGTTGTCAATGCATTCTCCTGTGATGCATTTAGTATCAGTAATTTGGTGTTTGCACCACAACGCCGAGAGCCGGGCCAGTGCAAGAGGAATCACTAGCCAGTGGGTTTACTTTGCATTCCACTTGAAAAAGTCCAACTACGAGCCAGTGCAAGGGGCATCACTCTTCCAATGCCTCTATCCAGCTTTTATTCCACCTGCAAAATCCCAAGTCCTAGAGTTGGGAGAGCATTTTCCTTCCTGCCACATATAAAATCTATGAACTTCTTCCTATCATCCTTCCATAAAGGAAGTGACACTAAGTGGGTAGAGCTTAAGAAGGCAGGATCTGTCATTGGTGTGGCAGAGACACCAGCTATGTCCATTTCATCTGCTGCCTCATCCCTATGCTGAAGTATACAAAAAAGTGATGGATGGAATATCTGAATTAATCGTAGCCACTGCTAATTACTTGGGCCGCATCCCAGTCCATTGCTATTTTGCACACCATTCCACCTCAGTTTGCACCCAGCCCTATGCAAATCAATCTTGACCCTGCTCCCACTGGAATAGTTCAGCCAGAACTGCCAGGCCAGGTTCTATCTGAACCAGAACACAAGCAACCAAAACCCGGTTTCACCCTAGTTAGGACTCAGCAGCCAGGAATAGCCTAGTTCCAGTGGCACAGTGTCCACAGATCACAGTTTGAGCCTACCCATCCAACTTAGGGACATACTAAAGTAAACAAAAAAAGGTGATGGATGGAATGCTTGAATTAATCTCAGCCACTGGTAATTACACAGGCTATCAGTATTTTGTACATCATGTCCCCTCAGTTTGGGCCCAGCAATATATAAATCTGTCTTGACATTGCATCAATGGGCATAGTCCAGCCCGAACTGCCTGGCCAGGTCTTCCCTGAACCAGAACACAAGCAACCCAAGAACAGTTGCGCCCTAGTTAGGGCTCATCAGCCGGGTATAACTTGGTTTCAGTGACAGGGCTGGCTTGGTAATGCGGGAACTCGGGCATTGACCGAAGGGCCGGTGTCTCAGTGCCCTCTGTGGGCCGTTTTCCCCCTTTCCCAGTCCACAGAGAGCACTGGACAGGGAGAGGAAAGTACCCTGGCTGTGCGGCCGTTCAGCGATGGTCAGCTGTGGCCTCTCCTTCACCCCCTGCCCTGCCAAGCAATCACGCTGATGGTGGGCTGGGGAGGGGTGATTCTGTGCCAGAATCGGCCTCCCAGGGGGCCAGGTGTTGCTCAGGCCATTGCGCCATTTTCACCTCGGCCCCCTGGGGCCCATGCAGCCCTGAAACAGTGTTTGCTTTAACACCTCGCCCGCAGCCCTTAATTCAGGGCATAATGGGGAGGAAGACTGGGTCTCGCTGTGGGGGCCAGGTAATGTTGGGAACTGGCACCATCCTCACCTTAGAGTACCCACACCCCCATGGATGGCCCAGCAGCAGTGTTTTTTGCTTCATCCCCTCTCCTGCCAGGCCATTGCCCTGAGGCAGTGAAGGGCTGGGGAGGGCTGAGTAATTTACAAATAGCTGGGGCCTCACTGTTTTTCAGGTGCTCCTGCGCTGGAGGACTGGGGAATAATTTTTTAGGCAAAAGGCGCCTTGCTGTTTTCTAGGTGCTCCTGCGCTGGAGAGCTGGGGAATCATTTTTTAGGAGAAAGCGCCCTCGCTGCTTTTCAGGCTCTCCTGCGCTGGAGGGCTGGGGAATAATTTTTTTTAGGAGAAAGGGGCCTAGCTGCTTTCCAGATGCTCCTGCGCAGGAGGGCTGGGGAATCATTTTTTTAGGAGAAAGGGGCCTCACTGTTTTTCAGGTACTCCTGCGCTGGAGGGCTGGAGAATCATTTTTTAGGCGAAAGGGGCCTTGCTGTTTTTCAGGTGCTCCTGCGCTGGAAAATAATTATTTAGGAGAAAGGGCCCTCGTTGCTTTTCAGGTGCTCCTGCGCTGGAGGGCTGGGGAATACTTTTTTTTAGGAGAAAGGGGCCTCGCTGTTTTTCAGGTGCTCCTGCGCTGTAGGGCTGGGGAATAATTTTTTAGGAGAAAGGGGCCTCGCTGTTTTGCAGGTGCTCCTGCGCTGGTGGGCTGGGGAATAATTTTTTAGGAGAAAGGGGCCTAGCTGCTTTTCAGGTGCTCCTGCACGGGAGGGCTGGGGAATAATTTTTTTTAGAAGAAAGAGGCCTCACTGTTTTTCAGGTGCTCCTGCATTGGAGGGCTGGAGAATGATTTTTTAGGCGAAAGGCGCCTCGCTGTTTTTCAGGTGCTCCTGCGCTGGAGGGCTGGGGATTTTTTTTTTAGGAGAAAGGGGCCTGCTGTTTTTCAGGTGCTCCTGCGCTGGAGGGCTGGGGAATAATTTTTTAGGAGAATGGGGCCTCGCTGTTTTTCAGGTGCTCCTGCGCTGGAGGGCTGGGGAATAATGTTTTAGGAGAAAGGGGCCTCGCTGTTTTTCAGGTGCTCCTGCGCTGGAGGGCTGGGGAATAATTTTTTAGGGGAAAGGGGCCTCTGTTTTTCAGGTGCTCCTGCGCTGGAGAGCTGGGGAATAATGATTTAGGAGAAAGGGGCCCCGCTGTTTTTCAGGTGCTCCTGCGCTGGAGGGGTGGGGAATAATTTTTTAGGGGAAATGGGCCTCTCTGTTTTTCAGGTGCTCCTGCGCTGAAGGGCTGGGGAATAATGTTTTAGGAGAAAGGGGCCTCGCTGTTTTTCAGGTGCTCCTGCGCTGGAGGGCAGGGGAATAAATTTCTGGGAGAAAGGGGCCTCACTGTTTTTTCGGTGCTCCTGCGCTGGAGGGCTGGGGAGTCATTTTGTAATAGAAAGGGACCTCGCTGTTTTTTAGGTGCTCCTGCGCTGGAGGGCTGGGGATTAATTTTGTAATAGAAAGGGGTCTTGCTTTTTTTCAGTTGCTCAGCTTGTAGGACATTGTCACCTTGGCCCTGTGTCCTTCCCCAGAACAATATCCTCCCATTTACAATCCTTGTGTGTTTCATGAAAGGGAATGCCCGCGAATGTGGGCCACGCCCTGCAAATGTGGGCCCCGCCTCGCAAATGTGGACCACTTTTTTCATCAGTGCCCGGGCCAAATTGTGATCCCAATCCGACCCGGTTCAGTGACACAGCATGCAAAGGACCTATGTTTGGGCATACCCTTTCCATTCAGGGGAACACACTAAAGTATATAAAAAGGTGATGGATGGAAAGCTTGAATTAATCTCAGCCACTGGTAATTACTCTGGGAAAGGCAGCGCATTGTTATTTTGCACACCATGCCCCTTAGATTTGGAGCCAGACACGGCTGGGTATGGCCATCACTTTGCTTTTGATGCCTCATCCCTGAGCTGGCAGAGTCAGGAAAAGTAGCAATGATGGACATTTAGGAAGAGGAGCTGAATTCTGCGAAGCAGCAAAAACTGTACATGTGTACGCTTTCATTAGAGTTGGGTCACGTCGTAACTGCAGTATTACTTTTATGAGTCAGATCTGAATGTCATCGGAGGTGCACGAATGAGTCACTGGAGCGCGTGCTGTCTTTGTGTGAGGAAAGTAGCCTCTTCTCTGAAGCAGTGCAACCCGAGTTTGGGCAACCACGGTGTTAGCGCTGACTAATGAACATAAACAGAACCAAAGGTCCTGTGTTTTGGATTCACTAGAGGGTAATCAGAAATGAAAAACCAAGAGGTTCATTAAAACGTTTTCCAGTTAATTACAGCTTTTTAACTTAGAATTTATAGATAGTAAATACAATACATGGATAAGCCCCAGAGACGCAGGAAGACAGAAATTTGGAATACATTACTCGAAGATAGCGCCGCGTATTATAACGAGCAGCTGTTGCAGGAAGGCTGTAGATTCTTCCTCGGAAATGGTCGGGGAGCGTTTGCCATACCATTTTACATAGTCTGGCCTCCAAGTTATGGAACGTTATGTTTGTTGTTGGTATTTGTGTAGAGCACTTCTCCATCTGCATGCTCCTCTGGCGCTCTCGTATTCGGGTGCCATTTTCTTTTGTAGGATTCTTTGTGATCGCAGTCAAGATGTTATTGGCTACAGGCCCTCACTCTGACTGCTGTAGCAAAATGCTGCGGTAATTACCGGAACTGCAGGGATTCCTTTTTTTCAGATGCACGGATAACAAGTGTGTCTATTGCTGATGGATGTCAAAGGCCCCATCATCACAAGCGGTGCGGGGATATGCTTCAGTAATTCTGCACCACGATTACTGATAACTTGGGCTTTGGTCATTTTAATTCCCACACTATTACACGTTTTCCTCTGCGGAATTTCCATGGAAATCTGTGCTTTTGTTCTCATTTCTGTATAGTTTTTCATATTGCATGAAGTTTTCTGCAGCCATGTTCGGCCAGGTTTACCTCGTGAAATGTCTGGATGGAAAACCAAGAGGGTATTGTTTTTCTGTGTATTTTTAATACTGATTCAGGTGGAAACTCATTATTTCAGCCCAGACATGGGTTCCTTGCTCGCTGTGTCACTGGATTCAAGCTAGCCTGGCTGATTAGGGGTGATGTCCCGAAACCGGTCCCAGGATGCTTGCTTCCAATCCAGGGAGGACCCGGCTTGGCAGGTCCGGCTGGTCTGTGCCCTTGAGGAGTAGGGTCAAGACTGATTTGCATATGGCTGGGTCCAAACTGGGGTGGCATAGTGAGCAAAAGAACGATGGATTTAACCCAGATCTCTTGACTGAGGTTGAATGTGTGATTGATTCAGCATTCCGTCCATCAGTTGTTGCTGCAGTACAATTAGTCATGAAAGCTGGGCTTTAAGTGGGTTGGGACCCTCCAAGTCTAAGACTCGAACAAAATTAAAAACAGACATTGAAAAGAGTCCCTTTCGAGCCCTATATTTATGTCCTTAATTGTACTGGCGAAAACACTGATCTATTTCCAGTGGCTGAACAATAAATGTAAAACATGTTAAGGTAATCTGCCAACGATTTGGTGCCTTCTTCTATTTCACGTGTTTGACTTAATCCTGCTTTCTCTAGGAGTGTTATCTATTTACAGGATGTTGTTTTATTATATTTTTTAGTGCAGCATATTACTCTTGTATAGTGTATACGTTCAAATGAGTCGCTTCCAGGGCAACAGTTGAGAGCTCTGGAGTGGAGGCTGATGGCAGTGCGAGTTTCTGACAGTACCTGTCAGTTGATCAAAAAAAAGTGTTCAGAATACATGGTCATCTAATCACTGGCTCTCTGCAGAGAGCACAGATCAATGTGTTCTAGTTGCAGATGTGATTCTCTGCAAATGCGTATGATGGAGGTACACAGTTGTCAAAATATTGACAAAGTGGAAATAAAAGAAAATGCAGTGCTTACAGGTGAGTGGGTGCGTTGTGTGGTTGGAGGGATGGTGAAGTGAAGGAGATACAAGGAAGTGCCTTCCATCGAGAGTAAAAAAGAGGGTGCTGAAGAGGAAACATATGATGTGTAATATGTGTAGATGGAGAGACATGAAGAGAAAAAAGTCATACATATATAACAGTTTGAATATAACAGGACTGATTGACACACTAAAGACTTCCACAAGGCTTTGGAATTTATTTTAATTTACGGTCTCACAATTTCATAATTAAAACATTTTCAAAATTATTTACAACAAAATCAGTCTTCAATTAATCAATCAGGGAGTTATTAAGTGCGCTACTCATCCGTGAGGGTCTCAAGGCGCTGGGGGAGGGAGGGAGCAGCTCTGGTCAGTCAAAGAGCCAGGTCTTGAGGGTCTTCCTGAAGATGTGCAGGGTGGGGGGCGCATCTGATGTTGATCGGCAGGTCTTGGCAGCGATATACAAGATGGTTCTTCAACCTGTTCTTGCTCTGCAGATGCACGGGGGATCGGCTAGGTCGGCAGATTGGAGGTTCCTTTTGGGTACATGGAAGGAGATTCTGTCGTTGAGATATTGAAGTCCAGTGTTGTGGAGGCATTTGTAGGTGTGGGTGAGTATCTTGAAAGTTACTCTGCTCTCAACAGAGAGCCAGTGGAGGTTACGCAGGCATTGGGTGATGTGTTCGTGTCAAGAGATGCCGAGGACGAGTCTGGGTGCGGTGTTCTGTATGGTCTGGAGTTTGGGGAGCAGAGACATGTTGACCTGGGTGTAGAGGGCGTTTCCGTAGTCCAGTCTGCTGTTTATGAGTGCGTGGGTGACGGTCTTCCTTGATTCGGGGGGATCCATTTGAAGGTCTTGCGGAGAATGCGTGTTGTTACTTATTTATTTGTCTAACAACCAATGACAAAGCCAATTGTACTGGCTGGTTGTAGATGTATTTCTGTGTGTTATTTATCAGGATGCAGTAACAAAAAAGTTCAGGAGGAACCAAAATAGCAGTGTGGCACACCATGGGAATTAAATAAATGCAGTTTAAATGTTTAAGCCATACGCTTAATTTCATAGGTACTGACCCTATAAAAGGCCCCTGTCGGCCCCACTTTTTTCATCCCAATTAAAGCCCTGCATGAGGGTCTGAGATGTGTCTCTCACATACCCTCAACCAGTCCACTCCCAGGGACTGCATCTCATAATACGATAACAGTATCTTGGTGTGCCGCATCCTGGTGGTCATTGCCCACGTTGGCTAAAAAAAAAACACCAAAGAGGCTCTGCGCAGTTGGGATAGGAGTCCTGTGCAGAGAGGCAATCAATGAAGCTCTATCCGAGTGTTTTCATCTTTCTATTGAAACTAATGGTTTTATAGTGAGCTTCACCACGGGGGATGTTCCAAGTCCGCCTCAACAGGTGGGAATGCGCGGAACAGCTACGAGTAGCTCGAGCCGTGATGGATTAACCAGATTTGGCTGGGAGAGCAGAACTAATTACAACTGAGAAAAGGGACTGGTGGGAAAGGGAGGGGGAAAGCAGCAGGCTGCTTCTACTAGCAGGAGTATTTGCTGTTTACAAGCAGCAACGGTTTGAATTGGAAATTAACAGAACGGGGGGGCAACGTCGGAGGAAAAAGGAGGTTAGAGCAGAGGGAGAAGGGAGGAAATGAGAGGATCAAGCAGCTTCTGAAAATGAAAAAAATATATAATAGATGTAGGAATAAAATCTGGAGGGCGAGGAAGGGAGATTTGGATAGCAGGGGATCCTGAAAAGAGCTTAAACTGGAACATTCAAAGGATGTGATGGGTGGGTGCGAAGAAAGAAAAAGATGAAAAGGAGAAGGAAGGCATCAGAGAATTAAAGGAAGAAAGAGTTGTAAGGCCACAGAGGTAGGAGACATTAAAAGGAGCCGTGAGGCTAAGTAAGAAGGGGAGTGAGGGACACAGGACGAAGGAAACGGTAAGTTAATGAAAGGAGGATAGGTGGAGGGCGATTGGAAGAGGATGAAGTAAAATAGGAACTTAAAATCACAGGGGGGTGTCGATAGTGAGAAATACATGAGTAGTAATGAAAGGGTGTATAGCAAGAAAGGAAGAAAGAGGTGGAGAAAAGTAGGAGAAAATGAGAGAAGTGAAGGAATGGGAAGGGAAAGAAGGTTAACAAATAAGGGGGAAAGGAGAAACAAAGGCAGGAAGAGATGGATGAAAAGAGTAGGAAAAAGAAAGGATGAACAGAAAAACAGAAGAGGACAATGACAGGAAAAAAGAAGTGAGGAAAAGGTAGAAACGGGGGATAAGAAAGAAGAAGAGAGTGAAGGATGAAATGGAGGGAAAGAACAAAGGAAAGAATAGTTCACGTAAAGGAAAATGAGGAATTGTTGAACAGGAGAATTAAGATAGAGGAGTAGGAGACTAGGGAAAAGGTTGAGTGCAATGAAGTGGGGAGGAAGAATAGTAGGCATTAGAAAGAAGAGGAAAGGAGAGAAAAGAAGAGGAATAGAGGGGAGCTAAGACTTAAGAATTTATTGGAAATACCTTAGTATGTAATATACGTGAGAGTGGAGAGGATGGGAAGAAAATGAGGCTTAAAAGAAGTGTTGCAGAGGGAAAGAAAGGAGGGAGGAAGAAGTTGAAGAAAGGAAGAGGTGACGTGCTATAAAGGAAAAGTGAGAATAGATGGTCAAAGAAAAGTGAAGGAAAGGGAGGCGGGGAAGAAAGTGAGAGTAACAATAGAGAATAGAACAGAAGACAGAAAAGAAGGAAATGTGATAGGAATGCAGGACCAGGGGCTGTGGCTAGTGACCGAAACATGGCAGACGCAAGGTAGGAGAGCTCCAGAAACCGAGCTGCTCTACCCCAAAATCCTGGCAAAATCCGCTATACATTAGGGGGAAGAAAGGTACCCCTGGCTTCCCCTACCTGGTCGGCTCCTGCTGTCCGGATCTGGAGAGGATCGCGACAGTGGTGACATGAGGAGACCAAGCGTCCTTTGTAGCTGAGGAGGCACCACGCCTGACGCCGCCGGAAACTCAGAGAGCGGCCTTTGAGACATGGGGGCCGGAGTTGAGCAGCCGAGCCACGGAGGTGCCCTCACGGCGAGGAAAGAGAGGAATGAGATCGGGGCTGGCGTTCTACCTCGTGCTTAGGGGGAGAGCTCCGCGCCAAACCGGCGCCCGGCCTGAGGGCTGCACGGAAGGAGGTGAACGTGTAGCGGAGTTGGGGATGCAGTGAGGCCAGGCTCAGAGGCCGTGGCTGGGGAGAGGGGTAGAGGCCCAGGGGCCAGTAGTACCTGTGGCCGCAGCCCTTCCCAACTGGGAGACACATCAGGAGCATTGAGGCGTGTTCAGGGCACCAACAGGCTATAGTGCGCGGCTGAAGGAATCCCAGGCCTGGTCGTGGTCTCGGGGCATCCCGCCCAACGCAGAAGCAGGCCTCGGACTGTGATGAGCTCCTGCGGCGTACTGACGGAAGAAGCAGGGTTGGGTTGGTGGTCCCCCCAGATGCTGGGTCCTCTGAGGTAGGGAGGGAGAGATACAGCAACCTACCCGATGTCGTGCCTGTGTCGACCCTGTAAATCTGGGGCCTGTAACATCCAAGGTTACAAAGGAGAACAGGGCTGTTCCTGGGAAAGGAGTGTGTGTGGTGGTCCAGCCACAAGAGTGTGAAGTGGAGGTGAAGTTTGGAAGGACACCTACCAAGGGGTATCCATTTTGTTGGATATAGAGGCCTCACACACCCTTGCAGGTGTCATACTTCATCATAGGCAATGCTCCACATTGGATAGGCGGTGCAATCCCCAACGGGCGGCACCTCAAAGAGGGGCTCTTTAGCGGAGATCTTTTAATCCAACTGCCTATGGGTGAAGTGTATGTGAGGGGCCAAGGGGCTGTAGACGGGGTGGTGAATTCAAATGAGGCAAAGGGTACCAGAAAACAACTTTATTCAGGTGGTCCCTTGCTTCAATTAAAAGCAGGAACTAGTCTGTACTTGCTGGGAAAATAGGTGTCCTAGCTCAAGACTAGACTAGAGAGTGAAAGAAGTGGTCAACATGTTTCTCGATAATAGTAGAGTGACACGCGATTCGTCAGGACCTAAATAGAGGCAGCCTGTCTACAACACACGATCTATCAAAGTATCAGTGACTCATAACAGTTGATGGAAAGAAGTATCTGTTGTACACTGTTCCTTGCCTAAATTGGGATACAATGGAAAACACATCAGTAACAGGTCAGATTAATAAATCATGCTCAGGGTGACCTTAACACACACAGTGACATACTAGTGAGGGTGCCGCTAGTATGTGATTAAAACCAAAAGTGAGTACTCAAATCAGGGAGCACAGTGAAAACCATGCCCCAGTGGAAGAGTACAGTTAAAACAAAGCAACAGCAATTTTCAGATCCGACCCAACTCACCTAATGGACAGGGTTTATGTGTTACAACAGTAACCAGCGGGTCGTACATCGGGGTGAAGCCTCTGTATCTAAGGATATGTATGGAAAGGGAAGAAAAGAGGGCAAAAGCAAGCATAATGTCACAGATGCTAAAGGACTAATCAAGGGAACAAGCACCTGGCCCGTCCTGCCTGTCACCAGCGCCAGTACTGATGGTTTGAGAGGCCCATTTAGATGGTGCCCAACCTTTTTTAGACAGAGGTTGGGGCAGAGGGTGCGGGCGCAAACGCGGAAACGCACCAGACAAGAGGCTACAATGGGACGCCAATCCGCCACAAGGGATGGATACCAGGAGCAAAACAACCCGGAAGTGAGTTTGGTGGTTAACCTCTCTGCACGCCAACTCACGTTGGATGAGGAAAAGGTCTTGCAAAAGGGACTCGGGTTTGTCCCGACTCCCAAGATAGACCATTTTCAACAAATATGCGAAGTACAGAAGTTCTTTCGCAAGATCAGACTAAGGGCTTTCTTCGATGGGAGACCTTACGAAGCCACTGAGGACTCAGGCCTTCACAATCCCTCCACCTTCACCCCCAACAGCGGGATGGTCCCCAATGAAATCCTGACTTATGAGCAGGCAGTACTTATGGAAATCACGACAATGAACAACCAAAAACACCATCAGAATATCTCTAAGGCAGAGTTGCAGATACTGAACTCACTGGCCGACGACCCATCAATAACGATCAAACAGGCAGACAAAGGCGGGGCCACCGTTCTTATGAATACAACTGACTATGACAGTGAGTGTCTGAGACAACTGGGGGACAGACGATACTACACACCCATCCCCTCCGATCCTACTGCACACTTGAAACGTACAATCTCAGGCTTAGTTGAGTCCGCTGAATGCCAGGAATGGATCAGCAAGAAGGAGGCGGAATTCCTGATCAAGAAAGAACCGAGGGTTCCGTATTTCTATATCCTGCCGAAGATCCACAAGGGAACAAGACCTGTACCTGGTCGCCCCATTGTTTCATGTATTGATTCCATACTGGAACTCCTCTCACAATTCTGTGACCATTACCTTCAGCCCCTGGTCAAGCGCATTCCGTCTTACAATGAGGACACCACTGATGTTCTACGTCTATTAGACGACTTTCAGGAAAGCACTCAGATCAACTTTCTAATCACCCTGGACGTGGAGGCCCTCTATACTAATATCCTACTAGGGGTGATTGAAGAGTGCCTGAATGCTGAGGCTTGGAACTCAGACACACTGCCAGCATTCATAATGGAATGCGCTGCTCAAGCACTTAAGGAGAACTACTTCGAGTTCAAGGGACAATACTATCACCAAACCCAGGGCATCTCAATGGGGAGCACCTTTGCCCCATCGGTGGCATGTCTGTACATGGCTAACTTTGAAGGCAAACACATACACCAACAAACGAACCCCTACCACACTAACATCAAATTGTGGGAGAGGTTCATTGACGACATCTTGATCTTCTGGGTAGGCAATGCCGATTCATACAATAAATTCTTTGAATGGATTAATTCCCTCAATCCCTACCTTAACTTCACCATGACAGCTTCCGCTGCACAGATTTCTTTTCTGGATTTGCCTATCAGACTCACGGAGGGTCAGCTGAGCACAACCATGTTCAGGAAACCTACTGACGCAATAGTTTCCTCCATTACACTAGTCACCATCCAAAAGCGCTGCGGGCCAATCTACCATTTGGGCAGTTCCTGAGGGTTAGGCGCAATTATAGTAGCCTTTCTGACTATAAGACTCAATCTACCATTCTGTCCAGGAACCTAACCGCCAGGGGCTATCCCAGCAGGGAAGTCGCTAGGTCCCAGAATAGAGCTCTCAACAACCACAGGGGAGCACTCCTTGAACGAAAGATTCCGGATCCCCAAGGGAACAAACCTATGACGTGTCACGACATTCACGCCTGCCTCCAATGAAGTCAAGAAAATTATCAAATGCCATTGGCAGATCCTGAACACGGGTAACCTCACCTTGGAATTACCCCGCTTCGCATTCAAGAGGTCGAGGAACATAAAAGATATGTTGATTCAGACCAGACCCAAGAAATTGGGAGCAGCCAGACAAACCACACTGTGGCAGTTACCACCTGTCAAGGGACACTACCCCTGCGGGTCTTGTAGCGTATGCCCCCTCACGTCTATACATAAGACTGTGTCCCTCACCGAGACATTCACATGGGAACTAAGGGGGCACACCAACTGCAACACACCCAACTGTATTTATCTACTGTTCTCGCGTTTTTGCCGTTCTCGTGCAGCACACATACCTTGTCTGCATGCGGTTATCTTCTGACGCGATAGTTGGCGTGGGTGTCATTCCTGTGATTTCCCATCTCGCCCTGAGCCACGCACACTTCGCAGAATAGCCGGGGCAATACAGAGGTGCGAGGGCGTTTTAGACTTTCATAATGCGGCACTGACCTTACACGACAGAAAACGGAGGGGGTGTTTCGCTAGGGGGCCCGTGCATAGCTTGCTTTGAGCCTCGCGCCTCTTCTGCATTGTATCTGATGCTTGGTACATTTGGGGCTCATATGATGAAAGACGCGGAGGTGGTTCCTTACGTACAGGCTCCCTGCATACTGATGTAGCGCGCTTGTGTGTTAACTTCTGTAGCCAACTAGATTGCTCTTGTTAAATGTCTACTACAAACACGGGGCCCTCTTACCATCAGCTCTGGTCCCGTACCTTGCTGGGATTACACATACTCACTTTGGTTGTTTGTTGATTGGCAAAACAGGCCAGGTGCTTTGCGTAATGGCTTTAATTATTATCTTTTTATTATTTGCTTACTGTCTCATTAAAAATGGGCCTCTCAAACCATCAGTACTGGCGCTGGTGACAGGCAGGACGGGCCAGGTGCTTGTTCCCTTGATTAGTCCTTTAGCATCTGTGACATTATGCTTGCTTTTGTCCTCTTTTCTTCCCTTTCCATACATAGCATTAGATACAGAGGCTTCACCCCCGATGTACGACCCGCTGGTTACTTTTCACTGGGGCATGGTTTTCACTGTGCTCCCTGATTTGAGTACTCACTTTTGGTTTTAATCACATACTAGCGGCACCCTCACTAGTATGTCACTGTGTGTGTTAAGGTCACCCTGAGCATGATTTATTAATCTGACCTGTTACTGATGTGTTTTCCATTGTATCCCAATTTAGGCAAGGAACAGTGTACAACAGATACTTCTTTCCATCAACTGTTATGAGTCACTGATACTTTGATAGATCGTGTGTTGTAGACAGGCTGCCTCTATTTAGGTCCTGACGAATCGCGTGTCACTGTACTATTAGCGAGAAACATGTTGACCACTTCTTTCACTCTCTAGTCTAGTCTTGAGCTAGGACACCTAATTTCCCAGCAAGTACAGACTAGTTCCTGCTTTTAATTGAAGCAAGGGACCACCTGAATAAAGTTGTTTTCTGGTACCCTTTGCCTCATTTGAATTCACCACCCCGTCTACAACCCCTTGGCCCCTCACCCACACTTCACCCTTAGGCAGTTGGATTAAAAGATCTCCGCCAAAGAGCCCCTCTTTGAGGTGCCGCCCGTTGGGGATTGCACCGCCTACCCAACGAGGAGCATTGCCTATGATGAAGCATGACACCTGCAAGGGTGTGTGAGGCCTCTATATCCAACAAAATGGATACCCCTTGGTAGGTGTCCTTCCAACCTTCACCTCCACTTCACACTCTTGTGGTTGGACCACCACACACACTCCTTTCCCAGAAACAGCCCTGTTCTCCTTTGTAACCTTATATTGCATAGGGCACTTACTTTGGCTGGACCTTCCACTTGCTCCGAGTAGTACTCTTGTCCTTGAAGATCGCACTAGATCTACTTCTCCCCTTTGTTGTATACCTGTAACCTCCAGCCTGATGACACATACAGCCCGGGGCCATCTCGAGAGACCTCTGCGCCGACAGGCCGCACGATAGGGACCAACAGGTTGGGACGCAGGGTCCCGTACCTACCCTCCTCGCTCTTGGGTTCCCCATCACAGCAGGCAGCAGAGCAATAGGTGGCAGAGTAATTCAGGACACAGCCAGCAGATAAAGTGGCCCCGGAGCCCCACTCTCTCACTAAGGAAGGGGCAAAAAAGCCCCAACAGTTCAAAATGGAGCACTAGGTCCTCCCCCGCACATGCAAGCTGAGAGTGGGACCAGGGGGATCGTACACCAGTCGGGTGAGGAGGCCCAGGAACCATAATTGAGAGACAATATGACAGCCATTCAGAGTGTCAAGGGCAGTCTAGAGCATAAATTAGACTCAGTAGTTGCTGAAATGTCATTGATTAGAGCGGAGCTCAATGAAGAGAACGAGAGGCTCCACGAGACGCAACAGGTCACAGGCTTGAATGAGACAACCACACACCTACAGAAACAAGTAGCCTCTCTACTCAAGGACAATGTCACTATGCAGGCTCGTTTGGAGGACATGGAGGGTAGATTGAGGTGCAACAACCTGCGCCTGGTGGGGGTACACGAAAAAGCAGACAAGCTCTGCACTGATCTCTTTTTGGAACACTTTATAACCACGGTGCTTCAGCCAAAGGGCCTCTCGACGTTTTTCTCAATCGAGAGGGACATAGAGTACCTGCCACCTCCCCTAAACCGGGTATGCCCCCGCACCATTGTGGCTCGCATCTTTAAAATCATAGGAATAGGGATGTAATCCTGCAGGTGGCAAGAAGTGCCCTGGATTTGAAATTTGAAGGAACCTCTGTAGCCCTCAATCCAGATTATACCCTCAAGGTCCAACAACTACGGAATTAAAGCGTGAACTACGGAATTGCGACATCAAATACATGATGCTTTTTCCTGGCAAGCTCCGAGTAATAGCGATGGGGAAGACATGGGGCCAGATGTACGACCTGACAAATAGCGCTTCGCAATTGCGTCACATTTGCAAGGCGATATTTGCCATGTACAACAGTGTGTTTAACACTGTTTGCGATTCCAAATAGGGTCGCAAATTGCGAGGCTCATGAATATTAATGAGCCAGTCGCAATTTGCTACCCCATTGGGAGTGGCTGGCCCTGCCAGGGATGGTGGCCTGCTGGGCTCAACAGACCTCCATGTCTGGGATTGCCTTTCAATAAAGTATTTTTTTAATGCAGCCCGTTTTCCTTAAAGGAAAACGGGATGCATGTAAAAAATAAAAATGAAACGTTTTCATTTCATTTTTTAAGGGGAGGTAGTGGTCCCTGGGACCATTGCCTGCCCTTAAAAAATAGTTTTAGAGAGAATCACAAAGTGGAAGGGTTTCTCTGGGGACCCCTTCCACTTTGCAACTGCATTACCACCCTCTTGAAGAGGGTGGAAATTTGTGAGTGTTTTGCGACTGCAAAACATTCATACATGGGATTGCAGTCATTATTAGGAAGGGAACACCCCTTCGTAATAGCGTCTCTCAATTCCTAAATAGTGAGTTGCAAATAAATTGTGACTTGCTATTTATGAATTGTAAATATCCCTTTCACATTTTGCATGTGCAAATGGGTCGCAAACCCGTTTGCGCCTGCAAAATCGGGTCGTACATCTGGACCCTGGTTCTTTGACTCCCCAAACCTAGCAATCAAAAAATATATATATATTTCACGGAGTTTTATATAGCACAAACTTGACCCGAAGTATCGGGTATCAGAGCACCTAACATAGCACCTGTAACGTTACATGAGGACACATTTATTTTTGTTAGGCACGGGAAGATTAAGTGATTTGCCCGGAATCACAGGATGTTCAGCGTCATTGCTGATACTGAAACCCGGTTCCCCAGATACAAGGTCGACCGCCCCAGCCAACTCCTCTCGCAATGGACTGGCTGGAGGGCTGGCGGGTTGCGGGAGATGGAAGGCGACACCGGATGTCATGCTCGAAGAGTACAGAGGGAGGAGCATGGACAGGCCGGGAACAATCAGCTGACACAGATAATGCTGTAATTAGGGGGGCGAGGCCCCAATGTGAATCGAGATCGACCGGATCCCTGAATGGGGTTCAGAGTTACTCCTCACTCCACTGCAAGTACAAATTGCGATGCAGTCAGGATGTGCACTGTCCGCGTTTCACAAGTCGCAAGGGGGGTCCCTATTGTACAGGCCAGGAGGAGAACACAAAATGGTTCATAAAAGAGCAGACAAATTGATAATGCGACAATAGTGAACATTCCAAGTCAGCTCAACCTTTGAGTAGACACCATTTTCCTACTGTAATCTAGTCCTCTGTTAGGCCAGAGAAGAGAGGAACATCTTGGTCACAGCCTTCTCTTTATCCCCCAGTTGCTAATTAACTAACATGTTTTTTCTTTTTAGGGGCGACAGGCACCTTGCCAGTGGGGGATGGGTGGGTAGTTTAGTTACCACCAGGCAGGGTAGCAAGGTGTGGGGAGTTCTTGGTCACATGGAGTTAGTTGAAAGAGCAGAGACAGACACTTGGAGATTGAGGTTAGGAAAATCACATTGGGACACCATCCACACTTGGGCAGTCCTCGCCCTCCTTTTTGCCTTACGATATGCCCTCCCCCCCTTAAAATCAGGTCTCGCCTGTCGGTTCTCACATGGAACTTGAACGGACTTGGCAATAAGATCAAATGAAGTATGGTGCATTAGCTTATCTGTAAACATACCCCTGACATTATACTATTGCAAGAAACTCACTTACTAGGCAATACATGTAAAGCAATGGCTAGGGGTGGCTATACAATGGTGGCACATTCAGGATACACTACTGACTCTGGGGGGGGGGGCATTCTCATCAAAAATTCCACCCCTTTTATTCTTCATAAAACCTAGCTTGACCCACAGGAAACTTACGTGGCACAAACTGGCACCTGGGAGGGAATCCCAATAAACGTATGCTCTGTCTACGTTCCTCTGCGATTGCAACGTGTAACACTTCCGGTGCTGAGCGAGGTGCTGCTTCAATTGCCTGAGGGGGTTTTACTTCTTGGGGGAGACTTTAACGTACTACTCTTGCCTGACTTAGACAGACATACCTAATCCCACCTTACCCACTGGGACCTAACACTATCTAATTTTGTCACAGCCCTTGGCCTGGCAGATACCTGGCATGCACGACATCAGACAGATCACCAGTATACCTTCCTCTCCGGAGCTCATCTAAGCCTCTCCAGACTGGATTATATATATTAACTCAGGTTGCCCACCTTGCTAAGGTGGCTGAGGTATGACACGTGGCCAGAGGAATTTCAGAGCATTCCTTGGTGTGGTTAGGACTATCGGGGAGCGCCAACACAACTCGTGGACTGCAGACCATTAATGCTTGGTATCTTCAAGATGCCAAATTCGCCCAAAAATTAGAGCAAGCTACGACCTATTATTTCTAAATCAATGAGGGCTAGGTGGCCTCCAATTTAACACTCTGGGAAGCCTACAAGGCTTTCTTACGAGGATCGGTGTACTTTCAATAGAGGGACAACAAAGGGAAAGGGAAAAATCACTTTTTGCACTAGAGAACAAAATACAGTCATTAGAAGGGGAGGGAGGTAACACCCCAAATGAAGGCCAGGTCCGCACCCTTCGTCTCCGACAAAAACAATATAGAGACTTCATCGAAAATAGGGCAAAAAATTCATACACTCTGTCCCTGTGGCGTCTATAGGAGGTGGGTAAAAAAACAGGGAAACTACTCGCGTGGCTCGAGAAAAGAGACCGTGCGAAAGGAGGGGTACCCCAAATAGTTACAGAGCTAGGTGAAACTATCTCCGACCCTGAGGGAATATCGGAGGCATTTGCGCAATACTATGCGCAACTCTACTCCCCCACTAAACAATAATCCATTGCAGAGATCCACAACTTTCTAAGAGACATTAAACTCCCGACCCTCTTGGAGAAGCATCAGGCCTATTTGGAGGCAGACATCGAGTCGGGGGAAATGGAAAAGGCAATACGAGCATTGAATTCAGGCAAGGGGATGGAGCCTAATGGCCTACCCATTGAACTGCACAAACGTCTAGCATTAAAGTTGGTGCCCCAGTCAGGGCCGGACTGGCCGTTGCGGGCACCGGGCAATCCCCCGGTGCGCCGCAAGGGTGGACGCCGGTTTTGGGTCCCTGGGGGCCGTTTTTGTTACAGGGCCGATTTTGCAGCAAAATCGGCCATGTAACAAAAACGTCCAAAAAACGGCCTGGCAAAGAGCTCGGTCGCACCCCCAACCTCCTCCCGGGGGGCTGGCCGAGCACTTTGCCAGGGCCGGTTTTGGTTCCCAGTCCAGCCTTGGCCCCAGTTGTTTTACATATGGAAAGAAGTGAGAGACGAGCATATACTCCCACCAGATCAGTGTCTAGCGACGATAGTTGTCATTCATAAGGCTGGAAAACCGCCGGAAAGATGCGCCTCATATCGCCCCATCTCCCTTCTTAACGTCGAGGTTAAGGTCCGTGCCAAGCTCCTGGCGACTAGATTACGTAAGGTCATAACTACCCTAGTTCACTCTGACCAGTCTGGCTTCATGCTAAACAAAGGAATGTCTCAATTTGCGTAGAGTGTATGGAGTGATGGCAGACTCCAGAAACAATGAAGTATCCACGAAGGTTCTGTCAATGAATGGCTCAAATAGCATTAGACACCCTTCAATGGACGTACATGTTTGGAACACTTGAACATTTGGGCTTCGAACCACATTTTTTAGGTTGGTTGCAATGACTGTATATGTCCCCAACTGCCCAGGTTAAGGTAAACGGCATAACATCCCAAAGCTTCCCTCTAGGCAGAGGGACCAGGCAGGGATGCCCTTTCTCCCCTCTAATATTCGCACTAGCCATGGAGCCCTTAGCGGCATGGGTCCGACAATATCCGATTGTAAGGGAACCACATGGGGTGAATCATGGGAAGATCGCATATCCTTGTATGCGGACGATATACTTTTCTACGCTTCCAACCCTGCCTTCAGGATTACCTGCCTCATACATATTCTCAGCTCCTTTGGCCAGTACTCCGGCTACAGGGTAAACTGGGGCAAATCCCTCATGCACCTCGTAGCAGGCTCCATGCCCACTCTAGCTAAAAGTGTGGATTTACCTCTGTCGGCTGAACTTTTTAAATATTTAGGAATGCATGTCACCATAGACCCCATCCTCTTCATTCGCCTGAATTTAGCCCCTCTCCTGGAACGTTTCAATGCAAATGTGGAGCATTGGAAAACTTTGTCGCTCTCATTATCGGGGCGGGCAGCGATGTTTAAAATGATGACATTACCCTGAATGCTTTACATTCTGCAAAACTCCCCCATCAGGTGCCAGATAAATTCTATCAATCCATTGAATCCCCTCTCTGCTCACTGTTGTGGAACGCGGCCCCATCACAGATTGCTATTTCTAAGTTAGTGCATGGGGTATATGATGGGTGCATCAGCCTTCCAGACATCAGAAAATATGACTGGGTGGCATACTTAGCGATAGTAAACAACTGGGTGTTTGCTCACTGGGATGACCCGTACTATAGATTTGAGCGACTCTCCATGGGGCCAGGGGGATTATAAGCCATACTCTACAGTTCACCCAAGGGTAAAAACGTATTTCCCCAAACGTACACAATAGCTTGGATATGGCACACCGTTACGTCCTTTTTGGGATGGAGTGGGATGCTTAATAACATGACCCCCTTATGGCATAATGAGGCACTTTCCCAGGTGCGGGATCTCCAGGGTTTTAAAACAGGGGACTAAATAGGAATTTCAGCGTTGGGGGATGTTTGGAGGGATGGTAATATGCTCACTTGGGAAGAGTTACAGACCCAGTATGAACTGACTGGCACTGAAGCCTTTAGATACCTCCAACTTCAACATGTCCTCATGGTCACATATCTCCAGGGAGACCCCCTGCCAGAATCCTCCCCCCTGGAGGACATAGCACTACCTAAAAAGACAGTCTCACTGATGTAAAAAAAAAAATTACAGAACAACTCTCCCAACACCTTCACCGCGTTGAGATTCAAATGGGAGGTGGACATTGGAGGCTCTAACGACAAAGAATGGGAGGAGGTGTTGGGGACCTTTCAGGAGGTTGCTATACACACAGGGTTTAGATTAATCTTTTTCGCATACTTCGTCGATCTTACTATGCACGCACAACTCTCAGACTCATTAGGCGCGGCGCAACAGACCTTTGTCTGATGGGCTGCGGGAACAGGGAAACCTTTTTCCACATGTTGGGGACATGCCAAGTGATCCAAATTTTCTGGACCAACCTCCAGAAAATAATGAGGGAAGTGACTATGGAACCCCCCCGACAACAGCAAAGAAGTGCATCCTACATATCTGGGGAGAGGAGCCACCACCAAAATATGCAAGAATCTGACTCTCACTGGGCCTCATAGTAGACAAGTGAAACATAGCACGAATGTGGGGAGGGGATGCGGCTCTGCGGGTGGGAGACTGGGAGTGGGACCTAGACTGGTGTATGATCAATGAGAAGCCAATATACCAGGGAAGGGGCTGCCCAAGTAAGTGGGAGAAAACTTGGGCAGGAAGGCGCTCCTATAGGGGCTTAGATATAGGACCCATCCCAGGGCGGGAACATGGGGAACATGATACACTTTGCATCTAGATATGAGTAGACAGTAAAATATGTAGACTGCCTCCTCTCAGGTTATTTTCCCATATGTGATTCCTGGTCGATTCCTCCATTAATATGATATATCAAAAGTCCTTATCTAATGGTCTCTGTATGCTGCTTTTTGGTTTGTATATGTGTATGTACTGTCTGTATCAAAATCAATAAAAGGATTAAAAGGAATGCAGGATTAGAATGGCCATTTTGCCATGTTGCAGGAGGGCTGTATGGCTGCCGGATCCATCTATCCCGCCTTAGTCCAATTGTACTTGCAGCCTCCTGCACTGTGGGAATGGTTAGAACAGTTTTACTAGGATTCATTTTGGTGGGCAGTCCGGCCCTAGAGAAGAGGGAAAGAAAGGAACTAAGGAGAGCGAGTGAGAAGAAGAGGAAATGCTTGCAGAAGAAAGGACTAAGGATGTGGAATTAAGGAAACTGAAAAGATTAAGGGCTAGATGTAGGTAAATACTATTTACCAATTCTTAAATACCGAATTTTACCGATTCGGTATTTAAGAATAGGTAAATAGTATGTAGGTAATTATTCGGTAAATTTTACCGAATCGGTAGGATTCGGTATTTAAGAATCGGTATTTACCGATTCGGTATTTTCCATTCATTCCTATGGGCCTAGAGGCCCATAGGAATGAATGGGAATTATCGAATCGGTAAATACCGATTCGGTAATTTGGGGAACACATTCAAGGGTGGCAGGGTGTCACATTGGCACCCTGTTGTACCCCTGAATCATGCACGTGTGCACATGTGGCAGACATACATGCCCTAAGGGCATGTATGTCTGCCACATGGCACAGTTAAAAAAGCACAAATTTGCTTTTTTAAAGGTTTTCGATATTTACCACCAACTTGTAGTTGGTGGTAAATAACGAATCCTGAATGCAAGAAGGCACTCCCTTGAGGGCCTCCTACATAGCTTTTTGGATTCGGTAATTACCGATTCCTTAAAATAAGGAATCGGCATTTTACCGATTCCTTAAGGAATCGGTAATTGCCGAATCCAAAAAGATACCTCCTACATTCCAAACCCTAAATACCAGTCGGTAACGGCCGAAATTCGGTAATTTCGGCCGTTACCGACCGGTATTGGGCTTCCTAAATCTGGCCCAAGATGAGGAGAACAGAAGGCACATGCAAGAACAGAAAGAAGGAAGGGGTCCGAGAAGAATAAATGGAGCAGTGAAGAGTAGAGAAGATTTAAGAAGGTGAAGAAGCAGAAAGAAAGGAAAGAAAGACAGGAAGGATGGGGGAGAGAATGCAAAAGAAAAGACAGAAGGAGAGGAAAAGTGAGCAGGGAAGTCAAATTAAGAACAGCAGACGAGTCGAAAATGTTATTAATTTTATTTATTTAAAGAGTTTCCTATAGCGCTGGCTAGACCCGTAGGTATCAGAGCGCTTTACATTAGGTTACACAATGTTACAGAAAAAGATAACAATTACACATTACATCAAAAAGAAGCAACACATTGAGAGAGGAAAGAAAGGAGAGACAAATAGAGTGGAGGGGGGAATGGGGAAGTGTGAAGGGGGAGGATGAGGGAAAAGATGTCAGAAGAGACGAAAGGAAGTCTGCCCAAAGATCGACTGTGTAGGTGACATCCGAGGAGGGAATCCACAGCCCGTCACCCCTATAGCTAAACAAGGTAGCTCCATCGGGCATCAGTCAAATAGCTAGGTCTCAACTGTCGAGGAAAAGTTCACAGAAGAAAGTCGGTGGATAAACAGGGTGGGAACAATGAGCAAGGACGGGTGAGGGCAAATGTCAATTGCTGGAAAGAGGAGAATAGTTGAGAGGAGAGGGGTAGGGTGAAGGAGGAGGAGGGAGGAGGGAGAAAAGGTCAGGAGAGTTTGCCCAAAGACCGGCTGGGTAAGTGATGGTCAAGCTCACGAGGTAGCTCCACCGGGCATCAGTCAAAACGGTTGTCAAGGAAAGTTAAATGTCATGGTGGGTTAGCAGGAACAGGGTCGGATGGAGGCTGATCAAGATCAGGACGATGACCACAGATTTTGGACCAGGAGAGATAGAGCATCGAGGAGGGTCTCATTGAGGCGGGCATCTTGAGGTCAGGCATGGGGGGACTCACACAAAAAGAGGTGCCGAGGGCCTCGGTTCGTAAGTTGGCTGGTCAGGTGCTGGGCGAGGCAATGAGTAGAGATCATATCGTGAAGATCTTCACTGATAGCCGGGTGTATCAATAAGGATGGCAGGCAACAGGCCTGATGGACTCAGGGAAATCAGCGAGCCACAACAAAAATGGGACTGTTAAACAGAAAACCACAGATCCCCTTGAGGCTCCGCAAACACAGGTCACTCAGTGAGCTGGCAAATTCCGAGACGGGCGGACCCCCAGCAGGCCAATATGACCGAAATTAGCTCGCAAGCAGAATGGGCGCTGATGAGAGAGGGAGTCCACAAAATGGCGACGGGGCCAAATGGCCGACAGCACTGCTATCATCCAGCTGGACGTCCTGAGGCGAAGGGGGAAGGGGTTGGCGAGCGCAGACTCTCAGGCAAGACCTCAAGCCGCATACCGTCAGTAGCCAGACGGACCTCTTCGCTGGCGATGTTGGTAGAGAATGGTGGAGCTACCGCATCCCAGCTGGTAGCAGGGGGGCCCTACCCAGCAATCCTATTAGTAGTCGGAGCGGGCACAGGAGGCGGAAACAGCAGGCGATGTTGACAAGAGGTTTACAGCAGTGGATGTGCACACCTTCCATTCCGATCGGTCCCAGGATCAGCCTCGCAGAGTCGGGGAACAGGCTTCAGGGGCAGGGCGGGGGATTGACGGCAACCATGTAGGACTCCTCACCAGCCACTTCAGTTGAGAACAAGGGAGCCACCGCGCCGGCAGCCGGGGACCCCAAACAGCCCATCAGGCAGGCATATGAGTGGAAACAGGGGGCCACTACGACGAGGGAATCGCACTAATGGATGTTCATCTTCCGCAGCAGAGAGGTCCTGGTCAAGGGATCAACGCAGCAGTGCCAGGCTCCAGGCATCGAGGACGGGTAGCAGCGGCGATCGATATGTCAGGTAAGTCGATCGAGGGGTCTATTTCAGGGGAGGTTTCCAGAGCGGTGAGCAGTCGGTCCTCCAGCCGGAGGGATTGGGGTCAGTTGGAGCGGTTTTAACGGGGATAAACTACCCAAAGGTAATCCCCAAACCGGGAGCTCTAACGGGAGGCTCCTATTCGGGCGCCATCTTGGATCCTCCAAGAAATGAAGAGCACAAAGGGCACAGCATCGAGAAAAGAAGGTGAGAAAGAAAGAAATGGAAATGTGAAGGCTTGGAGAAGGGAGGACTAGGAGGTTAGGAGGAAAAAGGAGGGGGGACCAGGCAGTGGTAGAGGCAGGTACAGAGGCTAACAGAGCTGAGATGTTAGAGGTCATGGACAGTTTCTCCTAACTGTCCTGTGGTTCCTAGATGTCGAGAGGGCACACTCTCCAAGAGTGACAGGTAAAATGATGTGTTTGGTCTACAGCAGTCGATACCACAGACTAATAATCTAGTAATTTATAAAAACAAGGGATCATTGATGTAGAAATTGATGCCCATATAAAATCAGAATTAAGGTGTGTGTTATGATATGGCTAGAATGTGTTTCCATTGCTAACCATAAATTCTTTAACGAGGCTTCCATGTCACAGGGCGAGATCCTAGCAAATACTCTGCCTGCAATCCCGGAGCAAATCTGGAACTACCAAATCACAGAGTGCGGCCTATAATTAGACGCTTTCGCTTTCAGAGTGCAGCCCACTCGTGGTGAGGTCACAGAGAGTATCTAAGAACTGGTGCTTTTGCAGACAGCACGACTGGATGGGGCTAGCGCAGAGACGCCCAGTCCACAACTGCTGTTTTCACAGACACGTCCCAGCAAAGATAAAACACATCAACATGTTTTTTCCGTGGTGTGGTTGGGCTCCATCATTCAGGGGACATGTGTATCTGCGAGATGGGGGTTGTACCGAGTTCGGCAAGCTGGCTTCTGGGTGGTTACAGCACAGATGACTTAAGATGTGTACCCCGATGCATAATTCGCACTAGGGTAAGGCCACATTTTTGCTTTATTCTACTAAAACACAGAACCGGTGCCATCGTAGAATACAGCCTAAAAACGGAGCTATCCCACAGAGAGCAGTCCGAAAGCTGAAGCTATCACAGAATAGTCTAAGATCACAAGCCATCAAACAAAGAGCAGCCCTGGAAAGCCGTTTTTGTTAGGTTTAAGGACTCTATGCACTTTAGAACTGTTAACCAGTGCTAAATTTCTTATTCATTCCTTAGAACATAGTAAAATTGACTTACACCCAATCTGCACATTTAATTTACTGGTAACATCCTAGACAAGTGATGCTGCATGTACTCAGGGGCTGTAAATCAAATTCTACTACTGCAGCACTTATTGTGCAACCCAGGGCTTTAAGTGGGCCGGGTCTCACCGGTGCTGAGCACAGGCAGTTTTTTAAAGGAGGCCTCGAAACGGGTCTCAATTGGGCTCTGTTTTATGCCCTGGTACAGGCGGTCTGTTTTTTTCTGAACGGCACATCGATGCCCGCATGTTCACACTGCTCACTTCTCACTAGTGGAGAAGTTACGGCATGACGTCATTCCAGGTGAGCTTTGTAGGGGAAGGGAAATCCTTTAAAGAGAGTAATATTCTCTCTGGATTTCCCTTCTCTTTTTGAAACTCAGGAGCAGCAACATTGTTGTAGTGTCACCACTGCTTTAACTGGAAGCTTTTTCAATATTGCTTTAAATGGAAGCTTTTTCAATATTATATACAGGCCATAGTTGCTGCTTATTTATCTTTTTCAACTAACAACCATTGACAAAGCCAATAGTCCTGACTTGTTGTAGGTATGATGTTACTTGTTGTATCATATATCTGGATGCAATGACAGAAACAGCAAAATACAAGTCGGGCTATGCCCCTTTAAGAGACCCCCCCAGTTTTTTCATCCCACTTAAAGCCCTGGTGCAACCCATTTGTTATGTTATGTTATGTTATACTTTTATTTATATAGCGCACGGCTACTCCAAAAGAGTGTCCCGGCGCTTTATGTAGGCAGCTCAGCAATTTTAAAAAACATAACAACAATAAAACAGAGACAGAGGAAAAGGAAAAAAAGGAGCACCCTAGAGGTTGAAAAGCCAGGTCTTAAGGCTCTTTTAAGCCAATTTAAAACATGCCTAAGGCTTGCTATTGCAGCATGTGTGCAGTTTCAAACTAACAATTCAACCTGGCAAAATAAAACTTTTGCCGGCTTAAATCTTCCTTTTAATACATACAAGCAATTTCTAAAGTAGGCCCGAACAGCCCACAGGGCAGGGTGTGTTGTATTTAAAAGGAGGGACATGTTTTTAAGTTTTACATGTTCTGGTACTAAAAATAAATAAATTCATTTTTCACTATTGTGATGCTTACCACTCTCATAGTATAATATCAGGCTACCTTATTACATATATTAAGTGCTAACATTTGAATGGGAACAGATAGAAATGTCATATTTGGACTTAAATAATTGGAATTTAAAATCCTCTTTAAAGGCAAAGTCAGATTTTAGATGACAATTTAAAAAATGTCCCTTTTAGAAAGTTGGCATTTTCTTGGCTTAAACTCTCTGAGGCCTTCTAGGAGTTTCCAGCTGCCTGGGCCGGTTAATTGCTCCCCCATCTGGAATGCATATTGGGCCCAGACAGCGAAAAATAGGACCTGAGTGTAGCTGGGAGGGAGCCATCCTGTCAAGAAGGGAGGGGTGGATCTGTTCCCTACCCCAATTACATTTCAAAGGTGTTGACATCAGCACACTCACAAAGAACTTGACACCAGCCTATTGTCACCCTAACCCCCTAGGAGCCAGGGCAGGGAGGAAGGGAATTCCAGAACCAACTGTAGAGAGAGAACTCTAGAAGTTTTGTCCACTTCAGAGCTGCCACTAGACATACAAATAGGCCTCTCCGACCCACTCTTCAGTACACTGCTGGACCAAACTACAGAAGGACTGCCATGTACTCCAGAGAACTTCTCTGCTGCTTGAGGCCTCCTTTGTTTCTTAGATGAATGCTGTGCTGCTGAGGCCTGTCTTGCTCTTTAGAAGACTGCACTGGTGCTTGAGGCCTGCCTTGTCCTTCAGAGCACCACCCTGCTGCTTGACGGAGAGAGCACCATCTCCTTGAACCCGGGAATACCAGAGTGACTCCAAGGATCTGTTGGCAGACCTCCTGTTCTGAGTTACAGGGACACATCAAGCTCCAGAGGCTTCCATGCGACTGGCCAGTTAACCTACTGCAACTGGGCCTGCACTGGCCCCGCCTGGACCAGCAACTGGACCTCACTGACTGCTGCTTGCCTCTACTGGAGTGAGTTCCTGATCCTCAAACAATGCCTTTCCAGGTCTTGGACCCTTGGCTGGCATCTGTTGAACTTCTCCCATGAAATACAAAAATGTTGAACTCTGTGAGCCGGCCATTGAGAAGGCAAATTTTCTAGCAGGACTAACCTGGTCCCTTTATCCAGCCCGCACTCCTTCGCAGTCAGCCTGAACTATGTGACTTTGTCCCAGTGTAGCGCAACCAGATATCCACAGTTAGTGATTTCAGCTTCTTTGTGCTAGTTTTAGTTAAACATTTAAAATTGCATATCTCCGATCCTACTGATTGGATTTTTGTTGTTTTGGTCTCATTTTAATTCTTACATTAATCTAATATTCTAAATTGAAATGGGATATTTCTCCTGTTGAGTCTTCACTCTATTTCTGTTTTTGTGCTGCATACATGCTTTGTACAGTGCCTGTAAGTCAGGCCTCACTGCTTTTGTGACAAGCTATTAGAGGGCTAAGCAGAAGTGACTTTTGTGTTACATCTTGACAAAGACTGTAGTTGTTCCTTGAGAAGGGCTTTCACCTCTCTCAATCAAAAAACTCATTTCCTACAAATACATTACAGTGGTTGCGCAAACACACAATTTACAAAATTACTCACAACTGTATGCCTCTTACATTTTGGCATTCAGTGTGCCTCCTCGGTTGATTATCATCAATTGGCTTATGAGTTCAGCAGGTGTTTCCATTTGCTCAGTGTAGTGATTTGTGGTGCGTGAATGTGCATTTTTGCACAGCTGTCAGAGTAAAGTGCACGCCTGATGTTCCATTGTTTAACGACACAATGACTGAGTGGTTCAAAGATGGGATACTGGCATTGCAGTACCTGGATTAATTGTCTAGAAATAGAAAAGTGAGCAAATTGACAATTAAGAAGCAGAGTCTACTTCACTTTCAATTGGGTAGTACAAGAAGTTTATCCTTGGATGTGTCTGTGGGGTATGCAGTATTTATCCTGCAAGACCTTTAGTGTTACCATGCAGGTAAGTGCCACATAAGGGAGCACCACACACACCCTTTTTGTTAGTTTACCGCAGAGAAGTATTTTTTAATTGTCAAAATTATTATTTCATTTTTAAGAAAAGGGGATTTAAGGGTTAAAGGATGGGTAAGGGTTCAGGGTGGTGAGGGTAAGTGATGGTAGAGGTAAAGAGAGGTAAGAAGATTCTAGGGTTTCGGTATACTGATAAAGGAAGTTAAAGTTGGTTTAGGATTCAGTTGTGGGTAGAGGTAAAGGGAGATAAAGGGTTTTTAGGAGTCAGGAGAAGGTAGATGTAAAGGGAGGTAAAATATGTTTCAGGGCTCAGGGGCAGGTAGCGGCAAAGGAAGGTAAGTGGATTTTAGCATTTAGAGGCGCTAAAGGTAAAAAGAGATAAAGGATTTTTAGGGTTTGGGAGGAAGGTGTAGCAGGGTTTCTGTTCTCCCACAGAACTGTGCACAGAGGATTGGAACCTCAGCGAATTAGGGTGACCCAAAACTCACCTTAGTACCCAACAAACCCCTTACCAAGCTAGCTACAGTGTCTCAT
Source organism: Lissotriton helveticus (assembly GCF_964261635.1). Taxonomy (NCBI): domain Eukaryota; kingdom Metazoa; phylum Chordata; class Amphibia; order Caudata; family Salamandridae; genus Lissotriton; species Lissotriton helveticus. The sequence continues at coordinate 920,454,376 of NC_136072.1, forward strand.
TGGTCATAACCAACTCCCAATGTTTAGACAAACCAGAACATGAACTCACCAACCTCAGGTTACGTGGAACACATGAGCACTCTTTCGTTATACAATCATTTCAAACCAGAACATGGAGTAAAGAAGAACACGTGAGCATTTGAAATGTTTATTTACTAATGCCGTCTTCTCAGGCGCAGTATCTTAGATAATACAAGTAAACATATTATCAACAACAAAGCTACAAGCATAGTTACTAGTCCATAGAAAGCAAACGGTGACAGCATGTTACCATGCTGTAAATTAATAAGGGTTAACAACACTTATTTCTCACCCTTCCTAACTCGCATATTATATTAATAGCTAAGAAGGTCTCTTTGGGTTGAATTAGGGCGGGCCCATACCTCAGTGTCCTAGAATGAAGGGATCACATCAGCATACACCAGTTCTCTCTGCATGCGAACAGCATTAAGTGTGTTATGTGTGTTTCAAGCAAAGCAATATAAAAACCCGCCTCAAGCCCAAAGTTGGCAGAAGCTGCACTTATGTTATGTCTATGAAGGCGCGAAGATCAGACCTCATAACAATTCTGTATCGTGTTGTTCCTGAAGCTTCAGCACTCTCTGTACAGACATAGTTTATTAAGCAAAGCTGATATCAGAGTAATAACATATTATTCTCATGTAAACCACAACGAACTACTAGGTTGAAAGCTAAATCAACAATTAAGTGTCGTGTGCAGAAGCACCAAAAGGAAAAATGGCGTTTAAACATTTAATGAGCCTATGCTAACTTAACACATTATAAAGATATACAGTAGCTATATGACACCCCCCCATGATCCGAGGACGGATAAGATAAGATAAGATAAGGGCAACTTCATGAAAGCAGAGTTTAAGAACTGTGAGTCATGAATGAACTGTAAAAAAAATTAATAGTTTGCTCAAGTCAATAGGTCTGGGAAATTGATCAATGTATAATGTAAAATATGCAAGCTGAAAGTCAAATGTCCGGAAAGAAATCATGGAAAAGTTTTTAGGACAAGACTGTATAAGCAAAATATGCAGCAACAGCCTCTAGCATGAAATCACCGTCTTCATCAGAAAACAGTTCAGCCTTCCAATTCAAAAGTGGAAAAGAACATACGTGTTCCTCAAGTATTGGAGCCTCTATTACCATCAGAGGACAACTCGGTGGGTTCTCCAGAAAGCCCAGTTCCAAGAAATCCTGCGCTGCCATGAATATATCCCAGGGACCCATTAGTCCATGCACCGCTGCTATTGCCATAATCCTCTCGTCAGAACAAACCAACTCGTGAGTAGTGATTGGACTCATCAGCTGATTAAAAATCGACGCCAGGAGAAACCGGCCCGCAGAGACACAAATCAATGGCCCAATCAAATTCACAGCTCAGGCAGTGAAACACAGGTTGGACACAGGTGAAGTAGGAGAATCGAAACGATAATCCATATGCCGTGCTTAAAATCGCAAGCGGCAGCGTGCCAAAATATTCAAGCATTCGGTTGCGAAACAGCGGCAGTAGAGGCTGGGCCGCTTCTTCCACATGTGGGGCATCCATATTTAAGGAAGCAGAGAACAACTAGGACGCCTGCCGCTAGTGCCAGTAAAACCGGGAATCCACCAAACAGACTTGAGAAAATGGAATGAAAGAAACTAGGGATTACTCCAAATATTTTTTTCAAATGAAGTCACAAGGCCGCTGCTAACAGCTTTAAAAAAATGCGCTAGTCCAGATGTCGAGGACGCGTTAAAGATAGAATGTATCATTTCGCCAAAATGCAACGGTAAATCAGTATTTAAAAGGGCCTGAACCTCGGTCCGGGTGTTAGCTATGTGAAGCACGAAAGTTTCCTGAGCGGAACTCAAGGTCACTTCTTTCTGGGACAATAGAGCCCTCAGTCTAGTCATGCCGTTGAACTCTGCCTTCAAGGTTGGTATGCGTGGCCAAATGGAAACCTCCCTATTTTCATGTGTGGGTGGGTACAGGACATTTCTGCAGCAAACGACACGTTCACTTACTGTTACCACATAAGCTACACCTTTAATTAACCCGCAACAATCTTCATTATTTAAAAGTAAATAACTTCCGTTCCCATGCAAGGTAAAAGTCGGGGAGATTGCAGGAACTGGAGTACCTTTTAAAACACATGCCAAGTTCGGCCGGTCTTGGTTACAGGAACCGTGCAATTGTATATGCCTACACATCAGCGAATGATCCGGTGTTTCTGTACACTCCTCCCCATTCAGATAAACTTCCTGGCCGTCTTTCAAACATCTATAAGTGAAAGGAAGGGACCAGACTTCATGGAGAAATGCACTACCTAAGGGCTCATAGCGACCTATGGCAACATATCGCATACAATTTGTAAATTTATACAGAGCAAAAGGCAAAGTTATTAAACCGTGGATAAGCCACGTTGCATCGTTGGCCTCTGCCACAGAGAAAGGCAAGGACTCCAATTTCTCAAAATGTAACATAGAAAATGAAGCATCTCGCATGGAAAGCAAGCGCTTCTTGTCAGTCAAATTAAAGGCTGCAAAGAGAGAAGAAACATTCATGTAGGTCCATGGCACCTTGCCAGCCTTCAACGTTTGAAGGGTCCATGCAAATTGCATGACAGAACGTAATTGATTCTGACCATGGTACAACACAGACACTTCATCATGCACAATATCCACTACAGAAGACACAATATTATCCAAAGTGTAAATGCGGGAAGAAAGCATGTTAATACTATTATCTACCACAGCAAGCACCTTTTCTAAATTTACCTGATCTATAGCTCTAAGGCGTGTCGCAGCCTCAATCTGTGATGTCTTCCAGATTTCATTGTAAACAGCATATATCCATCTTTTTGATCTACCACTAGCCGGGCCTTTTATGAAATCATTTAAATCTACATCATCATTTAGTTTCGCAAGATGTAATTTAACTGCAGATAATTTAGAATGTTTCAGCCACGTTTGACATAATTTACCCACAGAGTAAGTTGTGACAGAATGCTCAGTTTCAAAACGTGAATCTGGTTTAACCTGAGCAAAGCCGTCAGACAAACCCAGAAAACGGCGCTGGCAAGAATCAGCACTCTTGTGCCACACTAGCCAACCTTTAGGGTCTATACTGGATATGTTAAAGGAAGAATTCAGCAATAGGGTCTGTAAGTCCCTAATCGAAAATTGAGTATAATTACTCCAGCCTGAATATTCCTCTAACTCGGGGATAGAAGGAAAATTTAGTTTTTTAGCAGTAGCCAATCCAAAGCATGTCGTTTGTGAAATAGTAGAATTCAAAAACAAAATCTGATTCGGGATGAGACATGCACGGTGCAAAGCCTCAGCGCCTTGTACCTGCCAGTCCTTAGAACCCCAAACTGATTTTAGGTCAATTATTTCCTTCCATACTTCATAACCGCCAATAGCCAGCTGATCTAGAAAGGACTTCGAATACAATAGTTTGGTATCGGTAAGTCTAACCTTGGACATAGGCTTCTGTGTCATTTTAAAATAAAAGGACTCGGGATTAGACTGATTGAAGTCAGTAAAATATGTGTACTTTTTCAAAAAAGTACTCGAACTGCCTTGTATAGGAGCCGGACAATGCTCCCATTGTGTATAATTCACACTATTTCTTCTGGATGTTGTTTTATGTAAGAAGTGATTGCCAAAATGTTGAAAGCAAAATAAATCACCATAATTAGCAGATTCTAAATATAAATCTTCAGCATCAAAGGCAGCATAGTATTTCAAATCAGAAAATAAAGACTCTATGGCCTGAACATCCCAATCATCAGAACGTATGTTTTGTTTCACCACATCCCCCATATTAACTCTAAGCACGTTAGGGACATTAACAACTTCCGTAGGGCCATGAATTTGAAATCGAACGGCATCCCACACAATCCCATCAAGGACAGGCCAAGCAGTGATGTTAACAAATGTTAAGTCTCTTCTCAGTCTATGTGCAGAATGCGATGAGGAAAGAGGAGCCAAAGTTCCATTGAGATGGCGAATGCATGTTCTTTCCTCGACATAGTGTCCATTTACCAACCGGAAAAAATAAAACACAAAACCAATTGACATAAAAAGATAAATCGAAAAAAGCACCAGCCAAATATATGTCCAAGGGGGAATCAAAAAATGTTTTTTGAATAAGGTAGCATAAACTGCAAAACGAGAGGGTTTCTTCGAGGCAAGGGAAACAGAGTCAAATGAAAATCTGAATTCCGTGGCTAAACGTGCTTGCAGGTCAGGCATGGACAAATCAGTGGGATATGTATAGTCTATTTCATTTTGATCAGCACCGGGTAAAGTACTTAATAAAGGACTGGAAATCGCAGGCAACTCGATGGCCACGTCTGATTCATGAGTAAAAGCAGTGGGTACAACTGAATTTCTCACAATGGAAGGACAGGAAACTGCTGGTGTCATACTAAGAAGAATCGGCCACTCTGTGTATCTTGACATTGTCAATCGAAATAAACCTGTTTTCTTTACGACCAGGAAGTGGTGGTAAAATGACTGTTCTTGTGCCCTTCACTCCAAGAACTGGAACTGGAGCTCGATAGGAAGGACCAAATTATTTCTTGTTATCGATCTTTTCACGAACCAGGTCTCCAACTTGGGGTAGCCAGCCGACTACCGGGATCTGCAACGCAACATCCGACGTGGAGGGCAAATGTTCCTTTGCAAGACCGTCTCTGGTCTTTTGTAGATTCTGTAAAACATTGCAATGTTCATCTGCGTCAAAGGAAGTGGCGCGAACCACACAGTCTAGACCGTCAAGGTCAGGGTCGTACATCTTGATGCCAAAGAGCATTTCGTATGGGGTCCGCCCACCCAGAGACCTTCTAGGGAGATTATTAAGAGCACGCTGCAAGCCATAGAGGTGGGCTAGCCAGTTTCTGCCAGTGCCTATAACTCGAGCTGTCAAAGATTGCTTTAAATCACGGTTCATTCGCTCCACTACACTGTTACCCTCAGGTTTGTAGGGAGACGAAAACTTGACTTGGACCCCACCGAATTCATGGCATCCTTATACGCCTTAGAGGCGAAAGCCGGACCCTGATCCGAATGGAAGGTACCACAGGCAAAAATCCCTACAAAGATGCGCAAATCTCTAATGACAGTCCGTGAATCAGCGCTGCGATGGGGCCAGACCCACACAAAGCGTGTGCATGAATCAACTGCAACTAAGATGTACTTATACGCAGTATCAGAGGAAAAAGGACCGCAGTGATCTAAATAAACACAATCTAGTGGTTTATTAGAAATATACAACTGAGTCTGTGGCGGACGCGCAGCAGTCGAAGGTTTAATCTGCTGACATATGTCACAAAGAAGGACATAATCACGCGTCTGTTTGTACAGTCCCCGCCACCAGAAACGTTGTTGTAATTGAGTTACAGTGGCTGAGACACCCGCATGCGCAGACGCCACACCTTCATGAGCCGCAGTAATCAAGTCTGCCCTGCGATCCGCGTTGGGAATCAAACGTTCACCAACATCAGGTATTTTCACAAAAGGAACCCTTTCGGGACTTAAGTGGTATGTGTACTTCGAAGGGAACCCCGAAGGATGTTTACCTCCCTTCTCAGTGGCAGCAACAGCTGCCAAGATGTAACTATCAATCTTACTTTTGGACCGTGTAATTGCTGCAACTAAGTATGTAGACACTGCTGATTTCGCTGCTTCATCAGCAAGCGAGTTACCGACAGCGTGGACTCCCACACGCTGATGGCCAAGAGTATGAATTACAAAAACGAGCGGCAACGAAGCCTTAAGTCCGCCACTCGAACCCAGATCATCTTGTGTTTTATTGTGCTACCCTTGGAATCACGAAATTCATTCTGAATCCAAAAGAACAAGTTTTCATTGTAAGACTGGACACAGTAATAAGAATCACTTAGAATAAGAGTAGTAACACTAGGATCTGCGTACTCCAATGCTAGTAAGAGAGCACGAAGCTCTGCCAATTGTGCGGTGCAATCTCCAAGCGGCAACGTGTGCACTTCCCCGGATATGAACTCATCGTTCAACATAGCACCGACCACCATGGCGCATGCGGAAACGTAGGCGTGTTTAGAGCCATGCGCAACCTGCGCCGAACCATCAGTGTAAATGATGCAATGGAAGTCCTCCAAAGGTCGCATAGCTAGAGGAGCAGGGTGAACAAACTCATACTGCAAGTACTCCTGCGACCGCAACGAGGCGTCAAAAATAAACGTGACATCCGTGGACGTCAAGGACGCAGCCCACTGAATCCACCGAGGGTGCAAAGCTTTTGAATTTGGTACACTGGCTTTCGTGACTGCCTCCAAATGAGGACAGGGTGTTACAACCAACAAGCGTTTCCCTTGTGACAGAGCCCGTTCTTTAAGAATAGCCATCTGTACAGCTGTTAAAATTTTTTCCACAGTGGGAAACCGCATCTCAGCCGAAGTGTACAAGTGTGACTTGTAAGCAATAGGTACTGTGTCTCCTTCATTAAAAGTGAGGTACGTGAAACCCACCGTCCCAGGGACAATCCTTATCACCAGGTTTGTGTGGTTATCACGCGTCAGTAAGAATTTAGAAGCGAGCAGATCAGCCTGCAAGGACTGCAAGATGGCTGAGTGCTCAGGCAGCCAGCATGATTTGGAATAAGTAGGTTGTATCAGAGCATACAGAGGCTTGATATGCTGGGCATATTCCGGAATGTATGTCCTTCCGAAATTTAAAAAGCCCAGTAAAGACTGTAATTTTTTCAGTGTTGTAGGAGCGCGCAACTGAGCGCATTTCTCCAAGAAGTGAGGAGCCAATCCTCTACCTTCATTGTTGAGCTCATAGCCCAGGAACAACACTGTGTACTCAGCAATGTGCGATTTTGCAAAGTTAAATTTGTAACCCATGTCAGCAAAGTTACAAATAATTGAATTTACTCGACACAGATGCATCCAAATTTCGTCGTCTGTGAGATAGATGTCATCCACATATGAACAAGCATCTGTGTCGATACTCTCCAAAAGGGAGACTATGCGTGCGGTAAAAATACCTGGACTATTCTTATAGCCCATTGGGAGACGCCGGAATTGTTTTTGGACCCCAGCGCACGTAAAACTGGTCCATTGGGAGCTGAAGCTATCCAATCTATGGGCATAGATACCGTTGGAAATGTCAAGCGTTGTTTTAAAACGCTTACGCACTAGACTATCCACTAGGGCAGAGCCGTGAGTATTCTGTACTGCACAGTTACGGCAATGCGAGTTTAAATGCCGGTAATCCAATACCAAACGATATGATCCGTCAGGCTTGGTCACAGTAAAAAGAGGGTTATTCATCGGTGACACACATGTTTCAATAACTCCCTGATATTCCAATTGTTCAAGGATTTCCGCGACGGAAGATTTTGCTTCACGCCGAAGGGGATATTGAGGTTGAGGCTGCGGCTGAGACCGCAACGGAATTTCGTGGCAAGGAGACAATTTATCCCAACCACATTGGTTACGGTACAGAGCCGGTGCGAGAGCCCGAGCCCACTCTTCTGCAAAATGCTGCGCATGCTCTTTCGAGACAGTGTTCGCGAAACTGGGGAGGATTACCTCCTCCCCTCGCGGCGCCGCGAGCACAAAAGGTGGGGGCCAGTCAGCCTCCGAAAGCAAAATATCATATGTAGACGAAAGATTTTCCCAAAACACCCCTTTTACAGTACGCTGTATGTCACCTTCAATTAACAGGACAATTTCATAAAGTCGCTCAGGGGGAGCAAGTCTCGTGTCAGCTGTTTCAATTACAACGTAGACATCAGTCGCTGTCACCCTCAGTAGTGGACGCAGCGCCTCTCTGACTATGGTAATCTCCGCCGCGCTGTCCAGCAAGGTCAGAGCCCACGTCAGATTCCGAAGCCGCGTTCTCACTATCTGTGGCATATCGAAGCGCTGTTAAGGCTGCGACTTTCGTTTTCGCAAACTGCGGTCTCTTTGGCGTAGAATCCTCCTGCTTCCCTGCGCCTTCTGTCTGGCGGGGCTGGCCACGTCCTTGTTGGCCACCACGTCCCCGTCCGCCTCCTCCTCCACCGGTCTTCGGGGCCGATGAGTCCTGAAAGGAACGAGGAGAGCGTTGATCAGAAACCTGAAATCGATCAGGTGATTTAATCATCGCGCGATCGCACAAATCATAAACTTTCTCAGCCGGCGCAGGGACATGTGTCGCAGGATATGATTCCTGAGTCTGCTGTTGTTGCTTCCCCTGTTTCTGTTTCTGAGACCAATTCTGTTTTTTGGACTTTGGTTGTAAATCTGCCGCAGCAGATTGCACTTGTGGTTGTTTCTTCTCCTTAACCGCGAGGTACTTCAAACCCTTACTTGTGCGACCGATAGTTTTATAAGCGGCCACCACAATCTTCGCCAACTGGCGGGGCTTTTCGGCATCGGGTAACGCCGCCAATGCATTAAAAACCTGGAAGTTCCCAGCATCTCCCTTGATGTTGGAGAGTATGAGATCACTTACAATCTCAAAAGAACCACACAGGCGCATACCCAATTCAACCGCTGCCTCTGGACCGTGATCATCCTGAACACGTTTTATGATCGTAGGCAGTACAGCCATAGATGGGGTGCCGAAACACCTCGCATAAACAGCCGCAAAAGTTTTACCCCAACTTTCACAGTCAACGAGTTCGGGTGTGATATCCTTAGGCAAAGTAATCGTCAACATTCTATGTTTATCAGCAGGAGTAGAATTTGGAAACACGGCTTCCAGTTGGTCAAATTTCTCGGCCAGCCAAAAAGGAAAATCATCTTTATTATCAGGGCGTTGACCAAAAACCGAATTTACCATAACCGGATTGATCCGTAAACCACCACGTTCCGTTTGAACGGCCGGACCCCCCGGGGGACCTCCCGGGAGATGACGACCTATGTATTGCACTAATGCACGAATCACAGCAATCGAGACAACATGTAGTCTGCGAATATCCGCAAGGGGACAAGCGCCGTGATTCGGGTGCGGGGTGAAGCCACCCAAAGCAGGCCAATTCGTACCTGGAATGGACAGTGGACCTAACCTCGCAGCGGACAAAGAGTGGGGAAGGGCGCCATCAAACCAAACGCGATGCTGCCAATGATCAATAGGTATTTCCAGTGCCCTGTACGGTGTATATTCAGCCGGTACAGGGGAGGGTGTGTAGTGGAGGAACACTTGAGAATTCGCGTCCACCTCCGGAAATGTGACCCACGAGTAAAAGAGCTCGAAAGGGTATGCCGGATCTGCACACACCACCAAAATCACAGCCATGCCTTCCAAAGGGACTTGGTAAGTTTGTAAATGGTTGCGCACCGCAATGCGACTATGCTGCGCAATTGGTACGGCCATGATTCCGCCGGAATTACTGAAAAACAAAGGGAACTTTGTAGCACAACTGGGTAGTAATTCAAGGAAACCGTTTAGAAAGAATCAAGCTTGAATAAAGACCTATTTCAAAAAACAGGTAGGTTTCACCGACACCACAGTTTTCCGGAAACGATAGTGAAGGGCTTAAGGTTGAATGATATACTACTCGAGTGCCATGATATAAGACCACCAACGTACGGGCGCCATGTAGCAGGGTTTCTGTTCTCCCACAGAACTGTGCACAGAGGATTGGAACCTCAGCGAATTAGGGTGACCCAAAACTCACCTTAGTACCCAACAAACCCCTTACCGAGCTAGCTACAGTTTCTCATTGGTCATAACCAACTCCCAATGTTTAGACAAACCAGAACATGAACTCACCAACCTCAGGTTACGTGGAACACATGAGCACTCTTTCGTTATACAATCATTTCAAACCAGAACATGGAGTAAAGAAGAACACGTGAGCATTTGAAATGTTTATTTACTAATGCCGTCTTCTCAGGCGCAGTATCTTAGATAATACAAGTAAACATATTATCAACAACAAAGCTACAAGCATAGTTACTAGTCCATAGAAAGCGAACGGTGACAGCATGTTACCATGCTGTAAATTAATAAGGGTTAACAACACTTATTTCTCACCCTCCCTAACTCGCATATTATATTAATAGCTAAGAAGGTCTCTTTGGGTTGAATTAGGGCGGGCCCATACCTCAGTGTCCTAGAATGAAGGGATCACATCAGCATACACCAGTTCTCTCTGCATGCGAACAGCATCAAGTGTGTTATGTGTGTCTCAAGCAAAGCAATATAAAAACCCGCCTCAAGCCCAAAGTTGGCAGAAGCTGCACCTATGTTATGTCTATGAAGGCGCGAAGATCAAACCTCATAACAATTCTGTATCGTGTTGTTCCTGAAGCTTCAGCACTCTCTGTACAGACATAGTTTATTAAGCAAAGCTGATATCAGAGTAATAACATATTATTGTCATGTAAACCACAACGAACTACTAGGTTGAAAGCTAAATCAACAATTAAGTGTCGTGTGCAGAAGCACCAAAAGGAAAAATGGCGTTTAAACATTTAATGAGCCTATGCTAACTTAACACATTATAAAGATATACAGTAGCTATATGACACCCCCCCATGATCCGAGGACGGATAAGATAAGATAAGATAAGGGCAACTTCATGAAAGCAGAGTTCAAGAACTGTGAGCCAAGAATGAACTGTAAAAAAAATTAATAGTTTGCTCAAGTCAATAGGTCTGGGAAATTGATCAATGTACGAAAAATCGCAAAATATGCAAGCTGAAAGTCAAATGTCCGGAAAGAAATCATGGAAAAGTTTTTAGGACAAGACCGTATAAGCAAAATATGCAGCAACAGCCTCTAGCATGAAATCACCGTCTTCATCAGAAAACAGTTCAGCCATCCAATTCAAAAGTGGAAAAGAACATACGTGTTCCTCAAGTATTGGAGCCTCTATTACCATCAGAGGACAACTCGGTGGGTTCTCCAGAAAGCCCAGTGCCAAGAAATCCTGTGCTGCCATGAATATATCCCAGGGACCCATTAGTCCATGCACCGCTGCTATTGCCATAATCCTCTCGTCAGAACAAACCAACTCGTGAGTAGTGATTGGACTCATCAGCTGATTAAAAATCGACGCCAGGAGAAACCGGCCCGCAGAGACACAAATCAATGGCCCAATCAAATTCACAGCTCAGGCAGTGAAACACAGGTTGGACACAGGTGAAGTAGGAGAATCGAAACGATAATCCATATGCCGTGCTTAAAATCGCAAGCGGCAGCGTGCCAAAATATTCAAGCATTCGGTTGCGAAACAGCGGCAGTAGAGGCTGGGCCGCTTCTTCCACATGTGGGGCATCCATATTTAAGGAAGCAGAGAACAACTAGGACGCCTGCCGCTAGTGCCAGTAAAACCGGGAATCCGCCAAACAGACTTGAGAAAATGGAATGAAAGAAACTAGGGATTACTCCAAATATTTTTTTCAAATGAAGTCACAAGGCCGCTGCTAACAGCTTTAAAAAAATGCGCTAGTCCAGATGTCGAGGACGCGTTAAAGATAGAATGTATCATTTCGCCAAAATGCAACGGTAAATCAGTATTTAAAAGGGCCTGAACCTCGGTCCGGGTGTTAGCTATGTGAAGCACGAAAGTTTCCCGAGCGGAACTCAAGGTCACTTCTTTCTGGGACAATAGAGCCCTCAGTCTAGTCATGCCGTTGAACTCTGCCTTCAAGGTTGGTATGCGTGGCCAAATGGAAACCTCCCTATTTTCATGTGTGGGTGGGTACAGGACATTTCTGCAGCAAACGACACTTTCACTTACTGTTACCACATGAGCTACACCTTTAATTAACCCGCAACAATCTTCATTATTTAAAAGTAAATAACTTCCGTTCCCATGCAAGGTAAAAGTCGGGGAGATTGCAGGAACTGGAGTACCTTTTAAAACACATGCCAAGTTCGGCCGGTCTTGGTTACAGGAACCGTGCAATTGTATATGCCTACACATCAGCGAATGATCCGGTGTTTCTGTACACTCCTCCCCATTCAGATAAACTTCCTGGCCGTCTTTCAAACATCTATAAGTGAAAGGAAGGGACCAGACTTCATGGAGAAATGCACTACCTAAGGGCTCATAGCGACCTATGGCAACATATCGCATACAATTTGTAAATTTATACAGAGAAAAGGCAAAGTTATTAAACCGTGGATAAGCCACGTTGCATCGTTGGCCTCTGCCACAGAGAAAGGCAAGGACTCCAATTTCTCAAAATGTAACATAGAAAATGAAGCATCTCGCATGGAAAGCAAGCGCTTCTTGTCAGTCAAATTAAAGGGTGCAAAGAGAGAAGAAACATTCATGTAGGTCCATGGCACCTTGCCAGCCTTCAACGTTTGAAGGGTCCATGCAAATTGCATGACAGAACGTAATTGATTCTGACCATGGTACAACACAGACACTTCATCATGCACAATATCCACTACAGAAGACACAATATTATCCAAAGTGTAAATGCGGGAAGAAAGCATGTTAATACTATTATCTACCACAGCAAGCACCTTTTCTAAATTTGCCTGATCTATAGCTCTAAGGGGTGTCGCAGCCTCAATCTGTGATGTCTTCCAGATTTCATTGTAAACAGCATATATCCATCTTTTTGATCTACCACTAGCCGGGCCTTTTATGAAATCATTTAAATCTACATCATCATTTAGTTTCGCAAGATGTAATTTAACTGCAGATAATTTAGAATGTTTCAGCCACGTTTGACATAATTTACCCACAGAGTAAGTTGTGACAGAATGCTCAGTTTCAAAACGTGAATCTGGTTTAACCTGAGCAAAGCCGTCAGACAAACCCAGAAAACGGCGCTGGCAAGAATCAGCACTCTTGTGCCACACTAGCCAACCTTTAGGGTCTATACTGGATATGTTAAAGGAAGAATTCAGCAATAGGGTCTGTAAGTCCCTAATCGAAAATTGAGTATAATTACTCCAGCCTGAATATTCCTCTAACTCGGGGATAGAAGGAAAATTTAGTTTTTTAGCAGTAGCCAATCCAAAGCATGTCGTTTGTGAAATAGTAGAATTCAAAAACAAAATCTGATTCGGGATGAGACATGCACGGTGCAAAGCCTCAGCGCCTTGTACCTGCCAGTCCTTAGAACCCCAAACTGATTTTAGGTCAATTATTTCCTTCCATACTTCATAACCGCCAATAGCCAGCTGATCTAGAAAGGACTTCGAATACAATAGTTTGGTATCGGTAAGTCTAACCTTGGACATAGGCTTCTGTGTCATTTTAAAATAAAAGGACTCGGGATTAGACTGATTGAAGTCAGTAAAATATGTGTACTTTTTCAAAAAAGTACTCGAACTGCCTTGTATAGGAGCCGGACAATGCTCCCATTGTGTATAATTCACACTATTTCTTCTGGATGTTGTTTTATGTAAGAAGTGATTGCCAAAATGTTGAAAGCAAAATAAATCACCATAATTAGCAGATTCTAAATATAAATCTTCAGCATCAAAGGCAGCATAGTATTTCAAATCAGAAAATAAAGACTCTATGGCCTGAACATCCCAATCATCAGAACGTATGTTTTGTTTCACCACATCCCCCATATTAACTCTAAGCACGTTAGGGACATTAACAACTTCCGTAGGGCCATGAATTTGAAATCGAACGGCATCCCACACAATCCCATCAAGGACAGGCCAAGCAGTGATGTTAACAAATGTTAAGTCTCTTCTCAGTCTATGTGCAGAATGCGATGAGGAAAGAGGAGCCAAAGTTCCATTGAGATGGCGAATGCATGTTCTTTCCTCGACATAGTGTCCATTTACCAACCGGAAAAAATAAAACACAAAACCAATTGACATAAAAAGATAAATCGAAAAAAGCACCAGCCAAATATATGTCCAAGGGGGAATCAAAAAATGTTTTTTGAATAAGGTAGCATAAACTGCAAAACGAGAGGGTTTCTTCGAGGCAAGGGAAACAGAGTCAAATGAAAATCTGAATTCCGTGGCTAAACGTGCTTGCAGGTCAGGCATGGACAAATCAGTGGGATATGTATAGTCTATTTCATTTTGATCAGCACCGGGTAAAGTACTTAATAAAGGACTGGAAATCGCAGGCAACTCGATGGCCACGTCTGATTCATGAGTAAAAGCAGTGGGTACAACTGAATTTCTCACAATGGAAGGACAGGAAACTGCTGGTGTCATACTAAGAAGAATCGGCCACTCTGTGTATCTTGACATTGTCAATCGAAATAAACCTGTTTTCTTTACGACCAGGAAGTGGTGGTAAAATGACTGTTCTTGTGCCCTTCACTCCAAGAACTGGAACTGGAGCTCGATAGGAAGGACCAAATTATTTCTTGTTATCGATCTTTTCATGAACCAGGTCTCCAACTTGGGGTAGCCAGCCGACTACCGGGATCTGCAACGCAACATCCGACGTGGAGGGCAAATGTTCCTTTGCAAGACCGTCTCTGGTCTTTTGTAGATTCTGTAAAACATTGCAATGTTCATCTGCGTCAAAGGAAGTGGCGCGAACCACACAGTCTAGACCGTCAAGGTCAGGGTCGTACATCTTGATGCCAAAGAGCATTTCGTATGGGGTCCGCCCACCCAGAGACCTTCTAGGGAGATTATTAAGAGCACGCTGCACGCCATAGAGGTGGGCTAGCCAGTTTCTGCCAGTGCCTATAACTCGAGCTGTCAAAGATTGCTTTAAATCACGGTTCATTCGCTCCACTACACTGTTACCCTCAGGTTTGTAGGGAGACGAAAACTTGACTTGGACCCCCACCGAATTCATGGCATCCTTATACGCCTTAGAGGCGAAAGCCGGACCCTGATCCGAATGGAAGGTACCACAGGCAAAAATCCCTACAAAGATGCGCAAATCTCTAATGACAGTCCGTGAATCAGCGCTGCGATGGGGCCAGACCCACACAAAGCGTGTGCATGAATCAACTGCAACTAAGATGTACTTATACGCAGTATCAGAGGAAAAAGGACCGCAGTGATCTAAATAAACACAATCTAGTGGTTTATTAGAAATATACAACTGAGTCTGTGGCGGACGCGCAGCAGTCGAAGGTTTAATCTGCTGACATATGTCACAAAGAAGGACATAATCACGCGTCTGTTTGTACAGTCCCCGCCACCAGAAACGTTGTTGTAATTGAGTTACAGTGGCTGAGACGCCCGCATGCGCAGACGCCACACCTTCATGAGCCGCAGTAATCAAGTCTGCCCTGCGATCCGCGTTGGGAATCAGACGTTCACCAACATCAGGTATTTTCACAAAAGGAACCCTTTCGGGACTTAAGTGGTATGTGTACTTCGAAGGGAACCCCGAAGGATGTTTACCTCCCTTCTCAGTGGCAGCAACAGCTGCCAAGATGTCACTATCAATCTTACTTTTGGACCGTGTAATTGCTGCAACTAAGTATGTAGACACTGCTGATTTCGCTGCTTCATCAGCAAGCGAGTTACAGACAGCGTGGACTCCCACACGCTGATGGCCAGGAGTATGAATTACAAAAACGAGCGGCAACGAAGCCTTAAGTTCCGCCACTCGAACCCAGATCATCTTGTGTTTTATTGTGCTACCCTTGGAATCACGAAATTCATTCTGAATCCAAAAGAACAAGTTTTCATTGTAAGACTGGACACAGTAATAAGAATCACTTACAATAAGAGTAGTAACACTAGGATCTGCGTACTCCAACGCTAGTAAGAGAGCACGAAGCTCTGCCAATTGTGCGGTGCAATCTCCAAGCGGCAACGTGTGCACTTCCCCGGATATGAACTCATCGTTCAACATAGCACCGATCACCATGGCGCATGCGGAAACGTAGGCGTGTTTAGAGCCATGCGCAACCTGCGCCGAACCATCAGTGTAAATGATGCAATGGAAGTCCTCCAAAGGTCGCATAGCTAGAGGAGCAGGGTGAACAAACTCATACTGCAAGTACTCCTGCGACCGCAACGAGGCGTCAAAAATAAACGTGACATCCGTGGACGTCAAGGACGCAGCCCACTGAATCCACCGAGGGTGCAAAGCTTTTGAATTTGGTACACTGGCTTTCGTGACTGCCTCCAAATGAGGACAGGGTGTTACAACCAACAAGCGTTTCCCTTGTGACAGAGCCCGTTCTTTAAGAATAGCCATCTGTACAGCTGTTAAAAATTTTTCCACAGTGGGAAACCGCATCTCAGCCGAAGTGTACAAGTGTGACTTGTAAGCAATAGGTACTGTGTCTCCTTCATTAAAAGTGAGGTACGTGAAACCCACCGTCCCAGGGACAATCCTTATCACCAGGTTTGTGTGGTTATCACGCGTCAGTAAGAATTTAGAAGCGAGCAGATCAGCCTGCAAGGACTGCAAGATGGCTGAGTGCTCAGGCAGCCAGCATGATTTGGAATAAGTAGGTTGTATCAGAGCATACAGAGGCTTGATATGCTGGGCATATTCCGGAATGTATGTCCTTCCGAAATTTAAAAAGCCCAGTAAAGACTGTAATTTTTTCAGTGTTGTAGGAGCGCGCAACTGAGCGCATTTCTCCAAGAAGTGAGGAGCCAATCCTCTACCTTCATTGTTGAGCTCATAGCCCAGGAACAACACTGTGTACTCAGCAATGTGCGATTTTGCAAAGTTAAATTTGTAACCCATGTCAGCAAAGTTACAAATAATTGAATTTACTCGACACAGATGCATCCAAATTTCGTCGTCTGTGAGATAGATGTCATCCACATACGAACAAGCATCTGTGTCGATACTCTCCAAAAGGGAGACTATGCGTGCGGTAAAAATACCTGGACTATTCTTATAGCCCATTGGGAGACGCCGGAATTGTTTTTGGACCCCAGCGCACGTAAAACTGGTCCATTGGGAGCTGAAGCTATCCAATCTATGGGCATAGAAACCGTTGGAAATGTCAAGCGTTGTTTTAAAACGCTTACGCACTAGACTATCCACTAGGGCAGAGCAGTGAGTATTCTGTACTGCACAGTTACGGCAATGCGAGTTTAAATGCCGGTAATCCAATACCAAACGATATGATCCGTCAGGCTTGGTCACAGTAAAAAGAGGGTTATTCATCGGTGACACACATGTTTCAATAACTCCCTGATATTCCAATTGTTCAAGGATTTCCGCGACGGAAGATTTTGCTTCACGCCGAAGGGGATATTGAGGTTGAGGCTGCGGCTGAGACCGCAACGGAATTTCGTGGCAAGGAGACAATTTATCCCAACCACATTGGTTACGGTACAGAGCCGGTGCGAGAGCCCGAGCCCACTCTTCTGCAAAATGCTGCGCATGCTCTTTCGAGACAGTGTTCGCGAAACTGGGGAGGATTACCTCCTCCCCTCGCGGCGCCGCGAGCACAAAAGGTGGGGGCCAGTCAGCCTCCGAAAGCAAAATATCATATGTAGACGAAAGATTTTCCCAAAACACCCCTTTTACAGTACGCTGTATGTCACCTTCAATTAACAGGACAATTTCATAAAGTCGCTCAGGGGGAGCAAGTCTCGTGTCAGCTGTTTCAATTACAACGTAGACATCAGTCGCTGTCACCCTCAGTAGTGGACGCAGCGCCTCTCTGACTATGGTAATCTCCGCCGCGCTGTCCAGCAAGGTCAGAGCCCACGTCAGATTCCGAAGCCGCGTTCTCACTATCTGTGGCATATCGATGCGCTGTTAAGGCTGCGACTTTCGTTTTCGCAAACTGCGGTCTCTTTGGCGTAGAATCCTCCTGCTTCCCTGCGCCTTCTGTCTGGCGGGGCTGGCCACGTCCTTGTTGGCCACCACGTCCCCGTCCGCCTCCTCCTCCACCGGTCTTCGAGGCCGATGAGTCCTGAAAGGAACGAGGAGAGCGTTGATCAGAAACCTGAAATCGATCAGGTGATTTAATCATCGCGCGATCGCGCAAATCATAAACTTTCTCAGCCAGCGCAGGGACATGTGTCGCAGGATATGATTCCTGAGTCTGCTGTTGTTGCTTCCCCTGTTTCTGTTTCTGAGACCAATTCTGTTTTTTGGACTTTGGTTGTAAATCTGCCGCAGCAGATTGCACTTGTGGTTGTTTCTTCTCCTTAACCGCGAAGTACTTCAAACCCTTACTTCTGCGACCGATAGTTTTATAAGCGGCCACCACAATCTTCGCCAACTGGCGGGGCTTTTCGGCATCGGGTAACGCCGCCAATGCATTAAAAACCTGGAAGTTCTCAGCATCTCCCTTGATGTTGGAGAGTATGAGATCACTTACAATCTCAAAAGAACCACACAGGCGCATACCCAATTCAACCGCTGCCTCTGGACCGTGATCATCCTGAACACGTTTTATGATCGTAGGCAGTACAGCCATAGATGGGGTGCCGAAACACCTCGCATAAACAGCCACAAAAGTTTTACCCCAACTTTCACAGTCAACGAGTTCGGGTGTGATATCCTTAGGCAAAGTAATCGTCAACATTCTATGTTTATCAGCAGGAGTAGAATTTGGAAACACGGCTTCCAGTTGGTCAAATTTCTCGGCCAGCCAAAAAGGAAAATCATCTTTATTATCAGGGCGTTGACCAAAAACCGAATTTACCATAACCGGATTGAGCCGTAAACCACCACGTTCCGTTTGAACGGCCGGACCCCCCGGGGGACCTCCCGGGAGATGACGACCTATGTATTGCACTAATGCACGAATCACAGCAATCGAGACAACATGTAGTCTGCGAATATCCGCAAGGGGACAAGCGCCGTGATTCGGGTGTGGGGTGAAGCCACCCAAAGCAGGCCAATTCGTACCTGGAATGGACAGTGGACCTAACCTCGCAGCGGACAAAGAGTGGGGAAGGGCGCCATCAAACCAAACGCGATGCTGCCAATGATCAATAGGTATTTCCAGTGCCCTGTACGGTGTATATTCAGCCGGTACAGGGGAGGGTGTGTAGTGGAGGAACACTTGAGAATTCGCGTCCACCTCCGGAAATGTGACCCACGAGTAAAAGAGCTCGAAAGGGTATGCCGGATCTGCACACACCACCAAAATCACAGCCATGCCTTCCAAAGGGACTTGGTAAGTTTGTAAATGGTTGCGCACCGCAATGCGACTATGCTGCGCAATTGGTACGGCCATGATTCCGCCGGAATTACTGAAAAACAAAGGGAACTTTGTAGCACAACTGGGTAGTAATTCAAGGAAACCGTTTAGAAAGAATCAAGCTTGAATAAAGACCTATTTCAAAAAACAGGTAGGTTTCACCGACACCACAGTTTTCCGGAAACGATAGTGAAGGGCTTAAGGTTGAATGATATACTACTCGAGTGCCATGATATAAGACCACCAACGTACGGGCGCCATGTAGCAGGGTTTCTGTTCTCCCACAGAACTGTGCACAGAGGATTGGAACCTCAGCGAATTAGGGTGACCCAAAACTCACCTTAGTACCCAACAAACCCCTTACCGAGCTAGCTACAGTGTCTCATTGGTCATAACCAACTCCCAATGTTTAGACAAACCAGAACATGAACTCACCAACCTCAGGTTACGTGGAACACATGAGCACTCTTTCGTTATACAATCATTTCAAACCAGAACATGGAGTAAAGAAGAACACGTGAGCATTTGAAATGTTTATTTACTAATGCCGTCTTCTCAGGCGCAGTATCTTAGATAATACAAGTAAACATATTATCAACAACAAAGCTACAAGCATAGTTACTAGTCCATAGAAAGCGAACGGTGACAGCATGTTACCATGCTGTAAATTAATAAGGGTTAACAACACTTATTTCTCACCCTCCCTAACTCGCATATTATATTAATAGCTAAGAAGGTCTCTTTGGGTTGAATTAGGGCGGCCCATACCTCAGTGTCCTAGAATGAAGGGATCACATCAGCATACACCAGTTCTCTCTGCATGCGAACAGCATCAAGTGTGTTATGTGTGTCTCAAGCAAAGCAATATAAAAACCCGCCTCAAGCCCAAAGTTGGCAGAAGCTGCACTTATGTTATGTCTATGAAGGCGCGAAGATCAAACCTCATAACAATTCTGTATCGTGTTGTTCCTGAAGCTTCAGCACTCTCTGTACAGACATAGTTTATTAAGCAAAGCTGATATCAGAGTAATAACATATTATTCTCATGTAAACCACAACAAACTACTAGGTTGAAAGCTAAATCAACAATCAAGTGTCGTGTGCAGAAGCACCAAAAGGAAAAATGGCGTTTAAACATTTAATGAGCCTATGCTAACTTAACACATTATAAAGATATACAGTAGCTATATGACAAAGGTAAGGGGCTTTTAGGGTTCAGAGGTAGGTAGAGCTAAAGGGAGTGAATGGGTTTTAGGGTTCAGGGGCTGGTAGAGGTGAAGAGAGGCGTGGAGTTTTTAGGGTTTATGGTTCGGGCCGGGTAAGGGTAAAGGTAAAGGGAGATAGAGTTGTAAGGTACAGGGCGGGAAGAGGTAAAAGGAGGTCTAGAGTTTTTATGTTTCAGGGATGGCTAGAGGTGAATGAAGTTAAGGGGTTTCTAGGGTTCAGGGAAAGAAGAGGTAAAGGGAGGTATGGGGTTAGCAGTAAACACAGCCGTTAGTCAATCACATACTAACTTCCATATGTTCAGTGGTATACCGCAAATTTACAGTATGTAGTTTAAGTGGGGTTTGTACAGAAAGAATAAATATTGCTTACCCCTAACCACAGTTTTTTTATTGAATGAATATATATATATATATATACATATATACATATAAATATATATATACATATATATATATATATATCCACCAAAGACGTGCGCAATCCATCACGCTATATATATATATATATATATATACACCCACATACTTTGGCACCATTTGATGAATCTTCACAAAACTTTCCCCCAAAAAAAGTCTCATTGATCTCAGGTCCTTCCTGGAAATGTTTGGGTGATCTGTCAAGCAGGGAGACATGAAAAAAGGTGGGTCCCAAAACACATTTTCCCCATTCGTTTTTCACAGTAATATCACAGCAACTGCTGAATGGAATTACACCAAATTTAGCAGAATGCTGGATCTTGGTCAAGAAAGCGTGTTCTTTTGATTTAGCGTAAATCAGTTCAATAGTTTTCGAGAAATTAATCCTCAAAAACTTTGCATATATCAAGCAGCAAAGGACCCGCAGAGCCTAGAGATCTCCAGATCAGATCTGATTGGCTGCAACCACATCAACAATAATGCCATCTTAGGACTCGGGACTCACCCCTCAGTCCTAGAAAAAACATTTTAAAAAATGTCAAAATAAAGGGTATGGATACCCTATCCCACTAGGCCATGTGGGAGGGGGTCCCAGACAAACTCTCCCTGCGGCCAAAAACATATATTTTGAAAAACGTGAATTCATGGTGTATCTGCAAATCTGCAACAAAATAAAAGGGTGGGCTAGGGGAGGGTGGCACATTTCTACATATATGGGAGAGAGCACATGGTACCCCTCCCTGAGCCTCTCGGAGGTGGTCGGGGACTCCACCCCTCCAGGGTGAATGTTAAATTGAAGGAGAGGGGGCACACAGACCCCAAGCCTTTCTGTAGGTAGCCCTAGGAACCTTGTCCCCAGAGCCTGATTCAACATTAAAGGAGAGGCGGATGCACAACCCTCCTCCATAAGTCTCCAACTACCCAAGGGACCCCATCTCTCAGGGCTGAAATTATTTAAAAGGGGAGAGGCCCCCTTCCGAAGCTTTGAAATGCCCCCATTCCCGGGGCCATGATTTGCACGCAGAAGCAAAGCCTGCTCCCGCTGCATCTGGGATGGGTGCATGTAGGAGAGCTAGCGGGGAAGCAGGGCCCCTGGGACTCCCCCCACAGCTTCCACCTTGTGCTTTGTCTGGATTGTCCCACATAATAAATGTAATTGTTAACATTATGAATATTTCCTACTCATAATCAGAACACTTCCGGCTTCTATCATTCGGTTCTTGCGATCAACATATTTAGTACTATGTGTTACTACAATTTCGTTACGTTACGTTACGTTAAAAATATTTATACCGCGCACGTTCACCAACGGTTTCATGGCGCACTTTCACAGACACAATTATTATTAAAGAGTTTCCCCTAATTCATGCTCAAGGACAACCTTCCCACTGTAGTGGTTCAAGTGCCCATTATCTCTATGACCAGCATATATTTAAAGTATAGTCATCTAACTATTGTTTAGATTATTTGACATAAATAAATTAAATTATAACGCCCACCCGCATATAATAGCCTTGTGGTAATGTGTGATCAAGTGCAATAAAAAGTATTAACAGTTCAGTTATGATTCGGAAAGGAGAGCGGTGACAGAATGAGTAAAGTTCATTACAAGTATATATACAGTTCCTCATTCTGGTTTAGGCCATGTGGGGTGGGAGTCCGTAAGCTTAAGATATGTCGTGATTCTCGCTGCCTTAATTTTCATTCACGATCTCCACCCTGATCATGACATTCTACTTCTTTGATTGCATAGAACTTAAGTTTTCTCTATTTACAACAAGGGGTGGTGATGGACAGAGTCTCTGAATTAAGCAGAGTACTCTCACCCAGTCAAGAGATCAGGGCTAGATCCAACACCGTTTTTTAGCTCATTGCACCATCCCAGTTTCAGAACCTGGCTGTATGCAAATTAGTCTGTCCCTGGCCCAGTGCATCATGGGAACAGGGCAGACCAGACTACAAAAGCCAATTCTTACACTGGGAAGGAAACAAGCTTCCGGGGACCGGTTTCTGCCATTTCAGGCGTCTTCGGCCCGGCTTGCTTGAATCCTGATGGTGCAATGAGCAAGGGACTCACATCTGAGTATACCCTTCCACGCTTAGGGTGGACAAAATTATTTACAACAAGGGGTGGTGATGGACAGAGTCTCTGAATTAAGCAGAGTACTCTCACCCAGTCAAGAGATCAGGGCTAGATCCAACACCGTTTTTTAGCTCATTGCACCATCCCAGTTTCAGAACCTGGCTGTATGCAAATTAGTCTGTCCCTGGCCCAGTGCATCATGGGAACAGGGCAGACCAGACTACAAAAGCCAATTCTTACACTGGGAAGGAAACAAGCTTCCGGGGACCGGTTTCTGCCATTTCAGGCGTCTTCGGCCCGGCTTGCTTGAATCCTGATGGTGCAATGAGCAAGGGACTCACATCTGAGTATACCCTTCCACGCTTAGGGTGGACAAAATTATTTACAACAAGGGGTGGTGATGGACAGAGTCTCTGAATTAAGCAGAGTACTCTCACCCAGTCAAGAGATCAGGGCTAGATCCAACACCGTTTTTTAGCTCATTGCACCATCCCAGTTTCAGAACCTGGCTGTATGCAAATTAGTCTGTCCCTGGCCCAGTGCATCATGGGAACAGGGCAGACCAGACTACAAAAGCCAATTCTTACACTGGGAAGGAAACAAGCTTCCGGGGACCGGTTTCTGCCATTTCAGGCGTCTTCGGCCCGGCTTGCTTGAATCCTGATGGTGCAGTGAGCAAGGGACTCACATCTGAGTATACCCTTCCACACTTGTGGTGGCCAAAACGATTCGTATAGAATTAAATTGGACCTCATAGGGGTAGGTCGTACTAGTTAGGGTCTATAGATCATTACTTAATCTTGGGATTTACAATGGGGTCCTGCCCACTTAGCAATTATATTTAATTCACTAAGGTGACTTTTGTTTCATTCTTGGCACTAGGGTCTGCCTTTTATGTCTATACTTTGTCCCCCAGTAACTCGTGGTTTTCTTAAAAATAAAGACTTGACGATTGTAAGAGTCTGATGTACATATCTTTAATTATATTAAGATTATAATTAAGATTATTGTAATTACTTACAGCCCTGAAGAAGTCTGTATGTCAAAGACTGACTAAGACGAAACACGTGTTGGCTGTTTTGAAAGTTTATTTTGGAAAAAGAAGAACAAAGAATAAAGAAAAGAAAATTTGAAGAACAACAGAGAATTCAAATTGTGAACTGTGATTAATAATTTGAGTGCTTGGTGGAACAGTTGCCTGATTCAACATTAAAGGAGAGGCGGATGCACAACCCTCCTCCATAAGTCTCCAACTACCCAAGGGACCCCATCTCTCAGGGCTGAAATTATTTAAAAGGGGAGAGGCCCCCTTCCGAAGCTTTGAAATGCCCCCATTCCCGGGGCCATGATTTGCACGCAGAAGCAAAGCCTGCTCCCGCTGCATCTGGGATGGGTGCATGTAGGAGAGCTAGCGGGGAAGCAGGGCCCCTGGGACTCCCCCGACAGCTTCCACCTTGTGCTTTGTCTGGATTGTCCCACATAATAAATGTAATTGTTAACATTATGAATATTTCCTACTCATAATCAGAACACTTCCGGCTTCTATCATTCGGTTCTTGCGATCAACATATTTAGTACTATGTGTTACTACAATTTCGTTACGTTACGTTACGTTACGTTAAAAATATTTATACCGCGCACGTTCACCAACGGTTTCATGGCGCACTTTCACAGACACAATTATTATTAAAGAGTTTCCCCTAATTCATGCTCAAGGACAACCTTCCCACTGTAGTGGTTCAAGTGCCCATTATCTCTATGACCAGCATATATTTAAAGTATAGTCATCTAACTATTGTTTAGATTATTTGACATAAATAAATTAAATTATAACGCCCACCCGCATATAATAGACTTGTGGTAATGTGTGATCAAGTGCAATAAAAATTATTAACAGTTCAGTTATGATTCGGAAAGGAGAGCGGTGACAGAATGAGTAAAGTTCATTACAAGTATATATACAGTTCCTCATTCTGGTTTAGGCCATGTGGGGTGGGAGTCCGTAAGCTTAAGATATGTCGTGATTCTCGCTGCCTTAATTTTCATTCACGATCTCCACCCTGATCATGACATTCTACTTCTTTGATTGCATAGAACTTAAGTTTTCTCTATTTACAACAAGGGGTGGTGATGGACAGAGTCTCTGAATTAAGCAGAGTACTCTCACCCAGTCAAGAGATCAGGGCTAGATCCAACACCGTTTTTTAGCTCATTGCACCATCCCAGTTTCAGAACCTGGCTGTATGCAAATTAGTCTGTCCCTGGCCCAGTGCATCATGGGAACAGGGCAGACCAGACTACAAAAGCCAATTCTTACACTGGGAAGGAAACAAGCTTCCGGGGACCGGTTTCTGCCATTTCAGGCGTCTTCGGCCCGGCTTGCTTGAATCCTGATGGTGCAATGAGCAAGGGACTCACATCTGAGTATACCCTTCCACGCTTAGGGTGGACAAAATTATTTACAACAAGGGGTGGTGATGGACAGAGTCTCTGAATTAAGCAGAGTACTCTCACCCAGTCAAGAGATCAGGGCTAGATCCAACACCGTTTTTTAGCTCATTGCACCATCCCAGTTTCAGAACCTGGCTGTATGCAAATTAGTCTGTCCCTGGCCCAGTGCATCATGGGAACAGGGCAGACCAGACTACAAAAGCCAATTCTTACACTGGGAAGGAAACAAGCTTCCGGGGACCGGTTTCTGCCATTTCAGGCGTCTTCGGCCCGGCTTGCTTGAATCCTGATGGTGCAGTGAGCAAGGGACTCACATCTGAGTATACCCTTCCACACTTGTGGTGGCCAAAACGATTCGTATAGAATTAAATTGGACCTCATAGGGGTAGGTCGTACTAGTTAGGGTCTATAGATCATTACTTAATCTTGGGATTTACAATGGGGTCCTGCCCACTTAGCAATTATATTTAATTCACTAAGGTGACTTTTGTTTCATTCTTGGCACTAGGGTCTGCCTTTTATGTCTATACTTTGTCCCACAGTAACTCGTGGTTTTCTTAAAAATAAAGACTTGACGATTGTAAGAGTCTGATGTACATATCTTTAATTATATTAAGATTATAATTAAGATTATTGTAATTACTTACAGCCCTGAAGAAGTCTGTATGTCAAAGACTGACTAAGACGAAACACGTGTTGGCTGTTTTGAAAGTTTATTTTGGAAAAAGAAGAACAAAGAATAAAGAAAAGAAAATTTGAAGAACAACAGAGAATTCAAATTGTGAACTGTGATTAATAATTTGAGTGCTTGGTGGAACAGTTGCCTGATTCAACATTAAAGGAGAGGCGGATGCACAACCCTCCTCCATAAGTCTCCAACTACCCAAGGGACCCCATCTCTCAGGGCTGAAATTATTTAAAAGGGGAGAGGCCCCCTTCCGAAGCTTTGAAATGCCCCCATTCCCGGGGCCATGATTTGCACGCAGAAGCAAAGCCTGCTCCCGCTGCATCTGGGATGGGTGCATGTAGGAGAGCTAGCGGGGAAGCAGGGCCCCTGGGACTCCCCCGACAGCTTCCACCTTGTGCTTTGTCTGGATTGTCCCACATAATAAATGTAATTGTTAACATTATGAATATTTCCTACTCATAATCAGAACACTTCCGGCTTCTATCATTCGGTTCTTGCGATCAACATATTTAGTACTATGTGTTACTACAATTTCGTTACGTTACGTTACGTTACGTTAAAAATATTTATACCGCGCACGTTCACCAACGGTTTCATGGCGCACTTTCACAGACACAATTATTATTAAAGAGTTTCCCCTAATTCATGCTCAAGGACAACCTTCCCACTGTAGTGGTTCAAGTGCCCATTATCTCTATGACCAGCATATATTTAAAGTATAGTCATCTAACTATTGTTTAGATTATTTGACATAAATAAATTAAATTATAACGCCCACCCGCATATAATAGACTTGTGGTAATGTGTGATCAAGTGCAATAAAAATTATTAACAGTTCAGTTATGATTCGGAAAGGAGAGCGGTGACAGAATGAGTAAAGTTCATTACAAGTATATATACAGTTCCTCATTCTGGTTTAGGCCATGTGGGGTGGGAGTCCGTAAGCTTAAGATATGTCGTGATTCTCGCTGCCTTAATTTTCATTCACGATCTCCACCCTGATCATGACATTCTACTTCTTTGATTGCATAGAACTTAAGTTTTCTCTAATCACTGTCATGATGGGATTCCGTGTGCTTGGTGAAAAACAATGTATAACAACGGGTCAAGAAGAAAAGCCAACTAAACCACTATGTGCTATTGGGATACAGTCCATGAATCCAAAGTATACATGGTGAAAATATGTTCCCATCAGATACCCGTCCTGTACCGCCCTACATCATTTGGGATCCTTCACCAGAAGGAAGTGGAATAAATTCCACTTTGGATTAGGTAGTTTGTATCCTAATCGGGTTTGGAGGATGCAATGATGAAATGATGTAAACTATATTGGTATCAGGGGGTAAAAATTAATTAGCAGTGCAGAAAATGCTATGTGTAGCATGTGAATAAGTGAAATAATATTGGGTTGTAGGAGTGGAAAAAAACTTTTAATAGGATCCTACCCACACCCAAGGTTAAAAAACAGTGCAAAAGTAGTGTCAACAAATAACTACTTAGGTGTAAACTGGGTCGACATGTTTCTGCAGGGTATATAGGCTCACACGATGCCTGTCTGCTTCATCAGGACCTTCACAATAAAATGCTACTGCTTAGTGTTTGTAGTGATTAAATCATATCACCTGAGGTCGCCAAACAGAATGATCCAGATGGTCAACGTCAGGTGGACGAACAAACATACACAAACAATTAAGAAAAAAGATGCACATAGTTAAACAAGATGGCTACAGACACGAGGAAAAAACTCTCGTGGTATTACATGTTATGCCAAACAATATTAGTCACTGATTGCTCTTTAGTCAATCTGGTAGCACAGGTCAAAGTGACCATATGGAGACAAACAAAGTAAATCTCAGTATGCACTCACCCATAATTTGGGGAATGAACTCTCCACCTCACCCGGCTACAGCTCAGGTACAAATGGAGCGCCGCTCTGGTGAGTGTAAAGAAAAAGGAACAACGTGAAAGAGAAGGAACCCTCTAGAGTTGGTTTGCCAGACACACCCTTATCCCAACCTGTTCTGTTTTTAGCGGTATTGAATTACAGCGTGGTATGGGGAGGGTCACTATTGTTAAAAAGAAAGGAATAGAACACAGGAAAGCTTGGCACTAAGTAAAAGATGTAAGCGCTCGGGCTGCCTTTCATACAAACTTCCCCGTCTTAGTTCTTTTCAAAGCGGGAGCTTTTGTTGCACCCAAGTGTCGGCGGGGCTCTCTAATGCGCTAAAATCACATTTCTAGGCTGACAGTCTTTAGACAGAGACTGATCACTCGAGCTCGCCGTGTAACTAACATAATCTACCAGACCCCTTACCTGTCCGTCGGTACTCCTCGCCTCCGTCTCAGCTGTCAGTGGGAGGTACCACGACGGACAGGAAGCGGGTATTTGAGTTTTTTCTTCGATCGTCAGAAGAGTCACATGACGGTTTCCGTCGCATGCGACAAGACTACAAACTTCTTGGGAAATGTAGTTCGCATGACGGAATTGTGACGTGCTCAATTAAGCGCGTTGGCTTGTTTATTGCAGCGTATCGAGCTTTTATGCTCGGAAATTCTGACCTTTATTTTTCTCGTAGTCATGCCCACGTATTTCTTCTCACAAGGGCAACTAATTAAGTAAATGAGGTTGGAACTATTACAGTTCGTAAACCTACGCTGTTGTAAATATGCTTTTACCGACTTGTACATATCTATCACAATTATCCTGCCGGGTAGTGCAAGAAGTAAAAAAGAGATTCCACTGACCAGCGGTAAAAATCGGTATGGTTCCGGTTTTTTAAGTATACATACATTCAACACATTGACTGGGTTGTTTACACTGTAAGTGTCTTTTCTATCTTTAAGCATTCGGCCGCAATTGGCCTGCATACTACATTCCCCGACAAGCTAACGCGCTTAATCGAGCACGTCACAATTCCGTCATGCGAACTACATTTCCCAAGAAGTTTGTAGTCTTGTCGCATGCGACGGAAACCGTCATGTGACTCTTCTGACGATCGAAGAAAAAACTCAAATACCCGCTTCCTGTCCGTCGTGGTACCTCCCACTGACAGCTGAGACGGAGGCGAGGAGTACCGACGGACAGGTAAGGGGTCTGGTAGATTATGTTAGTTACACGGCGAGCTCGAGTGATCAGTCTCTGTCTAAAGACTGTCAGCCTAGAAATGTGATTTTAGCGCATTAGAGAGCCCCGCCGACACTTGGGTGCAACAAAAGCTCCCGCTTTGAAAAGAACTAAGACGGGGAAGTTTGTATGAAAGGCAGCCCGAGCGCTTACATCTTTTACTTAGTGCCAAGCTTTCCTGTGTTCTATTCCTTTATTTTTAACAATAGTGACCCTCCCCATACCACGCTGTAATTCAATACCGCTAAAAACAGAACAGGTTGGGATAAGGGTGTGTCTGGCAAACCAACTCTAGAGGGTTCCTTCTCTTTCACGTTGTTCCTTTTTCTTTACACTCACCAGAGCGGCGCTCCATTTGTACCTGAGCTGTAGCCGGGTGAGGTGGAGAGTTCATTCCCCAAATTATGGGTGAGTGCATACTGAGATTTACTTTGTTTGTCTCCATATGGTCACTTTGACCTGTGCTACCAGATTGACTAAAGAGCAATCAGTGACTAATATTGTTTGGCATAACATGTAATACCACGAGAGTTTTTTCCTCGTGTCTGTAGCCATCTTGTTTAACTATGTGCATCTTTTTTCTTAATTGTTTGTGTATGTTTGTTCGTCCACCTGACGTTGACCATCTGGATCATTCTGTTTGGCGACCTCAGGTGATATGATTTAATCACTACAAACACTAAGCAGTAGCATTTTATTGTGAAGGTCCTGATGAAGCAGACAGGCATCGTGTGAGCCTATATACCCTGCAGAAACATGTCGACCCAGTTTACACCTAAGTAGTTATTTGTTGACACTACTTTTGCACTGTTTTTTAACCTTGGGTGTGGGTAGGATCCTATTAAAAGTTTTTTTCCACTCCTACAACCCAATATTATTTCACTTATTCACATGCTACACATAGCATTTTCTGCACTGCTAATTAATTTTTACCCCCTGATACCAATATAGTTTACATCATTTCATCATTGCATCCTCCAAACCCGATTAGGATACAAACTACCTAATCCAAAGTGGAATTTATTCCACTTCCTTCTGGTGAAGGATCCCAAATGATGTAGGGCGGTACAGGACGGGTATCTGATGGGAACATATTTTCACCATGTATACTTTGGATTCATGGACTGTATCCCAATAGCACATAGTGGTTTAGTTGGCTTTTCTTCTTGACCCGTTGTTATACATTGTTTTTCACTGAGTTAGGGGATTATAACAATGCTAGGTCATTAAATATTTCCCTCACACGCCCTTTTAATGTATTATTATTCCGTGTGCTTGGCCACCGCATGACTTTGATCTTTATTTGTGGTTGCTCTCACATGTTCCAAGATATGCTTTTTGAGCTCGCATACAGTGCTTCCCACGTATTTCAACTCACATGGAGATTCAATTATATACACCACAAACTGGCTTTTACATGTGATGTATTGGTTTATTTTCCATACTTTATTGTTTGCCAGTATGATCTGTTTCTGTTTTTTGCCAATCTGGCACACATTGCAGTGACTACATTTATAAAATCCAGTTAGTTTCAACCAATTGGAGGTTTTCTTCGTCTCTTTACGAAAGTGACTGTGCACTAATTTGTCCTTTATGTTTTTTGACCGTCTGAAAGTCAAAGTTAGGTGATCACCTATGATGTTAGCCACTGTCTGATCCAAATGTAGGATAGGTCAATTTTTTCTTAGATTTCTTTTAATGTTTTTTGCCTCAGCCGAATACATCGTGAATAAGCTAATAGGCTCCATTTGATCAGAATGTTTTTCTCCGTCCCAGATGATAAAGAGGTCATCTATATATCTTAACCACGTAATGGTTTTATTCACATATTGGTCATACTGTGGATGTCAGGCCACTTGTTGCTCCCACCACAACATTGTTAAATTCACACATTGGTCAAACTGTGGATGCCAGGCCAATTGTTGCTCCCACCATTAGCTTGGACTGAAAGAAAAACCCATTGCGGTCTCTTTCACTTGCCTGAACAGATCCTTCCCGAACAAAAATATATTCTGGGTTAGGCACAGTTGGATCATTTTGAGTAGCATCTCATTATGTCTGGCAAATTGTATTTTTTTGTTGATGAAATATTCACAGGCTTTTATACCAATTTAATTTGCGATGTTCGTGTACAAAGAGATTATATCAATTGTAATTAATTTAAAAGTCTCTTGCCAAGGATTTTCTTTTAGATATCTTAAGAAATCACTTGTATCTTTCAAATAGGAATTAAGGGCCAGATGTAGGTGTCCAAATACCGGTCGGAAACGGCCGAAAATACCGATTTTCGGCCGTTTCCGACCGGTATTTGGACATTGGCATGTAGGGATTGCAAAATCATACAGATTCGGTAATTTTACCAAATCGGTAATTTTACAGATTCAGTAAAATTACCGATCGGTAAAATTACCGAATCTGTAATTTCTTATGTAGGTAGCATCTTAAACAGTGCTACAGGGCCTTTAGAATTCGTTATTTACCACCTAATACCATTGGGTGGTAAATAACGAATTCCTGTGTACATGCACATCTGTGCATGCACGCCTGTGCCATGTGCCCTGAGGGCATGTATGTGTGTCACATGGCACACAAGCCAGAAACAGGGGTGTAACATAGTGTCAAAGTGACATCCTGTCCTCCTTGGCAATTCGGTATTTTTACCGATTCGGTAATTACCGAATCGGTATTTGCTATTGATTCCTATGGGCTTCAAAGCCCATAGGAATCAATGGCAAATACCGATTCGGTAATTACCGAATCGGTAAATACCGAATCCTACCGATTCGGTAAAAATTACCGAATTTTCACCTACATCTTATTTACCGATTCATAAATACTGAATCAGTAAAATTCAGTATTTATGAATCGGTAAATAAGATTTACCTACATCTAGCCCTTAGATCTTGCACGAAGGGCAACAGGAAGAAATCAATGTAGTTGGCGACTGGTTCAAAGAATGCCCCTTTCACTGAAATTATGGGTCTCCCTGGAGGTTTTGTAGGATGTTAATGAACTTTAGTTAGGAAATACATAGTTGGTGTGATAGGGTGAATAATTGTTAAATATTTACATTCATCATCATCTAGGAAATTATTTTCTGTCCACTCTTTAAGGTAGCTGTCAAGTTCCATCTTATATGGTAGTGTTGGACTGTCCTTCCATCTCTCATAATAGCTCTTATTCTTAAATTGGGAAAATGCTTTTTTGATAGAATCTCCTTTTTCCAAGATGATTATATTTCCACCTTTGTCAGCTATTTTAATCTCAATTGATTCTTTTTGTTGAAAAGCAAAAAGGGCTTGTCTTTCTGCCAATGTGAGATTGTTCGTATATTTTTGCTTATTCATTTTGTAAATGTCCTGAATTACTGACTGATGAAACAGATCGATTTTGTTTCCAGGTGGTAGTTGTGGGTAAAAGAAGGATTTCGTTTTTTTACCGATGATGTCAGCCCCCGACTGTGAACAATAGTTGTCTAATTTGGAAGCTCCTAAATCCTGCGCTTCATTTTCCAATTCAATCAGAGTTAGCCAGCTCGCGGAGTCTCCCACATTCAGATCCAAATTGAATTGCCTTTTTTCCTTTGGATGTTCTTTCATGTTATTTTTTACTACAAAAATCTTTGCTAGTTTGATCTTTCTAATATACTTATATAAGTCAATGCGGGTCTGTGCTAAATCCACGTGTTTAGCTGGAAAAACTTTAAACCCTGTTTCATTAGAAAGATTTCATTGCCAGTCATAGTTCTTTTAGGTAGGTTCACTACTACCAGATCATCTTCTTTACCCCCTATACCTTCTTCTGTTTCATGCTCCTCGTAGTTGCTCCTAGTTTTTCTTTTGATGTTATGTCTTTTTCCTCTTTACGTTTGTTTCCTCTTCCCCGGCCGCAGCCTCTTCCTCGTCCCCTGAAGGTTTAAGTCGGTGTTCCCATGTTTTTCTCCCACTATTTTTGTTGAAGGGCCAATCTCATGTCACCGGAAAAAGTATGCTTTATTCGTTCGCCTGTTTGTTCAGATTCACCGTCACTGAAATACGTGGAGGCTAAAGATAACAAACAGATGCATCTGTTGTATGATCAAGCTTTTCTTGTTGTTTTAAAGCATTACATTTCCTTGCGTAAGTGAAAATCCATCCCTCACTATATTCTTCTTTGTCCCTTTGAAATGTAATTTGTTTACATAGTTGAACACTTACTTTGTTTCATGTTTCTCAATTTGTTTTTCTATTTCCTCTTTGAGTTTCTTC
Organism: Lissotriton helveticus; assembly: GCF_964261635.1. Classification (NCBI taxonomy): domain Eukaryota; kingdom Metazoa; phylum Chordata; class Amphibia; order Caudata; family Salamandridae; genus Lissotriton; species Lissotriton helveticus. Next base: position 920,487,628 of record NC_136072.1, read on the forward strand.
ATTTCAGACTTAATTCCATATCTGTTATTTATTTTTACAATTGCTTTAATTGTACTTGAATGATATTCAGTGCGATTTCAGTGTGTTTGATTAAAATTATAATTAAGCCAAGAGATGAGTTTAGGGTGTGTTCACCCCATTCGTGTAAACGTTTTGATGGCTTAGCATCAGCATTATGCACAAACCCTTAGGAACTCATTTCACTTCCAGATATTTTTTAAGTGAGACTACTGTGGAAAAGTGTAAATTCTATGTTAGCAGCAGCCATTTTTGACTGTCGCGCCCATTTAGTTTCTGTCACATTAATTTTGCTCTCTGCTGTTCACCTTTTCACCCAGTCTGTGTCCTTAACTCTAGCTGACCTCTCTGACATGGTCAATCTGATCTACGTGCTGGGGGGCTGCAGCTGCTGGTGAACCTGGTCTTAGATGTTATCAATTGATTGCTTATTGCCACCATAAACAATCCCTAGTCCCCCTCCTCATCTCCTGACCACCTGGTCACCCATCTGATCTTGTTTGCCTGTAGCTATTTCCGTGTTTAAACCTGTTCCTCCAGTTTTCCTTCCCATGCGATTACACTGCAACAAACTGTATATAAGGATGATGGTTTTTGTATTCAATGTACTTCCTCCCACAACACTTGATGTTGTTCGGACGCAGTCCTGCTCATGAGCATTTAATAAACTTGGTTTGTTTTACTTCACTCCAGTGCCGATCTCTCTTTTGTTAGTCTTCGGACCCGTGGAAGAGAGGGTGACCCTGCACCAGTGTGCCCTCAAGGGGGTACATTTCCACACTACTTCCTACCATTTGTTTATTTCTTTTTTCGATAATTTCACCCACAATCTCAATTTATGACCCAAAAGTCTCTCCGATATTTTTGGGGTAATAATATCTTGTTAATTCATTCAGTGTCTTGCTTCTCTTCTTTCCATTTTGCGTAAACTGATCCCTGTGTCGTTAATTAGAAATTCATACAATGAGCTTTCCTTTACTTGTCTCGAGCGGACTGTAAAAAGCCTTCTTTGTATTCCTTCAAACTCACTAAAGTTCATTTATTTGTGTGTTTCTTAAATATTTAATAACAGTATCACTCAGAGGCCAACCGGCCGTTGTGCTCGTACATGTTATTGACCCCAGCTTGCTAACTTAATAATACAGCGCATTGTTCCAAACCCTCTGTTTCTAAAATCTGCGTAATACGTCGCATATATATATATATATATTTTTTTTTTTTTTTATTTTTTTTTTTTATTTTTTTTCTTTCCCCGGCTGACAAAAACAAAGGTTAAAGTGAAGTTTTTGTTTAATGTTGAAATGAGTTGCAAATATTCTATCCTGTTTTAGGTTTGAACCTATAGTAAGTGATAAAACCCCACCGAAAGGGAAACAGTACTCATCAGTGTAAACATAAACACACTGATAAAAAAAAGAGAGGAAGCACACTGTGCTCATTGATAGGTACAGAGACCTGAGAAGATCTTGGGCAATATTTCCAGTACCCTCAAAAGAATGTGTAGCTCTCTACAGAAGGACAACTATCCTGAAACATGCGTCTAGAGATACACAACACTGGCTGCACCAACATGGATGAAAAACTAAAGACTGTCACTGAAGTAAGTGTTATCATGCACTGCATTTACCATGATGCATTTGGGCAAACTGAATCCTGGGATGTGAGGCAGTGTGCTCCTAATCTCTTTTTATGTACACACTGATAGCCACCTGCAAAATCATAAACTATAATACCATTCAAAGAAAAGAAAGTGAAAGTGAATGAGTCATTTTTAATTACACTTTCAACCCTGTCCCAGCCTTATGTCTTCCGCTTTTAACATAATAAAACAATTCACCCATAGAAGCTTTACTTAGCACACAATTTAAAAAACAACCCAGAGAAGTAATAATAGTAAATAATAACAAATCGATTAGTGAGGACACTTCTTTATGGTTTCTGTCAGCTGTCCACAGTGTTCAGACCATATCACTCAATAGCCTCACTGGATGACCAACTTCAGTGAGCTAACTCCAAATTTCCTATACTCATGGGAATGTCGCAGCAAGCATGCTGACCTCAAGTGGCAACATTCCCACTTGTCCTATTCTTTTTTCATTCTACATTCATATTGACAAAGATCTTCTATCACCGGCTGCATCTAGGAGAAGATAGCTTCCTCATGTCAGTCTAAACCATATCCATACTGCAAGTCAAAATCTAGATCCATATCGCTCCAGACCATCAACACAAGAATTATTCCAACTCTAAACATCAATTTCATAATTGTAAAAGACCTCTACTCAGATTCATGTCAATAATAGCTTGTATATTAATCCAATATTCTAAGATCACATCATCTAGTACTCCCCTCCTGGACAGCTGCGGGTAAAGTTATAATCTATTTTTTGTTGCTACCCCATCAAGGCTCAAAATAAGGTATTTGATTCCACGCTCAAACCATTCCTTACAGTCTGCAGCTTGTCAATCCAAAATTTTTCCTTAGATCCAACTTACAGATTTAGGTCTGCTACTCATTTCCCGATCACATGTTCAATCCCACAAAATGTGATTATTGTTTGAATCAACTAAAACCCAAAATAGCAACACACTTAGATTTATGTGAATAATTTGTTAATTTATTTATTTTTGAAAAACGTAGGAGTACATTCGACTGGAATAGGGTAACAAACAACAAGTCTGAGATAACTGTTCATTAAATTGGAACGATTGACAAAGGGGGAATAATCAAAATGGTGGAATTCTATGAGACTTAAGAGGTATTTGGATGTCAATAGAATCCAGAGGAGATTGAGAATTAATATCTTTCCTGCTGCTGAGGACCTGAATGAGGCAAGTGCAGACAAGTGGAAGAAGAAACTAAATGAAACGTAGGGATTTAAAGAGAATGTTAATTGATCAAGCAGAGTCACAAAGGGACATTTTAAATAAAGAGAAATAAATAATGGCTTTGAATTGTCCTGAGAATACTCAGTAGAAATATTATATTTTTAATTATGACCAAATTCCAACAAGACACTAGGAGAAGGACCACATTCCTGTGGGTGAGAGAGACTACATGACAGGGAGGATCTGCTCTATTGTTCATGAATGTGACTTGATAACCAAAAAAGACTGGGAGTAACGGATGGTGAATCCACTAAACACATTAGTGGGACAATGAGTGTAAGTTTTCTATCAAGTAAGGAAGGGAAGTATAGTGGGTCGGACACAAATAACGTGTCCATTAATGAGAGTCTTGCCAGAAAAAGATCAATCACTTTTTATAGAGGAATTGAAGGAAACAAGACTGCTGGAGTAGAGAGCTTCTTTAAGAAACAGAGAGAATCAGGCCAGGATAAGCAGACCAGAAGGAATAAATGAGATGGAAAGAACTGTGACAGAAGGAAAATTAGAGAGATAGTGTAAAAATCTGAGCACATAGAGCACAAACCAGGAGGGAGGAGGACAAATAAATAAGTTAGTTACCAATTTATAAAATAGGCCTTTAAGTGAAGTAAAGTTGAAAAAAACAAACTTTATTTATACTGTTTCAGGTTAACAACCACAACCAACAATCCAACTCTAAGACCCATAGTCACAGTATATAGTTGGCATCTGAGAGCATATTCCCTTACAGGAACAGTAAATGCACTGGAGTCAATCAGCCAATGCCATTTCATTGGAACATCCAAGGACTCTACCATTCACCACCTGATGCTCTTTGTGAAAAGTATCACTGGGTGTCTTTATCGGATGACATGCCCCCAGAAGCAGCAAATCTCCTAGGGCCCCCCATGCAACCAGATCATTACCAAGCGTGACATCCATCCTAGTATGCTTCGTATGTAATTGCTCCGCCAAAGCCCACTACCCTACATCCCTTACCCAGTGCTCCTCTAACGAGGCGTGCTATCTCATCCATGTGATAGCCACTCTCCTCTGGGCCAGCACCAAAGCCAGCAGTAAATATTTATACGCAATATTGTGTCCTTTAGGCCTACTGACTATCCTTAATAAATAGAACTGAGGCGTAAGAGTGCTCTGCAGCCTTGCAATATGTGTGAGCCTGTCAACCACCAGACCCAGAAGTCCTGTACTTGCAGTCATCTCCAAGCTATGTGCAGGAAGTTAGCCCCTAAAACACTGTAGCGTAAACATGCATCTGAGACGCCTGGTGTAAAGCTAAGTATTAATAGCTACAGGAGACATCCGTTGTGCCAGACAAGACCTACGTAATTGTTGTAACATTCAGCAAAGTCTCAATGGGAATCAATAATGGGATATAATTTGAGAACAAAATTAATTACAGTGTTTACATTGAATGATGACAAAAAAGTCCCAGGAATGTGATTATGCAGTTGTATTGTCAGCAAAAGACAAACAGATTAAATTTACATATATCACAGGGCAGCATCAACTGCGCTTTTGAGGTTGTGTACTAAGTGAATAGGTGAACACTATGTGCTCGTGAAAAATATTAATCGGCGCAAGTGAAACAAGTGAAAAACTAATAAAGAAAGCTACAGCGCATTGCACCAGAATTCAAAATGAAACTATGCATGAAGTAATACAGTTATGAAGAAATGTATAACATCATATCATAATTCAGAGACCAAATTTGGCTTGCGCAAGTCGACGGCGTTTCGATCATCATGACTGGAGGTCATCATCAGGACATACATAACACAACATTGGGTGAGAGCTGCCTGAAGGGTTTCATAAGTACGTGGAAGGATTCTGGTAAGGCACAAGAATCCAAAGGCCAGGGCAACAGTCACTGGCTCACGTTCTAAGTGGTACAGATGTCCACGATAAGATGGATGCAGGCCCATGATGTGGGCTGAGATAGGAGCTCCACTTGAGTGGAAGGGAGTGATGATGCCACAGTAAAGGGTCCTAAAGAGGTACCCCAGGTACAATAAATATAACCAGATGTGTGTCACAGGTCTTCCACTTTACTTGGCTCCCGAGAGTCTCGGTATAGATAGGGAGGAACCCATTTTTTATACTCGGCGTAGTGCACGTTTCAAACTGATACACTACAACTACCTACACGCACTTATATGACACCAGTGAAGTTGCACCACATTGCACCGGCAACGCTCAGACACATGTCCTAGGTGCGGAAAAACAAGGCGGAGTTTATGCACTTAGTGTGGGGGTGTCACTGGGTAAGTCAATTCTGGGAGCGGTGGAGGAGAATGTCCAGAGGGGCACCGGACTTCAGGTGATGTCACTTCTACACTGCTCACTGGACACATTCAGAAATCCCCAAAAAACAAGATAGCCTACAAACTCTTGCAACTGCTTATAGTGTTAGCAAGATGCAAAGTTGCAATAACGTGAATGGGGAGGCGCACCCCAGAGGTGGATGCATGGTTAAGGAATGTGCACGAATGGACATTGGGGGAAGAAGCCCCTATGAAAGCCAGTCGAAGAGATTAAAAACTGGAAGAGGACCTCCGGATGCGGAGGGAGCTTTGTAACACGTTCCTAAACTCTGACTCGAATGCAAGTGATCAGAATGAGTCAGGTATGACTGAGAGTACGGCAGAGGGGTAGATGGATTGAGTAGAGTGACCGGCTCATTGCCTCTTGATATTTTGTTCTACCATAACTTGAATGGTCTTGTTTGAATCATGATATTCTGCTTTATAGTACACTAGCCTGCACTGGTCAATGCTGTTCACCTGTGGAGTTTTGTTAAAAATAATGAATAAATAAAATTTTAAAAACTGCAAAATGTAAAGTCCCAGAATACAATGTGATAGCTGGGAAAAGTTCAGGGCTGACGTAAAGTGAGATATTTGCCATGGGGACACTTGGCAGATATAAATGAACACGCTACAGTAGCACTACCTTAATGAAGTCTGGCAAAAAGTGCAGAAAAGCAGTGGTGAGCATGCTTAAAGTATCAAGTTTCAGGTACCTTCGAATACAAGGATACAAATTAGTCTGGTGTAATTCCAAATGTTAAATGTTTTGCATGGTACTAATCTGTCGCAAGGATTGATACCCCTCCAATGTCATAATATTCAGTAAAGAGTATGGAATGGCCACAACTGTTTCCAGGAATTTGTATTTATAAAACATTTGAATATAGCGCTCTTACTTTTTAATCCATTAATAGTTCTGTAAACCAAGCAGAGTCTTGACAGAGTGAGTGTGAGAGGTAATGAGCTGTTGAGAGGGTAATAAGATTTGAGTGTTAGTGAACGTTCAATACACACACTTTCTCTGCTTAAGGCAGTCTAACATAAATTTGTTGGACTCAGTGCCAATGGAAAGACCCCACATATCCTTCAATGCTGCTCAATATGTGCTTTATAACAATCACTGCAAAAGACATGCTTTCTAAACACTGGGAAAATATTTTTTGCGGGGTTTTGAGCCTAAGCAGCTCAATTAACTTAAGCAGTGCTTTCAAAAGGCTTGGAAAACAATGAGAAAACACCACTGAAATCCACAAAAAATAAACACTGAAAAGAGGACAGCCTAGTTACAAACTAATGCTTACAAATGAAAAAAACACTGAAATTCACCAATTATAGTTCAGTTAACTATCTACAACTTGCGTCCACCACACACTTCTTATGACCTCACATATTACGCACCCATGACGTCAACTGACATTATTGATGACATCACTGATGACATCATGGATGACATCATTCAAAAGTCTGCTCCTCAAATTACTCTATAACCCCTAGATCATTTCAGAAAAAAAGCAGGTAGTAAAGGGCTCATAAACATATACAGCATAGGCTGACTAAATGTAATGAGTGCATGTCCAAAATATAGTGTTGTACTAGAGAAAGTCTGATTCACTATGGTAAAAGTTATACAGTGCATAGTTTAACCACCTGTAAACGTTTAAGTACAAATAGCACTTAATTTGAATAAGGTAGAGACTGAGGGCAACTAGTGTGAGTTTCGGATATATGTTACAAATAGGTTGCAGCTTAAATCAAAGTCCTGTTGCCAAAATATATGAAAAATAACTAAAGCTTACCCTTACAATACACTATTCACCTGTGGATTTCCGTGCATATGCTGACGTTAAAGAGTACTAAACAACTGGAAATAGTATCTGGGAGTCGAATAGGCCAAACCAGAATCTACTTTGAAAACAACCAAAAACCATATTGTGTGGTAATTGTAGTGACGTGACTATGTGTCTTACTGTGCACTAATTCTCCTTTTTTGGAAAAAAGTGCCCATCAGTTCCCGCCTGGGTCCGCCCTACATCATCTGGGCTCTCCTTACCCAGGAGAATATGTGGTGTTACTACCTGTTTGATAATGGTAGTATACCTTTTGAATATTTCAAAAGTTTATTGTGGGGACTGTCAAGATATCGTTAAGCGGGTAACTAAATTACAGTGCCAAAGTAAATGTGAGAAAAAGTGATGTTAAAATTAGGTAACTATTGAGTGGATGCATATATTTATTCAGTTCCCTCAAAGTTCCCAATGTTAAAATGTGAATAAACGAACAGATTTAACAAAATATCTGTTATTCAGTATGGTCAACATGTTTCAGCATGTGTGATATATTTTATCACTGCTTTCTTCAGGACCTAGTTCTTCATGGCTACTGTTGAAATAAAAGGAAAAATATCACCTGTATATTTTCACTTTTGTTCTGTCTTCTCCACTCAAATTAATGGGGGGCCAGATTGCACAGAGGGACGCTCGAAGTACCGACAGGAAGTGCGGTGCTCCTCATACCTGAGCAGCGGCCAGGTGGGGTGATGCTTTCCCTCCATTAATTTGACGGAATTAGCATCCTAGAGCATTAAATATAATTTCTCTAACTAAAAGGTTACACAGATTTTGTTAATTTCTAAACAAAATGTTTTAGGTTTGACAATCCTAATTCCATATTGTCAATTCCTTTTAGTTCAATCGGGAAATCTCCAACACTTGCTTCTACTGTAGATTTGGTTAGTCTTCTTCATATATCAAGGAATGTAACGACCTTCCCATGGGTACCTCACATGGACTACCCCTGTAAACATTCCATTTGGTCCACACCTTTTTCCATTTCTTGGGGTATCCCCTACGTGTATAAATTGTTTTGTCGGCCACCATACACCAATCCATGTCATTCTTCCAGTCCCGAAGGGTTGGTGGGATTTCCGCCCCCCCCAATTGCGCACTGTGTTAAGTTTTGCTAGCATCAGGTGTAGTGTAACTCGTATTTGGTCTGCCCTTCCCAGGTCTGTAGTCTCCCAGACATTGAGGAGGAACCATCTGAGCGCAGGTGAGCATTGCTCTTCGCAAACCTCTAAAATACAGGATATCTCCTCCACCCAATATGATGTAATTTTAGGGCAAGACTAAAGAATGTGGTCGCATTTCCCTTCCTCTACACCATCTATTACACAATGAACCTACCTTCCTGCCCATCTTGAGCAGTGTATTACATGAGATGTAGGCTCTGTGTAGAATTTTGAGTTGGACTAGTCTAAAACGGGCTCTAATGTCCACCTCCCAAGGGGAGGCCAATGTCTCTAGCCAACCCTCCTCATCTAAATATGCTATATCGCTTTCCCAGCGTTAGACATGGTAGGGTGTCTGATGCGTTATTGATGAGTTTCTGATATGTGAGCATTATTGCTGTATGAGTTGAATGTTACTCTATGAGTCTACATTCCAGGGGGGAAGACTCTGACAAAGCTGTCCCCTTGGATATCACTGTCTGTAGGGCATAACAGATCTGTATGTATCGAAGGCTTCTATGGGGGCTAGGTAGTGAGGTTTCTGTAATTCTGTGAATTAAATGATGCCTTACCCAGAGTAAAGGTCTCCTACTCATTAATTCCCCAATCAGTTCCAATTCATCAAATACTTATCTCACTGCCATAGTGCCCAGCTGCTTAGTCTCCCACAAGGACGTCACCCTGGTGATTTTGTTATTCCATCCTAGCTCGGAGAGGTTGAGTGCCACAGTCAGACTGTCAAAGCTGTAGGACCCTCCAGGGGGAGGCTTCGGGATCAGCTCTGAGATATATCACTTGGTTGAAGAATCAATCTATCCATCCAGTACACATGTTCAGATATGGGTTGGTGTACCCATTGATTTATGGTTGTCAACTGAGCCGCTCTAGAATACGTTTGGGTGTCAAGGAGTGCAATTCCTCCCTCATACCAACTCTGAGTCAAATTACTATGCGCGATTAGTGGGGAACCTCCATCCCACAGGAGGGTTCAGACCGCATTCTCTACGGATTTAAAATAACTATCCAGTTTAGGGAATGGGGTATTTTGTACTATGTGGAGGTACCGGGGGAGTGCCATAATTTTAAACACTGCTGCCCCTTCAAACAAAGAGAGAGAAAGTGATCGCCAATGTTGCACGTCAGTTTTGAGGCGGGTCAAGGGTGGTTGAAAAGTGCTGGGTATAGAAGCACACTGGGTCAGTAGTGACAAATATACCCAAGTATTAAAACCCTTCCTCAACTATCAAAGCTTTGCACCCCCTCTGCAGGCAGGGCCTTGGTCCATATAGGACACATATAACAGATTTAGACCAATTAAATGTAAACCCGGAGTATCTTCGGAAGGTCATAAAGATATTCAAAATCCTGGCCACGAAGGATCAGCGGGGATGCTATATACAACAGGATATCATTTTCGTACAACGATATCCTGTCTTCTCAGTCATTTGTCCACCAGAGGCCCCAAATCAATGGATCCCCACGATTCCACAACGCCAGCGGCTCTAACATCAAGGCAAATATGAGGGGAAACAGTGGGCAGCTCTGCCTTGTTCCTCCCTGCAGGGGGAAGACTCGACACAGCTCTCCATTTGCCGCCACTTGCGCTAGAGGCTCTATAAATATGAGGCAGTGCCAGGCTAGAAATCGCGGTCCACAACCCAAGCGTTTTAGCACCGGAAAGAGATATGACCACTCAATGGTATCAAAAGCCATGCACGCATCTAAGTATATTATTAATGCTACTTCTTGAATCCTGTGAGTTCTTCCTAATATGCCATGAAGGCATCTTAAATTCAGACCCGTGCGAGTTGGCGCCCTGGCATGAAGCCAGATTGGTCTGGGTGGACTAGCCCCAATAGTATCGGGAGAATACGTAAAGCTATGAGCTTCGCTAGTTTCAGTTCCACAGTAAGTAAAGAAATGGGCCGATAAGAAGTACATTGTTCCACTGGCTTCCCATCTTTTTGAATAGCCACTATGGTTGCAAGTCTTTGATCGATGGGGGGCCTACCTTAGTCTCTACTTTCTTCAAACATTTTCAACAGGTGTGGTACAGTCGAGGGAAATTTAAGCTTGTAGAGTTCTACTGGGATACTGTTAAGTCCCCATGCTTTGCCCGAGTTAAGCGCTCTGACCACTTGGGTCACCTCATCTTCTGTGAGATCACTCGTCAGTAATTTTGTATCTTCTGGGGTCATGTAGGGAGTGGAATATCTAATAGAAAGTACCCTGAGTCTTGTTCCGAATATGTTGACTCTGAGGAGTAGATTTGGGTATACTAATCAGTGAAGACCTCTGCTATTGCGTGGGGATCTGGAAAGAGTCTCCCCTCTTTTGTTATATATATTCACGACCCAATGTTTTGCTTTTTCTCACTGGTCGAGCAATGCGAGTAGTTTTCTCATTTTGCCCCCAAGCTTGTATACTCTGTGGAGCGTTGCTGTAGATGTGGCTTTGGCCTCCCTTGTAAATTAGTCCTTATATTCTCTTTGCTTCAGAGTTAATATATGTCTGGTATTCTCGTTGTCGTTTGCAACTAATTGGATTTCTAGGTCTAATATCTCCTGTTCAAGTCCCGCAGCTTGTGCTTTCTTGCCTCTTCTGTGACCTGTTATTAGAGAGAGAGCCGGGCCCCTGACAACTGTTTTATATGCCTCCCAGAGAGATACGGGCAATGTAACTGTGTGTATATTCTCTTGAAAGTAGTGTCTAGAGGCGTCAACAAGACCTTTTCTAATGGTTGGTACCTTCAGATAATAGAGATCGGTCCAGTATGTCATGGTTTGCCCACCCTATAGTGTGCCCAAAGTGGGGAGTGATCAGAGATACCTCTTGCCATGCGTCTCACCTCTGTGAAATGTGGGAGAAGTTGTGCCAGAGATTGTAGGAAGTCGATTCTCAAGTGACTCCTGTCCTCTCCAGAGTGGAAAGTGTACTCCTGTGAATGTGGATTTAGGGTTCTCCATATATCTGGTAAGCCCATCACTGTGAGGAATTTTGCCAGATGGGTCTGAGAGGGGCATGGGGCCCCCAATCCAGATGGTCGCATACTGCCATATTAAAATCGCCTCCGATCATTAGGCGGCCCGTTGGGAGTGTAAGTATGAGGGTTCCCAGGTCAACCAGCGTTGAGTCGTTTAAGGTTGGGGAGCATAGACCGACAGAATATTGATTGTTTCCCTACCCATGTCCCAGAAAGTGATGCATATCTACCCAGTCTATCAGTCCACATCTTTTCAACTAAAGGGGAAATCGCTTTCTCATAAGGATCCCAGTGACCCTTGAGCCAGATGTATTTCCAGTGTGCACTCGCATCTAGTAACCAAATCTATCTAATGCTTTGCATTTATTGCCCATTAAATGGGTTTACCCTGCAGCAGTACAATAGCTGGGTAGTGTGTGTCTTTTAAAAGTGAAGTACTATTCAGCGTGTAATCCTATCTCACAACCCGCTTACATTCCAGGTCATTATTTGGATCTTGGGGAGGGAGTGCCCATCATTGGGGAGTTAGAAGAGGACATGTTACAATCCCGGGTATCAGTCATGTAGAGCTCCACTCCCCGTAGGTCTGTGCACCAAAAGTGATGAAGATCATTATTATTATTATTATTATTTATTTTTATAAAGTGCGTAGTCACCCGGAGGTATCCCAGCGCTAAAAAATCCTAATTCTGCAGACCTGAGGACCAGGAGCTGAGAGCAAAAGAGAGGAGGGGTGAGAATTCAAACAGGGGGGGCATAAAAAAGCTAGGGAAAGAGATGCGTCTTTAACTGCTTCCTGAAGCGCAGATATTGAGGTTCAAGACGCAGGTCGCGAGGGAGTGAATTCCAAAGATGAGCAGCTTGTACCGAAAAGCGTCTTCCTCCTGATCGGGCTTTCCTGAATCTTGGAGTATTGATGAGGTTTTCTGCGGTAGACCGGAGGGATCTAGTGGTTATGTAAGGGGTGACAAAGTTGCTGAGAACTGGGGGGCCTTGGTTATGCAAAGTTTTGTAGACGAGGCACAAGGCCTTGAATTTGACTCGCTCCCTTATGGGGAGCCAGTGAAGAAGTTTGAGAGCAGGTTTAGCAGATGATCTGGTAGGGGTGTTTGTAACAATCCGGGCAGCGGTGTTCTGAATTCTCTGAAGTTTATTAAGGGTTGCTTCAGGAGCGCCCAAATAAATCACATTGCTGTAATCTAGTCTCGAAATTATGAGACCTTGGATTAGCAATTTTTGGGACTTGGGGGGGAGAAGGGGCAGGACTTTCCTCAGAGATTTTAAGAAACCAAAGCAGGTCCCTGCTACCTTCTTTGCTTGCGAAGTGAATGAGAGATCAGAATCAATCCATACACCCAGACTCTTTACCTCTTTTTTTGGATCGGGGGGAGGACCTAGACAGGCTGGCCAGATGTCCAGGGGGAGTGAGGTTCCTTTTGGACCAAGTATGAGGACCTCGGTTTTTGTCCCATTTAGCTTTAGGGCTGATCTATTCATCCATCGGTGGACCTGCGTAAGGCAGTTGAAGAGATCAGCTTTCTGTTGTTTAGGGTGGGACAAAGACACCACTAGTTGTGTGTCGTCAGCATAGCTGACGACGCTCACTCCGAATGGGGTGATAACCTCCTCCAATGTGGACATATAGATATTAAATAATGTGGGGCTCAGGGAAGAGCCCTGGGGCACACCACATTGGAGGGGCATTTCGGAGGAGCGGGCGTTCTTCTCCCAGATCTGATAGGTCCGTTGGGCCAGGAAGGATGAAAGCCAGGATAGGGCTGTACCTTCCACTCCAACTCTTGCCAATCTTTCGATGAGGAGTTGGTGGTCAACGGTGTCGAACGCCGCACTAAGGTCGAGGAGGATCACTGCCACTGATCCTCCCCCATCCAGTAGTGCTCTGGCCTCCTCTACCGCTGCCAGGAGGGCGATGTCGGTGCCCTGCCCTGGTCGGAAGCCGGTCTGGGAACTTTTTAGTTTGTTATTGGCCTCCAGAAACTGCGAGAGTTTCCTATTGACTAATTTTTCCGCGATCTTGCTGACTCCTGGGAGTAGGGAAATGGGCCTGTAGTTCGCCAGATTCTCAGGGTCGAGAGAAGGTTTCTTCAGTAGGGCTTTTACGACAGCCGTCTTCCAACTCAGGGGTACAACTCCTTGTTGGAGTGAGGTATTGATCAGCTGAGTGAGGGAGGGGATGATTGTAGGGGCTACCTCCTTGAGGATCCGAAAAGGAGCAGGGTCCATAGGGGAGCCGCTCTTCATGGAATTGAAGGTATTTCTCACTTCATCTATAGTGACCTGTCCCCACGTGGAAAGACAAGTGGGAGATGCCGTGTGTGACGAAACGGTTTCTTCCCCCGGACTCGAGGGAGGAATTGAATCCAAAATTAGTCGGATTTTGTCATGGAAGAAATTAGCCAGTTGTTGGCATTTCTCTTGGTCGGCTTTAGGGTCGGAGGGGGGTCCCTGTCCAAGTTCCGGAGGTTTTAAAAGCTCTTTAAGGATGACGTATGCTTCCTTACTGGAGCATCCCGCTTTCTCAATTCTCTCCTGAAAGAACATGCTTTTGGTTTTACGAATAGCGGTTTTATAAGTTAGAAGAGAAATAGAGTAGATGTTTTTTTTGGTTTCTGATTTGTCCCGTCTCCAAGAGCGTTCGGTTTTCTTACACTCTTGGCGCAGAGCTTTAAGCTCTGGAGTATACCATAAAGCGGGGGATAATCTTTTGGACTGTTTAAGGGTGATGGTTTTCGGAAGCATCGTGTCTAGGGATGAGGTGATCCAATCACTGAATTGTTTGTCCGCCATAGTGGGGTCAGAGGAGAGCTCGGGAATGGAGTCTGCAAGAGAGGCAGCCCATTTCTCAGGTGACAGTTTGCGCCATTGTCGGTCGAAAACCTGGGTTTTAGAGGTTGGGAGGATCGGTGTGGAGATTTCCCAGGAGATAGGGACCAGAAAATGGTCCGTCCATGGGAGGGTCACAAGTGATTTGGTGGTAATCGTTGCTATATTGGTGAGGATAGGGTCCAATAGGTGGCCCTTCTCATGGGTAGGCTCGTTGTTTACTAGATGGATCTTTAAAGATGTTAGATCATGTCGAAGGTCCGAGGCTACTCGATCCGTGGGGTCCAGAAAGTGGAGGTTTAAGTCACCTAGCATCAGGAAGTTGGAGGTGGACGAGGCTAGTTGTGATACAGATTCGATAGTGGAATTGATAAAATTGCCTGGGGCACCTGGGGGGCGATAGATCAGTAGCCCTGTCAGGGAATGGGCTGTCCTTGATATAGGCGTTGGACGTCCTACAGGTGAATTGTTCCCTGTGAATTATGGCTACCCCGCCTCCTCTCCCTTTGGGTCTGTTCAAAGCTTGGCAGAGATACCCTGTGGGGAGGGCCGCGACGACGTCCGGGTCGGTGTTATCTGACAGCCATGTTTCCGTTAGGAACAGTAGGTCAAGATCCTGATCTTGAACCAGAAGATTTACTTCGGTAGCATGTTTGGGGAGGGAGCGGCAATTAAGAAGTCCCAACTTCAAAGCGAGTGTGGTAAGTTTCAGGGGGGGAGTCGGATTACATCGCGGACAAATCGTGAAATTATTACCTGCGGTATGCGTGTGGTGGCAGGCAAAGATGTTCTTAGGACGTAGTGCGCGTAATGTATCTGCCGTATACATCACTCGATCCTGAAGGCCACTAGGCAGAGTAACAGGGCCTGGGGCCGTCTGGGCCCGGACGGGCCCAGACGGGCTTGCCTTTGGCGCGCCTTCGGCGCGCTGACGGCGCGCCCGCTGCGCCCGTCCGCTGCGCTCCCTGACCTGATACATAATTTATAGGCGGGGAGAGTGTTAGTAGGAGGGGGCGTGGCCACCCGGAGGGGGCGAGTCCTGGGCTCCTCGCGGCCGGTAATGGCGGCGTGCGCGTGGGTCCTAAGTGAGACAGCGACCTAGTCAACTGTTTCTGGTAACACAGGTGAGTGCAGGGTAACAAGTGACAAAAGGCTTTAAAAAGCACACAGTTTTACAATTTTAAAAACAATTTAGAGAGATCAGCGTTATGCTCCCGGCTGTGCCTCAGGAGTGATAGGATTAACCACGAGCTCGTAGTCAGCTCGAGTTAAATAGAAAAGTGGGCGTGGCCTCGTTCTGGTGGGCGTGGCCAGGGGTGAGCCTTGCTGAATGGCGGCAGGCGGGGAAAGCCTGTTTCCAGGTAACAAGTGACAAAAAGCTTTAAAGAGCACACAGTTTCACAATTTTAAAAACAATTTAGAAAGATCAGCGCTATGCTCCCGGCTGTGCCTCAGGAGTAATAGGATTAACCACGAGCTCGGAGTCAGCTCGAGTTAAATAGAAAAGTGGGCGTGGCCTCGTTCCGATTGGCGTGGCCAGGGGGGAGCCTTGCTGAGTGGCGGCAGGCGGGGAAGCCTGTTTCCAGGTAACAAGTGACAAAAGGCTTTAAAAAGCACACAGTTTTACAATTTTAAAAACAATTTAGAGAGATCAGCGTTATGCTCCCGGCTGTGCCTCAGGAGTGATAGGATTAACCACGAGCTCGTAGTCAGCTCGAGTTAAATAGAAAAGTGGGCGTGGCCTCGTTCTGGTGGGCGTGGCCAGGGGTGAGCCTTGCTGAATGGCGGCAGGCGGGGAAAGCCTGTTTCCAGGTAACAAGTGACAAAAAGCTTTAAAGAGCACACAGTTTCACAATTTTAAAAACAATTTAGAAAGATCAGCGCTATGCTCCCGGCTGTGCCTCAGGAGTAATAGGATTAACCACGAGCTCGGAGTCAGCTCGAGTTAAATAGAAAAGTGGGCGTGGCCTCGTTCCGATTGGCGTGGCCAGGGGGGAGCCTTGCTGAGTGGCGGCAGGCGGGGAAGCCTGTTTCCAGGTAACAAGTGACAAAAGGCTTTAGAAAGCACACAGTTTTACAATTTTAAAAACAATTTAGAGAGATCAGCGTTATGCTCCCGGCTGTGCCTCAGGAGTGATAGGATTAACCACGAGCTCGTAGTCAGCTCGAGTTAAATAGAAAAATGGGCGTGGCCTCGTTCTGGTGGGCGTGGCCAGGGGTGAGCCTTGCTGAATGGCGGCAGGCGGGGAAAGCCTGTTTCCAGGTAACAAGTGACAAAAAGCTTTAAAGAGCACACAGTTTCACAATTTTAAAAACAATTTAGAAAGATCAGCGCTATGTTCCCGGCTGTGCCTCAGGAGTGATAGGATTAACCACTAGCTCGTAGTCAGCTCGAGTTAAATAGAAAAGTGGGCGTGGCCTCGTTCCGATTGGCGTGGCCAGGGGGGAGCCTTGCTGAGTGGCGGCAGGCGGGGAAGCCTGTTTCCAGGTAACAAGTGACAAAAGGCTTTAAAAAGCACACAGTTTTACAATTTTAAAAACAATTTAGAGAGATCAGCGTTATGCTCCCGGCTGTGCCTCAGGAGTGATAGGATTAACCACGAGCTCGTAGTCAGCTCGAGTTAAATAGAAAAGTGGGCGTGGCCTCGTTCTGGTGGGCGTGGTCAGGGGTGAGCCTTGCTGAATGGCGGCAGGCGGGGAAAGCCTGTTTCCAGGTAACAAGTGACAAAAAGCTTTAAAGAGCACACAGTTTCACAATTTTAAAAACAATTTAGAAAGATCAGCGCTATGCTCCCGGCTGTGCCTCAGGAGTGATAGGATTAACCACGAGCTCGGAGTCAGCTCGAGTTAAATAGAAAAGTGGGCGTGGCCTCGTTCCGATTGGCGTGGCCAGGGGGGAGGCTTGCTGAGTGGCGGCAGGCGGGGAAGCCTGTTTCCAGGTAACAAGTGACAAAAGGCTTTAGAAAGCACACAGTTTTACAATTTTAAAAACAATTTAGAGAGATCAGCGTTATGCTCCCGGCTGTGCCTCAGGAGTGATAGGATTAACCACGAGCTCGTAGTCAGCTCGAGTTAAATAGAAAAATGGGCGTGGCCTCGTTCTGGTGGGCGTGGCCAGGGGTGAGCCTTGCTGAATGGCGGCAGGCGGGGAAAGCCTGTTTCCAGGTAACAAGTGACAAAAAGCTTTAAAGAGCACACAGTTTCACAATTTTAAAAACAATTTAGAAAGATCAGCGCTATGCTCCCGGCTGTGCCTCAGGAGTGATAGGATTAACCACGAGCTCGTAGTCAGCTCGAGTTAAATAGAAAAGTGGGCGTGGCCTCGTTCCGATTGGCGTGGCCAGGGGGGAGCCTTGCTGAGTGGCGGCAGGCGGGGAAGCCTGTTTCCAGGTAACAAGTGACAAAAGGCTTTAAAAAGCACACAGTTTTACAATTTTAAAAACAATTTAGAGAGATCAGCGTTATGCTCCCGGCTGTGCCTCAGGAGTGATAGGATTAACCACGAGCTCGTAGTCAGCTCGAGTTAAATAGAAAAGTGGGCGTGGCCTCGTTCTGGTGGGCGTGGTCAGGGGTGAGCCTTGCTGAATGGCGGCAGGCGGGGAAAGCCTGTTTCCAGGTAACAAGTGACAAAAAGCTTTAAAGAGCACACAGTTTCACAATTTTAAAAACAATTTAGAAAGATCAGCGCTATGCTCCCGGCTGTGCCTCAGGAGTGATAGGATTAACCACGAGCTCGGAGTCAGCTCGAGTTAAATAGAAAAGTGGGCGTGGCCTCGTTCCGATTGGCGTGGCCAGGGGGGAGGCTTGCTGAGTGGCGGCAGGCGGGGAAGCCTGTTTCCAGGTAACAAGTGACAAAAGGCTTTAGAAAGCACACAGTTTTACAATTTTAAAAACAATTTAGAGAGATCAGCGTTATGCTCCCGGCTGTGCCTCAGGAGTGATAGGATTAACCACGAGCTCGTAGTCAGCTCGAGTTAAATAGAAAAATGGGCGTGGCCTCGTTCTGGTGGGCGTGGCCAGGGGTGAGCCTTGCTGAATGGCGGCAGGCGGGGAAAGCCTGTTTCCAGGTAACAAGTGACAAAAAGCTTTAAAGAGCACACAGTTTCACAATTTTAAAAACAATTTAGAAAGATCAGCGCTATGCTCCCGGCTGTGCCTCAGGAGTGATAGGATTAACCACGAGCTCGTAGTCAGCTCGAGTTAAATAGAAAAGTGGGCGTGGCCTCGTTCCGATTGGCGTGGCCAGGGGGGAGCCTTGCTGAGTGGCGGCAGGCGGGGAAGCCTGTTTCCAGGTAACAAGTGACAAAAGGCTTTAAAAAGCACACAGTTTTACAATTTTAAAAACAATTTAGAGAGATCAGCGTTATGCTCCCGGCTGTGCCTCAGGAGTGATAGGATTAACCACGAGCTCGTAGTCAGCTCGAGTTAAATAGAAAAGTGGGCGTGGCCTCGTTCTGGTGGGCGTGGTCAGGGGTGAGCCTTGCTGAATGGCGGCAGGCGGGGAAAGCCTGTTTCCAGGTAACAAGTGACAAAAAGCTTTAAAGAGCACACAGTTTCACAATTTTAAAAACAATTTAGAAAGATCAGCGCTATGCTCCCGGCTGTGCCTCAGGAGTGATAGGATTAACCACGAGCTCGGAGTCAGCTCGAGTTAAATAGAAAAGTGGGCGTGGCCTCGTTCCGATTGGCGTGGCCAGGGGGGAGCCTTGCTGAGTGGCGGCAGGCGGGGAAGCCTGTTTCCAGGTAACAAGTGACAAAAGGCTTTAGAAAGCACACAGTTTTACAATTTTAAAAACAATTTAGAGAGATCAGCGTTATGCTCCCGGCTGTGCCTCAGGAGTGATAGGATTAAGTGGTGGTAGAAGTGGGTGATTACTGCCTTAATATGAAAACATAAAGAAAAAAATAAAAATAAATCAATAACATTAGAAAGTTACCAACTATGGCCCCCCTTATCCTGAAAGGAGCAGAAGCCCAGGAGGGCACCCAGAGCCACCCTCCACCTGATGCCCCATTGACTGCCGGGGAGACCACACTCTCTCTGCGAAACCTCATGGAAGCCATAAAGGGAGTCCGCACAGTTTTGGAGGGTGGCATGGACTCAATCATATCAGAGGTTTTATTGATTCGGGCAGACCTGAGCAATATTCGGACGAGAAAACGAGAGGTGGGAGATTCAACTAAAAATTTGCTCCAAGACAATAAAGTACTTAAAACACAAGTGACCGAGTTAAAGGCGACCAATTCCAGCCTTGCGCTGCTCCTCCAGGCCTATATGAAAATGCACAAATCACCTTCTTTCCTGACTTCACCCTGAAGACCCAGAGACTAAGATGCAGTTTCCTGGAAGTAAAGAAAGTAATGAGAGATAAAGGGTAAAGTATTCGGTGCTGTTCCCAGCACGACTACCAGCCATATCAGAGGGTACGGTTTGGTTCTTTATGACTCCGGATTCTGCATGGGAATGGTTGGAAGGCTGGAGGACGGTGGGCGGCCCTGATGCCACATCTCGCCACAAGCACCAAAAGACTGAAATGCTGGGGTCCTGTGATAATGATGGCAAACTTCCTGAGAGAGTAGGCGCAGCATTGTCCACCAGAAATTAATGACTGAAACTGATAGGAAAGGATGGAGGGGGTCTTCCCACATTCTTGGAACTTGCTAGAGAAACCCCAGAGACGGAGTGACATGACCTCTCCGAAGTGGTTCCTAGCATTGTCACAACATAGCAAAATTAGTATAACTCACCCTCTTAAACAGTGCATGCTAGCAGAGGCGGAGGTCAATATAGACCTAAGATTTGCCGCTAATTAGATCGTTTATGAAATTTATGATCACTAAAAGTTTGGTCTTTTCAAAGGGAGGGAGGAAGAGTTGAGTGGAATGTAAAGTTCTTTAATTTAATAAAACTTTACCTTCGTATACTTTGTTCTACTGTTGTGTTACCCTCTACAGGGCTAAGAAACGTGGGTGTTTGTGCACTCTAAAAAGAAGCTATAACATGACATGTTCTTTAGCTGTAAATTAATTTAACCATAATGGGATGAGGTCACAAGCAAGTTTTTAATATCTGCAAAACTGAAACTGCACTAGACTTCCCAACCATACATTTAGGTCCCTTGGCTTCCATTGCCACCTTAGCTCTCTCTGAAACCGATAATACCTTATAAGATCTCCTATTACCCGTTGCGGTCAAACTCATTCTTATTGAATGGAAATCATCCATTCACATACCCTTCCATATTTGTTGGGCCTCGGTCTCCTACATCAGAAGAGCACACAATTCACGAGACAAAGTACCCAGGAATCCTACACATAATTCACAAGACAACCTACCCAGGAATCCTTGAATCGCTCAGATACGATAGCAAACTTTGAACCGCTTCATTCATGTAAAGCGCTCTGATACCTCCGGGTCTAGCCAGCGCTATATAAGACTTTTAAAATAAAATAAATAAAAATAAATAAATGATTCCTCTTTTGAAGAACCCCCCAAACAACCTTAGGGTTGCTTGTTCACATGGACAGGCTCTCCCACTCACCCTTACAAACCTGGTCACCTGGTATCTTCGCTGTGTACCTATCCCACCTCCGCCCCTTTCCTTGCTCTTTTCTCCCTATCTATGAGATATGCTACCTTTCTGTATAACTGAATCATACTATGTCCAATGAATCCTCGTTTATAATTTTTATATCTAGGTGAAAACAGCTGCCCGCCCGCATTGAAATATGAACCAGCTGTGGCTCCCCTTCTTACTGAGAATGATTCTCTTTTCCTACTTAAATTATCTACTGTAAAATGCCTTATGAGATGTAATCGGGGTTTCTCCACCCTTGACCTTTGACGGACGTAGCTCCCTGTCCCCTTTGGTATAGTCTTGACTCTGTTACTTTCTTTTAAATTCTCAATAAAATATACTAAAATAACATAACAGCATAATATATTGTGTCTTCTGAGTGCAGAATCCATTAACGTGAACTAGGCTCTAATTTCGTAAGAATGATACATTTTATTCTCACATGAAAATATTCTTAGCAGTTTGATCTTAAAATTAATATTGATGACATTTTGTCTACATAATACAGCCTGTGTAGGGTCTTTAGTCACGGCACCCAATGCTGTGACAACCGAACCAACACAGACCGCATTCAATAAATTAACCTGGTACTAAGTGCTCCTGCTGTACAAGCCCAAACCTTGAGAAAACCAGGGCTCACCTGGTGCTAAAAAGGTGAAATAAATGTTGGCTGAAGTTGAAACAGAAGAAGAAGTGTCAACAATTTCATGGTTGGGGTCAAAGTGTTAAGATTATTTGAATGTGAAAACAAAACATAACTTTCTTATGAAATTGAAACCTTATTCCCATTAATTAATTCTGCAATCTTTATATAGCACATCGTTTAGCTTATGGGAGTCTGTGCTAACTCTAAGATTATCTGGTACTTTCCAAAATGTAGGTAGAAGTATGGAAAGGATACTTCTGCTAAGGAGGCCTCTGAATCATCATCATTATTATAATTAGAGTGTAAGTCAGTTCAGAAAGCTACAGTCTGCTGACTCATTATTTGGTCAGTAGCAAGCAGTTCTGTCTCCTTCTGTGGATGTGGTATGCCACGCCAGCCAGTTTACTCTTCGAAAAATAAAGTACTTTACAACATGTACAATTGATTTGTAAGGCTGAATTCTCCATGGGTATTACAATTCAAAATAAATTTCACATTCACATCTGCCTTGATTTGATTTTGTTACAATGATTGCACATTAAGAAAATGATTATTTGACTGTATTGTAGAACAGCATTTCCTCTCTCTGTTCAGAAGCTTCGCTGCTTCCCATAATCAGCTGTGATTGTTTGATTAGCAAGACACTTTGGAAAAACATTTACTAGACATGTAATCTATCCTGTATAGTGAAGTACTAAACAATACTAGAAAAATAGATGTAATGTACAATTTGAAGTGTCACAAACAGAAATGTTCATTAGAATGTAGAGTAAATCCGGTGAAATTTACAGTTGTGTCACTGGTTTTTAAATTTTCTAAGCATCGGTGAGTCATACATATTGGACGCAGGGCTATTATTTTGTCTGTACATTACCATATTTTTAGAGCAGATGTAGGTTTGTATTTAATGTAAATACACAGTTAACTGGGTTTATTTGTATTTTCTGAATGAGAACATAAGATGTTTTGTCTACACGACTCCCGTACTTATCAGGGAGGCCTCAGACTCCTGCAATATTCAGCCATTGTAGTGAGGCCTAACCCCTACTCCTCTGTGGCTCTGGGGCCCTCTCATCTTTAAGTCAAGATCCTAATTGAGTGTCACTCTTCGAACATCAATCGTGTTGACGCTGATGAGATGGAAGCAGGCAGGATAGAAATAACTAGGGAGGATGAATGATGAAGACTCATTATTGTTCGAGGTAACATTATAACACAAGTGCATTACCAAGTGTAGGATAGGGATAGTTGGTGTTTTTACTCGGTAGAATCATATATCAGAAAAACGTTACTAGTTTAAAGAGTAAAATATGCAGCCAGCTGTATGACAGCAAATAGTTGGAGGATTCCCCTCTGTGGGTTAATTTCTCAAACAGGTGAAAAAAAATTGAATGCATTAAGGTTTAGTGTGCAAGAAGGAAAAGCTACTTACCTTTGGTAACCGTGTATCTGGTAGAAACATAGTCTAGCCGCAGATTCCTTAACGCCCACCCATCCTCCCCGCTCTGTCAGGCTCTTACAACCCTGGCCTTTATGCCAGTGGTCTCTGTCAACCAGTGTTTTGTCTACACAAAATCCTTGACCAAGTCAGAAGCTTTGTTCTGTGTTAACTGTTGCCTTCACCACCCTTCCCTGAAGGTGGGTGGTGGGTGCCAATCTGCATGCACCACCCACCATCTGATAGAGACATCTAGCCGCAGAATCCTTAACTTATAATTAGATACCAAAACTATACCCCATTGGTGGAGTGTCTGCGGCTGAGTCCCACCAAGTTCTACAAGAGAATTAGTCCGTCAACAATGAGCGACCAAAACAGGTGGGAGCTGCAAGTGCAGGCTTGGCTAGTACGAGGAACAATGATCTCTGAATAAACCATCATAAATAAATAGAACTCTCTGTCAGAGGACAGGATTGCACCTTTCACCCTTAAGATAGGGACAAAGGAAAATCAGATAATCATAAAAGGGCCATTGCACAATGGAAACATAATTGATAAAGTTTCTGTCAATAAAAACAATAGGGAGAACTGTGTACTGACTCCTAGGGAGCTGCAAAAAGCATTTCCTGAAGGAAATGAGAACATCATTATAGATTCAGTGTGGACAAAATGAGCATGCACAACAGTGGATGCCATCGGATAGACGATACAGATGTACATATCTCCATGTATACATATACAAAACCATATATACATAGAGACATACACATTTAATATATATCAACACACATGCAGACTGTGTTGACTCTCGGTTCCATACCACACACAGGAGTATCCAGATGTAGCATTAACAGCACACATGCGTCGATCTAAATATATGGAAACGTATCACCAGATAGTCATACTGACCAAACCATTCCCAGAATCATTCTGGCCAAAGAATACTGGCAGAAGCCGGACATATAAAACGGAGCTTGCTTTCATTATGAAAGCGAGGAAACAGAACTTGGGGCTGAAGAAACCCAAGATACCAGAACAAGTAAGACAATGTTCCCCTACTTTTTTTTTTAGAGCGAGGGAGAGAACAAGGGATGCACAAAGTGTAGTCCCAATGCAAGTACAGGTGTGCTTACAACAGGTACCAACGACCATGTGAGAGAGGACGAAATGATAGAGAGAGAGAGAGAGAGAGAGAGAGAGAGATACGTATACATTGACAATCATCTTCTCTGGAGAGAGACTGCTAAAGACGACGTCTGGCCAGAAGCCACCTGCAGAGGGAGCAGGGCCCCAGCCTGGAAAGGGCCTGCGAGACGCAGAGCACAAACAGTGCACACTACTGACCGCTTCTGGCCTTGGCCTAAGTGGCAACAAGGGAAACCAGGCATGAGTCTGTACTATGAAAGGAAGGTGAAAGGCATAAGCATATCATCACCCAAGAGATCGTAGAATAGATAAGACTGCAAAAAAAAACAAGCACAGCCAAAAGTTCTGGGTGCAAGTTGAATCAGCAGGAACCCTTTGTCTGCCAATACACCGTGCCAGAACTGAAACAGGAACAGATATTGTTTGTGAAGTGGAAGAAAATAAACATGCTCCCAAGAGGCACTGGCTTTACGGCCAAGGGAGAAATCACAGCTAAAAAGCTTAAATGGTATTCATACGTTACCAAGCCTCAAGGGAGCCAGCTGTGGCGGGATTGGAACAATGCTCTGGAGGAGTTTGCGTCATGAGAGACAGGAACCATTACTACTGAGCTATTGTACCTTGTAAACAAAATGCATTCCACAAATGCAAAAATGTAAACTCTAAATAGAGCAACTAACCCCTTGCGGACTTGTCCATTTGAGAAGTACCACAAACAACACTTGAGCGTCAAAGAATAGAAAGCATATCGCTAGAAGCCTGCATTGTGAAATACAATGGAATCCTCTAGAGCATGGGTACTCAAACTCGGGGGCCAAAATTGCAGTTTAGCTTGTGGCCGAGGGCCGCACAGATTGACCTGAGCGATGGGGGCGGGGGCGGTGGGAGGGGAGGGGTCAGTGGGGACAGGGTAAAAAAAAATCACCCCCTTTTTAAAACATTACTAGACGTTCGAAATGTGTAAAAATGTAAATTGATACTTGTATAGCGCACTACTCACCCGCAAGGGTCTCAAGGCGCTTGTACGAATACCGCTGTGAAACCCATCCTGGCTTTCCCTGTGAGGTGTCCACTCCTGGGCACCCCCAAAGTGGAGGCCAGGCATCCTTAGCGTTGTGGGGGCCGTTGTGGAGATTAAGCAAGCTATTGCCCAGAGTTGCAGAGTGGGACTCCATGATTGGAACAGGCACCGAGGCAAGAATTATCAGGTCAGTGGAATTTTTGAGCCCAAGACTCGCCGAGGCGGGGAATTGAACCCTGGTCCCGGGCTAGACCTCTGCATTAGGGTCTGCCGCTCTAACCATTGCGCCACACTTCTCCACTTCTAATGTGATATATGTATATATGTACCCCAAATAAATACTGTCAATATTTATATTTTTTACTGGGATCTGTGGGTTTCTGACTATAGTTTTCCATCTTTGTCTTGTTTTGAAAAGTGTTGACGTGCCGTGTTTGTGGGTCCCAGGGCCGTGAATCTTGTAGCGCGTGTAAGCGCTCCCAATGACGGCCCTGGGTATAATTTTTGGCCAGCCGCCGCGCTGAAAATGCAGCAGTGAAGCACACCACCACCATGTGCTCTTGTGAGTGGAGTCAAGTCTGGGGAGTGCTGGGCCCTACACTCAATGACTCTGCTCCTAGGGTCCGCTCCTGAGCCCTACACTCAATGACTCTGCGCCTAGGATCCGCTGTGATCCTATGCATTAATTCTGACCCTGCGCTCTAACTCGGACCCTACCATATGACTGTTTCATTCTTGCCATATTCCTCTACTTTACCCCCTCATCCTACCTCTACCCACCACTTTGGCCTTAATATTTCACTTTTTTCCTGACCCGTCCCACAGCTTGGCACTCTGTCACAACTTTGCTCTTCTCCTATTGTTTTACCCTCACTGTACACCACTCATTATACCTCTCCCTTTACCCTTGGTTCTTTCCTTATCTCATAAATGCTTTTCACACTGCCCCTACCCCCGTTTTCTATTACTAGAATCTCAATCTGCTCCCAGTACCTCTCTGCTTTCTCTGTCTGACCCAACCATCATTCCTGGCACTTCTATTTCACTATGCTCATACCCTGTCGTTTTGCACCTACTCTGGCCCCAACGTCTTAACCTGCATTCACTATCTCCACACCTTGACTTTTTAACGCTG
Source organism: Lissotriton helveticus (assembly GCF_964261635.1). Taxonomy (NCBI): domain Eukaryota; kingdom Metazoa; phylum Chordata; class Amphibia; order Caudata; family Salamandridae; genus Lissotriton; species Lissotriton helveticus. The sequence continues at coordinate 920,513,642 of NC_136072.1, forward strand.
CTCCTGCTCTCCTTCCATCACACGCTACCCCTATCTGGTCACACCTTTTTGGTGCCACACTTGTCTATTTTATTCAGCATTATTTCTTTCACTCTCCTCATACCCTATCAAACTGCCTAGCCTCTCATTGTGCCCTAACACCTCATCCTAGGCCTAACCTCTCATTGCACGCTAACGCACCACTCTAATCCTACCCTCTTGTTGTGCCCTACTGCGTCACTCAGCACCTTCACACTCATTATGCCTGTACACCTTCGCTCTACTGAAGGTTTACTCTACTGATAAGCCAGTCTGCTCATGTCACGTTGCTCCTACTCCCTCGCTCTCTTCTCTTAACCCTTAACCTTTCCATACCTCCTCATTGCACTTCTCGTTCTGCTTTTATGCTTTCTGTAAGTCCCTCTGGTTTTCTTTCTCTGCCCCTTCCCCTTACCTCTACCGGTTCGTTCTGCCTCTGCCCTCTATGTTCACACTGAACCCTTGTCCCCTCAGCTTTGACTCTACCTAATGTGTTCCAAAACCAATAACTATTTTCAGTTCAATTCTGCAGCATAAAAGACCTGATGCTACATCAGTTCCACGACTCAGAGAGGTAGTGTTGGATGACTGAAAATGAATACACTTTCTAAAGCAATGCACAAAGCAAGCTGAATTGCCTGTAAAGAACGTTAGAAATATTGTCCGCAACACAGGCACATACATTTTTCACTCGCATTCACACAATTTCATAAAGTAGGGAAGCTGGGATTTATCTAAAATTATCCTACTGGGCTGCTTCCGGGGCATATAACTGTATTTAAAATGTATCTTCCCCATTTCCACCTGTAAACCAAAGCTCCACTATTGTGAAACGAGAGCCTGTAGCATCCCATATGCCTAGAGTGAAGTCATGCCTTAAAACAAAAGGGTATGCGCAGCCCATGGATTCACGTGAGGACATTGCTGGATCCTTATTTTATTTATTCTGTTTACACTATGTGCCTGCTCTGACACCATGAGGAAAGAAAGTCCGGGCTCTGCTAAAACCCTAACCTGGGGCCTTAAAAACATAAATTTAACTACAGAGACAGCAATGTTTTACCGTCACCAATTGAAAGATTAAAGAGGCCACACTGTCTGTGAGCAGCACGTACAGGCAGCACAGCCTCAATGGCAGAATGAGCAGGTGACGCCAGAGGGGCAGATGAGGGTGGGGGCTACAGGTGAGCATGCGAGACACTGGTTCTTCACGCATGCCCTTTTCATGCTTTTCCCGGCAAATGCATCCCCGAGGAATTACAGCAGACAGAAATGGGGCCGATTTCGTGTCTGCTGATTTCCACGGGGGCCACATGAAATGGCCTGGCGGGCCACAATTGGCCCACGGGCCGTACTTTGAGTACCGCCGCTCTAGAGGGTCATGCAGGAAGACAATAATCCAAGGAGGACAGAGTTGGATCCTCAGCAAGCAAATATACCACTTGGTAAGAATCCCTGATGTGGCATTCTAGGAGAGCTGTACAATAACCAACGAATACCCCACATAGGGTAGTTCACATCCGCATAAGAAGGTTGGAGGAGGTAAATCTCTTGAGGCTAGCCTTCAGGCAGAGAAAATTGAAAAACAAAGGCAAAACAGCCGGCCAGCTGTACAAACCATCTGGTAATTAAAAGTGTCAAACCCAGAGACTGAATACAAGTAGTGCAAACACTGCAACTACTATTAATGTAATAAAGTCCGCAACAAAAGGACACTACAAAAAGAATCAACCAGAGTAATGTCCAATTACAGATTGCCAGCCATGAAGTGCTGGACTGCAGAATCAGCATAGCTATCAAAAAGGTTGATCCTTTCAAAAGGTAAGTCTTTAAGACTCTCCTGAACATTGTCAGGGAAACTGCCATCACACAGCCAAGCATGTCGTCTCAGAGCTATTGATCTGACCATAGCTCTACCCACAGAATCTGTTGTGTCCATGGCCGACCTAATAGTACATTTGGCCAGTTCATGACCATCCTGAATTAGCTGAGCGAGGTCAGCTCTAGGTTCTTCAGGAAGAGAAGGAAGGAGACGGTCAACAGAATCCCAGAGGGCAAAAGAAGCTCATCCGAACACGCAGGTCGTGTTTAAAGATCTGAGGGACGAGCTAGTGGACACCAACAAATTTCGGCCACAGTTCTCCAACCACCGGGATTCCCTAGTCGGTAGAAGCAATGGAGGAGCATGCAAACGCAACAAAGCTGAAGCTGATTGTATAACCAGCCCTTGAGTCCTAGGGTGTAGGGATAGACAGACAGGATCTTCTGGAGCAGATCGATGATGGTGTGCAATGGCACGCTCCACAGAGTCTCCCAATAAGGGCCTTGCCAAAGTCCCCAGAAGGATGTCGTATAACTACTTCCCGAAGGGCAGTAAAGGCTCAACATTAGCCCTGCCTTGATGGAGCAAATCCAACAAGGGATCCGAAGGCAGAGACACAGCAGGAGGCTGGAATTTTAAAATGTCAGCAGCTTTGCTAATGAACCTAGCAAAAGCAGCACTAGCCTCTGTCGCCATTCTGGGGGGTGCCAGTAAATCATAGGTTGGAGCTGGTTGGAGACTAACGTGCCCTCCAAAGCCCAAAGAACCTCCTACCTGAGGCTGGCCAAGAGCATCCAAATGCTCAACTCCACCAGTATATGCAGAATCCTCTTGCAGCCCTTGGGAACCGGAAACAGCATTGGCCTCATCCTCCGTTTGTAGAGGAAAAGGTGCCTGCGGCATCAAATAAAATTGAGACGGCACCATATCGATGTCTACTACCAAAGGTGTCTCTGCCGAACGGTGTCGGGACGGCGTTGTATCCAGCACCATATCCGGCGCTGTATCGATGTCCATCAATAAGGGAGTCTCCACCGAATGGTGCCGGGACAGCGTTGTATCGACATCTACTGCCATGGAGGTGGAGACAAGTCCTGAGCCACGGATGCCACTGAGGTCATGACAGGAAGCCCCATCGAACTGTTTCTGACATCGGAATCAGGCTGCGTCCTGACTGCTCAGTGACTCCAGATACAGAGCCAGGGTACTTGATCGGCACTGAGGGCCAACCCACTGGTGAGACCCAATCAAAGTTCCTTCTACCACTGTGGGGCCCGAAGGCGTGCGAGGGAGAGGTGATGGCCCATAGATGGCTTGTAAAGCCTGAGAGTAAGTCTCCATTTGGGCCCTAGTCACCCCTTCACCAAGAAACGGTAGATAGGTGGGGGTCGACTTCTGTGGAGTCGGGTCTGGGAAAGACAGGGAGGAACAGGCACCACAGTCACGGCTACGCAAAGCTGACTGCTGCCATGACTTCAACTTCTTATGCTTACCTTGAGGGAAAACAGCACCCACGGGAATGGCTATGCGATCTGTCCCGAGCAGGAGCATCAGCACCAGAAGGGGATCGATGCTGCTTGGACTCCGAACTGGACATTCGGGCTGACAGCAACTTCATCCGGCGGTCCCGCAAGGACTTGGCCTTCAGCCTCTTACAGGCGTCGCACTCCTCGGAGTCGTGGTGCTAGCCCAAGCACCACATGCAAATGGCAAATGGCATGGATCCGTAGCCGACATCTGTCGCATACAGGTGTCGCACTCTTTGAAGCCCGAAGGCATTGGCACACTCTTCCGGACACTAAAGGCATCGAAAAAGGCCAAAAAACAAAAAGAGGCCTGAGGAACCACTTCTCCTGGTTGCACTGCGGAAAAGAAGAAAACTGACGTCAGCACGCTGAGAGGGACTTATATGTGGCTCCACTGATGTCATATCTGTGGATAACGTCAGGGCGGAACCATGCGATGCCGTTCTCCCGGCGTACAGAGGTACTGCTGAAAGATCTCCGGATCCAGACTGTCACCGGGGGAACTTCTAAGCTAAGGAATCTGCCTCTAGATGTCTCCATCAGATATAAAGTTTCTCAAAGGTAATTTCATTTTGCAATATATACACACAAAGTGTTCTCTGTCAGGTCCACACAACAGTTCATTTATACCTTATTCATGAAGAAACAAACAACTAAGGGTGTCCACAAATTATCGATAGAGATACACTGTCAAAGATAAATAATTCACATACTGAATAAAATCAAGCAACGTAGCGAATTGTGAAAATGGGAAGAATTCCGGTATACTGACATTTGAAGCTAATTTAGAAACCCCAAAACAACAGTCACACTTGCACTCAAATTCTACAAGCCCCGCGTCAATGGCCACTTGGAAGCTACTTGGATAAATAATCTTGCGTTAGTTAAATCTACATTGAAGACAATAGGGATTTATAAATTCTTCTTCTCCCTAATATCTTCCTGTCAGCCACCATGGATTAAAAACATCTGCTTGTGCAACGATGGACCATCCTCTCTTGCACTTCTCTGGTGCAAATTTGAGTTTGACAGTTACAAATAAGGACTAATGGTCAGTTGCACAAGATTTTTTAACTTTGAACTATAAATCTCCAGTGGAAAGCTCAAAGATATGTCTTATAGTTATATAAAACAATTTACATGGTTAAGCATCAATAACCAGTTCCAAGTAGCAAATGGAATTTACAGAAATTACAGATATGCCAACAAATATATACAGTAGAAAGCATTTGCAACCGGTTAACAGAAATTTCCAGCAGGGTTTCCTGGGAGACCCTCTAATAGAATACTTGGACCATTAGTGCAAATATTTTGCCATCAGAGATATAATCACTGCTCTATTGAAAAGAAGGTAATAGACTGTATGGAAATTGCAGGAAATTTAGGACTGACCCAGGGGCAAAGTACAGGCTCCTGTGGCGCAGGGTCGGAGGGGGGGGGGAACAAGGCTTTAGTGGCCCCCATTCAGCCCAAAGCCAATGGACATCTGCGAGATATGGGAGACTCAGCTCAGGGGCCCCTCATCACATTCTGCAGGGAGCGCCAACATGTTGCAGTGTACTTCAAGATGTCAGATCAGTGTCTCTCATTGGCAGTTACAACTAGGGCAGAATCCATCATATGTCAAGCCTGGGGTCTCGAAGTCTTACAGTATAACCCTCTCCTTTCCTTGCCAGCCTGTAATAGGCACAAAATTGTCGAAAATAGACTCCCCGCCCCCGCATTTCTGCACAAGACCCCTAAACAAAGCACACACTAACACTGACATTGTTTACATAGTGCTTTCTGCCCCAGTCTTAAGGCACCATTGTGTAATAAACAGTTGTCCCTATAATCTAACTCAGTGGTAAATATGGCTCCAGTTGCTTTGAGGTCTTCAAGAGAAGAGGCATGCATTAGTGGTTTTGTTAGGCTTGTTTTCCTACAAACTAGTTTGCTTGACCCTACTACTGAGATGAGTAGTTGGAACAACTGCACAGTTTTCAAAATATATTTTTCTTGTTACACCTTTGTTTAACCACTCAGGTTCAGGTATCAAAATCCTAGAAGATGAATGTCCCAAAAACGGCATCATATTATGTCAAACTTGCACTCTAAAGTCCCCCGGTCAGATTAGCCAACCCTCATTAAAAGATAGATACGTTTCTCACATGGATACAACCCAGAGCGTCCCTATCCCTCCACTACAGCAGTTTGGGCGAGGGTGCCTGCCACGGGGAAGTTCTAAGTAACATGAAGCATTGAAATTGTTGTTTATGACTATCTTGACTTTGATTTGAAACTTTGGTCTCCAAGAAGCTCATAAACACATTCTCTTAGGAAGGGCGGAAGGGGTGAAGAGAAGGATGGATAAATAGGAAAGGAAAGAAAAAGACAAAGAAGGATAGAGAGAAGCAAGGACGAATAAGCAACAAAGATGGAGAGAAGTATGAATGAAAAAGGCAGAAAGGTGATGTATGGAAAAAATAAGCGAAAGGATGGAAAGAAGGAAGAAAAGCAAGAAGGATGGAGAGAAGGTAGGGAGAGATTTTACCATCAACCAACTGCACACCGCCCACTGCCCCATGTGTTCTCCCCCCCCTTCTCGACCTACTTAATGGTGGACAAGCCGTGGATGGTACAGCGGACGCACCAATGGCTCACTGAAGCCATGTCAAAAGTAAGCCCTCTGGGCCTCTTTGCACCTGGACCACACACAACACCAGGAACCCTGGCTTTCACCCTGCCACAGTTAACCTGCCACCCTCCTCCTCATTCTCAACCCCAGCCACCGTGCATCGCAATGCTGTCACACCTAACTACACAACACGGATGTAGCTTTCACTTGTGCCGCCTGCAAGTTCTTATGGACTCTCCCACACCCTACACCCTACACCACCACAACAACACGCAGCACCCCACTCGCTCACACTCAGACAAACCAGCCACCCGCTCACGCATACCAACCACCACCCATGTAGCATTCCACAGTTGCATGCATCCTCATTAACACCCGTGCTCCCTCCCAAACCTCATCGCAGGGATATGGGATTTACTGCACGACCACTCTCCAGACCTGCTTTTCCTCATGGAAACATGACTAAACCCAACTTGTACAATGGACGTCGCTACAGCCAAGTTCACCTGCTACAAAATCACCAGGCAGGGCCATCAACAGAGGCAAGACAGAAATAGCGATCTTAAGTAGGAACACCTTCCCATGAGTCTCCAACTGGTGGCCCGACTATGGGAACACACTCTACCATCCAGAAATGGGCAGCCAGACTCATCCTCAAATTCTCACACCGAACTCACATCACACGTCAGCTCCACTGGCTCCTGATATTCAAACCTGCTCGTTTCAAACTCCTCACACACACATTCAAGCCACTACACAACTTAGGCCCCACCAAATTGAACAGTCACATCTCCTTCCATCAACCACCTAGACACCTCTGCTCCTCAGGACTCCTCCATGCACATATCCCATGCATACCTTTGACAAAAACAAGGACGCCCTGATAAGGATACAGTTCCTGGGTCAGGGCAATGAAATACAGAAAATAAAACACCCAGGCAACAAATATACACTGGCAAAGTAACAGACAACAAAATAAATACGAAATAATGAAGCACTAAAATTAGCATAGAGGTTTCAATTTAATAAATTGTATAAAAATATCATGAACAGATTCATTGACATATGGATTAAAAAAGCAGTAAGAAAGTTTTTCTCAATTGATATAATACTGATGTATGTTTTGATTTCTATAGTCGAGTGATACAATGTGGAGATGGTTCCGTATACGGGTTTCGACACAATAAAAAGTGTCTTCCTCAGGACACTACCATCTTGTCACTTTATGTTGTATCTTCCGATAGTATAGAATGGATCAGTCCAGGTGAGTATACTTAGAAACTCAAACCGGGTTTTCTTTCTCTGGGGTACAGCTACTCCATGGTTTGCGTGCTCCTTGTGTAGTTGGATTTCTTTCCCTGGAATCTTAGTGTGAACGTATTATCTGAGCTAAAAGGCGCGTTGAAAGTCGGTGCAGCGTGGCCGAAGCCAAGGTGGATAAAGATGTCTTCTCGCTGTTTAAAAAGCTGCGCAGTTAGTATGGGCGGCATTTTTTTTAACGATGTAGCGGCTACGAGAAAAGCCCGTGTTATGAGATGGGTTTGTGTATACTTGTCGTACGGAGATTCTGGGCCAAAATGAGGTTAATAAAACTTATACGTGAGTGGCAATGCTTTTTTCAAAAGCGGTTTAGATGTCGAATAATGCAAGTCGAGCAGATATTTTATATAGATGTCTGTACGATTGATGAACTGTTTCGAAGGAGCCGCGTGGTCAGTCAGAGTGGTATGAAGTGGCGTCTGTACCGCCTGAAGATATCCCATGCATACACAGAACCAGATTAGGAGAATGGGTGTTCTCTTAGATTTCTACTAATGTATGGAACAACCTCCCACTCCACACCCGCACCACATCCTCTCTTCTTGAATGTCACAAGAAGCTGAAGACCTGTTTTTTCAGTTAACCAAGCTACCTTAGGCAGGGCTCGGCACACACACCTGTTCTGCACCAGAATACACTCACATGTGATAGTCCACTTTACAAATAGGCATAATATAACAAGGAAGGATAAAAGACTGACAAATGGTCGGAAAAAAGGAAGGAAGGACATTTAAGAACTGTCCGATTCACTTGCCTCACCTGGTTGCTCAGAGCTGTTTGGGACATGGTTCAACGTGGGAGTATGTTTGATTTATCCTTCTACTTCCTTGGGAAATCTGTGATATATATCAGTAATAGCTCACAGCATCACTCACTGAGAAGTTGAAATCGAAGGGTAGGACAACACGAATAGAGATCCTGGTACATTCTCAACAACAAAGGTTTGGTATAGAAAAGATGCATAAGGGATATGACAAGGAGGTAAGCTTGTGGCACATCAAGAACAGTGGTGAAACAGCACCTGAAAAAGAACACAATGGCAGAATAAGTGTGAAGGATGGGGAAATACATTATTGGGAGGTAGCAAAGATCCCGCAAACCTGTGCTCCAAGAGAGGAAGACAAGTGTATCTTACTCTGAAACATGAATTTGATAGAGGCTGCTCAACAGCGTATCAGTCCTCTGGAAAACTGTACAAAGCAACTTGCATGTTGATATCAAACAATGGTACATTAGGGACACGTCTCTGGAATAGCTAAAAAGAAAGCGCTGACAAGCAAATACCTAATGGCCTGCCTATTGGACTTCAAAAAAGTGTGTCACATATCCTCGAGTTGAAAACAAATCAGAGCAGATGATTGTACCATCGTACCATCCCCTTGAGTGATAGTCAAGTGAATGGTACAATAGTGAGATCTGTGGACCATCGTGTGCATTTCATAGCTGAGTCAATTGCAGCCCCTGTAACGCAAACAAAGACTCTGATGAACAAGTATGAAGACTCCGAAAATAGATCCAGAAAGGACATGACAAAATCTGGAAGCTGGTGCTGCAAACTGAAGTTGCTGACTTTAAAGCTTGTCTCAGAAAAGGCTTAAAAGAACATTCAACATTTCATATCAGAATGGAGAGGACAAGATGTTTTCCTTCCCAAACAAATAACACATTATGAAAAAAGTGAACGTCTTAATCCAGATCACTTTTAGAGGTAGTCGGATTTACTGTACCAAGATCTATGGGGTGAAAACTCTACTGAAGAGAAGACCATTCTGACTAGTGACCACTGAACTCAATGAGCAACAACTGAAATAAAAGTAGATGTTTCCCTGAGGACTACACTTCAAATGAATGGAAAAGGAAACACTCATACCTACAACAGAAGAAGGTAAAGAGTTTCCAGGGGTTCCTGATGGAGAGGAAGCAGAGAAAGTACAGAGTGCAGATCTACAACAACAGAACACAGCAAAGAAGGGTACAACTATAGAAGAGACAAGAGATAAAAGGACAGGCAAAAGGAACAAGGCCAAGACAGAGATGCTACTTGAAAGAGACAACACAGAACGGAAACAGCTGACAAGGAAAGAATCACAGTGGTAAGCAGGTTTCAGGGTATAGGGAACAGATAAACATGAGGCGTGGGAGCCATAATGGAGTTCAAAGAGGCAATGGTATATTCCTGTGTTTCGCCCATGTAACAAAGCAGCTCATTTCTTACATCATTCTATTTTTCAGCAGTGACTTTTTGCACATATTGGCGTGCGTAAAAATGTTGGATTATTTTTCCTGAAACTAAACTGGTTACACATTTAGCTTCGCACAACATTATCATAATGCCCTGAACATCATGTACAAGGTCTCTTCTCGCACTATGCACAAGTATAATCTCTATCTTCATCCACGGGGCGAAAGGACTATCTACATATCCATAACATCACTAATCTATATGCACATAGCAAGGCTGCTTTCTATTATGAAAGATGAGCATCCTGAAAAATTAGTAGAGGAGGTACTTCAGCTGACACCGAGAGTCCCTGCATGCTGAGACTTCACCATGCAGCTGTCTGGCATCTCTGTGAGGGGATGTCAGGTTTGTGACCAAGAAGGGGGTCCTTCATTCTCTCCCATCAGGTAATGGGGTTGGATCGGGCCTTGGAGGGATTATTGGCTCTACATCTACACATACTCTAGGTACACTTAGAGTAGGGTTCGCATAGTAGGAGTACGCTCAATTGCTGCCTTGTTTTACATGCCTGCATATATACACTGTTTTAGGCACCATGTTAGAACTATCTCTACTATTTATGCTTTTTGGTGCTTGTAATCACTTTTATCTGCTTCTGTCTATTAATCATTGAAGCACACATATTTTAAACATGAATAACGTTGGTTCAATAAACATATTGAAAACGTCCCACTGGGTGTTCTTCATATACCTCTTTGAGAATAAGTGAGCACGAGTGACCAAGCGAAAGGTTCTGTACTGTTTCCACAATCCCTGAGGTGTTAGGGGTGTAATGTTCAGTGATTGTCAGAAACCATTTGGCCCTGATAAGGTTAGGGGGGCTTATGGTGGCACCGTGAGCTAGCTTGTCTCTAGACCAACAAATTCTGTGAGGGTGTCTGGATTCAGTCTAGACACTAAGGGGCCGATTAGGATGGCGGTGAATCCGCATCCTCCGGGCCGGCGGAAGCCACCGCCGGCCTGGAGGATGCGGATTCACCGCCGCGGCCACAGGAAACACCCACCGCCAGATTAGGATGGCGGTGGGATTGCGGTGGGAGCAGCTGCGGACGGCAGGTCCGTCCGCCGCTGATCCGCGGGTTGTGGAGGGCTATTTGGTGGCGGTGTCTGCAAGACACCGTCAGCCAAATTAGAATGTGCAGGGAAACATGCTTTTCCGCTGCGGCTTTTCTACCGTGGAAAAGCATGTGGACATTGGTGTTTGGGGGCCCGTTGCGGGCCCCCAGGGTGTCGGGGGTGGGGGGGTGCACATGGGGGTACCTATTGTACCCCCAGCATTTACACACACAAATCGGCAGGCACCGCGCGGTGCCTGCCGCTTTGTACATGTAAATGTAAAACATGCATTTTTAACCTTGTGGCGGGTGCTGCTTTAAGCAGCACCCGCCGCAATGTTAAAGATACAGGATGTGACCGCCAGGGTGACGGTCACATCCTAATTGCACCGGAGGGACTGCCGCTGCCCCTGCGGACGGTCCCTCCACCTCGGGGGTGGCGGACGGACGCAGGTCCGTCCGCCATCCTAATCGGCCCCTTAGTTTGTGTTGTCCTACACATGCAGATCCTATGGATCAGTAGGAACTACACGACAATAAAGGACCTCACATCGCGTGTGTGGCTACAATAGAAAGTTTATTTAATTGGGGCTTTCTAACCACGCAAAGGGAGTAGAGTCTATATTCTCTTTACACAGTGTTACAAGGTTATCTTGCTCAGATACACCCAGAGAGCAATGCATAGGTCCCAGGTAATCATTAGGCTACAGAAGGCTTATTTTCATATTCAAAATAAAAAGAAGACAGATGTTATGGGAAGAATAATACCATACCTGCATTTATGCATTTCAATCGCATTATTTGAAGGGGGTGGAGTCCTGCTGACAATCAATGTAGCTATCTGGCAGAGGCAATGAGGAAAACACACTTTGGTGGCCAATGTTTAATCTTGTGTCAATTAATGTAATGGATCTAAATTCACCCAACGATACTAAAAATCTCGCCATCTAAGTATAATTTTTCTACAAAAGATTAATTTACCCCCTAAAAGCCAATTCAGAACGAATAATATATCTTTTTCTGTGCACACTGGTGATCTAATGTGTTGTAAAATCAAATGTATTTAAACAGCAACTAGGTTTGCCCTAATCCTCCTCCCACATCTGGGCAAAATGTATCTAACTACTCGCAAAGGAAGTGATGCTGAGGAATCGATACAACACAATTTTCAGTAGGACACATACAAATTAAATCCTACTCTTCGGTACATAGTTCCTTTATATTAACTTGCTTGCATTTTTTACACATACCACCGCCAATTCCAATTGGAACAATTTATAAATTATTTTAATTGTTCTCATTTTTTATCAACAAATGAGATACATCAAACAAAACAAGGGGAACATTTGACCATTTACACAAACATAAAAAAAAGACAGACATAATTATACATTTAATTATTCATTCCTTCCTACCCATACTAAGAACCAAGCGGCTGCTACATATTATTAAGCAATCCAACTATGAGTTAGTCCAGTACACACAAGGCAAACAGTTCACCCTCTGAATCAATCCAAATTGTGTGTATCGAATTTCTTAAAAGATGCTAATATTCCATTGGACTCCTCAATTCGGTGAAGTCGATGTTTTGGCCCATTTATTCGGGCCTCGTCAGGATATGGGTGCATGGAAAAAAACACCTACAAAATAATAATGCTTTGTTTCTGTGCGAGGCCAGCGAGCAGCAGTTGGTGGCAGGAGTCTAGGCCCCAGGAACCAGCGGGGCCGTGAGTGGACCGGCAGCCCCTCCCCTCTCATCACCGGGGGCTTTTTCTACCTCTTGCGCCTCCCGCTTCATGGGAGACACTTTGTTTCTGTGCGAGGCCAGCGAGCAGCAGTTGGGGGCAGGACTCTAAGCCACAGGAACCAGCGGGGCCTTGAGTGGACCGGCAGCCCCTCCCCTCTCATCATCGGGGGCTATTTCTACCTCTTGCGCCGCCCGCTTTGCGGGAGACGCTTCGTTTCTGTGCGAGGCCAGCGAGCAGCAGTTGGGGGCAGGACTCTAAGCCCCAGGAACCAGCGGGGCCGTGAGTAGACCGGCAGCCCATCCTCTCTCATCATCAGGGGTATTTAACTGTGTGCGGACTCCCGCCTCGCGGGACGCGCACGGGCGGGCGCCGGACTAAGCCCGGGCAAAGGGCGGGCCGTCTGTGGCCATCGGGGGCCGGAGGAGGCAGGGCTGGGCCAACCCTCTTGGTTCGGTAAACGAAGACTGTTTGGGACTTGTGAGTAAGCAGCCAAACATGTGCATAGTAAAACATTTGTAGTATACCCACCCGGTAACCCATTTCTGTACTACATTATCGAGCTTAGTGCTTCAATTTAACATAGTAATAGGGCTGGATTCTGGTATACTCAGTGGATTGGGCTATTCGTGTTTTGCTGATTTATAGTTAACCATGTCGAAACGTAAATAACCAAAGGGAGCGAATAGTGTCAACGAGACACCGTGTACTACAATAGATTACCTTGTGAAGGCGGTTAGCGCTATAAATGTCGAGATAGACAGGGCAGAAGGGCGGCTTTCGTTAGGATTAGGTAATGTCCCTGACTCCATAAAAGCAACCACTCCCCAACTGGAATCTAATACTGTGTCTAACATATGTAATGACCTACCCACTGTTTCCCTTCTGAACTCATTACGTGCGGACCATGCCCTTGACCCTGGACATGGTGATGCACATAGCGTTTCAGAAAGTAATGGGCCCCCTACCCCCAAAAGAAAAAGGAACTATAGGAAAACTCAGCAAAAACAGGGTCCAGATAAAAAAGGTACTAAGGTCCCCTCTTCTAATCCTATAGTGGAAGACCCAACTAGTGGAGGGATAATGTGTAATGTGCAGGTTAATAAGATCATAGCTGCTGTAACTTTCACACTAGTAACTCACCTTAAACCTCTGGAAGATAGAATAGAGAAACTAAATGGTGAAGTTGTTAGACTTAAAGGGATAATTACCACCTTCGATCAAACCTATAAAGATAATATAAATAGGAAGCCTGAAGGAATACAAGGTATAGGAACTGCCCCAGGGAATGGGTTATTTCCCCAAGGACTGGAAGGGCTGGACCATCGATAAGCCCTACCCAAGGAACATCAAGTATTGCGGGGGACTTAGCCCCTTTAGGGCAGAGCAAGGAAATGCCCAGGAATAGTCTCCCTGGGAAGGCAGGAAGCCAAGGAATGATGAACAAGGAGGCTATACAGGTGCCTACAAATAGGACAGAGAAAGACCCAGAGGTGGTAAAAAGAATTAGATCCTTCAATCTGCCCCCAGATTGCTGCCCGTATGTGGCAGTATTAGTGAATATCCCCCCACTTAGCCCAAGTACAATAGAAACGCATGCCTCTCTTAAAAATAAAATGGTGGACTGGAGAAGTGTGGCTCACTGGTTAGAGGAGGCAGACCCTGATGCAGAGGTCAGACCCGGGACCAGGGTTCAATTCCCGACGCGGCAGGGTCTTGAGCCCAAATGTCCACGGACTCGATAATTCTCGCCTCGGTGCCTACTTGAATCATGGGTTCACACTCTGCAGCTCTGGGCAATAGCTTGCTTAATCTCCACTACGGCCCCCCCGCGGCGGGATGCCTGGTCTTCACCTTGGGGATGCCCAGTAGGGGTAATCTCGCAGGGAAAGCCAGGACAGGTTCCCAAAGCAAGCGCTAAGAGACCTGTCGGTGATTTGGCGCTATATAAATCGAAATTAACATAACATAACATCGCAATTGTGGTTACCCTATTAATCATGCAGACAAGATCCTCACGACGAGGAGAGTCAACTGGATTAGCCCCTCTAATAAATCTATGAAGGGGGACTGCGTTATTGTTAATTTTAAAATCCCTTATTATGCTAGGACTACCCTGGAGAGAGTTTCTTCCCGGACAGTTAATGATGAAAGTATCCTGCTTTTCCCACTTGGTTTCTTCTATAGACATTTAAAACAAGACACACCTATGGTATTAGATCAGAACCATCAGAGAGCCAATTGGCTAATGCCATCTCCGCAACACTTTGCCCTTCCTATTCATAATAGATTTATGCCACTTACCTCCCTTGAGGAGATTGATTGACATAGTCCCGCTCACCACAAAAGAGGAATGGTTGGCCCCAGAAGTACAAATCAACAAGGGGCAGCAGGATCTCTAGGACTATTGTTCCCTAGACAGGAGTTTAGTTATCAGGAGGACGAAAATGTAACGGAAGACATTAAGTCTTAGTAAAGAGCAAGGTGACTCTATAGTGAGCTATGTGAATGAACTTATAACTGAAGACCATATGACCGGGGATGTGACTAATATGCCTAGAGTGATCGGGGACGCCCTGCCCATTTTGACTGAGGTAGTCGGACCCACATCAGGAGCCAATAACCCTGGGTATAGCATAATCACATGGAATATAGCTGGACGGATGAAGAAGATAGACATGTTAGGATGGAAGGATTTTGTTAACAGTCATTACATTTTATGTTTTCAAGAAACCTGGTGTCTGGAGCATGTTAACCTTGTTGGGTTTGTTTCTTTAATCTACCTGCTCTGCGTTCTACCGCTGGCAGAGCAAAAGGGGGGTTGTTAACACTCATGTCTATTAAACTGCCTGTAGAAGTTAAAATATTCATAAATGTTGGATGCCATTCACAAATATTGTGGCTACACCATAAAAATGGACGTGATGTTTTGTTAATCAATTTTTATAACAATTTGTTAGATTCTACACAACATAAAGTGGTTACAGAACTGGAGAGTGTAATTGAAAATTTGGGTCATGATAAAGGTATCAATTTTGATATCATTTGGGTGGGTGATTTTAATACGCCTCTATGCCCCCTGTCCGCTACCAAGGTTTGCGGGTTCAGGAATGACATAGGCGACGACTGTGTGCACTTTCCGCATAATTCGTATGGTGAGACTTTAAATTCCTTTATAGTTAAATTCGACTTGGATGTATTGCAGTGTGCAAAAGATGAAGAGGGGAACACTTTACCAACATTCACAGGCAGAAATGCCAACACTACGATAGATCATGTTTTGGCATCTGTAAATATTGTATCCTTCTGTACCACCCCGGTGATAAAAGATCTATTAATCAGCGATCACAACCGTATCACTTTGTCTCTAACCATATGGGGTAATAGATCCCAAGGAACTCAAACCATGATAGGTAACATAACCCCATGTAGACCTAATGGTATCCGGATAAAGAGGAAAGGAGTGAACCCGGATATGGTATTAAAAAATATCGTTACGGTTTGCCAGACTGAGATTTTTGAGAGCTTGGATGATAATGTCGAACCAACGTTGATTTAAACACACTTTTGTAAAATAAATGGAAATATCAATAGTATCATGACTATGACCACTAATAAAATATCTGTGCAGAACAGAGGGTGGTTTGACCACGCATGTACTCACTCCCTGAGCCAGCTAAAACAAGCCTTGTCTAGTAGTAATAGGGACACGATGCTTGTTAGAAATTTAAGACTGGCTTATAAAGCACAATTAAAACAGAGAAAGAGGGATCTTCAAGAGGAGGCCTGGAACAAATGAACAATGGCTGTGGATACCTCTAACAGCCAGTTGTTCTGGGAAACAGTTAATTCACCCTTTCTAAAAAACAATGAGGCCCCCGACTTGACATCCCATGTTAGTAGTGAAGCATGGGTTACACATTTTACCAGCATTTTAATCCAGGAGGTGTAGCTAGAGCAGAATCTAGGGATACAGACATCTGGCCAATTCTACCTCTTAATATCACGCTAGCAGAGGTAGAGCAAGGAATCAACAGTAGCAAGGGAGGGAAAGCACCTGGCCCGGATGGTGTACCAGTAGATGTGTACAAAGCCACACCAGTACTCTGGGGCCCCACATTAAACGGAGCTTTCAATGCTGACGTAATGGAAGGAGCACCTCCAACATGGGGTGAATCCATCATAATCCCTATATTTAAGAAAGGGAATAGATCTGAAGCTACAAATTACCGACGGATCTCTCTTTTAGACTCGTCAATTAAAATTATGAGCAGGGTCCTACTTGTTAGGTTAGAGGAGTGGGTCGAGGAAAACGGGATCTTAACGCAGTCACAATATGGATTCAGGAAAGGGCGGGGAATCCTGGAATAATGTATTAACTTGGATCTAATAATTGGTAAATATACCCTTGCAAAGCAAGGGTCCCTTTTTCTTTGCTTTGCTGACCTAAGCAGTGCATTTGATTTAGTGGACCATGCTCTGTTATGGCCGATTTTATTGGGTCTTGGCGCTCCAGAGTCTATCATATTCTTTCTGGCAAGGTTCTATGAAAAATTATCAACATCTGTGCGGTATGGCCAAAGGGTAGAGTGTACCCCTAAATTTGAGGTTAAATTAGGCATCCGTCAAGGCTGCGTCCCTGCCCCACTTCTTTTTAACCCTCTTTATAAATTAAGTAGACGCAGCACTTAAAACCATGAAGTCGGATGCGCCCCAGGTGGAGAGTCAAGATGTGCCGGTTCTGCTTTATGCAGATGACGCGGTACTTTTATCAAGGACACCTATGGGCCTACACAGGCTAATAGATAAGTTTACCGATTTCATTAAGGGTAGAAAGTTGCTGATTAATAAAACCAAAACGTACACCATGATTTGTGGCTCGAGCACTGGGAGAACGAAATCTTTTTTGTAGATCGACAAACATTTTTAACAGTTGATAAGTTCTGTTACCTAGGGATCATTTTTACTGGTAACGGAATATGGTCACAGGAAGTGATGAATGTTAGATCCAAATTTGCTAAAAGTGCATACGGGGTCCTCAAGTTTGCTGTTAAGATAGGGGACCGCCGAATTCGCGATATGTTGCACATTCACCAATCTAGATGTACCTCAATAGCACTTTACGGTGCGGGGGTATGGGGCCATTACCACCAAGAAGATTTACAAATAGAGGAAAACAGGTTCCTTAAAAAGTTACTCTGTCTACCCTCGTCTGCTTCCTCTGATTTAATTCACAGCGAAGTGGGGCTCAACTATTTGAAGGATTTAATCGGGTTGGGACCACTGCTTGTATGGAGATCTATATGGTGGAAGGAAGAAACTATGTTTAATAGAAGTATTATTAACGATTTCCTTCAACTAGATAACTGTGGCTTAAATATATAGTAACAACATTTAAAGATCTATTTAATATAAACATTATGGAAAACCCCAATGGAGCAATTGATATTACGAAACCAGAAATGAATAAAACATTTTTGAGGAAGTAAAACTCTGAAAGCCAAAAAATTAATGGGCATTTAACAACTCGTAAGTTCTACTACTCATATCTGGAAACTGAGGGATTCCAACAATATTTAGGCAACTAGAACATCACACCGATTTGTTCTCACTAGAATGATATTAGGCATTGTCCATCATCTGGTTGCATTTCCCTGTGTAAAAAAGTACCCTGTTTCCCCCTGCCCATGCGATGGATTTACTAAACAGAGCACCTTACACTTTCTCCTTTTATGTGACTTGTATTTGCACTTCCGTATTGCCTTCCTTAAACCCTTGTTTAAAAAATACTGCACTTTAACTACGAATGCTGCTATGAGTCTGTTGTTTACATTGCGAGAGCCAGATATCTGTTTTTTCACCGCAACTTATATTTTGCGATCAATTGATGTTAGGAAATGTATGCTGTTTTAAATTGATTTTATAGTCATGATTGATTACCTTTAATGAAATGAAATATATAGGGTTTTTAATCACTGTTTTATATGTACTTTTATGGTTGTTTTATTATAATCGAATAAAGCTTATTGAATTGAATTGAATAATAATAATAATAATATCAACAATAATGTACGTCTGTTGCCTATACCTATATACAATGATATGCTTATAAAATTTAAGAATCCCAGATGTGTGAAAAATCTGTATACACCAAGAGGCTACACCAGAGTAAACCACATGACTTCAAAGTAAAAAGATCCAATGTCTTGAATCTAATGTAACCAACACCATATAAATCAATATTCTTCAAACGTGCACAGGAGAAAAGAAAAGTGTTTACACCAATTCAAAGTGAAAATGCAAGAGAAAGTCAGTTGCGCAATGCTACTAATGTTAGAGTGAGGAAGGAGGGAGAAAATAACTTACATCGCACAGCTGGGCCAAAGCTGAGCACCAATATCCAATCAGCACTTCTAATGAGCCCTCATGGAAATGTCGAGATTTCCAAAATTATCGGCCAAGAATTATCGGGCGGGAACTCTAAAGGAAGCACCGAAATTAAGCAGCCCTTCAAGACACACAAATATTCTACCGGAAAAATATATATTAATAAAAAGGGGTGCATGCACTCATAAATACCTGTGCCAGAACCAACTAGTGTGTCTCCCCGCCTGTTCAGCACTGATCGAAAAGTCAGGGGTTATTGAAATGAGGTCCCCGGTTTGAAGCGACAAAAAATCCCTCTGGCATTCTGTGAAAACAAGGGACAACAGGAGGCTAGTGGAATGTAAAGTCCTCCCCAAAGTACACATGCAAAAGACCCAGAGAGGTCGTCGGATATCCCCATCTTACCTCCACACTTCTAAAGTAAATAAATCAATGGGCGGTGATGCCGGCGGATCTCTTTAACACGTCCGCCGCTGGGACAGCAGATAAGAACAAGCATTTACAATGCAATAGGTCTCGCATTAATTGAGTTTGAGCTATTGGCATTGCTAAATATTGCAACACCAATTGCAAGAAAAGTCTATAAATTGTAGGCCAAACAATGTTTTATTTATTTTTGTAGCAATGGTTTCATGCTGCGCTTTAAATGAATATGTTTAAAAGTAAAGTACGCCCTACTGCTATTGTTACAATAGTTAATTGTGGATGCGTTAACAATTGATGTGTGCACTGATGGCTGGTAGTGTGTGTGCCTGGTGGAAGTGTGCACTGCCGGCTGGTGGTGTGTGTGCCTGGCGGAAGCATGCACTGAAGGCTGATGGTGTGTGTGTGCTTGGTGAAAGCGTGCACTGACGGCTGGTGGTGTGTGTGTGTGCCTTGTGAAAGCGTGCACTGACGGCTGGTGGTGTGTGTGTGCTTGGTGAAAGCGTGCACTGACGGCTGGTGGTGTGTGTGTGCCTGGTGAAAACACGCACTGACGTCTGGTGGTGTGTGCCTGGTGGGAGCGTGCACTAATGGCTGGTGGTGTTTGTGTCCGGTGAAAGTGTGCACTGATGGCTGGTGGTGTTTGTGTCCGGTGAAAGTGTGCACTGATGACTGATGGTGTCTGTGCTTGGTGAAAGTGTGCACTGACGGTTGGTTCTGTGTGTGGTTGTGTGTGTGTGGTTGTGTGTGGTTGTATGTGTGGTTGTATGTGTGGTTATATGTGTGGTTGTGTGTGTGGTTATGTGTGTGGTTATGTGTGTGGTTGTGTGTGTGGTTGTGCGTGTGTGGTTGTGTGTGTGTTGTGTGTGTTGTGTTTGTGTGGTTGTGTGTGTTGTGATTGTGGTTGTGTGTGTGTTGTGTTTGTGGTTATGTGTGTGGTGGTGTGTGTGGTTGTGTGTGTGTGTGGTTGTGTGTGTGGCTGTGTGTGTGATTGTGTGTGGTTGTGTGTGTGTGTGGTTGTGTGTGTGTGTGGCTGTGTGTGTGTGTGTGTGGCTGTGTGTGTGTGGGGCGGGTGAGGTGGCACATAAGAGTAATGTTGTCAGCTCTGAGGAGCACACAGTTTATGCTCATATTCTGAAGCATGTGTTTCCAGACTCCATGCTCCCCCTGGATGGTCGGTCCGAGTTATACCTTGCACTGCTGTTAAGCCTCAATAAATCCCAGGCACACTTCCACTTTGCATCTATCGCCACTGGGAAGAAGCAGTGTTCCAGAACATTGATTAATCGGCCGGCTGATGGAGACACTCCTTTGAAATCTAAAGCATTTAATAAAATAACCCTCATGTTAGCTCTTAAAGTGACCCTCACATTATATCCTCAAATGACCTTCACGTGAGATAATAAAGTGACCCTCCGGTGAGACCCGAGAGTTAGCCTCTTGAGATCCAAGGGTGATTATACCCGAGACGCCAAAAGAAGCTACTGTGACATGTCCAGGAGCCACCTAAATTACCCAACTGTATTTACAAAAACGACCAAAATGGGAAAAAATAGATGCAAAATAGGTCATGTGCGAGACCCCGACATGCCGCCCCTACGCTAGACGATTACCAAAGTATGCACATGTCTATTTCTGAGCTTTTAAACTTTCCTGACATAGAAATAGTGGTCTAACTAGAACATTATATCTAGGACCACTGGGATTATGTGGCAGTGATGGACCAAAGTATGCCACTAAATTATATGGCAAGAAAAGGCAAATTATGCAGCATAATGCAACACATTTTGTTATATTACTTAACTATTTTGTCTTTTTTACTCACGGTAACACCATCTGGGCAAAGAATTCACTTTATTAGCAGTACCTGTTTAACATCCAAATGCACCAATAAACAAATGAAAGATAACCAGTCAACTATTGTAAAAGGTCATCCATTGCGCTTGAACTCATCTTCAAGCTTTAGTGAGGCTTTAGTGAGCTAGAAGCATGCAGCGCTAGGAGAAAGCAGCTGTGTGCAGAGCGAGGCGCTAAGGGAGATAGATTGACAGAGAAAGAGAAGAGACGCCTTGTGCGCAGAGCCATCAGGAAAGAAGCTAGGACTCGTGGAATCACCTTACAGTACACTCTTTGTTTATTGCCGTCCACATCAGCAGAGCAGAGGCCTGTAGAGAGGTCCTGGCAGGTTAGGTTCAACTCCCTGAATACTGGAGGGGGGGTGGGGTGGGGGGGGGTGAGATGCCTGGCTGTGGCTCAGCCCGAGGTCCGGTTGGCACCTCGAGCCCATGACGAGCTGAGCCTCCATCTGGCATTGCCTGCTGACTTTAGAACTGGGAATCGGGTTCGAGTCACGGAGTCTCTCGACATCCTATAGTTCTGGACGAATAAGCTAATATTCCCGGTACAATAAAAATGAATGTGACCTTGTGTAAGGTAACTGGAATGAATGATGCCCCTTAACAGTTGACACGCCCATCCAATACCTGGCCTCTCTGAAGAGAGCACGGAGCGATGGTCAGCTATGTGAAGGGGTGCAGAGCGCTAAAGGAGGTTACAATGAGTTGAGAGGGGGTGAAGGGTGAAATAACTTGCAATACCCCCTACCATCGTCCTGCCCTAACAGCCCAACACAACGCCTTAATTTGCTAAAATGTGAGGGACAGTACAGCAGCTAAAAGTAGATTGAAAGGATAACACCAGCAGCGTGGGTATGGGATAAAGGGAGTGGCTTAAATAACGTGCAAACAAAAAAAAATCGTGCTTAGCTTAGTGTGCTGCCCCACTTGTATTTTGGCTGTTTCTGTCATTGCATCCAGATATATGATACAACGAGTAGCAGTGTACTGACAATAAGTCGGGTCTATTGGCTTTGTCAATGGTTGTTAGTTGCATAAGATAAATAAGCGATACAAAAGGGGATGATGGACGGAGCGTTTGAGTAAATCAAAAACTCACCCCCAGTCAACTGATCTGGGTTTAATCCATCACCATTCTTTAGCCCACTCAGCCACCCCATTTCAGACATGGCCATATGCAAATCACTCTGACCCTGTGCCTCATGGGAACAGTCCACCCCGAACTGCCAAGCCATGTCTTCCATGGACCGGAAACAAGCATCCTGGGACCGGTTTCAGATTCAAAATCCTCATCAGCCAGGCTATCTTGAATCCAGTGGCCAAGTGAGCAAGGGACTCACGTCTGAGCATACCCTGCCACACTTAGGCGAACAAAGTGATACAAAAGGGGATGATGGACGGAGCGTTTGAGTAAATCAAAAACTCACCCCCAGTCAACTGATCTGGGTTTAATCCATCACCATTCTTTAGCCCACTCAGCCACCCCATTTCAGACATGGCCATATGCAAATCAGTCTGATCCTGTGCCTCATGGGAACAGTCCAGCCCGAACTGCCAAGCCATGTCTTCCATGGACCGGAAACAAGCATCCTGGGACCGGTTTCGGATTCATAATCCTCATCAGCCAGGCTATCTTGAATCCAGTGGCCAAGTGAGCAAGGGACTCACGTCTGAGCATACCCTGCCACACTTAGGGCGAACAAAGTGATACAAAAGGGGATGATGGACGGAGCGTTTGAGTAAATCAAAAACTCACCCCCAGTCAACTGATCTGGGTTTAATCCATCACAATTTTTTTAGCCCACTCAGCCACCCCATTTCAGACATGGCCATATGCAAAACAGTCTGACCCTGTGCCTCATGGGAACAGTCCCGCCCGAACTGCCAAGCCATGTCTTCCATGGACCGGAAACAAGCATCCTGGGACCGGTTTCGGATTCATAATCCTCATCAGCCAGGCTATCTTGAATCCAGTGGCCAAGTGAGCAAGGGACTCACGTCTGAGCATACCCTGCCACACTTAGGGCGAACAAAGTGATACAAAAGGGGATGATGGACGGAGCGTTTGAGTAAATCAAAAACTCACCCCCAGTCAACTGATCTGGGTTTAATCCATCACCATTCTTTAGCCCACTCAGCCACCCCATTTCAGACATGGCCATATGCAAATCAGTCTGACCCTGTGCCTCATGGGAACAGTCCAGCCCGAACTGCCAAGCCATGTCTTCCATGGACCGGAAACAAGCATCCTGGGACCGGTTTCGGATTCATAATCCTCATCAGCCAGGCTATCTTGAATCCAGTGGCCAAGTGAGCAAGGGACTCACGTCTGAGCATACCCTGCCACACTTAGGCGAACAAAGTGATACAAAAGGGGATGATGGACGGAGCGTTTGAGTAAATCAAAAACTCACCCCCAGTCAACTGATCTGGGTTTAATCCATCACTATTCTTTAGCCCACTCAGCCACCCCATTTCAGACATGGCCATATGCAAAACAGTCTGACCCTGTGCCTCATGGGAACAGTCCAGCCCGAACTGCCAAGCCATGTCTTCCATGGACCGGAAACAAGCATCCTGGGACCGGTTTCGGATTCATAATCCTCATCAGCCAGGCTATCTTGAATCCAGTGGCCAAGTGAGCAAGGGACTCACGTCTGAGCATACCCTGCCACACTTAGGGCGAACAAAGTGATACAAAAGGGGATGATGGACGGAGCGTTTGAGTAAATCAAAAACTCACCCCCAGTCAACTGATCTGGATTTAATCCATCACCATTCTTTAGCCCACTCAGCCACCCCATTTCAGACATGGCCATATGCAAATCAGTCTGACCCTGTGCCTCATGGGAACAGTCCAGCCCGAACTGCCAAGCCATGTCTTCCATGGCCCTGAAACAAGCATCCTGGGACCGGTTTCGGATTCATAATCCTCATCAGCCAGGCTATCTTGAATCCAGTGGCCAAGTGAGCAAGGGACTCACGTCTGAGCATACCCTGCCACACTTAGGGCGAACAAAGTGATACAAAAGGGGATGATGGACGGAGCGTTTGAGTAAACCAAAAACTCACCCCCAGTCAACTGATCTGGGTTTAATCCATCACCATTCTTTAGCCCACTCAGCCACCCCATTTCAGACATGGCCATATGCAAATCAGTCTGACCCTGTGCCTCATGGGAACAGTCCAGCCCGAACTGCCAAGCCATGTCTTCCATGGACCGGAAACAAGCATCCTGGGATCGGTTTCGGATTCATGATCCTCATCAGCCAGGCTATCTTGAATCCAGTGGCCAAGTGAGCAAGGGACTCACATCTGAGCATACCCTGCCACACTTAGGGCGAACAAAGTGATACAAAAGGGGATGATGGATGGAGCGTTTGAGTAAATCAAAAACTCACCCCCAGTCAACTGATCTGGGTTTAATCCATCACCATTCTTTAGCCCACTCAGCCACCCCATTTCAGACATGGCCATATGCAAATCAGTCTGACCCTGTGCCTCATGGGAACAGTCCAGCCCGAACTGCCAAGCCATGTCTTCCATGGACCGGAAACAAGCATCCTGGGACCGGTTTCGGATTCATAATCCTCATCAGCCAGGCTATCTTGAATCCAGTGGCCAAGTGAGCAAGGGACTCACGTCTGAGCATACCCTGCCACACTTAGGGCGAACAAAGTGATACAAAAGGGGATGATGGACGGAGCGTTTGAGTAAATCAAAAACTCACCCCCAGTCAACTGATCTGGGTTTAATCCATCACCATTCTTTAGCCCACTCAGCCACCCCATTTCAGACATGGCCATATGCAAATCAGTCTGACCCTGTGCCTCATGGGAACAGTCCAGCCCGAACTGCCAAGCCATGTCTTCCATGGACCGGAAACAAGCATCCTGAGACCTGTGGCAGGGTATGCTCAGACGTGAGTCCCTTGCTCACTTTGCCACTGGATTCAAGCAAGCCGGGCTGAAGACGGCTGGAATGCCAGAAACCGGTCCTCGGAAGCTTGTTTCCGGTCCAGGCGGAGGAACAGGAAGCATTCTTCAGTAAAGAGATACATGCCACACGCCCCCCAAAATGAGTGCAGTCCACAAGAACGGGAAAAGGATGCTGGTGACACAAACAACAAGCGATGCGTGCTCTGTGCTGGGGGAGGAGGAGGGCCATTAAAGGAAGGGGGCAGAGAGGAGCCTGTAAGGACTCGCGCCGAAAGTTAAAAGAAAAGCGGAGATCAAAGGAAGGGTGGGAGGGACATTGGCGAGGGAGCATATGTTGAGTGGAGATGTAGGTGCTTTAAAAATGAGTAAAATAAAAGTTACAAAGTGAATTATGTTGTAAAGAGCTGTGAAGTACTTGGGTGTGGCTGTGTGTGTGTCTGGGAGGCAGAGCATAAGGGGGATGGGGATGAGGGGGTGTGCTGAAGCATGGTAATCTGAATGCGAGTCCAAATGGCAGCAGAGGCGGAGCGCGCGTGTGAAGTGGCTGGGAACATCAAAGCGGCCGCAAAAGTCCTCCCAATGGCTGCAGGTGGACAAATTGTGCGCGCGCCCGGCGCACATGCACTGTGCCCGATGCACCTGCAAACTTTGGGAGCATTTTTGAGAGCCCCTTACTATACTCTCTCAAAGCATTGCTAACACAATGGCTATAGCGAGACCTAAAAATGCTGCTCGTTACTTCGTGCCGGTCGGCTCACGATCACGTGATGCCGCTCGACATAGAAAAATATAAAGGGGAACGAACTCTCAAGGGAGTATAGACATAAAAGAAACTCTTTGATTTTCAAAGAGAGGTGCAACACAATGCAGGGCTAGTTAATAGGCACTGGAAAATTATACACAACTGACAGTGATGATAACATTAAAAGGGAGAATGTCTGAAAAGAGTTATTAAGGAGAGGCACTAGATAGTTTTATGCTCTATCACCTCTACTCTTTGCCCTCTTAATGTAGCACTTGGCCATTAAAATATGAACACCCATGAAATAAAGGGGATCTATTACGGAGTAAAGAACACCTTTGTAATTTTCACAGACATGTATGTTTTTGAATGCGCCCATAGGAATGAATGTGAATTACCAAATCGGTAAATACCAATTCGGTAAAAGGGGGAACACATTGAAGGGTGGCAGGGTGTCACTTTGACACCTTGTTGCACCCCATAATCGTGGTTGCGTGCACATGTGGCACACATACATGCCCTAAGGGCATGTATGTCTGCCACATGGCACAGTTGAAAATACACAGATTTGCATTTTCAAAGGCATTCGGTATTTACCACCAACTTATAGTTGGTGGTAAATAACGAATCCTTAAAGCATATAAGCACTCTTAAATGTGCTTCCTACATGCCATTTACCGATTCGGTAAATACCGAATCGGTAAATAATGATTCGGTAAATACCGATTCGGTATTTACCGAATCATCACCTACATAGCAAATGGCTCAATACCGGTCGGTAAGCCTGAAATTTACCAAATTTCGGGTTTACTGACCGGTAATGAGCCACCTACATCAGGCCCTATGTCCTTACACTGCCTGCTTTTTCAGCCGCTACTTTTTTCTTATGTGGTTTAAGCACTCAATGAATGTATGTGTTTTTAAGCTATCTCCCTATATTGAGCTTCTCTTCCCGCTTGTGCTGCTGTCGCCTGTGCGCTTCTCCCCTGCTCCCTCCATGATGCCCGTGCCCTCCCCCAATCCACGCTGCTTTCTCGTTTCTGCGCTCCTAACGCTATGCCTTAAACTACTACACAAATAACAAAAACAATTCTAACAACATACAACCACAACATACCACATACATACACTAAATAATACATAGCTATAACACAATACCATTAGCAATGCAAATGGCATTAACTTAAACAAATGCGAGACCTATTGCATTTCCAATGCTTTTTTGGAAATAGGTGCTGAGGCACATTAAGAAAACATTAGGCTACCCCATTGACACTGACTGACTCTGTGTTAATAGAGATGGGATCAGAAATGCAAAGAGTAAATGAATGTCGGAAGGCGTCAGAATGCAGCTAGCACATATACATGTAGCAGCAAATATGGTACTATTGATGAAACAGAAAAGGACAGTGTTTGCACCATGAAAGGCTTAGTGCTAATTCAGAAACTCTGCATACACCCAAGTGGATTGGTTTTTGACTCGAAGTGAGGCTTAACTTCAACTGTTAAACAGCATATCAACATCAGTGAAGCACAATTTGTCTTACAACAAAGACAGCAATATATTTGCAAACCATAAAGGTTTATTAGTAGATCAGTAAATTATAAAATCAACTCAATCAAATAAATCTTAAATCAATAATCATCTAGATACATCAAACGCCAAAATGATCCCAATGAGTCAGAATAACAAATACAAAGGCAAGTTTTTTAGAATTATTGTAGGCAAATCATAATGCATGCAGTCCCCCTGAAGTGAAACACTGTATACTAAGCTATGGTTTCAGAAGTGTAGTCAGTTAAGTTTAAGAAGCATGTCTCAGCAAAAAAGAATCCTCTAAGGCTGAACCAAACAAAGGTTCTGATCACGCAAAGGAGAATTGTGTTTGCTCGAGAGATTAACTTCATGAGCAGGACTAGATTAAAACCAGGGTCAAGAGAGTGGCAGATGGACGTTCGCCTCCAATGGTGGACAGGATCAAGTCTAACAGCCTAGTACAGAAATGCACAATTAAAATCACGAAATTCAGCAAGGTAGGCACTCCTGTCCACTGGCTCCCCGTGGAGAAGAGAGTCACCTTCAAGATCCTAACTCACGCTTGCAAATGCCTACACAACAAAGGACCCAAATATCTCAACAACAGAATAAACTTCCACGCATCCAAAAGAAACCTGCAATCGGCCAACCTCGCACTGGCGGAAACCCCTTGCATCCACAGAGCATGCAGAAGATCGTTCTCTCACATTGCAGCCAAGACCTGGAACGAGCTACCTGCAGACATCAGACTCGCCCCCTCCCTGAACACCTTCAGGAAAACTCTCAAGACCTCGCTCTTCGGCTGAACGGAGTTACATACTCCCCTCCCCTCAGCGCCTTGAGACCCTCACGGATGAGTAGCGTGCTTATAATTTCCTGATTGAGTGATTGATTGACAGAGAAGGAACCAATCAAAGAAAAACATTCAGAAAACTCTCTGTGATCTCCTCTCACGAATCATACAATAACAGATTTTCAGCGCGGGAGCCATCAAAGATATTGCACAAGGAAGAATTCATCTCCATCAGTCCATCTCACACACAGTCGCTAAGATTTATTGTCCAGCTTGTTAAAAGATACGTTCAAAGTCCTTCACACAGAATTTAACATTAACAGTACAGGTTTAATGAGAACACTTTTGAAACTTGGTGCTTGAAATGGGAGAAATATTATGCGCAGCAATCAGAAGCGCAACATTTCATTTACCATGGGCATTTGAAATCGAGGCCTACAATGGCTATGGCTAACTTAACGCGAACGCACTCTAAGGGATCCATTAGGATGGCGGGCGGATTGCCCCCGCCAGGCTGGCGGTAGCCACCGCCAGCCTGGCGGGGGCAATCCGCCCACCATCCTTCCCTGTATTCCCCCCCGCCATATTACGATGGCGGAGTGGACCGCAGTGGTGAGAAACACCGCCCGCCTGTTTTCCGCCCCGGTCATTTTTCGATGCCTTGCCGCCACGGAAAGGCCGGCGGACTTTACTCTGGGGGCCCCCTGCGGCCCCCAGAGTGAAGCACATTAGGGGGGAGCACACGGGGGGTGCCTATGGTACCCCCCTGCATTTGCATAATGAAAGCGGAAGGCACCGCGCGGTGCCTGCCGCTTTCATTATGCAAATGCTGCAATGCATTTTCAGCATTGTGGCGGGCGGTGCAGAGAGCACGGCCCGCCACAATGCTGAAAATACAGGATGTGCCCGCCTCTGTGGCGGGCACATCCTAATGGCACCCCCGCCCTTATGGCGGGCGGTCCCGTTTTCTGATAGGGTGGCGGGCGGGCAAAGCCGCCCGCCATCCTAATGTGCCCCTAACTATGATCAATTATTAATGTAAACTTATGAACTATGGTTAATCTAAATTTCAAATTGCATTAAAATATGTAAGCAATGATTATATGTGATGTGGATTAACATGTTACCACACGGAAATGAAAACATAGTGACAATAGGTCACCACTATCAAGGATATAGAAAATTGCAGAAATTCTTCAATGGTTTTATAAATTACGGAGCACAATGGCACTAGAAAAATGTTTGTGCAATATGATGCAGCAGGGCTCTAATTTTATGGAGATGTGGTGGCCGTTGTCAAAGCATGTGGTGACAATTGACAAAGCACTGACATACTGAGGACACTTAACTTATTTGACTAAATGGAAAGTTTTTTTGCAGAGACGGTGGGAAGACAAAGTATGTATGTCTCTAGGGGTGGGAAAGAATCAGGGGCACTTGATATCTCCTCTCCACACATGATGGCAGCATGCCCTACCGGCTAAATGACCGTGGTGGAACTTCTGTCACAGAGTGGCAATCTTTATATCAAGTGGACTTACTCTAAGAGCATGGTTATGGTACTATTAAATGAACCACAAGTTGATTAAAAAAGCATGTAAACCTAACACGTGTGCTTTTGCTATATTAAACTCAGAATAAATGCAAGAGATATTATGTGTAGATATTTGTCGTTGCTCATATTGCCCGGCGCTCTAAATAAGTGCAATGGTGTAAGATGGAAGTTAAATGGCATTGTATGGTAACTGTCATCGAATGGCTAGAACACAGAGCATTTGCCTTGTATATGAAAATTAGATATCACTAACATGTGGAAATAATATATCAGCACTATTGTTACTTTGTCTGCATCACATAAAGTAAACTTAATCTGCCTTGGTTTGTTTTGACCTTACTGAAACCTCTGTTTGATTAAATCTTAAAGATGAGAAGTTTATTATGCCTTCTGAAATTCTGATACTTATGGGATATTTCCAAATACCTGTAATGTGTAGGTTGCAAAGAAAATAAATGCTTTTCCTTGGTATAGTGTTAGAAAATCTTTGTGAAGCAGCAATTTTTTCTTTTAACATATTTCTGTACCACAGTGTTACAGCCACAAGGTGTAAGAAACTTTGCAGTCACACAAGTGCCAAATATAACACAGATAACTGGCATGTTAAAATAATTAGCAGGGGTTTGCAGGGAAACTACCTGATGCTTGACAGTCTGTCCATGAAAAACAATGACTGCCGCTCACATAAGAAGACTTGAATGGCCTTTAAATTGATCATTGTCTATGAAAACGCATTCCATGTTATCTGAGGGCGCTACAGCACCTCCTACAACCACCACCAGTTCTGTTGCCACTTCTATTGCCCAATGTAGCTGTATGCACTGCGGTTCGGCCACATTGTATTCAAATGTGGATGCCTTTTCCTTTCATCTCAACACATCTTCATTCCATTGCTTACATCACTAAGGTGAGCCAGTGGTGGCTGGCACCTGAGGTGGGGAGAGAGGGGAGTATGAGGGTGCACTCTAATAAAATTAAATATTTAAACACATTTACCGAACACGTCCTCCACTCCGAACCTCAAACCTCTTCTTTCTTTACTGCAGTGTGGGCACCAGCATACTCCCATGACCAATCTTGGTGCCACTCACATGCTGTTAACCAGCATGAGAGCAGCGCCCTGATTGGAGGAAGTGCCCTCTCTCCGCACTCCACAACGCATTGGAGGCCTGCACTTGCTCTCAACACAGCAGTCCTAGCTGGGTTGAGAGGTTCAAAGTGTGCATATCTGGCTGTCAGTCGCATATCCTGTTGTATCCATTACCCCTTCTTTATGATTCACTAGTGGAAGGCTCGTTAGTGTTCTTGAGCTGGGTCTCCTGGTGGCTGTGATTTGTGGTCCACCCATGACGTCTTCTTAGCTCCAGCATAGCTGTGCACCTTCTAGTGGGACCGTTTTTTCCTCGGCTTCTCCACTGTACCCTCGTTATTCTTACCATTTGGTTGTGTTATTTTTGGCCACTTCCTTTTGAGGATGTTGTTTTTGCAGGTTCAGTGGAGAGCTCTTTGCTGGTTCTGTCTTCTGGTGTGGGTAGCACTTTTCCCTTTGCTTGGTATTGACTCTGTTCCGAACTCTGTTGGATATCTCTCTTCCCATTCACTGGTTGCCTTTTCCGGTCTGTTCCTGGGACTGGTTTGGGCCACCACCTAAGTCTGGCTCCTGCTTCAAGGTTAGGGGTGTCTCTACCTGGGGTTGCCTATGTGTTGCCTATTTGGGCTTTACCCCTAAGGGTTTGTTGTGGGAGTCAGGGGTGCTCTTGGGCTTGCATGTGCTTGAGTTTCCTGGAGTGAGTGGTCCTCTTTTAGTACCCACTCCCATGTTGTTGTGTGCTATGTGGTCTCATGGTGGTGTGCCTCTGACATCCTACTGTCCTGGCTCCTCTGATGGTGCTTAAAGTTGTCTTCTGTTTGCCTGCAGTATGTTTCTGGTATTCCAGTGCTGCGTTGGGCTTGGTTCTATTTGAGGTGACTATCTTGCTTCTTCATCTGGGAGCCGCTGGGTGCCATGCCTTAGCTGTCTTCTGATGTGTTCTTCTTCTGCTGTCCTCCTAGTCCTTCAGGGGACCCTCATTCCTTCTTCATTTATGCAGGAGGGCGTGCCTGGATTAGGTGGGGTTAACTCAGGCTGCTAAGGGACGTTGTTTTGGGCCATGGATTGGCTCTGAGCATTGTCCTTTGTTGGTTGTATCCTCTTCTTTCTGTGCTTCTTACCTGGGGCTTTGCCTTTTTGCTGTCACAACTGTCTTGGGGTACTTGCTCATGAAATTCTTATCCTATATGCTCACTGGCTCCCAACTGCTGTGCCTCAGTAGTTTCCTCTGACTTTGCATTGGTCTCTTTGAGGTTGTCTGTTGGCATGCACTGTGTTCAGTGTACATCTGTATAGGATATTTTGTTCATGAAGGGGCTGTTTTGATGCATTTATCAAGCACAATACACAAAATATTCATAAATAGGAAAAGAATAGTTGGCCTAACAGCTAGGGCAGTCGACCTCGAATCTGGGGAACTGGGTTCGAGTCTCGGTGATGACGTTGAACATCCTGTGATTCTGGGCAAATCACTTAATCTGCCCGTGCCTATCAAAAATAAATGTGTCCTCATGTAATGCAACTGGTACTATGTAAAGCGCTCTGATACCAGATTCGTGTCAAGTTTGCGCTATATAAAACTCTGTAAAAAACTAAAATATATAGCATTATCCATTTTCAGTTATCATCAACAATACATCAAGCACACAAAAGACGATAGGAGTATGTTTGCAATAAGTCTAACCACTGGCAACCGCTCAGGGTAGAATTCCAACCAACTGTTCTTTTGGCCACCCTGCCACCTCAGAGTAAACACAGCTATATGCAAATTAGTCTTGACCTCGCTCCAATAGGAACAGTCTGGTCCTTGAAAATCACTGGGGGCAAGATGGCCGCGGCTGGACAGTGCTGAGCGGTCGCACTAACCTCCTCCTCTCCCATACCGGGATGTAGCATCTGGATTCTGCGAATCTGAGTTTCTAAGGCACGGCTAAGACACGGCGTGATAACAACAAAGTCCCTGATGTTGTTTATGAATTGGTCCTTTGCAAACTGCTTATCTGACTCTAAGGGGGCTGACTCTGACAGCAACGTGCTGAGGACCGTGAATAGAGCACGGAAGTGGCTCGCGCTTCATGAGCAGAGGAATATCTGGCAGTATGTACAAGTGGCTGCAGCAGTAAGAGCCCTCTTTAAGGATGTAGGTCGTATAGCCTTACACCTAAAGGCAAAAGCAATAACAGCAATGCGACCTCCAAAGCCGGAGAAGGGGCAAGGCCAGTGCAAGGACGGCAAGGAAAGCAGGGCTGAACGAAAAAGCACCCAATGTGAATGGCCCTCCCCGCTCATCAGGTGCAGTCCGAAAAAATACCACCCTCCCCCCGAGGAAGAAGCAGGAACCGCGGGGAAAGGTAAACACTCCAAGCGGCAAGGGCCAGGGCGGCCGAGGAGTGGATGCGTCTGTGAGCGATACAGACGCGAAGCAATTGGAAAAGGAAATCAACAAAGAGAAAAGTAAACCCAGAGAGCAGCTCCGCCAGTCTACCTTAGTTGGAGTCTTCCCTCCTAAGCTTATCGGCTGTGATGATGAGCGCGCAATCGGCGGTAGTAGTATCCCTGTAACCGGCAGTGTTTCAGAAGCCGACGGGGCCATCCGCGAGGACGCTGAGGGCGCAGGGAGCGTCGGACGTGGAGTTGCTACGCAACCATCCAGCCTGGGTTCTGACAGCACGAGCAGGGAAATTTCCATTCTACCAACGGGGCAGGCAGGCGCTCTCGGCAGGAGGAGCTCTGCACCAGAGACAGTGTCAGTGGAGAGCATGCCAGGTAGTGCACCAGGAAAGGCAGTAACCCCAGAAGGAGGGTGGAGGAGAGGCCTAACAGGTAACTCAGACATGTTGGGGGCCATATTGATGATGGAAACCGAGCTGGGCTTGGGCTTGAAATCGGACCTAGGCAAAGATAAAGATAAGAGCAGCGCTTTAACTCTGGTGGGGGAGAAAAACAACACAGCCGGCTTTAAAGTCCATTGTGAAGAGAGCCTAAACAGGATCGGGGAAGGGCCTTCAACAG
This sequence comes from Lissotriton helveticus, assembly GCF_964261635.1. NCBI lineage: Eukaryota > Metazoa > Chordata > Amphibia > Caudata > Salamandridae > Lissotriton > Lissotriton helveticus. The sequence continues at coordinate 920,547,320 of NC_136072.1, forward strand.
AGGGAGAGTTTTTCTCTCCAGATGAAGGTACTGAGACAGATCTGAGCGCCGAGGGCAGTTCAGAGGAGCAGGCTAGCTCAGGATCAAGTATGGCTGGCAATGACACGACCAGGAAAAAACTGAAAAGACTGTCAATGTTAAGTAGACGCCACACTGAGACGCCATCTGGGGGTTCCAACCGATTAACATGGGATTACTCAGCTACCTCGTTAACATATTCTGAAGAGAATAATAGGAAGGAGATGCCTTCCGAATCTACAGCGCAAGCAGCCCCCTTTGACATACTGCTTAGCACCTTAAAGCAAATGCAAACAGAAGCGAGGACAGAGAGCCGGAGAGCGAGGCAGGCCTCAAAAAAGATTCAGAGCACAATGAGGAAGATGAACAAACTATATGATGAGATTGCAGACAGAGTTACAGAGGTAGAGGAACGTACTGGCAAGCTGGAGGATGATGTTGGGACTTGGCGTACCTTCCAGACGACCCAGGAAAAACTCTCTGAAGACTTCCAGTGGAAGCTGGAGGATTTTGAAAACCGCCAGAGGCGGAATAACGTTAGAATCCTGGGTGTGGCGGAAGGGCTTGAGGGGCAGGATACTAGACGCTTTGTGGTTGGCTTGTTAAAGGGTGCATTTCCTGACTCCGACTGGCAATGGGACAAAGAGATACAAAGGGCACACAGATTCCCCTTTACACTAAAGAAAGGTTACGGAGGGGAAGGGCAGGGCAATCTACCCCGGGCGATTCTTGTTAATGTAGGTAACTACCTTCTAAGGGAAGAAATCATCGAGAAAGCCAGACCCGGCAAACGGTGTACAGCAGGGGGCGTCACCTTTTTTGCCAGGCCCGATTTTTGCCATGCCACAGTGGAGAGAAGGTGGAGGCTAAGGCAAATGATAGCGCCTTTCCAGGCGCAGGGGTCTGAAGCATATCTTCTCTTCCCTGCAAAGCTTAAGGTCATAACGAAGGGAAGAATTAGATTTTTTCTGTCAGAGATTAAGGCCCAACAGTTCTTAGATGAGCTCAAAACACAAAAGGGAGGGTAACAGAGCAATGGTACTTTGCTGAGTTGATATCCAGTTAAGACTATACTATGGGTTGGCGAGATCCCGGGGGGGAGGAGGGTGCGATTAGCACTACCCAAAGCGACCACACATAGGTCTAATTGACCTATTTGCCAGGAAACAGGGGGGGGGGGTGCTGCTGGGATGGGAAGGACAAGGGGGGACAAGAAGGGGGGCTCAAGGGGGGGGAAAAGGGGGGGGGAAATGGAAAAAAATTGGTTAATCTTTCTGAAATGTTTGAACACACCATACTGTCTTCTTTTTTGCTATTTGTGAGTACACTTGGTAGGATTCACACCATATTGTTTTCTTTTTTGCTATTTGTGAGTACACTTGGTAGGATTCATAGGTTATATGGTCGTGTATACCGTATTAAAAATTTGGGGACACTTTGGAAAACTGAAAGCTTGCAATGAACTGTAGAATTGCGAGTATTAATGTGTGTGGGTTAAATGACTCTAATAAGAGAAACAGGGTAGCGGCGCTGTTAGGGGGGTTGCATCTGGATATAGTATGCTTACAAGAGACCCATATAGAGGTGGCTCAGGCTTATCTGCTTGGACAACTAGGATTCACAGTTTTAGCTAAATCAAAACAGGCTACAAGGAATAGAGGGGTCGCGATACTAGGGAAGATCAGGGATATGGTTGTAAATAAAAAACAGGAAGACGAGTGGGGGCGGTGGGTCATGTTGGATTTGACTTTTAGGGGTGTGAGGTTTACTTTGGTAACTATATATGGCTCAACGCAAGATGACCCGGAGGTGTTTCAATTTGTAGACTCAGAGCTGGTTAATTGGCCTGAACCGATCATATTATGCGGAGACCTGAACATACATGATTTTAGAGACCCTATTCTACAGCCAGGGACTCCTTATTCAGGAAGGAAAAAAAGAACCTATAGGGCATTGTGTGATTTGGTTAGTAACAACTCTTTATTCGACCCTTGGATAGAGCTGTATTCAGCTTTAGATGGTAGCACATTTTATTCTGCCCCTCATAAACTGATGGTTAGGCTGGATTATTTTCTGGTTTCTGGATCCCTCATTAATGCAGTTTCAATAGAAAAATACCCCTGCCTAATTTCAGACCATAACCCCTTGGTTCTAACAATTAAAATAGGGTTGGACAGAAGGGAAAAAAAGGAGTGGACTTTTGAAAGGGCATTACTGCAGGAGGAGGGATACAAAGAGCGTATGGGATCATGGATCAGAGACTATTGGGACTTTAACAGGGGTACCGCTAGCCCGGGAATGGTTTGGGACGCCTTTAAGGCGGGGGTAAGAGGGGAGACCCTGAGCTATGTGGCAGCTGCAAGGACAAAGGAAAAAAACAAGATCGCGGAATGGAACATGAAACTCCTTAATGTAGAGAGGGAACTGGGCGAAGCAATATACCAGCAACTCCCCTTAGAGCCAGTGTTATTGAAGACGGTGTCACTAAAGGCAGAAGCCTCTGAACATATGTTATCCAAGGCGGTGGGGGAGTACCTGGCCCGAAAAGAGGGGATATATGAATTCAGCGAAAAGGTAGGGCACTTGTTGGCTGTTCGCACCAGGCAGCGAGCAGCAGCAGCTGATATCCTTGAGATGATAGATCAATTTGGAAATCGAGTGGTAGGAGCAGATGGGATACAGAAAGTCTTCAGGCAGTTCTATGCAACATTATATACGGAAGACATAAAGGGGAACTCTCATGAGGTAGAGGGATATCTGAGAGGGGTGGCTCCAGAGGGCATCTCTCCAGAAAAGAAGGAGGAGTTAGAGCAACCATTCAAGAAATAGGAGTTTATAGAAGCATTAAAACTTCTTCCTTCCGGAAAGGCTGCAGGTCCCGACCAGCTACCGGTGGAATTTTACAAAGTCTTCTTTGAAGTGTTGGCTAAGGATATGTTTGATGTTATGATTAAGGCACAGCTAGGGGAATCAATCCCCGACTCCTGGGGGGGGGCCGATATAGTGGTGATTCCCAAAAAAGGGAAACCTCTAAGTCAGCCAGGATCATACCGCCCAATAACGCTAATGAATGCGGACTCAAAAATCTATTCCAAAATTCTGGCTAGAAGGTTGGCAGGAGTTATTGAGGAACTAGTTGTTCATTCCCAACATGGGTTCATACCAGGCAAGGACACCACACAACACACAAGGCAGGTCTTAACTTTTTTTGACGCAGCTAGTACCCCAGGAGACCCTATGGCTGCGATCTTCTTAGACGCCGAGAAGGCGTTCGATAGAGTCTCCTGGGAGTATTTGTGGGAAGTATTGAGATGGAATGGCATTGGCAACAAATATATCAAAGCAATGCAGACATTGTATAAGAACCCTACGGCTAGAATTAGGGTGTGTAGGGGATTTTCAGAGGGAATCAGGATTGAAAGAGGCACGAGACAGGGCTGCCCGTCGTCTCCCTTACTGTTTGCGCTGTATTTGGATCCTTTTCTGCGCCGGCTTGAATTGAATGATGGAATTGCTAGGATGAGCTTGAATGGGTCGGAAGCGAAGATCTTGGCGTATGCGGATGACGTGGCCATCCTAACCCCATATCCAGATGAGGCGATGGTGGAAGTAGAAAGGGAGGCCGAGTCTTTTGGGAAAGTCTCGGGGTATAGCTTAAATAAAACCAAGACCCAAATAGTGAGCAATCGGTATGTGCAAAATGAGCAAAACAACGTAGATTTAAGAAAGGTTAACTCAGCAGTCTACTTGGGGGTAGAGGTATCTGCGAATTTGGAAGTAGTAGTACAGAATAATGTGGTTCCCCTGCTAGCGAAGGTAAAATCAGACCTAGAACGACTTAACAACCTTCACCTGTCCTTGCTGGGATGTACGAATGTGATTAAAATGTTGATACTCCCAAGATTTTTGTATTTCTTTAGGGCAATCCCACTATTCTTTGAAGCAAAGTGGTTTTCAGCATTAGAGAGGATTCTTAATAAATTTATTTGGGCCCATGGGAAGACGCGCAGGGCTTATCGGTATATGACACTTCCAAGAGAAAGAGGGGGCTGGGGCGCACCTGACTTCAAGCTGTATTATTGGGCTGCGACCATTCAATATATGCAAGGCTTAATAGGGGGGGGAGATGATTCAAGGGTAAGAGAGGGGTCTACTAGAATCTATAAGGCTGTATTAGGGGAAGAGGCTGAAAACTGCTTTCTGGCTTGTGTGGAATACGGGTGCTTTAAAAGAACTAGATATAAGACGGTTGAGGCAGGAGTGAAGATATGGACGGCATATATGAAGAAAGTGGGGCTAGGAAGATTCAACCGCTATACAAGACTGTTTAAAAATAGGTCATTCCCAGACGAGGTGTTCGGAGATAGAGTAATGGAAAGCTGGATGAAAAAGGGGGTAACAAGTATTGGAGATCTGTGGGGGATCCAGGGTTTGGCCACCTTTTCGGAGATATGTATTAAGTTTGGTTTAAACAATAAGGATTTCTTTAAGTATTTACAGATTAGGAGTTTCTTAGGGAATAAGCAAGGAGGGCCGGCTGGCTATAATAAAGTAGAGATAATGGAAAAAATAAGACTGGGGGGGACTGTTCAATAAGAAGTCTATATGCTAGCTTTGTGTGCGGTATGCAGGACGATTTGGATAAACACAGTGAAAAATGGGTAGAAAAGTTGGAAGGAGAACTAGGGTGGTTCCAGGATTCTTTGGAGTTAGGATGTTCAGTGCTGTGTTCGGCGTCTTTACAGTCGCAGCACTATAAAACTATATACTCCCTATACTACACGCCAGCAAGGATAGCGAAATGGGGAGGAACAGAGGGTATAACCTGTCCGCGTTGTAACTCAGGAGAGGCGGATATAATACATATGTTCGCATTATGCCCACAATTACACACACTGCTACGAAATCTTGAACACTTCATGGAGGCTTCACTTAAGATCAAGTTGGAACCTAAGCCAGTCCACATACTTTTAGGAATAGTACCAGAAGAAGGTGAACATCATGAGTTTGTTTTTGTGGCTATGGCAGTATATAGATTGTGTATTGCTAGGGCCTGGCTAGACCCTAACCCCCCGACTCTACAAGTTTGGTTGGCTAATTTACTGTCCTCATACAATCTGGAAAAGCCAATTTATGCAAGGAAAGGTAGGAGGGGGAGGGAAAGAGGGATGCGGATTTGGAAACCAATAGCAGATTGGCGGTCGGGGATAGGTTAGGATATATCTCAAGAAAATCATACATCATGTTGGACAGTGTTTGAAAAGATGATTAAGACGGAAATGTTTTTTGTTAAACCGAATGTTTTAAGTCACTGAGTGTACATTTATACATGGTGTGTTGTAACCTAATTTTTTTTCTTTCTGAATAAAAAAAAAAAAAAAAAAAAAAAAAAAAAGGAACAGTCTGGTCCCAAATGCCAAGCCAGGTAGAAAACAAGTAACCCCATACCAGGTTTGTCCTGATTGAGGCCGTTCAGTTGGATGTAGCTTGGTTCCGATGGCACATTGAGCAAGGTACCTTCTCTGGGCATACCCATGGCCACTTGGGATGTTATATCAAACACATAAGAGGTGATGGGAGGATGCTTGCAATAAGTCTTACCATTGGCAATCGCTCAGGGTAGAATTTCAGCCCATTGTTTTTTTGCCCACCATGCCATCTCAGATTAGTCCCAGCTATATGTTAGTCAGTCTTGATCCTGTTTCAACAGAAACAGTTCAGCCAAACTGCCAAACCAGGACCTCTCTGAACCAGACCACAAGCAACCTCAGACCTGCTTCACCCTGATTGGGGATCTTCAGTCAGGTGTAGTTTTTTTTTTTTATAAATTTGTTTTTATTGTTGCATCAAGATAAGGTATTTTACAGTATCATACCATTGTCGGTGCCGCGTCAACATTCAGCCACATCCGACCGTTATTGCAACTATTCCTTTTATTACATAACATTCAACTTTAGGTTCATAGATTGGTAACTTAGTAGCACTCAGGACATGAATTACTATACCCCACAGTAGCAGCATAGCGAGTAAGGCCTTGTATCCCACAGGTTGCATACTTATCATTCACGTCAGGAGGGCACGGAGGTCTCTGAACCTTTCTGCTATTAGTGTAGCCCCCTCCCGCTTCCCACACCTACTCTATATCCTCCTCCTCGTCCGAACTATCTATATCCTCCTCCTCAGGTAGCGGATCACAAATTTCCCCCCTATATGTGTTCCATGGCAGCCATATTTTGTTCCATTTACGTGGGTTGGCTCTTTGCTGGTACACCGCACGCTCCATCACCATGAGCATGTCCATATTTCTGCACCATTGTGCCAAGGTCGGTGCCTCCGAAGCCCCCCATTTCTGCGCTATGTCCCGCTTTGCTAACATCATTCCGATAACTGCCCATTGCCGCCCCTGTGGAGTCAGGTTGTTCGGGCCCCAGACATTCAGTAGACAGATTCTAGGGTCAGGTGTGATGGGGAGCTGCAGAGTTTGGGCGATAGTGCGTGTTACTCGCCTCCAGTACTCTACCATGCTGGGACAGGACCATAGGGTATGAAGCAGCGTGCCTTCTTCCCCGCAATTTCTCAAACAGTAAGGGTGATCTGCCCTCTGAATTTTATGTAGGGTGGTACATGTGTAATATACCCGGTGTAGTATTTTAAATTGTATTAGTCGGAATCTCGCCGAGATTCCAGCTTCTCTAGGCGACGCCATTGCCGCATTCCAGTTTGCCTCATCTAATTCCCCGAGCTCATCCTCCCATTTGCCTCTCAGTTTCTGTAATGGGTCAGGCAGGTTGTTTACCAGTTTGCGATATGTGAGGGAGGTGGCGCTAGCCTCCATGTAGTCTGTAAGGAGTCGGTCTTCTAAAGGAGCTGATTCTGGGACCTTAGTGCCCGGGGTAATTGCAGCTATTAATGCGTGTCTAATCTGTATGTACCGGTACGTTTCAGTAATGCCCAGCCCGTACTGCTCCCTCAGGGTCGCGAACGGAATCACCCATCCCTCATCCACATGTCACCCACCGTGGAGATCCCGATGTTGTCCCATTGGGTAAAGCCCCTGCTGCTTCGTAGATTGCCCAGGGATTTGGAGTCCCACAGGGGTGTAAGCCGTGTAATCACACCCTCCCAGTTTAGTCGTCTTTGAGCTTTGTGCCATAGTGTTACAGTGTGCTTAGTTGGGCCGACCAATTTCGCTGTTAATCCTTTGTTGTAGAGCGGGCCCAAAAGGGTGTTAGTGCCTAGCTGCCGCCTGTCCGCTAGATATGCCGGGTCGTTCTGTGGTGCATGTATCCATTGGTTAATCACCTTGAGGTGCGCCGCCCAATAGTATAATTCTAAGTTTGGGAGCGCAATTCCCCCACTGTACCAGTCTCTAATCAATTTTGCCTGTGCGACCCTAGCCGGCCGGTTCCCCCACAAGAGGCCTGACAGCTGTCCTGATATCTGTCTAAAAAAGGAAAGTGGGACCATTGCCGGTGTATTTTCCAAGACGTAGAGGAAACGGGGCAGCGCCATCATCTTGAAAAGCGCCGCCCTGCCCAACAATGTTAGCGGAAGGGTCTTCCAGTGCCGGACATCCGCTTTTAGTCTGTCGAGCAGCGGCTTCAGATTCATGTCCTGAAAGGCCCCGTGGTCTCGTGTAATTTGGATCCCTAAGTATCTGAAGGAGATGGCCTCTAGTAGCAGAGGACAGTCCCCGCTCAAGTGCGGTGGAGTACCATGCAGCATGTAGAGCACCGATTTCGTCCAGTTGATTTTATAGCCTGAAGCTACACCATGTCGCTCACATAGTGCCAACAATACTGGAATTCCTTCTGCCGGGTCAGTTAGGTATATTAACATATCGTCAGCGTATAGTGACACTTTGTCCTCCCAGTCGCCCCCCAGTCTATTCCTCTCAGTAGCCGAGTGGTTCTAATGACCGTGGCCAACGGCTCCAGTACTAAGGCGAACAATAGTGGCGAGAGCGGGCAGCCTTGTCTCGTGCCCCTTGCTAACAGAATGTCTCTCGAGATGTGGCCATTTGCCGTCACTCGCGCCACAGGGTTGCTGTATAATAGCCTAATCCAAGCTACAAATTTCGGGCCAAATCCCATATATTGTAGGACCGCAAAGAGATACCGCCATTCTACCAAATCAAACGCCATTTTGGCGTCCAGCGAGAGGATTGCTGCAGATTCATTCAACAACGGGGCTCTTGCCATCACACCATGCAGGCGTCTGAGATTCATCGCCGTACTTCTATGAGGCATAAACCCCGACTGGTCTGGGTGTATTAGATGTGTGAGGTGGGACAACAACCTGTTGGCCAGTAGTTTCGCTAATATTTTACTTTCGGCATTGAGGAGGGAAATCGGCCAGTAGGATCCGCAATCTTCAGGTGGTTTGCCAGGCTTCGGGATCGCCACAATAGTCGCCTTGCGCTGGTCAGGTGGCAGTTGTCCCTTTTCCAGGCTTTCCACGAACATGTTAAGTAGGGGTGTAGCTAGCGTCTCAGACATGCTTTTGTACCATTCAATCGGTATTCCATTGGGGCCTAAGGCTTTCCCTGAGTGCAACGCTGCGATGGCCGACTGTAACTCTTCAGTCGTTAAGTCCGCTTCTAGTTCTTCCACCCTGTCCTGTGACAGTGTAGGGGTGGGCACTCCCACGAGAGCTGTCTCTGCTATTTCCTGCGTAACTTCTATTTCAGGGGCATACACTGTTTGATAATGATCAGCCAGTAATTCGACTATCAGTGAAGGGCGGGTTTGCATTTCCCCCTGCGGGTCCTTCAGTCTTAGGATCGACCTTTGCCCCTCCCGTTTCTTTTCCAGCCACGCTAGGAGCTTGCTGGCCTTATCCCCTACATCATATATCCTGTGCGCCGTGGCCGCCATATTTTCTACCACTCTTCGGCGTATAAGATCGGTATGACGTTGCTGACACAACTGGAGCGTGTGCAGCGTGTCTCTCGTCGGGTTAGCCATGTGTTCTTCGTTGGCCCTAGTGAGTTTGTCCTCTAAGTTCATTAGTTCTTGTTTCTGGGTGCGCTTATGCCTCGTTATAGTGGAAATGGCTTGTCCTCGGAGAACCGTTTTGTAGGCTTCCCACAGGACAGAAGGGGATGACACAGAACCTTCGTTCTCCGCGAGGTAACATCTTGTTGCTTTTTTAAGTGTCTTGGTCTCCTGAGGCACCTTAAGATATCCCGGGTAGATCGGGTAAATGCGCTTTTGGGACCGCTCCGGGTTGGAGAGAGTCAGTGTCAATGGGGAATGGTCCGAGATACCTCTCGGCCTAATCCGTACGTCGTCAACAGTGAGGAGCCCGTGGCCCAACGCCAGGAAATAGTCGATCCTTGAGAGACTATCATGGACCGCTGAATGGTAAGTGTATTGTTGGGCTGTCGGATGGAAACTTCTCCAAAGGTCTATCAAACCCTGCGCTTCTAGGAAGTCATTCAGCCGGGACAGCCCGGGAGCCTGAGTTCTTACCGGGAATCTGTCTAAGGTATTGTGCACCGCTGCGTTAAAATCTCCTCCCACTACGAGATCTCCCTCCGGGAGTTCTAACAGAAATTTTCCCAGTTCTGGGAGTGCGACTGCATGCAAAGCCGGCGGAATATATACCGAGACCACATTTAGCGGTCTCCCTTCCCACTGTCCAAGAGCTGCAGCAAAGCGCCCCTGCGTGTCTATTTTCGTGGATTGAATTATGTACCTGGAGGATCGGTGCATTAGTATCCCTGTACCTCGGGACCCCCTAGTGAATTCTGAATGGGCAATCATACGGTAGCCTTTCCTGTCTAGTGCATGTATTGCAGTACCTGTCAGGTGCGTTTCCTGTAGCAGGACCAGGGCCGGGTTGAGTCTCCTTATACTTTGTAATACTAAGCCTCGTTTGACCTTATCCCCCAGGCCCCTCACATTCCAAGACAAAAGTTGTAAAGGTGTCGCTGGTCCCATCCCAGGGTCTGCCCCTCCTAAGTCATTCCGTGTGTTGTGTGCCATAGCGCCTGTGGTAAAGAGTGACTACGTGCCACATTGAACATAGTCTAGTAAGTTGCCTGGAGCTCGCCATGCTGTGTACGTGTGCCTACCAATCCAATCTTGACCTGTAAAACTACCCGTAAAATGCAGAACCCCCCTACCCTCAACTCCCCCCCTCCCTGCCCCCCTGCTAAACGGACTTAAAACTGCCCGCCCCCCTCAACTCAGCAGAGTGCCTAACCCAAACCCAAAACACAGTACTTGCTCGCTGGGGTGAAGGACTCTCCGGAGTCAGCGGCCCCTCATCACGTCCACGGAGGACCTCCGCCCAGTGTCCTTGGCGGCCCGCCCGGCCAGAGTTGCATTTGGTCTATCAGTATAAGCACGGGAAGTCATTGTTCGTCGTTGTCTTCACGTTCTTGAACCTCGCTCAGGAGCGAATGCTGTTCCGTGTCTCCACCGGATGCCTGGGAGCTTGGTCGCATACCATTATTGCGGTGTCTGTTCGGTCTATTGGAGCGGCGAGGCAGGCCCGTTGTTCTCCAGCCCTTCAGCCAGTCGTGGGCCGCCTCCGGGGTATCAAAGAACCATGTTTTATTGTCCGCCACTATTCTCAGTTTGGCCGGGAAGAGCATTGCATAAGGAATTTCTCTCGCCCTAAGTTCTTTTTTAACTTCAAAGAATGTCCTTCTCCTGCGTGCGACCTCAGCCGTGTAGTCTGGAAAGAACGCCAACTGGAGTTTTGGACTTTAATTGGGGGTGAGTTTCTTGCCGCCTGTAAAATCGCATCCCTGTCCCTGAAATTGAAGAGTCGGGCAATGATCGGTCGTGGGGTTGCTCCTGTTTTCGGGCGTCCCCCTGGGACTCGGTGAGCTCTTTCCACTGAGAAAAATGCGGAAAGACCCTTGGGCTTAAGTTCTTGTTGGATCAATCCCTCCACATATAGGTCCATTGCTCTAGTGTCTTCCGATTCTGGAACCCCTAGTATGAGGATGTTGTTCCGTCTCGAGCGCCCTTTCTGCTCGTCCAGTTTTTCACGCAGGTCTCTATTTTCTTTCGAGATCCGCTCCATACTGATTTGCAGCTCTGAGACGTCCTCCACTAGCGACTTGGTCACCACCTCCATCGAGTTCACTTTTTCCGACATTTTGTGGAAGTCTGCTCTTATTAGTGTAATTTCTGTTGAGGTCGACCCCACCGTCACCTGTACCTGCGTCAGAGCCCGCATCACGTCTTCCAGGGTCGCTTTCTTCCCTCCCGCCGTGTCGGCTGATTTGTTCGCCTGCATTTTCGCGTCCGTCGGGGAGGATGTCGTTTTATCATATGCATATTTCTCGAGTCTTGACTGCGTGTTTCCACCCTTCGGCCCTTTTCCCGCCATTCTGGCTGTCGCTGCGGTGGCGATCCACTGTTGAGTAGTTGCTATGAACAATGTGCTTAGGGAGCTGAGTCCAACTGGAAGTATCCCCGGTGAAGGTTCGCAGTGTTCCAATGGGTTAGAGATGCGTGTGGGCCTAGCAGATGTATTGACCATCAGACGTCACCATCTCTCCTTCCTTCTTGCAGGCCACCGATGGGCGCGATCTGTACCATATGTCTCTCACCAGGAGCAGATTGTTGGTGGGTCGTGCGGTTCGGGCCGCATCGCTGTATGGCCCGCCAGGTAAACACACCTCTGCTGTCGAGTTGGTGCAGGTTGTCCTCGGCCAGACGTCTTGGGCCACACCTTCCCCCAGACGGCATCCTCACCGTGCCCCCGTCATGCCGCTGATGGTCGGTGCAGCTCCCGGTATTTTTTTGGGCCCCAGTCGGGACTACTCTGGCCGCCGCAGGGGTGCGCCCACTGTCCGTTGTTGCAAATGGGAGTATAGTGTCTCTCCACAGCCACGCTCGGCGGCGGCTTCACCAGCGATGCAGCCCACTCCCCAGTAGGGTGAGACAGAGGGGCAAGTGCACCGCCCCCCCGCGGTAGTGTTCAAGGCAGAGTGCGGGGTATGGGGTCCTGGATGACTGGGCCCTCGCCGGGACTCAGCCTCCGTACAGCGGCAAATGGGCCGGAGTTGTGTCTCGGTGCGCTACTGTCTGCCCCTGCGTCACCGTCCTAGTTGTCGGCGAACCCTCTCGCCAGGTGTCCCGTGGTCTGGGCAAGGACTCCTTTCGGCCCCCACGCTGCAATCAGGGCACCTCGCCGAGGCTAGTAGCTTACTCGCCGTCCCCTGTCCCGGGCCGTTGGGGAGCCCGGGTCCAAGATGGCGGGTTCGTACTCGGACGCGGCTGGTCAGTCCGCCTCCGTATAACGGTCTGGGGAGTTCCCTGGCTCGCGCCGGGTCTCAGCAGACGACGGCCGGTCTCTTGGCCACAGGTACCTGGATCTCGACGTCCGCAACGTTCTGTGGACAACTCCCGCACTCGGAGCTTCGCCACCAGTGGTCGTTTCCGGTGCCTCGGCGCCCAGCCCGCAGCACTTCCCGTCGGGTCCCGGAGTCAAGCAGCCTCCTGGCTTCAGTTCCTCTCCGTGGCCTGAGCGAGTTGTGCGATGAACTCCGCTTCCCTCCGACGGATTTTCGTCTTTGCTTCTGCCGGTTGTGCCGCCCGGTCCTGGGCCACAGTACCTTCCCGCAGGGTAATTTTTGTTATCGGATCATTAGTCGGATTTGCGAGGAGGCCGCGTTAACCTCGGAGCTCGCCTTCTATGCTGCCGCCATCTCCGGCTGCTAGCCACGCCCCCAGTCAGGTGTAGTTTGATTCCAATGGTACAGTGAGCAAGGGACACAGGTCTGGGCATATCCTTTGACACTTAGTAGGTTATATCAAACACACAAAAGGTAATGATAGGATGGTTGCATTAAGTCCAATCACCTGCAATCACTGAGCATAGCATTCCAACCCTCATTCTTTTGCCCGCCATGGTACCTCAGATTAGACCCACCCATATGACAATTAGTCATGGGTCTGTCCAGTCCGTAATACTTTGGTTCTTTATCCAGTATGTCAACATCACAGCTAACATCCATCAGGAAGTATCATATATGACCTCATCGTCATATGAATCCCATATTTAGTTCAGAGCAGCTAGTCCTGTCTGTTAATGGGAGGAGTTTGCAACTGGTAATAACAAGAGAACCCCCCCCCCAAAACAGACACCAACAGTAAAATAGGGTGACGATTCTCAATCATTGACAGTCTGAAAAACTACATAGTCGTATATCCTTACCATAATAAATCAGTGAGTCCCCAGGAAATCCTAGCTGATTGTCTAGACAGGCTCTATAAGGCTATTCAATGCTCACACATTTACAGCTAAAAGGATGCATTGATGGGCACAGCAAATATATATACGATGATGTCAGCCAAGCAGGGCATTTCAACACAACTCAATGGTTAGCAAGCAGTGAAGCACTAGGCAGCTAGATCTTCACCGTAAGTATGTAAATCAGCCATCATCGTTTCCCAATCCTCTGCAACAGAGTATTTGCATAGTCCCCGGACTTCTACACACCTAAGCGCCACCACTTCTGCACTACCCCACTTGAGAGTCGCCTTCCAATGCATTGCGATAAGTCGGCAAGTGCTCAGCTGGGCTAAATCGATTAGTTTGGCACTTGCCTTTGCCACGTTAGGACGTTTAAACATGCCCAATAGGGACCCCTCTAGTGTGCACGTCTGAGCAACCAGTTACTGCCCTCAGCACCTCAGAAACCTTCCCCCCACAAAGATGCCACTGCTGGGCAGGTCCAGAACAGGTGCAGAAGATCTGCTTCCAATTGTGGACATCTGAGGCACATCGAGGAGAAGCCAAATATGCAATGCGAGTGAGATAGGCCCTGTGGAGTACATTATGTTGAATATATGGGAACTTCAAGTTCTACGACACTTTCCTAGGGTAGTGTAACACTTTCTCCCATTCCTTCTGCATGAACTTTCTGCCCACATCTGCCTCCCAACAATCTTGGGTTGCTGCCAATGGATCGTGTGTGGTCTATACCAGGGCGCGGACAAGCATCATAACAAGCTTGCAACCATGTCCCATAATATACATTCTATGAATTAAGGGGTGTTGCAAAGGTTCAGTGTCTGTAAAACCCCAATGTCGCTTCAGCAGTGCCAGAAGACCACTCACTCACTCACTCATAAGTGTCTCACCGGAAGATCATAATCCTCCCAAAGCTGCTCGTAAGGCAAGAAGAAACATCACAAAATAAGTCGCCTAGGGTTGCGCACTCCTGCTGCCTCCCAAGCCTCCAGCCCCACCCTACCCAGCCTGCCTGTGAAGAGTTCAAGTGATAGTAATGGGATCCAAGAAGAGTAACTGGGAATGTGTGGCATAAGTCGCAGGCTGCGCCAGCAGCCGTGAAAGGCAATGCAGAACAAACATTATGTGTGAGCCTGCCATGTGGTAGAAAAGCACGATGCACAACCTGCTGTGCCTGGGAATCGTCAGGAAGCCGCAGCTCCGTAAGACGACCCATCAGCCAGCGCGCGGGCCATTGCAGCTGTACCGCCAAGTAATAAAGCTAAACATTATGGGCTCGCAACCCTCTCCGCTCATGACCAATTGAAGTTTGTGAAGCGCAATATTCCTCCTCCCTTTATTCCAAATAAAGCTCTGTATGCAACGCGTGAAAGGTGGCTTTGGGAATGTGGACTGGAAGATTATGAAAAAAATATGAGTCTCGGCAATACCACCATCTTTACCAGTGAGACACAGCTTTGCACAGTCAAAGGTAAAATGCACCAGAAAGCCATCCGAAGTCGTAGAGAGGCTATGGCCCTTGTAATGTTGTCATCAATTACATCTTGCGTCTCATGTTACATTTTTATTCCGAAATACCGGAATGAGCGAGGTTCTCATCGGACTGGACCAGCATCAACCTTATTGAGCTGCTTGGGGCAGTCCGGATGCAAGGGGAACAGGAAGGATTTAGCCCAGTTCACCGATAGGCCTGATGCCTCTCTGAATTCTCTCAACACCACCTGTATTCCATCAATGCCCTCCCGTATGTCCAGTATATATTAAAATGCTGTCTGCATATAACGAGACAATATGCATCTCGGCATGGAGTGGAATACCTCAAGCTTGTCCCTGTTGTCGCTGTTGCTGAGCCAGGGGCTTCATTGGTGCAGAAGCATTGAACCCGCCACTGCTTTGTAGTTTCTTGCAGCAGAGCTATCTGTGCACCCGCCATCTGATGTATTGCTGAACCTCATGTTGCTTGCACACTGTGCCCATGCCACGGACATTCCAAGTGCTAACGCTTACTTTCGCCATCTCAATAATATAACACAATCATTAGTTTCCTGGGGAAGTACCAACCGGGGCATCAAGGCTGCACAGTTATGGTGTAAATAAATGATATTGGAAAGATACAGGGTAACCGTTCAGCACGTGATCACCCAATCAAGCAGCAATGGGTACCATAAGAGGGATGCTCCTTGCTGTGCAAACATGCACACTCATATCGCCCAGGAGCTAGGCGAGGCGGTTAGCCAAAAAAACCACAGTGTCATAGTCGAGAGACCAGCTGAGGGGAGTAAAAAGTGTAGGTCCCTACGGGAGACCCATTTCGCCATTATCTACTTCAATAGGCTGGGGATAGGATGTGGTCTAACGGTTAGGGCGGTTGACCACGAAGCTGGGGAACTTGGTGCGAGTCTAAGCAGGGGCGCTCAACATCCTATGATTCTGGGCAAATTACTTAATCTCCTTGTGCCTAACAAAAAAACATAAATGAATGTCTCCGTCTGTAACGTAACTGGTGCTCATGTAAAGCACTCTGATACCATCTGGTCTAGTTCACACTATATAAAACTCCCCAAAAAATAAATACCTAGGAATTGGGTGTCGGCCCCTTGATAATGTCTAGGTTGATCAAACTGCTCACCAGGTCCCCCTGTACTCACGCAAGATCCTCTGCTACCTGGGGTGTAGCATTAGGCAATGTCACGCTCTAGCCCGCCCAAATGACCACAGGACACGGAGCTTAAACAGGGGCAACCTTCTTTATTCCCTGCCAGGAAGTTACTGGCTCACAGACTAATTGCTCCTCCTTTTCCTGTCCCTCTTTCCGCTTCCTCATTGCCTGACCTGTCTCGCTGGGCAGTCAGGCATAACGACACGACATCTCCCCCTTTTGTGCAAAGAAGTGGTGCTACATTTCTTCGACGAGTCGCTGTGGTTTCCTCACCAGGCGTTTGGGGCGAGTCCTTCTCTCTGGTGTGTGTCGGCATCGCTCAGGACTACTGGCCATTCTCGGCTGTTGATAATGGTGGATCTCGGCGTTGTCGTTTTGACTGGTAGAGTCACTTGACGTGTGGCCTGAGGATGATTCATGCCTGTTCACTGGATAGTGTCTTTTGAAGTGAGATATATTTCTCGTTATTTGCTTGTGATCAGCTTTAGCTGTAATCATGGTTCCTTTCTTCTTGTGGACTTGTAAGGGAAGGTTCAGGTATCGGCTGTCTGCTTTCGTTCGCCGGTCTCCTCTCACTATGACCCAGTCGCCTTCGCGGATATCAGCTTCTTTGGCGTGCCGGCGACCGGCGACTGTCTGCATAGGGTCATAGTGAGAGGAGACCGGCGAACGAAAGCAGACAACCGATACTTGAACCTTCCCTTACAAGTCCACAAGAAGAAAGGAACCATGATTACAGCTAAAGCTGATCACAAGCAAATAACGAGAAATATATCTCACTTCAAAAGACACTATCCAGTGAACAGGCATGAATCATCCTCAGGCCACACGTCAAGTGACTCTACCAGTCAAAACGACAACGCCGAGATCCACCATTATCAACAGCCGAGAATGGCCAGTAGTCCTGAGCGATGCCGACACACGCCAGAGAGAAGGACTCGCCCCAAACGCCTGGTGAGGAAACCACAGCGACTCGTCGAAGAAATGTAGCACCACTTCTTTTTTGTGATCATATCACTGATGTGCGGCCCTGGGTGTCGCTCCCGTTCGATGGCGGTGTTGGGCGCTCTCATGTCCACGCATAGCCGGACTTTGTTGTCTTGTCCTTTCTTCAGGACCACCACGACCGGTGATACCCAAGGGGTGGGTCCAGACGTGCGTTCTATGATGTCTGATTGTAAAAGGTCTTGTAGCTCGTCATCAACGGCTTGTTGCAAGTGGAAGGGCACCTTCCTGTGATGCTGGGCAACAGGTGTGATGTTTTCGTTGATGTGGAGCTTTACTTTGAAATGATTCAGTTTGCCTAGACCTTTGAAAAGTTTCGGGAATTTTGCCACGATGTCAGGGGCATCTTCCGTCATGTATAGCAGCTCCACCAGCTTCAGTCGTTCCGCTGTTGGCAGACTGAGCAAGCAGTCGGCGAAGTCGGGTCCTTCCACGACGTGGACATATGCAGGAATTTTCCTGTTCTTGAAAGTCAGTGTGGTATGAAACCGACCAAGGCACGGCAGTGGTTTCCGGCACATCCATGTGAAAATGCGGACTGCCGCTGGCTCTAGTTTGGGTCGGTTCTTCATCTTCTGGTACTCTAGCGCGCATATATAGTTCAACGAAGCACCTGAGTCCAGGACAAATTTCGCTGGATGGTCTCCTATCAGAATGTCTAGTTTTGGATATCGTTTGAGCCGATCTGGGTCAGCCACCATGCATATATATTCGTCACTGTCCTGCATTGTTGTTGACGAGTCAAACACTCTACAGACATATTCGTCACTGTCTTGTGACACTGTGGTGAGTGCCGATGAGCTGTTGGATGAAGAGCGGTGAGCCCTTGACCTCGTGGAGTGATGACGAGAACGAGGCGTACTTGTGGATCGGCTGTGCCGTTGGTGAGAATATGTCGAGCGGGTACTAGAACCTGAGGAGTCTGACGAGTGGCTCTCTCTTCTCGTTACAGCACGGGCATGGTGCCAGGTGTCAGATCGTGGAGTGGGTGACCTTCGGGCAGATTGTCTGGCTTGGCAAGCTATCTCGAAGTGATTGTCTTTTCCGCATCGGTGACATCGTTGGCCGATGGCCGGACACTGCCCTGAGTGGGGGTAGTCTTGACCGCATCGATAACAGGCAGGTGCAGGTTTGGTGTGTTTGGTATGTCGTGAGTCTCGGCGGGGTGATGATTTCCGGGAGCTGCGGTGATGCTTGCTTGTCCTATGCGCACTCGACCCTGGGCGGATGTTTGTGCGCGACTGTATTCGGAAAACCTGCTCTTTGTGGTCTTTGTCTTTGTGTTCAGGCTTGTGTGTTTCCATCCTCTTAGCATGGTCTTCTGCTTGGTCGTTAATCCTTGTAAGTTCTTCGATTTGTTCTAGTGTGTATGACTTCTTTAGGAGACGTCTGCGTAGCGATTCTGAGCGGCAACCATCGATGATGCGGAGCCGTAATGCGTCTTCCGTCTTGAAGTTTTCGAAGTCGCAGTGACGCGTCATCCTTTTGATGCGTGTGATGAAATCGCCCATGCACTCTCCTTTCTCCTGAGACGCTAGGTTGAACACATAGCGTTCGTAATCGACATTGCGCTTGTGCAGGAATCGCCGATCAAGGGCAGCCTTCACTTCATCATAAGTGGCTGTGGCAACGTTGGGCATTTCTTTGATTATTTGTGCTATTTCTTGGCCAGCAAGATTTCGTAACGCAACCAGCTTGCGCTTAGAGTCTTGTACAAGAGACCCTTCCATATAATCTTCAAAGTCCTCACTCCAGGTTTTCCATGCAGGGCCCATGGTGTTGCCAGGCGTCAGCACCAGCGGCTGTGGTTGTCGCATGAAAGGTGCTCCTATGGACGCTACTTGAGGCACCGCCGTTGTGGTGGGTTGCGTAGGTGCGCCTCCGGTCGAGGAAGTACTTTGGGCATCGGTATCAGACATGGTGGTTCTGTATAGTAGGTATTTGCACTTATTGTCGGCAGTATTCGATTGTTCTTGTATTCTTTAGTAGTGCTTGTGAGTATTTCAGCTTATAATTGTCTTCTGCTGCTCCTGCGTGATGTATTTAGCTTCGTTCCCGCCTTTTCAGGTGCTCGGGTCACTTGCCTGACTTTAAAATGGCCGCCGTGTGGGACGCGTGGGTCTATTGAGGGCCGGCGCCTGACTTCAACATGGCCGCCATGTTCCCTGGCTCTCGGCAGTCTCTGACGCACGTGTAGACCCGCTCTGGCTTGTCTAGCGGTCGCGTGTGCTGGGGGACTCACCCTCGCCGTCTTCAGGCCTCGGAGGGGTGCGGGGACTTCGCGCTCACCTCTGCGCCGCTCGACTGGGCTCTCCACTTCTCGCGGTCCTCGGGCCTCGGAGGGGCAGGTACTCGCGCACCTCAGCGCCGCTTGGCAGGCTCTCCACTTCTCCGCAGCCAGGCACTATCACGCAGGCACGTCCTCGCGTGCTCTTTCCTGCTCCGCTCGTCCGTGAGCCAGGATCCGACGCAGGCGTCGCTCCTCTGCACGCTCTCTCCGGAGCTGCTGGCTTGTCGTTGGGGCCGGTACTCGGCTGGGCTGCGCGACGTTGTGTGTGGGGTTTGGCTCATCCCACCCTCGTCGCCATTGTCACGCTCTAGCCCGCCCAAATGACCACAGGACACGGAGCTTAAACAGGGGCAACCTTCTTTATTCCCTGCCAGGAAGTTACTGGCTCACAGACTAATTGCTCCTCCTTTTCCTGTCCCTCTTTCCGCTTCCTCATTGCCTGACCTGTCTCGCTGGGCAGTCAGGCATAACGACACGACAGGCAATATCACTGAGAACACAACGCTAACAGAGTTGGAAGATTCTAGATCAGAGGTCCCGTCTCCTAAAGCAACAATCAACGGCGACCCACACTTTGCCCAGAGATTCGCTATGACCGTCAAGGCCTCAGCTTGTTCATCCCTGGCTTGCTCTGGCGTAGGGCCCCCGCAAAGTTGCCTGCTACCAGCACAGCGGGTCCCTTGTTTCCTACGGTGGGAAGAGCGGGCCTTCCTCTGTTGGGGTGCAGGCAAGGCCAGTGCAGAGGTCTCATAGCGCAGCTGCTCCACCCAGTCCCAGGCATCTCCGGGTTTGGTGAAAAAATAGCTTTGGCATCCAACCATTACTTTTAACTTGGCTGGGAAAAGCGGCAAGTAGCAGAGTCCACTCTGTCAGAGCTTGGAAGAAGGCCCTCTGATGCTGCACTGTGAGGACGTCATCTGGGAAGATGAATACTTTTGCATTGTCATATCACCGTGGGGAGCACTCTGTAGCGATTTGAAGGATCACATCCTTATCTCTGCAATTAATTACTCAGGCCACTCTAGGGTGCGGAGGGGACCATGTCGAAAGGCACCACGATGGGATTCTGTGAGCTTGTTGAATCAAGAAATGAGCGGAGAGCCTGCCAGGGGCCACCTCCTGTGGGAGCCAAGTCTTGAAAAACAGCACAGGGTTAAACCCATCTGCACACTCTGGGACACCCACAAAGCGGCGGTTATTGCCTTAAGGGCACCATTCTGAGTCTTCTGCCCCGGCCTCCAATTCCTGCACCTTCATGGTAAGGGAACGTACCTGTTCCGCTAGCTCCTCCAATGTCGGGCACATGTCTGTGATCTTCTGCTCAGTATGAGTGATATGTTCTGTCAGTTTAAGCTGGTCTTCACCCACTAGCCCTAGTCCGATTGCCACCGCATCCACCCTGGCACTCAGATCTTGGCGAGATCCCGCTGTGGCATCCAGATTTTTATCCAGATTAAGGTCGTTAGTGGGCTCAGTCGGGGGTGCTGCAGAAGTTGTAGCACCACTCGGATCACCCAGGCCAACATTGCGTAGGTCCTGCTGTTGCTGAGGTCCTGCACCTCCTCTCTGCTCATATTGCAGTATGTACCATCCAGTTGGCATGCTTAGTTCGCACTCAAGCGACCACAGGGCGGCATGAGCAGTACCATTAGGGGCTGACTGCCAGGCAGGAACAGGAGCCTGGTTCCGATCACACTCCCCACAATCCTGCAGGTATGGCAGAGACCGCCCATCAGTACACTCCAGGGGCAGCGTCGCAGGTGAGGAAGAACTCCAGGTCTCAGGCTGTATGAGTCACCAATGAAGGACCCTCCACTCCTCTGGTTCCTGCACCAGAGGGGCACACGTAGTCCTGAGATTGTCACTGCCACACCTCTCCCAGCGGAGGCCCACAGCAGGGGGAGGGGGTGAAAGTCACATCCCCTTCATCCAGACAACGCAGGGAGAAAGCAAGTCCACCCCAACAAAGCCGCACTGGGCTACATCTTAGTTGGGAGAGTCACCATTCTAATGGAAGGGTTGCAAGTGTCGTTGTAGCAGTAGGCACTAGGCCTAGCCCCCAAGACTGCTCACCAAGCACCCAGACAGGTACCCAGGCTGTGCGTCGCCAAATGAACTGGGAGACAGAAGCAGAGGCGAGAGAGAGGAGAAACCCCAGTCCAATCCACCGCCTCCAACTATGAGGCCAGTCCCCAATAGTTAGGCTTCTCTGTGATTGAGAAAGCTGGACATAACAGCGCACAACAGGGCCGTGGGCAATATTTAGAGGCAGGGCAGACAAGGCCCAATCAATTCAGCAGCTGAGGGAGGGTGGACCGTCCCCACTGCACGCAGGTTCCTCCAGGGAAACATAGTAGGCCACACCACGGGGAAGGAGGAAAAGGAAGAAAAAAAGGGGGGCCGCGGCCTCCGACCAACTATCTGCCCATAAGCTTGCAGCACTCCCGGCCGATCAGGCACCCCAACTCCCGGCGGGGCTAACCCAGGTGGCTACAATCAAGTCCAGCCACCAGTTAATGAGTGGGCCGCAGAAAGGAGGCCCTCTAGAAAAGGTTGATGCGTAGGTAGCCTGCCCCCACCCCCCTGCCACTCACCACAACTGCAGCTGGGGCTCCTTGTGCACTCCAGGTAGCCCAGATTCATCTCCCACTGTCCCAGCTCACATTAACAGAGTCATTGCGGCCTCTATCTAACCCCAGAGGGTGGATATCATCTTCTCCTCGAGCTGCTCTGAACTGCGGAATCATATTGGTCAGGCCTCCAGCTACCATGCAGTACGACCGGTCAGCAACTGCCCGGAGACAGTCCAGATATGGCCCACGCCACGCCGCAGGACCCGCAGGCCATGTGCTATCTACCGGCCGAGGCCGAAGTTATGAGGCACAAATTCTCAGGATTCATAGAGAAATCAATGCCACTGCCCTTCTTGCTCACAGGTCTCATGGAGTGGGACTCCGAGAACTGCAGGTGGTGCATGTGTTGTCAGATGACGGGTCTCCCTTTAGAGCCTTCCTAAAGCCCGACCGCCATCTTGTAACCCCAGGCTATGCCCTATGAAACCCCATGAATATTAAAACACCAATATACCAACTACCTAAACAAGCATATTGCTGATTATTTACTGCTTATATGTCTGTAGCTGAACATGTCTCTAGTTTACTGTAACATACACAATTATACCAGAGAATGCTGTAATTTAAACTGTAGAAAATAACACTGAAACACGCTGGATATATATTACTGTTATTTTGTCTAAAGGATACAAACTTGGAACTGCATTTAATAAGGCTCACTAGAGCTCTGTTTTAACTATCCCAAGATTTGTCTATTTTTTCTGCTACCCAGCCATGCAGCTTAAGTACTCTGTTTAACAAACTAAATCTTTAATTTTAATGGTATTAAAGTTGAATATAGTCATTAAAGAGACACACGCACATACATATTCTGTTATAAACAATAAAAAAGAATTAATGTCGATTTTCTTACTATCACTCACAATAAAAAAGATTTAGCAGCCTGTAGGTTCACCGGCACAGGTGCATAATAAAAGACTATAAAGAGTGAATGAGAGATGCAAAGAGGAAATAATAAAGATATTTTTCGGGAAATCGTTTTACTTGTCTAGTACAAAATAGTCATTGACGTGTCTGAAAATAGCTTCCAGCCACTCTTACTTTTGCACACCTATGCATTACAATTGAAGGCTAGAAAATCCCCTTTTCTTTTTCGAAATATTCCAGATATCAAACGTTAAAAAGTCTAAGCGGTATGAAATGATAGAGAGGGGTAAACACACTGAGGATACACTTAGATTATGTCATGGTATGTGTTATTTTGTATAGCCACTGGAATTATGTGATTCTGCGGCTCTGACGATTCCCCGGATAATTATGGAGTTGGCGCTCTTGCCACATAATCCATCATCTTCTGCATAATTTGCAGATTTTAACACTAAAAAGTGTTAAACTGATATTACTGATGTGAACCTTTTGCACATACTGTCTTATTGCGTGTAACAAGCATTGGCAAACCCAACAGGTCTCACATATGGGATATACTGCCTTTGCCACTACATCTTGGAGCTGCTCCAAAGCATCTTACTTTTTCCTGCAACTGTACATCATCAGCAAAATCGATAAAGGTGCATTGATGCCATTCCAATGATGCATGCATAATAACATATATGCATTTATGCGTCAGAGCAAACTAGGCACCATTTGCTTTAATTTTTTAATGGCTGATTCAAGATGGTGGATGTCACTTGGCTCAGCAAATACAAAAATGACAATTTTTTTAGCATGAAAGTGCAAATAAAAATTAAAAAAAAGGATTGTGGGGTCAATGGAGGAGCGAATGGGGGTAGTGGGAGGGGATGAGGAGAGGAAAGCATTGCAAGAGGGAGAAAGCAAGATGGAGGGCGAGGGGGAAGCATACATGGAGAGAAAAACACAGAGCATGGGGGGAGAGAAGAACATGGAGAATTGGGGTGGGAGACGGAGAAGAACACAGAGACCGAGGAGAAAACGAGCCAGTGAAAACACAAAAGTGATAGCAACACGGTGTGCAGGAGAGAAGCACACAAGAGCGAGAACAACATGGAGTGCAAAGGGAAAAAGGGAGTAGCACACAAGAAAGAAACACAGACTGTAGTGGTGGGCATTTGGGAAGGGCACACAGGAGAGAGAAAGAATGAGGTGGAAAACACATCAACTCGCATGGAGTGCTTAACCGAAAAGGGAAAAAGTTCCCTACAAATAAGCAGTAGGACAGAGACAGCCAATCAGACAGATGGTAATGAGGCCATGCTGCAAGAGAAGGACAAACACAAGATGGACATACTGGGACATGAAAAACCATTGAATAAATACCAAGCAAATGCGAGCACGCCAATGGTAAGATATAGGTGGGCTCTAAGCCCCTATAAGTTCTTGGTAAACCCGTAACTGGTCTTTTGCATCCACGCAGCTTGCGAAGTCTGGTTTGCTCGACCTAAAAGAACAAGTTACTTACCTTTGGTAATGCTTTATCTGGTAGAGACTATATCTAGCCACAGATTCCTTACCTTAGAATTTCCCCAGTCGTCAGACTGGACCCGGAAGATTTTTTTAGCAGTACCCCTGCGTGCCGGTAGGTGGCATTGATTGGCTCGGCGTGTGTCGTTGGCGTCATCAGCGCCGGAATTGATGTCTGCGGCACCTATATAGACCCCACCCAGGTATACTGAAGGCAGTTTCTTTTCACAACTTTCCACCCCAGAAGCACGGAGCCATGTAGACTACTGACCACTAGTGTGTAAAACTAGGGCCCTGAAAGGGATCAGCCCTGTCTCTATAAATCCATTCACAGAGTGGGGCGGATGGGTGGGTCAGTAAGGAATCTTTGGCTAGATATAGCCTCTACTGGATAAGACTTTACTGAAGGTAAGTAACTTGTTCATCTGATAGAGACTTCTTGCCGCAGATTTCTTACCTTAGAATAGATACCCAAGCAATACCGTCCCCGGGGGTGGGTCTGCAGACCAATTTCAAGCAAGGAAGTCTTGCAGGACCGAACGGGCAAACTGCCCATCCCTATGAACCTGACTGTCCAGACAGTAATGTTTGGTGAACATGTGCAGGGAAGCCCATTTTGCTGCCTGGCAGATATCCAAGACCGGAACGCCGCAGGTTAATGCAGTGGAAGCAGCTTTAGGTCTGGTGAAATGAGCTTGCAAGCCTTCAGGAGGTTGCTTCTTGGCTAATGTGTAGCAGATTTTAATGCTGAGCACAACACATCTGGAGATGGCCCAATTCTGCACAGTCCGGCCTTTCTTCGCATCAACATACCCCACAAAGAGTTAGTCGTCCAACTGGAACTCTTGTGCGAGGCCAGGGTAGAACAACAACGCTCTTTTTGGGTCTTTAGAGGGATGTGCAGGAGCGTAAAAAGGAGGACGTGTGATGGATTAGCCTATGTGAAATGGTGTAACCACTTTCAGGAGAAAGGAGGCTCCTGTGCGGAGCACCAATTTTTCTGGATAGATTGAGAGGTAGGCGGCTTGGATGACAAGACCTGCAGCTCACTCACTCTTCTGGCAGATGTTATAGCCATAAGGAAAGCTGTTTGAATCGTAATAAGTCTGAGGAGCAATTATGAAGAGGCTTGAGAGGAGCACATTTGAAGAATGTAAAGACCAGATTTAGATCCCCCTGAGGCAAGATACATAGTGAAGGAGGGAAAAGATGAAAAAGACCTTTCAGAAACCTACGCACAATATGGGATTTGAAAAGGGAGAGTTAGTCAGGCAAACGCAAAAAGGCTGAAAGGTAGCCCTTAAGAGTGCCCAGAGCCCTGCTGGGCAAGGGAAAGAATGGAAAGTAGAATTTCAGAAAGGGGGGCAGAAAGGGGATCAATGTTTTTTTCTTCACACCATGCCACAAATTATTTCCAACAGCAGGCGTGTATTGTCTTGGTGGCGGGACGCCAAGCTGCTAAGATAATGTTGCAGACTTTGGGAGAAAAGTGGAAAGTGGTCAACTGCTGCCGCTAAATTTCCATGCACAAAGGTTACTGGACATGTTCAGGTGGCGAACCCTCCCTTGCTTCTGTGACAGAAGATCCTCCTGAATGGGCACTCTGATCAAAGGATCGATGGCCATGTGCAGTAGCTCACAATACCAGACTGTCTGTGTCCAATTCGGAGGCACAAGGATTATTTGTACCCAGTCGTTCTTGATCTTCTTAAGAACTCTGTGCAGGAGTAGTATAGGTGGAAAGTGGAAACTCCAGTGCGCAAAATTGCTGATATTGCACATTCTCTGCAGAAGCGAACAGATCAAACCAAGGCTATCCCCACTGTTGAAAGAGACCTTGCGCCACCTCCGGGTGGAGATGCTATTTGTTATCCACTAGGCATCAATGGCTGAGTTCATCTGGCTGGCGATCAGAGAGCATGGAAGCGTAAGGCAATGATGCCCCCCCCCAGGGACAGCTAAATGCCCCCCAGGGACAGCTGGCCATGGGTAGGTCCTACATTGGGCACCTCTTGGACTCAAGTTGGTCCCCCTCGCACTTTGAGCGAGTTTTTCGGCTTGTTCCTGTCGGTGCATCATTACCTTACTTTTCTGGTGCACCATTATCTGGAAGGTGCACTATTTTCCGGACGATATAATTTCACCTCACTTATGAGTTTTGTTTTTTCACACACTCTAGGACTGCCAAGGAATCCTGACATAAGGGGACGTGACTTTGACCTCTTTCTTGTACTACTTGCCGCCCCCTTTTGAGTAGATGAGGATTATAGGTCATAATGAATTGCCGACATCCTTATGGACTTTTTTATAGGCAAGATGCATGTTGACCCTTTGCACAAACTACTAGAATTGACACAGGTCTAATTTTCCACTCTCAGTTTACAACTTTTCAGTCTGTTTTTACTCATGGCCCAGGTACTCCTCGAATAAACTCCTTTTGGAGAATCCAGGAGCCATTTTTAAATCACATCCACACAGTCCCACCTCTACTCACTTCACATAGGGCTCTCCTCACACAACACCATCTTACTTCACGACGGCAAAACCGAGAAGACCTCCGGCAAAGAGCCCACCTGCGGGGCCAGTTGGACATTGCAGCGCCCGCCCAACAAGAAGCTGCCCTATGGTGAAGCATGACACCCCTCGGGTGTGTGAGGTCCCTTGCTCCTTATTAGAGCTATCCCTGGATGAGCACTAACTACCTTTTCCTGTCTAGCACCTACCAGTGATGGTCGTCACTGACGTGGTCTGACACCTTCTTCCTCCCTCCTAGTCCCTAGGAACAGCATACCTTTTGTCTTAATCTTGGATTCCCTATCCGGTAGAGTGGAAGGGAACACACCAGGATTAATTCTGGAGGTGGAGGCCTGGATAACCAAGCTCTTCATGATAGGGTGCTGGGTGAGGAAGCTGGGTTCCCTGGAGTGGAACGGTGGTAGCAGGCTATCATGCTGTGAGCAGGAGTCACTGTACACGGCTTGGACAAGGTCCAGATGAGATCATCGGTGAGGGCTTCATTAAAGGGTTGCAAGTGTTCGGAGGGTAGAGTCACCGGCTGAGGCACATCAGTCAAGCAAGACATTGGTCTTGACTGCCACTGAAGGCAGCTGAGGGTTCAAGACCTCAGTGGCACTACGCGCCACCATAGTGAAAGAGGCCCACTCCTTTGTAACCAAACACATATGAGAAACTGAGCCAGTTTCAGGTGTCAGGTGAGGTATCCAACACACTGACATCTGGCAGATCCTCATACCAGGTTTCCTCTGTATCAACCAATAGGTGGCTATATTCATCACGGTACCACACTAATCTCATTCATCCCCTGTACCAGACCTGTCAAAGACAAAAGGGTCTAGCACCAACTTGAAAGGCATGGTGCCGAAGAGTCAAGGGGAATGGGGATGGCATCATTGATGGGCTTCGAAGGTGCCGAGGGCATTAGCACAGGAGAGGCTGCCAGAGAGGATTGAGACCTAGTCTCGGTCTGGCTGCCAGCACCGCTCTGGATCCAGTACAGGATTAATGGGGCCCAACTTGTGCCGAGGGTGAACCCGCCCGTGGAAATCCAGTAGGGTCCACTACTGAACCCATGGGATCTGAAGGAGCTTCAGTGGAGTCTACATGCTCAAAAATGAGGTGCATGGCCTCACAGAACTCAAGTAGGTCAGTGGGACATGCTACGTCTCCGAGAAAATCAGGGAAGCACGGAGCCAACCCTGGTTGGGGCTCCACAGAGACGTGGGACCGGGAGTACCAATGCTCTGTCATCTCATCTGAGGATTTGGAAGGATGCAGGACAATCCAAGAACCCCTCAACTTCTTGGATTTCTTTTTTTAATGTGACTTGGGGGCAAAGACCATTGGGTGCGGCTCTGCAAGCGGTCCCAGGAACTTCCACGCGACTAGGATCTTGATTGTCACTGGGTCATCTGACATTGGGTATCGAGGAGCTTAAAGGGAGTGCTCCCTCAGCGCCTTCAGGTGCATGGCACGGAAATCCTGGCAGGCCTTCGAGTCATGGTCTTTCTCGAGGCAAGACAGACAGACCAAGTGAGGATATGTCACAGACATCTGTCTGCGACAGACGTCACATGGTTTGACACCAGACGATTTCTTGAGGGACATCCCTGTCACACCAGGAGAAAGGATTTTTCTAAAAAAAAGTTCAACAAAACATCAAACAAGCCAGTCAAAAAGTGACTTAGGGGTGGATATTTATGATCTGCGCTATCTGGTATGAAAAGGAAAAGGAAAAAACTGACGTCAGTGGGCTGAGGTAGTGCCTATATAGGAACCACATATGTCACTTCCGGCATGGCCGACGTTGACCCGGAGCCGAATGACACCACCTACTGGTTACACAGGGGTACTGCCCAAAAATGTCCAGATCCAGTCTGACACCTGCGGATAATTCTAAGGTAAGGAATCTCTGGCTTGAAGTCTTTATCACATTGACACAGCAGGAAAAAGACTCCCAGTAATTTTATCGTATCTGGAGTATCAAGTACTTTAATGGAAAGGAGGATAACAATCATGTCATAATATGTGCCAGAGTAGTTATTTTAAATTTGGTACCTGACTATTTAGTGTTGTAGGGGAACTGAACAATATGTACAAGAAATGTTTTACTTTTTTATCTTCTACCCCCTCTGGTGTCTGAAATACGTGATTCCTGGAGGGGCGCTGAAGTTGTGCCAATACACAAGAAGGGAAAAAAAGGGGACCCAGCGAATTTTCAGCAGATCCGTTTGATCAATATCCCCCAGAAACTATTCTGTCACCAGTTGATTATGAGAATTCAATCATGGATGGAAGACCAACAGATAATGTCCCCATTACAGGCAGGCTTCAGAGCTAGCATGAGCACTGTGGACCAAATATTTCGATTTTTATAGTTACTGTGGAAATACATGATCATTAAAAAGGAACACATCTATGTAGTGTTAGTAGATTCACAAGCAGCTTTTGACCTTATTTCCAAGGAGAAAATGTGGGCAGCATTCATAGAGATGAGAATGCAGACTACTTTACTAAAAACATCACTAGTCATGGAATTTCACAGTGTGGCTGGGGCTACTGACTTGTACTTCTGTGTTCCAGCAGCACCCTGTTAGGGAAGGTCAATAAATTATAAGGTAGGTCTAACTTTTTATACAAATCACATTACCAACAACAATAAACAATGCAGTGTCGATCTCAGGGCCCAATGCAACCCTGTCTGCTTCCCTATACCCTCATTAAAAAGTGGGACCCTAAAGTCCCTAATCCCCATACTTTGTCAGTGTGGACGTTTCCTTCTGTTATTTGAATAGCGCTGACAGAAAAATAATATGTGATTAATGCATTCTTTCACCTGGGGACAAAAAGGGCAGGTCAGATTTAGTTCACTGCCATGGGGTCTCCAGTTAGCAGTGAAAGTGTGCAGTGGTAAATTCTGAAACGGAATTTCATGTACAAGGTTTTTGCCAATGGGGGTTCAATGGAATCCATGTATTCTTTCATACGGAAGTCATCTTTGAATTCCAAGAAGGCTAGTGTCAAAGTGCCTAAACTGCTGGTCCTACTCAATTCTCCATCTATATACATCCAGTACATCCCCTTGAGTGCAGCCTTTGACATACCGGTCATAGCTCCTGGGTTAGTAGACAGATGTTCACACCCCATCTTAACCAGGAGGGCCTCGATATACTCTAACCAGGGGAACCTGGAGAACCCTGGAGATCCCAGGCTACTGAAGGTTCCTCCAATCCCACCTGATACGTAACTAAGTCCACTGAGGCCCATAGCCGTCTCCAGTACAGCAAAAGTCTAAAGGCTGCTTTACGGGCAATAGATCTTTGGCCTAGATCCAGCAGTAATAGCAGAGTGGGGTACTGGCAGGGAGGTTCACCAAGGATTGCATAAATTGGTTCTCGCCCACCTTCTCATGCCTCCACTGTTCTCCCCCATACAAAGACCCACCGAATGCTTGCAGGTTAAAAATGTGGATGGTCATAGATACAGGTCGAAAACTGGAGCCCTTAAAACCACTCAAAATCCCCCCTGTGTAGTGTTCGAGCTTCAACTTTCTCTTGTGGATCTGAGCAGACCAGCCAAAATTATCTGTAAGAGTGAGACCCAGTTACTCAAAGGTACAGACACTCTCAAGGGGAGCAACCGTTTAAAAGACGGATTTGGGCGGGTCAGGCTTTTGTAGGTTGAGTTCAGGCTTTTGTAGGTTGAGTTCAAGCCCCATCTCTTGCTGTAATTAGGGAACATTTGCACATGGTTTAGACAGAGCCTCCCTGTGTAGCTCGTTTTCCACACTGCAGGACTCCACTGTCAAGGCAGCGAGCCCACAGTACTACCAGACCAGATCCTTACGTTGTCCATGACCCACCCATCACACAGCCCTAAAAAATGATTGACCTATGCTGCTTTAGAGTTCAGCGAAGCAGCTGAATCCGGAGTCCTATCAACCAGAGTAGTGCATTGCAGCACCCATTTAGGGGGCTATGTTGGCGTTAGGAATCTTGGTGTTTTTAAATGCTTTTAGTTGGGGAATGTTTTAATCATCGGTGTATCTGTAATCCTGATTTGATTAGACTGTAAAACCGAATTGAATTTGAAATTGAAGTTACCTTACAAGGGCAGGAACTACACTGCTTGTGGTGGTATCAGGGAGGTGGGAGCAGCTAAAACTTTGTTCTGCTTTGTTTCAAAATTTGACATCTAGAGCCGCCCTTTTTGGTTAGTGCGCACTCTAGCTACACGCTTTCTTCATGTACTTAAATCAGTATGCAGAGCAGTGGAGGTTGCACTGAAGCACCCCTTTATAGGGCTTTATAGGCGTTAGGAATCCTAATGTTCTTAAATGCTTTTAGTTGAGGAATGTTTTAATCGTCTCTTTATCTGCAATCCTGATTTGATTAGACTGTAAAACCGAATTGAATTTGAAATTGAAGTTACCTTACACAGGCAGGAAGTGCACTGATCAGGGTGTTCTCAGAGAGGTGGGAGGATCATAAAACTTTGTTCCACTTTCTTACAAAACAGGACATCTAGAGCCGCCATTTTTGGGCAGTTCATGCTCTAGCTTCCCACTCTCTTCATGTACTTCAATCAGTGTGTGGCCCAGAAGCGCAGGGTGCTCGCGAAAGACACTTCTAAGGCAAGCACCTCTGTGCCTGTCAGCGTCCCTGAAGTGGTCAGCGGCAGCCATAATGCCCATGGCATCTCAGAAGGTGATATTCTGTTCAAATATAGAGCTGACCAATTGATAAATCATGCCCTCATGAAAATGCACTTTACAGTCCCCATTATCCACCTGTTTGACGGAACTTCCTTGTACACAGTGTGATTTTCAAGTCAACTCCACCCAGCACCCCAACTCATCTAATTTGTCTCCCTTGCCTGACCCTAGTACTAACTCTGGCTTCTTTGCAGCACTAATTAATGCACTGTCATTCCCTAAACATGCCTCTGATATTTTTGATTTTTTATGTGATGAAAATTCGAACGTACTATTTCTGACTGAAACATGGTTAACAGAATTTTCTAACTATGCTACCACCTCTGCCATTTCGAAAGGTTATAAAATATATAATAAAGACCACCAAAGTGGTAGAGGAGGGGGCGTAGCTTTGATTTATAGAGATATTTTTGTCTGCACGGTAATCCCCATGGAGGGCTTAAAAGGTGCTGAGGCTCTTGGTTTCTGCCTTTCATTATTACTTCATCAATCTTAGGCCAGAGCTTTGATTTAGCGGCCCCTGGGTCAAGTGAGCCGCCTTCTTAACTCTCTTTCCAATGCCTTGGCCCATTTGTCCTTAAGATACGCCCACGTCATAATATTAGGAGATTTTAACATCCATAGGGAAAAAAAGGAGGATAGTGAGATATCCTTATATGACACTATATCCTCCCTGGCACTGTTGCATTTTGTATCCAGTCGTACGCATCAGGCAGAACATATGCGCAATCAGTTTCTTTCTAATGAGTCACTGGAAGTGCCAACTCCAAGCCCGCAAGCTTCGACCGGCTACTTTCGGATCAAATTTTACCCAAGACCACCTCACCTCAACTCAAGACCTGGCTGTTCGAGCAGTAGCGGAACCCCCCCACCCCCCAAGCGCCTTGAGACCCTCGGCGTAAGTAGCGCGCTATACACATTTCTTGATTGATTGATTGATTAAGCAAGAGTAGGAAAAGCTCCTCAGAAGGTAGTGACAGCTTCCAGTGTTTCAAGAGATTTTTATAAAATCCAGCCAGAGGATTTCTATAGAACACTGGAGGCTAGAACGCTGTCTTTCACATGTGATGTGAACTGCGACACTCAACAATTGGATTGGAGATTCAGCTAAGGAACTAGCACCAGAAAGCAAACGAGTTCCATGGAGAGTTATGCCTTCATGTCCTTGGTACACTGATACCCTCAAAGAAGGCAAGAAACAGTGCAAGGCTCTAGAAAGACAATGAAGGGAAGTATACCATCCTATCTCCAAAGCCCAGTTCAAGGCTGCTCTAAAATAAATACTCTAGAGAGAGGTCAGATTAGCGCAGAAAGCTTGTCTGGAAGATAGAATGTAATTTTGTTTTTAATTGTGCAAAATTTTAAGTCCCCGGAAGCAAGCTCCAAATGTCAAGAACCTTTAGCTGATTGGTGCGAGTAGCTGCCACAATGCTTCCATGATAAGATCAAGAACATCCAGGACAGTCTCTCCCCCAGCATGTTACTGGAGGGAGCCATGCCAGACTGTATCTATGCAAGTTATCCTCAGAATTCCACGGGGTCTCTTTCTAAGTTTGATTCATTTTTTCGGGAGATTCCCTGAAAGCCATTAAAAGCCTCAAGTCAGGTTCTCCAGCGGACCAATGCCCCCTTGTTCCCCTCAATGTGATGTAGTTTGGCACAAGTATTATTAACCCTCCAGCCCATAAACTCTTGAATGAACACCTATCATGAGGACTGGTAACCCAGGCCTGGAAGCAGGCTAAGATCTTGCCTCTGCTGAAAAAATCTCAAGCAGATCCAGCCGAATTATCTAACTAAAGACCCATATCCTTGCTTACATCTTTGTCAAAATTATTGGAGAAGAATGTCAACTCTCAGCTTTCCCAATACCTGGAAAGCAACAATTTATTACATCCTAGGCAATCTGGCTTTCGCCCATGCTTCAGCACTGAGATGGCGCTAGTGGAGGTTGCATCAGGAGTACTTTAGGCTCCAGGGGGAAGGCCCTGCTGCTAATGTTAGATCTGTCAATGCCCTTTGATACAGTACACTATGCTGCTCTACTCGCCCATCTCAAAGCTATTGAAATTGGAGGCAAAGCACTGGACTGGTTGGCATCATTTCTTGAAGAAACATCCTTGAAGATGTTTGGATCCATCCTTTTTCATCAGGACCACATGTAGTGCAAGTTGGAGTGCTCCAGGGCTCGTGTCTGAGCCCTACATAATTTAACATCTACCTTACTCCTCATGCTCCACTTTTGGAGGCCTTAGGAGCAAAAATAATCTCACATGCTGATGACAATCAGCTATTGTTTTTATGAACTGCTATGCAGGGTTCCCTGGTGAAAAATTCACAACCTTTCTGTCAGCTGTTTTCCAGTGGCTAGAATACCATCAGCTCAACTGAAATGCAGAAAAAAATAGAGCTTTTATTTTTTGGAGTGAAGGACCAGGAAACATGGCAATCTTTCTGGCCAGCTGAGGTCCCTTTTCCATGCTGTAAACCGAATTCTGTGAAGAATTTATGTATCAAATTGGATGATGACCTCTCTTTTTTATTGCCGGTGAATTCAGTGGTGGGGTCCTGCTTTGGATTACTACATGTCTTAAGAAAGTTTCTACATGTTCTGTCCTTCCCAGTCAGGAAACAAGTGATACAGGTGCTGGTGTCAACTAGGCTGGACTATGGCAATGCCTTGTATATGAGCCTACCAGGCTACCTCATCAACAAACTGCAGGTGGTCTCAAATGCGGCCGCACATACTCTCTTGGGTTCGCCTCTGACAGCACACATATCCACGCATCTTAAGGCAGTGCATTGGCTGCCCATAAAAAAGAGAATCTTATTTAAGGCTCTTGTTTTGGTCCATAGCCCCTCTAATCAGAGGGGTGCTGAATACCTTAGGTCACGTAGTAGTTTTTATGTTCCCCATGGATGCCTACGTCCATCCAAAGCTTTTTTAGCCAGCACTCCTAAGAACAGGCACGATAGGGCCAGCGGCCGATCCTTCTCCTTTTTAGGTCTGTCAGCATGGAATAAACTTCCCTCTGAGATACGAAGCATTACAGATATTTCTCAGTTTAGAAAGAGACTGAAGACGTGGTTGTTTAAGCAAGACTTAACAGATTATGCCTTCTATGTGTATGTTGCAGTGGTGTGGAGTGCCAGGGCACTCCTTGGAATAGCAGAGTGCTTTATAAATCTCTTTTCATTCATTCATTCAGTATGCCAAAACAGCAGATGATCTTTCAATTTCACAGCATTTACCAGGAGTTCCCATTTCTCTAGCTCATGCTCACTTTTAGCCCTGCCTAGAGAGGCTTTATAAGAGGAACTTGCTTCCTTAACTGAATCTCTCTTGCTACTCCTAATGGCATCTGAAAGTGTTTTGTGGGCAGCCTTACAAGTTCTGGTGTAACATGGAACTACCTTAGCCTTTGTAGGGAGGGACCTAGATTCCCCCATAAAAGGTCTTTAAATGTGCAAAACATAGAATTGTGGATTATATCAAGGTCACCCCATGAGACAACTGTCAAAAGACCCCACCCCAACAATAGGACTGCTTCCAGGACCATGGCAAGAGCCTCATAAATCCACTTTTGGATGGACCTGGTTGAGGCGATAACCCTCCACCTCAACCTTCGGCGGTTGCTTGAGGGGACAAGCCTCCTATCAAATGGTTTGTTGGCACTAGAGGACTCATTAAGTCCCATTGAACGAAGAGTGAGGCCCAAGGTGTTATGGTCACTATCTTTCCGCTGTACCACTTCCATATCTACAACTAAGGGCTGAGAGAGCACAAATCCGAAAAATGTAGAAGTGCACCATATTTACAAGCACGTTATATTAGTTTAGTATAGAACATACAAGATTGTCAACTTATAGAGTGAAAATATATACAGGAGTGTTTAATTAGAATAGGGATACATATATCAGTGTGAAAAATAATGTAGAGCTTTGTAGAAGTGTTAGTATGATGTTGGAGTCTCACGTTATGGGGCTGGGTGAAAAAGAAATGTAATTCTGCAAACCATGGAAATGTGTAGGCCACATGGCATTTCACAAGAAACGAAAGATGCTGCTACACTTTTAAGTAACCTAGATTCCAATGTCATTTTACTGCAAAGTATTATTAATCATAGAATTGAAATAATTGTTTTGAATAGATGTGTTACATTATAGTAATGTGTGTTAGTTAGAATACTGTTTAAACAAAGAAATTAAATGTGCATATTGCAGAGGCCCGTTTCATGTAATTCAGTAGGCCTAAGTAGATAAAGTTGCTTCTTTGATCTGCATGTGCTCGTTAAGGAGAGGTCGCACAGAGCACTAATGTAAAGCCTGTTCAAAATAGTTTACGACCTTAAGATATGGTGGAGGCCGGAATTTGGGGCCCACAGAGAAAAAGTGTCTTTTGCAGGTGCGAGGGGGCTTAATCAGAAAATGATGAATAGACTTTTGTTCAGAGACGCCTGGCACAGGCCTGTAGGAGTCTTCAGGAATTTCTAGGGGGTACCGTCTTGCCGGAGAGAAGCCTGGGAAGCAAGGTCAACTTTAACGAAGGGTCCCGAGGAGTACCAGCATGGAATTTGCCGCCAGAATCTACACCACGTGAGAGGCGTCTCCAGGGGCGTTCCTATTGGAAATGTGATTTTGTATTAGGGACAGCACCCCGGGGTGCAGTTAGAGCAGATGATCTGAGGAACCTAAGAGAGCAGATGGGTAGGCAGATAGG
The DNA here is from genome assembly GCF_964261635.1 of Lissotriton helveticus. Lineage (NCBI taxonomy): Eukaryota > Metazoa > Chordata > Amphibia > Caudata > Salamandridae > Lissotriton > Lissotriton helveticus. The sequence goes on from NC_136072.1 coordinate 920,583,476, forward strand.
GAACTGCAGGACTTCGACTTTGAGACAAAGACTAAGGGAAGTGTGTGATCTTCTTTGGAAGTCACCACGGCTGACACCTTTTTAGGTAAAGATCTCGTTAAGTAGGGATGTCATTTAGTCTAGTGTAGGGACAGTCTAACCTGAACTTTTCCTTTCTGTAAATGACGCATAAGCTACAGCTTGTGTCCATATTGGCAACTTTAATGCTCTTTGAATTTGTTTTAGTTATATCCTTTTGCCGACTAAGAGCATTTAGAGAATTCTTGTTTGTATTGATTCCTGTTTATCTTTTGAACTTCATTCTGAGGTGCTTGTATCTCCAGATAGCTTTGGTTTTATAATAAACGTTTAAACCTTTTCCAGTGGTAAGTGGTTCTTTAGAGTGGTGTAAGTTCTTTCTTGATTAACCTAGTAGTGGATTGCCTTTTACTCAATGACAGGTACCAACGATTTAGTCGACCTGAATTGGGATCTGGATTAACAGCAATAGACCAGAAATCCCGCGTTAACAGTTGGTAGCAGAGTGAGGATGGTTATCTTCTTGAGGAAGGTAATCTAGGCTAGGTTAGTTTACCCCAAGGTCCCTAGAGCTCGAGAGGTGGCCTGCCGAAGAAGGCGCTGACGGAGAGAGAAAAGCAGCAGTATTGGACGAGAGTGAGTATAACAAGGGTCATGCGTGGACAGATTGCGGTGTTTTGTGTTGTATTTGTATTGTAATGTCATGCGGAGTTGAATGCCTGTAGAGTGATTGTGAGAAGGTTGTGAGCGCGCGCAACCTGGTAAAATCTTAAGTTCGGGGTAGAGCTTAAGTGGTTCGGGTGTATCGAACATCCAGAGTAATTGTCAACCAGAGTAAGGAGGTCATGAGGTACCATTGACCCCCGCAGAACCGTGATAGGGGGAGTGTAAGAGTGAGTGTGTGAGTAACGGACGCTGGTCGAAAGTTACTGTGTGTAAGTAACCTATCAGAGAAGGCGATTGTCTGGACGGAAACGGAAAGACATTTCGTCAGTTAAGGTGACAATTACAGATAGACTGTGGGCGTACAGTCAAAGAAAAGTGATCGCTTGGACGGAAGTAATCATTTTTCGGAGTATGAATGGGACGCATGCATGACCGGGAGACGAGCTGAGTAAGGAGGGGAACTGCTGCGAAGGGGGACGAGTGACGTCAGCGAGAGCCGCGCTGAGATAGGCCGGTTAGTGAGAAGCCGTGCTGTGATAGGGCGGTTGGTGTGACGTCAGTGAAAAGCCGCGTTGTGATAGGGCAGTTAGCGAGAACCGTGCTGAGATTGGTGGATTGTCATTAGGAAGCAAACAAACACGGGGAGAAAATAAAAATTCTGTAGGTTTTGAACATGAAGTGTTTTAAATGTTTGAGAGGGATTTTTAAGAGAAAAAGAAGGGACTCTTATTACGGGGAAGAGGCACCGCCAGAGGGTACACCAGCTTACTATATGGCAACGAATGTTGGCTTGCATACGATACTATGGATTAGTGAATGGAGTAAGATTTCGGAAGGGAATGAGGAACTGACGTTTCCTAAGTATGGAACGTTCAGGTTAGAGGCGTTACATCGGCTGAAATCAATTATGTCCTCATTGAATCCTCCGCCTAGACCAACACAGTTTGAGGCCCTTCATGCGTGGCTTAGGGCGGCACACGACAGAAATCTGAACAGGCGCCAAGAAAGGTTGAAGCGATCAGTAAGGGCAGTGCGAGATGCCCAATGGGATGCGGACGCCAAGAGATGGAGGGTACAGGCTATTGACGTGGATAGTTGTACCCAGTGAGAGAGGTGACAGGAGAACAGAGGCTCATGGAAGAGGATGAGGAGAGCGAGTCGGAGGACAACTTGATAAATAGGTTGCTGATAGATAGACCGCCTCCGAACGTTGGGAGAATGGAAGATAGGGGACTCGCAAGGGATGATGGGGCTGCCATAGAGGGATATGTACCACTCCCTATATCGGAGTGGACACCGACCAAAGGTGAGGAGACACCTCAGCCTAGTACAGTACAGAGTGTAGTTGGAAGGTTTGTGGTGCAGAAGGTGCCAGAAACAGAGAGGGTTGAGTCTTACGGGTTGCCAGACGCTCTACAGGTACCCGTTACCATAGGTCCTATAGTATCGATTTACAACCCCGAGAGAGACAGAGAGGAAGAACAGATACGGTTAGACAGAGAGAGAGCTGAAATGGAAAGGAGAAATAACATGACGAATGCCTGGAGGCAATTGCCAGGACCAGCGACGTGGAGCACCCCATTGGATTCCGCAGTGGGTCCCGCCGCAGAACAGGGGGGTCAGAGAGGACCGATGGACCTGAGGGGACCACGGCCGAAATCCTTTAAGGAACTGAGGGCCGACTTGAGAGAATGGGAAGAGTCGACAGAAGCACAGCGCAGCAGGCCCAGAGCAGAAGCAGAATGGGGAAGCCGAGGCAACGGAACATTGTATTGACTGCGGGGCTAGCGCAAGTAGTCAGGAGTGGGATGGTAAAAGTCAGGAGAGTAGAGGAGTTATACGTCATACTGACGGTGGAAATGGGCGAGAGAGACGTGAGAGAAGTACAGGATGTGGAGAGACGTCCCGTCTCATAACAAGTGAGGGAGACCGAAGGACACAAGAATACAGGGATAGGTTTAGATGTACTCACCATGCACCTAATGATAATGTACAGCACTGGAGTCGTGGGAGCATGGGGAACAGTGAAGGATCTTGCCATGGGTCGAGAGATCAGGGACCACCGGCAAATGATGAAGAAAGGGGGAATAACGGAATGTCTTACCATGCATCTAGAGAAACCATGCGGGATGGGACTTGTGGGATTATGAGAAATGGGAAAGTGTTTCACCATACACCCAGAGAGGATGGAACTGCATGGGACCTGGAGAGATGGGAACATGGGAGGACTCCCCATAACTCGCCTGAGCCTAGACGTAGGACTCGGAGCTGGGATGGGAGAGATGTGAATGGACCCCCTAGAGCCAGCATACTGAAAGCTGCTGTAAAGGCCAAAAGACTTGACGTCACTAGTTTGAAAAAGGATCTGGACGAGATAATAGATGGGACGTTAGCCTTAGAAAGGATTGACTTGTACGAACAAGATGAGTTACTGTTTATAGCAAAGGATATTACCCGAAAGGCAAGAGCAATTCATGAGAAACTGTCTGAACTGGCAGAGAAGTATATGGTAGATTTGTCCAGAACAAAGACATTACAGAGTAACCATAGGTTGCAGTATTCAGACCAAGACTTAGATGAGAAGAGAACTACAGGATTAAAAACACACATAAGGGAGCTGATAACAGGAATAAGAGCGTGGAGAGATCTGGACAAATGGGAAGAGAGGTGGTCCAAAAGGGGTACTGTCAGACGGAGCACGAGTGTGATGTCTCCGGAAGGAAGGGTAATGCAGATGGAGGCATTTCCTTTGAGAGAAATATCGAATGGGAACTATGTACATGTGCCCTGGAGTAGAGGAGATTTGGCTGCATTTACCAACTCATTTCCGAAGTTAAGGGACAATCCCGTTGAGTGGTACAAGCAGGTAGAAAGGTTTGTGAAAATCTCAAAGGTACTGTGGATTGATTTGAACACCTTGTTTGACATTGTGGTGCCAGGAGATTTGTGGACAGCATGCAAGACTAGTGTCGAGTGGCCAACTGTAGAACCAGAAAGGAATGCTGCTACAAATGGACCGTCTGAAACTGTAATGTTGAAATATGAAAGAGTAATAACTTGGCTGAAGGAAAAGGTCCCACCACAAGACATAGATTGGGTAAAAATAGACCGAACAAGACAGGAACCCAAGGAGACAGTTCATGAGTTTTATGAGAGATTGCTGAAAACATTCAAACAATACAGTGGACTCGATGTAATGGACCCCAAGGATATAGGGCAGTTTGTGTCAAAGTTTGTTTTGGGGTTGAGACCTGATATTTGTTTGATGATTCAGCAACATTTAATTTGTTGGCAAAACAGACCATTAGATGAGATTTTGAGGTATGCAAGGTACTGCAGTGACGAAATAGATTCCAAAGCAAAGAAGCTAAAAGAAAAGCTGATGGTAGTACAGATGCAGTCAGCTGGAAAGGGTGGACAGCGCCAACAGGGAACAGGGACAATGGGACAAAAACCAAACGGACAGAATAGAGACAACGAGGAAAACCCGAGACCTAGAATAGACCTTGCCGCGTTGAAGAAAAAGACAAAGTGCCACCAGTGTCATCAGGTGGGACATTGGAGACGCGAGTGTCCCTATAACCCTGAAAACGGAGAACTAGAGGTAGAGGAGGAGGTTCCAGAGGTTCCAGTTCAAGGGGTGACAATGCCAAGAATTAAGGTGGCCAAAGGGGGTCTTCGGCTCCACGAGCTCAGTTTCCGCAGCCACCAAAGATTTCGACAGGGGGAAAGGTTTTTAGACAAATGCCTCTTTTCATAGAGGAGGAAAGATGTTACTACATTGATCCCTTGACGGGACAACGTGTAAGCAAAGAAGAGGACTGTACCCTCGGGGCAGTTCTGGAAGTGGATCAAAGAGGACCATTTGTTGAGGCTGAAGTGGCAGGGTGTCCCACAACATTCTTAGTGGATACCGGAGCTACTCGATCAACTTTGAGATCAGCAGTGGTTCCGGATCTACCAATGTCGGGGGAAACAATTCAGGTGGTAGGAGTCGCAAACAAGAGAATGACTAGCCCTTTGACGGAACCAGTGTCAGTGAAAATCGGAAACTACATGAATGAACATCAGTTTGTAGTATGTGATTCTAGTCCTGTGTGTCTGTTAGGAAGGGACTTATTGTGCAAGCTGAACTGTACCATATACTGCACACCTCAGGGAGTAGAGGTAGAGACGACAGATGATGACGCTACCTTTAAAATTGTGAATTCAAGAACATGCATAGAACTGTATCCTACTCTGACTGTGGAGGACCTTCCTTGGGACTTACGCAAGGCAGTATCATCAGAAGTATGGGATTTTACAGGAGAAGAGATCGGATTGGTCAAAGGGGTAGAGCCAGTGAAGATCATAGTGAAACCAAATGTCGATTATCCAAGAACGCCACAATACAAGCTGTCCCAAGAGACGATTGCAGGAATAAAACCCGTGATCGACTCTATGATTAAACAGGGAATACTGAAGGAAATCGTGGGAAGTCCATGCAACTCCCCGATTATGGGTTTGCAGAAACCTAGTGGGAAATTTAGAATAGTACAGGACCTTCGAAAAATTAATAACATTGTTGTTTCATGTTGTCCAGTGGTACCGAATCCATCAGTGATACTGTTTCAGATACCATTCCAAGTCGAGTGGTTCACAGTGATAGATCTTTGTCAGGCTTTCTTTTCAATCCCATTAGACGAAGAGAGCCAGTATCTCTTCGCTTTTAAAATGGAGAGTCGCGTCTTAACATGGTGTAGAATCCCACAAGGGTTCACAGATAGCCCTTCAATCTTCAACCAGCTGTTGAAAAAGAACCTTGAAAGTCTAGTACTGCCCCAGAACTCGGTTCTGGTCCAGTACATAGACGACCTACTTGTTGCGTCAGAAACAGAAGAGGCTTGTAAGACAGATACCATTGCCTTGCTGAACCATTTAGCTGAAAATGGACACAAGGTATCCCCGAGCAAATTGCAGTACTGTCTGACAGAAGTACAGTACTTGGGTCACCGGATAGAAAAAGGAAAGCGCAAGGTGTCACCAGATAGAATAGAGGCAATCATGAAGATGAACTCGCCTACAACACAGAGAGAAGTCAGGATGTTTCTAGGAATGGTTGGTTATTGCCGACAGTGGATAGCTAACTTCTCACTGAAAGCAAAACCCTTACAGAAACTGACGCACAAGGAAGTGAGTGATCCGGTACCATGGGACAATGAGTGCTTGATGGCGTTCCTACAGCTGAGAGATGACTTATGTCGTGCTCCGGCTTTGGGGATGCCGGACTATGAGAAGCCATTTTCTCTCTATTGCTGCGAAAGGGAGGGCTGTGCTTTGTCAGTTCTAGTGCAAGTCCATGGAAATGCCCGTAGACCAGTTGCATACTTTTCGGCTACCTTAGATCCAGTAGCCGCAGCGTTGCCCGGATGTCTCAAATCCGTTGCTGCAACAGGTGTCAGCATTGAGCGTTGTGAAAGCATTGTGATGGGACACCAGTTAGTGGTGTATGTACCTCATTCTGTGGAACTGTTAATGACCAGGACCAAGACCCAGCATTTGACTAACAGTAGGCTCACGCGCTATGAGCAAGTTATTCTTGCTGCAGAGAACGTGACCCTTAAGAGGTGCTCTGTCTTGAATCCTGCTACACTGATGCCACTTCCTAATGACATTGAAGGCGAAGACTGTGAAGATCACGATTGCCTTGATGTGACTGAACTATGTATGAAGCCAAGACCAGATATTGTGGATGAACCATTGATCGACCCCAATGAAATTTACTTTGTCGATGGTTCATGTTTAAGAGATGATACTGGTCGGTTGAGAGCAGCCTATGCTGTTTGCACCATTACTGGAGTTGTGGAAGCCGCTTGCCTGGAAGGAGTACACTCCGCTCAGGTAGCAGAAATCATTGCATTGACCCGTGCCTGTATAGCAGGTAGCAAAATTAGAGTCACCATATATAATGATAGCCAATATGGTTTCGGTGTAGTTCATGATTTCGGCCAATTGTGGTCTCAGAGGGGTTACATGACCTCCTCTGGTTCGCCAATCAGAAACGGAGAATTTGTTAGACTCCTGTTAGAAGCATTACAGGGTCCAGCCGCAATTGCGGTTGTGAAATGTGTAGCTCATACGAAAAATACAGATTTTGTGTCACAAGGAAATGGATATGCAGACGAAGTTGCCCGCTATTGTGCGGAGCATGGTTATTCTTTCACGGAGGTGGAAGTAGGTGGGGCTCAGGAAAGGACAGAACTAAGCATGATGTTAGAAACTGTTGATACTTGGGAAGATTTGAAACAAATGCAAGACAATGCACCTGAATCTGAGAAGCAGGCATGGGAAACAGCGGGTTGTGTGAGAAGCGAAATGGACTTTTGGGTTTCAGCAGATGGAAGGGCAGTGTTACCTGAGGAGTTAGCGAGCCCAATGGCACGACAGATACATGGTCCAGTGCATTTAGGAAGAGATGCCATGCTGAGGGTGTTCAGGCAGACTTGGTATTGCCCGAAATTTAGGATTGCAGCAGAAGCAGTGTGTAAACGATGTGTTACTTGTCAGCAGTTGAATATTGGGAAAAGAACACCAGTTACACTGAGTCACATTGGGAGGTCTGGGGGGCCTTTCAACAGAATGCAATTGGATTTTATCGAAATGCCAAAAGTCAACCGCCTCAGGTATGTTCTGGTGGTAGTATGCATATTTTCCAGATGGGTTGAAGCATACCCTACACGTAGGTGCGATACACTCACAGTAGCAAAGTTGTTGCTTAGAGAGTTGATACCGCGCTTCGGGGTACCTGCCTCTCTGGAATCGGACAGAGGGACACATTTTAACAGCGAAGTTGTGAAGATGCTTTGCTCTGCATTGAACATTGATCAGAAATTGCATTGTAGCTATCGACCAGAGGCTTCAGGTATCGTGGAGCAGATAAATGGGTCGCTGAAATGTCGAATTGCTAAAGTGTGTTCATCAACTTCTTTAAGTTGGCCTGATGCTCTTCCTTTGGTCCTTATGAGCATGCGCAGCACACCCGACAGGAGGACAGGTCTCTCTCCACACGAGGTGCTGATGGGGAGGGCAATGAGACTTCCAACTGTCCCAATGACTGCATTGTTAAACATTACAGATGACCTGATCCTGGATTATTGCAAGGGGTTGTCTGACGCCATTCATTCTGTGTCCCTTCAGGTACAGGCCGCAGAAGTTCCATCTTCAAGAAATCAATGCCACGACCTGTGTCCAGGTGACTGGATAGTGGTGAAGAAGCACGTCCGGAAGAACTGCTTAGACGTGCGCTGGAAAGGACCCTACCAGATCATCTTAACGACGAACACTGCCGTGAAGTGCGGAGGACTGCCAAATTGGATCCACGCTTCCCATACTCGAAGAGTTCCAGCACCCCTGGAAGAAACAGCTCCTCTCACAGACGAAAATCCAGTTGTGGAAGAAGAATCACAGGAGGGGATCAGTCAAGCTGTGGGGGTGTCTGAAGAAGTTGGGAGTGTCACAGATCCAGAAGAAGAAGAAAGACAGAACGGCAGTGAAACTGAAGTTGCCACTGAAGGAGAAAGCTGCTGCGAAAACAACTCAGACACAGAACAAGTTCAGAGTGACCAAGAATCGAGTGAACGGACGAGAAATAGGAGAACAAGGCGTGGAGCGGCTACCTGGCCTGAAAGAAAAAGGAGGCCAAGCTTGAAGCCAGCTCGAGAGGAAACTCTTGCTCCTATATCCGAAGACTCAGATCCAGAAGAAAGTGCACAAGGACAAGAACAGGAAGGTCCGAGGAGATCAAGGAGGGTGCGGGTGCCTTGCAGAAGATACGCTACTCCTGAGTGGACCTACCTCGCTACCGATGTCCGAGGGACGCAGAACTGGGAGGCTGAGGAAAGTGACTCTGACCAGAACTGACCCCTTCATAACAGTGGAAGTAGAGTTGCTGATACCAGGAGTGGAGGTCGAAGGGCTGCTGACACTCAACATCGTCTATCCTCCTCTTCTGAGCGGAATAAGAAAATTGATTCTAGAGACAGTTGAATTTCCGTGTTGCTGTTCAAGGTGTCCAATACTTGAGGGAATCCTTCTTCGTTTGGAAATATTTGAGCGAGTAGTGGAAGTTCTTGGAACACGCATAGTTTCGGATTACTAAAGACTTTGTAAAGAACTTTGTAAATACAGATTGAAAGATAACCTAGCGCCAAGAAGAAGGAGAAATTAGGGATTTCCATTTTAGAGGATGGAGAAGGACTAGGGTTGCCTATTGCTACAGAACTCAGAGACTGTTTTTGCGGAGGGGATTTTTCAGCTTTCAGGTGTGGTTCGAAAGATTGGAGAAGCAAAAGAAAAGAGACCTAGTACTGTGAAAGAAAATAGAGCTACACTGTCTTGAGACCATGGGGGCTGGCAACCCGAACCGCAGGGCAAAATGCATAGTAGGCACACTTTTAGGGGTAGTGATTTCTCTTATAGTTTTAGTGGTTACTGTATCGTATGTAGTGGGACATGAAAATGATGTGAAAACAGAAAAGGAAGCAAAGAGTGTATCAACACAGAAGCCTCCTACGGCTGGCAAACAGGGGGAAAACACAGCGAAAGAGAAAGCTTTGTTAGATGCTGAGATTAAGAGATTACATGCAGACGAATCCCAGGGGAATTTTAAATCAAATGCATATGCCAAATTGCTTTATGAATACATTGATGTCATGGAGACGAAGAACTGCTATGTCTGCATGCAGTTGCCAGCTTCTGTAGATGAAGGCATCAGGTATCATCATCTTCCATTGACCTATGGAATCTCATGTAGTTTGTTGCTGAGCATATTTTATGAACGTGAGGGGTTTGAGTATTACTTCTCGAACTTAGATGTGCCAAATTATAAACACCTCAATAAATGGGATTATTACAAGAGTGAAGACAGGTTACAAAAATTTTTTCCTTCCATGGAGAACATTAGATACTTCACATGCCCGAAGAAATAATTTGACTTGTAAAGTGTCCGAAATTGAGAAAAAGTTTATAGGGCAGGTGGATGATCGATATAGAAGACAAAAGATCCTAAAAGCTTCAGGACAATGGAAAACAGATTGGACCCAGGAAGAAAGAGAACACCAAAGGAAAGGTAGCAATGGTCCAATAGCTTTAGACCGAGAGAAAAGGGGAAAGCTGTGTATACACAGAAGTCAAACATATTATGAGAATGTGTTTGTGGGAGAAGTCAGTTGTGAACATGCTTTCCAATTGGAGTATTACTCCAAAGATTTCCTAAGGGAAATGCAGGTGATTCCGCATGTGTATTTTGTTTGTGGAAGAAATGCATACGTGAAACTACCAGATAATTGGTATGGATCATGTTACTTAGCAATTGTCTTCCCCAAAATATACCATGCTGAGGACTTAGAAACCAAAAAGAGAGGAAAACAAACTAGAAGAAGAAGGGATGTACGCGCTGAGGAGGTAGTTGGAGATGTATTTGGTGCTATGTTTCCTATTTTGGGGATAGCACTAAATGATGTTAAGATAAGAAGATTGGCAACAGTTGTAGATAGACTATCCGCCAGTACTGCTAGATCTTTAATGCTGGTGGGGGGAGAGATGCAATCGATAAGGGCAATGGTTCTTCAGAACCGACTTGCTCTAGACGTTCTGTTAGCCAAAGAGGGCGGAGTCTGTAAGGCTTTGAAGGTCCAGGAATGTTGCACTTACATTCCAGACAATTCAAAACCTCTAGAAAAGTACATTCGAAACATTACTGAAATACACCATGAGATAGAGGATTTGACAAAGGTAACAGTATGGGAAAAGGTAGGTCAAGAAATGGGTAAAGTTGGAGGTTGGTTTGCCAACCTGGGAAAGAATATAATTTGGTACATATTGAAACCTATCATCATAATAGTGATTTGTATAATCACTTTGGGGGGGTTGGTGAAACTGTACAAATGGTATAGAGCAAACAGGTTGCAGAGATCCATGCGAGAGCAGGGGAGGAGATTAGCTGCGATGCAGGAGAATCAGTACAAGAGTCTGAGGGCTCTAGAGGAGATGAAACGAGGGAAGATTGCAACGACTTCAGTTTGACACTCTATACCTTAGAGAGGGTGTTGTGATGATGATGACTACTGTAAGTCATCAAAGGGGGGATTGAGAGAGCACAAATCCGAAAAATGTAGAAGTGCACCATATTTACAAGCACGTTATATTAGTTTAGTATAAAACATACAAGAGTGTCAACTTATAGAGTGAAAATATATACAGGAGTGTTTAATTAGAATAGGGATACATATATCAGTGTGAAAACTAATGTAGAGCATTGTAGAAGTGTTAGTATGATGTTGGAGTCTCACGTTATGGGGCTGGGTGAAAAAGAAATGTAATTCTGCAAACCATGGAAATGTGTAGGCCACATGGCATTTCACAAGAAACGAAAGATGCTGCTACACTTTTAAGTAACCTAGACTCCAATGTCATTTTACTGCAAAGTATTATTAATCATAGAATTGAAATAATTGTTTTGAATAGATGTGTTACATTATAGTAATGTGTGTTAGTTAGAATACTGTTTAAACAAAGAAATTAAATGTGCATATTGCAGAGGCCCGTTTCATGTAATTCAGTAGGCCTAAGTAGATAAAGTTGCTTCTTTGATCTGCATGTGCTCGTTAAGGAGAGGTCGCACAGAGCACGAATGTAAAGCCTGTTCAAAATAGTTTACGACCTTAAGATATGGTGGAGGCCGGAATTTGGGGCCCACAGAGAAAAAGTGTCTTTTGCAGGTGCGAGGGGGCTTAATCAGAAAATGATGAATAGACTTTTGTTCAGAGACGCTTGGCACAGGCCTGTATGAGTCTTCAGGAATTTCTAGGGGGTACCGTCTTGCCGGAGAGAAGCCTGGGAAGCAAGGTCAACTTTAACGAAGGGTCCCGAGGAGTACCAGCATGGAATTTGCCGCCAGAATCTACACCACGTGAGAGGCGTCTCCAGGGGCGTTCCTATTGGAAATGTGATTTTGTATTAGGGACAGCACCCCGGGGTGGAGTTAGAGCAGATGATCTGAGGAACCTAAGAGAGCGGATGGGTAGGCAGATAGGGAACTGCAGGACTTCGACTTTGAGACAAAGACTAAGGGAAGTGTGTGATCTTCTTTGGAAGTCACCACGGCTGACACCTTTTTAGGTAAAGATCTCGTTAAGTAGGGATGTCATTTAGTCTAGTGTAGGGACAGTCTAACCTGAACTTTTCCTTTCTGTAAATGACGCATAAGCTACAGCTTGTGTCCATATTGGCAACTTTAATGCTCTTTGAATTTGTTTTAGTTATATCCTTTTGCCGACTAAGAGCATTTAGAGAATTCTTGTTTGTATTGATTCCTGTTTATCTTTTGAACCTCATTCTGAGGTGCTTGTATCTCCAGATAGCTTTGGTTTTATAATACACTTTTAAACCTTTTCCAGTGGTAAGTGGTTCTTTAGAGTGGTGTAAGTTCTTTCTTGATTAACCTAGTAGTGGATTGCCTTTTACTCAATGACAGGTACCAACGATTTAGTCGACCTGAATTGGGATGTGGATTAACAGCAATAGACCAGAAATCCCGCGTTAACAGGGCCATAGCCTAATATCCACCAGAATAAAATCTATTCAGCTCGAACCACCCTGCCAATTGAACATATCCCTACCATCCTTATCTGAAGGAGTTCTCCCGTTGCATGCTCTCAAACTTTGGCCAAGGACAAAAGCGTTTAGCTGCATAACAGCAGCTGACCACCTCCTAATTAGTGGTAGAGTAAGAGCAGGTATTGCCCATAGTTCATCCTCTTCTCTGCTAATGGGATCAGACCCTGCATCAATAGGTTCAAAGCAACAATTAATATCCCCCATTACTATTCTAAGTACATCAGATGGTAGAGATGCCAGATGGTCACTAACTAGGTCAATAACTGCTTGGTTAGACTTGTGATTATCATTTCTACAATATACATTATATAGCCACAAAGAAACCCCCTTGGCAAACTAAGTTCACCCACAAAACGCATGGGGAACCTAGGTCTGAAGAACATGCAAGTGTGACATTAATCTTTGTCGTCAATCCCCTTGACGGTTGGCCTCTCCTGCCTGAAAGGGCAGGTTGAATAAAGCAAACAAACCCAGTTCGAAATAAGGAACCTATTGCACAGGTCTCCTGGAAAGCACAGATTTTGAACTGGTCCACAAAATTGGACCATTCCGGACAACCAATATCAAATACACTCATGTGGACAGCTCAGTTAGCTAGGAGCCAAGTCATATTATAGCAAGCTGGTTCTACCATTCTTAAAAGATGAAAAATTAATCCAATAGGCCAGTCACCCCAGCTATTGAAATATATTGTGCAAGACGTCTTGGGACATCCCTTTTTGGGGATGACATATGAGGCCTGTACCACACGGAGAATCTTGAGAGAGTGGAGAACAATTTCATGAGGTCATTACTAACCCTGCCACGCAATTTCCTCCAACACCAATCTGTTCAATTTAGGTCTAAAGAATATAGTACATGTTACAGATTGTAAACCACTCACCAATTGGCTGAGGATTTTGACCTGTAGTTCTCCTCTCCCCTTGAGGCAATTGTTTAATGAAGTAGAAACCTTAGATAGAAGGGTGGGTATTCCCTGGCTTAAACTCATCAAAACCTTGTTATTTAGACTAAGGATGAACGAATGCTGGGCCAATCCTCAGTCAATTAACAAGCATACCCTGGCAAATGTTAAAAAAGAGGTACTGAACTCATATTAATAAGGAATGGTTATGCAGTAAGAGCACTGCGGTGCTAGCTACGAGTTTCATCGTTTTCATGGACAACCTCCAGTTTGAATCATTCTTGAACAGAATTGAACCCCTCCAAGCCAAATCTTTAAACCTTTAGATCAGGTATGGTATGTTGCCAGCCAATGGTTTTCGTAGCCGTTGGAATGGGAGTCCGATTCAACTAACTTGCCCCTCTTGCTTGACCACTGACGAAATTGAGGAGCATTTCTTTGTCCGGCGCATAAAGTTTTTATGAAATCATGGATTATTCCTATTTGCCTTATGTTATCCATGAGACACGGGAAGGCAGTGCTTAGGATTATAAAGAGTGATGGTACTGAGTGGCTTGTCTTCACTTTTTCTAGGTACAACCTGTATGCATGGAAAATGAGATGTAATGCATTGAAATATGATTCAGGTCCAGGGTAAATACTACTACTTTTCCTTATTATGTATGCTATATGTTTCTTCTTTTGAATATTGACCATCAACTTGAAATAGTAACTTATCTATGTAAAATTGTTGTACATGAGCCATACCCATGTGATGCATATTGATGAATTGTCAAAGTTTAGTGAGTATGGTTTTGGTACTAGGTACTAGGTCAAATTGGGCAGATGGACCCAAATGCACTAGTACTTTCTAGATGCTGCTATTTATTGAATACTGTACGAAAGGGATATGTTATCATTATAAACTATGCTGCTGTATAGGTAACTGAAACTGTTCATAATTTAGAACCTAATGAGGTACGTATGACCCCGTACAATTGTGTCTTTAGTCCAGACTGGTTACCACACTAAATGCACTGAGCGCGTTTTATTCTTAATTACATGTCCTTTTGTCATTTACAGGGGATGATGGAATTCTTAACATGAGTTTATTTTATGTTTAATTTTATAAGAGTCTTTAACATACTATTGAATTTTAACAAAATGTTTTATTGGGTTACTTATTGTTTTAGTCATGCAGGGCCCATGAGAGAAGCAATAGGTTGACCTCTGACATAAAAGGCTTGTATCTCTAATGTGAGATGGTTTTATGTGGTCTTATACGGAGCAGTATGTAACTTGTTGGATTTTATGTGTTTATTGTGTATGCTTTCATGGTTTACCAAAACCGAATAAAGTTACATGATGACATGAAAAGTGTTACTTTTTTATTTTGTACGGACTATTATGACAAAGCATGCATTTTTGTTTGGTCAAATACATTGTTAAAGTTTCTGAGCTAAAAGATTAAAGATACATTTGATTCCGTTTCAGTTACTGTTCACCTGCAGCACAAAATGTTTTTTTTAACAACATATATCAAAGGCAGTAAGGTTGTGCTCTTTAGAACGACTCAAATTACATCTTTAAAATGACGGTTTTCAGACATTTGCAGTGTAATTTACCTTATTACCAGGCTATGTATGTTTTGTTACATTTTTCGAACAAAGGAGAAAAGGAATATGAGCATGAAAAGAGAAGGCACCAGAATCCATTCTTTGTCTATGGTTAGTGGGGATCCTAAGAAGTTCAAGACTACTAATAATCAGACAGCTAGAAGGGAAACATCTAACAATGGGCTTTTTCAGGAAGAGCAAAGTTTGACCATGGAGAAAGCAATTCACAACACCATCTTAAAAGATATGCAGCCCTCAGTGGGAAGTTAAGGGAGCAAAATCAAGAGAGGCATGGGTAAATTTAGGGCTCACAAGGAAAGTCTAGCTGTTGTATTTTTGATTGGCTGAGTACATCCTAGAAGGAAGTTTGGTAAGCCCAGTTCAAGCACATTTCTGTAACGCTTGTACCCAATAAAAGCAGTGATAGATAACTTTTTGCCACCCATGAGTTATACAAATGTACTTCAGCTGCGAAATGGATGATCAAGTAGACATTTACTACTCTGACTTGACCACATAAGGGTGAGTCGCATCTAAACCCAAAGTAGATTCTGGAACTGGATAGTTCCCCATCCCATATTACCCAAGTTAATGTCCAAGCAGTTGGAATGGTCACCCACAATCATCATCTCCGACTCTCATGCTTTAAGCATTAGCCAGTTAGAATCCATAAATAGCCTGACCTTTCCCATGCAGTATTTCAAGGAGACTCCCTTGTCCCAAAGCCCATCAAGGCTTAGGTTGATTTGGGTTCTTTAGTCTACATGAGACGTATGAACCTGACCAGGGCTCAACATAAATGTTGCAGTTTTCTGTAGAACACCAAATGTCAAAGCCTAGGAATATTAGAGGACAGCACAAGTAAGATTCTCTGAGTCCACTAAAAGATGAGATTATACGAACTCTGGACACTGATTGTAGTCTCCTGAAGTGTGTGCTACATATTGATATGGTCGACAGTGTCACGTGTTGCGAATAGGTCTAAAAGGATCAGAATATTGATTATCATGATGGCACAACTATGCTTAAATAATAAATGTTGACACTGACCTGAGGGGGCCATCTCAAGTGAGAATAATTTAATGTTATTATATTTATATTTGCAATAATTTAGCTTAATACTGCAGTTGCTTATGTTTATATATAGGTATTTAAAGAATTAGTGAGTGAATGTATGGGCAATTCTAAAACTGATCTTAAAAATCCTTCAGTAAGTTCACTGAGATGGGAAGTGAAGAAGATGTGAAGGGAATTGACATAATTGCAATGTGTGTTCCTATTATTTGAATTGATTTACGTATCTCCTTCGGAGTTTAGTTAACAGATACACAAAAAAGTAACATACTGTCATTCAGTTCCATCAAAATGCATAATTACAGGGATCTTCTGTGTTATAATTATATGACTCTTAGATATACCACAGATATGAGGTTGCGTCCTTAAAATTACTCTGCAGTTCCCTCATTGCTATAGATTGTCAGCATTGGTAGCTCCGAATTTGCATTTTTCCTATGTTGAATCAATCGGATAAAGCTTCAATGGGGACAACCAATTGACCACATTTGATACCTATCATTAAACTTCACCTCCCCAGGTAAAATTAGGGCAAAGCATGACTGTCACCCTACTTTTCCTAACTACCAAAGTGCATGCTGTACACAATGAACTGAATGCTCTGTAAAGGAAGCATACTCCAATGATATTTTTAAGAGGGCTCAAAGTCACCAAGTCACCATCACTATAAAATATACAGCACATATGAAGTGCAGCCCAATACAGTAAACATCACGGGTATTCCGTGATCTTATCTGTAGAGACAAGTACCTACAGCAGAGTTTGGTGGCCCTACACCATTCGAGCTTTAGGAGTTTTGTTTTTAGAATTTCTTACCTTCTTGTTACTTTTTTATTGTATTTTATTTCATGAAAAATATTCTTATAAAACTACTGTATAAAAGCTGACACAGATCACTGTCCCCGTTCTTTCCTCATATTTATTGAGACTCTATCACTCAACTCTTACACGGATGTCAATTTTCCCTCTTTCTATCACAGATAGCGATCAATAGTTTCACATTCCAACCCCGCCCTGTACCTATTTGCAGACCGGCTTCTGATTCTCAATGAGGCCTGAGTTTAATAACTCCCCATCATCAGCATCATGGAGCAAGACTTGTCCCTCACTCATCTGGCCTAAAACCTCTTACTTTTCTTTACTGAGACTCACCATTTCCTGTGCTTTTGAACCAGGTTAGGTGACTGTCATTTTCACTGAATCATACCCAGCTTATCTTCCACAGTCGCTCAAAACTCTATTCTCCTCCAGCACAATGTCCTTGCTTCTCACAGAGAACCCCATGTGCAGTACTTGTAGTTTCCTATAAAGTCTTTGTGGACAGTCAACTAGTTGCCAAAACCTTCTGCTCTAACCAGCTATACTCTTTTTCTACAGAAATCCGCGAAGCATTCAAGGTGTTTGATCGAGATGGGAATGGTTTCATCTCTAAGCAGGAGCTTGGAACAGCCATGCGGTCGCTGGGGTACATGCCCAATGAAGTAGAGCTGGAAGTCATTATACAGCGGCTTGACATGGACGGTAAGATGTCGCTTCATTCATTCCACAGCTGCTCCACACCTGTCCTCTGCATCTTCTCTGCTTCTATCTCCTTTCCTGTCAGTGCAACAACAATTTCACTAGCCTAAAAAGATAATCAATCAATCAGGTGTTTGTAGAGCGCACTACTCACCCGTTAGGGTCTCAAGGCACTGATTAGAAATGGATGGGCTAATCAAAAAACAATTTCAATGAGTGATTGACAGTTCTTAGTAGGAACCCTCTTTATCAGTCATGTCAGTGGTTTAACTTAAAATCACCATCAGATCCAGGGCTGAAGCCTGGGCAGGTGATTGTTTAAAGTAATTATGATGTTATTTTTCAAGCAGGTAGCCCTGCCATAAAGGGTGCAGTGGATTAATGTTTGAGCGATTGGGGCTGGACTGAGAAACAAAACCAGCCTAGGCAAACATGTTAAACCAGTCATGCTCACTTCCTCTCTCTTTCCTTTCATTATCTCTTTCTATCTCCACCTCTCTCTATCTTCTCTCTTTTTCTCTTGTTAACCCTGGCTTTGTCTACTACCATTAACTCCAGGGATCTCGAGACATAGGCCTTCAACCTTCAGAAGTGGTCAAACTACTCCAAAAAGTGCAGCTTTTGCCAAAATAGTTCAAAAATCTTAATTAAAATGTTAATTCCATTCCTAGAATATTTTGAGAAAAGTTAAAAAGTTCCTAAGTATTCTAAAAAACGGCTGCATAGCTGTAATTTTGCATTGCCAGGAAATGTAGCCCTGAAGGTGCCACTCAAAGGCAAAAACTAAAAATACCCTTGAGCACAGGGGCTATGTAAAACACAATAGTTGATAAATTCTGAGGGGCTAATAAACAAAAACAGCCTGATTTGCAAACGTTTGAGGATGCATTTACTCCACTACAAAAAGAGACCAGTTCTCCTGTAGTGAAAGTTGGAATGGTGGTTTCAAACCTCCCCCTGTCTTTCTATAATTTGCGGTCATAAGCACAGGTGTGAACTGTCAGCATTCGTGCCTGCACTTAAGAAAGTTGTTTGTTTTTTAGTATAATCAGACATCATTCTGCTATGTATGCGCCCAGGGCACCTAGCTAACGGTGTGCCACGGAACAAGGAAGAGACAGTGAGTTAATTTTTCAACCTGGGACCATGTCATCATTAAGGTTACACCATGCTCTCTAGAAATTGGTATGGAGTAGACCTAAAACGGAATCTGGTATGGGAGTCTGTCTACGGAGCAATCATTCCCATCTTGTATGTTAAGCAGTACAGTGTTCCATTCGACTATGTTGTGCACATTCTTATGCTTTAGGAATGTTTTGAGATCGTAGCTATTTGAGCCTTTATCAATTTCAGTAATTCTTTTCACCATACTGAGTCGTGGGGCATTCAGTTACTTATACCACATAATGATCTGCTTTTTGGCTTGAACTAAAGCCAAATCAATACATTTACTCTCCAGTTTAATTTTTCTAGGTCTGACCATCATTGGCGTCGATTCACCAAAATACCAGGGATAGCAGAAGCGACATCACACCCGCCTTGGTCCTTATAATATCACAAGAAGTGATGTCATATAACCTTTGACCCTGACTGTCCCAGAAATTTCTGTCACATGACCT
This sequence comes from Lissotriton helveticus, assembly GCF_964261635.1. NCBI lineage: Eukaryota > Metazoa > Chordata > Amphibia > Caudata > Salamandridae > Lissotriton > Lissotriton helveticus. The sequence continues at coordinate 920,602,525 of NC_136072.1, forward strand.
TAAAGCTGATGACATGACAATAATTGACACCACTGAAGTTCCATAACAACTGCATGATTAACATAGGAATGTAACCGAGACAAATGTCTATTAAAGATATGGCCTGTATTAGGGTGCTGACATGATATGCTGGGGAACATTACTTGTTTAAGTTTGTGTCTGAAGAGGATATAGTGCCACAAAACACAGATGCAAAACAACAGGTGGTGGACAGAATGCAGAACAATGTCATACATTCACCCCAGTACAGAGATCTGGGCCTAAATCCATCGTTTTTTTGCTCACCATGCCTTTCCAGTTTGAACCCAGCTATATGCAAATCAGTCTTGACCCTGTGCCCCATGGGAACAGTCCAGCCCGAACTGCTAAGCCAGGTCCTCCCTGGACTGGAAACAAGCATCCAAGGACCGGTTTCGGGCTTTCAGCCCTCTTCAGCCTGGATAGCTTGATTCCAGTGGCATGGAGAGCACGGGACTCACGTCTGAGCATACCCGTCCCACTCGGGGTGACAAATGCAAAACAACAGGTGATGGATAGAATGCAGAACAATGTCATACATTCACCCCAGTACAGAGATCTGGGCCTAAATCCATCGTTTTTTTGCTCACCATGCCTTTCCAGTTTGAACCCAGCTATATGCAAATCAGTCTTGACCCTGTGCCCCATGGGAACAGCCCAGCCCGGACTGCTAAGCCAGGTCCTCCCTGGACTGGAAACAAGCATTCAAGGACCGGTTTCGGGCTTTCAGCCCTCTTCAGCCTGAATAGCTTGATTCCAGTGGCATGGAGAGCACAGGACTCACGTCTGAGCATACCCGTCCCACTCGGGGTGACAAATGCAAAACAACAGGTGATGGACAGAATGCAGAACAATGTCATACATTCACCCCAGTACAGAGATCTGGGCCTAAATCCATCGTTTTTTTGCTCACCATGCCTTTCCAGTTTGAACCCAGCTATATGCAAATCAGTCTTGACCCTGTGCCCCATGGGAACAGTCCAGACCGAACTACTAAGCCAGGTCCTCCCTGGACTGGAAACAAGCATCCAAGGACCGGTTTCGGGCTTTCAGCCCTCTTCAGCCTGGATAGCTTGATGCCAGTGGCATGGAGAGCACGGGACTCACGTCTGAGCATACCCGTCCCACTCGGGGTGACAAATGCAAAACAACAGGTGATGGACAGAATGCAGAACAATGTCATACATTCACCCCAGTACAGAGATCTGGGCCTAAATCCATTGTTTTTTTGCTCACCATGCCTTTCCAGTTTGAACCCAGCTATATGCAAATCAGTCTTGACCCTGTGCCCCATGGGAACAGTCCAGCCCGAACTGCTAAGCCAGGTCCTCCCTGGACTGGAAACAAGCATCCAAGGACCGGTTTCGGGCTTTCAGGCCTCTTCAGCCTGGATAGCTTGAGTCCAGTGACATGGAGAGCACGGGACTCACGTCTGAGCATACCCGTCCCACTCGGGGTGACAAATGCAGAACAACAGGTGATGGACAGAATGCAGAACAATGTCATACATTCACCCCAGTACAGAGATCTGGGCCTACATCCATCGTTTTTTTGCTCACCATGCCTTTCCAGTTTGAACCCAGCTATATGCAAATCAGTCTTGACCCTGTGCCCATGGGAACAGTCCAGCCCGAACTGCTAAGCCAGGTCCTCCCTGGACTGGAAACAAGCATCCAAGGACCGGTTTCGGGCTGTCAGGCCTCTTCAGCCTGGATAGCTTGATTCCAGTGGCATGGAGAGCACGGGACTCACGTCTGAGCATACCCGTCCCACTCGGGGTGGATTCAAGCAAGCCGGGCTGAAGACGGCTGGAATGCCAGAAACCGGTCCTCGGAAGCTTGTTTCCGGTCCAGGGAAGGCATGGCTTGGCAGTTCGGGCTGGACTGTTCCCATGAGGCACAGGGTCAGACTGATTTGCATATAGCCATGTCTGAACTGGGGTGGCGGAGTGGGCTAAAGAACAGGGATGGATCAAACCCAGATCTTTTGACTGGGTGTGAGTGTTTGATTGGTTCTGATGCTCCGTCCATCACCACCCCCTTTTGTACCGCTTTTGGCCGCCATAAGTGTGGCAGGGTATGCTCAAACGTGAGTCCCTTGCTCACTTTTCCACTGGATTCAAGCAAGCCGGGCTGAAGACGGCTGGAATGCCAGAAAACAGTCCTCGGTAGCTTGTTTCCGGTCCAGGGAAGGCATGGCTTGGCAGTTCGGGCTGGACTGTTCCCATGAGGCACAGGGTCAGACTGATTTGCATATAGCCATGTCTGAACTGGGGTGGCAGAGTGGGCTAAAGAACGGTGATGGATCAAACCCAAATCTTTTGACTGGGTGTGAGTGTTTGATTGGTTCTGATGCTCCGTCCATCACCCGCCCCTTTTGTACCACTTTTGGCCGCCATAAGTGTGGCAGGGTATGCTCAGACGTGAGTCCCTTGCTCACTTTGCCACTGGATTCAAGCAAGCCGGGCTGAAGATGGCTGGAATGCCAGAAACCGGTCCTCGGAAGCTTGTTTCCGGTCCAGGGAAGGCATGGCTTGGCAGTTCGGGCTGGACTGTTCCCATGAGGCACAGGGTCAGACTGATTTGCATATAGCCATGTCTGAACTGGGGTGGCAGAGTGGGCTAAAGAACGGTGATGGATCAAACCCAGATCTTTTGACTGGGTGTGAGTGTTTGATTGGTTCCGATGCTCCGTCCATCACAACCCCCTTTTGTACCGCCTTTGGCCGCCATAAGTGTGGCAGGGTATGCTCAGACGTGAGTCCCTTGCTCACTTTGCCACTGGATTCAAGCAAGCCGGGCTGAAGACGGCTGGAATGCCAGAAACCGGTCCTCGGAAGCTTGTTTCCGGTCCAGGGAAGGCATGGCTTGGCAGTTCGGGCTGGACTGTTCCCATGAGGCACATGGTCAGACTGATTTGCATATAGCCATGTCTGATCTGGGGTGGCAGAGTGGGCTAAACAACGGTGATGGATCAAACCCAGATCTTTTGACTGGGTGTGAGTGTTTGATTGGTTCTGATGCTCCGTCCATCACCACCCCCTTTTGTACCGCTTTTGGCCGCCATAAGTGTGGCAGGGTATGCTCAAACGTGAGTCCCTTGCTCACTTTGCCACTGGATTCAAGCAAGCCGGGCTGAAGACGGCTGGAATGCCAGAAACCGGTCCTCGGAAGCTTGTTTCCGGTCCAGGGAAGGCATGGCTTGGCAGTTCGGGCTGGACCGTTCCCATGAGGCACAGGGTCAGACTGATTTGCATATAGCCATGTCTGAACTGGGGTGGCAGAGTGGGCTAAAGAACGGTGATGGATCAAACCCAGATCTTTTGACTGGGTGTGAGTGTTTGATTGGTTCTGATGCTCCGTCCATCACCACCCCCTTTTGTACCACAAAACACAGAAAAGCACTGGGAATCTAAATTATTTACACCATAAACATGTCATGACGTGATAGTTATCATAGTGTATACTGCAAAGTTGAATGTATCGATAATTCATAGGAAGAGGGGAAAACGATAAAAAAAACTGTAGTTATGTCCAAGTGTTTAGTTGATGTAGACCATATATTGATTATAAAGTATGTTATTAGCTTAAATATTCGATCTCCTTAATACATTTTGAATTATGATCATTTGCAAGGCATTATCATGCAAGTGAACAAAAGAGATGAAGATTATTTTATATAATAAATGAATTTTTAATAAATGAATTTGCAAAGCGCATGGCTACCCCAGCAGGGTTTCCCAGCGCTACATGAAACATGGGAACAACTGGTTTAAAAATATACTTTTTATTTCCTTTTTTGTTAAATCAGAAGAGCGCGCATTACACCAGCGAAATTATTTCGCAAACAAAACCTAAATCATAATGTCCTGGTCCCAGTGGAAGCTGCTGAAAGAAAAGAGTGCTTATCAGGACATCATTTTCTTCCTTACAGTGGCAACTGGTGAGACATAATACTTGCCCTTAATTGTTGCGAGCAAGCAAAGAGAGTAAGCTCATTCTCTTGTATGGAAGGTTTAGGTAATCTTTTCCCAAGAAAAATATGAAAACAATTGGGTCAAATAGTGCCGTTTTAAAGCACAATTTTTACACAAATTTGCTAAAAAGCCATATACATTGAAATGGTACAAATGAAATATACATGTCCTTTCATGGTGTGCCACACCAATGAAACCTGATGCTCCTTAAGATGTAACACAATTGTTTTCAAAATGTTGTGCTATATGCTCCCTCATATGTTAAAAATTGCCTCCATTGTGCCAGCACAAGCATTTTGTCAGGGTTGCCCCCTTCGGCCAAAAATTATATACAATATGCCAATGCCAGAAATGTGTCATTAGTGCCATCCATATATCATGAGTGACTATTGTGTCAAAAACGACCTCTAGTTTTCACAAGACCATCATATTGACATGATTACCCCACTCCCATATGCAATCGCTGTCCTCTCTCATGTCAACAATTACCTGTAATGTGTCAGCATCAGCCTTTTGCCATGCGTGCTCCATACACCAAGAAATTCCTCCAGCATTTCAGTACCAGTTTTTTTCACTCACTCATTCATACTCAGTTTAATTTATTCTTGCTCACTCAGACGAACTCATTCGCACACAATCACTCATTCAGATTCGTTCTTAATCTCGCGCACTCATGAATATTGGCTCAGTCAGTCAAAAAATCTTTTCTCGACCTGAAAGGCCAGAACAGACTAAAGCACAATAATAGTAGACTATAGGTAAATAAATGCATATTGCAAAGATAAATAAGCATATTAAGTTAACAAACAGATTTATAAAATCACAGAATATTTCCCAGGCAGTTCTAAGGGAATAGATCGGATTAGGTAAAGTATTCTGGGAAACATCTTAATTTTTAAAACATTTACTCTACCCACTATTGTTAGGTGCAGTTTATCCAGCCGTCGGAGCTTGGAGGTAACCTCCTCCAACACTAGATCAAGATTATTTGTCCACAATATATCCAGATCAGGTCCTATCCATATCCCCAGATACGTTGCTGAGTCCGTTTGTCACTGATCCTGTAAATTGCCCTGTCTTGTGGTAAATAAATAATTAATTACCGGTACTATTTTTGAATACATTAATAAAACAGATAGCTCAATAAATAAGAGGCAAGATCCGATGTATCTGAGTCGAACGGGCTTTATTCAGGCATAAGGGAAGGGACAGGATCGGGACAGCCTGAAATAGAATGGCATAGAAGGCAGCTGCAACGTTTCATCAACAGTACAAGGTATATATAGTAAAACATCACAATTACATTACATACAGTAGGCGTAACAAGTGACAAGCGTAAGATAAGAACACATGGGCGTGAAAAGAAGGCGTGCACATAGACATGTGATGAGAACGTCACAGAAGTGTCATAAAGTGGGTGGATACATAGAGGGGGCTACCTGAGCAGCTGGAACCTTTAACCTAGTAGTGCGCGCAAACGGGCCATGACGTGTTACCGGGGAGAACTGGGGGCTATGACTTCTGCACTAGAAGAGGAGACGAAAGTCTGCGATGTCAGGACGACATGTACCTATAGCATATCTGGTATCTGGTGTTTGGAGTACATGTTGATAGAATCTAAAAGTTATCAGGGCAAAGGCTACTGGACACTAAGACTGGTGCATGCATATATTCTTCGTGTATTGCGTGTGCTATGAATCTTCTATGAATATTAATTAATTCTCTTACATGGAGACAGAAAGACTAGACTATAGCTAAAGCTGTTTATGTGGTTCGTTAGCTTAGGAATGTGAAGACGGAGAGCTGAACTGATAACTAGAGGCATAACATATTCTTGGCAGACAGGCAGGCAGAGCCAGGCCGGGCACTGCGCTGCGCGGCAGGAAGTAAGTGAAGGGTCAGGGATGCAGGTGGGGGCTGCATCGCTCCTCGGAGTGGGTTCAGGAGACTGGAGCTTGAATCTGGTGTCCGGGCCCTTTTGAGGCCTAGAAACGGGGACAATTCAATGAATTAACGTGCATAATGTAAAACGTGGGCAACATAGGCCTAATACTCGTTGCTTTCACAGGAACTGGAGACTGGCATACTAACGTTGGACACAACTATAATTGCGTCTTTAATCGATCATAGGGGAACATATGCATATCGATCATGTATATATATCATAGGATGGGGAACACGTAGGCACATATGACAAGGCAAAATTCAATTTTCCTCATTCCCTCCTTGTGCCCTACGTTTCCATCAGGAAACATCAATATTCATGATACCATCTATCTGTTCATAGAGCATCATTTGCTCGTCTCGAATTGTCTTGGAACGGGACTTAGGACTAGGAATACAAGAGGTAGCACACAAGCCGCAAATCGCAGGGCCACATTGTAAACAGAGGCAGCAACTGAATATGATCATTACTGCTATACCCAGGAATGACAATACTTTCCATCCTCAGGCAGATATTATACTCCAGAGCCAACCGGACCATGTCCAGGTGCCTGGATTCTGATGTAACTGATGGGCAATTTTATGAAGTCTGGTTATAGCTGAATAAACAGACGGTGCGTTATTAGGAATGAAAATACAGCAACTAGATCCGATGACTCTACAAGCTCCTCCCCTATCGGCCAGTATGACGTCAAGGACGAGACGATTTTGGAGCACGACAAATCTCATAGCAGATTGCTCTTCAGTTAAGTTACCTAGAGCGGAAGTAGTCTCATTCACTACTGCTTCAAGGGTTCTGGTTAGCCTACGTATTAACTTACTATTCTGGACAGGACCTATGAAGAAAAAGAAACCTTTATTGAAGTCTTGATACTGTTCTAAGGCAGTTTCAGTTTGATCGACAATTGGGGACTCAGTCTCCCTTCTATGTCTAACGTGTACTAGATGTGTGTTTCTGTGATAATCGGATGGGGCTAGGAAAACTGGTGGCAGTAGGAAGGCAAGGTAACATGTTCCATCCCAATCTTGGGGCAGACGTACATATGCGGTCTGGCCACATACAAAATAAGAATGACGTGAGGCTTTGAAAATAGATTTCCCACTGTCACTATACTCGACCACAGTAGTACAATCACTATGACCTACATGTGCGGAACCATTCTTTCTGACACATAATTCACCTTTAACGGGTAGAACTGAAATAGCAGGCAAATCTGGAGTAGTCTCGGACTGAACATTCAAAACCATGAAATTCGAGGAATAATTACCTAGATCATATACTTCATTTTCTAGATCTAACCCTGTTCTATGGGAAGGTCCTTCCTTGTCTGGGAAACATGTCTGATTCAGGAGAAACATATCATTTGAGGATGACGTTAACGTGGACCATGCTCCACACGAACCATTATATGAAAATGGATAGGGAAAGAGTGGCAGAACTCCCTTCGGTGTCTGGAAAGGGGGGAGTCGACCACACACCCAACAATTAGTGGCATTGCTGGTCTGGTGTGAATAGTGTAACATTCGGATAAACGTATTATTTCGCATGGCAAGACGATAGGATAACTCGTGAGGAGGCAGGTCACTAAAAGTGTGCTCTACTGTAACATTAGAAAACATATGTACATGTGAAATAGGAAAACATAAATGTAAGGCATAACTTATGCAAGTAACCATAAGACTCAGAAATATCAGAAAAAATAGAGTAATAATACATCGACTTCGAAGATTCTTACAGTATCGTATTCTCTTAGAGTTTTGACGAACTCTCTCACTGTGTGGGTCTATCTCATACATGTCAGGAACCTGTCTAACCGTTTCACCCGAGAGGGACTTAGACAATTAAACTGGCTGACTTACTAGACCGAAGCTTATCTTTATACTCCTGCTGCGGAGTTTTCTCTAACAGGGGAAGTTTAGATTCAGTGTCTGGGCAGTCCTTGAGAACGGGGCAGTCCTTGAAAACAGTCTTTGGTTTGAGTCCATGGAATCTCTTTACATGACTGGAGTGCAACCACCCCTTCCTGCCTTCGATCTTCACGGCGGTCCTTGTTGTCAGTAACACAAGTCGGGGCTCCTTCCAGCGGGGCTCCAGCGGACTTGAACGATCAAAATTACGAATCAAAACGAGGTCGCCTGGTATGACCTCATGCGGTTTCACTTCGGTGTTGTCTGGAAAAGCAGCGGCAACCTGTGAACGACAAGAGTGTAGTGCAGACATCAAGGAGGCCAGGTAATCTGTCAGCATATTACTGTCAACATCAGTTATTGTACGTGGTCTAGGTGTACCCCACATGTTTGGGGGACGACCAAACACTACCTCGAAAGGGGACAGACCTGAACGGGAGTGAGCGACCATTCTCATATAGAAAAGGGCGACTGGCAGTGCTACTATCCAATCTACGCCTTTCTCTGCGCATACTTTGGCAATGCGGATTTTCAGAGTCTGATTATGTCTCTCTACGAGACCGGCTGCTTCAGGATGTCGTACACAATGGAACTTCCATTGGTACCCTAACAGAAGGGATACTTGTTTCATGAGTTCGGATGAGAATGGCTGACCGTTATCTGAATACACGACCCTAGGCAATCCATAGCGGGGGAAAAACTCACGAACCAACTGCCTGGCAGTGGTCGCAGCTGTGTAATCTGGGACTGGATATGCTTCTGTCCATCTGGACAAAGCGCATACAACTACGAGGACATACTTGGCCTACCGAGCAGCGAGCACGGGGAAGTAGGTGAACCGCCTGATCTCGCCCTGACAACTACTATGTTGTTACCGGCATAGCGCCCCCCTCCTGCCTGATGCAGCTCGAGTTGAGCTACAGCATTGTTTTAAAGCACCCTCTATTTTAGGTGTGCGTCCCAGAAGCTGATTTTTCTTCTGGCTGTCCAAGGATTTAGGTCTGGGTGTGTCTTTTAGGGGGCACATACCACCCACTTCCTTGTTTTGGTCCTGAGGAATACCGGGGATTTTCCCCTTATGGTAGAAACATGTCGACCAACACATAAAACAGAGATAAGTGGGCCGTAACTTCCCCACTACTATCTCAACCTTATCTTTTAATTTTGTCCAGTATCTTTTTTATTAAAACTCTATACAAAAGAATACCAGGACAATTTTTAACACTCACATTCTTTTTTGTTTGCACCCCACACTTCACTACCAGCTCCACTGCAGTTGCAGGTGTTGAAGCACACCCAAGTGACGCTAGGCCACTTGGGTGGGCCCCGATGATGAAGCAAGTCACCACTAGGTGGTGAGTGAGGGGTTTCCTAACAAAGGAACAATTCTTCCTGAGTTCAGACAAGAGCCTTCACATACCCTCATCGGGTAGTACTCCTCCATTTTGTTCTTTTGATCCTTGACCAGGGAATCAGGAGTATTTCCCGTCCGACGTTCACGGACACAACTCCTTACTCTCCTACTTGTTTTCCAAATACTTGAAACCTCGACATCGCTCCATCTGAATATAATCCATCTGGAGGACTTCAAAAGGGTGGTCAGGAGGATGGAATCCACCTTGTTCCACCGGGACACCTTTACCTGGATTGAACTGACAACATATCATACAGGTACGCACTTTCTGCTTGGCTGCTGCTCGTAAATGCTTGTTAAACCAGAGGTTCTGAATACTGTCTAACATGGCCTTTTCTCCTAAGTGTGCTGGACTATGTGCGGTGTTAATAATGACTTGAACCATAGAGTCGGGGAGAAACCATGTGGCTTTTCCCTTCGTCAACCATCCTTGATCTGTCTGGACCCCTCGTTGTTCAGACCATTTCTTGATTTCATCGGGAGTGGCATGTGACTGTATATCTAGTACATCTTGTGTAGGGTCCTTAACTGTCATACAAGTAGTCTGATCGGGAATGTCTGTCTGTGTCGTGTTAACTGGAATGTCTGAAGTCTGAGCTGTAAGCTTGGCTGTTCGATCTGCCAGGTCGTTACCCTGGGAAATGATGTCAGTGACTTTAGTATGTGCCTTGCACTTCATGATAGCGATAGCTGTCGGTAAATGTATTGCATCTAACAGAGCTTGAATGAGGGGGCCATGCTGAATCTTGGTTCCATGAGAAGTCATAAAACCTCTTTCTTGCCAGAGTACTCCAAAGTCGTGTACGACTCCGAATGCATAACGTGAATCTGTGTATATGTTTACTTTCAGGTTCTTGGCTCGTATGCAGGCTTGGGTCAGAGCGATGAGCTCTGCTGCTTGAGCAGACAGGGTGTCAATACGATGTGTTTCTATAACTTCAGTTTCAGTAGTCACTGCATACGCGGCTACTAATTCTCCTGTACTTGTTCTCATACATGAACCATCCACATAAAGTGTCAGGTCTGGATTAGGTAATGCATTGTCTGTCAGTCTTGTCTTGGCTTTGTCATGGTGTTAACAACTTCCACACAGTCATGTGTGGCAGGATTTGGGGTAACTGACGGTAACAGTGTAGCTGGATTTAAAATGTTGCAGCGTCTGATTTCTATGTGTGGCTGAAACAATGTCAGTTCATATCCTGTTAAACGTGCAATTGTCAAGTGCTGAGTCTGCGTTCGGTTTAAAAGAACTTCCACGGAGTGTGGAACTTGTACTGTCAGGGAATGTCCTAACACTATGGAATCACTTTGTCTGATAGCTAGAGCTGTGGCTGCAACTGACTTGAGGCACGCAGGCAGCGCCTGGGCCACTGGATCTAATGTGCTAGAAAAATAAGCACAGGGCTTGTATTGTCCTGCTTGATCTTGTGTGAGAACAGATAATGCAGTACCATCACGTTCAGTGACAAAAAGTGTAAAAGGCTTACTGTAGTTTGGTGTTGCTAGAACAGGTGCTTGGCATAAAACTTTTTTTAACTCATTGAAAACAAGTGTGTGTTCCTGGGTCCAAGGGAGGACAGTCGATACGGCTGCCTCCTGTGTCGTTAACGGTATCAGTGGCTTAGCTAGAAATGCATACTGAGGAATCCATTGTCTGCAATAAGAAGTGAGGCCGATAAAAGCTCGTACCTCCTTCTGAGTCTTGGGCTGTGGAAGATGTGCTATTAACTGGATACGATCAGGTGTCAACTGCCTACCCCTCTTGGACAGTAAGTGTCCTAGGTAGACCACTTGCTGGACACAGAATTGCAATTTAGAAGGGGACACCTTGTGCCCCATCTCGGCCAGGAAATACAAGACTGTAAGTGACGCACGTTCGCAGTCACGTTCAGAACGGGCTGTGATCAATAGATCATCGACATACTGGAGCAGAGCAGTGTCAGTTGGCATGTGAATATTGTCTAGTTGTCTTTTAAGCGCTTGACTATAAATGCTAGGACTTTCTGTGAAACCTTGAGGAGCTCGTGTAAATTTATAGCTCCTTCCATTTAAACAGAATCCGAAAAGAAACTGGCTGTCTGGATGAATGGGGACACTAAAGAATGCGTTCTTGAGATCGATAACAGTGAAGAACGTAGCTTCTGAATCAATAGCAGTTAATAGGGAAGAAATATCTGGAACCACTGGGTACTGGGGTATGATACATTTATTAAGTTCTCGAAGGTCAATCACTAATCGATAAACTGGAGGTGCATTGGGATCAGTACGTTTCAGAATCGGAATGATAGGAGAATTACATACATTGGAGTCAGTTTCTACAACTACTCCTTGAGCAATAAGCTCGTCAATAATTTTGGATAAGGCTGCTACAGCCTCAGGTGGCAATTTGTACTGTCGGATTCGTGGTAATACAACACCTTGTTTCAGAGTAACACGATGGGGTGTGATGTGCATACAGCCTACATCAGTTGGACCTTGCGCCCATAAATGCTGTGGTACATTCAATAATCTTGGATCAAAATCACGTAATACATAATGACCTTTAAAATCTCGCAGAAACAGTCGCACCCCTTCTGGGGAGCAGCATATAACTGCTCCTAATTCTTTCAGAGTCTTTATACCCAGTAAATTTTCTGGACAGGATTTTGTTAGTAACAAGTCTGTAGTTCGGGTCAATGGACCAACTTCTAGAGTAACTGGTTTCGATATTTCATTAACAATAGGCTTTCCTGAAAATCCAAGGGAAACATTTCTAGAGCCTGAGAGTGGAGCCCCTGGAACCTCGTCATGACTGATGGTAGTCCTACTTGCCCCTGTATCAATCAGAAACTTTCTGTCTTTCCCTAATACTTGACTATGTACATAGGGACCCTCTTGATCTACAGGTATCTCGATGAGAGGCAAGCCAACCTCCCTCTCTAGGCTGTTCATGAATACGGCTGATAATCTGGATATTCTGACTGTGCGTACTGGTACATCTGCTGTGTAACGTGCTGTGTCGCAGCTATAGGCTGCGGTACTGTAACTGTCTGTTGTGCGTTCTGCGGTGGCTGGGAAGTCTGTGAAACTTGTTCTTGTCTAGGAGGACGTGGTCTCTCTTTTGTCTTACCAGTAGCTATGTTGTGTTTCAGAACTGCACATTCGTTTATATAATGACCTGGCTGTTTACAGTAATTGCATGTCCCTTTAACGGGAGATGCAGGATGACTAGCTTGATTCGTACCCCTCTTCTGACTGTCTTGCGGAACAGACTGTGCAACTAGTACTTTCATTTTCGTGTCTTTCATACGTCTCCTTTCATGTTCCTGCTCCTCCCTAATTCTGTTCTGGTGATACTGTAACATCTGGAGCATCTGTGACGGAGTATTAGCTTGCCAGGTACTTTCGACTTTCAGTACTCGATTTTTAACTTGTGGACTTGAATTCTCGACTAGCTTGGTAACAAAAAGATGTGGATACGATTCACTACTTGTTTTCAGACCACTATTAATAATGAAACATTTCTCAAATCTAGAATAAAAATCACTAGTGTCTTCATCTTGTTTCTGTTTACAGGCTGAGATGGCATCCCAGTCTTCCTTTTTCGTGGCTAGTAATCTTGGCAAGACTTGTATCAGTAACTCGGGCAATGCTTTAGCTTTATCCCCAAGACCGGTACCTGGAACTCGTGTATTATCTTCAGTCCCTAATGCGGTCCAATCTATCTTTTTCTCTCCCACCTCCCATTCTTTTTCTTTAAGTTTTTCATATATGCCCGCAGGCAACAGGACCTTTAACATTTGAATGATATCAGGATACGTGTATTCTCCCATACGGAGCATGTCCTTTAATTCACGGTGGAACCCTGCTGGATCTTTATCGTGACAGGGTATTAACTTTTTCATTTCCAGAAGTTCTATTTTCGTGATAGGGGTGTAAACAAATACTCGTTCTAGATCACCCCCCTCTCCCTTAACTGGATGTACTTCTCGTAATGGATTCTGTCTATCTATGTAGAATGATTTCCTTACTGGAGGTGGGACAGGAACAAAATGTGGATTCAGGAACGTTCTGTATTTGTGGCGCTGTTCTAGTATGACACTAATTAAATCAGTACCTAGACCTTTCCATCTGTTTAGGAGTAACTCGTTCAGTACATCATGTAAAGGACCTGGATCAGAATGCTGACCCTCATACAATGTAATGAGGTGTTGGATCATATACGTACCCACCAGACGCTGCTCGGCTGGGGGCAGTTTCAGAAACATTTGGGCCACTATTTCATCTGGAAACGTGGTAGAATCACTAGTCCATCGTACTGCTGATCGGGCTAGTTCTTGTTCATGCATGGTACTAGGCTCACTATAACCTATTCGTGATTTCAGAATTTTATCAGTGGCCTGGAATACTTATTCAAGAGAACACTGTTCTGGTACTGGAGGAGGAAAAACTTTCTTGTAATCTAGACATGAATGTCGGTCGGAAAGTCTAGTTCTACCTACATACGCTATTCTGGAGGGATTCTCGCTGTCTACCTCTTCACTGGAAGAGTCATTCTCTTTCTCGGTTGCTCTTTTTGCTTCCTCCTTCTGGTGTATACTTATAATTTCCTTACGAATTTTCTTGTACATACTTTCTATACTACCTAGTGTCTTGTGTTTTCCCTCGGCTATATTGTCACTCCACCTAGTCAGGCCTTTCATCTCGTCTTTGTCTTTATCAGGATAATCTTGTTCTCTTATTAAACAGTTAATCAAGAACTGTAAAATCATATGTTGAATCTCGGCTTTTCTGTGTGCCATAGCTTCGTGAATACTTCCTGGATTCTCTCCTGTACGGACAAAACGATATATTCTGTCTAGATGATCCTTCATATCGGGCAGGGTGACCAAAAAGTTGGCAACCCGTCTTAAACGTACTGAATATAATACCATGTGATCTTCGCCTGGGACTGGATCATATATACAGTCGGTAAGAAGTCTCTTGAGGTCTGCGTATGTAGCCACCTTTGGCGTACGCTGTAACGCTGCGTCTCGCGGCGTCAGTCGTCTTACTTGAGGCGGGGTGATAGGAGCACCTCCCCCCGCACCTCCTGAACTGGAATCGTCAGTTAATACTGTACGTGTTGGCAGAGTGACTGGCAAAACGGGTACATTTAATGTGGGCTGGTCCGGGGGCACGGGCACATTAACAGAGTCCCCGGGACCAGTGGCTGGAGGAACAGGAATTACATTATTAACAGGGTGCTGAGCGTGAGCAGGCGGAATACGATTTGCATATTCTGGGACTGTGTCGTCTAAATAGGACGAAAGAAAAATTTCAGCTGCAGTCGGTTTATGACGTAGCTTAATCGGGACCAATGGTGGCGGTAGATTACAGGGTGTTTCCGGGGTTGCCTTCGGCAAGCCCTCGGCAAGAAGAGGATACATACCTTTAATAAGGGCATTTCTCTGTCTGTCTGACTGTTCTGCTCTAACTCGTTCACCTTCTTCTAGAAGTTCCCTTTCTTGGGCTTTTTCTGAGGATTCCCTACTTAATTCTGCTTTTCTGAATTCTTTTTCGGTTCTTTTATGAGATTCTTTGCGCCATAACTCGATGGCATCTTTCTGGGACTGTCTAGCTTTCTTTTTCCATAATGCTTCTTCTACTCGCATGATGCACTCGGCATCCCATGTACCTGATACAGGCCATCTATATTTCTCTTCAAGATGTTTGGTGTAATCCACCCATAAGTCTAGATATAATATGGCATTTAAGCCATGCTTGTGATACATAAAATGTCCAGGACTGTCCCTAGGAGGGACAGGAACTGATTCTTCGAGTAACCCTTTTCTGGTTTTGATCTGACGTAATTTCGAAAACAGAGGCATGATCGGATCGTACTAGTACTAAACACAATACACAATAATCACAGTAATGAAATGGCAAACAAATCACTCATACCACGACATAAAAAATACATTAATAACAGTTCGAACAGAATACCACCTGATACACTGAAAACATAATACTTGAATTTCTCGAGAACGGACTTACTAGAATTACTGGATGCACTGCTAAAACAGTACAGAACATACCGGTCTCGTAAAGAGACACGTCATACCGTATCCACCTAGGTGGACACGTCGGACTGGATCTGTGTACCCAAACCCATCGGACCAGGAACAAACTAATGAACCTGTCTAGATACTTCCCCCGCAACGGTACTCACCGGGAAGCAGAAACTGAAGGCCTCGGACTGGACTGGACTGCTATGACGTCGGACTACGAACTTCGGACTTCAGGAACAGGTGGGCCTCCGGATACCTCGGACCTTGCTCTCTCGGCTTGGGCTCTGGTCGGGACGAACCGCATTCCACACCGCCTCGTCTGGATGCCGGACCGCAGTTTCCATCTCCTCCGTGGGCCTGAGGGAGACTTGAAGCAGAAATATCTGCACGTGCACGGTAGAGTTCCGTCACGGCTGTAGAAGGGTCGGGGGCCTGCGTTACATCGCCGGCGCGTGGGGAAAGGGCACGTCCCTATTCGGGCGCCATTATGTGGTAAATAAATAATTAATTACCGGTACTATTTTTGAATACATTAATAAAACAGATAGCTCAATAAATAAGAGGCAAGATCCGATGTATCTGAGTCGAACGGGCTTTATTCAGGCATAAGGGAAGGGACAGGATCGGGACAGCCTGAAATAGAATGGCATAGAAGGCAGCTGCAACGTTTCATCAACAGTACAAGGTATATATAGTAAAACATCACAATTACATTACATACAGTAGGCGTAACAAGTGACAAGCGTAAGATAAGAACACATGGGCGTGAAAAGAAGGCGTGCACATAGACATGTGATAAGAACGTCACAGAAGTGTCATAAAGTGGGTGGATACATAGAGGGGGCTACCTGAGCAGCTGGAACCTTTAACCTAGTAGTGCGCGCAAACGGGCCATGACGTGTTACCGGGGAGAACTGGGGGCTATGACTTGTGCACTAGAAGAGGAGACGAAAGTCTGCGATGTCAGGACGACATGTACCTATAGCATATCTGGTATCTGGTGTTTGGAGTACATGTTGATAGAATCTAAAAGTTATCAGGGCAAAGGCTACTGGACACTAAGACTGGTGCATGCATATATTCTTTGTGTATTGCGTGTGCTATGAATCTTCTATGAATATTAATTAATTCTCTTACATGGAGACAGAAAGACTAGACTATAGCTAAAGCTGTTTATGTGGTTCGTTAGCTTAGGAATGTGAAGACGGAGAGCTGAACTGATAACTAGAGGCATAACATATTCTTGGCAGACAGGCAGGCAGAGCCAGGCCGGGCACTGCGCTGCGCGGAAGGAAGGAAGTGAAGGGTCAGGGATGCAGGTGGGGGCTGCATCGCTCCTCGGAGTGGGTTCAGGAGACTGGAGCTTGAATCTGGTGTCCGGGCCCTTTTGAGGCCTAGAAACGGGGACAATTCAATGAATTAACGTGCATAATGTAAAACGTGGGCAACATAGGCCTAATACTCGTTGCTTTCACAGGAACTGGAGACTGGCATACTAACGTTGGACACAACTATAATTGCGTCTTTAATCGATCATAGGGGAACATATGCATATCGATCATGTATATATATCATAGGATGGGGAACACGTAGGCACATATGACAAGGCAAAATTCAATTTTCCTCACTTGTACAGATTATCTGCATCCTTCCTTTGTTCAAACAGTAGCCTGAGCTGCTCCCAAATTTCTCCGCCATACCCTCAATTTCTAATATTGCCATTGCTGGATTCGATGTAACCACAGCGATATCGTCCGCATATGCAAATACCTTTGTCTAATATCCATTTATTTTATAGGGTTCGATCACAGAGTTCTGCATTATCTGATTAATTAACGGATCTAGATATATGGCGATGAGAATTGGGGAGCATGGGCATCCTTGCCTAGTACCCCTTGCCACCACTTTTGGGTCTGACGTCTTTCCCATCACCTGTAACCTGGCATACGGTTTACAACATTGCATGAATAGATGTAATCTTTTTAGGGCCAAATCCTCTCTCCACTAAGGCTCCCCACAAATACTGCCAAATCACCCTATCGAAAGCCTTCTCGGCGTCCAAGAGGATCACAGCCAAACCATCCCCCCTCGCCCCGGCTATATCTAACAGAGAGATGCCCGTCTGGCTATGACCCTCTGAAGCTGAGTAACTAGAATTTTAGAGTACACCTTTGCATCCGAATTTATCAAGGAAATGGGACAATATGAACCAGGCAGTTTCGATGGTTTCCCCTTCTTATAAAATAATATTATGTCCGTTTCCTGCCAAGACTTGGATGGGATTCCTCGATATGGGACATCTAAAGAAAGATCCTGAAGAAATAAGTTGTTTGGAGTATTTTGTATAACTCCAGTGGGATTTTATCTGGGCCTGCAGCTTTCCCAGAAGAAAGGGAATTTAAGGCTGACACAGTTTTTTCCAGCATGATCTCTTCTTCTAGCTCCAAGCATATGGCAGGATCTAGTCTGCTAAGCTGTAGATACTCCCCTGTAGTAACTGGTTCAATATCGCTGGGATCCAGTTGATACAGCTTAGTGTAGAACTGTTCAAAAACCCCCATTATCTTGGCAGAAGTAGTTTCTATCTGCCCCTCTGAGTTTTTAATTTCCGTTATATTATTACGAGAGACCTTTTGTCTAATCCTAAGGGCCAAGAGACTACCCGTCTTTTCCCCATATTCGTATAGCTCTCTACGGTGTATTTGATATGCCTGAGCAACTTGCGTCTGAAAAAAAATAGTTAGCTCTAATTTAAAAATGATTATCTGGTTCTTAACCGCCATCAATCTGGCACCTTCCCCCTGAAATAACATATTAGTGTGTTCTCTCTCTAACTGTGCCAACCGGGTCATGAGGGAGGTGATCTGATTCCTCTGTATTTTCCGCTGTTGGCCTACATAGGCTATAGCTTATTATTTCCCCCCTTAAGCACCCTTTATATGTATCCCACACAATGGTATGTGAGGCACTATATCGATTAATTTCAAAGAATCCTCTGGACCAATTCTTTATATATTTTATAAAATCTTCATCTATTAGCAATTTCCTATCAAACAACCAAGAGCGGAGTTCCCTTTCCATGCCCTGACGCGTTATTTCGAGCAAAAGTGGATTGTGATCTGAAAAGATTAGCGGCCGCTTTGTTATCTCAACTTCCCCCAACATACTGACTGAAACCAGAAAGTAGTCTAAACGAACATGTTTTTGATGTGGGCATGAGAAATATGTATAGCTTGGATCTACATTGTTCTTAGCTGCTCACACATCTACCAAACCAGGGCTGGATTTGAAGCTATTTATGGCCTGGTTGACCCAGGATTTTCTCCCCTTATACTTCTGCCCCGCCTCACTTGAACTCTCGGAGTGAATATTAAAGTCTCCACATACTATTAGTGGGGTTGGCCATGCAGCAAGCTCCAGCTCTAGCTCTTCCCAGATCTCAGGGTCGTCCTGGTTTGAAGCATAAATTACCGCTACGATCAACCCCATGCTTAAAGTTATAATAGCCCATCTATCCCTTTTATCCACCAGAGTACGTTTGATAATACCCGCTTGCCGTTTGATAAATATCACTACTCCTCTAATCATGGAGGTCTGTGTGGAGCGAACTGCCAGATCATAGCCTGTTATATGGAGGACGCCCCTATTGTTCCATGGGATGTGGGTCTCCTGTGAGCAAATCATTTCCGGGTTGATGAACTGCAAAATCTCGAATATTTTGGCTCTTTTTGCTCTGTTATTCAGGCCTGCCACATTGACTGAGCAAATCCGTAATTTATCCATTCCCTACTACCAAAATAAACCATCTGTTTAACCAACCACTCCATCTTTTATTTTTTCTTTCCTTTTCTTTATTTCTGAATCTCCTCAATTCCATGCACCTAAATTTGCTCTCCTTCCCCTCCCCCCACTGACCCTGACCCCTCTCCCACCTCTCCCGCCCCTCAACCCACCCATGAGAACCACTAGACCAATGGTCTAGTAAGGATGATGCGACTCTTGGTGTGATCCATGTGTCCCCTCCCCATTTTTATCAATAAATCAAAACCTTCAGTTCATTCCCACTTACATCAAGATATCACTTAAACCACACCCCAATATCCTAAACCACCCATCGTCCAGCTTAGCCCCACCCGTTGCTATTTGAATGGCCAAAGATCCCAGATCTTTAAAAAAAAAAAGAATCTAAAGAAAAACCTGCCTTCAAACCATACCCTAAAAAAAGAAAGAAAGAAAAATAGGTCTTTGGTCCAACTCCTATTCAGTTTCATGATACCTAAGCCGGCCCAGCCACCCTAGCCTTTCCTACTTAATTCATCCCGATATTCTTTTGCTTTGATTTCTGATGTAAAAAAGTGGACCCTATCCCTAATTATGACTTTTAGTTTTGCAGGGTTCAAGAGGTAGGCCTGAGCTCCTTTTTCTTGAAAAGATTGTATAATCTGCCGTAACCTCCATCGTCTCTCAACCGTCACATGACAGAAATCAGGTCTTGTGAAAAATTCAACATCATCTAGCCGGCATTTTTGATCTGGTCTGGCTTTTTCAAAAATGATCTGTCGAAGGAGATAGTTTCCGAAAAACATGAGCACTGCTCGAGGTCTGACGTCAACACCTGCCTGCTGTTTCATCACCATAGGGACCCGGTGTGCTCGTTGGACTTCCTGGGCCCAGTTCCAACCTTCAACCTCCAGAAATGCCTTGGCTAGCAGGTCGACCATGTAGCGACGGATATCCGTAACCCCCCTTGTCCTCAGGAATTCTCAAGAACCGCAGTTTGTTTCTTCGTTGTCGGTTTTCCCGCTCTTCAAGCTTCCACTGTACGTCTACGAGTCTAGCCTCATTTGATGTAGTCTGCAACTGCGTTGACACCATTTCCGACTCAATAATACCAGTTCTTGTTTCAAGATCTGTTAAACGACCCGAAATTTCACTGCATACTTTGGCTATTTTGTGAACTGAGCCTTGGATTTTTGACAAGCCGCTTGGGAGCGCCTATTATCCTGTCTAGACTCCTTCTGATGTGCCATGACTAATTGTAAAATTGCAGCCAAGGTTGTTGTGGTCACTGATTCCATATTTATGGGAGATTTAGTTGTGTCTCCCACTAGCAAGCAAGAGGGTGAGTAATCCCAGTTCAGATCTTGCTCTCCCACTTTTGTGCGAGCTGAGAGGGCCGCTGTTTTCCTCGACCTCTGTAGCATTGCAGCAGAATCCCTTCCACTAGTGTCATGGGGACTTTCATTTTTGTCTTCTACTTCGCTGCCACTCGTCGAGGATATCGATCCAACCAGTGATTCTGTGCCCTCTGACAGTGAATAGAAGTTGTCCATCACTTCTATATCTGTTTCCTTCCCCTGATGGATTTTTTGCGCAAGGTGTTTGGGTCGCTCGTGTGATAAGTCACCAATCGTAGTAATTGTTACCTGTGCTTTTTCCTTTTGCATGGAACTTTCTGAGCTTTTCCACATACAGAGGGTTTGGCCTAACAATGAATCAGATTTTTTGATCGGGTAGGCTTCTGCGCGTCCCCAGCCTGCTGTGGCTGTTCTCCTTTGTCTTGACCCCCCTCCACATTATCAATAACATCACTACCATCCACCATGCCCTTCTCCACTCGATCCCCCCAGGTCTCTGCAGCCTCCATTGCACCTGCTTTTGTGACGTTAGTTACATTTGGGGCATCAGGTATAAAAAATACCTCGGGTAAGGTGAGCTTGATCAGGGCATCTTCTCCCACCTCCTCCATTGCCTCTATTACCTGCCCAGCCTCTCCTGTTGTTACAGGTCCAGAATCTTACTTGGGTAGTTGCTCTCATCCCGTCTTCCATCAGTACTCCTGTCAGTTCATTTTCGGCAGCACCAGCCTGTGTCTGCTTTGCCAGTTTCTCACGGCTCTTTGTTCCGGCTAGCAGTTCCACAATTGTTGGACCGGCTGGGCATTGCTGGGGCACCATTTTTCCAGGGTAATCCTTCCTGGTCAGATACTGGCCACGAATTGTTCCTCCCCCAAATCCAGCTGCACCATCCTCCAGCGTTCAGGACTTCACAGGAGTAGCAATTGCGACCCCCGGAGGAGGACAATCCGCTGTCAAGTTTTTTCCTGCTTTCGCCCGAGTTGTCGGAGGCCCCTTTGGCTTTATTCCTTCAGGAGCCCCACAGTGTTGCACCCTCAGCAGACCAGTCAGAGATTCCGCTGCTCAAAACCAGAACCGCAACCAAAGCTCAGAGATCGCCAGATCCGCCAGAAGGTAAGGGCCAGTTCTGGTTGTAGGGCCGCTGTTTCCGAAACAAATGATCCATGATTAATCTTCTCTATTCTTTTGAGCAGCAGGTTCAGCATAGATAGGATCATCCTCCAGAAATCATCATCAGGAAATATTCATATTCACCGGGAGGGGGTCACTGGATCACACCATTGAGCTGCTGCAGCAGCCTGGTCTAGCCTGCCGCCATCTTGATTCCTTCAGCTCCCCTTGCCTGGTAATACATTCCAGAGAATGAATTCTATCTTTTCCAATTTTATTTGGAACTACAAAAAAACAATACGCGCTTTGAGAACATTAACCCTACCGCGGGAGAGAGGTGGCTGGGCTGCTCCAAACTTACTTTTTTATTGTTTGGCAGCTTTTCTGCAACAAATGGGCGACCTGCTGGGAGTAGTTAGCTCTGCGCGGGATGATGGTTTACCATCTATATATGAGCTACCTATTGGGGAAGAAGCAACAGGACTCTTTCTTGGGCAGCTTGAGCCTAGCTATTATAAAAAAACGTATCTTCAAGTGCTTTGAAGCCAGAATGGTATTAAAGTAAGTAAGATTATGAAAATCCCCCAGTGTAATAGATATACCCCATTATGGGGAACCTCGTCTTTTCCAGCTGAGCTATCAGATGGTATGGCCAGAGAGTGGGCACAGGCTGGTATCCATCGGGTCATGAGCTTACTCAATGATGAATTAGAAATACTACCTTTCCCGGAACTAGTTCTGAAATTTGGGATTAATAGCAGATCGTATTTTAAATATATTCAAATAAGGGGGTGCTTAAAGACTCTAGCTGTCAGACAGGATATCCTTCAAGCAATACCACTAAAGGACAAGTTATACCAGGGGAGGGGAGGATCCGGGACTTCTATAATATACTGATGAAACAATACCCAACGATTTAGGTAAAACTGAGACACGGTGGGCGTCAAAGTTAGAGGATGATGACATAGATTTAGATATGTTATTAAAACTGGGGGGAAATATATTTTTGGCGGCAAACCTTCAAGCACAATACTATAAAACCCTATTTAACCTATACTATACCCCAGCAAACCTTTTTGGTTGGGGGAAATCAATGCCCAAGATGTCAGCATAGCCCTGCCGATATTGTACATATATCTTACGCATGCAATTCCTTGATTCCGTTAAAAAAGAGTATAGCGAAATTCTGGCAAGAATCAATTAACCGTGCGATTGTTATCAGCTCGCCGTTGATGCTCTTTGGATATGATAGTCGAATTGGGTTAGCATCAGCATATCAGGACTTTGTGTTCATTACAATAGCGGTATTACAGATAGCTACAGCATGGAAAGGCTTGGAACCACCTGTATATACTGCCTGGTTTTATTGTTTATTGAGTATACATGCTCTGGAAATGGCTCTCTATAAGAACAAGGGTTACCAAGCTAGAGTGAAAGCTGATAAGATCTCGGCACGCATGACAAACTGGGTTAAAAGAAGTCATGGGGAGCTCTAAAGCAGAACATGAATTGGCTCATTTGTGTTTGTACCCGTAACAAAAGTGAAAAGAATTTAATTTGATGTCTTTCTTTAATGTCATTCGTGAACATAAAGAAAATATTGTTATATAATGTATGAATTCAAAAGTGTAAATACCTTTTCTTTGTTTCTTATGATGTACCTGATGGCATAAAATAAAAAAATAAAAAATAACATCACAGAATATTAAATATAAAATTCGTCAATTGTCAACAAACAGGCAGTTTTCCCTGTAAGCCATATTTTCCATATTTGATGCTGGATAAAATTCACCAGCATCAAACTGGTCAAGGCTGATAGAGGACAATCATTGTAAAAAAAAGAAAACATAGCTTGCCTATATTGTCTTAATTTAGCTCCCTTAAAAAGGGGTAATAAAGTGAATTCAGTAATACCTGAAAAACATTTGCAAAATAACATGAAATGCGGAGTAGATTGTTCAGAGATACCATCACACAGGCATGCATCTAGACTTGTAATATGTCTCACTACTGGTTTAGGAAAGGTAATCATAAACTTTAAAATGCAAAGCCTAAGCCTGGTCAACAGAGCGCATTGATAAGTATTATTTACCCAGGTAAGATACAACTCCATGCCAGGGCCAGAGCTTAAATAGCTATGTTTAGAGGATGTACTTTTAATATTTTCGGTACGGTCTATATTTCTAGTCCAGATGCTAAAATGGTTCTTTAAAATGTGTTTAAAGGTCTGTAACATGGCTTTATGAGTCGTATAAGCTTCAATTATACCCAGATTGTTACTTACATTCTTTATATACATTAGGCAGGGGATTTTCGTGGTTTTATCCAAATTCCTGAAGTCTTTGTCCAGATTGACATCCACGAGAGAAAAGGAAGCATTCTAATAGGGTCACTAACATAATCGGGACCTGGTTCTGCATGACAGATATGGGTAGCAGTATTAAGGGGGACAGCCAACAGACTTTTCAAACACCCATTTTCAACTTTCTGTATGGTGAGGTAGTCCTTAATCCCCCCCAACCACAGTGACCACAAGTTGCTGTTGCTAGACATTTATCTGTGCACACTGCCTCAAACTCCATGAGTAGTTTAGAGACATAGGGCCAGATGTAGGAGGCCATTTACCGACCGGTAACGGCCGATTTCGGCCGTTACCGACCGGTAAATGGGTATTTGTGATGTAGGGGGCCAATTTTACCGATTCGGTAAATTTACCGATTCGGTAAATTTACCGAATCGGTATTTTTACCGATTCTGAAACTGCCAGATGTAGGTGGGACTCTTCTGAGTCCCAAAGGCCTTACAGATTCGGTATTTTACCACCCAATCCAATTGGGTGGTAAAATACCGAATCCAGGTGTGCATGCACATGTGTGCATGCACACCTATGCCATGTGACAGACAGACGTGCCCTTAGGGCATGTCTGTGTGCCACATGGCACACATGCCTGTATTTGGGGTACTAGAGGGTGTCAAAGTGACACCCCCTGCACCCTTGCAGGATTCGGTATTTACCGATTCTGTAATTACAGAATCGGTATTTCCCATTGATTCCTATGGGCTTCAAAGCCCATAGGAATCAATGGGAAATACCGATTCTGTAATTACAGAATCGGTAAATACCGATTTTTACAGAATCGGTATTTCAAATACCGATTTTACCTACATCTCCCACATTCTATTTTACCGATTCATAAATACCGAATCGGTAAAATTCGGTATTTATGAGTCGGTAAAATAGAATTACCTACATCTGGCCCTAGATTTGCTGCAAACGTTTAAAAAGTGCCTCCACAGTGCAAGCAAATGTAGCTGCTGTAGCACTACCAAGTGGATTCCATGTATTTTTGTCAAAAGGGACTCCCAAATATGGGAAAGTTAGGACTCATTGTGGTGGAGAACCGCTTTTTCAAGAATTACCTCCGAGGCCGACCGAGGCCTTGTGATATCCTCAATGTCTCCAGAGTTACTGCATGGGACACCAACTGGATTGATTAATCACTTATTTACGTTTTGAGATAGAGGTCTAGTTGGAGCTAGGCTGTACTGCACCCACTTTACCATAGGAGTGGCATCTATTTCTTTCAATGTTACTTTATCATAATGACACACAACAACTGAGCCCTGACAAAGTTCTCATCTTGAGAACGAAACGTGTTGGCTGAACATAAAATCACCACTTTCGAGTGAATTAACTGATTGCAAATAAAGACTTTATTGAAAACCAAACACTGTTCTCCTGGACTTCATCACTTGGCCCACGCCCAATCCCTCTACCATTCAAAATAGAACCACAGGCCTGCCTTTGCAGCCTGTGTAAGTTGGTGCTAGCCCCACTCACTAAAGATATAGGTTTCCTATATCTTGGGTCACTGCACTTAAAACCTTTAAGTCACCCCTATAGCAGGCCTTTGCAATCCTGAAGGCAGTGAGCTTGGTTCTAAGTGAGAGGGTGCCCCTGTATGAGCAGGACACCCCTACAGCCTACAGAGTCCATTCTCCATGGTTGTCAGTGAAGCAGCCGGATGTACGTTGTTACAACGCATGCTTTTAGCACGCATGCTGTAACAACGCGGTTTTTATAACGCATTCTTTTACAACGCATAGCAGAAAAGGGTGTTGGATAGTGAATATTTTAATTTACTATTCCAACACCAGTCCCCGTTGACACTAGGGAAGGTGTTGGATAGTAAATTAAAAGTATTCCCTTTCCTTGAGCGCCCCCCAGAGTCATGCGTTGTAATAGAATGCGATTTAAAGACCGCGTTGTAATAGCACTGCGTGCTAAAAGTTGCGTAGTAAACGACGTTCCCTCTGGAAGAGCCCTCTGTTAAGCTCTCAGTGGACCTGATGCCAACCTTCTAGACCCGGACAGCCTAAAATGGTTGCTGCCAGCCAGAGACACATTTTAGGGTCCACTGGGAATAGTCCTTAATCTTTAAAAATCCAACAGCGATTTACATGTAGACTTGTACGGAGAATGCAGTCATGTTCCCACACTGCACACAACCTCCGTGGGACTCCTAGTCTCTCATCTTAGGTCGTTCCTTGGGTCCCCCGCACTTCTACATCCCCTCAACATCGTGTATCTAATACCACGTTCTTAGTATATGCCCCGGGTCCACTGTGTATTCTGTGCTATTTACTGTGTTTCTTTGCAAAGTATTGTGTGCATTGTGCATATCTCCAGGTAGGAGATATTTGTATGTGATAGAGTATTATATTATAAATACATATTTTTAGAAATATCTTGTGTGGTTCTTTTCACTTAATCTATACATAAAGGATTGCATTCTGGTAAAACAAGCTGCTTTACACTCTTTCTGAACTGAGCCTGAAGGAGGCTTTCCACAGCTGCCACTTAGAGAGCTTTCTAAGGTTTTCTAAGACCTCTTAAATCACCATAAGGGCTGTCTGGACTGGTGCAAGGTGCCCACTTACATAAATGGACATATACCAGGCCAGCCTCTCACAACTTTGTGCAATTCAGCCACTAAATGTTCATTGTTTGCTTCATCTACACCCATCTTACCCCGTCGTCCTGACCACCACCCTGCTGGCATCAGTGCGACCTCAGCCAAACCACAGTTTAAACTTTTTGGAAACTGGGAAAATGTCTGCGAGTACCCATGATCTATGCCATATTAGTCTATGCCACTCCACATCACTCTACTATTTGCTACTCCATTCCACTCTACGCTAGTCTACTCAAGTGCACGTAACTCCACTCTATGCCACTCTACGGCACTCTCCGCCACTCCATTTCAATGTACACCACTCTACTCCACCCTAACGCATACCACTTTAATCTATGCTGCGCCACTCTACACCACTCTACTCTACGCCACTCAACTCTCCGATGCACCACTCTACTCTATGCAACTCCACTCTAAATTACACCACTGTACCCCACTCCACACCCCTACACTTTACTGCACGCCACTTTATTCCACTACATGCCACACCATGCCACTGTGAGCCATTCTACTCTATGCAACTCTACTCCATGCCACTCTCATCTACTCTACTCCATGCCACTGTACCCCATTATATGCCACTCTACTCCACACTCCTCTACTCTACTGTTCTCCACTCTATTCCACTCTGCTCCACACCACTCCACTACACACAAGGCCACCCTAAGACTCTCTATTCTATGCCACTCCACTCTACATGTATGCCACTCCACTTTAAACCTCTCAATTCCACTCTACTTCACCCCACTCTATGCCACTCTATGTCACTCCACTCTACACCACCCCACTCTACTCTATGCCAGTGTACGCCCCTCCACTCTACGCCACTCCACTCTACACCACTCCACGTTACTCTATTTCACTACATCCCACACAATGCCACTCTGTACCACTCAACTTAATGCCATTCTGCTCTATGCCACTCTACTCTATGCCACTCTACTCTACGACACTGTATGCCACTCTCAGGGGCGGCTGCTCCGCTAAGGCAGAGGAGCATTGCCCCACTGCTTTTCAGCTGTGCAAAAAGGAAAAAATAAATGTTTATTTTTCCCTGCTGAAGCCAGTTTCGGGCAGGGCTTGGCTGTCATCACAGCCAGTAGGTGGAGGTGTGGTGAGGGTGCCTAAGGGCGCATAATGGTTTGGGCCAGCCATCTTGAGCTGGCCAGACAATCTTGTGCACTTAGCATGTTCTCCGCCCGGCTGTATCACACAGCCTGGGTGGAGAACATGCACAGGCTCCCACCTCCCTGTCTGGGCGCCCAAACGCGATACTCAGACCAATCACGATGCTGCTGTCATGCTGGTCACTTTATACCCCTCTTCTCCACTCATTGGCACTCTCCTCTAGGTCACTACATTCTATGTCACTCCAGTCAACTCTATGCCACTCCACTCTACACTACTCCACTATATGCCACTCCACTTCACGCCACTGTACGCCACTCCACTCCACTTTACACCACTCCACCCTATACCGCTCTTCTCCACTCTAAGCCACTCTAAGCCACTCTGCTTTACACCACTATATGCCACTCCACTTCACACAATTGAACTCTGACGCTGTACTCTACGCCACTCCACTCTACATCACTCCACTTTACTGCTTGCCACTCTACTCCATGCCACTATACTCCACTACACTCCTCTCTATGCCACTCCACTCTAAGCCACGTTATTCTACATCACTCCAATCTACGCCACTCTACTCTTCATCTCCCCTATCATTTTATGCCACTCTATTGTAGGTCACACTACTGTACACAGTCTACTCTACACCACTCCACTCTATGCCACTCTAAGCTACACAACTCCCCTCTACGCCACTCTGCTCTACGCCACTGAACTGTACCCCACTCTACCCTACGACATTCTGCCATAAGCCACTCAAGTTTTCACCACCCCACTCTGAGCTACTCAACACCACTCCATGCCACTCCACTCTACTCCCCTCTACACCACTGTCCTCCATGCATCCCTATGTCATACCACTAACTTTTAGACATGCTAAACAGCGGCCATCCTACTGTACAACATGGCTAAGAAACAAGACGCTAATAACTCTCACAAAGTCCAGACCTATAAACATTGCCAATTATTGTTTCTTTTTAGAAATAACCTCCAAACCGCAGGTTTCTTTTGGAAAAATCAAAAGAAATATTCCGAATATGCAGAGAGATTTCACCCACCGTGTTGGTGATATTTCTTCATGTTTGTGACTACATACTTAATGTGGAGCCTGTAAACATGAAAGTATGGGTTAGAAGGTCCCCTCTGAAAAAAGGGTATTCCAAAGCAGTCTGGCTGGCAGCCCGGTGGGGAATGTGGAAGTCAGCTAAAAGACAGCTATAAATGAGGGAAGAAACTTAGGGTTTGGCCGCACAGGAATTTCCCTGGTTTAAAGACAATGGTCCACATCCACCAAACCTTAAATGACACCTAATGGCAATATAGAGATAAATTAAAGTACTCCTGTTAGTCGATCCAATTCTAAATACAAATTAGTTTCCACCTCAATATTTCCATTCAGTATCTTCAGAAATCGAAGGATTTGCAAGTACCATCAAACTCCTAAATTACTTTATTGATAGTTAACAAAGATTAACATTTTCTAGAAAACTCAAGCTTCTTATGGGAGATGTTCTTAACCACATAGATCTTCTCCTGTTTAACAGTCCATTTCTGACCAGCTTTCTCGCGTACACTTTATAATTCAGTGCTGCAAGAAACTGGGATCACTTTCAGAAGTGTGGAAGGTCACCACTGCCCCATTTAGCTATTTTTAGTTAAGAGAATTTCAAAGGTGCAACATGATTGCTGAAGGTGTGTTAATGGAATTATGTAAGCATGCTACAATACTATATATTCCAAAAAGTTTAAAATTGGAAAAGTGATAGATACAATATGCTTGTTCACCGACCAGACCAGATTCTGTTGTTATCCATCCAGAAAAAACTCTCCCAATAATCAAGTAATGGTTGGTTTCTTTCTATCTTATCAATATACTGCTTGTACTGCGATCATTCACCAGTCGGCAAACATGCTCTGTTCATTCCCACACCAAATAAAATGTAAGTAAGTAAGCCATTAAACTCATTTTAGGACAGTGCCCATAAAACATATAAATAATAAAAATAAAAAACAAAAACAAACTTTATCTGTTACTAATTTATTCCTAGTCTCATAGACATTCATAAAAGCAAATAAATCAGAGGGGTCAGATTTGCTATTCTACCTCCAGTCCTGCAAACGTGGGGTAATTACATAAAGTGTGGGTAGGGGAGGTTCGCTATTCTAGATCCAGCCAAATAAAATGGAGAAAATTCATAAATTAAAGGGTAGACATTAACTAATCTAACACCAGTCACACAACCTTAAGAAAAGTATATATATCGGAGGGATGAGATTTACATTTTCTAACTCCTATCCAACTAAAATTGGGATTTGTGCATTTATGAAAAGGGTGAGATTTGATACTCTAACTCCATTCCTACAAACTGTGGGAAGGTGGATACATGTGTTAGGATGTTTACTATCTAACACCAATCCAACCAAAATAGTAGAAACAAGAGGTGAGATTTACTGTTCTAACTCCAATCTCAAAATAATTGGAGAAAGGGGCTTAAATTAAAGGGGTGGGGGTGCTTACTATTCTAACTCCAGTCTCACAAACATTGGAGATAGTGTATACATTAAAGAGAGGCGATATACCATTCAAACTCCAATCCAACTAAAACTGGGAAGGTGTAGCTGTAATTTTTGTTTTTGTTTACATTGATGGTTCACATATGGTTAAATTTCAATTTGAAATAAACACCCTGAATATATTAAAATAAATTAACTACAAAGCCAAGAACACAAAACATAGAAGTATTATAACACATGCATTACTACCAAATTGTAAACCTTTCAAACTTTAAAATGTAAACATTCCAATTACAATTAAAAACAAAGCCAATACTTTTATGAAATTATAAAAAAAATGAAAATTATTGAAATAAAATTAACATTAAAACCCTCTCAATACAAGATCCCAGTAAACCACTTAAACAATAAAGTAAACTTAAAAAGAAAATGATACAACCCAAAATACATGAATCTCAACATTCAAAAAAATTCAAAAAATATTATTTAAGAACATTAGTTGCAAATATTAGAAGGTTTCAAACGTGTTCAATAATTTATTAATAAAACACTACCAACACAAATATGATCCCCCAGAAACATACCAAATTGTTTTAAACCTAAAAACAAATAACAAATACATTTGGACACCCCCAAAATACACTAACAACCCAATATCCCAATAAACTTTTCAGCCTGTTATATGGAAAAAGTCTAAACTATACAACCCAAAATGCAAGAACCTCAATGCTTCTCAAATAGGTTAATCAATTTAAAGATTTAAAAATCAATTCTAACTGTGTATAATAAAATAAAAATAAAAAAGTATAAAATATTACCTTATTCTAACTCTTAAAAGACCCCACAACAGCCAAAAATAAAACAATTTGAAAGGAAAAATTAAAAAGTATAAAATATTACCTTATTCTAACTCTTAAGAGACCCCACAACAGCAAAAAATAAAACAATTTGAAAGGAAACAAAATAAATAACATAACAATAATATTATGTTTCACAATAATTTTGCATAGACGATATTCCGACCATTATGATATGGATTTGATTTGCAGGTAGCATATCCTCGTTTTTAAGGGATTCTGCAGTGTGGTGCTCGGGGCAGCTCCCACTTTTGTTTGAAACATGCCCCCTGCTATGACCTTACATTGCTGTTACTGCCCACTAATTTTATGTTTATCTCTCATTCAATTCAATTGCAGTCCCAATTCTCCTCCAGAGTCTTCAGCCAGCCATGTTGTGGTATTTGTAATACTTATTTGATTGAGATCTTATGAGACAATTTAGGGTAAAAAACTTTAATGTTGAACACCCATTTTTAGGATAAAAATATAATGCATAAAATGAATAAACAAAATGTATTACAGACAAAAATAAATCGAAGGTGTGTTAAGAAATCATCATAAAGAAATGCATGAATTAGGCCACAGGGCACGTATCCTTTTTTTAAGGCAAAACTGTTCAGGGTAGCAGTGCATGTGGTCACTGATGCTCATTAATACAACTGTTATTATTCCTTTGTGACACTGTTGTTCAGTACAGCATGGGGTTATTAATGCAGCCTCATATTTTATGCTGGAATCAGAATCTTCTTTTCTTGTTATCAGTGCTACCAGATATTGTTCACCATGTCCTTTCTCAAGATCTTCATGAGCCGTAAGCTTTCAAAGTAACACTCATGAAACTTACTCCCTGCTCAGGCTTTCTCTAAGGTAACCGCACTAGTTGAAAGAGGCCCCTATACTGCATTGATATCATGTTCACAGCTGCTTGTGGGTAGTGTCTCCGAAGGCTGGCGGTTTTAGTAGGTAGACAGCAGGTCCTGCAGACAATGGTGTGCACAGCACTTGTTGATGTGGCAGGGAGAAGGGTGCAGTTGGGCTCTACTCACCTAATCTGTTCTGAAGCCAGCACATGTTCTCCTCGTAAAACCTTGTGCCCTGGGAGCATGAGTGGTGATTCATGCTTGCAGATGCCGCTCCCCCATATGCAGTGCTCCTCATGGGTGGATTTGGGTGGCACTTTCCAGCTACACCACGACCTCCCTGGAAATGAAAGATAATCACGTGTCTCAAGGCATACAGACGTCTATTAAAGGCAGTCTATTAACTCCATACCAGTCCGGATTTTTTTAACTTTTCCTTTCACAATCCACGTTGGTAGTATCTAATAAGAAGGCCCATCATGTTACTTTCTGTCGCTTTCTTTTTCCTGTTTTCAGTTATAAACGGACAGCATTTTCTCCATGACACTGCGTTGCAACAAAGCTGTAGTATTTCTCACTGGGTTAATGCCCTTTCAATATCCATTTTTGTCCCTATTTTAGCTCCACCATAATTTCTTCCAGTACCTGTTTCCTTCATAGTATAGGGCCATATTATGCTAAAACAGCGATAATAGGCTTGATAATATGCTCTATGGCTTCAATTGGAATTCCATAGAGTATATTATCAAGCCTATTTTCGCCGTTTTAGCGGCAGTTTTCTGCCGCTAAAACTGCGTTAATTTTATTGCCTGTCTTGATAATATGCCCCATAGTTCTTTGAGCTCTTTTAATCTCCCGGATTCTGAGTTTCAAGTCTTCATCCATCCCTGGAGGTTTTTGATGCTACTGACTGTTTCCTCCAGAATGAGCGGCCCATCTTTTTACTCTAACAATGGGAGCACAATATATGTGAGTAAAGACGGATCCTGAAAGTGGTTTGGGCCTGATCAATCTACAAAAATTGTCTAATGTAGTGAAACAAGTCGATAACTTCCTTAAAAGTTGGCGCAAATACGTATAATTTTTTTTCCTGAGTGTAAAAATAAGTGAGTGAATGCCGGACATTGTTCATAATAATTTGAACTAGAAGTGGAGGGCTTAGAAACACCTGACCTACAGAAAGGGCAAAATGGAAAGGTCTTATTATAGTGTTAGGCTTGCCACCGACCACTGCTGAGGCAGGGAGAGAGCTGCGGAACAAGAGAAAGGAAGAGAAAAGGGACACGAGTGGGTTAGGCAGGCAATCTCAGTGACTTCCGTCATTATGATTCATCGTGATGAGTTACTTGATGTTCCCATATCTGTACGGGGTACACCAATGAGGAGAAATCCAGGACACTGATCTTTCGGTACAGTACTCCTTTGGGTGCTCCCTTGAGCTGTTCCCTATTACTTTTAAGGAACGCTTATTATTCCTATCCCTACTGTGCATAGACTGTCTAGAGAATTCCCCATCCACTCAGTGATCTAGTAAGGGCATACTTGTTAATTGCTAATGATTATAGAGTAGCAATGACTAACATCCAAGAGTCAGAGTCTGCGAAAGGTAATAAAGGACACATAAACAAGCTAGCATCAGTAATGGGGGCTAGTCGATGGGGGTCAAGTGTAATGGAACCACAGGAAATAAGAAAGGGTATAGGGTAGCAGTGCCATTGTGAAAGACATGTTACAATGTGCTCAAGAGCCTTCATTTTCATGAGTCGGTGAAAAGACTGGGGTTCAAGAGGAAATGGAAATGTCATCATAAACCATTTCCTTCCTTTAATTTACCATTTCTGATTCTTCAGATGAGCTAACTGGTTCACATTTGGTTAAATAAAACAGTAAATAATGGGCATGTCAGGCCACCATGTGATCAGATTTCTTTCACACAATTTGCAAATGCTATTTCAGACCAAGCACTCAATGCATGACCTCACTCCAAGATTTATGCAGCAAATTCCAGTAGTGTAGTCTGTCTTCTCAATAACTGTGCATCATGGCAGAAGGAACAGGTTCTATTCAGAGAAGGTGCCTACACTGGTCAATATGGAGAAGGATTGATGCCTGGAATGGGGAAACATAATTGGTTACTTTTCCAGACTAGGGCATCATTCACTATACACAGCATTCCAGTGCTCCCACTCCATTAGGTCAGAGCACAAAGTCTCCAAGGCTTCTTGTCTTTGTTTCTTAGCATACAAACCACATCATTACTGCAATATTAGGGCCCCAGGCAAGTGCAGCAGGATGGCGCCCATCATGCCATGGCCTCTACTTGGGAATGACTGACTATGGGTCTGAGAATTGAACACAAAGCCCCCATTACGAGTAGCTCTATTGGAAAGGCGATTATTATTTCATCTTTTAAAATCCGATATCACGGGCTTCGAAATGCAAAAGGTGGGATAATTATCACCTATTACATGTTGTATCCTTTAGAATGCGACATAACGTGAATATTGGTGATTTGTGCATCAAAATCTCCATGCACCGGTTTTTGCCTTGCATTTTACCACTGTAAAATTGGCAGGTTTCACCTGACGAAATTTACCTTGTAAAATTGCGAGGCATGTGGGAACTACCACAAAACATATAGGGCCAGATGTAGGAGCCCTAATACCGGTCGGAAACGGCCGATTTCAGCCGTTTCCGACCGGTATTAGGGTTTTCAGATGTAGGGGGCTGAAAATTACAGAATCGGTATATTTACCGAATCAGTAAAATTACCGGTTCGGTAAATTACCGAATCTGTAAATATACCGATTCTGTAATTCCAAATGTAGGTGGCACAGTTTACAGTGCCACAGGCCCTTAAGAGTCGGTATTTTACCACACAATCCTATTGTGTGGTAAAATACCGAATTCAGGTGTGCATGCACATCTGTGCATGCATGCACACCTGTGCAATGTGACACACAGACATGCCCTTAGGGCATGTATGTGTGCCACATGTCACACAAGCTGGTACTTGGGGTGCTAGAGGGTGTCAAAGTGACACCCCCTGCACCCTTGCAGGATTCGGTATTTACCGATTCGGTAAATACTGAATCGGTATTGCCCATTGATTCCTATGGGCTTCAAGGCCCATAGGAATCAATGGGCAATACCGATTTGGTATTTACCGAATCGGTAAATACCGAATCTTACAGATTTGGTATTCCAGATTTCGGAATTACCTACATCTGCCCCCTTCCCATTTACAGACTCTTAAATACCGAATCGGTAAAATTCGGTATTTAAGAGTCTGTAAATGGGAATTACCTACATGTAGCCCATAGTTCCGATTCTGTGCACACTCGTAATGTGGGCTTATAACTTTACTCCATTTCTATTAAAGCTGTGGGGAATTAAAAGAGTTATGTTTTTTTTTAAATTATTAAGAGTTCAGCGTGTGTGGAAATGGGATCTTGGGGCCGCGCAAGCTCTCCTTTGCGGATTTCTCTGTTAACAGGTGGATTACAAGTGCAAACACAGAGAAGGCGCTCCCAGCTTGTCACCTCTCAAGTAAACCATTATACTAGGCTACATTAACAGTTATTTTCAGCACTTATTAATAGTAACAACAGCATTAAAAATTGCATAATATAAGACAATTAATATTATTTTGTATCATTTGCCCCACTGGCCCAATCCCCTTGGATCTCACGCTCCCACTGGCCTCATTCAACCGTGAACCTTACTTCCCTTGAATCTGGGCTTCACTTTCCCCTCGACCTCAATCTTCCACCGCTCTCCGCCTCTCCACGGATTGTACCGTACTGTATTGCGGCATGACTACTTTTTGTCAAGGCACGAAAGCACTTTCCAACTGGTCGGGTGGGTAGTCACCAAATGTTCCAGTAGCTGGATGAGGAAAAGGTGATTGTTGCAGTGTCCTCTATCAGCGTTGAGTTTTGGTAGTGTGCCCCATACTAGGCATGGTGAAGTGTAGTAGCATCTTAAACATGAAGCGGAAGGCATGCAAGGGAAAGGTTTGCTGGCAGTATATACAAACGAGTACGACTTGAGGCCAGCTGTGGCAGATTTTAGAAGCCTCCACCTCTTACTGCTATAATGAGTTCAAGATAGCTATTGTTGATAATTATTCACTATAACAGTGTGTTCCAAGGAACGCATATCTGGACACGGAAAAAGCTCTCCCAATGGCGTGTTTAGTGAGAGTCAAAAGTAGTACTCAAAGTAAGTTTTATTGTTCAGTCAGCTAAAACCTTAACAATATAAAAGACATTTAAAATATCAATAAAATTTACCAGTTTTTAACACTTGACATCAATATGTTGCTGATAAAATATTACACACTATTGATTACTTGACAACAAAGGGAGAGGTAGGGAGAAGGAGACACTCTCTCAGTCCCCAATGAATTGCGTATAAACAAGAAAAGAGAGGTCAAATCAATCACTCGCTCAGGCTAAGTGAGATTTGTAGAAACCACAAATTAAGGAGACAAAACAAGATTACCACACCCGGTTTGGGTGGTAAAGAAAGCCCTCACACACTGACCTGGTCAGTGTCATGCTTCATCATCGGGCCCCACCAAAAGAGGCCGAATGCCTCTTTGGTGTGCTACGACGCCAGAAAGACTGCGGAGCTGGTTTGTGTGTGGAGGGTGTGTTCTAGTTTACAGTGAAAAATTAAAAGTGCCTAAAAAAGGTATCAAAAACAAATTTTAATGAATGATCCCTAAGGCACACAGCAAAGAGTATTATGTGTCTGTATTTTAAAGCCAAGGTTCAGGGTTGGTTAGATACAGAAAATACTCAAATATCTCATAGTCAACATGTTTCAGCCATAAGGGTGGTTATTACCAAGGCATTCGTCAGGACTAAACCCTGGCGGTATGGGCTCTCTAATCACCCACCCTAACCTGGGGACGTGAAAGTGAAAATTACAAAAGTGAAAAAAGTGCGTAAAAATGTGGATAGAGTAAATACTCATTCCAAAAATACTCCGTAAATTTGGAGTGTCACAGCACCTGTAAAATGGAAAACAAAGACAAACAGAAGACAAACATGAACATTATTGCTATGAGCCTTCCTAAGTTGTCAAAGTGCTCCAAGAAATGTGGCTCAAGTGGTGTTCCCAATATAAACATAGATTTTATGCACCATCCAGCTAGCCCCTAGAGGATGATAGCAAATAACATTGGGAAGTGATGTGCTAGAGGTGTGCTATTTACAAGAAAACGATATTGAATGGGGGGGATTAAAAACACGAATGTGTGTACTCCTTATGAAGGGATCAATGGACCTCAAAGGTCTGTGCCCCTCAAGTTGATATTAAAAGATATAGCTCTCACTTTCAAAAGGGGCGCTACTAGCACCATGGGTCTCGGGAGGGGGTCGGAGCGACCTGGCACATCCTAAAAGAAAGAAAGAAATGGTACAGTTGCAACAGCCTGTGCACAAGCGGGTACTTAGCTCTGTTAGCAGACGAAGCGTCTTCGTTTACAGTGGTTACTCACGCCCTCAACGCTCACGACCCGCTGCAAACCTAGTTGGTGCCTCAATACCGGACCCCGTGGATGGAGAGCCGGGGCCGGTAAGCTTGTTTTAAAAGAGGGTCGGTCGCGTATGCGACCTGCTTCCGGGTGGGCGTGTCCAGCCGAGAGCGAGGCTTGAGATGCAAACGCCCACCCCGGAGTGCTCCGTCTAAAGTCAAAACGAGGCTTGGATATCGGTGGGCATAAGTCCCTCGGGGTACTGAGAACAAACTGTTTTTACCGCGCTATTGCCACAAACAATAGTTGTTACAAAAGCGCCAAATTGTTATGATATTTTAAATATTCAATATTCCGATATTTCCAAAAGTTTGATGTTTTGAATATTTTTAATGTTTTGAATATTCCTTAGATTTAATTCCGTAGGCATAATTCACAAATCACTATGTGGAAGGTTCACAGCTCTACCTTCGGGCAAGCGCTAATGACACTGTGATGATATATAATCAGGCTCTGACTGTCAGGACTGCAATCACCAGGAATAGCCAGCTACAAATGAAAGTCTTAGGGAATACAATTGCTCATTCAGAATAGATGGACCATTCCCAGTACTTAATGAGATAGTTGGTCAGAATTGGCAATACTATTCTCAAGATAGATTTAATTCCGTAGGCATGAATCGCAAATCACTATGTGGAAGGTTCACAGCTCCACATTCGAGCAGGCGTTAATGACACTGATGATATATAATCAGGCTCTGATTGTCAGGACTGCAAAGATCAGGTATAGCCAGCTACAAATGAGGGTCTCAGGGAATACAATTGCTCATTCAGAATAGATGGACCCTTCCCAGTACTTAATGAGATAGTTGGCAATACTATTCTCAAGATAGTATTGAGCTCCAAGGGATGTCATCATTAAGCCCATTGACATTGGTGCCCAAACGGTACACCCAACGTTGCTCCTTTTCAAAAAGTCTACTGGTTAAGTTGGCTGTGCCTTTGACCACCTCGATTACCGTCCACCTCATGTCATTAGGAGTGTGGTTTCTGTCTAAAAAGTGGCGGCTCAATTTCGTGGTTAGTTTTTTGCATCTGACATTGCTCCGATGCTCGCAGATGCGTTGTTTTATCCTGCGCGTTGTCATGCCAACATAACGTAGCTGACAGGGACACGTAATCAGATACACCACATTCATGGTGTTACAATTAGTATGCTCTCTCTGGGTCCATACTTTGCCAGCTTCAAGCGATAGAGTTTTGGTGGCCTCGGTCAGGTGGCAAACACTACAGTTGGAGCACGGGAAATGCCCTACGACTTTGGGCATACCCCAAGCGCCGGTGATTGTAGGTGTGGGGTCAGGGGATTTTTCCTTGGGACGAGTATGCACCAGGGCATCTTTTAGGCTTCGACCTTTTTTAAAAGAGAATAGAGGTTTTTCCCAATTCTCTTTTACGGAGGTCAGTATGTTCCAGTGTTTGTTAATGGACTTTTTCATCATGTTAGACAGGCTGCTGTATGTGGTGACGCATGTTAGGGGTATTGGTCCAGGGTTGGTGACTTTTTCTTCTAGCAGGGCCTCTCTTGGTTGATTCCTCGCTCTTTTGAAACCTTTGTTCAGGATAGGTGCTGGGTATCCTCTGTCTTTCAATTTACCAGTGAGGCCCAGGGACTGTTCTTTAAAGTCCGACAGGGAGGTGCAGTTGCGCCTAAGCCTCAAAAATTGCCCATAGGGGAGGTTTTCCTTCAATGGGCGGGGATGGAAGCTACTGAACTCCAGAAGATTGTTTTTTGCAGTGGGCTTGTGATGTGTCTTAGTCCTAAGGCCCGCTCCTTCCACCGAAATTACTACATCGAGGAAGACAATCTCAGATCTGCTCTTAGTGTTTGTAAACCGCAAATTACGGTCTAGAGTGTTAATCCAATTAAGGAAAAGTTCAAGATCGATGTCGTTCCCAGTCCATAGTAGTAGGATGTCATCTATGTAGCGCTTCCACAGGAGCATAGAAGATGAAAAAGATTGGGAGGTGGGCAGGATGTATTTAGCCTCAAAATCTGCTACATACAGCCCCGCCACGCTCGGAGCAAAAATGCTGCCCATGGAGGTCCCCGAGCATTGTAGATAAAGCTTGTCTTTGAAAGAAAAGAAGTTTTCTTTTAGGGCAATTGTAGCGCACTCAATGACGAAGTCTTTGGGTGTTTGATGATCCCATTCGATGGAGTCTAGTGATTCTGCCAGGACTCTGATCGTATCGTCCTGGGGGATACTCGTGTACAGACTTTCGACGTCCAGAGTAACAAGAGTGACTGAATTTTCTGGGAAGGTTACATCCGATAGTAGGCGTAGGAGATTTTTGGTATCCTTGAGGTAAGTTGGGGTAGACTGCACCAAAGGTTTCAGAAAGTAGTCACAGAATTCGGATAAGGGCTCGAGGAGAGAGCCGATCCCCGAGACAATAGGGCGGCCTGGTGGAGGAAGTCTGTTCTTGTGCATTTTTGGTAACGTGTAGTAATATGGTATCACACTTTTGGAGTTCTTCAGGAATGCAGCTTCGTTTTTGGACACATGTCCTTCTTCCTCTGCCTGTTGGACGAGGGTAGTGATCCTACTGGTGAGGACGCGACCGACCCTCTTTTAAAACAAGCTTACCGGCCCCGGCTCTCCATCCACGGGGTCCGGTATTGAGGCACCAACTAGGTTTGCAGCGGGTCGTGAGCGTTGAGGGCGTGAGTAACCACTGTAAACGAAGACGCTTCGTCTGCTAACAGAGCTAAGTACCCGCTTGTGCACAGGCTGTTGCAACTGTACCATTTCTTTCTTTCTTTTAGGATGTGCCAGGTCGCTCCGACCCCCTCCCGAGACCCATGGTGCTAGTAGCGCCCCTTTTGAAAGTGAGAGCTATATCTTTTAATATCAACTTGAGGGGCACAGACCTTTGAGGTCCATTGATCCCTTCATAAGGAGTACACACATTCGTGTTTTTAATCCCCCCCATTCAATATCGTTTTCTTGTAAATAGCACACCTCTAGCACATCACTTCCCAATGTTATTTGCTATCATCCTCTAGGGGCTAGCTGGATGGTGCATACAATCTATGTTTATATTGGGAACACCACTTGAGCCACATTTCTTGGAGCACTTTGACAACTTAGGAAGGCTCATAGCAATAATGTTCATGTTTGTCTTCTGTTTGTCTTTGTTTTCCATTTTACAGGTGCTGTGACACTCCAAATTTACGGAGTATTTTTGGAATGAGTATTTTACTCTATCCACATTTTTACGCACTTTTTTCACTTTTGTAATTTTCACTTTCACGTCCCCAGGTTAGGGTGGGTGATTAGAGAGCCCATACCGCCGGGGTTTAGTCCTGACGAATGCCTTGGTAATAACCACCCTTATGGCTGAAACATGTTGACTATGAGATATTTGAGTATTTTCTGTATCTAACCAACCCTGAACCTTGGCTTTAAAATACAGACACATAATACTCTTTGCTGTGTGCCTTAGGGATCATTCATTAAAATTTGTTTTTGATACCTTTTTTTAGGCACTTTTAATTTTTCACTGTAAACTAGAACACACCCTCCACACACAAACCAGCTCCGCAGTCTTTCTGGCGTCGTAGCACACCAAAGAGGCATTCGGCCTCTTTTGGTGGGGCCCGATGATGAAGCATGACACTGACCAGGTCAGTGTGTGAGGGCTTTCTTTACCACCCAAACCGGGTGTGGTAATCTTGTTTTGTCTCCTTAATTTGTGGTTTCTACAAATCTCACTTAGCCTGAGCGAGTGATTGATTTGACCTCTCTTTTCTTGTTTATACGCAATTCATTGGGGACTGAGAGAGTGTCTCCTTCTCCCTACCTCTCCCTTTGTTGTCTTATAGTAGTATTATAGCAGCGCACAGCTGTGGGAGCTTTTGATTTTACTACTAGCAAGAAAATCCCCTTCTCTGCTGGATTTTAATTAGATACTCCTTTTTGCCTCACTTGTACTACTCCACCATGGCGAACATGGGCCTGACATATTCCGAATCAGAGATAGAGGAACTGATGTCGGACACTTCAATATTTGCAGATCCCCAAATTTCACAGGCAATAGCTAACACCACTGAATGGGAAAATCTCACAGAGAAGAAAAGAGAGCATATCCGCACCATTCTCCATGGGACCATCCTGAAACAATATCTTATGTCAAACTCGGCACCTAAAGGGTTGCTAGTCACAAATGCCCCTCGTATCTTCCTAAATGATGCAACCTTCCGCAAAGACTGGGCCATGATCGCCTGGCACTGTACACGCGACTGGCTAGTCCTGATAATCAAAACAGCGCTAAGACTTTCTGAAGCGCTAATGGTGGAGATTAGAGAAACTGAATCAAACTTTAGAACCACCATTACTGGCTTTAAAAAACGGTTGGACGAACTTAATAAGGAACTGAACGAGTACAGAGACAACTTGATGCAGTCAAAAGCAACCAAACTACAAAAAGACCAAAAAAAAGTTTGAATTTGAAAAGGTGTATCCCTATTCTGCTTCCACTTTTACCCCCCCTACTCGTAACACAAACAAATCTGACCACTCTGACGATGATTCATCGAACAGCAGTGGATCGAGCAATAGCTCATTCAAGCAAACAAAGGGAAGAGGCAATCGCGGAAACAGAAATTCAAGGGGCAGGCAAGGGAACCAAGGCCAACATCATCAGCAATGGCAACCACCCCAAATGATGATGGGCCATAATCCTTTTGCCTTTCACCAGCCTCAGTTCCCCTTCATGGGCTGGAATCCAGGTTTCATGCCCCCACCGAATTTCCAGAACCAACATAGGCAGCCTTTTTTAGAGAGCGGCCGGAGAGGGAGAGGAAAGAGGAGAGGCAACAACCGAGTCACTTGGGAGGAGGACGACTCTGTAGCGAGCCACACCCGCAGCAACCAACAACCAGGAACGAGCGGGATGTAAGCCTAGTGACCAACCTTTCTACCAAAGTACTCACATCCACTGAAATCCAGGTGCTTGAGAAAGGCCTGGGTTTTGTTCCTAAGGCTAGACCTGACAAGTTCAAGCTTCACTGTGAACTTGCCGGTTTCTTTCGAAAGCTTAAACTGAAAGCTTTCTTTGAAGGCAAAGATGACCCTAACGAAGCTATGAGAAACGGTGATACAGGTTTGAGACCAAGTTCAACCTTCACCCCCCCTCCACACACTACACCTGCAGCGATCACAACCTTCGAGCAGGCTGTATTCAAAGACCTAGAGTCCTGTGAAAATCCCACAGTTTTCGGCAACTTCAGCACTGCTGAATATCAAGCACTACAACAACTACAAAATGACAGTACGATTACCATCAAGCCGGCCGACAAAGGCGGGGGTATTGTCATTCAGGACACTGTCGACTATGAGAGAACATGCCATCAACTACTTGGGGATACTCGTAACTACACCCCGCTAACAGTAGACCCCACTGCGGTCCTCACCAGTAGGATCACTACCCTCGTCCAACAGGCAGAGGAAGAAGGACATGTGTCCAAAAACGAAGCTGCATTCCTGAAGAACTCCAAAAGTGTGATACCATATTTCTACACGTTACCAAAAATGCACAAGAACAGACTTCCTCCACCAGGCCGCCCTATTGTCTCGGGGATCGGCTCTCTCCTCGAGCCCTTATCCGAATTCTGTGACTACTTTCTGAAACCTTTGGTGCAGTCTACCCCAACTTACCTCAAGGATACCAAAAATCTCCTACGCCTACTATCGGATGTAACCTTCCCAGAAAATTCAGTCACTCTTGTTACTCTGGACGTCGAAAGTCTGTACACGAGTATCCCCCAGGACGATACGATCAGAGTCCTGGCAGAATCACTAGACTCCATCGAATGGGATCATCAAACACCCAAAGACTTCGTAATTGAGTGCGCTACAATTGCCCTAAAAGAAAACTTCTTTTCTTTCAAAGACAAGCTTTATCTACAATGCTCGGGGACCTCCATGGGCAGCATTTTTGCTCCGAGCGTGGCGGGGCTGTATGTAGCATATTTTGAGGCTAAATACATCCTGCCCACCTCCCAATCTTTTTCATCTTCTATGCTCCTGTGGAAGCGCTACATAGATGACATCCTACTACTATGGACTGGGAACGACATCGATCTTGAACTTTTCCTTAATTGGATTAACACTCTAGACCGTAATTTGCGGTTTACAAACACTAAGAGCAGATCTGAGATTGTCTTCCTCGATGTAGTAATTTCGGTGGAAGGAGCGGGCCTTAGGACTAAGACACATCACAAGCCCACTGCAAAAAACAATCTTCTGGAGTTCAGTAGCTTCCATCCCCG
Source organism: Lissotriton helveticus (assembly GCF_964261635.1). Taxonomy (NCBI): domain Eukaryota; kingdom Metazoa; phylum Chordata; class Amphibia; order Caudata; family Salamandridae; genus Lissotriton; species Lissotriton helveticus. The sequence goes on from NC_136072.1 coordinate 920,646,203, forward strand.
CCCATTGAAGGAAAACCTCCCCTATGGGCAATTTTTGAGGCTTAGGCGCAACTGCACCTCCCTGTCGGACTTTAAAGAACAGTCCCTGGGCCTCACTGGTAAATTGAAAGACAGAGGATACCCAGCACCTATCCTGAACAAAGGTTTCAAAAGAGCGAGGAATCAACCAAGAGAGGCCCTGCTAGAAGAAAAAGTCACCAACCCTGGACCAATACCCCTAACATGCGTCACCACATACAGCAGCCTGTCTAACATGATGAAAAAGTCCATTAACAAACACTGGAACATACTGACCTCCGTAAAAGAGAATTGGGAAAAACCTCTATTCTCTTTTAAAAAAGGTCGAAGCCTAAAAGATGCCCTGGTGCATACTCGTCCCAAGGAAAAATCCCCTGACCCCACACCTACAATCACCGGCGCTTGGGGTATGCCCAAAGTCGTAGGGCATTTCCCGTGCTCCAACTGTAGTGTTTGCCACCTGACCGAGGCCACCAAAACTCTATCGCTTGAAGCTGGCAAAGTATGGACCCAGAGAGAGCATACTAATTGTAACACCATGAATGTGGTGTATCTGATTACGTGTCCCTGTCAGCTACGTTATGTTGGCATGACAACGCGCAGGATAAAACAACGCATCTGCGAGCATCGGAGCAATGTCAGATGCAAAAAACTAACCACGAAATTGAGCCGCCACTTTTTAGACAGAAACCACACTCCTAATGACATGAGGTGGACGGTAATCGAGGTGGTCAAAGGCACAGCCAACTTAACCAGTAGACTTTTTGAAAAGGAGCAACGTTGGGTGTACCGTTTGGGCACCAATGTCAATGGGCTTAATGATGACATCCCTTGGAGCTCAATACTATCTTGAGAATAGTATTGCCAACTATCTCATTAAGTACTGGGAAGGGTCCATCTATTCTGAATGAGCAATTGTATTCCCTGAGACCCTCATTTGTAGCTGGCTATACCTGATCTTTGCAGTCCTGACAATCAGAGCCTGATTATATATCATCAGTGTCATTAACGCCTGCTCGAATGTGGAGCTGTGAACCTTCCACATAGTGATTTGCGATTCATGCCTACGGAATTAAATCTATCTTGAGAATAGTATTGCCAATTCTGACCAACTATCTCATTAAGTACTGGGAATGGTCCATCTATTCTGAATGAGCAATTGTATTCCCTAAGACTTTCATTTGTAGCTGGCTATTCCTGGTGATTGCAGTCCTGACAGTCAGAGCCTGATTATATATCATCACAATGTCATTAGCGCTTGCCCGAAGGTAGAGCTGTGAACCTTCCACATAGTGATTTGTGAATTATGCCTACGGAATTAAATCTAAGGAATATTCAAAACATTAAAAATATTCAAAACATCAAACTTTTGGAAATATCGGAATATTGAATATTTAAAATATCATAACAATTTGGCGCTTTTGTAACAACTATTGTTTGTGGCAATAGCGCGGTAAAAACAGTTTGTTCTCAGTACCCCGAGGGACTTATGCCCACCGATATCCAAGCCTCGTTTTGACTTTAGACGGAGCACTCCGGGGTGGGCGGTTGCGTCTCAAGCCTCGCTCTCGGCTGGACACGCCCACCCGGAAGCAGGTCGCATACGCGACCGACCCTCTTTTAAAACAAGCTTACCGGCCCCGGCTCTCCATCCACAGGGTCCGGTATTGAGGCACCAACTAGGTTTGCAGCGGGTCGTGAGCGTTGAGGGCCTGAGTAACCACTGTAAACGAAGACGCTTCGTCTGCTAACAGAGCTAAGTACCCGCTTGTGCACAGGCTGTTACAACTGTACCATTTCTTTCTTTCTTTTAGGATGTGCCAGGTCGCTCCGACCCCCTCCCGAGACCCATGGTGCTAGTAGCGCCCCTTTTGAAAGTGAGAGCTATATCTTTTAATATCAACTTGAGGGGCACAGACCTTTGAGGTCCATTGATCCCTTCATAAGGAGTACACACATTCGTGTTTTTAATCCCCCCCATTCAATATCGTTTTCTTGTAAATAGCACACCTCTAGCACATCACTTCCCAATGTTATTTGCTATCATCCTCTAGGGGCTAGCCGGATGGTGCATAAAATCTATGTTTATATTGGGAACACCACTTGAGCCACATTTCTTGGAGCACTTTGACAACTTAGGAAGGCTCATAGCAATAATGTTCATGTTTGTCTTCTGTTTGTCTTTGTTTTCCATTTTACAGGTGCTGTGACACTCCAAATTTACGGAGTATTTTTGGAATGAGTATTTTACTCTATCCACATTTTTACGCACTTTTTTCACTTTTGTAATTTTCACTTTCACGTCCCCAGGTTAGGGTGGGTGATTAGAGAGCCCATACCGCCGGGGTTTAGTCCTGACGAATGCCTTGGTAATAACCACCCTTATGGCTGAAACATGTTGACTATGAGATATTTGAGTATTTTCTGTATCTAACCAACCCTGAACCTTGGCTTTAAAATACAGACACATAATACTCTTTGCTGTGTGCCTTAGGGATCATTCATTAAAATTTGTTTTTGATACCTTTTTTTAGGCACTTTTAATTTTTCACTGTAAACTAGAACACACCCTCCACACACAAACCAGCTCCGCAGTCTTTCTGGCGTCGTAGCACACCAAAGAGGCATTCGGCCTCTTTTGGTGGGGCCCGATGATGAAGCATGACACTGACCAGGTCAGTGTGTGAGGGCTTTCTTTACCACCCAAACCGGGTGTGGTAACCTTGTTTTGTCTCCTTAATTTGTGGTTTCTACAAATCTCACTTAGCCTGAGCGAGTGATTGATTTGACCTCTCTTTTCTTGTTTATACACTATTGATTAAACATACTCTAATTATTAGTCTAGCTCCCTGTCTATTTGCACGGACAACGTTCTAGCCATTTCAACTGACTTTATCGTTTAAAAGTTTGAGTCCTGTGTTTTACTTCAGAGGAGTCAGACATTGTTTCTTCAAGTTGATTGAGAATGTTATGCTTAAGTAAGGTGTAAGTGCAAGGGTCTTATAGTTATTTATCACCATCTAGGCATGTGACCTTGAGCTGAAGGTATTTATGTCGAACAGTAGTGAATGGAATTTTGCTGACTTGTTTATTGCTTGTTTGAAGGACTGATATGGCAAGTTTTTATTCCATAACTCTGTTGTGCAGTTTGTTAGCAAGGAGGTTTGATGAGAGTTTACTCAAGAGCAATAGAATTCTAAATCCCATGCGGCATTGTTAAGTCATCAGATAATCCACTATATGGCAACCCTCCAAGAGCAATAGAAATACACTTCACCTCCACCGGCAGTGGTCGGGAACAATTTTCATAGTGGAGGTGCTGTCATCAGTGTTACATCACTGAAGTCATAGGGACTGTGAATCCAAGGGTTTCACAAATAACAAGTATAGCAAATAAGCCACAGCTGTTCAGCAAGAGAGTGGTAAAGGTGTGGTGTGTAGCCATGGGTGTATTCTGGACTACACTGTTGCAAAAATATTATTAAAATAGGATGTGGTAGCTCACTGTCATTTATAGACAGCATATTTTTCAATTGAACGGGCCACAAATTTCGCATTGACATCCGGTTTTACTAATATAAGTATATTGCGCACAAACATTGTGTATGTATTTAATGCTTGTTAAGCGCAGCTGTCACCCGAAAGGGTATCCTGGCGCTGAGACCGTATCTAACCATCAGGCGAGGTGTAATTTTACAATGCTCTTGGGAACAGGTAGGTCTTAAGGTCCCTTTTGAACGAGGACAGATCTTGGCTACTCCTCAGTGCCAGGGGTAAAGTATTCCATAGCGTGGCGGCCGTGAAACTAAAAGCACGGCCGCCCATCCTTACTCTGTTGATCCTGGGGATTCTCACCAGGAACGCCGAGGAGGATCTCAAAGGTCTGGCAGCTTGGTACCATGAGAAGAGATTTTGAATTGGTATTGGTCCTAGTCCATGCAGGGCCCTGAATACAAGGCATAAAGCCTTGAAGGCAATCCTCTGCTGGACTGGCAGCCAATGCAGATCAGCTAATGCTGCAGATGATGAGGCTGATCGTGGCAGAGATAAAGCCAGTTTAGCAGCCATATTTTGGATCCTCTGCAACTTTAAGATCAGGATCTTAGGAGCTCCCAGAAGTAGTGCGTTGCAGTAGTCTATCCTACTGAGGATAGAACTCCGCACTACCTCTGCTCTGGCATCCCGGGGAAGTATTGGTAAGATCTTGCGTAGGGCACGTAACAAGCCCATGCAAGTCGCTGCCGTCCTATTTACCGAGGCGCCGAGCTGTAAATTGGGTTCAAACAGAACTCCTAAATTACGGGCCGATTCTGCAACTTCCACCGAGCCCGGAATAGAGGTAGGCCAGAAGTTGTCCGGTAACCCGCGAGGGAGGCGGTCTAGGGAACAGTGGAGTACTTCCGTTTTTGATCCATTGAATTGGAGTGAGTTAGCTCGTAACCAATCTGCTGTCGCCGACATGCAGCGGTGAAAGGTGTCCCTCCAAATTGTCTCAGTGCCCTCAAAAGAGAAGATCAATTGAGTGTCATCGGCATAATTGATGACCGATATGCCGAATGACTTGATTAGGTCTATCAGGGGTCGGAGATATAGGTTGAAAAGAATTGGGCTGATCGCCGACCCTTGGGGGACATCTTGGTTCACCTGACGTGTGGCTGATCGAAACGGTGGTAGCGCCACAGCTTGCTGTCTGTTGCTAAGGTAAGATGTTATCCAGCTTAAGGCCAGGCCGTTTACTCCCACGTTTTGAAGACATTAATGTCTGGATATTGAATTTCTGCAAATATTTATCATTTTCAAATTGCCAATTAATGTCTGCATTTGCTTTGATCCTTTTAAATTCTTTGTTTCCCTCACACTTCAGAATTACAAAAAACGTGCATCATTTTTGTTTTCTTAACTACTGATATACTTTGAAATATCTGTAAAGTTAATTTACAGGTATTTAAATGTTGCTGTGTCTTAGAAAAAAACCTGATATCCTACATCCTTTCCTTTCACACATTCTGTACTTCAGCAAGGTTGTCTGATAGAGCACTTTACAAAATCCTTTGACTTTGCAGTCAGAGAAAGAAAAGTTAACTCCAAAACCCATATTAAAAGAATAAGCAGTCATTTATCAGAAGACACAGAATGACATGTGGCCATTGTCTATGAATGCACAGTAAATACAACAAGATAAAAATACAATTTAAAGGCATCTTTATAGCTCATTGATCTTCGGAATTCCAGCATTGCTATTGTGGGGCTGCTGCAGCACCTACAGCACCCCTAATTCCAGAGCCTATACCCCCTGGGACCACTGCCTGCCCTTAAAAAATGTTTTGCATGCATTCCCAAAGGGGAAGCGGGTCCCCTGGAGATCCCTTCCCTTTTGGGAGTGCTTTACCACCCTTCTGAGAAGTGTGGTAAACTGCAAGTGTTTTGCGACCACAATTGTGGTCGCAAAACATTCTTACATAGCTGTTGGGGTTGCTATTAGGAAGGGAACGCCCCTTCCTAATAGCGAGTTGCTAATCAATATTTTGCGAGTCGCAACTGATTTGCGACTCGCAAAATAACTTTAGTACATGGCCAAAAGGATTTTTGCATGTGCAAACAGGTCGAAACCCATTTACACATGCAAAAATCCATCGTACGTCTGGCCCAAAATTCCTAAAAGAAGCATTGGTAAAACAGGTAATTTCTGTTGCGTATAAAGATATATTGTGAGGGCATGGTGTATAATTTGCCCGATACAAGCATGTGCTTGAAGTTTCAGCAGAGTAGTCCGGAGCTGAACTGCCAGTTGCCATGGACTCTCAACCACCTATTTGCCCTCCTGATAAGCATTAATTGCATTAAAAAGAAGCAAGAAAGGTTACTAGGCATTCCCAGCAAGGTTGCTATATTTAATGGGAGAGTACTGGCATTCTCATCAGGGCTGCAATGAAGAACAGTGCAGTAATAACACTTTTTATCGGAGCTATGATACTTTTATTTACACCTGCTCTTACCAACACTGCTACTATTCTTTTTCACAGCACAATGGTAGCACATTTCATGGGGTACTCTTAATAGGAGAGTTCAAGCACCTCTTGGCAGGGCTCATATACTTAAATTATGACATCGCTGGCAATAACCAACAGAGCATTCTTGCTTTCAAAGTAAGCTCACATTCTTTTTCTTCTAGGTCGAACATAGCTGTAAACAACAGATCTTTGTACATAACAGAATAGCCTGCATGGGATCTATACCATGTATAATAAAGCAATGATCGAGATAGTGAACAATAGTGAGGGAAGGAGAGTTCAAGTTCAAGTTAATTTTATTGTTTGATTAGTAAAAATCGGCACAATCTTCGAACAGGTTAAAATTACACATTTTAGAGCGGTATAAAAGAATAAATATTCTGTCTCTAATGAAAAGACAACGCTGATCATATTTCATCCAATACAGTGTATTGTTAAGTTCTTTAGCAAGATTTTGGTAGTGTCATTTCTGCCACGCGGACTTCCTGCCTTGATTCGCTCTTTGTGCTAGACTTTAAGAGCCATTTGTCAGTTAATTTCTTGTAGCAGTTTTGTTACCTTGGTCATAAATTTGATTCCACGACATGCCAAGATGGAGGAAGTGCCTTCTAACCAGCTTGTTACTGCTTGCCGCAAGTGCGGATCTTTAACGTGATAAAGATGGCCCGTAGGTGTCATCTTCTTAAAGCCAGTAGAGCCGGACATGCACATAACAAGTGCATTAGAGTTTCCTTCTGGTATCCACACAGTCTACAATGGGGGCTTTCGTTTTGATGTTTCCAAGAAGGCCGTAAGTCCTTTTAATAATGCAGGCCCATACGGTAAGCTATGAAAGCTTTCTTTAAGTGTTGGCTAAAATGTGAGGCTAGGTATCCCTGTGGTTTTTGATGGGTGTAGGAGTTGATTACTGTCCATGCGTGGCGCCGTTTCCTTAGAGATATTTTGTCCTCTACCAGAGATTTCCTTTTCGCTGAGCCATTGGCTACCTTACAGAAGTGTACTTGGTCTATTTTTTTTCCATACTTCTTGTAGGTCCAATTTGGTCAAGCAGGTGCTGAGGTAGCTTCCCCATAAAGTGGTGTTTGGCTTATTTTCCTGGTGATTTATTTCCTTCCAGCAGGTGCTATCCATTGACTCACTTAGGGCGGAACAAATTTTATGACACAGTTTTGCAAAGTTGGACATTGGTTTTGTAGGCCAAATTCAAGGCAGACTTGTGCAGGGGCGGGGAAGGAGAGGGTGGTAAGCCTTGCCGTTGAGCCAAAGGTCAAATAAGCTTATGGGGTCCTTATCAAAGGTCAAGGTTGAGCTCTTTGAAGAAGTGAATCTTTAGCCAAAGCCTTAAGAGGCTGGAGCGGTGGAATGTGATGTGAGAGGCGATGGTGTTCCCGATCTTCCATGCGTAGAGCCGTGCAGTGCTGGGACCTCTTGCATTAAACCATCCGGGGTGGCTAGCTTATCAGCCGTGTTTCACGTTGACCCAGTGCAATGTCATTTTCAAGTGATACCGGAGGTTTTAAAAAGGATGTTTGCCAACAAACCATGCCTTGAGGGCGGGGTTTTGTGGCCCTATTTTCACAGTCATCTGAGGCGAGCATTTGCATACAGTAATCCCATCCAAATGGGAGAGAACCAAGACTTGAACTGACATTCTAAAGTTGTATATGGGTATGTAAGTCTTCACATTCTTCAATACTGTAACCTGGAGTCTATGCTTTCTTAGTTAAACTAGCTTGCCCTAAAAGAAAGTTTGCATCTGAGGGATTTGTGGTAAGCTAAGATGTGAAACTGTCTAGCATCATTTTCGATCTGCAGTTGTCTCTTGCAAGAAGAGCAATTTGGTTTTGGTCATGTTTCATTTCATGTAGGCGCTGGATATGCATGTCTTAGGTCTTTCAAAGTCACTAACGGCTAAGTCTTTCCGGTACAATTGTGGTTGTGATGTTGTCTATTATTGGGGCAATAAGGAGTTCCATATGCAGAAGACTGAAGACACCAAGGGTCTCTAAGCTTCTAGGGTCATGAGGTGTTTCTACTGGAGGAGTTCAAAACACTGAAAGCTAAGAGACAAATCATCGGAAAGTGTCTGGGAAACTCATGAAATTTTCCAGGATATGTGTCAGGGCTTGATAATTATTGCTAATGAAAGCTCTAGAGAAGTCGAAAATGATTAATAGGTGGGATCGTATTTGCCTGTGATGAAGGGGGTGACTTGTGGGGATTTGGGGGTCCTAGATTTGTTTCTTCTGGAATGTTAAGACACGTTCAGTTTTAAATGCATCTGAGAGAGCACTGAGTGAGTAAAGAGGGTTTTAATGATGTTCTAAATGGATGTGAGTATGTCCCCAGAGATGAACTTCAAAATAGTCAAGGGTAGAATGCCAATCCTCCTTGATGGTACCTTTGAGAGCTCTGATGATTAATGTGTGGTCTCTGCGGTAAAGGGGAAAGAAGGTGGTCTACTTTGGGGTGATGAGCAGTATGTGGTAGCTTATTTCGTGCAGCAGGTGGGAAGTAAGATCTTCTTTATCTTCTCTGAGTAAATAGTTGACTGCATTGCAGAGGGAGTGCGAGATTTATGGGTGATGAACGGTGGTTATAAAATGTGTCACTGCTTTGAAGAGATAGCTTTCATTGTTTACTTCTATGATGACTTGTTTGTAATAGGTTTCTTTAGCTGTTGTGATACATGTGGAACAGACTGCCTTGAACTGTGTTAGTATAGCGGAACAATGACAGTATTAATTGGTGTACTCTACCTTCAATAGCACAGAACCACAATACCCATTCACTAACTGTGTGCTGTCCGTCAGCCCACATTTGTAAGTGTGTGCATGTGTGTTTTTGAGTACTGTGAGAATGTTCATACACATCTAACCTGATGGTGTTTCTTTGAATTTTAATCAGCTACTGACCCGGACACACTTATTTAACACTGTAAATGTATCAATTTTGTGGCGACCGGGTAAAGTTCCTCCATCCACTTGTGATTGATGTAATGTGCATCGATTTAATAAAGCTTTAGAATATAGGTTCTGAGTTTAACTAGAGTTTATGTTAATGTGTTCATCCATTTTACTCGTGTCGGTTTCAGTGCAGATACTACTTGTGTTAGAGGGGCTTTCTATTTTTCCGTTTTTAGTGTGAGCTCCACAAATGCTAGTCTAGGTCATACGCGAAAAAGTGTAAAATGAGAGAGTGCAGTGCATGATGAAATAATGCCAAGAGAGATATGCCAAAGAAGCCAACCACATTAAGAAAATTCAGTCAGAATCCTCCACATGCTACAGAACAAGACCAGAACTGTGTGTCAGAAAAGTAATTGGTAAGTTGCCAAGGAGCAGATGGATGCAGCTCCTGTTTTCTCCCTCGTTTGCCAGTGCTGGATGCTTGTAACGAGCTTTGGATATCTTCCTTCCATTCTCTTTGCAAGGATCCATTGAGAATTGGAAAGGGCAGAGATTCCAGCTCCCAATTCAGTAAGGATAAACTGATGGGGGCCGGCCACTAACTGGACAATGGAAGGACAGGGAGCATTGTGCCTCTCCATCTGTTGGTACATGAAATGCTGCCCCATCCCTCCACTGGTCAACACAAGTGTTTGGCTCTCCTGGACTGTGAACATGCTTCACATATAGAGCCAGAAGAAAGAGGGATGTGCACAAGCCACAATCAGTGGAGCTACTTCTGTGTCTACTCTCTCCATCTACCTTTTCGTAACAGGCTTCACCATACTATTTGGAAAAATAAAATGAATCTGAGATAAGTCCCTGCAGATGAATCCAGTAAAGAGGTCGTAATACCCTTGACTCGGAAAGTTGCAGACACTTCATATATAAAACACTTTTTTCATACTCCAGGGAACTTGCTTGAACAATCTTATGAACCTAATACTGTATCTCTAATTGATGTGCATGAAAATGTTGTTTGGTGTATAAAGCAATCTGTGAATAATGTTAATTCTAATTACACTTCGTCTCCTTCTGAGACCTAAATTGAATGAGCACCATCTGGCGATGTCAGAAGTAATTGGGGCCAGTAGAGGGTCAAGGGTGATACAAACTGGATTTAGAAGGTGCTTCGACAGATTTATTGCCAATTATGTTATGTACACTGGTCCGTTCTAACAACTAGTGACTATATTTTGGCTTTGGACATCTTTTTGTCAGATGGGTTATTCTACATTTGGCCATTTAAATGTATACATGTGTCCTCAATTATCTAGCCACAGCAGAAATCGCAATTCTTCCACTTCAAGATTGGGTATTACAAAGGAATCTGATGCTCTTGCAAACAGAAATATATTATTTTAACATATAGGTGTGCCACGCTATTTATTTGCTATTCCCTAGCAATACACCTGTTTCAGTCGTTTGCATACTTTTTTTTTACTATGGAGCCTTTGTACACAGGGTGTAATCACTTCTAAAGGAGAACAGCCATAACAACGCGGGGATTACCCCGCACTGCCATTACAACGCGGGGATTACAACGAAAGTCGTTACAACGACTTTCGCTGGAGGGCGCTGTTGGATAGGGAACAGTTTAATTTTCTATCCAACACCTTCCCTACTGTCAACATGGGCTGGAGTTGGAATAGAAAATTAAACTATTCCACTATTCAGCGCCCTCCAGCGAAAGTCGTTGTAAAGACTTTCGTTGTAATCTCCGCGTTGTAATGGCATGCGGGGTAAAAACCCGCGTTGTATTGACATACAACCCTTCTTAACTTATTAAATCGAAATCCTATTGTTTCCAGACTGTTGTGCTTCAAAGACATTTTTGGCGGCTAACTTCAGACCAACTGACATTTAAGAGGAAGGGGGAGTTGCAGGGGTTGGGTTGACATTTAGAGAAATGTTTTTTCTATGGTACTAATGTTCTTATATGCTTAGATTTTGAGTCAGCAAGCTTTCCCACACTGTGACACTGTTACACAGACTTGGTGGTGAAGACCATGTCTATGGGTAAATCTGGCTCCTGGCGGGTCTGACTTATTTACACACCTTTTCATTACTTTCCCACGTGATCACAATTCTTTCATGGAATGCTAACGGCATTCTTGACCGTATTAGGCAGTCGGCCGTCCTGCAATATATTAAAATATATAAGTCTACTGTAGTCCTCCTGTGAAAAACCCATCTGCATGGAACATACTGCCCCCTCATTGGCTGGTTTGGCTATGATAGAGTGGTTCATGCAGGATTCACTAGTGGTTCCAGGGGGTTGCCCACCTCCTAAACATGCTGATACCCAGGGAAGATACACCCCTCCGCAACTGCTACGGTCCACACTCCAAGTGCTGCACGCCTTACTGGTGACACTGCCCCTGGGGTCCACTCTGGTGGGGGGAGACTTTAATGCGGTCCTAGGCCCTGAACTGGATACCACTGCCAATCCGATGCAATGCTTGGCGGTTCTGGCACCCTTTGATGCAAGCCCATACATACCGCTCAGCTGTTCATAATACAGAAGCCCGGATCTACCTGCTGAGGCTGCCAGCCATGGATATCCTTGCATTGTGCTCTATTGAGCTTCTCCCATGCTGTATATCAGAATAAGCACCCCTCATGGCAGAATGAGATGTCCGGCCCAAGACGCTCAGACCCATGTGGTGCTTTGGCGCATGGTACCTGAAAGCTCCTTCATGAAGGATGGACTCCAAAACTACTCCCAAACTAACAAGGACTCAGTGTCATGAAAAGTGACACTCTGGGCGGTCTGCAAGCCCTCCATGAGAGGATTGCTTAAAAGTTATGTTTGGAGGAAGGAGGTGGCACAACAGCAGCACGTGACTGTCCTTGAGATGCAAATACGACATCTGGAAGATCAGACCCATTGCCCTGACTCGGCAGACGCACCTCGTCTATCAGACCTTGCATGCACAGAGCTACTGCAGGTCTCGTTCGAAGAAGCCAAACAGTATTGGAGGGCCTCCACTTGAAGAGTCTACGAACTGGGGGACAAATCAGGCAAACTGCTATTTTGGCTGGCAACTTGCAGAGTCTGTTCCAGAGTGGTACCGGCTATTCCAGACCTAACAGGTGGCCTTAGGAAAGAGTTGCCTGTGATCGCCCAAGCTTTTGCAACATATTATCAGAAGCTATATTGGCGTCGACAGACACACCCTCTGGAGGTGGGTGACCCCATCCTGCGGGATATCCTGTGGGTCTCTATCCCTCACTCACTGGCCAGAGACTTAGATGAACCCCTGTCAAGAGGAGGAGGTAGACTCCAGCTTCTCTGGGCTCAAGGCAGGGAAAACCCCTGGGCCTTGTAGATATCCCATTGAATATTCTAAAAGATTTTGCTCCATCATTATACTCCACCTATTAAACTTTTAAACAGAAGCAATAAGTCAGGGAGCCTTTCCCGAAGAATTAGATTAGGCGACCATTGTGACCATCCCCAAGGAGGGTATGTTTCATGACCAATGTGCCGCCTACGGGCCTGTTTCCCTCATTAATGCTTACATAAAGATTTTCGCCAAAATCCTGGGCGCCCGTTTGACGCACATCCTTCCCCATCTTGTTCACCTGGACCAGTGTGTGCTCATGCTGAATAGAAGCCCATGTCACCGCATCATCCGAATACCTTACTTAACCCTTTGTATGCTCGTGACGGAACCATTCCGTCACAAGCACAGCGCCACCGTGGCTCGTGACGGAGTGGTTCTGTCACGAGCATGGTGGATCCGCGCGGCCCCACCTCCCCCCTAGCACCGCGGCGGAATTACCACCGCGGCCAAGGGGTTAAACACAGAAGTTTAAGGGTAAACTAGCCCTCCTCCTTGTAGACTTTACTAAAGCCTTTGACACACTATCTCAGAACTTCTTGGAGGCCGCCCTTGTGCGAGTGGGCCTGGGGCCAGGCTTCCAGAAGATGGTCCATCTCCTATACTACAACCCTAGAGCCCAGGTCCGGGTCAATGGCGTACTATCGCTGCCTTCCAAATCCATTAGGGATGCCCTCTCACCCCCTTGTTGTTCACCTTAGCCATTGAGCCGCTTGCTCGTCCTCCATTGCAATCCGCGGGTCAGTGGGTGGAGAGGGGAGTGGGCTTTGAGGACCAAGTGGTGCTCTATGCCAGCGATGTCTTTCTGTTCCCCGGAGACACGCCAAGCTCCGGTCCCCGCTGTTTAGATATACTGCGCCTCTATGGAGAAACCTTCGGCCTCCTTATTAACCCGGCCAAGTCCATACTGTTAGAAATGAGGGGAGATGCAAAGGGCCGTTGCTGATGCCCAACTATTCCACTGAGATGGTGTAACACATTAAAATACCTGGGGGTCCACATATCCCACCTCCCAGACCTAGCATGGAACTTAATTTCCAGGGCTTGGCCACTTCCCTCAATCAGGACCACCATCGTTGGCAACGACTGCCACTCAACCCGATGGGGCGCAGCTTGCTTTTTAGGATGATGTGCCTTCCCCAGTACCTATAAATACTAGCAAACTTCCCGCACTCCAAACCCAGGCAATGGTTTTGCTCCCTAACCTCCAAGCTGACTTCCTTTATCTGGGACGGGAAGAGCCATATGGTGTCCTTCGCAGAGGCATGCAAATCACCTTTTGATGGGGGACTGGGATTTTCCGATCATTAAGCATACTACCTGGCAGCTCAACTAGTGTCCATAAACAAATGGTTTACAGACAGGTAGGATGACCCACCATACTGTCTTGAATTCCATGCATTGGGATTCGAGGGTCTATTCAGAGCCCTGAACGGGGATCCGGTGTCTAGGGAGATGCCCTCCTGCACAAGAGTGGCAATATGCTGCTGGAGGGCAGATCTGCACTTGACTCACTGGAACCACAGGTTAATCAAACTCGCCCCTCTGTGGAGTGGTTCGTGGCTGCGTTAGCTCTCTGTCCTGAGGGGATTCAGTCAGTGGGATTGCATAGGTATCACATATTTGGCCAATGTTTACAAAGGGACGGTGCTGGTGTCCTTCCAAGAGCTGCCTTACCCCACACACAGTTTTTTGCTTTCTCTAACTGCGACACGCCCTGGCAGTACACCTCCATCCCGGGACACAAATCCCGGAACACAGCCCGCTGAAAGCGAAGATACTCATGGGGTGATTGGAGAAGGGAGTGATTACCCAAATCTATCGTACATTGATCATCCATACCCCAGATAACTTTGACTCCCTTCGCCAGAAATGGATTGGCTGGGGTGAAGCCTTAGACGAGGATGATTGATGATAGGCTTGTATAGCCCCTAAATAACTGGCTATCTCTGCAAAATTCCACATGATTCAGATAAATTACCTACATGCGGCCTACCTGTCCCCTTCGCACATACAACAGACGTTTCCCGCTGCAAGCCGCAACTGCTGACCTCCTGCATGTCGCATGGAACTACCATGGGGTGATGCCATTCTGGAGCGGGGTGGAGTGGGAAATTACTGAGGTCCTGGGCCGCCAAATTGAATTGGCCCCTAGAGTGGCCTTATTGGGGCTGGCGGAGGAACTGGGGATCACCACGCTGAGCTAGTTTGTGGGCCTGGCTTACCTGGTGGCCAAACGAGAGATAGCGCACTTGTGGAAATGATCTGCAACACCCTCATTATCAGTTTGGCATTCAGGGATAGACTGGTGGGCGCAGCAAGGAAATCCTTTATACGAGGCTCATAAATGTCCTCAAAAACAGGAGAGAGTGTGGGGGAAATGGTCGGCTTACCATGGCTTATCTTTATAAAGGGGCTGGCCCCTGCATGGGCTGATGTCGATGTTAGCATTGATCTGTCATAATCACACCCTTCTTCTATTTCTTTTATGAACTGTGATGTATTGAGTTGCTCGCTATCTCTACAAATGCAATAAAATTGGTTATTAAAAAAATAGCAATTTATTACTTCTCAAGGTGCTAATTGTTCCAGGGTGATCCTGTTAGAAAAGCGAGGGAGAGTGGCTCTATAGGAAATAAAACCATGTAGCATGTTTCACACAACAACGTTGTTCATTTCGGAATTGAGTCGCATTTAAAGGACAAGTCTTGCTTCCGCTGATCCACAGTAAAGTGCCACTCAAAGTATGACGCATAAAGAACTGAATTTGAAATGCTACACTTAAAAGGCATGGGAATGCATGAGCAACATGAAATCATGGCAGATGTGAAATCCGTCTACAGAAGAAGGCACGCTATTTTCTTTTTATATATGAGAGCTACTGGATTTCCTTGCAGCAGTGATCTCACTGTCTAATGGCATTGTGGGGACGTTGGCCCATTGTCACCATTTAGACTGACCTTCAACCGCTTTCTTCATGCTCCCATTTGTGTGTGTCTTCTGTCTCTCTGTGTTAATGTTATCTCTGTGCCCCTTCTGTCTGATTACTATGACTTTGTCTTTCTCTTCCACTTAGCTGTGAACTTTCTACTGTGTGTTGCCTCTGCTTCAACAGTCTCCTATCTCATGTAGTTTCTGTCTGTGTTCCTTTTGTCTGCCTCTCGGTGCCCGTTATGTTTGTCTGTTTGATTCATGGAGTCTCTCTGTACCCCTTTTGCTCGAAATGCTGCTTCACTCGTTCCAAGTCTTTTTATTCATTCTGTGCCCCTTCTGTCATTCTGTTCACTCTCTGCTTTTTACGTATTAAGCCTTCGTTTCTCTTATATTTCACTGTTTCTTCAGTCTCTCAATGCCCATTCAGTGGTCCCTTTTCAGTCGTAGCTTTCCTGCTCTTCTCTCTGCCCTCCTTTTCCCACTACGGCCCTTCTTTTTCTCAGTGCCAGTCTTTGTCACTGTGCCCCTTCTTTATGTATGTGTCCTGTTTCATGTTTTATAATCCTTCTGTTTCTCATTGTCTTTTCTTTTGTTCTGTGCCCCTTCCGTCACTTTGTCCCTTCTTTCTCCATTTGCCCTTTTTAGGTCCCGCTTAGCGTTGCAGCGCAACACGCTGTACGCTCTGCGAGTCCTCTTGTAAGCAAGGAGATTTCCGAAGGGGACTTGAAGCACCGCCCCTCATTTTCATTAGATGCCGTCATCGTGTATGGTAAACGGTGGCCTCCCATTGAAAATGAGGCTTCTTTGTTACCGCCCTTTCGACTTTTGGGGCGGCCTATCCGAACTGAATTGTTTGCTTCATGGCTGTCGTGAAGCAATTTCTTATCTAAAGTAGGCTTGCTGTCTAAACAAGCCGGGAAGCAAAGGATCCAGTCCGGATAGGCCGTCCCAAAAGGAGACAGGGCAGTAACAAAGAATGTTCCTGATCTGCTAGCAATTCCCTAGATCACACGTGTTCACATGTGAGAGTTAGTGAACAAAACGACCGCCACCCGCCTCGAGAGGTCCCCCTCCCCTCCCGAAGGCGACAGTCCACGATGTTACTTGTTATCTCCAGTCATCCTGTCTGTGGCTCTGTCCATTTCCTCAGACATCTGTCTTTTTATAGCTCTGCCCTGCCCCCTTCTTTCTCACCTATTGGTTGGTCTGATCACTGGAGGTTTCCTAATGCCCCCCCCGGGTCATATGCAATTCACGCTGTCCCATTTCCTCTGAGCCACTTTTGTCCTGTCGTTTCTTAACAATACAGATTTCATTGTCTCTATAGCTATCTTTTCTTCCGCCATGTCCTCTCATCTGTTTGTTGTTTTGTAGGTTTCCCCTATAGCCCTCCGGCCTTGTGTTCAGTAGCACCCCTTTGCGTTCTCGCAGCCCTGCTCTGTTTCCACGCCATCCCCGGAACCTACCCGTTGTAAATGGATTGAGGATGCCCCCGCATTTCTCCGACCTTCAGAATCCACAATGGGGTTTGTTTTCCCAGTTTCAAGGCGCTATAAGTATTATATGTTAATATTGCCAAATGTAGTGGCACTCGACGCATGGATCGGCTCATTTGTTGCTGTTGGTTGTTTCTTTAGAGCGGCGAGATAAACTCTTGATGCTGACATGTGATGTAAAGGTTAAGAGTTTGACCTTAGTTAAAGCTGCCTCAGCCTTTTATCCTTCCAAAGTCGAAGCTGATCAACCCCCATGCCACTGCTACACTTACAACGTCCCCACCCGCTGTTCCAACTACACCGTTGGTGCTGGTCGGAAGGAGGCTGCGCACATGAACTTCTTGGTGTAGTGGGGACCGGCCAGTCAACTCACCTTGTGGCGGGCCCGTGGCCCGATCTGGTCAGAGCTTTCTACCTCTCGGGCCCTCCTTGGTGCGTATGTCTATCTGCCGGTGCTGAAGGAGGCCCCGGCCTGTTCTTCATCTCTCAGGCCTGGCCAGCTCCTGCGATGTCTCACCACTGGGCTGCCTGCACACCTGACTTGTCCTCTGGGCAAGTGGCGAACACGAGTTCTAGGGGGTAGGGGGGGCTTCCTGCAGGTTTCTCTCAGGCCCCATTTAGCCGGCTTCCTCCATCACTAGCGGCCATAATCGATATTAGAGGCAGCGTAGGCCGACCAGGATCAGTCGGACGACCACTGGTGGGGCAGTCGCAGATTCTGGTCTGTTCCGGCTTCTCGGTTGCATTGTGTGGGAATGCCAGCCTCGTGAAGTGGGTCAAAATGGAAAGAGCAATTAGGGTCCCCAGTTCGTCAGAGCATGTCTATTTGAATTAAAACGTAGTGTGCTATACATCGTATGGAGAACCTAGCTGAGGGGAAAAGGTATTTGCATACGTTTAGAAATGTTGGAATTTCGCCTTTTTACTGTACACCCGAGGCGCGCAACACCCAGTTTCAGTTTCAAATACTTTATTCGGTTTTTCATGTTAAAAATCATAAAAGCAATGTTACAATATAGACGTAAAACTTTGTTAAAAATAGGTGTTTTACACAAAATCCCCATAGATTTTATACAATTAATTTCATATACAGAAGTATAAAATACAGTGTAAAAATACAGCTAAAAAGGATCATCACTCTTCTCGCCTATTTCGAATTTTTAGAGCTGATTTAAGAAATTCAGCCAGATATAAGGTGCTTTCAGGTTTTGTCATTTGTAAGTAGCACAGAGCCGGGACAGACCTGTTTAAAATTTAATCTTTTTAGTATAGGCTTCAGATAGAACCTGCGGGGAACGACATAGAAGGGGCAAATGAATAAAAAGTGTACCACATCCTGCGGAGACAAGTTGTCGCAGTCGCAGGAGGGTAACACTTGGCCTCTGTGTGACCCCCTGGGAACGGCTAATAATAAGTGATAATAATCCAGCCGGAACCTTGTTAGTAGGAACCGCTCGTGACTTGTTATAGGCCACGATAAATAAGGCTCCATTAAAGGGGTAGTTTTAAGTATAGCAAATTTACGTATGCTTGGTTTTCTCAAGTCTGCCTCTTCACGTTCCAAGGTTTTCCTTAAAGAAAAACTTCTTTTAACAAGCTCTACATCAACCTTAACAATCGTACTTGGGTTAAGAAACAGGTCCGGGCGCCCCAGCTCGGTGAAGCATCTTTTTAAATATTTAAACCAAGGAACATTAAGCGCGTGATCTTGAGAAAGCACTTCCCTTAGCAGCTGGTGGTTGAGGACCAAATCTTTATTCAGCCAGCACTTAAGTCAAAACAATAAAGGCCGTGATGATATGGTGTCACCAACAAAAGGTGTTCCAGTTTCCTCATGGACTATTAGGTTAGCTGTTCCCTTTGGAAGTTCTAATAGTTGCTTCAGGAAATTGTTCTCAGCCACCTCAATACTTTTGACTGGAACATAGCCCCATAGTTCACTCCTATAGCTGCCCAGTGCCACACTCTTTGCCTGGTACTTCTTCAATAGTGCGGCTACCGGGCGTTTGCCCATTTTAGATGCAAAATTAAATATGGCTGCATTTGCCCGTATTAATTCTCCTCTTTTCCGCTGTACCAACGCGGCCCAGTTTAACTGGTCGTCAAACAAGACACCCAGATACGAGAAAGTCGTGGATAGAGGTACCTTCACTTCATTGACCATGAATGGGTACTGTTTCTTCGGGCGCAATCCTATCTGCATAATAAATGATTTAGTATTATTAATGGCGAGATCTCGATCAGCCATAAAACCCTGAAAGGCGTTCAATAGGGTCTGCAAGCCCTTCGGAGCTCTTGCCAAGAAGACAGCATCGTCTGCATATAGCAAGATGGGCAAGCCCCTGCGCCCAACATAAGGAAAATCTGTGCCAGTTTTTACTAGAAACGTTTCCAACTCATTAATGTATAAATTAAACAGAAAAGGGGCAAGAATGAAGCCCTGCCGCATGCCTCTCTCAACAGGAAAGTCTCTCGATACCCTAAGATCTTGTGAGTATCTGATGTTTGCTCTGGTGTCCCTGTGGAGGTCCCTTAAAAATGTGACCAACGCAGGCTCCACCCCCTTGGCGCCCATTAGATCCCACAATTTCCCCCGGTTTACACAATCGAACGTGGAGGAGAGATCGATGAATGCCATGTAGTCCCTTGTCGCGCCATGGTGTACTTCCCCAGTATCATGTGTAGATTTAAACATTGTGCTAATGTGGAATGTCCCGGACGAAACCCATATTGAATAGCTGAGGTAATCCCGTTCTCCTCAGCCCATGATGACAATCTATTCAGGGACACTCCTCCCACAACCTTGACTATCGAGTCAATCAGGGAGATCGGCCTATAACAGGTGGTACTGTTGCGATCTCCCATCTTGAACACTGGGACGATCGTAGAGGTACCCCATGACCTGGGACAACCAAAATATGCTGCTGCATTTAGTACCGCTGTGAGAACCGGCGCCCATAGTGCCATGTTTGATTTAAAAAGATCCGGGGGTATGGCATCAGGGCCTGGAGCTTTCTTGCTCGTTAATCCAACTATTCCTCTCTCAATTTCACCTAAAGTGAAGTGTGGTAATGATACATCCAGCCCTTCCTGGTGCAGGTCTATCTGTGATGTGTTGGCCCTAAATATGGAACTAAAATGCTGTACCCATTCGTTCTCTATGATGTTAGTTCCTAATTCAGGATCCCTCCCTGTGTCAAACAATGGTCTATTAACAATGCCCCAGAATTTCTCGCTGTTCGATAGGGTACTAGGGTCCAACAGATTCTTCCAATTTTTTTCTTTCAGTTCGCCCTTGCGCTTTGCTAAGTCTTTCTTATATGTTATACGTGACGAACGGATCAATAATCGGTCTCTCGGTGTGTTCTTCAGGGCTACCTTTAACTCCCTAGCGGCATAAGAACATGAGTGATCGAACCATCTTGGGTCCCTAGGCTTAACATCTGTTGACCAAGTGGTCAGCAGCGCCCCCACTTTGCTTGTAATTATTTCAAATGTCCCAAGAATATCCAAGGGGGCAGAAACAGGGCAAACACACAATTCGTTTTCTAGGGCACATGTTTTGTGTATGCTAGCGTAAAGGGAGTCCCTGTTCACCTTTGACCACTTGAGGCGGCGCCTTCCGCCCATCCATAGGCAACCTATCCCGCAGGACCAGTAAGTTCCCGGATAACTGGATACAAATGGGGCTATGGTCACTATAAATACAGTCTAAAATTTCAAAGCCCGGTAAACGTGTCCGAAGGGAATCCATGATTAAAATGTGGTCAATGAAAGTCCCCCCGGTATGCCCCTTAAATGTTTGCACAGCCAGCTTACTGTCAACATTCACCACAGACATAGAACTAACCAGATCATATTCATTTAGTAATTGATTAAGGGCCTCACCACGTTGAGAGTGTTCAAAATGTAGCCCACCCATTCTGTCACAGCCCAGATCCCCCATAGCGGTCATTATTGGATTACCACATGGATGAGTGTTAAAATCCCCTACAAGCAGCATACAGTGTGAGGCATCTTTGCAGTGTTTGTTAACAAAGCCTCTCAGTTGAGTAATCTGACAGGGCCCAGAGATATTCACTGCATTATAGAAATTGATCAAAAGTAGCTTTACATTCCCGTATTTCAAAGTGACTGCCTGAAAGTTACAATGTGTGCTGGATATAGAAGTTATTGTACATTTCAGGGCTAGAGAGATGTATATTACCTGGCCTCCCTTAGCTTTGCCACTGGATGAACGTTTGGCCGGAACAAAGAAGGTCTTATAGCCCTCTAGAAAGAAGGAAGCACAGTCCACCAGCCAGGTCTCCTGTAGACAAATCACGGGGAAGAGCCTAATAAACTCAATCCACTTAGGATCTCGAAATTTCCCTGCCAGTCCAGCAATATTCCATGAGATTATATTATGGTCCGCATATTTGCCTAAAGCTATAGCTTGGGTGGATATTAAACTATTGACCTGGGCGACAATTGGATCTCACCCCTGCGGAACCCTTGAGCAAACCTCACTTGGGCACTGCGATTCATAAAGCACTGCAGGGTCGATACGCACTGCAGGGTCGATACGCACTGCAGATATATTTAGTCAATCACAGTCCTCTAAGGAGGAAAGGGCAGCGAATCTATTGCCTAAACTGGGTAATAAGTCAAAATGCCCCTGGTGATCTTGGCTGGCTACCTGAGAAATGTGAGGGATAGACTTTAAGGCTGCTGTCTTACTACACAACTGCCAGTTGGAGTGTAAGGTTCGGGGGTTACAGGTTCATGACTCTGGTTGATAAAAAAAAGCCCAGAGGGAGGAACTGAATTCCAGTACCAATGTTGGGTATGCTTGGTCTAACTTCTCTAAATAGCCTTTCAACAAGCATACGATAGTTAAAATTTACAACGATACAGTCCCCCGTACCAGATCTCCTGGAATTTCCTACCCAACCCACACGGCGGGCCATTATAATATTACGGCCTATTGTGGGGTTTACTGATAGGTTGTCACATAACCAGTGGATAACCTTGTTTTTAAGACGGGGATAGACTTCAGTAGAGCCAAGAGAAAGGGGCGGCACGTTCCCCAGAATTGCCACCAAAGGTGTAGATTGAGGTGGCAATTTGAGAACAATAGGACTGGGGACGTTGGTAGGCGTTTTGCCCTTGCTTTTACTACCACAATTCATGGGAGCCAGGGGTATGTTGTCTGGAATTGACGTTGGCAGAAGCCTGGAAGTTATAGGGCCCTCGGTGGTATCTCCCAACTGTTCTACCAGTATGACCTCTGCCAACTCACCCCCCTTGGGTACCATGGTGGCATGAGAGTTTTTAAATAGGTGTTGCTCTATTGTGCCCAACCTCCCTTCAATTGCCTCCAATTTGGCCATCACAGGGCTAATTATTCTAGATAGCCTCTCATCCAGTTGCTTTAAGATATCTAAAGTCTCCTGATGGCAATTGGGCCCCATTGCACCCGCTAATAGATTGGTACCATTGCCTACCCCCCTGAAGCTATCTAGAACTGAGGGCGTAAACAGACCCTTCCTGGTCATGCCTGTCGGTCTTGTTCTTAGTCTGCTTGCAGTCTGATGGCTTGATTTAGGTGTGCTACAGGCTTTTCTCTTTTTTGTCTGTTCTTTGCCCTTAGGGGCTGGTATGGCCTTCGATTGCCTGCTACGAGTAGATGGAGGGGAGGGGGATGGTGTAGAACGTGGGGAATTGTCAGGAAACAGTGGTTTGGGAGGGTCCTGGATAGATGGGATACTCTGTGTGGCTGTATGGGGTTTCTCTACAATAATATTAGGTTCTAGTGGGGGAGCTTGTGATGGAAATAAATTAAGTGGGTCTAGAGATGATCTCCGCTCCGTGAGTTGGATCTCCTGAGTTATAATAGACTCGGCCCTGGAGAGGAAAGCATCCAGAGTACCAACAACCCCCGCCCCATTTCACACTTTACGTGCGGGGTTAGTCATATTTCAAGGTGACAATTTTTCTAAGTTGAAATTAATAAGACTACAATGAGGTACTATGCAGCGCAACTAAGGTCAAAACTAGTTGCCCAACAGTTCACCAAGCAGTTATCTCTGCGATGCTGCAAATTATTAGTTGTTACCAATAGTCCCCTTGAGAGTCCAAAGCGGTATCCGGAATGTGCTTACTTCAAATCCTGGTGATAATGTTCGGGGGCTGGCCCAGCCCGGCCTCTGTCTGCCGCTGATGGGCGCAGATGGGCCCGCCCTTGGCCCGGGCTTCGCCTGCGTGTGTCCCGCGCTGCGGGAGGGCCCGGCCGGTTTTTGAGGACCTCAGGTGCCCTCCAACAGCGTCACCTCCCCTGCGACCTTCATGGGCTTCTGGGGCTTGTAGCCCCGGTACGAGCCCACCAGCACGCCGTGCCGTTCTCCTCACGGCAGTGGTGGCGACTCCGGCTCCCAACGTCTCCGGGCTCCCGCTTCAGGCAAGGAAGGCTATGCAGTGGTGCCACAAAAGAATTAAGGTTTACAAAGGCGAATAAATGTTGCAACAGGCTTTGAAATTAGATCTGATACCAAAACTGTGAAACGATCTCCCTGCGGATTTGAGATCTCACCAGTCGGATGGCAGGTTCAGGAAACTTCTTAAAACCAACATCTTTTAATTCAAGCACTAATCTAAAGTCACTTTGGTATGTCGGCTGGTGTTGGTTGCTTTCAGCGCTGGAACGCCCGGCTGGATAGCCATGCACTCTGGTGGGAGAGAATGTAGGACCATGTCTTGGTCACAAACTGTACACCCGTCACAAGATGTCAGACTGCTGCGTGGTGAAGTCTCAGCATGCATGGACCTTTGGTGTCAGCTGAAGTGCCTCCTCTGCTAATCTTTCGGGGTGCTCATTATTTACAATAGAAAACGTTGAGATAGCCCTGTTTCCAGATTCTAGCTTCTTCAGATGTGTTCGAATCCACACTCCAACAATGGGTGAAAATCATGGCTCCAATAATTACAAATGCGAGGTTATCGAGAATTTCAATGCTGCCGTATAGAAGCCAGCGGCTCCTCAAATATCTGTCAGTTTGGGCCAAACGACCTCTTATCAACTCCCCAGCTCAGAAGGTTTAGAAGCTGCCTCCGTCTATCCACCTCTCCCATTCTGCGTCAAAGACGGCATCAACGCGTGCAACACCCATTCGCCTTAAAGGGCTTCAGCCCCTCATCAGGGTTATATATCGGAGGAAAATAGTGGACTGGACAAAAATATTCAAAGCGATATGAGAAATATAAGAATAACATCTTCTTTGAATGCATTCAATGTGCTAATATTATGAGAATATACATTTTATTTTACAATTTAATTTAGAACCGCGGTGAAACTATAGAATTGTTTCAAAATATTTAAGATGCGATTGTCAGATATTCCTTTTTATGACGGACACAAGCTGATGAGCTTTGTGGGGGTCAACAGGGGGTAAAAGACATTGTCATTTACAACGCCATTACTTGATTAATGCTTCTCGAAGGGAAAAAAAAACAATAACATTTTCAATGGCAATAGCGCAAAACAATGTCATTGGGAGACCTACTGCATTGTAAAAGCGTGTTTGTCTCAGTGCCCTTTTTAGGTTTCGCTGGAGGGCGGAGCTCTTAGCTCCGCCTCCAGAGAAATCTCTTGATATTAGTAAGGACTCTGGAATACGCCCCCCTGTCCCATTGGCTAGCTCCATAAATGGAGGCTAGCCATTGGAACAGAGATCTGTCTGTCAAGGCCGGACCAGATTCGGGGGCGTTCCCGAGATTTTTTCCCAGGGCGGAGTTACGTTTTTTCCCGTTCCCTCCCCTTTCACTGAAAGTCTGTCCATTCCCGCCCCCTCCGTGTGCCTTTCCGCCCCCCCCTCGCTGTCCTGTGCACGTTTCCCGCCGTCCGTGTCCTCTCCCGCCCCCTCCCGCCGTCCGTGTCCTCTCCCGCCCCCTCCCGCCGTCCGTGTCCTCTCCCGCCCCCTCTCGCCGTCCGTGTCCTCTCCCGCCCCCTCCCGCCGTCCGTGTCCTCTCCCGCCCCCTCCCGCCCCAGAGACAGATCGTGCTTCACAGTGTAATGGGTGATTTTGCTTCCACCCCTTTATTTGACCCCGAGGGTCAGTCCATGTGCTTGCTCCAGGTGCCTGCGTGTGAGAAGGCTGGGGCAGTGTCCGGGCGAGCTGTGCAGATGCAGGCTCTTTGGAGACGCTCCCTGGGAGGAGGGGCCTGCATGAGCATTCCGAGCTGGGAGGGGAGGGCGGTGTGTGGGAGGGAGCGAGCCCGCCCGTCTGCTTGGAAAGCAGCGCTGGAACGAGGACGGAGCCGGTGCTGGAAGAGGCTGGAGCGACCAGTGACCACGAGGAGAGGGGGACGACGGAGCCTCCGGCACAAAGAGGCCAAGTGTCGCACCGAGGGAGAGGCTCCGAGGCCCGCAGGACCGGGGGAGGTACCTCTGCAGGCACGGCACCGCCGCGGCCCCGGGAAGCATGCGAGAGAGCTGCCGGGGAGCTTCTGTGGGGCTGGACGGGCCGCCCGGCGGGGACCGACCGGAGGGGCTGCGGAAAACAGGTACGGGCTCCTCATATATTGCATACCTAACCGCCCCCGAAGCACTGCCAGGACCCCCTGACCGCCCTGCGGGCACCCGGCTTTACCACGTTTAGTTGAGCCCTCTTTACCGCCGTGCGCACACTCCTCGGCTCTGCCACCTTTGGTTGTACCCCCTTACAACCCTGGGCACACCCAACTATGCCCCCTGAGTTGTGCCCTTTAGCGCCTGCTGTGCCCCTTAGCGCCGGCTGTGCCCCTTAGCGCCCGCTGTGCCACCCTTCGTTCACTGCCAGTCGCTGAGATGTCCCTAAATCGTTCCTGCGCTCTGATGCCTGAAGCTCTAATCCCCCTACTCCTAGTGGACACTAGGCCCTGCTGCCTGCAGTCCCCTTGCCTCCGTGTGAACGCCTAACATTTACCGCCCTGTGCACACCCGACTCTGCAATCTCTAGTTTTAACCCCTCTCCTGCCCCTCACCCGGCTCCGCACTCTGTAGCCTTCACCCCTTCCCTGACTGTGGACACTTGGCTGCACACTCTGTATGTAGCCTTTGACCCCCCCCCCCTGCCGGTGCACTCCTCTGCAGCCTGTAGCCCTTGCCCCCCCTCCCACCTGCGAACTCCCGGCTCCACAGTCTATAGCCTTTGACCCCTCTCCTGTCTGTGCATTCTCGGCTCTGCACTCTGTAGCCTTTGACCCCCCTCTCCTGCCCTTGCACACTCGACACTGCACTCTGTAGCTTTGGCCTCTCCTCTGCCTGTGCACACCCTGCTCTGCTGCCTGTAGCCCTGAACCCCCTTATCCACTGTGCATAATCGACTCTGCGTTCTGCAGTCCTAAACCTTACTGCCCATAGTGTGAACCCCTTACTCCCTCGACTCTAGTTCCAGCCTCTTCCTTCCCTCGCACCCAGGGCTCTGCCGCTGTGTCCAATCGTGGGCCTGGCTCCTAGCCCGCCCACCCTAACAGTGCACTGCCCTCTCTACTCTACCCGCCCCAACCACATTGTCTCACACACCCCTTTCTGCTTTCTAGAGTTAGTTATTGGCACTTGTAGCGCTTACTACCATATTTATGGCGTCGCAGCACATGAAGTGATTTGTGTAGTGAGCGCCTCGCTGCAGCATCACCACCTCTCAACCGCTATGCCCCCATCAACCCCAGCGTGATTCTCGCCCTCCTCCACCCTCTGATGTACTGCTCATCGGAGTTACCTCCACCCATATCCAGCTTTGCCTATCACCAGCACCGCCCCTTCCAGCTGTGTTCCCGCAGGAGCACCTCCACCCATCCCCAGCTGTGCTTCGGCCCCTCCACCCCGACCCCAGCTGTCGTTCTTGATCTTTCCCCTCCCGAGATGCGCTTCTCACAAGAGAGCACTCACTGGTACATTACTAGTGCACTCCTCTGTGTGATTCCCACAAGAGTGATGGACGCCCCGCTGTGCGCATTACTAGTGCTCCCACAGCTGTGCTTTACACCCCTGTCTGCTTCACGCCCTCCTGCCTGCATTACTAGCGGGCTCCCCATATGCCTGTGAGTGAAGTCCCGCCTGCCCCAGATGTGCTGCTCAGTGGCGTGTCCCGCCGCGACACTACTGTACTGGGTGGATGCGGGTCCACCCCCAAGCAGATGTGCTGCTTGCGTCATCGCCTCAGCTGTGCCGCTCCGCGCACACACACCTACAAACACACACACCATCACTCAGGGAGCTCTAATTGAATGTGAGCATTGCATGTCAGCAATACACATGTGCACACACACACACACACCTACAAAACACACACCATCACTCAGGGAGCTCCTAATTGTCAGCAAGCTCTTTAATGACTGCAACCTAAGGCAGGGTTTTTGGTCCTTTGACAAGAAGGAGGTTAGTTATTATTAATCATTTTTACTGTTTGCGAGAGATTAAGCTATTGGCATTGTAAATGGCAATGCCATTTATTTATCTGTTTTCAAAACCAACACATAAATAAAAAAATTGTCATTTACAATGCCAATAGCTCTAACTTTTACAAAGGCGAAACCGTTGCATTGTAAATGCTTGTTTTCTCATGCCTCTTCTGAAGCGGCACTGAACAAAGGAGCACTGAGAGAAAGAAGGAGCGGAGACAAAAGGTCCTTCATTTTCTGTAACCCTTCTTTTAAAATGTGCCTTTTCTTTCTCTCGTTCTCCTTCTTTCACTCCACGCACCTTCAAAAGTGGCACTGAGAAAAAGGGCAATGAGAAACAGAAGGCCCTCGTTCTTTCTTTGCACTTAATTTATCTGTCTCTCTTCTTACTTTCAGTGCCCCTTCTTCCTCATGGAAGTCCCGCTGCCATTCTCGTTGCTGGCAGTTTCCAATGCAAGTGAACAACTCTTTAATTCATACTTAAAAATGCCAGCTAAAGTTTGTTGACTTTCTTGCATCACAAGATTAAGATTTTTTTTAACTTAATTTTTCAATATTTAGATAGCTGTGAGGGGCTGCTCATCTCCTTACATTGGTTAGAAGCCAAAGTGATCTTTAGTATTAAATGGTGACAGGGATTGACTGGCTTCAAAATGCACTATTAAATTATTATCAATCTAGTCTACTCAGTTTAAATTGATTGATATTCATGTTTTAAATTAGAGTTTAGACAGAGCACAGCACTAAAATTGGGTGGGGGTGTTGCTTTGAGCAGCATATTCCAAGGGGCAGGCACAAACGAGTAAGGTACACCTTTCACATGCTAAGACAAGTTTGCTGTGGAAACATACTACCATCAGCTGAGCAGCTATTTCAAATTCAGCTCTCTTTCTCGGGGTGAGTAATTGGTTATGGCTGGCGATAGGATTTTTTTTAGGTTGAGAGCCTCACAGTGTCTGGACAGAGTCAAACAGAATTCGGATTCTGCCCAAGGCCTGGCATCTTTGCAGTGGAACCTGAGGGAAGGTGTTGCCTGTAGAGTTGTGTGAGTGGAATCAAGCAGGAATATCAGGGGCGCCCGGGGTTCTGCAAGTCACTGTTTAGGTGCAGTAACAGAGCTTAGAGTGGATGTCTCTGATGGAATAGTAGGAAGTCTGTAGGTCAGACCTAACTGATGTCCACTGTCCAAGCTATCTGCAAGTCCCTCTGATGAATTCACAGGAGGTGCTGTATAGTGTAGATCTGAGGCGAATTAGCAGAATTGTTAAATAGTCTTGGACGTTTAATAATGGAAAGCATGGTGAGGTCCACTTTGGAGTTGAGGGGCGCTGGCATCACTGTGGCAACGTGCTTTGAAATAACACACATTCTCATGATCACGATTGGAGTGTATTGGCAGATCTGTGAGTGTCAGGAATGAGAAGCACCGGCAGAGCTGTCAGTAGCTAAATACTGGGGAACATAGTGTAATAAGGATCATGATTGAATGGAATTGTCAGAGATGAGTGAATCAGTGCAGGAATAGCATATTGTGCTGTAGAACAGGATGATTGAAGCAAACTGGCAGGGTTGTGGGTGAGTCTATATGCACGATTAGCAAAGCATGCTGTTGGACAACCGTGGTGCATTGCTAGAGTTTTGTGCGAGTCTCAGTGCAGGAACAGTAGTTAGAGTTCCAGTACAGGATTGAAGTGTACTGGCAAAGCTGTGTTTCAGTACAGTCATAACAGAGGATTGATGTAGGATAGTGTTGAGGTGCACTGGCAGAGTTGTGTGTGTCACACTGCAGAAATATGAGGATTTGCTGTAGGACAGGAGTGAGGTGCACTGGCACACCCACATGGGTCATACTGCAGTAATAGCAGGGGTTGGTGATGGAGAGGACAAAGTTGCCTTGTCAGAGTTGTGTATAAGCATTAGAGCAGAAACAGCAGGGGGGGGGGGGGTTCCAGTTCGACAGTGCGGCGCACTGGCAGAGCTGGTGTGTCTGGATCCCAGTCTTAAATACCAGGCTGTACTGATAGTCACTGGAAGAGCTGTGTATGCTGAAGAGCAGGAGTAGCAGGGGTTACATCAGGTACAGTTTGAGGTGCACCGGCAGAGCTCTATGTGAGTCTAGGCGTGTGATTAGGACAACAAGCATTAGAACAGGGTAAAGGTGCACTGGCAGATGTGTGAGCCTCAGTGTATGAATAACAGAGTTTTCCAAAGGACAGGGGTACAGGCAGAACTGCCTGTACCTTAATCCATGATAATCAGGGTTTGCTTTAGAACAGGTTTGAGGGGCTCCGAAATAGCTGTGTGTGCTGCAGTGCAAGAAAAGCTGGGGTACATTAGTACAGCTCTGTGTGAATCTTATTGCTGAAACAGAAGGGCATTCTCCAGGATGAGATTAAGTTGCAGTGGCAGAGGTATGTGCTGGACGCAGTTGTGGACAGCATGTGGTAATGCAGGTCATAACTTGGGTGCACTGGCACAGTTGTCTTTTGGAGAGCAGGGGAAGCACAGATTATGGAGTGCGGTATGAAGTGCACTGGAAGAACTGTATATTAGTATTAGTGCATAATTAGCAGGGTATGTTGCAGGACTGGTTGAGGTACACTGCCAGATCTGTCTTCTCCTAGGCCCACTTCAATCCCCTCCCTTTTAGTCCCTCAACGAGTCCACCACCCTCTGCTCTGTCTTTCAGCACCCACTTTGTGCCTCTCACCTCACAGCAAGAGATGCAATTATTATTTAGGGACCAAAAAGTTGAAAGGGGCTATAGGCTATGGCCATGATGTGAATCCTGAGTCAGGAACTATCAAGAAACTACCAGGTCCTCTAGAGTACAGGATTATTTTTTTCCACTGGCTCACAAGGTGCCATTAACAGTACAAATGGGCATAAAAAAGACCCAGAATATGTTGGAATCTGTTCATCTGGCCAGGGATGCGCGGGATACGCAATATTTCTCCACGACCTGTCCGCTGCCAGCTGAGTGGTGAGTCAGTTAGTAAGACCAAGACTATTAGTATTTCTGCCTGTAATAGACGTTCAATTGAAGTGGGTGAGCATTGGCATTGTTGGTCCATTTGAGTTTCTGGCATCAACTATATTTTATTAGTGCTGGATCATGTAACCAGGTTTCCAAAAGCATTATAGCCCAGGAGCACAAATGCGAAGGTAGTAGCTAAGCACTGCTAGTGATCTTTACAAATGTTGGATTTCTTATGACAGTGATTTTCAAGCGGGAACAAACTTTATCTCCTCATACATGAGAGAGAGATATGGCAGCAAGCTGCTGTGTCCTACTACTGCTCCATGGCATATCACCTGCAAAACAGTGGGTTTGTGGAAATGTTTATCAAGACCCTTAAGATCATGATGGCGAACTCTGTCAGAGAATCTCAGGAGGAAGAGAGGTCTCCTCCTGTCATGTCTCTCATTCGCCTACCAACAACGTTCACTGAAGGGGTAGGGTTCAGTCCCTTCGAGTTTCTGTAGGAGCACCCAGTGTGTGGCCCACTGACCTTAGTCACAGCATGGTGGGAAGGAACGTCAAGGTCACTTCAGATGGCTTGTGGAGGACTAAGTGACTGGCCTCAGGAAGTTGATAATGCAGTCCAGGAGTCAGGCAAAGGAAAGCCTTCAGGCAAGTCAGGAGATGATGATGAAATGATATGACCAGAATGACTGGATACCATGAAGGTCAGACAGAATTAGTGATGAAGTCCATTTGTCCAAGATCTGTGGAGGATAAGCGGTGTAGGCCATACAAGGTAGTCCAGAAGGTTTCTGAGGTAAACTACTTGGAAGTCACAGGTGCCACAAGCAATGGGAACCTGCATAAGCCTTATCTCTGGAGAGATTTCACTGTAAACATGACAGTGACAGAAGGAGTTGAAGAAAATACTGAACCCCTTTCCAGACCTGCTACATGATGAGATGATGGATAGGTAGAACTTGGCCCTGAGCTAATGTGTGAACAGCAAGGAGAATGTAAGGAGGAAATGGGATGATCATCTATTTTTACGACTCCAGCGCTGACATTTTCTGTTCACATGGCTTAGATACAGGTGTTAATAAATGAAGAGCAAGACTTACAGGATGTCTGACCAACCTCCAGGAGTGCATCAAGATAGAGGTTACCAAGATGTTGAATTTGTGGTGATGCAAAAGTTTCCATCGTTCTTGGTCCAGTCCAAAGCATTGGTGCCAAAGCAAGGATCCACATATTTGGACATTTGTGTGGACTACCAAACCTTTCGTAATGTGACCAAGACTGATGCATACATGATTTCCAGAGTTGATGAGCTAGTGGATCAACTGGGTACTTCTCACTACTTGAGTCCTATTGATCTGCCTGATGGATGCTAGCAGATCCCCTTAGTGTCTATTGCCAAGAAGATGATTGCATTCTCTATGTCAGAAGGGTTGAAAAAAACATTCCTTTTGGGATTAAGTATGCTCCTGTCACTTTCCAGCACTAGAGAACTATATTCTCTCATGACTGGAAGAGTTCTACATGGCTTACCTGGATGACCTCGCCATCTTTAGCAATTCATGGGAGGGGAACAAGAGGCACCTAGAAAATGTGTTGGTCAGGAAATGGAGCAAAACTGACCATCAAAGCTATCAAGAGTCTCATTACATTGAATTTATGTTGCAGGTACTGCGAAGAAAAAGGGGAATTATTGCACAAATGGTGAGATTGTCTCTGAAGTATAGTGTTTAGAGATAGGGTGGGGCCAATGGAGTGTAATT
Source organism: Lissotriton helveticus (assembly GCF_964261635.1). Taxonomy (NCBI): domain Eukaryota; kingdom Metazoa; phylum Chordata; class Amphibia; order Caudata; family Salamandridae; genus Lissotriton; species Lissotriton helveticus. Next base: position 920,678,122 of record NC_136072.1, read on the forward strand.
GACACAGGGAAGATGTTTTTCAACACTGGAAAGACTGCAAGCAGACATGACATAGATGAAATCAATTTCAAGGGTAAAAAGTGCCCAGTGGCCTTTATCAGAAGCAGATTTCTTCCTAGGGTATAGAACAGGACGGCCATTAAAAAAAGAGTGCATTCCAAACCACCCCAATTTGTTCTATTTTTTCGTGACCAAGGAAGGGAGTGCTCCGCAGAGTACTCAAATTATTGCTGTGTGATCGAGGCTGCTATCTGTCCAACACTCAGTCTCCCAGAGATAAGGGGACATCAGTTGCTGTTTGCAATTCTTCCGGAGGAATTGAGTCTATCCAGTGCCTAAAAGTCTGCATGCCTGCCTGTGAAGAAGACTTCCCGGTTGTACAGGAAGACACGCCCAATGTTTTCAGAGTGTGTAGAACACCGGGAAAAAGCAAACACTTAAGAAGGTGAAGCAACTCTTGTTGTGAGTGGGTCTCCCTTTTGCTCTCCATGGTTCCTGCTGACAACTGCACTCAAAAGACGGCCCAAATTCAACAACCATCGTGGACACCTGGTAGCCACTGTGGGCCGCAATGTGGTACAGCTGCTTCAGATGGAGGAAGGAGCCACATAATCACTTATGTAGAGATGGTTGACCTAGGAAGGCTGCAACTGCCAGGGACACATCCTCACTAAGCAATCAGCTTGGTGGGGGATGCAACTGCCTTACCATAGGAAAGTTTGCATTCGGCCAATGAAGGACTGCAACTGTTGAAGATGCAGCGACCGCTATGACAGGATATGGTGTGCTACATTTGTTCAATTGTCTGGCAACTCCTGTTCTGAATGGAAACTGTCACAGAAGCCAAAGGTACAGGCTGTACCTGACGTTCCACCCACTAGGACTGCAAAAGCAACAATCAGGCAATGTAGGCCTCTGCCTAGGATCAGAATAGAGAGACTACAATGTATGGCAAAGATCTGACCGCGAGGACTTGAGACTTTTCTACCCATATGTAAATGTAAATGTACCGATATTTATAGAGCGCACATCTACTTCCCGAAGGTAGTGTCCCGGCGCTGTACGTATACCGCTTAGGAAACCTTCCTGGTTTTCCCTGTGAGTGTCCACTCCTGGGCACCCCCTGGGTGAAACCAGGCATCCCAGCGCTTTTGGGGCCGTTGTGGAGATTAAGCAAGCTATTGCCCAGAGTCACAGAGTGGGACCCATGATTAGAATAGGCACCGAGGCGAGAATTATCGGGTCCGAGGAAATAGGGCCCAAGACCCGCCGAGGCGGGTATTGAACCCTGGTCCCGGACCAGACCTCTGCATCAGGGTCTGCCGCTCTAACCATTTGAGCCACACTTCTCCACTACCATATCAATAATGGTGTTAAGAATGAGCAAATTGGTTGTGCATTTGAACCCGAGGGGTCATGCATGTGCTCTGTGATGATCTTTTACATACAGACATGTGGTGGAATGGACATTAAGTTATTGTGTCTGTTAGTTGACTGTTGAGTTCTTACCCATCATACTATCTCCCTCGAATAAGCGCCTGATATCCTCTCGGGTGATTAGTGCGCTATACAAATCAATATAACATACCCTAATAAGCCTGTGACCGCTTGCCCTTTCTACACGAAGACTCATGCACAGAAAGTGTTGTATTTGACATGGTTTACAGAACAATAGGAGGACAGGCCCCAGGGCACCAGTGGCAGCAATCTCAATCTACTGCATGATTGGGACCCAGTCTGCTCTGTGGCCACCAGAATGGGGTCTCACAGGTACCATCCCTTTTCTGGTCGTCCAGGTTCATCACACATCGTCCCTCTCATGGAATTATGACGAAAGTATACAGAATATATCTCCAATCAAATAGTTCCAAACAAAAACGTTCTTCTCCTCGGCAAAGCTCTGTCTTCTAACAACAGGCAGCGATACATCAGTTTCTTGCTCAGCGTAAGGTTTCTGTTCCTGGTCTTAGCTTGTGTGGTTGCTATGACACCTAATGCTGCCGGTGCCTAGCAACCGTTCAAACGAAATTTTCATTTAAACCAGACGTACTTTTTTGTAATGGTTACCAATTTGTATTTACATTTTTTGTAATTAGGACTATATGTATACGAAGTATTTCTATTTAAAGTATTATCTGCAATCATCTGATCCAATACCATTCTGTGTCCGTGTTTGGAAACATATTTTAATGCAAACGGAAATCCGGGTTTTTATTGCATGCTGTCCTCATCTGGCCAGAATGAAAGGTGTCATTTCTATGAAGATGTGATCGGTGGTTCAGTGCCGAGGTAGCAAAAGCAATCTGGCGTTCATGTAGCTTTCCTGCTGGCAATCAACGACTCTAATACTCTGTTGACTATGAAGCGACAGAAGATTTTGTGAGCAATCCAGCTGGTAGAAATGCTTCTGAAATTGAGTAAGTGTCGGACATATCTTTATGCAGAGAGTGTCATTAATATTTCTGGCCAAGTTCAATTTGGTGTAGTGTCTAAACTGTAGTTTTTCTTTCTGTGATCAGGGCAGCATTGAAGCATATATATTCCTGTCTGAGTCCATTGTTTTGGTGTAGTTTATTTAGAGCTTTATAATTATCCTATTTTGCCCTTCTTCAGCGTTGGTTCTCATCCATGTGGTTTTACACATTGGTTACTGTAGCATCCTCCCCAGCCTCAGTACAGGTAAAGGATTACACCCCACATGGACCTTGGTATTACACATCTTTATTCCTCAACGTGTAACCATGAACTCAACATTTTAAATCATGAATTCTATTAACCATACCCAAACACTTACATCACAGTTCTAAAGAGTCCATCAGGAACCAAAAGAGTCCCATCATCTACAACTCACAAGACACTACATCTCCCCCAGTGTTAAATACAAAATACAAAAATTACATATATATGTATATATATATATATATATATATATATATATATATATATATATATATATATATATATATACATATATTTGGCATACGAAAGTCTCCAGCAATTCTGCAGGTAAACAGACAAGACGAACCCAAAGACTGGTGCTGATTTTTTTATTTAGCTCTCCACCACACCACCATTACGCGTTTCGGGCCAAACAAGCCCTTGATCACATGACCTATATAAACGCTCACTCCTTACTCCTTCTCGGCCTCAGGCATCGCCGAAACGCGTCATGTTATGCATGTCCCTGTTAACCAAGGATTAAAGTAATTTATGACTGTCGGAGTCCTTGTGGAGTGCTTACCTGAGGCCAGGAAGGAGTAAGGAGTGAGCGCGCATATTTACGCGGATGCACCATCGCGTTACAAGCACCCGTCCGAGAGTGCACTGCATTGTGGTGCAATTGGAGCTTATATATACATATATATATACATATATATAAATTAACGTTCAAAAAAAGATATATATCTGTAACAGCGCTCCGCTTCGCGTAACGGAGGTTTGCGAAGCTGATTGGTCATTCTGTCACTGGGCTATAGTTGGGCTACATCTGGCTGATATTTGGGCTACATTTGTTTTTTTTGTCTCTGGCGGCCATCTTTGGGCTACATTGGGCTACATTGGGCTTCATTGGGCTTCATTGGGCTACATTGGGCTACATTTGGGCTCCAACATATATATAGGCCAATGTAGCCCAATATATATTTTTCAAAGTTAATTTTCGTAAAAACCACTGGAGCATATATCTTGAGACATAGCAAAGGCACATCGGGCTACCAGTCCCTACAATTTTGCCAAGTTTCGTGGAAATCCATTCAGCCGTTCGAGCTAAAAGTGAGTCCAACCGCCCTATGGAAATGAAGGAAATGAATGGGTAATTTGTAATTAGCAAATAGCTCACGAGGCTTAACTGAAGCCGAAATGCATACGCCCTAATGTGAATAAATTGGCCTCCGAAAGTTCCCCTGCTGTGCCCCTTTTCTTTTCGTTGGAGGAGAAGTTATAATAGACATTATGCGCTGATGCCAGTGACGCGCTGTGAAGGACCCCCGCAACACAAAGTGGACTTTGCCCTGCTGGTTCGTTTGCCTCGGTGAACGTTTGTTTGTCCAGGTTTCTGGAATGGCTGTGTCCCACCACCTCCAAGCCGGGAAGAAAGCAGCGGTGTGGGCGCCATTTGGCTCCCCCTCGGGCTTAGGTGAATGTTCACTATAGCCCCCGTAATTTGGACTCCCGCACTTTGTTGGTGGTTGTTGCGGTTTTTGGGGACTTGAGGAGGTCACATTCACAAGCAGAGAGCGGCATACATTCAACCCTGCGGAGCCCAGTATGCCGGTTTTCCACCCTTGCCTAACCTGAACTTACCTGGGATCGACATTGCATTCTGGGCAAGGTAGTTCATCCTTGCTTCTACCATGTGAAGCAGAGTGACTCTGGCAACAGCTGAGGGGCGGAACCGGCAACATTCACCCAATGCGGTAAAGGCAGAACACTTTAAAATCCCCAGTGTACCGCAGACTTGCTTTATTGCTCCTGCTTTCACCCGGCGCTGACGAGGCTTAACTGAAGCCGAAATGCATACGCCCTAATGTGAATAAATTGGCCTCCGAAAGTCCCCCTGCTGTGGCCCTTTTCTTTTCGATGGAGGAGAAGTTATAATAGACATTATGCGCTGATGCCAGTGACGCGCTGTGAAGGACCCCCGCAACACAAAGTGGACTTTGCCCTGCTGGTTCGTTTGCCTCGGTGAACGTTTGTTTGTCCAGGTTTCTGGAATGGCTGTGTCCCACCACCTCCAAGCCGGGAAGAAAGCAGCGGTGTGGGCGCCATTTGGCTCCCCCTCGGGCTTAGGTGAATGTTCACTATAGCCCCCGTAATTTGGACTCCCGCACTTTGTTGGTGGTTGTTGCGGTTTTTGGGGACTTGAGGAGGTCACATTCACAAGCAGAGAGCGGCATACATTCAACCCTGCGGAGCCCAGTATGCCGGTTTTCCACCCTTGCCTAACCTGAACTTACCTGGGATCGACATTGCATTCTGGGCAAGGTAGTTCATCCTTGCTTCTACCATGTGAAGCAGAGTGACTCTGGCAACAGCTGAGGGGCGGAACCGGCAACATTCACCCAATGCGGTAAAGGCAGAACACTTTAAAATCCCCAGTGTACCGCAGACTTGCTTTATTGCTCCTGCTTTCACCCGGCGCTGACGAGGCTTAACTGAAGCCGAAATGCATACGCCCTAATGTGAATAAATTGGCCTCCGAAAGTCCCCCTGCTGTGGCCCTTTTCTTTTCGTTGGAGGAGAAGTTATAATAGACATTATGCGCTGATGCCAGTGACGCGCTGTGAAGGACCCCCGCAACACAAAGTGGACTTTGCCCTGCTGGTTCGTTTGCCTCGGTGAACGTTTGTTTGTCCAGGTTTCTGGAATGGCTGTGTCCCACCACCTCCAAGCCGGGAAGAAAGCAGCGGTGTGGGCGCCATTTGGCTCCCCCTCGGGCTTAGGTGAATGTTCACTATAGCCCCCGTAATTTGGACTCCCGCACTTTGTTGGTGGTTGTTGCGGTTTTTGGGGACTTGAGGAGGTCACATTCACAAGCAGAGAGCGGCATACATTCAACCCTGCGGAGCCCAGTATGCCGGTTTTCCACCCTTGCCTAACCTGAACTTACCTGGGATCGACATTGCATTCTGGGCAAGGTAGTTCATCCTTGCTTCTACCATGTGAAGCAGAGTGACTCTGGCAACAGCTGAGGGGCGGAACCGGCAACATTCACCCAATGCGGTAAAGGCAGAACACTTTAAAATCCCCAGTGTACCGCAGACTTGCTTTATTGCTCCTGCTTTCACCCGCCGCTGACGAGGCTTAACTGAAGCCGAAATGCATACGCCCTAATGTGAATAAATTGGCCTCCGAAAGTTCCCCTGCTGTGGCCCTTTTCTTTTCGTTGGAGGAGAAGTTATAATAGACATTATGCGCTGATGCCAGTGACGCGCTGTGAAGGACCCCCGCAACACAAAGTGGACTTTGCCCTGCTGGTTCGTTTGCCTCGGTGAACGTTTGTTTGTCCAGGTTTCTGGAATGGCTGTGTCCCACCACCTCCAAGCCGGGAAGAAAGCAGCGGTGTGGGCGCCATTTGGCTCCCCCTCGGGCTTAGGTGAATGTTCACTATAGCCCCCGTAATTTGGACTCCCGCACTTTGTTGGTGGTTGTTGCGGTTTTTGGGGACTTGAGGAGGTCACACTCACAAGCAGAGAGCGGCATACATTCAACCCTGCGGAGCCCAGTATGCCGGTTTTCCACCCTTGCCTAACCTGAACTTACCTGGGATCGACATTGCATTCTGGGCAAGGTAGTTCATCCTTGCTTCTACCATGTGAAGCAGAGTGACTCTGGCAACAGCTGAGGGGCGGAACCGGCAACATTCACCCAATGCGGTAAAGGCAGAACACTTTAAAATCCCCAGTGTACCGCAGACTTGCTTTATTGCTCCTGCTTTCACCCGGCGCTGACGAGGCTTAACTGAAGCCGAAATGCATACGCCCTAATGTGAATAAATTGGCCTCCGAAAGTTCCCCTGCTGTGGCCCTTTTCTTTTCGTTGGAGGAGAAGTTATAATACATATATATATATATATATATATATATATATATATATATATATATATATATATATATATATATATATATATATATATATATATATATATATATATACATATATTTGGCATACGAAAGTCTCCAGCAATTCTGCAGGTAAACAGACAAGACGAACCCAAAGACTGGTGCTGATTTTTTTATTTAGCTCTCCACCACACCACCATTACGCGTTTCGGGCCAAACAAGCCCTTGATCACATGACCTATATAAACGCTCACTCCTTACTCCTTCTCGGCCTCAGGCATCGCCGAAACGCGTCATGTTATGCATGTCCCTGTTAACCAAGGATTAAAGTAATTTATGACTGTCGGAGTCCTTGTGGAGTGCTTACCTGAGGCCAGGAAGGAGTAAGGAGTGAGCGCGCATATTTACGCGGATGCACCATCGCGTTACAAGCACCCGTCCGAGAGTGCACTGCATTGTGGTGCAATTGGAGCTTATATATACATATATATATACATATATATAAATTAACGTTCAAAAAAAGATATATATCTGTAACAGCGCTCCGCTTTGCGTAACGGAGGTTTGCGAAGCTGATTGGTCATTCTGTCACTGGGCTATAGTTGGGCTACATCTGGCTGATATTTGGGCTACATTTGTTTTTTTTGTCTCTGGCGGCCATCTTTGGGCTACATTGGGCTACATTGGGCTTCATTGGGCTTCATTGGGCTACATTGGGCTACATTTGGGCTCCAACATATATATAGGCCAATGTAGCCCAATATATATTTTTCAAAGTTAATTTTCGTAAAAACCACTGGAGCATATATCTTGAGACATAGCAAAGGCACATCGGGCTACCAGTCCCTACAATTTTGCCAAGTTTCGTGGAAATCCATTCAGCCGTTCGAGCTAAAAGTGAGTCCAACCGCCCTATGGAAATGAAGGAAATGAATGGGTAATTTGTAATTAGCAAATAGCTCATCGCAAACTAGGAATGGTAAAGAATCGCTATTTATTCCTTAAAGTTCGCTATTTAGGAAATGCAAAAAACTTTGATGATACATATGGCGGTTCATCTCTAACAAGATAAGAAGCATAGGGATAGATTTATGATGACTGGCGCATCACCAGGGATGTGTTAGTCATTCTGTGCCGCTGTTCCGTCACCTATGGTGTGCTGCATTTACAATGCGGCGCATCATGGGGCAAAAACAGCACAGATGCGTGATGTATCTGTGCCGTAAAGGTGGCGCATTGCTGGAGTTGTATCGCAAGTGTGATGAAGCTCCAGCAAGGGTCGGGGGTGCCCCTGTCGCAGGGTTTCTGTTCTCACACAGAACTGTGGACAGAGGATTGGAACCTCGGCGAATTAGGGTGCCCCAAAACTCACCTTAGTAATCAAAAACCCTTTAGCAAGCTAGGTACAGTGTCACATTGGATATAACAAACTCTCAATGTTTAGACAATCCAGAATATGAACTTATAGTACCTCAGGATACGTGGAACTCATGAACAGTCGGTCGTTATATATTTCTTAGAAACCAGAACATGGAGTTAAGAAGAACACATGTGTATTTGAAATGTTTATTTACTAATGCCGTCTTCTCAGGCGTAGTATCTTAGATAATACAAGTACACATATTATCAGTAGCAAAATTACCAGCATAGTTACTAGTACATAAAAAGCGAATGGTGACAGTATGTTAACATGCTGTAAATGAATAAGAGTTAGCAACACTTATAAGCAGCCGCGGGCCGTGGAGGGAGTTACGGTGGGGCAGGGAGGCGGGGAGGGGGAGGGGCAGGGTGGAGAGGGCTCCACCCTGCCCCTCCCCCTCCCCGCCTCCCTGCCCCACCGTAACTCCCTCCACGGCCCGCGGCTGCTTATATCTCACCCTCCCTAATACACATATTATATTATTTGCTAAGAAGGTCTGTTTGTGTTGGTTTAGGGCGTGCCCATACTTTAGTGTCTTAGATTTGAAGGAATCACATCAGCATACACCAGCTCTCTCTTCATGTGAACCGCATCAACTGTTGTGTATGTGTGTTCGGCAAAGCAATATAAAACCCGCCTCATGCCCAGAATTGGCAGAAGCTGCACTTATGTTAAGAGTATGAAGTCGTGGAGATCAGACCTCATAACAATTCTGTATCGTGTTGTTCTTGAAACTTCAGCACTCGCTGTACAGATATAGTTTAACAAGCAAAGCAGATAGTAGAGCAATAACATATTATTCTCATGTAAACCACGATGAACTACTAGGTTGAAAGCTAAAGCAACAACTAAGTGTCGTGTGCAGAAGTTGCAAAAAAGGAAAAATGGCGTTTAAACCGGTAATGAGCCCATGCTAACTTAACACGGTGTAAAGATATCCAGGACCTAGATGACACCTCCCCATGATCCGGAAACGAACTGAATAAGATAATAGAAGTGCCATCTCATGAGAGCAGATTGCAACTTTATATGTGGACGGTCCGCAAGGTAAAACATTAAAAACTAGGAAAATTTAATGCTAAAGAAAAATAAAACAGCCAAGTACTTTATCGAGTCTTAAGCCAATAGGCAAGCTAAATAATAAAAACTTGACAAATAAGTCAATGAATTGTCAATGAAATGCTAGTACTCAGCATATCAAACATGAAAAAGGTCTATGACATAACTGTGTATGCAAAATAAGCTGCAACAGCCTCCAATAGGAAGTCACCGTCTTCATCCGAAAAGAGTTCAGCCATCCAATTTAAAAGCGGAAAAGAACATACGTGCTCTCCCAGCACCGGATCCTCTATCACCATCAGAGGACAGCTCGGTGGGTTTTCAAGAAAGCTCTGTTCCAAGAAAGACTGTGTTGCCGCCAGTAAATTCCAGGGACCAATTAGTCCATGCATCAATGCCACAGCCATAATCCTTTCGCCAGGACAAACCAACTCGTGAGTAATGATAGGAGTCATCAGCTGATTAAAGTCGACGTCAGGAGAAACCGGTCCGCAGAGACACAAATCAATGGCCCAATCGAAATCACAGGTCAGGCAGTGAAATACAGGCTGGACACAGGTGAAGTAGGAGAATCGAAAAGATAATCCATATGCCGTGCTTAATATCGCCAACGGCATTGTGCCATAATATTCAAGCATGCGATTGCGGAACAGCGTCAGCAGCTGCAGGGCGGGAGCTTGCACAGGAGGGACATCCATATTTAAAAATGTAAAAAAGCACAAGAGCGTCCGCTGGTAATGCAAGTAAAAATGGGAATCCACGAAGCACAGTGGAAAAAATAGAATGAAAGAAAGCAGGGATGACTCCAAAGATTTTCTCAAATGAAGTCACGAGACCACTGGTAACAACTTTAAAAAAGTGCGCCAGGGCCTTTGTGGAGGACGCGTTAAAGATAGTCCGAACCATCTTGCTGAAATGGAAAGGCGAATCAGTATTGAAAAGGGTCTGCACCTCTGTACGGGTGTTCGCTATGTGAAGCACGAAAGTTTCACGGGCCGAACTCAAGGCCACCTCTCTCTGAGACAAAAGAGCTCTTATTCTTGCCATGCCGTTGAAATCTGCTCCCAAGGTTGGTATTTGTGGCCAGATTGAAAACTCCCTATGTTCATGTGTGGGAGGAAATAGAACATTTCTGCAGCAAATAACCCGTTCACTTACTGTTACGATAAAAGGAATACTTTTAATTAACCCAGAACAATCTTCATTATTGAGCATCAAATAACTACCATTTTCCAACAACTTGAACGTGGGGATGATAGCAGGAACTGGCGTGCCTTGCAACACGCAAGCCATATTTGGTCGGTGTTTGTTGCATGAACCGTGTAACTGTATGTGCCTACACATTAGTGAATGATCTGGCGTCTCAGTGCATTCCTCTCCATTCAGATAAACTTCTTGATCATCTTTGAAACATCTGTATGTGTATGGAAGCGACCAGACCTCATGAAGAAAAGCACTACCTAAAGGTTCATAACGACCTATTGGTATATATTTCATACAATTTGAAAACTTATATAAAGCAAAAGGCAGCGTTATTAAACCATGGATAAGGCACGTTGCCAAAAAACCCGCAATCCTCTGCTGATGATGTCACTGAGCATGTCATGAATGATGTAATATGTGACATCATCAGCAGTGGATTGCGGGTGCGCGATATATAGTTAGTGCAACTAACTATATATGGAATTTCAATGGTTTTGTGTGAGTAAAATAAGGTTTTCTAAATGCTAATTCCTAACTATATATGGTCTATAACCTATGGTTTTTTCAGTGAATTTTCAAGGTTTTGTAAATGCTAATTCCTAACTATATATGGTCTATAACCTATGGTTTTTTCAGTGAATATATATATATATATATATATATACATATATATATATATATATATATGTATATATATATATATATATATATATTCACTAAAAAAACATAGGTTTCACACCAGTTATAGTTAGGAATTAGCATTTTAAAAACCTATTAAATTCACTGAAAAAACCATAGGTTTCACACCAGTTATAGTTAGCTGGAAATTTTACTGGCATAAAACCAATGAAATTCCCACGTTATAGTTAGTTGGACTCACTATAACTTGCGCGTGCAATGCACTGCTGATGACGTCACATATTACATCACTCATGACATGGTCAGTGACATCACTCATGACATCACTGATGACACCATCCTTGTGACAGAGTGACAGACCTCCTTTCACTGTAATGTAAACTTTGAAACACATATTCAAAAATAGAAACTAAAATTTTCAAAAAAATGGAGATACCCATACCAGTTACAACAACCAATTCAGTAATTCCACCATCTATATACACATCCTCTCATTCACCAACAGTTCTATGTAGTCACTCATACATATACTCACTCATCATATATAGTGATACACCTATATATCCTTTTACAGAACGACAGTCATCCAAAAGTTACTCACACACATACTCACACATGCAAATAAACTATTGAACATCCATTTATTTGCATATACAGCTATACACATACTACCACCTTATTTCTAAGAAAACATACACATATTTACTCTGTTAAACAATCACTTATAGAAAAACATACTAATTTAAATAGGAACTCTTACAATCTCTTACTCTCAGATATACTCACTTATATACATCAATATTCACATACACTAGATTAAAACATATGTAGTTAATGATAAAGAAACTAGTGAGACAGTCATTCACTCACTAACACACACATATACACACTCATCCACCCATACAGTCCTGCACATATGCTGTCTTCAAAACGCATACAAAGAGAGAGTCAGTCATTCATGCATCTATGTGCTAAGTAATACCTCCACCAAACCATACAAACACTCATACTGATACTAAGAAAAACATCTAATAACCAATATACATACACATGTACCTACTCACCAACCCATGCAGCCACTTATACACAAAGTGTAACACTAATACATATATTTAAATATTTAAACATTACTCACTAATATTTATTTTTCAGAAAGACACACATTCACTGGATGGTGTCATCAGTGATGTCATGAGTGATGTCACTGACCATGTCATGAGTGATGTAATATGTGACGTCATCAGCAGTGCATTGCACGCGCAAGTTATAGTGAGTCCAACTAACTATAACGTGGGAATTTCATTGGTTTTATGCCAGTAAAATTTCCAGCTAACTATAACTGGTGTGAAACCTATGTTTTTTTCAGTGAATTTAATAGGTTTTTTAAATGCTAATTCCTAACTATAACTCGTGTGAAACCTATGGTTTTTTCAGTGAATTTCAATGGTTTTTTAATAGCAAATCTCTATAGGTATGAAAAGTAATATTTTTTATATAAATTTTATATTGTATAATATGTATTTATTTTTTTTGCCCCGGGGCGCGTACTGGTGAACGCACGGGTAAGCGCAATGTTACGGGCGCCCCAGGGCGCGTACCGGGGAGCGTCCCGTTAGCGCTATTCCCGCGAACGAAAACAACATCGTGGAAAGGGGCGACCATTCGGTCCCCACGAACGTATGGTGGAGTACCACGATCCCCCCGGGAAGCCATCTTGGGCGGGAGGCGAGTCTCGGCTGGTATGCCCGAAGCGGCGTAGCCGGGGCGCGCCTTTTTCCGCCCTGGAGGGGGTTGTCCTAGACACTGACGCACTCGGCCACGCCCTCGGTGGCGGGCGGGGGCGGGTGGACACCCACCCCGGAGACGGATAAAAGAAGCAACAAGCCAAGAAAACATCCTCTTGTTCCTGTGCTCTGAAGCTGCACCTCTCCACTGCGCGTGAGCTCAAGACGGAACGAAGAGCCAATTTTTGAGCGTTGTAATCTTTCTTTTTGTCTTACAGATATCCCGTCTGGGAATGCCTAAGAAAGTCGGAAAGCGGGTCAGTACCGAGCAGATGCTCCGCATGCTCATGAAGGAGGTAGCCGATTTGAAGAAGCAGATGGCGGATAAGAACGGGGAGGGAGGACCGAAACGACCTTTGCCGGGAGTAGTCCCCGGTGGGAGAGGCAAGAGGTCCAGAAGGGGGGCGCTTGGGGGTGAAACCCCGTCCCTGATACCCCACTTGGGGAGCCAACCCCGGCGCCGAAGGGGGGGACTCCGATCCCCGTGGTGGTCACCCCCGTGACCAGGGATGATATGCCCCCCGAGTTAGCGGCACAATTGGCAGCGTGGTTGGGAAAAGATAATGAGGGCACCACGGCTGACGACGCCCGGGCAGTAATGAGACAACTGCGGGAAACTAGGGAGGCTGGGAAGACACCAGCTTCTGTTACCCCGCCAGTTACGGCGGCGGAAAATGCAACGGGCCCAGGTTCGGCGGCAAATACAGCATCTGGTTCAGGTAAGCGGCCATTGCCGATCGCGGGGGAGGGGTCTGTACCTTCACGAAGGGAGAAGGTGGCTCAGCATGTTCCACTGGAGATTAAGGAAAAGATTTGGGCAAATAAGTATGTTAATATTTTTTCTTTGCTTACCGACCATTACGAGATGGAGCATGTTAAGAGCCAAAAGGAGCTCATGCATCCGAGTGTTTGGCGCGCAAAAATGGCCGCCTTTAAGGTTGACGAAAATATTGGTACTTGGGGCAGAGCGTGGGGCATTTTTACCTCCATCATGGGTGAGCGCAGGCCCGAGTTGCTGACCGAGTTGCCTATTTATCAATCGCGTATCATGGAGTACTCCGTAGCCTATGGGGGCAATCAGTGGTTCTGCTATGACAATATTTTTAGAAAAGCTAAGGAACATGACCCAGTTTTGACTTGGGATTGTTACGACTCCGTGTCATGGCAAAAAATGGAGAGTACTGGAATGTTAAAAGTACCATTGTCAGGGAGTAGCGGGGGCGAATCTTCCCGCCAATACTCTGGGACACCCTTTCGGACGGGTGCAGGTAGCGAGTACCATTCGAAGACGAGTGGCAACGCAGGTAAAAGGGGGATCTGTTGGAATTTTAACAGAGGTAAATGTACGAGGCCCCAGGGGTCATGCAAGTTCAGACATGAATGTGGGGGGTGTGGGCAGCCATCCCATCCTGAGTCCATGTGCAGAGCCAAAACGGGTGATAACGGTGGTAAGGGAAGCGCCAAACAGGTCTGAAATAGTCCGAGGGGCGACTTTACCTACTCCGATTGATACCATGGCAATGATTCCTTGGCTCAGTGAATACCCGGATCATGCTTCCGCTGGGGTGTTGCGGAACGGGTTTTCATATGGTTTCCGCATCCCAGTGGGGGATTTTCAGGGTGTAGCTAACTGTACGAATCAACTATCGGTCTTACAGCATTCGGCTGTGGTACAGGCAAAGATTGGGAAGGAGGTGACTCGGGGTCGTGTCGCCGGTCCATTTGACTTGCCACCGGTTGATAATTTTGTTTGTTCCCCTCTAGGGGTGGTCCCCAAGAAGGACCCGGGTGAGTTTCGGCTGATACATAACTTGTCAGCCCCACGTGGTCTTTCCGTGAATGATGCGATAGACCCGGAAGTGTGTTCGGTGCGGTACGCATCCTTCGATGAGGCCGTCGCCATGTTGCATCGCCTGGGCCCCGGGGCGCTGATGGCAAAATCAGATATCGAGTCAGCGTTCCGGTTGCTCCCGGTACACCCAGACGATCAGCGTCTCCTTGGTTTTAGGTTTCAGGGTCGCTATTACATGGACAGATGTATGCCAATGGGATGTTCTATATCTTGTGCCTACTTTGAAATGTTCAGTTGTTTTTTGCAATGGGTCTTCACTAAGAAGACGGGTTTTCAACATGTTATGCATTATCTTGATGATTTCTTGTTCTTGGGGGCAGCCGGGGACCAAGAATGTGGACAGGCTTTAAATGAATTTTGTGTCTTGATGCACCAATTTGGTGTGCCATTGGCGCCAGGTAAGACCGTGGGTCCCTCGACTTCCCTCGAGTTTCTGGGGATCGAGCTCGACTCAGTAGAGGGTTGTTTTCGACTACCAAGAGAAAAGGTTTTGAAATTCAGGGCATCCCTTGAAACATGTATCAGTGAGACTAAAGTAAAACTGCATCAATTACAAAAAGTGGTGGGCCAGTTGAATTTTGCCCTGCGAGTAATGCCGATGGCCCGCCCCTTTTCCCGCTCGATTGCACAAGCCATGGTCGGCCTGAAGGAGGGTCATCACCGCACGAGGCTCTCGGCAGAGGTTCGCCAGGACATGCGCATTTGGTTGGCATTTCTTGCGGATTTCAATGGTCGAATTGTCTGGATAAAACCGGCGGTGTCCTCTGAGGAGCTGGGGCTGTGGACAGATTCGGCGGGGAGTATAGGTTTTGGCGCCATATTCGGCACACAATGGACGGCTCAAAAATGGCCGTCATGGTGGCATGAGTGCGGATTGACGAGGAACATTGCTTTTCTCGAACTTTTCCCTATTTTGGTGGCCCTGAAAACTTGGCCTGAGGGGTTCCGGGATCAGTCTGTGGTGTTTTGGTCTGACAACATGACCGTGGTAGAGAGTATCAATAGTCAGGCAGCACGTTGCAAATGGATGCTGAGACTGCTTAAAGAAATTGTGTTATTGTGCATGCAGTTGAATGTGCTCTTTAGGGCAAGACATGTCCCTGGGGTATTGAACCAAGCGGCTGATGCGCTTTCTCGTTTCCGTATGCAGGCCTTCTGGGGTTTTCTGCCCGCAGCGGACCCGGTGGCGGCACCCTTTCCCGAAGCTCTCTGGTCTCTCGGTGCCCCGAACTACAAAACCTCGTGGGAGAGAGTTTAGCGCCCAGGACAAGGAAGGCATACGAAGGGGCGTTCCGTTCATATTGGTCCTTTTTGGGTTCTGCTAGGGGGGAGCTTTGGGGCCAGGAGGAGCTTGTCGTTAAATTTTTGCTGTCTTTACATCAGGCAGGCAAATCAGTAGCTACGGCCCAGAGGCATCGGGCCGCCATTTCCTTTATGGCAAGGGCTCATGGGATCCAGGACCCGACAGCGTCTTTCGTAGTCCAGAAAGCGCTACGGGGGTGGCAACGCCTGGAGGGTCGCAAGGCAGATGAGAGGCGCCCGATAGGTCTGGATAGGTTGGCCCTGTTATTTTCCGTACTCCCTGCAACATGTTCATCACAGTATGAGACAGTGTTATTCCGAGCCGCTTTTTGCGCTAGCATTCCATGGGGCTATGCGGGTAAGCGAACTAGTGGCAAGGAACAAGCGGGATACGATGGGGGGATTGTGCCAAGAGCACGTTCAGGTCAAGGGGGAGACAATGACTGTCTCGTTTGTCAGGTCCAAAACCGATCAGGGTGCGTTTGGGGACTGCATAATCATACAGAGGATTCCCGGGTCCCCCATGTGCCCTGTGGTTTGCGTAGAGGAATATTTAGCGCAGAGAGTGGCATCATGGGGGGGGACCTTTTTGAGACACGCTGACACCACCCCACTGACAAGGTTTCAGTTCCAGCGGGTGCTTGCGCTGTCGATTTCGGCCGCGGGCTTGAACCCCGGTGAGTTTGGGACCCATTCTTTTCGGATAGGGGCTGCTACAGAGGCTACAGCCAGGGGTCTGAGTGTAGAAGAAGTAAAACGTGTAGGGCGTTGGTCCTCGAACTGTTATAAAAGGTATGTGCGGTTGCACATGTTATGAAGCTGTAATGATGTACTCACGCTTCTTGTTTTGTTTGGTTTTCAGTTGCGCAAGCCTACGAGGCGGGGCGGACTGTGCAGTCGACCCGACACATGGGGACCAGCGGTCAGACATCACCGGCTGTGAAAAAGGAGGTGTGGGTCGTGGGCCACTCATACGTGAGGCGTGCCGCGGACGTATTCAAAGCAGGTGACATGATTCACGTGGCTGGGGAATACGGGTACAGTGTGTCCTTCTACGGAAAGGGCGGGCTCTGTATTGACCAGTTTCAATCCTTTTTCGAGGGTTTGTTAGGGCGGACAAGGTCACCGCCGTCTATAATCATAGTCCATCTTGGGGGCAACGATTTGGTGGCCACTGGTAGACGACTTCTTCTTGAGGCAATGCTTTCCACAGTAAGTTGGTTGGCAAGGAGAGTTCCAGGGTGCACAATTGCATGGTCCCACATGATCCCACGAAAAGTGTGGCGGGGGGCTATTTCTGTTTCTGCTCTGAATCATTCAGTAAGGAAAATAAATAACAAAGTGAGTAGATTGTTTCGTTCAAGTACTCTGCATTCTGTCTCGCATGGTTGTATCAGAGGGGACAGTATGTATTTGGGGGACGGTGTTCATTTGTCCCGGGTGGGGAATGAGTTACTCATAGGAGACCTCATAGCTTGGTTAAAGAGTTTATAACATGACCTTTAGGCAGGAGTTGTTGTGGGGGGTCCGGATAGCCGGTCAACTATCCGGCCTGTGGCGGTAAGGTCATGATCGGTGAGCAGTAATTGGAAGATCCCTATGGGGGGGGCGTCACCCATTACGGATGGGAGCGCTCGGGGGAGGTGGCCATTGGCCCCTCAACGGGGAGGCGGTCCCGTCTAAGGATAGGCCGCCGGAAGGAAAGGAAAGGTGGTCAAGGCCCCTTCCTGGATAGGAGGGGCTACGGGCCCTCCTGGGGAATTTCCCGGGGCCAGGACATCTGCGACGGCAGATGGGTAAGTTGTGTGGGGTTCGGGAGGGGGTTTACGCTACCTCTTAGACACCTCACACGAGTCCTCGGACGACCGTTAAATGGCGTCGAGTTCATTGGGGCCCCCGTCAAGTCCAAGGGAAATTGGTAGATGCACTTGAGGTACGCCTCTGTGCGGTTGGTCCTCTCACAAGTGAGGGTTGTATTTCTGGTTTAGGGATCTGACACCGGTTACGACCTTGCCGTTGGCCCTTAACGTTAGGATGTACAATTTCAAGTCAAATGTTTTGTAGGATGTTGGATCGGCTAGGAGAATCTTTGTATTAGAGATCTGTTAAGGGTAGCCAAACATCGTAATGTGGAAATGAAATTGTACATAATATGAAACTGTTATTTTAATGTTTTGATTTTGTTTCATATTTTAATAAATACGGCCGGGAGGGTCACTCCCTCCCGCCTTCCAAAAGTTCAGAACCGTTTCGGTTTCCCATCCTTGGGGATTGTGTCGAGAGGGGGTGGCGGGTATCTCGGCCATATGGAAAGGGGCGACCATTCGGTCCCCACGAACGTATGGTGGAGTACCACGATCCCCCCGGGAAGCCATCTTGGGCGGGAGGCGAGTCTCGGCTGGTATGCCCGAAGCGGCGTAGCCGGGGCGCGCCTTTTTCCGCCCTGGAGGGGGTTGTCCTAGACACTGACGCACTCGGCCACGCCCTCGGTGGCGGGCGGGGGCGGGTGGACGCCCACCCCGGAGACGGATAAAAGAAGCAACAAGCCAAGAAAACATCCTCTTGTTCCTGTGCTCTGAAGCTGCACCTCTCCACTGCGCGTGAGCTCAAGACGGAACGAAGAGCCAATTTTTGACCCACCCACCAGCCCCTGAGGACAGCTAGTTGTTTTGAAATAAAGTCTTGATGTGGTAACTCTATTTTCTTACAGGTTGTGACGATTGTCCTGATAATTTTGAGTATGCAATAAAGATGGTCATTTTCAGTATGTTGTGCAAATAAAGGATTTTGCAGTGGTGTTGATCAGTAATCATGCTTTTAATAGGCTATATTTGTTTCGTGATTTAGTAATTTAGGTAGATTTGTCGTATTTATTGTCGGGCGGTAAGGTCATGATCGGTGAGCAGTAATTGGAAGATCCCTATGGGGGGGGCGTCACCCATTACGGATGGGAGCGCTCGGGGGAGGTGGCCATTGGCCCCTCAACGGGGAGGCGGTCCCGTCTAAGGATAGGCCGCCGGAAGGAAAGGAAAGGTGGTCAAGGCCCCTTCCTGGATAGGAGGGGCTACGGGCCCTCCTGGGGAATTTCCCGGGGCCAGGACATCTGCGACGGCAGATGGGTAAGTTGTGTGGGGTTCGGGAGGGGGTTTACGCTACCTCTTAGACACCTCACACGAGTCCTCGGACGACCGTTAAATGGCGTCGAGTTCATTGGGGCCCCCGTCAAGTCCAAGGGAAATTGGTAGATGCACTTGAGGTACGCCTCTGTGCGGTTGGTCCTCTCACAAGTGAGGGTTGTATTTCTGGTTTAGGGATCTGACACCGGTTACGACCTTGCCGTTGGCCCTTAACGTTAGGATGTACAATTTCAAGTCAAATGTTTTGTAGGATGTTGGATCGGCTAGGAGAATCTTTGTATTAGAGATCTGTTAAGGGTAGCCAAACATCGTAATGTGGAAATGAAATTGTACATAATATGAAACTGTTATTTTAATGTTTTGATTTTGTTTCATATTTTAATAAATACGGCCGGGAGGGTCACTCCCTCCCGCCTTCCAAAAGTTCAGAACCGTTTCGGTTTCCCATCCTTGGGGATTGTGTCGAGAGGGGGTGGCGGGTATCTCGGCCATATGACGTTTCGCGTAGTCGCGTGATGCGTCATATGACGCACTGCGTAAGCGCACCCGGAAGCACGCGAGCGCATACGATCGCGCAATGTCCTGACGCGCTTACGCTGCACGCCCCGGAGCGCGTAGCATAAGCGCGTCGGGTCATGTGATCTGAAAATAACACTTTTCATTGGTGCAGATCAGTTTTGGTTCCCAAATGATGAAAGCCCGGATCATGTGACTTGAAAATAACACTTTTCATTGGTTCCTAACTTTTTTTTTTTACAAAGACTGAAATCCCCACCCATTTCCTTCACTTCTTGTTTCACTTTTGTGAGTGCAAGACCTGCTTTTGGCACCTGTGTCATATTTACTTCTATTATCATGGCTGCAAGAGCATCCAGCAGCAGTGATGAGACTGAGGATTTCATTGATGAGGAGGTTTCTGAACGAACTGTGAAGGAACATTTCATTTGGAAATTTTTCAAAATTCCAGTGGGGGAGAAGAAGGTAAATGCTCCAAAGGTGGAGTGTAAAATATGCCACACCATCTTATCGAGAGGAAATCCCAGAAAAAAATACAGCTTCGGGAACTGGACGATGATACGCCACGTGTCAAGGAAACATCCCTAGAACTATGCACGGGAGAGCGTCAGGGCTCTGGCACGAGAGGCTCCCAGGGATTGTGGTTCTACTTCTCCCGGTGGAGCAACACCTTCTGTGTGTCGGCGTGAGCAGGAGATGATACCAAATATTCAGCCTGCTTTTAATCAGGCTATATTAAAATGCCGAAAATGTGACCATCTTCTTTGCTATGGGGAGCAAAGTGTCACACTCATGGTTCGAGCTCTCGAGAACCACCGCTGCCATCCCCAGGCCTAATTTATTTATTTTTTTTGGCTCCTGTTGAGCTGTTTCCAGTTCCCTGTTTTTGTTTTTGTTAAAAAAAAGAAGAAAACAAAAGTTCTTTTCAGAGCTACCTCCAATTCTCATCAAAGAGCTGTGTTCTTAAAAAAATTAAAAAGAACTCCCTCCAATGTATTAAAAAATGCTACATTTGTAAAGAATACAGTAAAGGGGGTGGTGATGGACAGAGTATTCCGAATTAATGCAGAACACTCCTACCCAGTCAAGAGATCAGGGCTTGATCCATCACCGTTTTTTAGCTCACTGCACCATCCCAGTTCAGAACCTGGCTATATGCAAATTAGTCTGTCCCTGGCCCAGTGCATCATGGGAACAGGGCAGACCAAACTACCAAGCCAATTCTTTCACTGGAAAGGAAACAAGCTTCCGGGGACCGGTTTCTGGCATTACAGCCGTCTTCGGCCCGGCTTGCTTGAATCCTGATGGTGCAGTGAGCAAGGGACTCGCATCCGAGTATACCCTTCCACGCTTATGGTGGCCAAAACGATACAGTAAAGGGGGTGGTGATGGACAGAGTATTCCGAATTAATGCAGAACACTCCTACCCAGTCAAGAGATCAGGGCTTGATCCATCACCGTTTTTTAGCTCACTGCACCATCCCAGTTCAGAACCTGGCTATATGCAAATTAGTCTGTCCCTGGCCCAGTGCATCATGGGAACAGGGCAGACCAAACTACCAAGCCAATTCTTTCACTGGAAAGGAAACAAGCTTCCGGGGACCGGTTTCTGGCAGCTTGTCTCCTTTCTGGTGAAGAATTGGCTTGGTAGTTTGGTCTGCCCTGTTCCCATGATGCACTGGGCCAGGGACAGACTAATTTGCATATAGCCAGGTTCTGAGCTGGGATGGGGCAGTGAGATAAATAACGGTGATGGATCAAGCCCTGTTCTTTGGACTGGGTAAGAGTGGTCTGCTTAATTCAGACACTCTGTTCATCACCACCCCCTTTTCTGTATCGTTTTTGGCCACTATAGGTGTGGCAGGGTATACTCAGACATGAGTCCCTTTCTCACTGCTCCATCAGGATTCAAGCAAGCCGGGCCGAAGAGGCTGAAATGCCAGAAACCGGTCCCCGGTAGCTTGTCTCCTTTCTGGTGAAGAATTGGCTTGGTAGTTTGGTCTGCCCTGTTCCCATGATGCACTGGGCCAGGGACAGACTAATTTGCATATAGCCAGGTTCTGAGCTGGGATGGGGCAGTGAGATAAATAACGGTGATGGATCAAGCCCTGTTCTTTGGACTGGGTAAGAGTGGTCTGCTTAATTCAGACACTCTGTTCATCACCACCCCCTTTTCTGTATCGTTTTTGGCCACTATAGGTGTGGCAGGGTATACTCAGACATGAGTCCCTTTCTCACTGCTCCATCAGGATTCAAGCAAGCCGGGCCGAAGAGGCTGAAATGCCAGAAACCGGTCCCCGGTAGCTTGTCTCCTTTCTGGTGAAGAATTGGCTTGGTAGTTTGGTCTGCCCTGTTCCCATGATGCACTGGGCCAGGGACAGACTAATTTGCATATAGCCAGGTTCTGAGCTGGGATGGGGCAGTGAGATAAATAACGGTGATGGATCAAGCCCTGTTCTTTGGACTGGGTAAGAGTGGTCTGCTTAATTCAGACACTCTGTTCATCACCACCCCCTTTTCTGTAACATTTGTAAAGAAGTCTGTCATTGTTTTTTCCCCAGGGTACGCTCCCCGGTACGCGCACCGGGGCGCGTACCGGGCGTTCTCCTCGTGAAAATCGAATTTTTTTTAATTTATTTTTTATGCGGCGGGGCCCTTTTATGACCCCCACATCAAACCTATGGGGTCAGGGGGGGTCTACCCTGCCCCCTTTTGGATATTTCCCCCTTTGTTTTTGCCACCTCTTGTGTCTCGATCCTACCGAGACACAAGATGGCGGCCGCTCAGGACTGCTTGGAATGTTGACAGACACCCGAGAGCCAATCAGCTTTCTGCGGGCGAACTCGCGTAGCGCGCCCGGTGCGCTCCCCGGTACGCGTACCAGGGCGCGCCTATAGATATATACATTTTTTTTAACCTAAATTACTCACAATCCACTGGAGCACATATCTTGAGACATAGCAAAGGCACATCGGGCTACCAGTCCCTACAATTTTGCCAAGTTTGGTGAAAATCCATTCAGCCGTTCGAGCTGAAAGTGAGTTCGACCGCCCTATGGAAATTAACATGGGGAAAACACGTTTTGGGACCCCCCTTTTATCTCGGCCCCCGCTTGACAAATGCCCCCCAAACTTTCAGGGAAGGAGCGGAGCGCCGCGAGGCAAAGTTGAGGAAAATTTCAGGCAGATTCCTCCACCGGCGCCAAAGTTATTCCCAATAGAATGTTACGATTTCCCTATGGAAATCAATCCTAACTATAACTACCTACTGGCGACCGCCAGTAGGTAATATATATATATATATACATATATATATATGGCACACAGCACACAGGGCCCCGACCCTGCAGGGCGGCCTCAGAACAATGGGCACGGAGCAGCTCATCAACTTGTCATCTGACAAGAAACAAGATGAGGCCCAATTCCGGAGGTAAAGCATTTATTCCTAGCACAGCTGCGCATCAGGTCTCATAATCCTTGCGCGTTTCGGCGTTGCTTTGCCTTGGTCACAGGCAGAGACGGTTTAATAGCACAATGCGTTTGTGCGCGTGTTTCATATCCTTAAAGTCACATGACAGTTCCTTTAAAATACATTTCCCAGAATGCATATTACCAGTAGTTCAAATATACGGCATGGAACCTCAATAGATCCTCATATCTTTTGATGTTTAAAATTCATTCATTGTAAATGCATTAATATCACAGTGGAAAATTTACTCACGCCGTCATGTGAAAGTTCATTTACAGTAAGTTCTCACAATATATGGTAGCCAATGAAAAACGCTCCTCCTCCAGAACGATCAGAACAGGAGGTAATCCCTTCTGAATCCCTTCCTCAGCCATCGCAATTCAGCTACATTAGCATACTACTCTCTGGGCGTACGACTGGCGAGTGGGTCATGCCCCTGATTTCATGAGAAACAAGCCTCCGAGCACACACACACACACACACACACACACACACACATATATACTTCATCCCTTGGGGACATTTTGACACAGAGCCATTTGGAATTAAAAGAAGTAAACAAACCAATTTGGCTAACGACTCCAGGATTTTGGAAGTGCTTCAAATGTAAGGCCTGCTAACATGGCGTAAATATCAAGGAATACAGACTGCAAAATGGCAAAATAGAAAAAATAAAGGATCACATCACATGTGAATCAAAATGGGTGGTTTACAGACTACAATGCCCTTGTTGGAAATCATATATAGGGAGCACAATCAATAAATTGAAACTAAGAATTTTGCAACACCTACGGGCGATTAAAAACAAAGACCCTAGCTACCCTATGGCTATACATTTTGCTAAGTATCGTCAGAGCAACCCAGATCTACTGAGATATTCAAGGATTAAATTAAGCAAAATCTCAGAAAGGGGTGGAGATCGAACAATACAACTTCGAAAACTTGAGTCCAGAATGATACTGGGAATGGGGACAGAAGACCCATTTGGACACAATTTGGATGCCGAACTGTTTGTACACCTATAGATGATGGAGATAGAATGGTGAGATAAATAAGAGACTTAATTCATGATCAGAGAAATGTAAATAGATGTAAATAGATGTGATGAGGCACTGAATTTGACAAACAAGAAGTAGTATAGCAGCCAGATTTAACGCAAAATTAAGGTTGCATCCGAGGAGTAAGGAGTTCCCAATCATGAGTTATTGTTGTAATTATGAAATACAACACTGGAGTGGATGATTATGAAGTGAAATGGAATGAAGGGTGTTAATAAGGGCATGAAAAAGAAATGTGATGAAATAATGTGTACTTTACAAATAATCATATAAGTTTATCATGTCGGAATTATCTCGAAAATGAAACCATTACGTGTGTACACAATTAGGAATTGACAATATTGTGTGGAAGAATTGGTGTAATTGTAAATAGTGTACAAAGAATGATAATATGTCCAGTAATAAGGACTATGGTACATATAATTTGAGATTGACCCCTTGGTATTCCAACCTGTGGTACATATAATTTGAGGTTGATCCCTTGGTATTCCAATCTAAAGTACTTTACGTAATATATTGGAAGGCGCTCTGTTCTTTAACCTAGGACAGTGTGTAAAAAAGTGGCACTTTACAGTGATAGTAATAATAGAAATTTAAAAAGACTCGTGATTGTACCCTTAGGGAATCTAACCCTGAATACACAAAGGATGCAAAAATGTTGAATAATGTATATAATGTATATACTTTGTTTTTGCTTGAAGTTTCTTTAGACATTTAGAGTACTTTACTGTGATGTTAAAGTGAAACAAGAAGTGAAAATGGCGGGCTATACTAGCTAGTAAAACTGTGCAAGGTTGATGGTCTAGATGACTATGGAAAGGGAAGAGGGTACTAACACTGAGCACTTTAAAGAAGGTCTAGACCACAGGGACTCTATGGTCCAGTGGAAGGCTAGGAGTAGCCAAAACGCGTAGGCCGTCCATTTTTTTGATGCACGCTAAAACTATGCACATGGTGTGTGAATAAAGTAAAAACTTTTACAACTTACCTGTTGCTGTGCCGTGGCTTCAGCCGATGTACATGGGGTGAGAAGAAACATAGCAATATATATATATATATATATATATATATATATATATTTACCAACGATAAAACCCCCAATCCTGGGTTTTTCCAAATGAGAGCACTCCAAGTCAATAAGGCGTAGGTTCGTCACGTTTTTATTAAACAAAAACCTTCAGCAAATCAATCCACAAACGCGTTTCGGCGTTGCCGCCTTCGTCAGTGTAGATTGACACTGTTTTTTGATTGTATTTGAACCAGAGACCGTTAATAACTAAGGTCACGTGTTCTTAGCACAAATCAGCATTAACATAGAAAGCGGTACATCAAGTAATTCATTCATTACTTTCACGGCGGCCATCTTAACACGGCAATCAGCTCATTCTGATATATACATTCAAAACTGCCCAAGGAGAATCTGTATGTATTCTCACTATAATCAAGCATCAATTCATTACTATGCGTTTTACTAATGTCTACATATAAAGATGACACCCATGCCGTTAGTACCTGATACATGATTTTCACAACCAACTCTTGGTGAAAATCATAAGGTGTTCACTATATTGTGGGTCACCAAAAATCAGAACCACAGTTAAATAAAGTATTAACAATCTAGCCCTGAATGGGCACAATGATATGCTTGCAATTATTGTAAAAATCCTTATTTCAAATTGTCACTGTGATTCAATAACAAATAAAACATGATAGTAAATAATAAGAACTACTTTTCTGGTGACTCCAGTTTAGACTTCTCTGTCTATATCAAGGGGACTATATACAAATCTGTTATTCCAGGTTGTTCAGAAAGAACTTCGGGGGGCCGAAACGGATTGCTCAAATATGAGTCCACATCTCTTCTTCATTATTCATCCCTCCCGGGGTCTTAGTCTGTAATTGGATAATGAATCTTGATTCTAGTGTTCTCAATTTCTTTATCCAGTTACCCCCTCTTTCTGTTCTGACTAGTTGGTCCAAAATGAAATACGTCAGTAAATTGCTATTGCTGTCATGTACCTGCTCGAAATGGCGAGCTACTGGGTAGTTTGGATCCTTCGAGGAGATAGCCCTCATATGTTCTAGGACCCTAAGTTTAGTAGGTTTCGCTGTGCTTCCTATATATCTCTTCCCACAGGGACATGTCAGACAATAGACAGTGTAGTCAGAGTTACAATTCACCAGCTTGGTTATTTTGCCTTTCTTTTTCCTTCCTGGAATGTAATATTCTTTGACCTTTTGGGAATTTTTACAGGCCTTGCACTTCATGCAAGGGAAGAAGCCTGAAACAGTCACCTTTCTCTTTCTTTTCTTTTCATAGTGGCTATTTACAAGGTGATCTTTGAAAGAATTCCCCTTTCTATAAGTGATTAGGGGATAATCAGATATTGACTTTCCGATTACGGAATCTGATTTCAGAATCTTCCAATTCTTACGCATTATATTGAAGACTTCTGCCAATTTTTCCGAAAAATCAGTGATTAGTCTAGTTTTGGTATCTGAGGGCCTGAGTTTATCAATTAACAGGTCTTTCCTTTCTACTAGATCACTTCTCATTTCTGCTTGTCTTAAGATTCCTTTTCCATAGCCTCTCTGCGAGAATCTCTTTTTAGACTGTTCCTTGGCTCTCTCAAACTCCTGTGAGGTTGAGCAGTTGCGTTTTATTCGCAAAAACTCTCCCAGGGGAATATTGTTAACGACACTGCGGGGATGGTAACTACGTGAGTGCAATATTGTATTGCCCGCCGTAGGTTTTCTGTAAGCAGCGGTTTGAATTCTGTCATTTTCCACATAGACCGGAAGGTCCAAGTAGAATACCTCACTTCTACTTACATTGCTCGTGAAGCTGAGATTCAAATTATTTTCATTTAATTTAGAGATGTATTTCTCAGCCTCCTTCTGTGGTCCCCGCCACACCAAAAATAAATCATCGATGTAGCGGGTCCACAGAACAATGTTGTCCATCCACCCGTCATTTTCCCCCGCCCAGGCCACGTGCTTCTCCCACCAGCCCACGAAAAGGTTTGCGTAGCTGGGGGCGAAGCACGTGCCCATCGCGGTCCCCTGCAGTTGTAAATACAGTTTGCCTGCAAACAAAAAAATGTTATTTCTCAAACAAAAGTCTGTGAGTTCCAATAACATGGCATTGTGGCTTCGGTACTTGATAGGTCTAAGTTCTAGGAAGCTTTTCATTGCCATCAGACCGTCTTCATGCTTGATAGATGTGTATAAGCTGGCAATGTCTAATGTTATAAGGATCATATCCTCTTCCCATTTTACATCCTGTATTATTCTCAAAAAGTCCTTCGTATCCTTAAGATACGAGCTTAGGTCCTTCACGAATGGGGCAATGAAGCTATCGATATAGCTCGAAGTCTTCTCCAATAGACTGTCTTTGGCGGACACGATAGGTCTCCCAGGAGGCCAGATTTTACTCTTGTGCACCTTTGGTAGGTGATAGAATGTTGCAATTTGAGGAAAGTCACACTTCAGGTTTTTCCAGTCTCTAAAGTCAAGTATTCCTTTATCTTTCCATTTCTCAATTAGGTCATTGAAGGCTTTGATGCTTTCCGTATATTTGGTTCTCTTTATCTCCACGTAATGTTCTTTGTTGTTCAATTGGGACAGGGCTTCATCCTCGTATTGACTGCGTTTGAGGATGACAATATTCCCCCCTTTGTCACTGGGTTTTATAATGATATTCTCATCTTCTTTTAGATTTTGAATCACAGCCCATTCATTTTTGCTCAAGTTTTTTCTCTTATGGTTAAAGCTTCCCATTTGGAGATGTTTCAATTCTTCAATGACTATTTCCTGGAAAGTATCTATTCCATCATGCGGTGTTCTTGGATTGGTTTTGGATTTAATAGTCATTCCACTCTTGCAACCCTGTTGGACAATTCCACATTCTTCCAAAGTCTGTGTGGGTTGAATATCCCAATCTTGTGAGTGGCTGGTTCCAATCATCATTTGTGCCACCGCAATGGCCTGAAGATCTTTACCTGTTATTGTCACTAGGGGATCAATCCCTTCAATGTTGATTCCATCATCTGCTTTCGGGTTAAGAGTGTGTATCTTCTGCAATTTTAACTTTTTAATAAATCTGAAAAGATCTATTCGTGTCTGTGTGTAATCAAATGCCGGAGTCGGACAAAAGGTTAAGCCAAGTTTTAACAATTCTTCTTCCTTTGAAGATAGTTCTCTATCTGACAGATTGATTATTGTATTTTCTTTCGGATCCATCACATTTGTTGCCAGGTCTTCCCTCGAGTGCTCCTTGTGACTACTGGGGTGGATCTGCCTTGGGCGCCCCCGCCTCCCCCTCCTCGTTTTCCTTTTGGTGTTTTTGGTGGGTGTGTGGTTGCTGCGGGTCGCTGTCTGAGTCCTCTGATTACTTCGTACTCCTCGAAAAAAGGATCGTCTTCTGTGGTGTCCGATCTTGCTGTTGGATCGTCAACACCTCCTTCAGCGCCTCTAGATTCTCCTATGCTCTTCGCCCTGGCTGACTCGTCCTCTGAGATTTCGGACTCTTCAGTACTGGCAGGGGTTCTATTTTTTAGTTTCTCCTGTTGCAATGTTTTTCTTGGTGCGTCGTACTTCCGTGCGAATGTTAATATTCTCCCATTCGCATAATCCTTTTCATCGCGAATGAACTTAGATTGTTTCCTCAATTTTATTGTATTTTCATAATCAATCAGCCTTTTTTTCATTTGTTCCCGTAGCTCCTCGCACTTCTTAGTATCTTTGTCGTCGCTAATCTTAGCTTCTATTGCCTTGATTTCTTCTTGTAGCTTGGTCCTGTCAATCCATGCATGCTTTACCAGCAGTTTGAGCATCCCTTGCATGACATCATTCATAAATTCTGACCACTCTTTTAAAAGTTCTTTGTTGGGTTTTTCATATGAAGGGACTAATAAAATTCTTAGTCCCCTTGGGACTCGCCCAACTTCCAAATATTTTTGTATGCTTGTGGCCTCCCACCACTTGCGAATTTCTCGCTCATATGTTTTCTCAAGAGTGGCGAATAGTCTTGTCAGTGTATCAGGTGCAGCCGCTGTCTGCAATGGAGTGACTTTTTTCCGTGCCCCGGTTTGGGGAATAAACAGAGAGTCAGCCGCTTGCTCCCTTTCACTATCTGTGAACATTGCCTAAGTTGCTGGGTTCTATTGTTCTGTACGTGGCTCTGCCTATCGCTCAGGCTGTACGCGGTCTGCCGGCTTGTTTTGAAAGTAATATGAGCGCCGTCCACTCACCCGTTCCAGGGTTTCCCAATCGCCGAGTTTCCTCACGATCGGTCGTCCTTCCCCAGGTTGTGTCACGGAATACAGCTCGCTTTTCCTAGTTGCGCTCCTCGCACAATTTTCCGGCGGGGCCAGACGGTAATCAAAATTTTTGGCACGCAGGTTCCACCATCAAAAAAAAATAAATATATATATATATATATATATCTATATATATATATATATATATATATATTTATATATTGCTGCTCAAAGGTACCCAGAGGGCAAGGAGCACTCAGCAACCGAATTATGGGTGTTGTAGTGTCAACAGTGTAAAGTTCCTTATATGGTTGCGCAAGTTATATCTGAAAAGAGAGTTTCAAGCCCCCAAATGGGCCTCCACTGACGGCTGTGGGCTCGATCCCTTATCCGATGCTCCACAGCAGCAGACCGATGGATATCAATCTGCGTGGCCTCCATTCCCTCGGAGTGGTGCTCCCCGGCGACCGGGCAGCCACCTAAAATCGCTGCTCAAAGGTACCTAGAGGGCAAGGAGCACTCAGCAACCGGAGCTCTTCACAGAAAGCCTTTATTGGGTATGCACGCTCATCCGCCAGCAGATTACATCACAGCATGCCACTCAAGTACCTCACGCGTTTCGGAGTTTATTTAGAGCTGAATAATTATCCTACTTTGTCCTTCTCCAGCGTTATGTTGGTTCTCCTCCAGGTGGTTTTACACATTCGTTACTGTAGCATCCTCCCCAGCCTCAGTACATGTAAATGATTACACCCCACATGGACTTTGGTATTACACATCTTTATTCCTCAACGTTTAACCATGAACTCAACTTTTTAAATTATGAATTCTATTAACTATACCCAAACACTTACGTCACAGTTCTAAAGAGTCCGTCAGGAACCAAAAGGGTCCCATCATCTCTAACTCACAAGACACTACATCTCCCCCAGTGTTAAATACAAAATACAAAAATTACATATATATGGTCCAGTTGAAGGCATTTGCCGAAACGCATCTACCGTCCTGTTGTTTTTTGCACATGGTGTTAGAGAAAAAATAAAAATAATTTAAAGAGACTTGCCGTGCTGTCTAATCCCTCTGTGCCGTGGATACTCTGGTGGGGGACCTTGCCGAGCTGTTCTGAAGATATATATATATATATATATATATATATATATATATATATATATATATCATATCTTTTCGATAAGTCGTCGTGGAGCTCGAATCAATCGCACAGAACATGTCCTATAAAGCTGTGAATGGATAAGAGAAGTGTCCATGACTGGCACTAGTGATACTGAGAAAGGTTTTCAGGAGTCTCATTTGAAGCAGTCTCATTTCTGAAATCTGGAAAGGGCAAATGATGAAGGAATAGCTTGAAATGTGAAGAATCTCATGTAATGGACTTTCCAGGATGGTGAGCAGTCACCATGTGTGTTTTGCTAGTCACAACTTTCAATGGTTGAACATCAATTAGAACATCAGAATGTTGAGAGCTCCATTGAAAACAATGGAATGCTCCGGGTTTCTAATGGCCGGTAGAAACCCAGAGCTCCAACATTCCATTATTGTGCTGTGAACAAAGGTCTCATGGAGCCCGAGGGCATTTCAATCCCCTCAGGCTACGTGAGGCCTTTGTTTTATTTGTTAGAACATTCTGCCCCCTAGTGGCAGAATGTTCTAATAGCCTTAACTATACTAGCATTTAAGTCTCACTCCCCTTTAACACTGGAGTGGGCCTTTAATGGCTGAAATAGCCCGCTATGGCAGGCTGTAAGGCTATAGTGGAGCTTCAGACTTGCGTTTTCTCTTTTGTCTCACTAGGACTCGATCTCCTTCTGTAAACACAGTGTTCTTAGCACATCAGCGTTTGTCTGCATAGATTTTCATCATGTGCTTGTGACACAAATCTGCTTGACGAAGTTCACCATCCTTTGTTGCTCTTTCATTAGTCCATTGTGGCAACTTGCTAGTCATGGCCCTCCCGAACATCAGGGTGTCAGGACTTTCACCTATCGTTGAATAGGAGCGGACCGGTAGACATGAAGAGCAGAATGAAGAATTTAGAGCCGATTTGGTATCAAGCTTCTCCAGTGCAAAACGCTGAACAGTCTTTTTAAGGGTGCTCCTAAAACTACCATTTGCTTGTGCCCAAAGAGGTGTGCTATTCTGATGCTTAACATTGAGATGATTAGGAAAGTCTCTGAATTCTCAACTGTTGAAAGGTAAGCCATTGTCAGACTTTAGAATTTAAGGAACGCCCCAAGGTGTCAAAATTGCCATCTAACCACTCAATAACTTTTTCCTGAGTGATTGATGAGAGGTCTTCTGCCAAAGGGAAAGGAGAGTACTCATCAATGTCCACCATCAGGTGATTTCCATCGTCCAGGGGTTCACAGAAGTCAACAGCAAATCTCTCCAGCACATGCTTTGGAAGATCAAACATGTTCAATGGATGCTGAGTTGTTTTGGGACATAAGCAGTTGCACAAATGACAGGCCTTTAATTCTCTTTCAACTCTTTTGCCAAACTGAAGAAACCGGCCTCGGCCTCAGAGATCTCATTTCATTGGGACAATTCCTCGATGTCCTCAATGTGCCACTTCAATTGCTTGTTGTTGCAGACTCTCCAGTATGACAATTCCCGAACCTCATGAGACAATACCTTCTTGAGTAACGGACAGTTCATCTTTCATATTTTTAACTTCTGATATTCACTGACAAATGTAAGACGTTGGGTGTGCGGTTTCCAGAATTGATGTAAGTATCAACATGTCACTACCTGTGCTGGTGGCAGTAATGATTTGTTCCAACGAAATACCAGCATATATACTGAACTTTACGATGAAGTTAATTTATGCTTCAGTCACTTTGGAAGTGGTAACATGACACTGTACTGGCACTCATGAAACATAGTCAGCAGGGTTTTGATATTTCCCTAGTCGGTGCACAATAGTACAGTCATATTCCTGTAGTCACAAACCCAAATGTTCAATACGAGGAGGCATGTTAGCTTTAGGATTGCCATAGATGGTAAGCAATGCTTGATAATCTTTGGCAGGAGTGAAATGCTTTCATTAATAAGGGGTGGGGTCCGCAGGAGAGTGGGGCTCGCAAAAATCCAACTGAGTACTGACTACGGAGGCTTAGAAGTGCCGGATTTTAATGTATACTGCTATGCGAGTCAACTCCAATGGTTATCATACTGGACAGCAGGCAGTAACCTCCATGAGATAGGGATGACACAACAGACACTAGACCAAGGAGCCCTTCATACCCTCTTACTGCCTGGAGAAAGGCTCCCCCTTTGCTGAAGATGGCCCTCATGTATTGGGAAAAAGCAATAAAATATACTAACAGGTTGCTCCCCTCCGCCCCTAATGTTCCATTAATGGGGATCTCCACACCAACCAGAGTAATTACAGCTAGAAGTATTTCCAGATGGACGCAAGAAGGAGTGAACACCGTGGGGATGCTGTTTACAGACAATATGATATTAGATCATGAGAACTTTGTTAGAGAACAAGGAGTGCCAAACTCCTTTTACATTCTTCATGCGAGCATAAGCAGGTATATTAGGCGGCATTGGGCGCCAGATGGAAGAGAGCCCCCTATGCACAATTTAGTTTACACACTACATCTTAAGGGAAACGGAAGGCCTCCCACCAGATGGCTGTACAAGGGAATTCGCTCCAACCCGTCAATCTCACTGGATGAACTGTAGAAAATTGTGGCACAGATATAGGCAGAGAAATAAGTGACAAAGAGTGGGACCTCATATTGGGATACCCCCAAAAAGTATTCAGCAATGCTAAATTTAAACTTATTCAACACATGCTATTACATGTGTTACATTATATCTTAAACTGCACCGTTTAAAGAAAATGTACCTGGAGGAGGAAGTTCAATGTCCCTGATGCTCTGCACAGTCTGCTGATGTGCTACATATGTTATGGGCTTGTCCTCCACTGGCCCCCTTCTGGGCAAATGTAATGAAGACCATAGGAACTGTCGCAGATATAGTAGGGGGTACCACAGCAGAATACTGTATACACGGGCTTGGTTGTAAACACAAGAAACAATCAGTGCAATCCCGATTTGCTAACTTAGCCCTCATACTGGCAAATGCTCAATTACTATGAGGTGAAAATCCACACTACCTCCTGCAATACTCACCTGGCACAGAGAGGTAGTCAGATGGGGTGGGGCTGAAAGCATGGCAATAAGGATGGAGGAAATTATAGGCCTACGAAAAACCCCAATTTCACTAGAATGGGACGCAATGCTGTAACTCTTTATATCCTCGAAAGACTAGTTACAGTAATAGGCTGTGGTTTAGTGATTTGGCAACCAATACAAAACTTAACAACCAAAAGCAGATCCCCCCAGGTACTAACAAGCCAAATACGCGCACTGCAGTACATCAACTATATAGATAATACGTACGAGCCGGGACCAACCTAACTATTTATCTGTCTATCAGAGGTCAGGAGTGAGTCTAGGGGAGGGAGAGGGTGGGATTGTTTATGTTACATGTTAGAGGGAGGAGGGTGGGTTGTGCTAAGTTGATGAAGATTGACGCTAACACTGATACAGCGATTTGTAACACTGTCATTGCAACTTCAATGGTATTTCCATCCCTGAACCGAATATATGTTAGATGTAATGATCACCCTCAGACTACTGAATGTAACACCTTTATGTATTCTGTAACATTTTTTTGCTATCATGCTGGATTGCTCATTATTAAAATCAATAAAATATGTTTTACAAAAAAAGAGTGAAAGGCTTTCCATATAAAAATAAATGGAAATGTTCATAACCCTACACCACAGTAAACCTTCTTTTTCAGGTTGTTAATAGGCACGTTCAGTTTGTGACAAACTTCTGCTAGCATATGCCACAATATGCTATTGAGCATTTGGGTGTCCATTGAGTTAGGCAAGGATTGTGCCCAACCAGACCGGGCTTGCATGAACAAAACTTCTGTATGAAGCTTCGGATCAAAGTAAGCCATTTCAGTAGCGTTATCAATTGCATTCTTGATTTACTTTTTTTAAGCTTTGTTCACATTCATATGATCCGTGAAATGAAACAATTTGTTTAGTTAAGTCTCTTAAGGGAACACTTACTGTGGCAAAGTCACGTATGTACCTAGAACACTAACCAGCTGTGCCAAGAAAAGAACATATCATGATATCAGCTTGTGGGGGACATTAAGCTGACAAAGCCTATACTTTAGCTGGATCTGGAGTCATTCCCCCATCAGACAAAATAATGGCTAAAGAACCTGAGCCTTGTTTTGTGTAACTCACACGTCTCTGCATTCAAGATTAGACCTGCATTAGCCAGTAATTGACACACTTGTGTAAGAACTTTATCATGTTCATTTCGTGTGGCCCCAAAGACCAATATGTCATCACTGTAAGCTTGTTTCCTTCCCAGTGTAAGAATTGGCTTTTGTAGTTTGGTTTGCCCTGTTCCCATCATGCACTGGGACAGGAACAGACTAATTTGCATACAGCCAGGTTCTGAAACTGGGATGGTGCAATGAGCTAAAAAACGGTGTTGGATCTAGCCCTGATCTCTTGACTGGGTGAGAGTATTCTGCTTAATTCAGAGACTCTGTCCCTCACCACCCCTGTTTGTAAATAATTTTGTCCACCCTAAGCGTGGAAGGGTATACTCAGACATGAGTCCCTTGCTCATTGCACCATCAGGATTCAAGCAAGCCGGGCCGAAGACGGCTGTAATGCCAGAAACCGGTCCCCGGAAGCTTGTTTCCTTCCCAGTGTAAGAATTGGCTTTTGTAGTTTGGTTTGCCCTGTTCCCATCATGCACTGGGACAGGAACAGACTAATTTGCATACAGCCAGGTTCTGAAACTGGGATGGTGCAATGAGCTAAAAAACGGTGTTGGATCTAGCCCTGATCTCTTGACTGGGTGAGAGTATTCTGCTTAATTCAGAGACTCTGTCCCTCACCACCCCTTGTTGTAAATAATTGTGTCCACCCTAAGCGTGGAAGGGTATACTCAGACATGAGTCCCTTGCTCATTGCACCATCAGGATTCAAGCAAGCCGGGCCGAAGACGGCTGTAAGGCCAGAAACCGGTCCCCGGAAGCTTGTTTCCTTCCCAGTGTAAGAATTGGCTGTTGTAGTTTGGTTTGCCCTGTTCCCATCATGCACTGGGACAGGAACAGACTAATTTGCATACAGCCAGGTTCTGAAACTGGGATGGTGCAATGAGCTAAAAAACGGTGTTGGATCTAGCCCTGATCTCTTGACTGGGTGAGAGTATTCTGCTTAATTCAGAGACTCTGTCCCTCACCACCCCTTGTTGTAAATAATCACTGTAATTGAGAGCATTTGTTGGCAGGCTGCATCATACGTCGAATGACATCAGGAAAAAGTTCTGCAGCTGATGACACACCAAACGCAACCTTTTATATTGAACAAACCAATATAGGTAGAAAAGGTGGTAACGTACCTGCAGTTTTCTTCGAGCTCTAACTAATGATATCCTTTGTTTGAATTAAGGCAAGAGAAGACTTTGGCACCATTTAGCCGTGTGATCATGTCGGCAATGTGTGGAACTGAATGTCATTCTCTTTCAATTGCCTTGTTAGCGTGACGCATATCAACACAGATGCATACAGCTCCTTCACTGTCCTGCTTGGGCACTACCACTATGGGTGAAACCCATGGAGTCGACCCAGTAGATCGCTCAATCATATCATGATTTAGTAATGTCTCACGTTACTTTTCGAAAGCTTCTTCTAAATGAAATGCAACTTGACAAATTATCTTAAATCAACAGTACAAGCGACCTCGTTGATATGCTGTTTCACTTTCATGGTCTTAAGTTTTCCTAATCCATGAAACAAAGATGGGAACTGACTTACAATTTTGTCATGAGTATTCATGCTGTAGCTCAATGATATCAGTTCCATATCAGCAGCAATACTGAAACTGAGGAAACAGGCCCCTGATGCAGTACCTAGAAATATGTGAATGGGTGCTTGTACTTTTGCCTTTTTGTGTTTCATGGTTGCTACGAATGAACCTTGACTTTTCAATGGCATTGATGCAGCCCATATATATTCTTTGTCTTCATTGGTTTGAGATGGGTCACTAGAGATGGTTTGTTGTACTTCTCCTCAGGCATAATGTTTATCGAT
The DNA here is from genome assembly GCF_964261635.1 of Lissotriton helveticus. Classification (NCBI taxonomy): domain Eukaryota; kingdom Metazoa; phylum Chordata; class Amphibia; order Caudata; family Salamandridae; genus Lissotriton; species Lissotriton helveticus. The sequence continues at coordinate 920,714,545 of NC_136072.1, forward strand.
GTTCCACTGTCTATTTTAACAAGTATGAAATTTTAGGACAAAGTTTGAATGACTTTGTGATCTGACATGTCGACTTTTCTTTGACTCGTCTTCTTCCTTGCATGTGGCCTGTCCAACTTGCACACGTTTTTCTGAGGTATATAGCGACATCCCACATCCATCGCTTATTGACAGACAATTGACTTTGTTTAGTGTCTATTTGCCTCAGGCTGTAGGGGCCTGCCCCAAGATCTTGTGTGTTGTTTCCAGAGATGCCAGCAAGAGTTGACAGTGAATAGCTATTCAAATATGGGGCAGTCCAGCTTTGTGAACTATTTTTGTCTACCAGAGTGTTGTTATATTTAATTCCATAACAGAAGCTTACTGCTCACTCATCCTCTAAGCATTCTTTCATTATTCAGGGGATTCAGTAGCCTATTATGTCCACCAAAGTGGACTGCGAAAGCGGCCTATTGGTGCTGACAACTATAACAGTCTACTGAGAATGGTAATAAGTAAACTAGGAAAATATTGTCAGCATACAAAAGGGGTCTAATTATAGAGATAAAATCTGGAGCGCGGTGTTAACCGAACAGTCAATGACATAAACTTAGACCTTTCCCTTGGTGTTCCTGCCATATCCCCAGGGTCCATTTATGACTTAAGAACACAAGGCCTGTGTTAGGGTGAACAGTCAAAATATCGACTTCAAAATATCGACTGGACATAATATCAAGTTTTAAATATCAAATGGACAAAATATCGACTGAACAGAATATAGACGTCAAAAATATCGTTTTTAAGGTAAGTAAAGTAATATCGACTGTTAAAAATATAGACAGTTAAAATATCGAAGTATATAATATAGGTTATTAAAATTATCGGATTTTTAATAATATTGAATTTTTTATAGTGTTTTTTTATGTTATTATATGTGTGCAAAGTGTGTATTTATGTTATAAATAATTATAATGACTGACATTTTAATTTTTTTATTTTTGCGTTATTTAATTCTGTAGCGGGTTGTGGGTTTATAGGGGAATAGGGTGGGAAGTAATTTAAATATAATTAATTAAATATGTAAATGTATTTGTTATTAATTTCTAATTATTTGTTAATTAATTTATATTTGGTAATTAATTAAATTTTAATTGGCAATTAATTTAAATTAATTGATTAATTGTTAATTATGTTAATTTTCATAATTTATTTTCTGTAGCGGGTTGTGGGTTTATAGGGGAATTGGGTGGGAAGTAATTTATTTATAATTAATTAAATATGCAAACATATTTATTGGTATTGTTGTAGAATTAATTGTTAATTAATTTTTTATGGGTAATTAATTAAATTAGAATTGCTAATTAATTTTATGTAATTGATTATTTGCTAATTATGTTAATTTAATAATTTATTTTCTGTAGTGGGTTGTGGGTTTATAGGGGAATAGGATGGGAAGTAATTTATTTATAATGAATTAAATAAATCAATGTATTTTATTGTATTTAATTTGAATTTATTGTAAATTAATTTTTAAATGTTAAATTATTAATTGTTAATTTGTAATAAATTTGTATTAATAGTTAAATAATTGTAATAATTAAATTTAATTTGTAATTTTAATTGATTAATTATATTATATTAAATTCGTAATTACTTTTAATTAATTTTTGATAGATATTAATTTATATTTATTGAAATAATATATGAAGTATTTATTTTCCCTACTGTTGCACTCTCTCGAGTGGGAATAGTAATTTTTACCCCTACGCTATCCAATGCTTTCCCTACTGTTGCACTCTTTGGAGTGGGAATAGTAATTTAAACCCCTACGCTAGCCAACGCTTTCCCTACTGTTGCACTCTTTGGAGTGAGAATAGTAATTTTTACCCCTACGCTATCCAACGCTTTCCCTACTGTTGCACACACTGGAGTGGGAATAGTAATTTTTACCCCTACGCTATCCAACACTTTCCCTACTGTTGCACCCACTGGAGTGGGAATAGTAATTTTTACCCCTACGCTATCCAACGCTTTCCCTACTGTTGCAATCACTGGAGTGGGAATAGTAATTTTAACCCCTACGCTATCCAACGCTTTCCCTACTGTTGCACCCACTGGAGTGGGAATAGTAATTTTTACCCCTACGCTATCCAACGCTTTCCTCACTGTTGCACCCACTGGAGTGGGAATAGTAATTTTTACCCCTACGCTATCCAACGCTTTCCCTACTGTTGCACCCACTGGAGTGGGAATAGTAATTTTTACCTCTACGCTATCCAACGCTTTCCCTACTGCTGCACTCTTTGGAGTGGGAATAGTAATTTAAACACCTACTCTATCCAACGCTTTCCCTACTGTTGCACTCTTTGGAGTGGGAATAGTAATTTAAACCCCTACGCTATCCAATGATTTCCCTACTGTTGCACTATTTGGAGTGGGAATAGTAATTTTTACCCCTACGCTATCCTACGCTTTCCCTACTGTTGCACCCACTGGAGTGGGAATAGTAATTTTTACCCCTACGCTATCCAACGCTTTCCCTACTGTTGCACCCACTGGAGTGGGAATAGTAATTTTTACCCCTACGCTATCCAACGCTTTCCTTACTGTTGCACTCACTGGAGTGGGAATAGTAATTTTAACCCCTACGCTATCCAACGCTTTCCCTACTGTTGCACCCACTGGAGTGGGAATAGTCATTTAAACCCCTACGCTATCCAACGCTTTCCCTACTGTTGCACTCTTTGGAGTGGGAATAGTAATTTAAACCCCTACGCTATCCAACGCTTTCCCTACTGTTGCACTCTTTGGAGTGGGAATAGTAATTTAAACCCCTACGCTATCCAACGCTTTCCCTACTGTTGCACTATTTGGAGTGGGAATAGTAATTTTAACCCCTACGCTATCCAACGCTTTCCCCACTGTTGCACCCACTGGAGTGGGAATAGTAATTTTTACCCCTACGCTATCCAACGCTTTCCCTACTGTTGCACCCACTGGAGTGGGAATAGTATTTTTTACCCCTACGCTATCCAACGCTTTCCTCACTGTTGCACCCACTGGAGTGGGAATAGTTTTTTTTACATTTTGCTATTGTATGTTAATAATATTGGATATTATTTAAATATATTATGTTAATATATATATATATATATGTTTTAACAAATATGATTGTTCAATTTTTTTTATAACTTTTATTAAATATTTAATTATAAGTTAATTTAAGTACTTTTAAGTATATTTTAGTAATTAATTTTAAATTTTAATTTAATTTAACACTGTTTTTAATAAAGTCGATATTTTTTAAAACTATATTTTTGTAAACGATATTTTGTACTCGATATTTTTGTACTTACCTGTTTGTAGATACAAACTCGATATTTTGTCTGTAGATATTTTTTCCTCGATATTTTTGCTAGTCGATATTTTGTCAGTCGATATTATGTCAGTGATCCCTGTGTTAGACCTGGCACCATTGGTGTGGGTCTCCCTTCCACTCTTTGCCTTGGCCTCCTGTGTTTTTTGCTGTGTGTTGGACTTCGTTTGCTGGTCTAGAAGCTTTGGGCACTTTGCCACTGCTATTCAGTGCCAAAGTGCAAGTGCTCCCTTTGTGAATTGTTGTTAGTGATTAGTGATTCCATGATTGGCATATTTGATGTATTTGTCAGACCCTAGTATAGTGCACTGTGTGTGCCCAGAGTCTGTAAATGAAATGCTGCTAGTGGGCTACAGAACGGATTGTGCCAACCACAGAAGTAGCCTGTAAAATGTAACCCTTGCCTGCCATTGCAGAGACCGTGTGCAGTCTGGGACTGCCATGTCGACTTAGCAAGTGCACACACTTGCCAGTCCCTAAACCTTCCCTGAATTACTGCCAATTTCGTTTTTCACTATTGCAAGGCTACCTGTTCCCATGGAACAGAATGGGGAGTTTGTCTATAACATCTTATAAACATAACTGGCCCAAGGAACGAGGTAGAAAAATAAAGTTTAGTATGCCTGAACTTAGAATGTTAAAGTGCATCTTTTAGTGAGGGTGACTTTTTTATTCTGTGTTTGAAAATACCACTTTTAGAAAGTAGGTATTTTCTTGCCTGACCATCCAGTGCGCCTCTGATAGGTTTGTGTATTGCATGTCCGGCTTTTGAATGACAGCGGCTGGAGGGGCTGGAGCTCCAGAAGTCTGATGAGTCAGGGCTGGGCTGAATGGACCTAGCTGCATTTAGAGTTAGGGGGAGGAGATGTCCTTTCACCTGAATGGGTCTAGTCTGACTTCAACAATGCTGTCTCCACCTCCTGCCAGGAAGCTGCACCAGTGAGCACAGAACTGGTTTTGGCCAGGTACAGACACTCTCTGCCTTCAGAGTACAAAGGATATTGGTGTATAAAAAGAGGGGCTCAGACCCCAGACTTTTAGATCACTTCTGGGAATCAATAGAACGTTTTTGCCAAGGAGAAGAGCCGGAGAAGCTGAGGGAGAATACTTCCCCTGTGCTGTTTGCTGTCTGGGGTTGGCCTGCAGTTGCTACTTGCTGCCAAGGAAAGGAGAAAAAAGACTTTGCTGGTTGCTTTGCCATCGACTTGAGGTTTGAAACTGAGCTTGCCTCCTGTTCTAAAGTCTCAGGGACACAAAGACTTAATTTCTTCTGTCTCTCTGCATCTGGAACTGCTGTTTCAGATGCCACAGAAGGAAACTGATACACCGACGCCGGCAAGCGACGCTGTAACTTGCATCCAAGCCGTAGGCACCGCTCATGAAGAGCACGACGCACCACCCCAACTTGCGTGGTAGGCCCGATTTTATTATTGCCTGCTGCCACCACGCCTCATCGACTCTGACGCCGGTGCTTCATCAAAGCAAAGCCGATACTCGACGTGGGTGACTCCCGCACCATTGTAAGGACCAGACACCTCACCGCCGCGGTAACATTACCTCCCCGACACAGTAAGGAACAGACGTCTCACCTCCCCTCCTCTGCAGGAAGGAACAGAGGCTTCACATCCCCTGGGGTCGTAAGGAACAGACGCTGCTCGACGCCAACAAAGAATCCTCTGCCCGACGCAGTGCAACGTCTTTATTTTCATAATTTCCAAGGTACTGTTCTTTGTGGGTCTGTTTGACTCCGCTCCCAACGCCGCACACCTTGCAGGGAGCGCCGTACTTTGGGATTTCTATCTGTCACGACGTTGTGTTAACTCCAGGTGGAGTTACTTGTTGCTAGAGACTTAAAATAAGAGAATAACCTATTTTTGTGGATATTTTAATAACTGTATTGTGGATTTTTGTTGTTCGGTCTTGTTTTGGTTTAGATAAAGATTACTTAATTTTCTAAACTGGTGTGGTGTCCATTTGTAGAGTTTTCACTGTATTACCGTATGTGTTCACAAATGCTTTACACACAGCCTCTGAGATAAGCCTGTCTGCTTGTGCCAAGCTACCAAGGGGGTGTGCAGGGATTATTTTCGAAGTTTATCCCCCTTACCCTGACTAGAAGTTAGGGTCCCTATTTGAACAAAGGTACCTACCTCTGCCAACTAGAGACCCCCATTTCTAACAACCTGGATGAGAGGGGGACTGCGATAGAGGGCTACTGATAGGCACGGTTGTGAAGACAACACTGGGGCGATTGACAGAAGAGGACGCAATCCCTGCAGGTCAGTTCAACTGTATGGTTCTCTCAGCAGCATCATACACTGAAGTATTGGGAACGAGGTATCTCAGACTCCCAAACCACTTCAGACACAGCTCACCCACTGACAGCAGGAAACAGGTTATGTGGCAGTAAGTGGCCCTGTACTCCATGACAAAGTGAATTTTAGTGAGTCCGAGAAGGATATTGAACTTCGTCCTGGAGGAATATATGATGTTACAACGCATGTAATTACAACGCATGCTTTTACAAAGCAATCTTTACATCTCAACTACCATTACATTGCATGATTTTACAACGCATGCCATTACAACGCATTTTTTAAAACTACCATTACAACGCATAACATTAAAACGCATACCATATCAATTCATTCCATTACAACGCATAATACTTTTAGGGCAACAGTAGGGTTTTGGATAGTGTAGGGGTAAAAATTACTATTCCCACACCAGTGAGTGCAACAGTAGGGTAAGTGTTGGATAGTGTAGGGGTAAAAATTACTAAGTGTTGGATAGTGTAGGGGTAACATTTACTATTCCCACTCCAGTGAGTGCAACAGTAGGGAAAGTGTTGGATAGTGTAGGGGTAAAAATTACTATTCCCTTCCCATGTACACCAAAATCCATACCCACCCTAATACTAAAATAATCTCCGTTACTTACCTTATAATGCGTTGTAATGGCATGCGTTGTAATGGTACGCGTTGTAATGGCATGCGTTGTAGTGAAATGCATTGTAATGGCATGCATTGCAATGGTATGCGATGTAAAGGCAGTTGCATTGTAACAGTTGCTTTGTAAAGGTATGTCTTTGTAATGACTGCGTTGTAATGGATGTTTCCCATCTGGAGAGGTATTTGGAGGACAAAGGACTGGGAGAAATTATTAGAACACACACAAAATATCTAGTAACTCTTTCTTCAGGTTTATGAATTTAACTACATTCACAGAACATATTTAACTCCCAAAAGGCTTAATAAAGTACAAATGACTATCGAGTAACAGAGGCGCGCACACTGATATAGGCTTCTTAGGTATGGGGTGGTAGTGCACTATCATTAATAGATATTGGAATGATGTAACTCAGGTGCTGGAAGAGGCAATGGAACAAACAGACCTACATGCACCAACACATTACCTGTTAGATCTTTTCATTCAGTCGTCCTAAAGTGAACAAAGTGATGAACACATTCTTAAACAGAACCTGCGTTACTGTTGGCGAAAAGAGCCACGGCACTACCCGTCTGCCACACCAGTGAGTCGCTAGTATAGCGCCGTGAAGAGCTGTTCTTTACAGGGAGGAAGACATGCCTTCACAAACTGCCTACCGCCCATCAGTGGGATGAGGTTCTACCTCACTTGACACCACAAACATGTCGAAACACTAACACATGTCAATCCCCACACATCAGAGAAATGCAGAGCCTTGACAAATCCCAGTGGTGAAAGGAGCACAAACACCCGGTAGGAAGGAATCGCCCCTAACACTACCCTCTATGCGGATAGCCACCTAAAAGGTACATGAATTCCCAAATACAAGTTTACTTAATTAGACCGCGAGTACCCTGGAGACTCTTGCCTCTGTGGCAATTTAACTTACTATGTCTGGATTTGGCTTTAGGACGTTAGACCTGCTTGTTTTATATCTTGGTTTAAGTGGTGTTCTGTTTCCTTTTACAATTTGACAGGCGCACACAATGCTTATAATTTACTATATTTAAAGCGTTTGTTTATTAGGTTTTGCACGCAATCACATAAACAAATGAAGATAAAAAAACACTTTATTCGTTTTTATACGCCATGCATATACAGGTAGTCTTCACTAGTAAACTGTTTCCTTCACATCTAGTTAACACGGTATACATCTAGGACCATACCTTCTCAAACATTTCTCTCTCATGGAACTCTCTAATCGTTACCCTAGTCTAGCATATACCAAAAGTGTATAACATGCAAACATTAACAACCGCATTAACATGAAAAGTATACATTTGAAACAACTTCAAGGAATCAACACACTGCTTGGAGGTTGATCAATTGCCACATGATTTGCCTGTGTGCCACAATACAGGACGGCCTTCTTCACCGTTTGTCATACGTGTATATGTGCATCATTTATAACACGAGAGCAACTCTTTCAGTACACCTAGTGGTCAATTATCTATACATAGATAGGGTTGCCATATTACTGTGGTCCTGCTAGTTACCCATACCTAGGTAGTTTTGCCATATCCCAGTGGTTATTCACTAGTGCGAAGGCAGAAATGACCAAATCCTGTGTTCAGAATTAAAAGCCACATTCCTAAATGTTTTGACGACTACTATTTTATACCGCTCTGGTTTCTGCCATTTAATAGCCCATTGCTTCTTAACGATTTGCATCTCCCAGGTTAGGGGTGTGTGAAGTGTATTTTAAATTTGTTTGTAGTTTTCCAATTTCAACAGAGCTTGGTGGTAACATCAAGGGTACAACCAAGCTGATTGCTCTCAAGCCAGCTTTTACCCTCTTTGCACCACTGAGACAGGTTCTTAGCCATTCTAGAGGGAGGAGTTGCGTGCTAGCAGAGATGAGAGCCTTTAGGAAGGGATACTGCTGTGAGGTTTGCTCACTATGTTTAATATATTTCACCATTATTTTGGTTGATTGACTTTCTGCAGAAGGACTTGCAGGCCAGGCTCTTCAGTAGTTTGTCATTACTTTGCATCTGAACACAGGCTGTCATGATCCTAGCTTTTTTTTAATCATCTGTGCAGCTTGAGACCTACAGACTTCCCCATGGGTCCACCATTGCCCCATTATCTTTAGCCCAAAATTGGAGCCTGTAGAGTGTTACATTTATTTTGCTCACGTTCCACTGTGCTCATGATACTCTTTTTTCCTGATTTTCAAAGAGCAGACCTCTTACGTCATCAGTCTCGCAGGAAAATGACTGGCTGCCATTTTCTGGTGGACAGCAGCCAATATTTGAAGATTAACAGTGACAAGATGAAGGTTCTGGACACGGGGGAGATGAGCCCTGTGAGGCAGTCAACTGCAGCTATCCCTTGTTTGACAGCTGAAGAAAGGGTGTCGGCTTTGACAGTTTTGTTTTAATGCTCAGACTCAAAGGGTCGGTCTTCAAGCTTAGGACAACCCTGCCTGTTATGGGAGTTCCTGCCTTTTATTCCAATGCATCTGAAGCCCGCTGTCATTTGCACTAGAGTCAGTTTGTGCTAGGACTATGGGCACATGGTAGACCTCAGCCTGTCATTAATTCTGAGTCTTCGTCACAATCAAAATATGGCAATGAGACTTGCATGTGGTCATCGTAAATTCGATCAAGTGACAGAAACTACTAAAGCAAAGGATGCATCAGAATCTTGTGCTTGGTACACCATGTCTCTCATAAATCAGAGTGGGTGTTTTTATCCGGCTTCATGAGCTTTAATGCCTAAGCTAGTCAACCTCTTCTTCGGGTTACACACGTTAAGCATTTGGATTGCAGGGGAAGAGCCTTCTGAGTACTCAGGCCTATGTTTTGGAACATCCTTCTGACCTCTCTCTGCCTTTCGAAAAAGCGCTGTTCATTTCATAAAGGATTGAAGACTTTTTTGTTACCATGAATATTTTCAGTAGCTCTCCTCTTTTATCTTCCCTTGTGAGGTGTCATTATATTGTAACTTTTGTGTTCTGAATTTAATCGAAGCGATGCACTTTTCCATCTCTCTCCACCCCTCTCACTAACCACATTTACAGGAATATGAGGGCCATTGGAGGAAATGGGTAAAGGGGAATGAGATAAGAGAAAACAGAGAGGAAACCACTGCTTTGATTTGTCACTTCTGTTGGTCAAGGATGTCAGCAGGATGTGGTGGATACATATAAAACTTGCAAACCTAGCTATTTGCTTTACTATAATAGTAAACTAAACAATCAAAGAAAAAGCACCTCAAAGGCATATAAACACTAGCACTTGTCCCTACTTATTGGATAACTACTTCAAGCAAGTATTTGTTTTCTACTTGACTTCTGTAGAACTGCATGATAACCAACAATGTGAATACTCTATTGTTCCCTGCTCTAAGCAAATCAAATATGCATACTAGAACTGAAAAAACGTGTGCGTGTCATACATACATAAATGTGGTACAAAGGTAAGTCTCCTTCTTGTTTCATCAATGGATAACGCGTAATACAATGTAACAAACTCCAGTCTTAAACGAGTTCATCTAAAAGGTCAAGAATTAGTTGAAAGATTGTTTTAATCAACAACACAACTTTTCTCGATACTTGTCTGCATTTCCGATGTTCAGTTGTACAAATACTTATGAAGTGAAAGGTCTTGACAAGTAAATTCAAGATCCGGGTAGGGAGGTCTGGTTTCAGCAATACGGTAGCACGACTGCATAGCAAAAAAACGCTTTGTCCACGAGGGAAGTTATACCCAGATATCAAAGATGGCTGCCGTCTCTCCAGATTACGCAAGAGTTCATGACCTGCTTATAAACCATTGTTAAGCATTTTGCTGTGTAGCATGCTGCCTGCTTGCATAGCCTCAGTCCAAACAGCACACACACTCTGTGATGACTCTTAACCTTTCCTTAGCTGAAAGATTAGCACGAGTGGGTTTGAAGTACTGTTTCCCTGTGCTCAAGCCATAAGTAGTAAGCAATTTTCAAGCTTTTTCCTCCTGACATCTAGCTTGCTGACTCACTTGATTTGGTTTTAATCACCAGGAAAATGTGATAGTGCACTCTTGAAATAAATACAACTACAGGAATGGCTAATTTCAGTAAACACCAGGGCTAAAATGGGGATTTTGGGGGATGGTGGAAGGGATTTATACCTATTCAGGCCTCATCTGTAAGGCTAGGACAGAGTCTCCACCATCCTAGTCAAGGCTGACTCGTCTTACTTAAAGATCTCTGCCAGTTCATTGAGGTTTTGTTTAGGCTGAATCAGCTCCTGCTAAAATTACAGGAAAACTGTAATAAAATTGTTTTAAAATATGCATTGGAGGCCCATCTTGCCACAGCATGCCTGTCATCATCAAGGCAGTTCAAGGAAAAATCTGGTGAGAATGATACTGGAGGCGATAGCTTAAATAAAGTGGCCCAGTAGTTGCTCAGAAAAATGCTTTTCACAAAGCGTATTTGAAAGTGGATCTGCCTTCAGGGAAACACCAATCCTCCCACTTTAACTGAGGCAGTAGATGAAGGAGGTTGATGGAAAGAGCTCTGCAAATTCATGGTGAATGCCCCACTATCAGTTACACGGTTATCCAGTATACTGAGACTGGACCCTGTCAATGTGAGAATATTGAGCATTCCCTAATTGTTGTAGAAGTATCACTGATGAACGGTCATTATTTAGCAGAAGACTTTCTCAGATGCATGCGAGTTTGGGAATAAAACAGTGGACTTTTCTGGGTGTGTGCTCAGTACAGAATGGAGAAAAACAAAGCCTTACAAAGGGCCTTATTACGGCTTCAGCCAGACCGCTGAAGCCATGTATGCTGCAAGACCGCTCCACCAGCAGTCTTAAAGTCGCGTATTCTGATTAGACCACAGGGCTGGCAGTGTGCCGGCCGCGGTTTTGCGCTCTCTGCATCCTTCCACTCACTAAGTGAGCCTGAAGCCAATGCAGCAGCCCAGCAGTGCCTTCACCGTTGTGCGCCCACTGCTGGCATGCACCATGTTGTGCATGCCACACAGTGCACGCACAATAGTGCAGGCATAGGGGGGGCACAACATGCGCCCCCTTATGATGCAGGATCCTTGCAGTGCTGTCAAGTGTTGTAGCGGGCTGGTTGCAGTCCGACCACTGCACTCATGATACGGCAGTCAAACTGCCAAACTCGTAATAAGGCCCTAAGACACACATTTCAAGTAAAGTGCACATATATACTTTGAAATACCTTAACTGGTTAACACTACAAGGATAGGTGAATGCTGTCGAGTCATGGGGACCACATCCATTGATTCAACACATTCATTCTGCAGAACATGGTGTATGTTCTGTGCGGCCTGGTGCTCTTCAGATGGACACAGGGGACAGCACCTTCTGAACCACGTAGTGAATGGGTCACATAAACATGCACTGAATTTTGATTGCTGCAATGTGTTTATCAGCTGCCTGGCTATATTTTAAGTTGGTAGGTGTGATGGTGTTAAACATATCATGTTTAGATTATATGTGTAGTTTACGTATGGTGTAAAATCATTTGCATAAACTGTAACAATATTTTATGGTAGTGAATATGCTGCTGTCGAAGGTAAACAGAGGGGTCAGGTGCGGCTCCTCCACGTGGGCGTTGGAGCGTTGCCCCACTGCTTTCGCGCAGTGCGAGAAGCAGAGACATAATTAAGTTTCAGCTTCTCGCTCTGTGAGAAAGCAGAAGATGGGTATGCCTGGATGGTAGGGTTGGTGAAGAGTAGCTAGCCCAATGTTATGGGCGCTGACTAACCAGTCATGAGCACTCTCCCGTTTTCTCCATGTAGGCTGCATGCAGCCTGCATGGAGAAAACGGCCACCTCATAGACGCCTGTAAAGACGGCGTCCTAGCCAATCCCAACGCTACCATTGCAGCATTGTGATTGACTTAGGGGAGGAGAGGGAGGCTGCCTGCTTCTGCTTCCTGTGAGCAGAGAGAGAGCATGAGACGGGACACGGGAGTCCGGGACCAGAGGTAAAGGTAAGTTTAAAAAAAAAAATTCAAAATTAAATTAACTCCCCCCGTGCGACCCACCCGCAAGTCATGCCGGCCACGACTCAGAGGGGTAGTCCTGGTTTAAAATAATCAATTGTATTGCTTACAGTGGGGCGATGGTGAAGATGTAAAATGTTAATCATGGGTACTGGGATGTGCTTTGATGTTACTCTGCTTCATGGTCGCTGGTAAAGAGGTCTCAGCAAGCATCAAGCTTGCTTTTTTTTTTTCACAACATAATTTTTATTTTATTGATCAGGTAAAGCATATATGCAGTTCTCCACAGTCAGGAGAATCCTGCCAAACGTCAAATTTGGTATGAGCATCTCACAAACCCAATCAAAAACAACCCCACTTGACCCCCCCCACCTCCCACATCCACCCAGTGACCCACCTACCCACCCCTTATCCCTCCCTAACCCTGTGCACGTGATCCCAGTAAGCCTCTAATAATTGTTTGTGTCGAGCCAGGAAACTTGCGCCTCCTCAGGCCTAAACTCCATCTTCCTAATCTAGACCATCGTCAGGTTCCACTGGAGGTACCAAAGCTAAACCCCTATATTCCGCCCACCGCTTTTAAATTTTGTAATGTTTCCGGGGGCACCCTCTGGCCTCAAACACAGGGCGCTCTAGCCCCATAAAATAATCCATCCCTGCTTTCCACGCGTTCAACGGGGGGGGAACGATCACTCTTCCATGCTCGTGCCAAATCCCGTTTGGCCACGACAAGACCCAGCAATAAAAGGTGGCGCTTGTAGGTATTCCCCCCACGCCCTCCAGTACATGTAGAAGGCCCAGTCGGGGAGTACGGGGAAGATCCCACCCCAGCACCTCCGACAGACAGCCCCATACACCCCTCCAGAACCTGGTCAGGCCAGCACACGACCATACAGTATGCAGCAGGGTACCCATCTCAGCTCCGCATCGCAAACACTCCGGGGATCCAATCAAGCCTGCTTTCCACAGTCGCTCCCTCGTGTAATAAGCCCTATGCAGATATTTCAATTGGACTAGCCTGAGACGCACCGCGATAGCAGTCCCTCGCGGGGACTCCAAGGCCTCCCTCCAATCGTCCTCATCTAGGGGTCCAACGTCTCCTTCCCAGGCTTCCTTTAATGCGCTTAGGGTTGAGGAACAATGGATGACAAGGGTTTGATAAATACGTGACACCTTCTTGTCTCCAAGGTCTCCTATGAAAACTTTCGCTTCCAGGGGGCTGAACTCCGGTAGCGACTCCAGACCCACCAAACTGGGCTCAAGCGCATGGCGGAACTGCAGGTATTTGAAAAATTGGGTATTAGGCATATTGACCTCGTCTCTAAGCTCCTGGAACGATTTGAGGGCTACTCCGGACACAACATCTCCCAGCGAAGAGATCCCTATAGAATCCCATCCACCAAACCCTGCCAGCGAGGCCAAAGCGGGGAGTCGCCCATTTCTCCACAGAGGAGTCTCCGCTGTCAATCTGCCCCACCAGCCCATGCGGTGCAGCGCCTGTCGCCATATCACAAAAACCACTTGCGTGGCACGAGGCAACTGCCTCCGCAGTCTGGCTGAGTACAAGAGCATGTGCAGCGTGTTGACACCCATCAACGAGCGCTCTAAAGCATATGCCGGGTCTCCTCTATCTCCGTACCACCATTCATTCAACACTAACAAGTGGGAGGCCTGGTAATACGATAGCATGTCCGACGTTGCAAGGACACCACAATAGGTGGACAGGAAGCAGGTACATAGCGCCACTCTGGCGGCACCTCCCGCCCACAAGAAGCGTCCAAGTACGGAAGTAACTTGCCGGAACCACTGAGGTGCGATCAAGTGCGGATGGTTCTGCAGCTGATACAAAAGGCGCGGGAGTGCAACCATTTTGAAGATCGCAGACCTACCATAGATAGTAAGGGGCATCCGGGACCACGTTCTAATGTCCGACTGGACCTTTTCCCAAACCGGTATCACGTTGCGCTCCCAAGAGATCGCCACGGACTCGGACAGGAACACGCCAAGATACAGCAGGCCTCCAACCGCCACCTGTAAGGCTGACGCCCAGGAGCCCGCATACGCCCCGTCACCCAGCACCCACAGGGTGGATTTACGCGGGTTAAGATAAAGACCCGATACCTCGCCAAATATGCGCATAATTTCCAATAGCCGAGGGCCCGATCTATCCAAGTCTGTGAGGAAGAAGAGGACGTCATCCGCATAAAGTGCGATCCTGTCCATGAGTCCCCTGTCCCTCCGTAAACCCCGTAGCTGCCCATCGATCCGCACCCAAGAGGCCAGGGGCTCCATGGCCAGCGCAAATAGGTACGGAGATAGCGGGCAACCCTGGCGGGTCCCCCGACCAATGGGAAACCTCTCGGAAACCGACCCGGAGACTCGCACGGACGCCGTGATGTCAGTGTATAGCAGCTTGAGATACGAAATAAAAACAGGGCCCAGGTTAAGATGGGACAGGAGCGCAAACAGGTAGGTCCAGCTCACGGAGTCAAATGCCCTATCAATGTCTGCCAACAGTAGGGCTGCCCGCTCCCCCGTGGCCCCCATCGCGTCCACTGCCGTCTGCGCCCGTCGAATATTGTGCCGCGTTGCCCTGTGCAGCATAAAGCCAGCCTGGTCCAGGTGGACCAGATCAGCCACGTAAGGGAGAAGACGGTTCGCCAACGCCTTTGCCAGCAGCTTAGCTTCGACGTTAAGCAAAGATATAGGGCAGTAGGAGTCATGTCGATCAGGCGGCCTACCCGGTTTCTGGTACACCACCACTTCAGCGTGGCGCCAGGCAGCTGGCAGCCTACCCAGCTCCCGCGCTGCTTCCAACACGGCCCTGTAGTGGGACCCTAATTGGAGTTGGAATTTCTTATAGAATTCGCACGGGAAGCCACTCGGCCCAGGTGCCTTCCCGGGGTTGAGCTGTCCTAGCGCATCACCCAGTTCCTCCGCTGTAAGAGGGAGGTCCAATGCCGCTCGCGTTTCGTCAGAGACGGTCTTCGGGGGCAAATCAGCAATAAATTTATCGACTGCATCAGCTGGAAGGCAGTCCTGTGGCGCATATTTTTTTTTTATACAGCGCGAACTAGACCCGAACTGAATCGGGTATCAGAGCGCTTTACATAGCACCAGTTACGTTACATGAGGACACGCATTCATTTTTAGGCACGGGGAGATTAAGTGATTTGCCCAGAATCACAGGAGGTTTTTGGCGTCGTTATCGAGACTTGAACCCAGATCCCCAGGTCCGAGGTCAAGCGCTCTAGCCGTTAGGCCAGCTCCTCTACCCCATATTGCCCTCCGTAATATCAGGTATAACTAGCCGCCAACTCCACCGGATCCGTCAACGTGACTCCGTCGTCATCTGTGAGTCCCGGCAGCGTAAGTGGCTGCAGGGTACGCTGACACAGCCTATGGAGCATAGTACAGGACTTGTCACTCCACTGGTAAACCCTACTTCGCGTGGCCAGCCACGCCTGTTGGGCCTCGTCCAACAACACGGACGCATAGGACTGCTGCACCTGCAGGAGTAGCCGCACCGCCACATCGTCTCCCCCTTCCTGACACCGCCGCTCAAGAACCTCCACGCGTGCCGTGGCAGCAACTATGGCCTCCTTACGTCGGCGACGGGCCGCCGCACACCACGCGATGTCGACTCCCCTCAATGTGGGCTTCATGGCCTCCCAGACCACCGTCATATCCACGTCTGCCCCCAGGTTCTCCTGCCAATATTGGGCAATCGCCGCCCGCATATGGTGTACATAATCAGCCTGCTGGAGATGCCATGAAGACATCCTCCACCTAAACGGTTGTCTCCTCCTGTGCAACTCAATATCCAGAGCTACTGGGGAGTGGTCAGACAGCCCCCGAGGCAAAATATCTACCCCTCGCACTCTACTCAGAAACGCACCGGGCACAAAGACACAGTCCAGTCGCGAGAAGGAGCCTGCACAGCTGAAACATAGGTATACTCACGGACCTTAGCATGCAAGTGTCGCCAAACATCAACCCAGCCCAACCCTTCCACCATCGCACTCAACCGGGTGGGGGTAGCAGCAGTCGGTGTCTCCTGCGGTCTCCGATGGTCTATACTCGCATCCATCACATCATTCCAATCCCCTCCCAGTACTGCCAGGGACTCTGGGATTTCCGCCCACACCGCAAACAACCTCTCAGCCAGGGATCACTGTAACGGGGGAGGTGCAAATATACTCCCAAACACAACAGATTCTGAACCCACCATTCCCTTCACAAAGACATACAGACCCTGCGGGTCAAGCCACTGTCTCTCATGCACATAAGCCAGCCTGCGATGGACCAATATGGCGATCCCCCTGGAGCCCCTGGTAAGCCCAGCATGAAAGACTTGTTGGTAGCCAAAGCGTTGCAGACTAAGCACTTTCGTCCCCATCATATGCGTTTCTATTAGCAGTAGGACATCCGCTGCTTCCCTCTTCCCCATCGCAGAATTGCTCCCCTCTTAATTTTATCTAGCATCCCCCTAACATTCCAACTCAGTATGCGCATGGACGCCCTAGGGAGTCCTGGAGTTGATGCATCAGCCATGATCCCAGGGGACACAAAACCAGAGCACCCAGGAGCAGGCCCGAGTAGACAGCACAATCGGAAGTAAAGCAGTAGAAATCACGTGCACCCCCCACCAACCCCCCCGCCCTTCCCACCAACCCCCCCAGAACGCCCCCCTCAACACCCAGTCCCCCTTCCCCCGCCACCCACCCCTATACCTCATAGAACACTGAATTATCTGTCGCAGCATGGGTAACCTCGGGCCCAAAACAGAGCGCCCAAGGCCAACCATACCAATGGATCCCAACTACCCACTCAACCAAGAAGAACCCCCCCGCCAACTCCCACCCACGTAGGAGACAAGAAGCCCCTGCATACAAGCTCCCCGTACCCCACCCCGCAGCCCCACACAATCACAAATATGCAAAGCGAACAGTCACTATATACTCAGTCCTCAGCTGTCCGATCAGCAGAGCATAGCCCTCCGACTACCCCCGGCAGGGGCCCACGACACCAGCAGATAATCTCGCATCCCGATGTCCTTCAATGTTCCTTTCCGGAGTGGTCAGAGTCAGCAGGTGTCCCATCCCGTGCTCCACTGCGAGAGGAGGAGTGCTTCCGCGACCTAGATCTCCTGTGCCGCTTGCTCCGGACACTTTGGTCGCCTCGCTCCTGTGACGAGCCCCGTGACGGACCCGGATTCAAGCCCGGTTGGGCATGTGGTCGGACCCTTACCGTCTCATCTGTCCACCTGAAGACCTCCTCTGGGGTATCAAAGAAATGGGTCCGTGACTGGAATACCACCCGAAGGCAGGCCGGATAAAGTAAGGAATACTGGAGCTTCAGGCCTCGCAGTTTCGCCTTGGCAGCTATGAAGGAGTGTCGTTGTTGTTGTACCATCTTAGTATAGTCCGGAAAGATCATGATCTTCTGGTTCTCGAATGTAAGCGAATCCTTTGCCCTCGCCTCTCGTAAGATAGTGTCTCTGTCATGGAAGTTCAGAATCTTAGCAATCACTGGCCGGGGCCGCTCCCCGGCAGGCAGCTTCTGCGTCAGGGCTCTGTGTGCACGCTCTATTACAAAACAACGTGACAGGACATCCTGAGGGAGCCAGCTCTCCAGCCACTAGGATAAGAAGTGTTCCATGTTCCCTTTCTCGCAGCCTTCGGGAAAACCCACAAAGCGAAGGTTATTCCTGCGCACCCGCCCTTCAGCGTCCTCCACCCGGAGCGCAAGACCTTTTTGAATTTTCTCCATCACAGCTACCTTCTGCTTTAAGGTCCCCACATCGTCTTCCACACTCGAGATTCTGGATTCCGCCTTCGTGATGCGAGTCACTGCATTGCGAAGGTCCTGACGCAGCAGAGTCACATCAGCCCCAACCGCTCCTATTTTGGCGTCCAGCATGTCTCTGGATTGAGTGATCGCCGCCATAAGCGCTGCGTTGTCCGGCCCCGCGACCCCCACTCGGCCCGGTGAATTTGTCAGTGGGCCCCTGCTTGGCGGACCCACTGCCCCCTCTGCCTCTGGTCATGTCGGGGATGTACAGGTAGGCAGCCCTCTGCAGTCAGCTTGTAAGACGCCTCAGTTCGGATTTACCGAGCCACCGATATCAACAAGGGCCACTCCACCCTATGGTCTCCACTGCCCCAAGGTGCACGGTTCCTCCACGCAGTCTTCCTCCGATGTCCAGGGACACCTCAGGCCTCCATGCAGCTCCGACCTCTAGTCAAAGAATATAGCGTGGCTCCGGCCGGGCTATGCCTCCCCGCTCTCGTGGTTCTACTCCAGACCCCTCAGCGGTCGGCTGCAACCTTCGGACTGTAGGGGCCCCCCCACTCCACTGCCCAAAGTTTCAGGGTAGTCCACTGGCACTCCAGCAGCGGGCCGCGGCTCCTCAGCCACTCATCCACCCACACGGGGGCCCCGGGGACACTCACTTTTCTCGCCTTGCCTCCGCCACCACTGCTTACGGGCGCCCTCGGGTCACGGGCACCACACCCGTGTGAGCCTCAAGGAGTCCACAGGTCAGGGGTCCAAGCGAGCGCGGCAGCGCTAAGCCAGGCACACCCGGCAGGACCTCGCCCCGGGGGCCACAGCACCGCCGGCCCCTCTGCTTCACTGCCCAGGCCGCCTCTGAGCACCACCACAAGCAGCCGGGGACCTCCAAACTCAGCGCAGGCCGCAGTCTTCCACCAACGCCTCCGCAGCACGGGCAGCCACACCAGCAATTGAGGGCACCGCCGTGCTTCCACTCTCCACTCCGCCCTGATCAGAAGCCCAGGGCAGGGGCCCAACAGTCGTGGCGGCAGGCCAGCGCCGGGAGCTCCCGACCGGGAGTCGTCAAAATCAAGGCCCCGGTTGCACACGCCGGGACTAGGCCTCAGGCCGCCGCCGTCGCTATCGCCACCTCAGGGGGTCCGGGAGCTCAACACTCCGCACCGGAAGGCACCCCCCGCCGATCGCCACTATGGCAACACTTGTGGGCTGTGGAGCAGGTCCGGGAGCCAGGATAATTTATCGGATTAGTATCGGGCTGGTGGGAGCTCTAGCAGGCTGTGTCCACCATCTTCGCCCGCGAAGCCACGCCCCCATCAAGCTTGCTTTTTGCTGTGAGGCAAGTATCCACCATGTCTTTAAAAAGTTGCATTCCATTAGAGCAGACATTAAAACTGTTTCTTTCTCAGAGGTTTACATCCACAGATTACATGCTGTTGCAAAAACCTCTAACTGCTATATTCCTTAGAATTCTGCATGCAAAAATGGCCTTTAATTCCATTTTCCCTCTTTTATTTGCTGCTTCTTGTCTGTATGCCTCTTCTGTATATAAACTACTCTAAATCTCATGCATGTCTGTGTTAAAGTTTTTTTTTAATGATTTGCTTCCGACTTAACCCCTCTAATGATCACGTCCAAGTCACTAATGTACCACAAAGAAACTATAATGATTGGAATGCTTTCCTTTAGCATGCAAGACTAGACACAATAACCAATGGAATGACTACTAACGTTGGGCTCCCAGGTAGTGTGCTACTTGCCATAAAGCACTTCAACGACTCATATGAGGTAGTAAGGGCTTTATAAATGCAATTTCCATTTCAATTCAGTACTCTTTGTGGAAGAATCCACTTTAAGACTTCATGCTACATCTATTTGGATTTCAAACTAACCAACAAATTATTGCAAAAGCAAACTCTCAAATTTTTTTAACAACCTTACATTTAGTTTACCCTTTGGAATATTTATACGATTATGAAATGCATGTATGCAGTGTTTTCAAAGTGTGAACTGAGCATTTTATGTGGTAGAGAGTAGATTTCGGGCACTGGATACATTACATTTTGGAACCAGAGCAAAAGAGAACATTTTGTTCTGTTCCTTTTGCATGCAAACAGGGCAATCTGATATTCGTGTATGCAGATTAATATATCCTCCCTGGTTTTGGCTGCTTTACAACACCCAGTTAAATAGCCATCTTGAGATTGTGCCTGTTCGAAAGGACGGTATAATGGTCCTTTACACACAACATTGGAGAAGGAGTTGGCCTAACGGCTAGGGCGCTCGATCTCGGACCTGGGGATCTGGGTTCGAGTCTCAGTAACGACGCCAAAAAACTCCTGCGATTCTGGGCAAAATCACTTAATCTCCCCGTGCCTAAAATGAATGCGTGTCCTCATGTAACGTAACTGGCGCTCAGTTCGGGTCTAGTTCGCGCTATATAAAACTCTGCAAAAAAAATAAAAAATTGGAAGGAGATTTTACCATATTTATAAAAATAAGGAGATTGAGTACTGTATTGCCTCATTTTTTTGAAGAACCATTTACAATATAAAACCCAATACCATATAATTCTAAATCAATAAAATATATACCAATGTGTCTATATAAGACAAAACAAGAAGCATTGCTTCTACGATAGTTCTAACTCCCTCGCTATTAAAAATAGGTTCCAAGAACTTCATATAGAGACAAAGGAGTTCAGGACATGGGTTGAAAATATGTTCCAAAGTTTCTGACCCAAATGGCATAACTGGCCCATACCTTCTGTCGACTCTCCATGCTTTTTTCCACTGACCATTAGTGACAACAGGGTAAAAAAAAGTTTAAAACATAAGCATATGTCTTTCTCCTTAGTACCCATGTTAAAATCAATATACAGTTGTTTCTGCAAAGAATATGATGGCAGCATGTACTTCGTAGTTTTGTATTTGCTTGATTTCTCGATGCCTAGCAAGGCAGCTACATAATTTTATTCTCTGTTTTAGCAATGACTTCCGGGCTGACTTAGTCATTTTACAAATGTCCATTAAAATCAGCAAATGTGACTGGGCATATAAGCAGTTGTTATAATGATACTTCCAGTAGTGTTCGCCTAAATAATTTATTTATATAATATTTTGTCACAGAACTGAACTATCATGAAAAGAACATGAAAACACAAAATATCGAGTCACACTGATTGGCCAAACTTGTTTGAAAATAATTTGTTTTACTTTTTATGCCATAATTGCAGGGAAACCTATTGTTTACCGAATAAACCATGTAAGATAAACGGAAACAGTCTAGTAGTGGTGTGAAAATGTGGTGACCTTGGATTTATTCAGGGAGCATTCATGGGATTGGCTGGGGAATACCTTGGCAGTTAAATACTGGATGTGTTGCCATGCATAGATACTGACTCTTTACAAATGAGAGAGGTTGCATTCAATGAAGAGGAAGGAAGAGGCACAGAAGAGGATTTTGTGTTGTGGCGCTGGGAGCATGAGCTTAAGTGTAACTGGATAAAAACCCTAAACATTTCCATCAGCCATGTTCCTACCAGCACATGGGCCCCATCCATTTGCAGTGGATGGCCAAGACGTAATCCTTTATGGGTCAACAAAGTGGACTTTGCTGGACTCCCAAGACATCCAGACCCCCCAAGATGAACTGGGTGACCAATAGGAAATGAAAAATTAATAAAATGAACTATTTAGGCCACCACTTCCTGATCTATTGACTTTCATTAGCTCCCTATTCTCTCTATGCCAGTTCCAATGCCCGTGTACTTAAGCTCCTACACAACTTTATGCTCGTGAGCTTTACTATTTTATGTGAGCCTATTATAGCAGCATTGAACCTAAGCTTAGTTGCATTTTAGACACCAGATTTGCAATTATCGTTTTTTTTTCTAGGTTTCAGTTCAGCTTATTTGATTATACTTAAACAACCATTTCCGCACAGTATAAAATCACCAATACAGTTTTAACATAGCACTGCAATAGTTCTTACATCAGTACAAATTTAACAACAATAAGTGGAAATAAAAGCTCGTTTTACTCTACATAATAGCAACAGATCCCAATTACACAAGAGAAAACAATTATTTTAACAGCATATCTTAACTATATACTATATTTCTAGGTCAAGCAAATAATAATAACTTGCTTTGTTGATGGTTATATGACATGGCATTGACAAACACAATATCGATTTACCACAATATCATCAAAAATATATAATGTAAAAAAATATAGCCATATTATACATAAACAAAAAAATACAAATATTGATATCAAAACTATTACTTAAAAAAATAACTAAAATCACTTGTTTCGACTAACAAAATATCATTTAAACATTAAGTACATAGAAACAGATTAACATATAGAAACAAAAAATATTGCCTACACTATTATTGATTAAAATTAATAAAACATTTATATTACATTAATAAACATTATAGTAAAGTTTAAAATCACAAAACTAACAAACATATTACATTAATGTCAATTTAGGTAAGCCTAAACACACAAAAAATACAAACCAACTGACATAAACTTTAATACAATCTACAATTGAAATGAAAACTCATTAAAACAATTACAAACAATTGAATAACAAATATTGGAACGTAATTATACACTTTAACCATGTAAAATAATACTGATTTAAAAAACAACATATATGTATAACCAATAAGAAACATTCATTAACGTCCACCAAATAACAAACAACCTGGAAACAAATTGATAAAGCACACTAACCTACCAATAATATTCAACATAAAATAAAAAAAATTACTTTTTACCTAAATATCACATACCACATCAATACATAAAGAGAACAGAAAACACTACATTTTACAGCAACAAATGCTACAACTACAAGAAAACAACACTCAGCTGGATTTCAACAACAAAATCCAGGAAAAACACCACAAAAATAACTAAAAACCAAATAGACTAACTACAATATAACAGTGGCGTAACACAGGCCCCTGCAGCATCCGCAGTGCAGGGGGACCTCCGAGCTACAGGGGACCCCCCTCAGCACAGTACTCAGGCCTGAGACCTCCAGATTAAATCCGCAGGCGGGCCCCTCTTTGTCCCTTGCAGGGGGGCCCCCTCAACTTTCGTTACGCCACTGCAATATAACTTAAAGGGCTGCAATCTCAATTTAAAATAAGACCTGTCTTTCCATTTTTATCTTCCAACTTCAGCTTACACTTCAACATTTCAAAGAAAAACACCTTCCTCAACACCAATATCACCAACCCTGTAAAGTTTTGCTTCAACAAAAATATGTTAAAGGTAAGTAAAACTAGTAAAACTATAAATACCACCAAACCCTTGAACCTAAAATTAAAATGTTTCCCAAACTAATTCCCAACCAAAACTAACGTGTTTTTTTTTTTTTAATTAAACATTAAACCTAACAGGGAAAGTCACCCCACCTGTCCCACATGTCAACTAATTTAAAAAAGTTTTTTTATATGGTAGTAATAATTACAATAAAATACTTACATAATATAATACATATATACCTTTATTATTTTCAGATAAAATGGTAGAAAGAGCCACATATATCGCCACATATATCGCCTCGCAGAAAGGCAAATAATTGGTATCTTACATGGGGTATACATAGAGCAAGGCGAATGCAGTGAAAACGTAAACTAGAAATGTACCAAATACTATGATAATGCTTGTTATTAGAGAGTCGCAATAAAAAATGATCTTGCAATTCATGTTAGCAAACACCACCACCCCCTAAATATAACAGAGATATAGGTGTAATTTGTGAGAAGTTGGCCTGGTATAAGATGTCCACTATTCTAGTGGGCACCTTGCACCAGTCCAATCGACCGTTATTGATGGTAAGTTTAAAGTCAACCTTTACAGAAAGCTATCCTAGTGGTAGCTGTGGAGAGCAGCCTTCAGGCTAAGACTTAGAGGCTGGTTAAGCTAGTTGTTTTACCAATTATAATCTCTTGAATGATCAAATGAAAGCACACCACACAAGGTATATATCAAATATATATGTATTTATTCTAAACACAACCCCTCTGGACTCTTTATGAGGTCAGAGGTAAAAGTACAATACAAGGAACTTAATTAGCATACGATAAGTTGCACAGTATACGTTATGCCCTAGGGGCCTCACAAACCATATACTAAAATACTGGTATAAGAACCACGTGAGGGTTAGAAAGCAGGCCTACGGCCTGTAGAACCGCTGGGGTAACAAGGAACCACCCAAGGTAGTGGCACAGGAGGCCCACGGGGACGCGTGCAGTGTCTAAACACAGCCGCGGATCACCATTGACTTTCTATGGAGAACGAACAAGTTACAATTTGATTGTAAAACAACAAAAGAGTGTCGTGAGAGAAGTGTGTAAGCACTAGACACAGAGAAGAAATCTCCCTGAAGAAGTCACAGTGAAAATCAGCGGGGGGTTTTTTAGGAGGCCCTCACTCACCACCCTGGGTGGTGACATGCTTCATCATCTGGCCCACCAGGAGAAGCCGAATGCCTCCCTGGTGTGCTACAACGCCAGATTACTGCGGAGCAGGTTCTTTGTGGCAAAAGTGTCAAAAAGAAATGTGAATTAAAAATGTCAGAAACTGTACCATACGGAATTTTTTTTATTCAATGGTCAGTTTGACATAAGTAAAATATGTGTGGGAAACTTACCAGTTAATGACTCGGTTGTTTCCACTTAAAGTGGGGTCAACATGTTTCTGCCCGTCTATGTGTCATTTACTGGGCTTTCATCAGGACCGTCAGGTGGTGTACCTCGGAGGTATGGGCGCGCTAAGGCCCACCCTTACCAGAGGACGTGAAAGTTAAATACAAGTGTGTAAAATAAAGTGTAAAAACCAAACAAAAGTGATGGGAAACCTTCAATTTGAGGTCCCTTTACTGTCTGAAAGAAAAGGACATACATACACAAAAGACAAACAACACACAGTTAGTGCGATCCATCTCAAGGGTTTTTTGCAGCGTAAAAACTGTGTGTGGACGTGCTTGAGACTACTGAGAAGGTGATCATGGTGCCATAAACGCTATTTTAGTGCAAGAAAACGCCGTCCTATAGGTGGGAACAGCGTAGAAACATGCACTATGTCACGTAGAAATGGCCGTTAGACAGATCGGCCGGTAATACAATACACGTGGTTAGGCAATCAAACTACCCCGAAAATGGGGCTAAAGGTGATGTAAAGTATGGCGTCAAAAAAGAAATAATTGACAAATACTGGACAGGGTTCTCACTTGTAATGCACAAGATCCACACCCCATGGGTCTCGGGAGGGGGGGGGAGCGACAATGGCACACCCTGTGGAGGGATAACAAGAAAGGCGGAAAAACGGAGTTAAAACAAAGGAAAGAGTGTGCACAGATTACTTATCTGATTGGAAGTAAGGGTGGTCTGGAGATCTTACGCCCGCAACGCCTGCCACCCGTTTTGCACCTAGCGTCTCCTGCTACCGGACCCCGTGGATATGGGGCAATGGTGGAAAAAAGCTAAAGTGTTGTGCTGACAAGGGCGGCGACTGCTGGCCCAGGCGGAATAGCCAATCCCTGGAAGGACTGCAAGTGAGGCTTGGGAGAGGCAGCCAACCAGGTTACAGCATCACTGTGAGGCTTGGATAGTGAGCATGTGAGTCATAGGGACCTATCAGAGAGTCCAGCCAAGAAAAGGCTTGGAACTCAGGATGGAAATGAACTTCATTACCTAATTGCCAATCCCTGGAAGGACGGAAAGTGAGGCTTGGGAGAGGCAGCCAATCAGGTTACAGCATCACTGTGAGGTTTGGATAGTGAGAATGTGAGTCATAGGGACCTATCGGAGAGTCCGGCCAAGAAGAGGCTTGGAATTTAGGATGGAAATGAACTTCATTAACTTTAGTTAATTGAAAAAAAAACTACATTGGTTTTTTGTGATCAGTTTTTTGGATCGGGAGAGCGATATAATTAGATGCTTTATTGACTGGTAACGGTGGAATTACACAGCGCCATACTACAGGAGCAAAAAGTGGAACTGGCAAAAAAGTAATTCAAATATTAAAAACGAAATGTTCAGTCTTGAGTAAGGATGCCCCAATAATAGGCAAAGGTAAGCAAGGTTACTGATTAGCGAATTGCAGGGCAAAGCGTTTAGTGTTTTGTAAAATTCCCTCTGTAACAAAGAAGGGCAAGCGAGGTGGTTGTGTAGCCCATCACAATTGTTACCGCTTCAGTACTGAGCTCCAGGGAATTTGATCGTTAAGGCCATCGCGATGGGTACCCAATCTATAGACCCAGCGTTGTTCCTTTTCAAAAAGGAGGCTGGCAGTGTTTTTTTCGGTTGTGATTTGTTCTATGATGGTCCAATGTAAATCATTTGGAGTGTGATTATTTTGGAGAAAATGCTCACTCATCCTTGTTTTTTTTTTTTTTTTAAAACCTTTATTGTACAGAAAGTGCTCACAAATACGGGCCTACAACCCAGCGGGCTGGCCACCACATATCAGAAGCATAATTAGCAGTACAAAAGTACCCACAGGATATGACATCACGAACACAGGAGACATAGGCCGAAAGCCATAGAGCAACCAGCATGGACAGGATATGGGAAGGTTGATTTTCTATTATGGGAACGGGAAGTACAGGATCATGACGGGCAGTGAGTCAAGCAAAAAAGGGGGGGGGGCCGTGGTGAGCCGCGAACAGGCGAACATAGAAGGTACAGGATAAATCCGACAGGGACTAAACATATTGGTAAAAACAATTCCAACGGAAGCACCACTAGGAGAGGCAATTGCGCTCGCCGTCCAGCGCCCACCCACCACAGCTACAACCTGACTTAACAAACAGACGTAAAAAGAGCCCATCATATAAATCAATACGTTAAACACCCCAATAAAAGGAAAGAAATCCCCCACGAAAGAGGGAGGGGAAGGAAAAAGAAAAAGGAAGGGACTCCTTCTCAAACACGTGCCCACTGGCGAACGAAGCAGGAAAACCTCAACCGGCACACAGCAACCATTAGAAATCAGTGACAGGAACACGTAGTGAGCCGTAATCACAATGAGACCGGAAGGCCAGTGCACCCGAAACACCCCAGGGGAACACACGACAAGAAGGAGTCCCGAAAAAGAGAATACTTAAGAGCCATAGAACAAAAAAAGGGGGAAAAAAAGGGGGGGAAAAAGACCCCCCAAAGTGACAGACCCCCCCACCCACCCCGCAAGCCCACCCTGCACCCCTGCAGAAGGCTATGGCCTACCCCCCAGCAGCGTGCCTGTCGCCCTAATTAGAACCCGAAATATAGAAGAGCAAAGGCGAGAAGGAAACGTAAGACAAAAAGGAGGGGGGGAAAGGGAAAAAAGGGGAAAGAAAACGCACGGGAGAGGGCCATAAAACAGGATCAACCGCGCCCACCCACCCGCCTGAAAAAGGACAGAGCCCTCGGGAAGTCAAAGAAATATAAGGATACACTCCAGGAGCATCACAAATTCACACATTGTCATACCGTTACATGCCGATCATCCAACCATTACAAGACTACCGTACACAGAGGCAAGTTCGTCTCATCCCTGACCTTGTTTGTCCAAAGTTGTAGTCGTCCGATTCACTAAGAACCAGACCGCGAGGAACAGAAGGCAAAGAACAGGGAGATAAAACGGCAGTCCAGGCAAGATACGTGGAGTAGAACCCGGATGATCCGGAAAAGTCAGAGAACATCGTAAGCAGTGCAGGCACAGTTTCAGGGACAGTTCGAAGAAAGCCGACCCAGCGGGGCCGGCACAGGAGCCAGGGTCGGTCACTCGAGGCGAAGAGATGCAGAAAGAATCATCGAGTCCAGTCCGGACGGGACCCAGCCCCCGGACCAGTGGCGCAGGAGATGGAACAGGATGATGAAGGGCCGCGGAACTCCGCACACCCACTGAAGCAGCAGTCGCCGGGCCCATGCTTCCCAGGATAGTTCCAGCCGCACCCAGCAACGGCGAAGCCGCACCCAGTTTAGGGGGCCCGAACGGCCCGAAGAGAGGATCCACCTCCAGGGCGACAGCGGGTGCGGCCACAGAAGCTCGCCAGGAGTGTAGGGCGGCAAGGATGCCCGTAAGTGTAGGAAAACCTTTACAGTATCCGGCACCCGGGCCATGGGGCGGGCCTCCAGCGCTCGTCCAGGCCCGGCTGAGACATTCAGGGTCGGCCGCCATCTTGGAAGCCCGGCGGGGCCGCGGCATCCGTCAACCCCCGTCCGGGCAGCAGCGAGGCAAATGAAGACCAGCCGACCGGCAGCAGGGCACCTCCAGGCAGGAAGGGGGGCCACCAGAAGAAGGGGGATCGCCGGCTCCCCCGTGCCGCCGGCCCCGTTCTCCGAGTCCGGGCGGAGGGGATCAAAATGGCCGGACCGGAGAACAAAGGGGGAGCAAGCCGAATGTACGGTCAGCCCCGTCAATGGAAGGCAGCGCCACCACCCAAGGCCACCTGTCCGCCGGAGTCGGCCAGCAAGTCACAGCCGGCCTAGACGTACAACGGCCTCTACGACCGCGTCCACTGCGCCATCAAGGGCCGATCATCGCGCTCCGCCCCGTCCGGGCGCCGCCAAGAAGATCCAGGCCAGCCCGCTCCGGAGGCCCCGAAGCGAGCGGGAGCGCCGTTCAGGATCCACGGCACCCAAGGACAACCAGAGCCAAAGGTGAGTGCCTGCAAGGTATCTGAACGCTACAGCATAGCAAAGAGGACTTCCCGGGGCAGGATAACAGCAGGATATACGATAAAAACAGGCAGGCGAACGGAGCCGAGCTAAAACGCGGCCATCTCGGACGCGAGCTTGGCTCCTCCCCTCACTCATCCTTGTTGTGATCTTGCGACATCTGATGTTGCTGCGATGCTCGCAGATTCGTTGTTTTACCTTGCGAGTGGTCATGCCCACATATCTTTTTAGACAGGGGCACGTGATCAAGTAAACAACGTTGGTGGAATTAGTTAGTGTGTGTCCTTTGTGTCCAAGTCTTGCCTGGTTCTAAGGAGAGTTCTTTAGTGTGTGTGGTCAAGTGACACACACTGCAGTTGGAACAGGGATAGTGCCCGACAATAGGTGGTAGACCCCACACGTTTGTGACGGATCTCTCAACGTGAGAGTTTGACACTGGTCCTTTCGGACGCGTGTGCACCAAGGAGTCTTTTAGACTTCTGCCTTTTGTGAACGAAGAGAGGTTTTTCCCAGGTCCTCTTGTTGTTTGTCACTATCTTCCAGTGTTTGTTGATGGACTTTTTCATGGCGTCAGATAAACAACTATAAGTTGTCACACAGGTAAGGGGAATCTCTGCTGGTTCCCTGATGTTATCCTCCAGAAGTGCTTCACGTGGTTGGTTCCTGGCACGTTTATTTCCTTTCTCCAGGATTTTATTGGGATAGCCTCTTGCTCTGAGTTTGTTTGTAAGATCCCCAGCTTGTATTTTGTAGTCTTTGATGTCGCTACAGTTCCTGCGTATCCGAAGGTACTGCCCGTAGGGCAGGTTTTCTCTGAGGGGTCTGGGGTGATGGAGAACTCAAGGAGGTTGTTCTTTGCAGGTGGTTTATAATGAGTTCTAGTTGTTAGAAGCGTTCCTTGTACTGTGATCACCACATCCAAAAATACCACTGACTGTTTACTTGAGCAGTGTGTAAATTTCAGGTAAGGATCAAGGGTATTGATCCACCTGAAGAACTCTTCGAGTTCTCTCTCGTCCCCTTTCCAGATAAGGATGATGTCATCGATATACCTCCTCCATAATCCTATGGAGGAGATAAAGGGATTATTGGTGGGCAGTATATGTTTAGTCTCACAATTGTAGACATACAGGCCCGCTACACTAGGAGCAAAGGTACTGCCCATGGAAGTTCCAGTAGAATGAAGAAAAAGCTTTCCTTGTTACTCGAAGTAATTTTCTTTCAGAGCCATGGTCGCACATTGCAGTATGAATTCTTTGGGCGTTTGGTATTCCCAGGGGATAGAGTCTAAAGCTGTTCCTATGACTCTAAGGGTGTCGTCCTGTGGGATACTCGTGTAAAGGCTCTCGATGTCAAGAGTAGCCAGGGTGATGGACCCTTCAGGGAAGGTGATTTGTTCTAGTAATTGTAGGAGGTTTTTTGTGTCTCTCAGGTACGTGGATGTATTTTGTATGAGTGGTTTAAGGTAGTGATCACAAAAAGTGGAAAGAGGTTCGAGCACAGAGCCGATACCAGACACAATAGGTCTGCTCGGTGGAGAAGTTTTGTTTTTGTGCGTTTTGGGCAGAGTATAGAAATATGGGATTGTACTGCCTCCTGCCGTGAGATATGCCGCCTTGTGTCTGGAAATCTGGTCATTCTCTTGAGGAAAATTGAATTTTGCCCTGTTATGTGTCCCTACGTGTTCCCCAACATGTAATATATATATGCATGATTTCTATGCATGTTCCATCCATGGCCGAAAATAAAGACGCATTTGCAGTTGCGTCCAACGTTAATATGTCAGTTATCCAGTCCTCCGTGAAAGCAACGTGAATTAGGCTTTTAGGCCTATGCTGCCAACGTATTTACATGGTGCACGTTAAACCATCGAGATGCACCCGTTTCTAAGGCCCCACAGGGCCCGGACACCAGATTCAGGCCTCAGGCCTCCTGAACCGTTCCGAGAGATGCAGCCCCGCCCGCATCCTTGACCCTTCCCTTACTTCCTGCCCAGCAACGCGGTGCCCGGCTCGGCCTGGCCTGCCTGCCAAGAATATGTTATGCCTACAGTTATCTGTTCAGCTCCCCGGCTTCACATTCCTAGCTAACGAACAGCATAAACATATCCATCTACAGTCTAGTCTTTCGGTCTCCATGCAAGTGAATTACTGAATTAATATCCATAAGAAGATCCATAGCTCACGCAATACATGAAGAAATATATGCATACACTAGCCTTTAGTGACAAGTAGCCTTTGCCCTGATGACTTTTAGAATCAAGCAACATGTTCTCCAAACACAAGATATCAGATACGCTATAGGTACAGGTCGTTCTGACATCCCAGACTTCAGTCTCCTCTACTAGTGCTAGAAGTCAGCGCCCCCCAGCCCTCGCCAGTTATACGTCATGACTCGTTTTGCGCGCACCAGTAGGTTAAAGGTTCCAGCTGCCCATGAAGCCCCCTCCATGTGTCCACCCACTTATGACACTTCTGTGACGTCTACATCACACACCTCCGTGCACGCCTTCTTTCACGCCCATATGTTCTTATCTTTCGTTTGTCATTTGTTACGCCTACTGTACTCAATGCAACTGTATGGTTCTACTATATATATTGTATGATGTTAATGAAAGGTTGAGATTGTCCCTTCCTGACCTCTAGTAGGTGATGGAACCTGATGTCCATTGGCTCGAGCCACTTAATTAAAGCCCGTATGACTCAGATACCACGGACTCTGCCTCCCATTTATTGAGCTATCCTTTTTCATTTAATGCATAGAAAAATAGTATCGGTAATTTATTTATTTACCACACTCTTCTGCATCCTTGACCATGTTATGGATGCGTTCTTTCAGTTCTGGGGTAGGGTCTATTGAGAGCGGGGTGTAGTTGGTTCTATTATCCAGGAGATCCCGACACATTTTGTCATAATCCTGGGTGTTCTGGATCACCAAGCCACCGCCCTTATCCGCTGGTTTAATTGTTATTGATTTGTCATTTTTAAGGTCTTCAAGTGCCTGGTACTCTGAAGTTGAGAAATTCCTAAAGGGAGTAGGTGTGGGTAAAGTTTCCATGTCATTGAATACTGCCTGTTCAAATGCTGTTATTTCGGCAGGGACTGTGTGTGGAGGTGGAACAAACGTTGATTTCAATCTTAAGTTGGTATCTGCGCTAGGTGTAATGTCATTTGTTGAGTCCACAGTAGACTCAAAGAAAGCCTTGAGTTTTAATTTCCTGAAGAACTCTGATAGTTCACAATGGAGTTTGAACTTATCAGGTCTCGCAGTTGGTACAAATCCTAGGCCTTTCTCTAGTACCTTGGTTTGCGACGGGCTCAGGGTTTTGTCAGAGAGATTGGTTATTAGACTCCCTGCGCACTCGTGCCCGGTGCTGATGACTTGCTCCTGGTATGGTTCCCCACAGGATCCTCCACTTCCCAGGTTACTTGGCTGTTGCCTCTTCTCCTTCCTCTTCCCCTCCCGCCTCTCTCTAAAAAAGGCATTTGATGTTGATTTTGGGAATATTGGGGCTGCACAAATGGGTTCCAGCCCATCATTGGAAAGGGTGGCTGTGGTTGGAAGAAAAGGGGGGGAGGAGGGCCATTGTTGGGTGCCCCATATTGTGGCCATCTCTGTTGTTGGTTTTGGTAGTTTGACCTACCTCTGCCTCCTCGTCGCCCTCTCTGTTTTCGGCCATAGTTGCTAGATGTACTGCTGTTTGAGGAGTTACTATCTGAATCGTCTGATCTATTAGCGTCTCTGCGTGGAGCAGTGTAGTCCGGATCTGAGTAGGGATACACTTGTTTGTATTCAAATTTCTTAAGGTCTTTTTGAAATTTTGTGACCTTTGCTTGCATCAGTGAATCCTTGTATTCAGTAAGCTCCTTATTAATTTCCTCAAGTTTCTTTTTATAGCCGGTAATGGTTGTCTTAAAGTGTGACTCTGTCTGTTGGATTTCCACCATAAGCGCTTCGGATAGGCGTAATGCCGTCTTTATGATTAAAACCAACCAATCACGCGTACAATAATTTTAAACATTAAGGGCACTTTGAGGTGAACTACGATGGAACCCTTTTAGATGAGGACACCTCGAGAGTCAAGACCCACGGGAGCACCGGAGTACTCGTGTTACCTCACCCAGGGAAGCCGGGTGCATAGGTGTCTTTTGGTGTCGGGTTTCCTCGTCGATTCCTATGGAGAGCTGCGAAGAAATGCTGCAGGCGACCAGAGGAAAAGTGTCCGGGTGGATCCAAGGGTGGATCGGAGCTGTGAAGAACCTGAAAGCCGAGGGGACAGAGTCTGGGTCACTAGCCAGTGACCAGGATGGCGATGGGAAGCTGCCAACCAATGTCGGGTGTTTTCAGGTGAAAGAGGTGAAGCTTGACTCTTCAGCCCGAGGTCCAGGAGGCGTCGATGATGACCAGGAGCTGGATTCAAGCTGTCCCACAAAGGATCTTGAGTGCTGCAGTGTCAGAATACGGATTGGACCCAACAAGCCTTGGCAACAGCAATCCATGGAAGATGACAAGATTGGCTTCGGTTCAGACCAGCAAGGTCGGAGGGACTCCTCCTTTGGAGAGGAGTGAGAGCACGTCTGGAGCAACCAGGAAAGCTCAAGCAACAAAGGATTGTTCTTCGTGGGGGCTCACTAGCTAACGGACTAGGAACTGCGAAGGAACCTCGAGCGGAAATGCACAAACCGGGCCCACGGAACACTCGTGAAGTGTAGGCCTCTGAGCTTCAGTGCAAAAGGTGCTTGGTGCAGGGGCTTCAAATACCCCAACTTTGGGATACCTCGGTAAGTAGGTGCAGTTGCAAAAATGCAGGATGTCCAGGAGTTCCAGTCTCACGTCTCTTGTGTCAGCTACGGGTCTCAGCTTTGCTGGAATCTTGGGTCAGCTTCAGAGATGTCTGGAAGTCCATGTCCTGTGTCACAGATTGTTCGAGATCTGGCGGGAGCCTAACAAATGCAGACCGGCAAAGATGCAGTTGATGCCTGTTTGAACAGGGTGGTTACTCCTTGACCACAAGGGAGATTTCTTCCATCTTCCAGTCGATATGGAATGTCGAAGGTCCAAGATACATGTTGCAGAGTTTCGTCCAGGGCAATCTAAAGTCCTAGGGACTGAGGTTCTATACTTATAGTAAGTTTAGGGGTTGGACTAACTCTAGGGTCCCACCTGGGGAGGGGGTGGTTACACCCCTTCCCCTTTGTCCAGTTTCGCGCCAGAGCTGGGGCTGAGTGCCCCAGCAACCGGTTTGAACTGGGAAATGCATGGACCACCTTGTGTGCCCCAGGCAGTGTCTGGAAAGCATTCAGTGAATGCAACCCACCCCGCCCCAATACACTGAAGCCTGTCTGGGGAGGTGCCAGCACCTCCCTGGACATGAAACCTATTGTCCAGGCCTCCCCTGTCGGAGTTTCGTCCAGCACCAGGAGGGCAGACTCGTGTCTGTGGCAGCAGCATCCATTTTGTGATGATGGGACTCTGTTTAACTTTAACCGGGTTTACCAGTATGTACATGCTTTTCCCTCTAGAAGGGTGGAATGCTACCCCCACCACCAGAATTGGTGGGGGGGGGTAATATTCCAAAGTGTTTGACACCTTACACAACATGTTTTGATAAAGCCAAACCAAAGTTAGCATTAACCGCATGGATTATAATGCACTTAAGAGTATATGGTATGGCTATTTCATAGAACAGCTATAAGGAGATGGTTCCGAAAGCTGCAAAGGGGCTCAGCTCATGCTAGGGCACCCTCTCACCCAAAACGAAGCAGTCTGCCTTCAGTATTGTCAAGGCCTGCCATAGGAGTGACTTATAGGTTTTTAAGTGTCTCTATGTAAAGGTAGATATAGGTATACTATATCTAAGTAAGGGGTGCTTACACCACCTTACCCAGGCTGCAAGTGCAGACCTGTGGTGTCAGTTTGGAAGGCTAACCAGGGGTGGCACAATACATGCTGCTGCCCCTGGTAGGCCTCTGGGGTACCTATGCCCTGGGTGCCTAGGGAACCAGCTACAGGGACTCACAAGGGTCATCCAGTAATCAATCTGGTATGTCCCTAAAGTACATGGAATCAAATTAGAGAGAGAACAGCTAGGCTGGGGTCCTGATTAGCAGGGCCACAGCCACACTAAAGTCAAAAAAACAGTGAAGCATAGCAAAAAGTGGGGGTAACCATAGGAAGCAGACCCTACTCTCCTACACCATTGTTCTAAGCACATTACAGTTCAAGCTCCAGCAGGAGCATCAGTCAGAGGCTGCAATATGCTTGGCATGACCGCCACAGTCCCGCCAAGCATATTATGAGTTTCCTCTCTGCCAGGCTTTTCACGGCGGTTCCCCCGTGCCTCAGACATATATGGATGCACACTGGGGGGCATAACATAACTTACAAATCCATACAGAAACCTTGTGAGGCATTCCTTTTTGCGCTAATTTTTAAAAAAGCACTGCTGCCTTTTAAAGGGCACAGCAAGGGGAACCGCCATGCCACCCGCCAGACAGAACTCTGAAAAGCAGTAATCTGGTGGTCAGTGCAAACCGCCGCACCACCGCTCTGCTGTAAAGTTGTAATTAGGCAATGAGTGTAGAATATGCAACAAATAGCAAGTTTGCCTTAAAAATGTATAAACTAAAAGTCCTGGCATACGTACAAGTCACAGAAGTAGCCAACCACTAAAACAAACTCCTGAAATCCCCATGCTACCAAACTAATGAACAAAACCTAAACCACCTTATGGACTACTTTGAAGACACATGGGTTGGCAAAAACACCATTCTGGCCAGAGACGCCAACCCCAGTTTCAAATACTATGGTGGAAAGTATATAGCAGTTCAGTGGCTAAACAATCCAAAACCAGCCACACACTGGATGGATGGTACAATGCCTTCCAAGCCACATTAGGCTGACGTTGCATTAAACTGTACACATTTCTAGACGTCCTGCAAAAATAACAAAGCTATTCAAAACAAGGAATAGAACAATCAGTAAATCAAATTAAACCTTAAATATTTAAACAAACCAAAGAGATGTCCAAAATGTTGGAATTCAAAGTACAGCTGTTTGAAAATAACAAAGGATTTCACTACCTCAAAATGATAGCTTACACAATACTCTAACCAATCTATAAATGTAACTATGAAAAAACCCAACAGAAACCACCAACCACAAAACCCAAACACCTTTTAAATATTATTACATAAAACATCATTATTTACCAGTCAATAAGAGCAAGTTATTTACCCTCGGTAATGACTTATATTACCTTTGTCGTGTAGTTCCTAGGAGTCCCCCAGGACCGTTGCGTTTTGGAAGACCTAAACTGAGGGCTTGGTGTCCAACTGCTTCTGGACACCCCCACAGGATATGTCAGCCGTTAGACCAGCTAGCTCTACAGTGCCACCACCTCTCCCCCGTATTCTACCGTGGTGTAGGTAGTCTCTGGCAACCACTGAACAGGACAACCCTGATTCCTCAGTGATCGTGGAAAACAGTACAGTACGTTTCACTCAGACACTCGTGCTGGCTTACTCTCAGAAAATACACAGGTTGGCGATTAGAATGTTTCAATAAGAGTTTATTGGCCCAGCGACAGCCTCGTGTAAAACATATGTGCTCTGACAATTAGGAGACAGAAGCATACAAAAGAGATTGCTAGTGCCAATATAGTAAATGGTAGATACATTTCTACCATAGTGCTAATAAGATGAACATAAACAACTCAAATAAAACAGTAGCACTTGCATATTCCTAAAATGCGCACCCTACGTAATTTTGCTAAAATTTACCTAGCCTGACCTGGATGCGTAGGTGTATATGTGCATAGCAATATCTATCTGTAGCCAAGAAACCCCTAGGGATGGACCAGCCCACTCACCTGATGGTTGGGAATAAAGGACCCCATCTCTGCTCTGAGGATGACAGCCCACAAGGGATGTCAGACCACTGTGTGTCAAAGATTCAGCATGCAGGACCCCCGTCTCAGCTTTGAAGGAATTCTCCTCTAATTTGTAGGGGGTAGTGAGGGTCTTTTATACTAAAGTTCTTACTGCAGGGTTTTTTCTAGAATCAATATGTTTTTAAAACAATCGTGGATGTTTTGAAAACAATCATAAATGTTTTGAAAATAATCACTGATGCTTTTCCAAACAATTGCGATCATGCCCAGCTGGCTGTGGGCCAAGGATGAAAAAAAGTGGTGATCCTTATACAGAATAA
The DNA here is from genome assembly GCF_964261635.1 of Lissotriton helveticus. Lineage (NCBI taxonomy): Eukaryota > Metazoa > Chordata > Amphibia > Caudata > Salamandridae > Lissotriton > Lissotriton helveticus. The sequence continues at coordinate 920,751,557 of NC_136072.1, forward strand.
TTCAGTTGTGCCTGGGGACATGTTTATGTACATCAGGTACAGGGATTTTGATAAAATACTTAGAGCCTGGTATGAAAGAGACAGGAGCAAGCTACTAGGTAAAAGGGCTCCTGTTTAGAATCATTATTGTCATATGGATAGGACAATGTATGTAAAACTGGGGTATACATTCTGGACTATCCTAAAAGACATGACACCCACTACTCATCAAAAGGTCAACAAGGTCAGCTAGGTAATGATAAAGCTAACGCTATAAAGAAGGCATGAAATCATTTATAATCAAACATACTAAAAAGCATTATAAAAGCCTCGAAAAATGTCCATAATAGAAATTTCTTTTTCCCTAAAAAAGTGTTCAAAATGTCTTCTAAACTTGTATTTGTAGTTGTTATTACACTGAGCATCTTGAAAGCTAATATGCCCAGTTAGAGCAGAGAAGAAAAATAAAACAAAGTCAGTTCCGACCTTCAATTTAGTAAATGTTTAAAAAGTTGCCAAACGGTTCCGAGCACAGGAGAGGCCAAATTGTTTATGAATCCTGCACTTAGGACCCAACATCACTGAACATCCTATCCGCAGGTGGCAGTCCCTCCAGAACTTCCAGTATCATATCCAATGAGCAAAGGTGTTCATCTCTGGTTCCCACAGCAGCCGCCGGGGAAAAGTTAGGTGCCTGCACGCCTGATACCGATGCCTGTACTTCTGGAGCAAAGCCAATATCCCTTCCACCACGAGAGGAAGCATCCCTTGAAGGCTCTAGAAATGCTGTCATCAACGCTGTGGACAATTGCACGCGTGGGCCTGGTGCCAGTAGTGCTTCTATGTCCGGTGGCGCAACCAATGGAAGTGTAAGACACAGGTCCAACACACAGCCAAATCTGCAGAAGAGTCAATGGAACACAGGCAGGGCACAGTCCAGCCAGACTGGTCTGAAAGACGGGAAGCAATGCTCACTCAGCTCTCGAAGCCGAGGTGTAGTCAGGTAGAACACCATGTGCTCACGACAACGTCGTTCCAGCAGTGTTCTCTCTATTTCTTTAGGGATTGCGACGTCCATTGCGAAGCAAGAGAATTAAAATCAGGATGCCCGCTACCGGAAGCAGGACCTAAGGAAGACCTCCAAAAACACTTCTAAGTACAGAGTGTATGAAGGCTGGAATCACTCCGAAGATGGTCTGAAAGGTGGTTAAGAGACCTGATCCAAGTCGCTTAAATAAGTGTACGATCTCACTCGTATCAGACATGTTAAAGATGCAATGAACCATTTCTGCGAAATGGATCGGGAAGTTTGTACGGACAAGGGCTTGTATCTCTGCTGAAGATCTTGCAACCTGGAGATCAAAAGTTTCTCAGGCTGAAGTTAAGGCCACATTTTATTGAAACAACATGGCTTTCAGTCTGCTCAGCGAATCAAACATTATACTGGAAACATTCAATGAAAGCCACAGTGGTGCCTCCCTAACTGTGCGAGCCGGGGGAAACAATACTTCCTTAGAGCAAGCAACCCTGAAGTTTACTGTGACTAAATATGCGATGCCTGGCACCATTCCACAACAACATTGATCATTCAGCACTAAATAACTTCCATTAGAAACTAATTAAAAAACCGGATGAATCACAGCAGCTGGGGAAACTATCAAGTAGCAAGATAAGTTCGCTTTTGACGCATTACACCTTCCAAGAAGCAACACTTCTTGAAACACTAAAGACTCACTTAAAGCCTTCCTGCAGTCAGTACCACTTAAGAAAACGTCAGTGTCCTTATTTCCGCACCCTTATTCATATGGTAACTCCCAGGTTTCCTGTCTGTACCCTTCAGCTAACGCTTCATACCTGCCTGTTTGGTTGTATCTAAGGCAGTATTGGAACTGAAATGTCGTGACTGGCAGTGTGGTATAGATTCTGTAGACGGTGACTCTGCTACGGTGAAAGGTAACTTCTCTAATTGTTCAATGAGCAGCATTGTGTATGTTGCATCTCTGCATGCCATAGTCAACTGTCTGTCGGTCAGATTGTAAACTGAGATCAGGTTTGTGCTGTTAATGTATCGCCATGGCACATGGACGGAACGTGGTGACTGGAGCGTCCACCTCAAAAGCATAATGTAGTGCAAATGAGATAGTCCATGATGTAGAACAGACAAATCTTGTTCCATTATGTCGATTCCCGAGGACACAATGTTGCTCAGTGAGTAAATAAATGAAGAAAGGGTGGTCATACCATTGTCTACCACAGCCATGGCCTTTTCTATGTTAATTCTATCAATTTCACGTAATCTTTCAGTAGCATCTTGTTGGGAGACTTTCCATAGTTCATTGTAGATGGCATATAAGAAGCATTTTTACGCTGCTTCTTGGGACCTAACAAGAAATCACCAAGATCCATGTTGTCTGAAAGAAGAGACAAGTGTTGTTTCACCTGTTGTAGTGTTGAGGTTTTTAGCCATTCTAAGCACAACTTCCCAACACTATAAGAAGTCACTACCCCTGGGTCATCTGTGTGTACATAGCGTGAGTCAGGCCTATGGATACTAAACCCTCTGGTGGTGGCCTTGAATGTTGCTTGACACCTATTTGTGTCAATAGGCCAAACCAACCATCCCTTCCAATTAGGAGTTGAGGAATTGTATGTACCATTCTGTATCATTTCACCCAGTACCTTCTCACTAATTAGTGTGTCATTTGATATACCTTCAGTAGGTCTGGGCGAAGGAATATGGTGGTGTTTTCAGGTCTTATATTTTTGCAAACCCGTAGCCCGTAGTTTGTTGCACTGTTCTGTTCAGGACAATTATCTGTAACTGTATGAGGCAAGCTCTAATTAAAGCCTCTGTTCCCTGAACCTACCAATCTTTCGCCGCCCAGATGGATTTTGTGTCTATTGTGTCCCTCCAATAGTCGAAAGCTTGTATAGACAGTTGGGAGATGAAAGGTGCTGAATAAATGAGTTTGGTGTTTGTCAGCAACATTTTCTTTGCAGTTACATTTGTTTGCGTAAGCTTATAGTAATATGACATTGGGTCTGATGTACTGAACCCTGAAAAGTACGCACATTTTGGTGTGAATGTGGCAGAACTGCCTTTTGGTGATGTCAGGCAATGTTTTCATTGATGGTAAATGTTTACAGAGAGTGGAGCACTAGCTCTTTGCAAAAAGTGATGACCATAATGCTGGTAACAATAAATGCTGTCGAAGTCAGGTGTGTCTTCATACAATTCCCTGTAACAAAATGCAGCAGATTGTTCTAAATATGAGAGCATAGTATTTACAGCCTCAATGTCCCAATCATCAGAGAGTGTACTCGGGGTAATGAACTCATTCATTGAAATTTTAAACACAAGTGGAATTTTCAAATTTTCAGTAGGACCAAATACATCAAATGAAACTCTATCCCAAGCTATACCATCTGGTACTGGAAGCACTGTAATGTTCACTAGGGACAAGTCTCTTTGTTTACGGTGTGATGATGTATGTGGTTTCAAGACCAAGTTCACATGTTGTACTGCAGAGCGTTGTGGGAGATAATCTCTATTCAGTAGTAGGAAAAATACAGTTAGTATACCAATCCAAATGAACAGGAACATGATCCTTAATGCAAACCGAAGATGCAACCAAGGGGACACCAAGTAAGTATTTTTCAACCAGAGATAGAATTGTCGAAATTGTTCTTTTTTAGAGATGGGTGGTGTTTGCTGATGTTCACTTGGATCTGAAGAAAAGTCATCGAAGTTGATGAAGTAGGCAGACGCAGTTTGATCTATCTTTGGGAGCTTAGCAGTGTTTGTAGAACTGGCAGATGCTTCTTGTGAAGGCACGTTGAAGTAAAGTTCATTACTGGGCCAAATTGCAATTTGCATTTCAGTTGTATTTTGGTGTTGTTCACTTTCAACTAGTGTGATTCGTACTCTGTTATTTGCTACTCCGACATTGTGCGGAGAGGAGTATTGAAACATTATTAGTCTTTCCATCTGAACTTCCTGTATAGTAGCGAGAGGAGATCTGCGGCTACTCAGGACCCCACCTGGCCTACTGTTAAGAATCTGCCACATGGTGTGGTTTGATCAGATCAATGAAGACAAAACTTGTTTCTTTTTTACTGGCAAATGGCGGAAGAAGTACTGTTCTTGTTCCTTGAACCGCCTTGAATACTCCTCCTTGTCCACGATCTTTTCTCTGACCAGGTCCCCAATCTTCGGGACCTAGACAGTTCTTGCCGGAACCAGTTTCACTTCCCTAGTGGCAGTGAGTCTTACTTGGATGTTGCTTTGTAATCCCTGGAATTCACTGAGTTCCTGTAAAACAGCCAAAGATCATTCAATTCAAATGGTTTTAATCCGCCACTGTGCTGGCACAATTGAGGTCAGGTAACCACATTCTTGTCCCAAACAGGATTTCATAGGGGGTACATCCAAGGATTTGTTTGGCATATTATTCAGTGCCCTCTGGACCCCATATATGTGATTGACCCTACTACTGTCCACACCTAATACCCTTGCTTTTGAGAATTGCTTTAGGTCCCAGTTTTTCCTCTCCACCACCAAATTTCCCTTGGGATGGAAGGGGGAGGAGTACCGCAAGGCCACCCCCATACCTTCCATGGCTTCCTTGTAAGCCTGAGACTAAACACAGGGCCACGGTCGGAATGTAACGTGCCAATTGCGTATGTCCCGATAAAGACTCGCACATCCTTTAAAACAGTTCGAACGTCAGCCGAGCGCTGAGGCCAAACCCATAGAAATCTAGAGTATGATTCTACTGCCACCAAGATGTACCTGTAAGCCCTGTCTGAATTTAAGGGGCACCAGTGATTCAAATAGACACATGCAAGAGGTCTGTCTGAAATTAGTAATGGTGTTGTGGTGGCCGTGCTACAGTGGAACCTCTCTGATGAGAGATGTCGCACTTTAAGACATAAGCCTTTGTTTGTTTAGACAAACTTAGTCACCAGAATCAACGCTTCAGTAACAAAACTGTAGCAGTGACTCCTACGTGTGCAGAAACCATACCCTCATGTGCAGCTAGAATTTAACCTAATCTGTAATCTGTGTTTGGTGTAACTCCATCCCCCACTCCTGGAATTTGAGCATACAGTGTGTTATTGGCATCAAATTTATAGCAATATTTGAGTGGAAAGCCTTTTCGAAATGGCAGAGCAGTTCTTTGAGGCATTCACAGCTATCAATATGTATTCTTCTATCCTTGTGCTAGAACGAGTGATTACAGCAACGGCAGTAGTTTGCACTTTTACCGTGGCGGCTTCACCAGCCAGTGAATTTCCTTCAACATGTACACCAACACACTGGTGACTCAAGGTGTGAATAATATGAGCCCGTGGCAGGCATGCGTTCAGCTTTGCCACTTTTTCCCACAATAATTTATCTTTAATTGTGAAACCCTGGGAATCTTTAAACTCATTCTGGCCCCAGTAATGAAGATATTCATTGTAAGACTGCACACAGTAAAATGAATCGCACACCATCAGTGTGGGGAATTCCTGAGCCATATACTGTAGTGCCAATATCAGTGCTTTCAACTCTGCCAACTGCGTTGTACAATCTCCTAGAGACTGTGTAGTCATATTGCTGGGATGGAACTTGCCGTCCCACAAATGACCCTTCACTATAGCACATGCAGTGCTATACTGTTGTTTACTTCCTATGGCAGGCTGAGCAGATCCATCAGTCTAAATGATGTTATTCATATTTCCCTAGCGGCAAGATTGCATTCGGGAGAGGGTATTCTTGTTCGTACTGCAGGAACACTTGTGTTTTTAATGTACAATCGTATTTGTAATCTATATTTATTGCATTGAGAGAATTAACCCATTGTATCCATCGCAGATGTAGTGCTTTTGCATTTGGAATGCTTGCGTTGGTAACAGTTTCTAAAGGTGGTGCCGGGGTTACAGCGGTAATGCATAATGCTCTTTCTCTCACTACAGTAGTCTGTACCCCGGTCAGTGATTTTTCTGTTGTGGCAAATCGCATGTCAGCATTCGTGTATAAATGTGATTTGTATGCAATTGGAACTGTCTCACCTTCATTGAAATTGATGTAGGTATAGCCTGATAAACTGGGGATGACCAGGATCACCAAGTTTGTGGAATTTACATGTGTGTGCAAATATTTTGATGCTATCATGTCAGCCTGAACTGAACGTAGAGTATCCGTGTGTTGTTGTGTCCAATGATGTGGTGTGAAATCTGGTTTGATTAAGTCGTAGAAAGGTTTTACTTTTTCTGCGTAATCTAGCATGCATGTTCTTCCACAATTAAGCAATCCTAATATGGATTAGATTCTTTGGCGGTTGGAGCAGTGCACATTTTTCTAAAAAGTTGGCTGCCAGGCTCTTGCCTTCACTTGAGAGCTCATATCAAAAAAAATAGGACATTGAGATGGATAATTTTAGATTTTTTTTTTATTAAATGTTTGCCCAAATTGGCAAATCCCACAATTATGTTCACCCTGCTCAAGTGTTCAAGCAATGTGTCCGGCAGATAGATGTCATCTACATAGGACACTGCCTCCTCATTGCATGTTTGTAATATTTCTGACACTCTTGCTGACAATAGCCCTATGCTCTTCTTATACTCTTGAGACAAACAACAGAAGTGACGTTGCGTGCCGAGGGCGAAAAATGCTGTCAAGTATCTGCTTTCTTGAGATATATTCTGGCAGAAGAATCCATTCGAGATATCTAATGTTGTTTTGTATTTTTTCTGCACAATGTCATTCATTAATGCGGCAATATGTGCATTTTGAACTGCAAATGTTCACGTGCGTGTGTTTAAATGTTGCTAATCTAAAACTAGACGATATGTGTTGTATGGTTTCATCACAGGAAACAAAGGATTATTCATCGGGGAGGTGCAAGTCTCAATTACACCTTGGTATTTGAGTTGGTCTAGAATTTCTTTGCCCCGTCTTTTTGCATAATGTTTTATAGGGTACTGTCTCTGTGGATTTGGAGTAGATTTTAACAGGATTTCGTGGTGGGTAGATTGCACGTCCCACCCTACATGGTTGCGGTATAATGCCAGAGTTAGCGCTAGCGCCTACTCCTGCGTGTATGAGTGTTTTAAAGATTCTGGAACGAGGTTGGAGAAAGTAGGTAAAATGATGCTTTCCCCTTTTGGGCAATCCATCACAAACTCAGGTGGCTTGTCTTTTTCTGCTAGCAGTATGTCATATCCATATGTCAAGTTCTCCCAAAAGAGACCGTTAACCTTTCTTGAGATGTCCCCCTCTATTTGAAGCGTAATTTCGTACAGTCTATGCGGGACACTAACTCTGGTATCAAGTGTTTCCACCGTGATGTGTTCATTCAATACTGCTGTCAACAGAAAATCCTTCAGTTCTGGCGAGCTATTGTTACGTCTGCCGCGCTGTCTAGCATCGTCAGAGCCCATTCCCCGTTCAGAAGCTCAGTAACATGGCCATGTCTGCATTTTAAGCAAGCTACTTTCTTTTTTTTTAATTGAGGATTTGTTTTAGGTTGCTCTTCCTGTTTGATAATATAATCTGAAGTACGATGTGTTTCACTTTTTGTCGTTGATAGATCTTCTTGCTTTTGTTCTGATCGCCCGTCCCTCTCTGATTTTTTTTATGAAACCTGGAAGGTATGAAAGGAATGTGTATCAGTATCCTGATACCTATCAGGTTTCCTAATATCACAATTCCTAAGGTTGTACCTCTTTTCAGAGTGAATTATTTTCTGAATTATTATTTTTAGAATTTTTGTTTTCCCATTTCTTTTTAGAAGAAGCGGGTGCTTGCTTCGGGTTGTCTTTGTCGGGACTACCCGTCACTTGTGGCTTCCCAGTTTTGGTGACCAAATTATTATTATTAATTATGTAAGTCATGTACAGGGCATATGATAGAAGACTTAGAGCCTGGTGTCGAAGAGACAGGAGCAAGCTACCAGGTAAAAGGTCACCTTTTTAGAATTGTTATTGTCGTATGGATAAGACAATGTATGTAAAAACGGGGTATACATTCGGGATTATCCTAAAAGACATGACACCTTAGCATATCCCCAGGCATCATACTAGATCCTGAAGATTTCTGAGCAATACCTCCTGTGTACCAGTAGGTGGCGGTGTTCTGCTCCGGTGGGCACTGACGACAGCACCTGTGCCGGATGTGACATGCATGTTCCCTATATGGTAGCCACCATTACACACTGACGTCAGTTACTTTAGCGACTTTCCACGCCTGGATAGAGAATCTATAATGGGAACAAACCACTTTTATGGAAAAACTAAGGCCTGTACTACAATCGGCTCACACAGTGAATAGGATTAGTAAGGAATATGCAGGTAGATAGAGTCTATACCAGATAATTCATTACCACAGGAAAGTAACTTGTTCATCTGATAGAGATTTTTAGCTGTAGATTCCTTACCTAAGAATAGATACCCAAGCAATGCCTTCCCTAGAGGTGTAGCTGCAAAGTCAATTTTAAATCAAAAAAGGACAAAACCGGCGAAGTGCCCATCGCAACGGATCCGACTGTCTAGACAATAGTGTTTGGTAAACGTGTGCAAGAGGGCCCACATTGTTGCCTGACAGATATCCAGGACAGGGACTCATGGGTTAATGCAGCGGTTGCAGCCTTAGCTCTGGTGGAATGAGCACATAAATGTTCAGAGGTTTGCTTCTTGGCCAATGGGTAGCTGATCTTGATGCAGAGCACTATTCATTTTGAGGTTGTCTGTTTCTGCACAGCCTTTCCTTCCTCAGCTCCTAAGTACCCCACGAAGAGTTGATCATCAACCTGGACATCGTTTTAATGGTCTAGATAGAACGACAACGCTCTTTTTGGGTCTAAACGGTGCAGTCTCTCCTCTTCTTTAGAGGGTTAAGGGGGTACTAAGAAGGTATGCGGTGATGCTTTGACCTACATGGAAGGAAGCCACAACCTTCAGAAGCAAGGAGGTACGTGTGCGAAGGACCACCTTGTCCAGGTAGAAGGTGGTCTAGGAAGGGTGTGCGAACAGTATTTCCAAAATCACTGCCCCTCCTGGCTAATGTTATGGCCACTAGAAAGACTTTCTTAATGGTCAGGAGCCTACGAGCACAATTATGCAGAGACTCAAAAGGCACACATCAAGAATGTTAGAACATGATTCAGATCCCACTGGGGCCTGATGAATGGCCTGGGGAGAACCATGTGCTGCAAGCCTTTAAGAACCCTAGCCACAACATGTGACTTAAATAAAGAAAGTTGGTGCAGCAACGACAAAAAAGTTGAAATGACTGAAGGATAACCTTTACTTATGCACAGGACGGAGCCCTGCTGGGCAAAAGAGAGAGCAAATAGAAGCAAGCATGTTGGATAGAGGTACAGAAAGGAGATCGATGTGGGAATCACGCCATGTCACAAAATTATCCCAACTTCAAGCATATACTAACTTGGTCAAGGGACACTTTGCCAGAATAACATCACAGACTTTGGGAGGACAGTTGAAAGCTGTCAACTGTCATTGCTAAATCTCTACGCATGAAAGTGAATGGTGTGCAGGTTCAGGTGCTGAACACTCCCCTGTTGCTGCAACAGAAGATCCTCTCAAAGGGGTAGCCTGATCGGAGGGCCGACTGTTATGCTAAACAGCTTGGGATACCAGACTCTCCTTGTCCTCTCTGAAGCCACAAGAAAAACTTGGGCCCTGCCGTTTCTGATCTTCTTGATTATTCTGGGCAGGAGTGGTATTTGCAGGAAGGCGGACAGGAGGCCGGAGCTACACTTGAAATAAAAAGTGTTTCAGAGCGAGAGTTGCCTTGGAAACTCCAGCGCACACAACTGCTGATGTTGCACATTCTCAGCAGTGGCGAACAAATCTAACCAATGTTCTCCCCACTGATGAAAGAGTCCTTGCACCACCTCTGGCATTCCAGCCATGTACAAAGGTGTACAGCCTCTTGACAAATGATCCTAGATTGCACCCCACCCTGTTTGTTGCAGTACCACATAGTGGTGGGGTTGTCTATGAACACCTGTACCAGACTTCCCCTGATCGAGTGCCTTCAATGCTAAGCGAATCGCCCGAAGCTCCAACAGGTTGATATGGAGTTCGGACTCCGCCAGAGACCACAGTAATCTGAACTTCACTTCTCCCAATTAATCATGTATTTGTATAGCACAGCTAATCACCCTGGCGGTATCCAGGTGCTGTGCTACAGATATCAGTTGAAGAGCCAGATCTTGAGTCCCTTCCTGAAGTGGTTCAGCAACAGAAAAATGTGGATGGGGAGGGTGTTCCAGGCTTTGGTGGCGAGGTGGGGGTAGCGTCATCCAGAACAGCAGTGGGTGATATGTGGGATCTGAGCGAGGGCGAGGTGGGCAGAGCAGAGGGTTCTGGATTCCCAGGTGACTACCCCATCCCATAAATGATGCATCTGTCACCACAGTCAACTCGGGTTGAGGAGAGGATAGGGATCTGCAAAACACACAAGATGATGGACGGAATGTTGCACAATGGCAAAACATTCACCCCCAGTCACAGATCTGGGTGTAATCCATCGTTATTTTGCTCACCAAGCCACCCCAGTTCAGACATGGCCATATGCAAATCAGTCTTGACCCTGTGCCTCATGGGAACAGTCCAGACCGATCTGCCAAGCCATGTCTTTCCTGGACCGGAATCAAGCATCCTAGGACTGGTTTCTGGCTATCAGCTGTCTTCAGCCATGATAGCTTGATTACAGTGGCTTAGTGAGCAAGGGACCCACATCTGGGCATACCCTTCCCACATAGGGTGAACAGCAAAACACACAAGATGATGGACGGAATGTTGCACAATGGCAAAACATTCACCTCCAGTCACAGATCTGGGTTTAATCCATCATTATTTTGCTCACCAAGCCACCCCAGTTCAGACATGGCCATATGCAAATCAGTCTTGACCCTGTGCCTCATGGGAACAGTCCAGACCGATCTGCCAAGCCATGTCTTTCCTGGTCCGGAATCAAGCATCCTAGGACCGGTTTCTGGCTATCAGCCGTCTTCAGCCACGATAGCTTGACTCCAGTGGCTTAGTGAGCAAGGGACCCACGTCTAGGCATACCCTTCCCACAGAGGGTGAACAGCAAAACACACAAGCTGATGGATGGAATGTTGCACAATGGCAAAACATTCTCCCCCAGTCACAGATCTGGGTTTAATCCATCGTTATTTTGCTCACCAAGCCACCCCAGTTCAGACATGGCCATATGCAATTCAGTCTTGACCCTGTGCCTCATGGGAACAGTCCAGACCGATCTGCCAAGCCATGTCTTTCCTGGACCGGAATCAAGCATCCTAGGACCGGTTTCTGGCTATCAGCCGTCTTCAGCCAGGATAGCTTGACTCCAGTGGCTTAGTGAGCAAGAGACCCACGTCTGGGCATACCCTTCCCACATAGGGTGAACAGCAAAACACACAAGATGATGGACGGAATGTTGCACAATGGCAAAACATTTATCCCCAGTCACAGATCTGGGTTTAATCCATCGTTATTTTGCTCACCAAGCCACCCCAGTTCAGACATGGCCATATGCAAATCGGTCTTGACCCTATGCCTCATGGGAACAGTCCAGACCGATCTGCCAAGCCATGTCTTTCCTGGACCGGAATCAAGCATCCTAGGACCGGTTTCTGGCTATCAGCCGTCTTCAGCCAGGATAGCTTGACTCTAGTTGCTTAGTGAGCAAGGGTCCCACGTCTGGGCATACCCTTCCCACATAGGGTGAACAGCAAAACACACAAGATCAATCAATCAATCAATCATGCCATTTGTATAGCGCACTACTCAATCGGGAGGGTCTCAAGGCGCTTGGGGGGAGGGGTATGCTACTGCTCGAACAGCCAGGTCTTGAGTTGTTTCCTGAAGGCGAGATGGTCCTGGGTCAGCCGAAGGTGGATGGGGAGGGAGTTCCAAGTCTTGGCAGCCAGGTAAAAGAAGGATCTTCCTCCGGCGGTGGCTCTTCAGATGCGTGGTACGGCTGCGAGGGCGAGGCTGGTGGACCGTAGCTGGCGGGTGGGCGTGTAGAAGGTCAGGCGGTCGTTGAGGTACTTGGGGCCCAGGTCGTGGAGAGACTTGTGTGCGTGGGTGAGGAGCCGGAACGCGATCCTCTTGTCGACGGGGAGCCAGTGCAGGTTCCTCAGGTGGCTAGAGATGTGGCTGCATCAGGGGACATCCAGGATGAGTCGGGCGGAGGCGTTCTGGATGCGCTGGAGTCTTTTCTGTAGCTTGGCTGTGGTTCCGGCGTAGAGGGCGTTTCCGTAGTCCAGTCGGCTGGTGACGAGTGCCTGGGTGACAGTCTTCCTGGTCTCGGTCGGGATCCAGCGGAAGATCTTGCGAAGCATACGCAGGGTGTTGAAGCACGATGAGGAGACGGCGTTGACTTGTCTGGTCATCGAGAGGGAGGGGTCCAGGATGAAGCCCAGGTTGCGTGCGTGGTCGGTTGGCTTGGGTGCGGTGCCCAGGGCTGGGGGCCACCAGGAGTCGTCCCAGGCGGAGGGCGAAGATCCCAGGATGGGGACTTCCGTCTTGTCCGAGTTCAGTTTCAGGCGGCTGTCCTTCATCCACTCGGCGACGTCTTTCATCCCTTCGTGTAGGCAGGTTCTGGCGGTGTCGGGGTCTCTGGTGAGGGAGAGGATCAGCTGGGTGCCGTCGGCGTAAGAGATGATGTTGAGGTTGTGCTGGCGTGCGATGGCTGCGAGAGGTTTCATGTAGATGTTGAAGAGGGTGGGGCTGAGTGAAGATCCTTGCGGGACGCCGCAGATGACTTCGGTGGCCTCGGAGCGAAACGGGGGGTGGCGGACTCTTTGTGTTCTTCCGGCGAGGAACGAGATGATCCACTCCAGTGCCTTCTCTTGGATACCGATGTTGCTGAGGCGCTGGACTAGGGTGCGGTGGCAGACCGTGTCGAATGCAGCGGAGAGGTCCAGGAGGATGCGGGCCACTGTTTCCCCCTTGTTGATGATGGACGGAATGTTGCACAATGGCAAAACATTCACCCCCAGTCACAGATCTGGGTTTAATTCATCGTTATTTTGCTCACCAAGCCACCCCAGTTCAGACATGGCCATATGCAAATCAGTCTTGACCCTGTGCCTCATGGGAACAGTCCAGACCGATCTGACAAGCCATGTCTTTCCTGGACCGGAATCAAGCATCCTAGGACTGGTTTCTGGCTATCAGCCGTCTTCAGCCAGGGGTGGCTTGGTGATCAAAATAATGATGGATTAAACCCAGATCTGTGACTGGGGGTGAATGTTTTGCCATTGTGCAACATTCCGTCCATCATCTTGTGTGTTTTGTGTGGTATGCCCAGACGGTGGTCCCGTGCTCACTAAGCCACTGGAGTCAAGCTATCCCGGCTGAAGACGGCTGATAGCCAGAAACCGGTCCTAGGATGCTGATTCCGGTCCAGGGAAGACATGGCTTGGCAGTTCGGGCTGGACTGTTCCCATGAGGAACAGGGTCAAGACTGATTTGCATATGGCCATGTCTGAACTGGGGTGGCTTGGTGAGCAAAATAATGATGGATTAAACCCAGAGCTGTGACTGGGGGTGAATGTTTTGCCATTGTGCAACATTCCGTCCATCATCTTGTGTGTTTTGCTGTTCACCCTATGTGGGAAGGGTATGCCCAGACGTGGGTCCCGTGCTCACTAAGCCACTGGAGTCAAGCTATCCTGGCTGAAGACGGCTGATAGTCAGAAACCGGTCCTAGGATGCTGATTCCGGTCCAGGGAAGACATGGCTTGGCAGTTTGGGCTGGACTGTTCCCATGAGGCACAGGGTCAAGACTGATTTGCATATGGCCATGTCTGAACTGGGGTGGCTTGGTGAGCAAAATAATGATGGATTGAACCCAGATCTGTTACTGGGGGTGAATGTTTTGCCATTGTGCAACGTTCCGTCCATCATCTTGTGTGTTTTGAAGGATAGGGATCTGGCAATGACCCAATCATGGTTCGTCAGCCACCACTGCAGATTTTGCGCAGTTCCCTCAAAGATCTGGACCATATCGGAGAAAGTCGCCTGATGCTGTGCACACTGAGAATTCAGGCTCCACTACAGAGGCTGCATATGCCAACGAACATGAGTCACAAGAAGAATTCAGGAGCCCATGAAACTCAACAACCTCAGAGTCACTGTCACTGAAATCCAGGATAGGGGCTGAAACATCGGTATCATAACCTGAATATCCAGAGGTTAGGCTCAAAACTGCACTGCACTGTGTTCATAACAGCGCAAATAAAAGGGAGCATCTGAGAGGGAGTCGGGTAGGACTTCAGCACGTTGATGGTGAACAAGCGAGCGCATGTTGGTATGGTCTGAAGATGGGAGATGACTGTCTGGGGTGAGCCCACCTTCAACAGCCAATCGTCGAGGTAGGGAAAGACTGGTGCCTCCAACCTCCGCAGATGAGCTGCAACCACCGCCATCACTTTCGTGAACACTCAATGGGTGCTGGTAAGGCAGAAGGGGAGCATGGCATACTGAAAGTGCTCTTGGTTCACCATGAACTGCAGGTAACATCTGTGAGCAGGAGGGACGGGGAAGTGGAAATATAAGTTCAGCAAGTCCAGACTTTCCATCCAGGGCAGACAGAACTTGCATGAGCATCTTGAATTTCTTCTTTTTCAGGTAGAGATTGAGAAGCTGCTTGTCTAGGATAGGACGAAGGCCTCTGTCCTTCTAGGGTACCAGAAAGTAGTGGGAATAGCAACCACGACCTACTTCTGATGCCGGCACCCTCTTGATGGCTCACTTGGCTAAGAAAACCGGCGCTTCCTGACAGAGCAAGGAGAGGTGGGCCTTTGTCAGACAGTTGTCAGTAGCATGGGTGAAGGGGTAGGACTCAGAGAGGAGGGAGTATCTCTTTGTACTCTGCAAACCCCAACCATCCAATGTTGCTGACCACCAGTGGTGTAGGTGATGGCGTATCCTGCCACCCACTGAAGTCTCATGATATTCGGATGGTAAGCCAAAGGGGTTTGGAGACAGCAGCTGCATTAGGGCTGGTGGGCTGCCCCAGACTCTGGCTACCTGTCCCATGTGGTTTATGGGACCCACATGCTTGGCCACGAAAAGGCTAGGAAGCCCGTTGACCATGGTGGCTTGGAGGGTATGGATGTATTTTGAGACCCCTTCTGTGGAGACAAAAGGGGAGGAAGGGGGACTGGGTGTGACCAGGAGCAACAGACAAGCCCAAGGACCTGCCTGAAACTCTGCTGTCCTTAAAGTGCTCCAGCAATGTGTCCGCCTTCTCTCCAAAAAGAAAAAAGCCATCGAAGAGCATGTTTGTAAGTGAGGCCTGGACATCCCCTAAAATAACAGTTGTTCTCGACCAGTCATAGTGCCACAGGGCCACCATTAAGAAATCGCTCTACTCAGAGAGTCGGTCATATCAAGTGGACATCATACTGTGAACTTCGCAGAGACTTTCCCATCAGCAACAGCTTGTTAAAGTGTGGCTCGGGCTTCCTCCGAGAACATGGGCTGTACTTGTTCAACTGTATTACAGATCATATAGGAGTATGGTTCCAAAAGACACATGGTGTTCACTGACCACAATGCAAGGCAGGCAAAACATAACATTCTCTTTCCAAAGATATCCAGCCTTTTGGATTCCCTATCTGGTGGAGTGGTAGGGAATGCACCCGTGTTGATCCTAGAAGTGTGGGCTTGGACCATTAAGCTCTCCGGGATGGGGTGTTGGGTAAGAAAACTGGGGTCCCTAGGAGCGGTCCGATGGCTGTGGGAAATTGTCCTATGCACAGGAGTCCCTGGGCAGGGCTTGGACCAGACCAGAGTAGGACGACAGTAAGTATTCTTTGAATGGGAGTAAGGGTTTGCAGTGGGCGACTCCCGGCTGAAGCACCTCTGTCAAGACTTTTGTCTTGATTACCATTGAGTGTAGCTGAAGATCCAAGTCCTCAGCCACCCTACGTACCACCATAGCGAAAGAGGTTCCCTCCTTTGCAGGTCATGGTAGGAGGAGAGACCAAGCCAGTGTTAGGTGAGATGTATACCCCTTTTGACACTGCAAGTTCCTCATACCAGTTGTCCTCCTCATCTAGGGGTGCTGGTAATCATAAGGGTCTTCAGACTCCTGTCATTCCTCTCCGTCTCCAAGCCTATCAGGAGTAAAAAAGGCACTGGCTCCGCTCCAGAGAGCACGGTCCTGGTTGGACCTGGAACTGGTAATGGAGTTGTGGCCACGCTCTAAGCACCACAAACAAAGTGTGGGTCTGCCACAGACATATATCTGCAACAGGCACCACATGGCATGAAGCAAACACAAGGAGATGGTGGACGAAGCGCTAAAACCTTTCAGACACTCACCACCCAGTCACACATCTGGGTTGAATCCATCATAGTTCTTTAGCTCACTTCACCACCCCAGTTCAGACCCAGCTATATGCAAATCAGTCTTGACCCTGTGCCTCATGGGAGCAGTCCAACCTGAACTGCCAAGCCATGTCTTCCCTGGACTGGAAACAAGCATCCTGGTACCGTTTTCAGGCTAACAGCCCTCTTCAGGCAGGCTAGCTTAAATCCAGTGGCAAAGTGAGCAAGGAACCCACGTCTGAGCATACCCTGCCAACTTAGGGCGAACAAAAAACACAAGGAGAAGATGGACGAAGCACTGAAACGTTTCAAACACTCACCCCCAGTCACAGATCTGGGTTGAATCCATCATTGTTCTTTAGCTCACTTCGCCACCCCAGTTCAGACACAGCTACATGCAAATCCATCTTGACCCTGTGCCTCATGGGAACAGTCCAGCCCAAACTGCCAAGTCATGTCTTACTTGGAACAGAAAAAAGCATCCTGGGGCCGGTTTTGGGCTAACAACCCACATCAGTGAGGCTAGCTTAAATCCAGTGGCAAAGTGAGCAAGAGACCCACATCTGAGCATACCATGTCAACTTAGGGCGAACAAAGCAAACACAAGGAGATGATGGACGGAGCGCTGAAACATTTCAGACACTCACCCGCAGTCACAGATCTGGGTTGAATCCATCATCGTTCTTTAGCTCACTTTGCATACCCCCCTCCCTTATAATTAGTCTTTGGCTCTAAAGGATGGGTAACCTGGGGCCCTTGCGCTCCCTCCCCTAGTTTTCCTCCCAGGGGAAATGGGGTCCCGAAGCATCTATAGGCTTGGGAAGGGAGACCCTCACCTCCTTCCCTAATATTATATTTTTTGACCCCAGGGATGGGGTCTGTGGGCCTTTTAAGGCTTGTGGAGGGGGGCCACGTGCCCCACTCCCTTTTAAACTATACTTGGCCCCACGGAATGGGGACCCGGGGGCCCTGCGTGGCATGGGGAGCGGGCGACACCCAAGCCTCCATCCCTTCATGATAATAAATATAATTTATTTAAAGCACCGGTGGGAGGTTTATTTTTTAAAATAAGACGCGATCCCACTGGATCAACACATGTTCATTTATTTTTTCTTTTGCCCCAAGGGGGGTCCCAATGGACCCCAATAGGGCTTTGGGTGGGCAGGATATCCCAACCCTGCCCCCTCATATTATTTTTAAAAACTAAACTTAGGACAGGGGACTAAGAGCCTGAGTTCTCTAATGGCTGCCTGGAAAAAGATTTCTCATGTTGCAGGCAGTCAATCAGAGCCTTGGTCCCGCAAGACAGCCCAAGAGTAAAAAAGCTCCCTGGCTTTTTCAGAAGGTTCTATTTTTTTCTTCATTTGGGTTCGATGAACTCTCACGAGAGTCCCTCAAACCAATCCATTCAGATACACAAATATGTTTGATCCCTAATTTCTCAAATACTATCGAACGGATTTACACCACATCACAAAAAGCATGCTTTTTGGACTAAGATCTAGCTTTCTGCCAAATTTGGTGCAAATCTGTTCAGGAGTTTTTGCAGTACTGCTTCTTTAAAAAGTCTATAGAAAATGAATAAAGATTTTGAGTTTTGGGACACCGTTTTTTCTTGGCCACGCTTAATAGATCACGACAAACCTTTCTAGGAAGGAGCTGAGGTGCATGAACATTTTTGGGGAGAATTTTGTGAAGATTCATCAAACGGCACCAAAGTTATTAGCAAACCAAAACACGCTCTACCCATGGAAATGCAGACCTAACTATAACTATTAAGTGGCGATTGCGCCACTAGAGAATATTATATATATATATATATATATATATACATACATACATATATATATATAAATATATATATATATATATAGCAGCTCCAGAACACCAACCAACCGCACTCTCGAGCGGGTGCACACAAAGCGGGGGTGTGCCCGCGGACGTATTACAGCTCCAGATTCACAGGATATTTAAATCCAAAAGAATGCAGCACACGCAGGGGTGGTTCCAGACAAGAATCTTTAATGTCGGAACGCTCACAGCAACAAGACGTGTTTCGCCATCGGGCTTTGTCAGATTGTGCAGAGAGCCGAGGCGCCGGTCAGCTTAAAAAGACGTCATTCTTAAAATCATAAGCAAAGAAGGACTAACTCGTAACACGCTACAGTGGCCGCCATATTTGAACGGTCACAATGTGTTTTAAAGTGAAGAAACGATCATATAATACATATTTGTACAAATGTAAATACATGCGCCCAACATTACGATATGATATGAACATCGCATTTAGGCAGCTATTAGTCCTGAATTGAGCCCTGGATGGGCTTGTACATGTAGGCATTCCGCAAACATAAAGTACCACCAGTATCCAACTACAATAGTAAGAAAGGTGAAAAGGCATAGTCATAAATATAACTATATAAGTGTTACAATTTTTACATGTTTGTGCAAATCTTGTTGGACGACCATGATGGGAGTCAATACATGAAAATGAGGAACTTCTACAACAAGAAGAAGAATTAAGCCCTATTGATAACCCGACAATCATCAACCTCACGGACAAAGTCCTAACAAAAGAAGAGAATTCCGTATTGACACTGGGTTTATCCTTCTGCCCAAAAAGGAATTTTGAATTTGCTCAAACCAGGATTGATGTTTTTAAATTTGCCAGGAAACTAAAACTTCATAAGTTTTTCAAACTTAAACCCCACTCAGACAATACAGACAGTGCCAACACTCATAATGGGGAGAGGAACGTAAATGAGCAGGACAGCACAGCTTTGAGGTGCACAGATTTGGGAGGTCTAAGAGCGATCGAAGGTTTGCATCAGGAAATTAACATCGGAGGTGACGGTGAGGTAACCAACACTCAAATGTTAGTGAATGCGGATGTTCAGCAGAAAGGGGGGGCCAGTGCTTTCAAACCGGTCTCTACTTTCATGCCTATGATGTGTCCCGATGCCATTGACACTTTTTCAGAGGCCGTTGTGAGGGATCTCACAAGGCTTAGACACACTAATAAATATTTGCCCTCTAAAGACAATTTTAATCAACGACAACAGAAGGCACTTAAAACTTTGTGTGAGGATTCAGGCCTGGTTTGCAAACCTTCGGACAAGGGGGGCAATATTGTCCTTCTTACTAAGACACAATACGAAACAGAGGCCTTGCGTCTGTTGGGTGATGCAACTACCTACATGACTGTACATGAAAAAGTATATAATCAAAGTGTGAAAGAATATCATGACATGATCTTAAAGTGGTATAACTTGAACATGTTAAACACTGATGAATACTTGTTTCTACGATGCCTGAGCCCTGTTATTCCAACTTTTTACTACCTCCCGAAGGTACACAAAGATGTTTTTAATCCTCCTGGTTGGCCAATTGTGGCCTCCAATGGGAGCTTAACAGAAAATCTATCCATTTATGTGGACTCATTTCTTTCCCCCATAGGTATGTCCTTAGATTCTTATGTTAGAGATACCAAGCATTTTTTGAAT
Organism: Lissotriton helveticus; assembly: GCF_964261635.1. Taxonomy (NCBI): domain Eukaryota; kingdom Metazoa; phylum Chordata; class Amphibia; order Caudata; family Salamandridae; genus Lissotriton; species Lissotriton helveticus. The sequence goes on from NC_136072.1 coordinate 920,771,404, forward strand.
TGCATCAATAAAATCACCTGGAAAGAAACGTACTGTATGTTGGTACTTGACATCACCAGTCTATACACATGTATAGCACATGGTGATGGTCTCACAGCTATGGCCAGTTTCCTGGAAAAACGTCCACTTAGATTCTATGAGCATAATAAGATGTTACTTGAATTTATGACATTCAGTCTCAATAACAACATATTCTTATTTGGCAAACAGCTGTACAGACAGTTGTCTGGCGTTGCCATGGGTGCTTGCTCCGCCCCCAGTTTTGCGAATCTCTTCGTGGGATGGTGGGAGGAGCAAGTAGCCTGGAGTAGTGAGAATCAAGAATGGAATAACAAAATTGTAGGATGGCATCGTTATATAGACGATTTATTTATCATCCTAGAGAATCCCATAGAAACAGCGGGCAATTTTGTTGATGCTCTGAATAACAATCATGTGAATCTCAGATTTTCAGGACAAATTAGCCAGACATCTGTGAACTACCTTGATCTGACAATATATATTGATGATGATGGTAGAATACAAACCAAACTTTACAGGAAGGAGACGGCTGGAAATTCCACCCTTTTCGCTACCAGTAGTCATCCACGTCCTCTTATCGCGAGCATTCCCTATGGAGAACTGCTCAGGTTGAGAAGGAATAACTCTAATGAGTGTGACTACGAGAAAGCAGCCAAATCCAGCTTACAGAGATTTAGGGTAAGGGGCTATAGTGAAGGTACCTTGACTAATGCATATGAGCGAGTCAAGAAGTTGGGGCGACAAGAGCTTTTAATGCCTAAAAAATCCCCTAAAACCAGTAATGGCACGTTTCGCCTCATCACAACTTACTCTGAAAATGCTGGACAAATCAAGAAGATATTTAGAAAAAATTGGAATATCTTATTGACAGATAACATCATCAAGGCAGATTTGCCCCCTAATCCCTTAGTCACCTATAGAAAGGCCAGATCTCTTAGAGACCATCTAGTCTCCAGTCATTTCCAGCCCCAAGTTTCAACTCCTAAGATGCCGGTTCTTAACGGTTTTTATCCTTGTGGTAAGTGCAAGGCATGTAAATATAGTAAGCGGACGCTTACATATAAAATACCTGGCCTGGCAATCCCGAAACGCATCACTAAGTTTCTCACTTGTTCAACACCTTATGCCATATATTGCCTTGTATGTCCTTGCGGCCTAAAATATATAGGCAGCACGACCAATGCTGTGAAACTTAGAATTTTAGAGCACATGCGTGCGATTGCTAATAAGGATGCCTCTTACCCTGTAGCCAGGCACTTCGAGAAAAAGCACAATAGCAACAGGGATCTGTTGGTCTACATATGTCTCGATAGTGTACCTGCAAATATCAGAGGGGGGGATCGCCTTCTTAAATTACGTCGCCTGGAATCCAGGTACATAATTGACTTGCAATGTAAAATCCCACATGGATTGAATATGCACGAGGAGTTATCAGTACACTTGGGATGACCTATGATGTAATTGTGTTGCATGGTATTGGTATACAGACTGTTTGCATCATCCATATTTCTGAAACTTTGAACCTTTTTCAATAACAATTTCTCAATTATTTTTAATAACCATTCTTTTTACAATATGAAATTCATAATTTATATTTACAATTGTCATTCTTCTAAGCAGGACATTTCCTGTATTTAAAGTGAAGCCTCTGGTCCTGCCTATATAAGGCTTTATTGTTTGCAGTGTGCATTTTCATGTATTGACTCCCATCATGGTCGTCCAACAAGATTTGCACAAACATGTAAAAATTGTAACACTTATATAGTTATATTTATGACTATGCCTTTTCACCTTTCTTACTATTGTAGTTGGATACTGTTGGTACTTTATGTTTGCGGAATGCCTACATGTACAAGCCCATCCAGGGCTCAATTCAGGACTAATAGCTGCCTAAATGCAATGTTCATATCATATCGTAATGTTGGGCGCATGTATTTACATTTGTACAAATATGTATTATATGATCGTTTATTCACTTTAAAACACATTGTGACCGTTCAAATATGGCGGCCACTGTAGCGTGTTACGAGTTAGTCCTTCTTTGCTTATGATTTTAAGAATGACGTCTTTTTAAGCTGACCGGCGCCTCGGCTCTCTGCACAATCTGACAAAGCCCGATGGCGAAACGCGTCTTGTTGCTGTGAGCGTTCCGACATTAAAGATTCTTGTCTGGAACCACCCCTGCGTGTGCTGCATTCTTTTGGATTTAAATATCCTGTGAATCTGGAGCTGTAATATATATATATATATATATATATATAGCGTTGTGTTGCTCGAGCATCCTCTGCCCCACCTGATCGAGAGCTGCGTCGTCCAAAAAGACTCCTCGCGCCGAGTCCCGTAATATGCTTCAAAAGATGACGATGCTATGTGCAATTTTTATTTCTTTATTCCGCCGCTGCCAGATGTGTTTCGACTGCCAAGCAGTCTTGCTCACTGGTCAATTGGACTTCAAAAAGCGCCCATTTTTTATAATGGTCGCTTTTTGAAGTCCAATTGACCAGTGAGCAAGACTGCTTGGCAGTCGAAACGCGTCTGGCAGCGGCGGAATAAAGTAATAAAAATCGCACATAGCGTCGTCATCTTTTGAAGGCCCGGCCCACTGTTCTACTTTTGTGCATATGTGGGCTGTGTGCTATTGAGAGACCAGCAGAGCGGAGGTGTCTGGAAGATTGGTGGAAGTGAATGCACCTGTTCAAGAAGGCCGGACCTGTGCTCTGAAATGCTGTGTAGGTGTGGGTGAGGCGTTTGTAGTGCACACGCTTATGTATCAGGAGACAGTGGAGTTCTAAAAGGTGTGGTGTGATGTGGGGTAGGTGTGGGAGGTTGAGGACTAGTCTGGCTGCTGTATTTTGGACAACCTGTAGTCTTCTTGTGAGCGGGTTGGTTATTCTTGTATACAGGGAGTTCCCATTGTTTAATCTGATGGTGATGAGGGTTTGGGAGAGCGTTTTCGTGGTTTTGTCCAGTAGCATGGTTAGAGTGTTGAAGCAGGATGAAGCAACTGCGTTGACTTGGGTGGTCATGTCCAGTTTGTTGTCTATGAGAATTCTGAGGTTTCTCGCTTGCGAGTAAGGTGTAGTGGTGGTTCCAAGGTCTGTGGGCCCCTGGTGGAGTCCCATGGGGAGGCGTCTTTCCCGAAGACCACCATTTCGGTCTTGTCTGAGTTCATTTTAAGACAATTGTATTTCATCCAGGTAGCTACTTTGGTCATGCCATGGTGAACTTGTTCCTTGTGTTAGGTGTTTTTACTGAGAGGGACAGTATCAGTTGTGTGTCATCGGCATAAGTGAGGATATTTATGTTGTGGGCTTGTATTTATTGAAACTTGTAGAGCGCACAGCTACCTCCAACGGAGGTGTCCCGGGGCTAAGGCAGTTGAATAACGCAGGGCATACACAAGCTTATTGACAGTTGAAGAGCCAGGTTTTTAGAGCTCGCCTGAAAGCAGGTTCTGGTTCAGTCAGGCGGAGCGGGAGCGGCATGGCATTCCACAGTTTAGCGGTCCTAACTGTGTAAGCTCTACCGCCAACTCTCGCCTTGCAAAAGAGTGGTGAGGAGCTGTAGGTGGTTAGATCTCAAGGTCCAGTCATGATGGTGTGTTGGAGTCTGACTCTCAAGTAGGCCGGGCCTCAACCCCTGGTTGCTCTGTAAGCCAGGGTGAGTGCCTTGAATTCTAATCTCCTTATGATAGGCAGCCAATAGAGGCTTCTCAGGTGGGGAGTGATGGATTGACAGTAAGGCACCTTGCAAATCCGCCTAGCTGCTGCATTCTGTATCATTTGTAGTCTGCGAATCAGATATGCAGGGAGACCCAGGTAAAGGCCATTGGCATAGTCCAGATGGGATGTAATTAAGGCATGAACCACCCTCCTCCTGCAGTCCATCGGGAGGAAGTGGAGGAACTTAAGCAAGGTGCGAAGTTTCCCAAAGCAGGAGGAGGAAACTTGCTGGATCTTTGTCAAATCCGAAACCCAAGTTTCTCACCAAGTCTACAGGCTCAGGAGGGGGATTCAATTAATGAGGCCACCAGAGCTTAGAGGTAAGAGAATCCTGTTGGTTGAAGAAAAGTGCCTCGGTTTTCTCAGAATTCAGCTTTAGACAATTTTGTCTCATCCAAGCTGAGATGTGACTTAGACAGCTTCTAAAGTAGATAAAAGCAGCCTCTGTTCTTTAAAGAAAAAACAGAAGCTGGGTTTCGTCAGCTTAAGAAATCATCTTCACCCCCAGGGATTCGACCAATGCTGCAAGATGGAAGAGGTATACATTGAAAAGGAGAGGATTCAGTGCTGATCCCTGGGGAACCCCATAAACAAGGGGCTTCTGGGAAGATACGAAGGGACTTAGAAAACTTGTTGTGTCCGGTTCTCTAGAAAGGACCAGATCCAGGCAAGGGCGGTGCCCTGAATTCCCATTTGTTTTAATCTCTCTAGGAGAATTGGATGGGCGACAGTGACAAAGGCCGCGGACAGATCCAGCAGCACAAGCATTGCTGCACTGCCCTGATCAATAGTATCACGGACACTCTCTGCCACTTCTTTTTTAAGTTCAAGAGAATTTTATTCAGCAATAACAAGAGAGCAGTTTCTGTGCTATAACCTGTTCTAAAGCCGGATTGGGAGTCGTGGAATCGATTGTTAGATTCCTAGAATTCTGATAGTTGGCTCTGGACTACTCGTTCAAGGATTTTTGCTGGAGCAGGTAGAAGTGAGATGGGCCTGAAGTTGTTAAACCCTGTAGGGTCGGCGTCTAGTTTTCTTTAGCATGGGGCGTAGTAAAGCCTCTTTTCATGCTGCTGGAAAAATGCCTGAGCTCAGAGAAGAGTTCAACATTTGGTTCAGGGAGGCATTAAAACAGGGGGACAGATAATTAAAAAACTGGGCCGGGCAGGCATCCCCCGGTGAATCAGATTTACATTCTAGAGAATCCTCCAGAGAAAGCGGGCGGAATTTGGTCACAGACTCTGGGCTGACCGGAGTGGCGTTCTGTTCAGGCAGAGTCAAATTGGATGGAAAAGTAGTGTAGATAGTTTAAATTTTGTCCTGAAAAAAATTCAACAACCCTGTGCAGAGGGAAGAGGAGGGGATCACAGTACTATCAGGAGCTGCTGATTTAGTGAAGCATTGAGAGATTTTGAATAGAGCTTTTGCTGAATTTTCAGCTGATTTAATCTTGTGGGTGAAGTAATCTCGCATGGTACTTCGCTTGAGTTTATGGACATTTTTAAGGGCCTTTCTGTGGGTTAGTGTGGCTGCAGGGTCATAAGATTGTCTCAAAGCACGCTTCAATTTTTTACATAAACTTTTCTTAGATCGAAGTTCGGGGGAAAACCAGGGGGCAGATGGTCTCTTCCTAGAGGAGACGACAAGTCTGAGGGGGGTAACTGCATCAAGAGCATAATCCACCCAGCTATTAAAACTTGCTGTATCTTTATCAGGATTACCTGACAGCATGAGGGGGACCGTGAGAAGTGCTGGTGTCATGCTATCTCTTGTGACTTTGCTCCAGTTTCTCCTTCGCTCAGGGCAGTGCTGAGATCTAATACTATAGTGAGTAGGTTTAAAGTTGAATAGTATCAGTAAATGGTCAGACAATGTTAGTGGTTGGGGAGCCTCACCCGTCAGGTTGGGGCCATTAGTAAAAATAGGATTGAGTCTGTGGCCGGTAGCGTGAGTGGGGGCCATCACGCGTTGTATAAAGTTGAGTCCGCTCAACGTATCTGCAAGTTGGTTGGCTTTCGTGCCTATGTCACTGTCCATGTGGACATTAAAATCCCCTAGAATAGTTAAGCTAGTGTGTTTTAAAGAGCGGTCTGCTGCTATATCGCAGAAATCTGATAGAAGACAGGTCGGAGTGCTAGGAGGTCCATAAGCTAGGATCCCAGCCACTGATAGTGTGGATGCGATTTTTACGCAGAAAGATACGGCCTCCAGGATCCCTATTTGTTCAATGACGTTGGCAAGAGGAGTCATGTAGATGATGAAGAGCTGTGGACTCAGTGAGGAGCCCTGCAGGACTCTGCTGATTGGATCTCATGCTTCAGATGAGTAGGAGGCATGTTGACAGTTTAGATTCTTCCAGTGAGGAAGGGGCAGATCCATTAGAGGACATGTCCCTGGATGCCTCCTTTGTGTAGTCATTGCATTAGGATGGGATGGGAAGACGGTGTTGAAGGCTGATGATAGGTCTAAAAGGATGAGGGCTGCGGTTTATCTCCTGTCAAGGATAATTCAGATGTCATTGGTTGCTGCTATGAGGGAAGTTTTAGTGCTGTTAGGTATACATCCTGATTGTGTGGGTCTGATAAGCTTATGTTTGGCAATGTAGTCGGACAAGACTTTGGCTGGGTAGGTAAGGAGTGATATTAGTCGGTAATGTGCAAGTTCGGTCAGGTCAGCTGAATGTTTTTTTAGGAGGGTTTCCATGGTGGCTGTACTTATAGAGGTGTTGAGGATGGGGGTTAAGGGCCTCGCTGATGGGGATCCCTCCTTTGTCAAAGGCATGGTGGATCTAGGGGTCCGCCGTGGAGTGAATAGTCTTCATGACTGTTGTGGTTTCTTCTGTGCTAATGGAGTCCCATGTGGTGATTGTGTTGTCTTCGTTTGCCACTGGGAGACTTCTGGAGGGGGCCAGGGGTCTGGTTGCTGGGTAAAGTTACTGTATAACTTTGTGATTTTGAAGCATATGAAGTTTGAGAGGTTGTTACACAGTCTTTGTGATAGTCTTAAGTTGCTGGTGGCAGCTGTGGGTGTGGTAAAGTCCCAGCTCAAGTAACAATGAACACAGGTGTGGTGAAGTCTTAGCTCAAGTAACAATGTCTTTACAGCTAATTGTTACCACTGCAAGGGCAAAGCCAACAAATATAGCTTTTGGATGCACATATAGACCTAATATGAAGGTCTTTGGAGTTCTTGCAACATGTCTGTCTGTAGCTACATTAATCACTTCCACCACCTTTTTCCTAATGCTCCTGAAAATAGGGGCAGCTCTAGATCATGTGAGAAAATCAAAGCTCACATATTGCTACCTTTTTCCCCATAGTCTACGAAGAGCGTATTTGAACACTGTGGTATGTTAACGATGAAAGTGAGAGATTCCATGTTTTACATTTGTCAAGCAATATCGAGAACTGTTGAATATAGTGGAATATTCTATTTCCTTTCTTGGCTTTCTCAAGCATGGTCGGCAAAGCCCTGAAAAAGGTTACAATAATTTAGCCTTAGAAAGCACTGCTGTTGGACGTGCACCCCTGCACTTAGTGCCTCAACTATAATGATGTCTGGATCTCTAATGCTATTTTTTCTTGTGATAGGCAAACATGGATCATGCGTGTGTGCCATGACATTGGCTTGTCTCACGGAAAGCGCTGCCCTCCTAGTGGTGAAAGGCTACTTCCTTCACCAGTAGCTAAGAAGCACACGCTCAGTGATGGCAGCATATTGTTTGGTGATCAGTATCAGTGAACAGATGTGCTGGGTGTGCCTACAAATGGTACAGTACAAGAAAGATGTAATGCCGTCTGATAACCTTTTGATACACTTATATCACTGTGGCTGACATCTAAATGTGAACCTTTAGGCACAATAGAGAAAAGTACATTGGCAAGTATGACAATGAATCCAACCGCACTCCTCTGTGAGACAAAAGGGTCTTCACTGTGTAATACTATGAAATAATCAAAACTGCATCCAGAGAATCCTGAGGTATTTAATTTGTACAGTAGATTGTTTGTCTAATTCAACTGTTCCATCACAGTTAAGTATCCAATCTTATGAGTTAGTATACACTCAAAAAGCACTTCATCAATGTCAGTTCATCAAAAAAGGTTCAAATCCAATCCCTATGCATTTCGTGCATCACGCACTTCGTCAGGGGAAATACATTTGGTCTAGAACAAAACATAAAATGAGAATGTATAAGCGATACGGAAGTAGACTGGCGTTATTAGCAGATAATGTGGATGCATGCGTTACGCGGTAAAACAAGTGGTGATTAGGGTTAAGAATATGGTGACGACAATGCATGCGGTGGGCAAACAAAAGAACAGTTATAGAGAGTGTGCCAGTAGTCGCAGTGTAAGGAAGGTGACAGCAATATAAACAAATTGGTTTAACGTGATGTGAAAGCTGAACAAGGTACGGGACTGTGTGTGAAACCCGCCGGTCCGTGCATAAGCGCGTGGTCGCGGTATAAGGAAGATGACGGAAATAGAAGCAAGTTGGTTTGACGTGGTGTGGAAGCTGAGCGAGTTACGGGGCTGTGTCTGAAAGCCGCCGGTTCGTGAACAAGCGTGTGCACGACCAGGTGAAATTGTACCATAAGGAAATAACATGCAATAGTCCGATCCAAGATGGTAACCCAAAGTGCATCTATTTCTTACCGATTGGTGTTGTTAGTTGGTAAACATCAAGGCGTCCTCAAAACCTTCCATGTCGGCTCGGTAGTGTGACGCGGCGCATGCGCGTGAAGTTATGTAGGATATCAGTGCGAAGACGGACTAACCCGGGAGCAGTTATCGAATGTAAATTAGGTGATCGAATGCCACGAAATATATGGAGTGTATGAAATGACATAAAGTATACCAACGGTACATGAACATGTGTATCAATCATTGTATAAACGGTCTCGAAAATCAAAATTTAATAAGGTCACATGTGAATCTGGCGGCCATATTGAAGTATCCAGGGGATATGAAAAATAAATGTAGGTAATGTGTTAAAAAATGGCACATATTCAAATAAACATTGAATAAGCAATCAAATACATGATAAAAGATATGCACTTCAGTTCAAACAGTGTGTGCTTCAAAAACATATGAAAGGTATGTGTTGTGATCCACAAAATAAAGAATGTGTGATTTTGGTTCACAAAATGAAAAATGGTTCACAGGATTATAAAAAGCAACTATATTCCATCCGATCATTTAATCCTTTCGGATTGTATGAGTCCAGTTTTTTGATCCAGTGCATTTCGCGTTGCAATAGTCTCTTTCTGTTATCAACGCCTTGCTTTGCAGAGACAACCTCCAAAACCAAGAATCTGATTTGTTTATATTGCCGTCACCTTCCTTACACTGCGACCACTGGCACACTCTCTATAACTGTTCTTTTGCTTGCCCACCGCATGCATTGTCGTGACCATATTCGTCACCATATTCTTAACCATAATCACCACTTGTTTTACCGCGTAACGCATGCATCCACATTATCTGCTAATAACGCCAGTCTACTTCCGTATCGCTTATACATTCTCATTTTATGTTTTGTTCTAGACCAAATGTATTTCCCCTGACGAAGTGCGTGATGCACGAAATGCATAGGGATTGGATTTGAACCTTTTTTGATGAACTGACATTGATGAAGTGCTTTTTGAGTGTATACTAACTCATAAGATTGGATACTTAACTGTGATGGAACAGTTGAATTAGACAAATAATCTACTGTACAAATTAAATACCTCAGGATTCTCTGGATGCAGTTTTGATGATTTCATAGTATTACACAGTGAAGACCGTTTTGTCTCACAGAGGAGTGCGGTTGGATTCATTGTCATACTTGCCAATGTACTTTTCTCTATAGTTCTATATACAACTCCCTTAGGTCAGAGGGAGCAACCCGCCAGCACCCAAACAATTTACACAGTACTAAATACACTTGGATTAAAGTGAACACTAAACGAGTGCCACACACACCCATTGAACCTTTAGGCACACCCATGGCCTGCGTTGTGGGGCTCCTGATGTGACAGACTTCTTTCTGGAGGAAGAGTGAACAGAGGGTGGGAATTTCAAAAGGAAGCAAACCCAAACCCACAGCATAAATTTCAAGACTCAGACTCTAAATCACATTTGGTGTCTGTAAATAGACTGAGGGGAGCTTGAGACCCTAAAAGTTGTCTATTATCAAACAGCCAGTTGGGCTCTATGGGGAGAATAAGCTCTGCAAGACTTCTGCCTATAACAAAGGCTGAGGGCCAAGGCCTGCTAGTCTCCCGGCTTGGTGAGGGGATTTCACCCAGGGAACCCAAGAACCCCTACCCTGGAGCCTGGAGCACCAGCACCTGCCTGCTGCCATGACCAGTGTGCCCTGTGAAGAAGAAGAAAGCGTTGGAGGGAGTGAGGTCCAGTGGGCAATCCTGCAGAGTCGATTCCCTTAACAAGGTGTGAGAAGATAGGTGCTGCACCAATTGATTCATTGCAAGTGTGCAGGGAATGTCAGCAACCCCTGTATGCCAGAGTGCCACTTTCACCGAAGAATGAGCCAATCCAGATCGAGCCAGAGATAGGATATATGGTAACATTTGATGTGGAGCTGACTTGTAAGGGTGGAGACGTTGTCTTTGACACCATAGGCAGAATCTCTTCCATTTTGCTTTATACGTCTTGTTAGTGCTTGGTGCTCTAGCCTGAGTCAAAACCTCCCTACACTCCTTGGGGAGATTTAGATGTTGGAATTCTCTGTATTCAGGAGCCACGCTGCCAAGTGAAGTGAAGTCGGATCCGGATTTAGCACCTGACCCTGAGACTTCGATAACAGGGACAGAACTAGTCCCAGGCGAATGGGATGATCCTGGGAGAGCAGGAGGAGTTCCGTGGACCAGAACTGTCGGGGCCACGCCGGTGCAATCAGAATCATTTTCCACGGTTCCGCTTTGATCTTTCTGAGTAACCTCGGTATTAGGGGTATTGGCGGAAAAGCGTAAAAGAATGCGCCGTACCAGGCAATCGAAAGTGAGTTCCCCAAGGATCCCGGATGGTGATCCTTGCTTGCGTAGAACCGGCATTTGATGTTCTCCGGAGACGCAAAGAGGTCTATGGTCGGGGTCCCCCAGGCCGAGAACACCTCCTCCAGAAGGGACTGATCTAACTCCCATTCGTGATTGGCTGCTTTTTGACGGCTTAATGCATCCGCTGTGACGTTGAGCCAACCTGCCAGATGTTCTGCTCTCAGAGTGACATTGTGAAGAATTGCCCAATCCCAAATTCGTTGAGCTTCGTGTTGAAGAGTTAGGGACCGTGTTGTGGAAAATGATATTTTGCCTGACCAAATAATGTCCACTACATACACCCTGTTACATTCATGTGCATGGCACCCATGCATATTTCTCGTAGTGGCCTGAATCACTAGGCCTCTGCAAACATGTCCTGCGAGTCAAGTCAGCAAAGTCTCCCAAACGTTAAGCTAAAATAAAGGCCCATGTATTTTGCATTTTGCATTGTGCATTTTAAATAAATATCGTACTGAGCCCTTTATTTTATTGTGGTTGAACCACTTTCTGAACTTCTGCCAAGACAGTGTTATGAATAACAGTTATCTGTTTTGCTGTACAGAGTGGCATCCTTGCCCGGTGAGGAAATGTAAACAGAACCCGTTCGCGACAGATAAGGCCTAGCTCTCTGTCTCAGCCCCCATGCAATGAACGGAGAAATATATGCTTTTTCTTTATTTCTAGCGATGAACCTTTATTTCAGATAAAACATCCCCTGACTCCAGACATCAGTTGTACCAGACGTGCTCAAGTCGCCCTGACACAAGAGATTACTCTGCTAAGCCAAAAGTCAGCTTCATCCCATTTACACGTCAATTGCACCCCAGCTGGTCATGCAAACACCTCCCCTAAGTACCCACCCACCTATGACATCTACCTATCATCTACCTATGACTCATAAAGTGTACGCCCACATGCTCTTATCTCTTTCTTTTTTGCTCGGCCTGGAGCGCTCCTTCCTATGTACAAGGAGAAAATTGTATATATGCTGTTCATTGTTATTGAATGTTAGATTACTCTTCCTGAACCTCAGTGGTGATGGAACATATTCTCCCTTTGACTCGAGTTATTGGAATAAAGCCCATTTTAACATGGACACCACGGATCCTGTCTCTCATTTGATGCATGATATTAAGTTAATGCCTAGAAATTCTGCCAGGGTAATATTTTATTTACCACATTAATTGGCGCCCTTGAACAGGGACATGTCCCTTTCCCCACTTGCCGGAGTTTGTAGGTCTAGTCTTTGCCCCCTTCCACAGCTGTGACGGACTTTAAAGTGTACACGCCATTGGGATTACCCGCTACTCCCTCAGGCCCAGGAGGAGGACGGACTGCGGGCCAGGCATCCATGTGAGGCGGTGAGGAAAGCGGATCGTCTCAACCCAGAGCCCAGCCCATGAGAGAGCAAGGTCCGAGGTCTCCAGAGGTCCACCTGTTCCAAGGCGCATGCGTAGAAGTCCGAGGCCTTCAAGTTTCAAGATTCTGCTTCCCGGTGAGTACCACTATGGGGAATGCATCAAGATTAAAGACGTGCCCATGGTAAACGTGGGTGCGGTAAAGACGTGTCTCATTCACGTGAGACCGGTAAAGACGTGCCCATGGTAAACGTGGGTGCGGTAAAGACGTGTCTCATTCACGTGAGACCGGTAAAGACGTGCCCATGGTAAACGTGGGCGCGGTCAAGACGTGTCTCATTTTTGAGACCGGTATGGTTTTCAAGTACATGTTTAGTTCTCTGTATCAGTTTAGGTTGTAACTGTTTTAGTGTTTAATATTTGTTTGTGTGTGAATGATTGTTGATTGTTTCAGTCTATTTTTGTGAATATTGGTTTCAAACATGCCACTGTTTTCAAAGTTACGTCAGATAGGGACCAGAAAAGGTATACTAGAAGAACCAGTTAACATCCCGCCTAGAGACACACCTGGTCATTATATGTATAATAAGCATGGGCTAGACGCCATTTTGTTTTTAGATTTATGGGTAGACTACACCAAGGACCTGGAGGAAAAGTATAGATGGCCAATCTCGGGAACATGGGATCCTGAATGTATTATGAGGGTGGAGGAAGCGCTATGGAAAAAGAAGTCAAGACCCTCTCAGAAAGATGCCATCGAATTGTGGCGCAAAGAGTCACATAGGAGAACAGAGAAAGAATTGAATAAAGCAGATAGAACTAGACAAGCTGGGGAAAAAGCCAGAGAAAAGGAACTGCGGGAGGAGGGGGAACGTGTCAAAACAGAACAGACTGATAGGGAAAGAAACGCCGTTATTAATGGTATTTATCCCGTTCTGTCAGAAGAACTAGCTAAAGTGAACACCTCCGAGAGACCCAGTAGGTCTCGAACGCCACCACCTGTACCATATAGAGTACATAGAATAAAGCCGACAGCATCTGAAGCATTCATTTCCTCGTATCTAGACGAGTCCCTTCCAGACTACGTTAATGCAGGTTTTCCTCCACCCCCAGCAGCAGATCAGCTCCAGCAACTTCAGCAGCAGCTAGCAAAAGATGACGTAGGTCCAGGGGCAGTGGGAGGGGTGCCTACTGTAGATGCAGCCATTCCATTTTGTGTATATGATACAGAACCAGGAAAGGGTTTAATGGTCGTGATTTCACGTAGACTAAGACAAGCTGTTGCATATCTAGAGACATTACCAGACATGAAAGATCACCTAGATAGCATGTATCGTTTTATTAGAACGGGGGAGGGACCAGATAGTATAGCACAAGCCATGGCACAGAGAAAAGTAGGGGTTAAGAACTATGTCTTACGTTTTATTATTAACTGCCTGATCAGGGAACAGGACGAAGGGGACGGAGATGTAAAAGCAGGATTGATAGAATGGAGTGATCACATAGATGCCGGTAGACATGAGAAACAGGGACAGATAGATGCCATGTACAAGAAAATACGAAAGGAAATAATAGAAAGGCACAGAAAAGAGTCTGAGGAAAATGGTGAGTTATCAACAGAAGAAGTAGATGAGCCAAAAGACAAAATGAATTATGTAGGAAAAGCGCGACAGTTTGACAGACCCAAGTGCCTTGATTACCGTAAACAGGGGCCAGCTATAAAAGAAAGGTATTCCCTTGAAGCTCTATTCCAAGCTACTGAGAAAGCACTGAAACAATGGATAGGGAGTGAGAGACCTCCCACACAACACGAAATAGAGTTGGCCCGGTCAGCCACCCAGTGGGTGTCCAATGCCAATATATATAGCAGTGATATAGTGGCTCAGACTTTCTTAAGCCTTCCACCGAACGAACAGCGTTTGGCTGGTATTTACATGGTTCAACACTTGATAACGTTGTATAAAAGTCAGCATTCTGATCCTGGTCACTTGCATAAAATACTTGACGACATTTTACTAGATAGATGGACAGGTTTAGGTACTGAATTAATTAATGTAATCCTGGATCAACGACATAAGTACATAGATTCTCTGACTACATACATGCCTCCAGTCTTACACCATGACAGACATAACGTACACATAGACAGACAGAACCCCCTACGAGAGGTTCATCCCGTTAAGAATGCGGCCAATGAGTTACAACGAGTGTATGTTTACACCCCCTTAACGAAATTAGAGATTCTTGAAATGAAAAAGATGTTGCCTTGTCATGATAAAGACCCAGGGGGATTTCACCGTGAATTAAAAGACATCCTCCGCATAGGAGATTATACGTACGCTGACATTCTGAAGCTATTAAAAGTACTGTTACCTGCAGGGATTTATGAAAAGCTTAAGGAAAAAGACTGGGAAGTGGGTGAGAAAAAGTTAAGTTGGGATGCATTGGAAACAGAAGAGAAGGGCAGGGCCCCAGGAGTTGGTCTTGGAGATAGAGCTAGAGAACTACCTGAACTCCTGATACAAGTTTTGCCAAGATTATTGATTACTAAAAAGGAAGATTGGGATGCTATTTCAGCATGTAAACAAAAGCAAGACGAGGACACTAGTGATTTCTATTCTAGATTTGAGAAATGTTTTACTATTAATAGTGGCCTTAAGCCTGGTAGCGAGTCATTTCCACATCTTTTTGTGAGCAAATTAGTAGAGAATTCCTTACCCCAGATCAAGAATAGAGTACTGAAGGTTGAGAGTACTTGGCAAGCAAACAGCCCTTCACAAATGTTACAGATGCTACAGTATCATCAGAATAGGATTAGAGAAGAGCAGGATCATGAAAAGAGACGCATGAAAGAGACAAAAATGAAGGTGCTGGTTGCCCAGACGGTACCGGCGACTTCAAACAAACATAACACGACACCTGTCAAAGGGAACTGTAATTATTGCAAACAACCAGGTCACTTTGTAAAGGACTGCACTGTTCTGAAACACAATATAGCTACAGGCAAGACAAAAGAGCGACAGTACACTCCTAGACAGAGTAACACGCAACAGAACACGCAACAGACAGTAGCGAATTATCCTCCACCACCGCCTGTTAATGCCACACCACAAATGTATCAGCACACACAGTCTGACTATCCAGAATATCAACAGTTCTCATGAAACAGCCTCGAGAGGGAAGTAGGCTTGCCCCTTATTGAGGTTCCTGTAGATCAAGAGGGTCCGTATGTACATAGTCGTGTTCTAGGTCAGGATCGAAAGTTTCTGATTGACACAGGGGCGAGCAGAACTACCATCAGTCATGACGAGGTTCCAGGGGCACCTCTCTCAGGCTCACAGAATGTTTCCCTGGGATTTTCAGGAAAGCCTATTGTTAATGAAGTGTCTAAACCAGTCTCCCTAGGGGTTGGTCCACTGTCACGTACCACTGACTTGCTACTTACTAAGTCATGTCCAGAAAACTTACTTGGTATGAAGACATTAAAAGATCTAGGAGCAGTTATCTGCTGTTCTCCAGAGGGAGTACGCCTGTTCTTACGTGATTTTAAGGGACATTATGTACTGACTGATTTTGACCACAGACTCAAGAACGTACCACAGATCCTGTGGGCACAAGGACCGACTGACGTAGGTTACATGGACATTACGCCTCACCATGTCACACTCAAAGCAGGAGTAGTACTTCCACGTATTAGACAATACAAGTTACCACCTGACGCCGAAACAGCATTACTGAAAATAGTTGACGAATTTATTGCACGGCGGTAGTGGTAGAGACAGTCTCAAATGTATGTAACTCGCCTGTCATTCCTATCCTTAAAAGATCTGATCCTAGTGTATTGCCAGTGTACCGATTGATTATTGACTTGCGAGAATTGAACAAATGTGTAGTACCACAATATCCAGTGGTGCCAGACATTTCTTCATTGTTGACTGCTATTGATTCAGAGGCTACTTACTTTACTGTTATCGACTTGAAGAACGTTTTCTTTAGTGTTCCCATTCACCCAGACAGCCAGTACCTGTTTGGATTTTCATTAAGAGGTCGTAGCTTTGTCTTTACACGAGCTCCTCAAGGTTTTACAGAAAGCCCTAGTATTTACAGTCAGGCACTAAAAAGACAGCTAGACAGCATTCACATGCCTTCCAACACTGCGTTACTACATTATGTGGACGATATCCTGATTACAGCACGTTCAGAAAAAGAATGTGAAAATGCATCACTGACAGTCTTACATTTTCTGGCTGACAAGGGGCACAAGGTGTCCCCTTCGAAGTTGCAATTCTGTGAAAAGCAAGTAGTGTACCTAGGACACTTGCTTTCCAAGGAGGGGAGACAGCTAACACAAGCACGTATACAGCTCATTGCTAACCTTTCACAGCCCAAGACACAAAAGGAAGTACGTGCCTTTATTGGCCTCACTTCATACTGTAGGCAATGGATTCCCCAGTATGCCTTTCTAGCCAAACCACTCATACAGTTAACTACACAGGAGGCAGGGGGGACTGTCCTCCCTTGGACACAAGAACACACCTTGGCATTCGAGGAATTAAAAAGAGCTTTATGTCAAGCGCCAGTGTTAGCAACTCCATGTTACAGCAAACCTTTCATGCTTTTTGTAACTGAAAGAGAAGGAACAGCGTTATCTGTTCTCACACAAGATCAAGCAGGAAAACACAAGCCTTGTGCTTATTTTTCTAGCACGCTAGACCCAGTGGCCCACGCTCTGCCTGCATGCCTGAAGTCAGTTGCAGCGACAGCCCTAGCCATAAGACAGAGTGATTCAATAGTATTGGGCCACCCTCTGACAGTACAAGTTCCACATGCAGTGGAGGTTCTCTTAAACAGAACACAAACACAGCACTTGACTGTAGCAAGACTGACAGGATATGAACTGACATTATTTCAACCACACATAGAGATCAGACGTTGTAATATTCTGAATCCTGCAACACTTTTGCCCTCAAGTACAGTAAATGCACCATCACATGACTGTGTGGAACTCATGAATATAGTGACAAAACCAAGACAAGACCTGACAGATATTGCACTTTCAGACCCAGACTTAACGCTCTATGTAGATGGATCATGTATGAGAACGAGTGCAGGAGAGTTAGTAGCGGCCTATGCTGTGACCACTGATAAAGAAATCATAGAGACACAGAAAATAGACACATTGTCAGCACAAGCAGCAGAGCTCATCGCTCTGACACAAGCCTGCATAAGAGCTAAGCACTTGAAAGTAAACATTTATACTGATTCTCAATATGCCTTTGGCGTTGTTCATGATTTCGGGGTACTATGGAGGGAGAGAGGTTTCCTGACCTCCCATGGGACCAAGATTCAGCATGGCCAGCTTATTCAAGCCCTGTTAGAAGCCATATATTTACCTACAGCCATTTCTATCCTGAAGTGCAAAGCTCACACCAAAGTTACAGACACCATTTCCCAGGGTAATGACCTGGCAGATCGAACAGCTAGACTTACAGCCCAGACACCAACAGACACGACAAGGACAGAGGTACCATTACTGACTGAACAAGGAGGGGTCCAGACTGACCAAGGTTGGATGACTAAGGGAAAAGGCACATGGTTTCTCCCAGATTCCATGGTACAAATAATCATTAACACAGCCCATAGTCCAGCACACTTAGGAGAAAAAGCAATGTTAGACAGCTTACAGAACATCTGGTTTAACAAGCACATGCGTGCCGCAGCGAAGCAGAAAGTACGAACATGTATGATCTGTTGTCAGTTCAATCCAGGTAAAGGCATCCCGGTGGAACAAGGCGGATTTCATCCTCCTGACCACCCTTTTGAGGTTCTCCAGATGGATTATATCCAAATGGACAGATGTAGAGGTTACAAGTATGTCTTGGTGGTAGTGTGTGCACTGTCTAGATGGACAGAAGCTTATCCAGTTCCAGATTATACTGCTGTAACAACAGCCAGACAGTTAGTGCGCGAGTATTTCCCCAGGTATGGATTACCTCGGGTGATCTATTCAGATAACGGCCAGCCATTCTCCTCTGAATTAATGAAACAAGTGTCCCTTCTGTTAGGTTACAAATGGAAGTTCCATTGTGTCAGACACCCGGAAGCAGCAGGCCTTGTAGAGAGACATAATCAAATCCTCAAGACAAAATTAGCAAAGGTCTGTGCAGAGAAAGGCGTGGATTGGATGGTAGCCCTGCCGGTTGCCCTCTTTTACATGCGTATGGTAGCACATTCCAGAACAGGCCTATCTCCGTATGAAGTGATTTTCGGTAGACCGCCAAATATGTGGGGTACGCCTATGCCCAGAAAGATAACTGATGTTGACAGTAACATGCTGACAGATTACCTGGCTTCCTTGATGTCTGCATTACTCTCTTGTCGTTCACAGGTTGCTGCCGCCTTCCCTGACAACACCCAGGTCAAGGAACACGCCATAGTCCCAGGGGACTTCGTGTGCATCCGGAATTTTGACCGATCAAGCCCCCTTGAGCCGCGCTGGAAGACCCCGAAATTGGTGCTTCTTACCACGAGGACCGCACTGAAAGTGGAGGGACGCAAGGGCTGGATCCATGCCCATCACTTTAAGCGCTATTTTGGACAATGTGGAACATTCGAAAAGAACAGTGACTTTGATAACAAAACAGACTTTGCGCCGCCTTTGCTTGAAAAGACCCCTCAGCAAGAGTATAGGTCCAAACTTAGATCTAGTAAGTCAGACGTAGTTTAATTGTTTAAGCCCACCCGGTGGTGAATCGGTTAGACCAGTTTCTGACATGTATAAGATCACATATGAGAATAGCAAGATGAGAGATTGCAAGACACTGCAAGACACTGCAGATACTACAAGACATTACGCAGCAGATGGATTGTTACCCTGATCATTATTTTATTCTGTGCATTGGTATAATCGGTGTTAGTTTATTGCTACATGTTTTCTTTTTTATTTCCTCACATATACATTCATCCAGTATGCATACGTGACCAGCCAGACCAGCAATGCAACTAATTGCTGGGTATGTGGCAAACTACCCCCTTATCAGAAAACAAAGGGAGTTCTGCCAAAATAGATTCTAAAAGATAATTTAAAAAAAAAAAACGCCCATTGGAGAACATGGCAAATCGCACCTCCGCACAAGACATGCTTTTTCACCCACTTCCACAGCTCAGATCCTTTTCAAATTTGGCATCACAGTAGTCCAAGCAATGCCCTACATCCTCACCAACAAGCAGCCGAATCCCTCCACTGGAACGGGTACGAATTTCCGCTCAAAAACACGCCCCCCGAAAACGCCAAACAGCGCCAAAATCCGTCAACACCTTGTTAAGCTGCATGTTAAAGCAAAACATCTTCAAAACGTTACCTCCAAGCACTTGTAAGTGATCCAGCTCTCTCCTGCCTAACGTAATGACAACATACTCTGCACAAACCATGACCACATGGCGCTATTCACAAGCCATATTTACAAGAAACTCAACAAGTTATAATAATGACATGCTCTTCATAAACCATATTTTCAAGGAGCTATTTACAGGGAACTTCACTCTCATCTGCCCTTAGACTAGGGTGGAACTTGTTATATAGCAGACAGAAACAGCGTGTGAGCAATATACAGATTTCAACAAAGGTTTCTTTTTCTTGAAGCAGTAGTGAATGTGACTGCATCTGCCCTGGCGACTTGATCCAGGAGCAGTTTGCCATGATACTATCACTGTCTGCAATGTGGCCTGGCGATTTGCAGCCTTTTTGCCACTGCTTGCGTTCCCCATCCATATGTACAAAGGATAAAGATAAGGAAATGATTCTGTATGATCAGCTATACGGTCTCATGAATATAGATGTATCCTGAAGGGTTATGTAGTTGACAAGGAGGGAATGTGGAAAATGATATTTTGCCTGACCAAATAATGTCCACTACATACACCCTGTTACATTCATGTGCATGGCACCCATGCATATTTCTCGTAGTGGCCTGAATCACTAGGCCTCTGCAAACATGTCCTGCGAGTCAAGTCAGCAAAGTCTCCCAAACGTTAAGCTAAAATAAAGGCCCATGTATTTTGCATTTTGCATTGTGCATTTTAAATAAATATCGTACTGAGCCCTTTATTTTATTGTGGTTGAACCACTTTCTGAACTTCTGCCAAGACAGTGTTATGAATAACAGTTATCTGTTTTGCTGTACAGAGTGGCATCCTTGCCCGGTGAGGAAATGTAAACAGAACCCGTTCGCGACAGATAAGGCCTAGCTCTCTGTCTCAGCCCCCATGCAATGAACGGAGAAATATATGCTTTTTCTTTATTTCTAGCGATGAACCTTTATTTCAGATAAAACATCCCCTGACTCCAGACATCAGTTGTACCAGACGTGCTCAAGTCGCCCTGACACAAGAGATTACTCTGCTAAGCCAAAAGTCAGCTTCATCCCATTTACACGTCAATTGCACCCCATGCTCAAAGTTGCACAATTAGGGCAGAGTTCCAGCTGGTCATGCAAACACCTCCCCTAAGTACCCACCCACCTATGACATCTACCTATCATCTACCTATGACTCATAAAGTGTACGCCCACATGCTCTTATCTCTTTCTTTTTTGCTCGGCCTGGAGCGCTCCTTCCTATGTACAAGGAGAAAATTGTATATATGCTGTTCATTGTTATTGAATGTTAGATTACTCTTCCTGAACCTCAGTGGTGATGGAACATATTCTCCCTTTGACTCGAGTTATTGGAATAAAGCCCATTTTAACATGGACACCACGGATCCTGTCTCTCATTTGATGCATGATATTAAGTTAATGCCTAGAAATTCTGCCAGGGTAATATTTTATTTACCACAGTGTCCCCCCCTGCTTGTTGATATAGTGCATGGCCGTTGTATTGTCCATCCGGACCAGCACAAGGTGATCTTGAATCCTCGGGAGAAAAGCTTGCAAAGCTAGTCAGATGGCAGTCAGCTCCAGATGTGGTACTGGCGTTGCTGTGGATCCCAGTGCCCACTGACTTGCAGCTCCTGGAGCACTGCTCCCCAACCTTCTAACGAGGCATCCGTGGTTAGGACCATAGGAGACGGAGGAAGCCTGAAAGACAGACCCTCTGCGATGTTGCTTCTCACTATCCACCATTCGCATGCCTCCTTCATTTCTGGTGTTATCAAAATTTTGTCGTTGAACGAGCCTTCTGCTTGGCGCCATTGCTTGTCAAGTTGCTCTTGCAGAGGACGCATTCGCAGCCTGCAATGCGGAATCAATGGTATACAAGATTAAATCAATCCGAGCAGAGACTTGTAGAGCCGTACTGACAGGGATCTGCTCTTTAGCACTTGGCGAGCCGAGAGCATTAACTCCGTCTCGTCCGAAGGATAAGCTTTGCACTGTTCTGAGTCCAAAATGGCCCCTAGGAACTTTGTTGACCTGGATGGTTGCAGAACTGACTTGATCCTGTTCAGTTGAAGACCCAGGTGATCGAACAATTGAATGCAAGTTGCAATGGCCTTGGAAGTTTTCCTGGAAAGAAGGAGCTTTGACTAGTCAGTCGTCCAGATAAGGGAAAACTTCCAGAGATTGTTTCCTGAGGAAAGCTGCCACCGGGGCCAACACCTTTGTAAAGATTCTTGGTGCAGATCAAAGACCAAACTGAAGCACTTTGAATTGGAAATGGCTCTTGCCTACTGTGAAGCGCAAATATTGCCTGTGAGCTGGGTGGATCGGTACGTGGAAGTACGCATCCTCTAAATCCAGAGTCGCCATGAAATCCCCTGGGTTCAGAAGACGAAGAATATCCAGGAGAGTGACCATCCTGAAGGACAGTTTGATGAGGTAGGTGTTGAGCTCCCGTAGATCTAATATGGGGCGCGAAATCTCTGTAGTCTTGCAAACCAGGAAGAACCTGGAATAAAAACCTTTTCCCCTCTGTGACAGAGGTACCGGCTCTATTGCCCCCTTGATGAAAAGTTGGTGGGCTTCGAGACGTAGCAGTCCCAGATGTTGAGATCGACTGGCGCCTGGAGCTCTTGTTGGAGGAAGATCTTGAAATTCCAACGTATGGCCACTCTGAACAATATTCAGCACCCAGTGGTCTGAGGTTATACTTCTCCAGCTCTCTAGACAAAAAGATATCCTTCCCCCCACTGATGTCCTCGGGGAGTAAGGAGCAGTAGTAAGAGCCAAGAGGCCGCTATTGCCTCTTGGAATTGTCGCGTCCTTGACGATTCTGACGTCCTCTCTGAGATTGACGAGCGAAAGAAGCCGACTGGCCCTAGCGTTGGTTAGGATACTGCGGTTTGTATGATTGAGAGGATTGCGAAGAATATCTCTGTTGGTTGCCACCTCTATAAGAGGAGAAACCCCTTCCTCTTGCCCCTCTAAATGGGACCTTACGGTAATTTAGAGACCCCAAGGACTTTGCTGTGTCTGTGTCCTTTTTAATACTTTGAAGGGCCTCATCGACATGCTTCCCAAAAAGCATTTCTCCATCAAATGGAAGGTCCAGGATTTTGTTTTGGACTTCTTGGCGAAACCAGGTCGCCCGCAACCAGCCTTGTCGTCGTAAGACAGCTGAACCAGCCAGAGCACGAAAAGCCGTAGAAGCTATGTCCATAGCACAATCTATGACCTCTGACGATGATCTTTCTCCCTCCATGAGCACCTCTTTGGCCTCCTCTCTTGATGAGTCTGGCAGGGCAGCAGTTCTATAAACGGGGCTAAATCACACCACATCTGGCGATCGTACCTGCCCAAGATGGCCAGAGCATTCGCCGTTCAAACGAGGAGACTGGCCATAGAGGAAAATCTCTTGCCCACATTGTCTAAGCGCCTTCCTTCCTTGTCCGGAGGTGTAGTAAGAGGCGTGGAAGGATTCTTGGATTTACTCTGGGCCGCTTGCGATATTACAGAATCCGGTTTAAGTTGTTCAAGGAGGCACGCTGGACTGCCTTCAGGGGCCTTATATTTCTTCTCCAGCCGGGGAAGAACAGGAATGACAGTGGCCGGGTTCTGCATAACCTTGATTCCTTCCGTCCATACACGTTCTATTATAGGAATCGATCTGACTGACTTTATGTATGGCTCTTTAAAGTCATAAAGGAAACAGTCTGACTGCACTGTTGTGATTGGCAGACCAAATCTTTTAGATGCCCTCTCCATAAGGTTATGGAAACCCCCAATGTCAGCCGGAGAAGTAGCATTGTCCTGTCCTGTGGCATCAGGATCCGGATGGTCACCATCATCATAATCCAAGTCAGGGTCATTTATAGGATCCCCCTGAACGTCCTCATCTGAAGACACATCATGCACCACCTCTCGAGATTCCTCTCTGGTTTCAGGTTCCACAGCCCGTGGGACCACCGTTGTCACGATGATTGCAGATGTCGGGGTAACAGCTGGAGAAGGAGGGCGTTCCGATTGAACTGCTGGTGGATTCGGAAATCTATTTCTATAGTCTTGCAACATCAATTGCAAATCCGAAACCAGGGAGGCTGGCATGGCCACCATGTCCTGACCCAAGCCTCGAGGAGGTTGTACCTGCTGAACATACTGGTGTTCGTAGTACTCCTCAGTATCTGTTTCTTGACATTTCACATCCAAATCCGAGGGACTATAGGCATCCCCATACTGGATGTCGTCACCCTCTTCCTCGTCATCCAGTAGCATACTAGGTGGCAGAGATGTAACTCGCCTTGGAGAAGTCATCTCCGGTGTAATCTGCCGCTTCCGTGTGGAAATCTGAATTTTTTGAATCATCGACGACATCGTCGACGGAGTCGTCGTCGAAAGAAATGAGGAAGCCAACTTCGTCGAAGGATTCGTCGACGGAACCGTCGAGGCTGGGAAGGTCTTCATCGACGGAGTTTTCATCGTCGACGGTGGATTTATCGTCGACGGCATCGTCGACGAGCTCGTCGTCAGCAACATCACAGCCGGCGTCGTCGACGTCATCGACGTCGTTCTCATCGTCGAAGCGGCCGTCGACAGTATCTTCGTTGACATGATCGTCGACATCGAGAAGGTAGCTATTGTCGACGAACAAGAAGGCGTTTTAAACGTAGACGCAGCCAAGGAAGGTGTCGTCGTCGTCACAGCCGCCGTCGACGGTCCCGTCGACGGAGCTATCGGCATACTCAAATCTTTATGAGAAACAGTTGACGACGTACCTACAGATCTCGTCGTCGACGGACACTGTTTCTTGTCCTGCTTGGTCTCTGGAGTGACCGTAGAGACTTTCTTACCCTCCTTCTCTTTCTGGGAAGATTGTGAAGGAACAGAAACCTCCTTTCTCACCTTCTTTGCTGTGTCCTTCTCAGCAGCCTGTCCCAGCCTCTCCTTTTCACCTCGGTGAGGAGATTTCATGGGACTAACCCTACCAGACCTATCAGAGATCTTGTGGTGGGCTTTGACAGGGGGCTCAGATGAAGTAGAGGGAGGAGACCTACCCCTCTTTTTAGATCTTCTGGAAGAAGCCATTGATGCAGAATCCTCCTCGACTGAGGACAGTACTTCCAGTCAAGTCAAGTCAAAAAAGTTTATTTTTGTAACGGTACTCTTTTGAGGACCACAAAATAAAATATATGCTTTATACATTTTCATTTAATACATTTTCAATGAAATTTTCAAAAACTTAAAAATTCTATAACAAACATATTCATTTGGGGGGTTTTTGCAAATTAATAAAAAGTCCTTTGAGTTTACGATCCTACAGGACCGATAAATGGGCGTAAGACATATTAACCTTGTATTTACTATTTCTGCGTTAGGACATATAATAAGAAGATGTTCCAAATTCTGATTGCCCCCTTGACAAAAAGTACAAAGAGCTGAGCTGTCTGATCTCCAGGAAGAAGTAAAAGTTAATACAGGAAGTATTCCCAGGCGCAGCATCATAATTGCACGCCTTGCACCGTGTATAAGAGTATAATCTAGATAAGGCTGATTTTGCTTGTATTCCTGGGAGTCTACATAGGTCTTATACGAGGATAGACTATCACAATGTAAGTGGTCAATATCATAACTCAGTTTGGGGGTGAAGTTTTTTAAAAATAGTTTGAGTTGGGCTGGAGACCACATAGACAAAATTTCCACACTAACTTTTGCAAGCTGAAAAGCCTCTCGCATATTTTTTGAAAAAGTGAGATGGGTAGAACCGATGTTAAATGTCTCAACTTTTAGTAAACTTCGTAGAGTGCCTTCTTTTGAATGGAGAAGGTTATAGGCCCACCTTATGATGCTAGCTACAGCTGTAGCGTAGGCACTCGTGATGGTACATTCCAGTCTCAACGCCTGTACTGGGGTAGATGTAGAGATTTTCAGTAAATGTTTTAATATTTTACCTTCAGTTAAGTTCATATAGGTCCATTGATTAATAGGAATGTATTCCGAAGCATAAGACATGACCGGTGGGATCTTGGCTCGGTAAACTTGTATTAGTGCAGAGAAATGCCTATGTCCAGTAGCAGAATATAGGCGAGACAAAGCCCCAGCATGTAGGTCACTTTTCCTTTTTAAGTGATTAATTTGACTGTTGTTACTCATATTTTGTGAGAAGATTCTGCCCAGGTAAGTATATTCCTTTACCTGCTCTAGCTTCTCACCTCCCAACTTCCATTCGTATCTCACCCTTTTCTTCTGATTTGCGAAGGCAACCACTTTGGTTTTATTTATGTTTGGGATTAAGAAATTTTTCCTAGAGTACTGGTGTAAAATGTCTAGGAGATTTTGAAGTCCAAAGGGTGTTAGGTCGAACAAGACTATGTCATCCGCGTACAGCAGGGAGTGAATATACTCATTGGCTATCTTTGGCGGAGTACTTAGCCCTTGTTGTAGTTGGGATGGTAAGTCACTTAAATACAAAGAAAATAAAATTGGAGCCAAAAGGCACCCTTGTTTTAAGCCATTTGATGTGCGAATTATCTTTGATAGACCCTTATCTCTCCCCATTTGGACACGGCACCAGGTGTCACTGTGCAGATTCACTATTAAAAGCAATAGCTGTTCCGAAATGCCCATTCTTCTTAATTTTGACCACAGGGTCGGTCTATCTACTCGGTCAAAGGCTGTCGAGTAGTCAATGAACGCTGCATAGATGGATTGCTTTTTCCCTGATACATACTTGTCTAAAATGGTTTGGAAGATCGCTACATTGTCGGTCACTGCGTGGTTTGGACGAAATCCAGACTGAAACTTAGGAATTAAACCCAGGGAAAATGCCCAAGTTTTCAGCCTATCCAATATTTCTGCTGCAAAAATCTTCCCGGCAGCGTCCATGAGGGCAAATTGCCTATAGTTTCCCGGTATGCTTCTTTTTCCTTTTTTGTAAATCGGGATAATTATACTCCCCTTCCAGGAGTTTGGCATTTTGCCGCTATCGAATATATAGTTAAATAGTGTCGAGAGCAACCGTCCCCACTCTTTATGGTCAATTTGATAGGCCTTGATAGGTATCTGATCGGGGCCCGATGCACCCGTGCTTCTTGCCTTTCTAATATTCATAGAGACAGACACTGCCGACGTTTTGTTGATTTTTGTGTCGTTCGTTCCCAAAATTTGTACTTCAGCCTCACCATTATTAATAGACTTGTTCGGTCTATATAGCTCATGAAGGTAAATTTCCCAGTCTTCTTCTGTAACAGGAGTTGCTTCCAACTTTTTTTTGGATCCAGTCATTATTGCAATCAGGGCCCAATATTTGCGCTGGTTGTTTTGTTTAGCTGCTTGTTGGATTTCAATCCAATTAGAGTCCTGCTTCAGTTTTTTCTGTTTAGTTTTTTCTCGTCGTATTTGGTTCTTTAATCTGTTGATTTCCTTTTTATTTGTAGATGAGAAATTCAGATACTGGGCACGTATCAACCTATTGAGTTGTTTTACGACTGGTTTATTTGAATTTTTATGCTTACTACTCCGTCTGCTTTTTACTGATTTGGTATGTTCTAACTTACTTTGTAAAGCATATTTGAGCTTATTTATTATGTGATCAAAGTTCTTTATAGGATCGACTGAGTATATGGTAGTCAACAGATTAGTTTGGGAGATTAGTAGCCTCAAATGGTCCAGATTTTCTGTCCCCCAATAAATTCGGCCCCTCATTGCGTTTACTTCCAATTTGGTTTTATGAAATATCGGCTGGTACTGGAAAGTGGACTGTGCAATCCATTCAGTTGATAGATATAAGAGAGCATGATCACTTTCCTCATTGAATGTAATCGAAAGTTGACTCATTTGTTCTTTTTCTCCGATCCCACATATGAAGTAATCAAGGATAGAGGGAGATCCGTTTCCCTGCCTAGTGTACGATGCTGGTTTATCACCATGGATATTACCATTTAAAATTGTCCCATTAATACTGGGGAGAAATTATAGTAGTGCGCGACCTCTCCTGTCTGATTTCATTCCTTTTGGGAGTACAGGGAGAGATGTTTCCAAAGATTCCTCTTTAAAGAGAAGAGCCCATTTCTTTATTTCGCAGTTTGACATTTTTGCATTCAAGTCTCCCATTATAATATATGGCAAATAAAGTTGATCTTCAATGATGTGAGAGATGTTCTCCATTAGGCGGTCAAACAGCAGATCACAGTTGCTACTGGGAGGTGCATAGACGTTAAAAAGCAATATTTTTTCAAATGTGGCTGACATTTGAGTTTTAAGAGATACCTTTAGACATTGTAGATTATCTGTATTTGTCTTGATTATTTCCTGTGACCAAGAGTGATCTTCTTTTAGTAAAATTGCTAGACCACCCTTGGCGTGCCCCCTTCTAGATCTTTTTGCCAGAGTTTCATATACGTAGTATCCTTTTTGTTTAAAGGGATTAATGAACCACGTTTCCTGTAAACCAATAATATCTGGGAAGTTTTTAGTTGCATGCTTCATTTTTTTGTCAGTCTTCCCAGCCAAATTCCAAGACAGTAGCGTCAGACCTTTGCTAAACTTGATATTGTTGGGGTTTAACAGATTTTTTACTATTTAAGGTTTCTGATAACCATGCCCAAGATTTTATTAAGTTCTCATTATTACTAGAGCTTGAGTCCCGGGACCATACTGACCTCTCACCTTGCTTTACTTGTATTTTAAGTGAGTCTTTTCTCGTGATATTTGATACTGATTCTCCCCAGAATGTACTGATATTTGCATTTCTTCTGTTAGTTTGTCCTAGGATACCTTTGTTTAAATTATTGGTTATGGGATCAACTACAGAGATTACGTCATAGCCATTCTTATGTAGAATTTCCTTCTCTCTGAGTATTATTCCGGGCAGAACTGGAGAAAAAAAGGATACCTGTACTAGTTTATTATTTTCTTTTTTTGGAAAGAGTACTAGATCGATTTCTTTGCTTGTCAGAGAGTTCAGGGGTGGTATTTCTTGTAAAAGATTAAGTATTCTACCACGGTTCAATGGCATCTTATCTGTAGGAAACAATTCTTCAATGATTATGTGCTTAGATGGAATTCCTTCCCATAGTTGAGAGTTAATGTTATGAGGTTCTTTAGTATCCATGGTATTTCGTACTGTTGTTCTATTTTCTATCAATGGACAGAATTCTTCTGCTTTTGGATTCAGAAGTGTTGCCAACGGAGTTTTTTGAATTTCTGGAGAGTTCTCCAAGATTATGGGAGTGGATTTTTGAAATTTAAGTTTATTCCCTTTTTTTCTCTGTATTCTCCTTAGTGGTTTTCTCTTCTTCTTCCCCCTAGTATTTTCCCTATCATTACTTTTTTCAGATCTTTCTTGTTGACTCCGTTTCTGTTCAGCAGTAACTCCCGATGACTCTGCTTTATTGTCCCCTATAACCTGATCTCGGTTGTTGTCAGATACTTTGTTCGAAAAGATAGGAAAATGCTTATTATTATTTCCGGTGATGTTTTCCGATTCTTCTTTAAACAGTTTTTTAAGAGAATATGTAATGAGAGGTTTTTTCTTCTTTCTTAATTCCTTAGTTTTAGTCTCGATTTTTACTATGTTGTTCGTTTGCGTGCTTGCTTCTTGTTGTTTTGGAGTCGTGTTTCCATTTTTTTGGAGATCTTCAGTTTGTAATGTTTCGACTAGATCAAGTTTTTTTAATGTAACTTTATTTTGATCTTTTTTCTTTTTTTCTTCAACCAGGAATTTCAATATTCCTATTTGTACGTCTAAAGTATCATCAGAATTAGCTAGAATTTGACCAAGATGAGTAAGTACTGATTCCAAGATTTCCTGCAGCGTAAAAAGTGCTTTTGACAGGGGAGAAGTAGTGTTTCCAAAGTTTAAATGTGAAAAAATTGGGTCAGTAAAATTGGCCTGGTTAGGGTATAGGTTAGGGGATTTTTCTGGTGAACTGGTTAAAGGATGTATTTGGCTTAGTAACATTTCTGATTTTTCTTGTTCTATCTTCGTATTGTCACTTATAGACACGTCAAAAGGTAATTCATTATCCTGGTTTCTTGTTGGTGTTATAGGTGTTATTTGTGACGTATCTAGGAACGATTTTTGACGTTCCCCAGTGAGGGAGATATTTGCCAGATTACTTTCAGTTGTTGTCTGTCCTTGTTTGTAGATATTCTGGTCGAGGAAAGGTAACGAATCGTAATCTTCCTTGTTTATAGAAAGTTCCAGCTTATTTTGGTCTTCAGTTGTAAATGAAGATAGGGATTTTTTCTTGGAGAGGGTAGAGAAATATGTATTTATAGCTGGAGTACTTGATATTTGACCAGGTTTCAGTGATTTATCTGCCGACTTTCTGACAGCTGCATCAGTCCCCATGCACCTCATATATATTGTTCGTGAGCGAAGTTTTTTTAAAGCCCTCATATTTGGGATCGAAGATCTACTTTTTGTTATATTAATCGCAGTTGATTTTGTGTAAAAGTAGTGACTTTGTTTCAGGGTCTGCGATAAAGATTGATCCGTAAATATTGAGATATATTTTCAAATCGGTTTCAAAGTGTGGCTTTGGGAGGTCCTCATTGGCTAAACGTAAGTGGGGTGGCCCGTCCCGTCCTCAGTCGTCCCCGGACGGCCACAGACGGCCCGCCCTTTGCCCGGGCTTCGCCCCGCGCTTGGTCCCGCGCGCGTCCCGCTGCGCGTTGACCCGGATGTAATTTATAGTTGTAACGCCGATGGGCGTGTCGCCTGGGGGAAGAGGAACCAGCTAGTCCCAGCAAGGGTTGCTGGTCCTCGCAGTCCCCCGGGCTGAAAGCGCTGCTCCGCCTGGCCTCTACCCTGTGGACTCTAGCTGGGAGCGGATGACAGAGCCTGCCGAATGCAGCTCTCGCTCACACCAGCGAGTCCCCGGGGAGGCAGCAACACGGAGTGCAGGGCGCTGTTGATTTGCACGATTCCAGCCGTTCAAAAGACACTGGAGCAGGGATTCAGACTTTCCAACAGTCGAGGGAGACAACAGCAAGTCCTGGTGAGTGGCGCCCGCGAAGCGGGGGTCACGAAGCTTTATGCTAATTAGGCCTGCTTCCTCATTCGCCGATAGGCGTGTCCGTGGGCGTGTCGCCTGGGGGAAGAGGAACCAGCTAGTCCCAGCAAGGGTTGCTGGTCCTCGCAGTCCCCCGGGCTGAAAGCGCTGCTCCGCCTGGCCTCTACCCTGTGGACTCTAGCTGGGAGCGGATGACAGAGCCTGCCGAATGCAGCTCTCGCTCACACCAGCGAGTCCCCGGGGAGGCAGCAACACGGAGTGCAGGGCGCTGTTGATTTGCGCGATTCCAGCCGTTCAAAAGACACTGGAGCAGGGATTCAGACTTTCCAACAGTCGAGGGAGACAACAGCAAGTCCTGGTGAGTGGCTTCCTTCCGTGCCTTCATCTTCTCTAGCCAGGTCAGCAATCGGCCCTCCCTGTCTCTCAAAGTCTTCGTTGAAAAGGTCCTACAGATTTTGCAATCTGTGGCCTTGTGATCAGGATACAAGCAATACATGCAGTCCTCATGCTTGTCTTCCACAAAAAGCCTCTTTTTTGCACAGGTAGCACAAGCAATGAATAAAGCCTTCTTCTCTTTGTCAGCCATTGTAGATTTTGAAGAAAAAGGTTGAAGAATAAAGTTGAATAGAAAGAAAACTGAGCAGAGCTCAGTGGATTCTCCCTTGCACAACGTGCGGTAGAAAATCTGAGGCTCTGAGGCTCTCTCAGGAAGGTTCTGTGGGATGAGGCTATTCTGATTGGTTCTTGCGAAAGTTTGGGCTCTTTTACACAAAGAGGGTGATATGTTGCAAAATGAGATGAGGCCTATGCCTAATTTTCTCTTTTGTACCTATGGTACTAATATTTTTTTATTTACCGAGGCTCCCATTCCGACAACGGGGAATGATACAAAGCATGGGAATCTATGAAAGTTCCAATACTGGGGTAACTCTAGGATAGCTGTGCGCAGCCCACATCGGCTGCATGAGAAATAGTTACTGGAGACAGTTGCTGCAGCTCTAGAGCCCACAGAGGGAGCAAACTCAGAGACTCCAGTTGCTCAGATTGTGCTGGTGTGGGTAAGACTGATATTGGGCCAGACAGCCCAGAGGGAATTTGTTTGCCAGATATCGCTGATGTGCTAAAACACGTTTGACTTTAACACGGAGTCGGAGTGGACTCCTGAGACTCGGACTAATAGTAGAGCTTAATCTAATTGTTGCCTATAGTGAGTGGGAATCAAGAACCGGCCCCTGAAAACATTAGAGCCCTGACCTCAGTGGATTGTTTACATTATGAATGTCATATTGTACTTTGTGATTGTATATAAATACTCCTTATTTATATAAAAACATGTATTTGACTGGACAATCATTTATTGCTGTGCATATTTTGAGTTGTGAGCCTGTGTTCAACTCCCTTTGTCTAAGCCCCCCGCCCCCAGATATGCGTTGGACTGCACGACCCCTGCTACCACTAAAAGACAAGTGCTGAAGGGGTACTAGGCTCAGTTACTCAGGACCCATAGTGGGTAGGGCCCTGGGACAACTGCCCCAAAAGGTCTCAAAGCCCACTGTTCGGCCTAGTATCCCTGCTCCCCCCCATCCCTCTGAACGGGGTTTTGACACTCCCATAATTGGAATTTATTTGTGAAAAAAACTAAAAAGCAATGATCCTGAGGAGCAGGAAGTTTTATACCTGCGTGTCCAGGGAACTGTTTGTTTTTCCTTCCCAGGATTACCATAACTCATATGGAAGACCTGGGAAAGGAAAATATCTATGGGAAGGACTGCCCTAAACAATGTGCAGCTACTAATAGAGGAAAGGCCACAACCCCGTAGCAGGTGCTTTGCCACCTTTAACTCAACAGAGCAGATAGAAGTTTTACCTGCAAATAGTCATCAGTTTCCTTATCTATAAATGAGGCTGTGAATTCTCAAGCTTAGAGGGACACGAGAACCTCAGGTTTACAACAGTTTTTCCATGCCTCTAAGCTCTAAAATTAAACCCACATGCATACAGTACCAAGACGCCCCTAAGGAAAAATGCAGTCATTACATTTACAAAGCAACATTGCAACAGGAAATAGTATCAAAGAACTGAAATGCTAAATAATGAAACTATCAACAGGGTTGGCCTTAAATCATTTAGGACATCTTTTATTCTTTCTTGCTCTTATTTTTTTTTCCAGGGGTTTCCTTCTTCTAATTGACATCTCTGTGAAGAATGCTTCCATTTCAGCTGAATACAACTGTACCCCATTATGTGTAAAATGTACTTTCGGTATTTGCTCTTCTATAAAGACTGCCTGTAAAAATCTTTGAAGCACATACTTGTTACAACATTTTAATCCCTGCAGTTACAATCGGTTTCGAGGGCTAGTGCACCAAACTCAGTATGAATCTAGGGCCAGATGTAGGTGTCCAAATACCGGTCGGAAACGGCCGAAAATACAGATTTTCGGCCGTTTCCGACCGGTATTTGGACATTGGTATGTAGGGGCATGTAAAATTACAGAATCGGTAATTTTACCGAATCTGTAATTTTACCGAATCGGTAAAATACCGAATTGGTAAAATTACCGATTCCGTAATTTCAGATGTAGGTAGCACTGTTTTCAGTGTTACAAGGGTTTAAGAATTCTTAATTTACCACCAACTAGTAGTTGGTGGTAAATTAAGAAAACCATTTAAAAAGCATTTTTTTTTGCTTTTTAAACAGTGTCATGTGGCACACATACATGCCCTAAGGGCATGTATGTGTGTCACATTGCACACAAGGCAAAAACTGGGGTGCTACAGGGTGTCAAAGTGACACCCTGTCCCCCTTGGCAATTCAGTATTTTTACCGATTCTGTAATTACAGAATCGGTATTTGCCAGTGATTCCTATGGGCTTCAAGGCCCATAGGAATCAATGGCAAATACCGATTCTGTAATTACAGAATCGGTAAATACCGACTCTTACAGATTCGGTAATTATTTACCTACATCTGCCTCCTTCCTATTTACCGACTCTTAAATACCGATTCGGTATGAGTCGGTATTTAAGAGTCGGTAAATAGGAATTACCTACATCTGGCCCCTAATGTCCAGTCTATGCTCATCCAGTGGCCTACAATGTAAAATCGACTTGACCATGGCTCAGCTGCTTCAACTGGTGACAGTGCTCGATTCCTAACTACTCCTACCTCATGACTAGCTGCAAACATTGAAAAATGGTTTACTTTTCTTTCCAACTGACAACTAATATCAGACACAAATATCGATCCCTAAATCCACATTTGGTAAGACTCATACCTAAACGTCGCTCGTGGGTCAGATCCGCCTATTTCTCCTAAATGCCATATGGTAGTATTAGTCTCCTTTAAAAACTATATGCTCATTTGACCACAACCCGTCCTTCACTTCCCAAAACTTAATATATTCTTCTGACAGATCTACCACATGTTGTTAATCATTAGCTGTACATTGCTTTCCAAAGTTCAATATGTTATCCTCATTGGTGCATTGGTCCCACTCCTCATATTTGATTCCTGAAGATTCCACCACCAAAAAGGTTTCTTAATATATCCACCATCCTCTTATTGATTTTTAACTAATGGCAAACATACCAGTATTTCCAAATTAAGTTGAAATCCCATCTTAAGCAATATCCCTCTAATCCTAACATCCACTGCTCAATGCGAGATGCAGTAATATCTGCTCTTTTACTAATTAAATCAGAAACTAACATGATTTTAAGATTTTTATTAAAGATTTAGATCTACAAAGAGATCAACACTAGATCCACCTACATAAATAAAAACTTTAAAACATGTTTAAAGAGCAGTTAAAACATATTCACCGCCAAACATGTGTAATGGTTTGGAAGGAAGGCATAAATCAAAGCTTAATACATTTTTAAAAAGCATTAAAAAAAGCAAAAAATCATGCAACACATCAATTAGTTTACTGGACAGTATAGTAACTGATTTGCAGCTCTACCTGAATTAATGTCACATTTTATGAAGAGAGGCGTTAAAAGAATATGTCTGGAG
The DNA here is from genome assembly GCF_964261635.1 of Lissotriton helveticus. Lineage (NCBI taxonomy): Eukaryota > Metazoa > Chordata > Amphibia > Caudata > Salamandridae > Lissotriton > Lissotriton helveticus. Next base: position 920,805,955 of record NC_136072.1, read on the forward strand.
TATTTAAAAAAGCTGGACCGACAAGTAGAACATGATCTAATGTTTGTACATCACCCTTACATAAATTACACAACCTGTCATCCTATCTTATTACCCACCAAGCGCCTGCAATACGTTTTAGAGAAAGACAATTTAAATAAGCAATAGCATACACCGATGGACGCTGTGTTCTTCATTCCAACATAGGTAGGATTGCGGCATCAAAGTCGTGCAAGACCATATTATTTTATCCAGCCTCCTTATTCCTCTGCAGAACTGGATATTATGCTCCAAAAAGCAAATTTTCATGAATATTTTCAAATAACTTTTATGGTTATAGTAGGTCATACTTTGCAAATCTGCCAGATCTAAATTAAAGTGCTTAAGTGTGTGAAAAGGATTTGTTATCTATGTGTAATCCTTCTCTAAAGGATCAAAGCATTATAAAACTATGAACTTCCTAAGATTTTTCTCCTGCGAGTCTAGAAGGCAGAAAGTCCATTGCATAATGGCTGCCAACCCCTTATAAAATTGCTTACCAGACCCATTTGAATGTGCAAGGCCTCGATTGTCTCTATTGTATTTAAATTGCAAATAGAATGCAAGATCTTCCCTTCTGCTCTATGCATATAGTGCCAGTGATTTACTTTTATATTTTCTACACCATATAACAGTAACGGAGGGATGTTTATCTTATATACAGTTAATAGATGGTTAAAATGCCTTCTCTCGTAGCGTCGTTGAGTGTTTTAAGTGCCTTAGCATGAATTAGTGTCTTATTCATTAGTTTGTGCAATATGCTCTCTCTCTCTGATAAATTTGCTGAAAACATTTTTTTCTAGATAGGGATACGATTTAACAATTTCCAGAGGGACACTGCCAAATATCAACTATATTCGCAGTTGGTTAACAGCCCCTGCTGTGAAAACATCATGATCTTACTCTTGTTCATATTAACTTTTAGATAATGAGTCTTGGCATACGTTATTAAGTTGTCGTTTCTGCAATCCTTTTGGTGTCAATTCTATTAGACAATATCATCTCAATAGAGTAGTGTCCCCATAGAGTAGAACCCCACTCTTGGGGCATCACCACCCACACGGTTCATTAGCTCTTGAAGATGGGCAATGTACAGAGAAAACGCAGGGAAGCCAGTAAGCACCCTTGTTTTAGACCATTTTTGGTTTTAACTGTTGCAGTGAGGCCACAATCACCACCAAGTATTACATGTCACCATGGGGAAGTATGCAAAGCTATGATCAATTTTAGTAAACCCTCTGGAATTCATAGGGCACTAAGGGCTAGATATAGAAAGCATTTTCCAGTCGTAAACAGCCCAATTCATTGAATCAGGCTATTTGCAACCAGAAAAACCTTTTGGTATGTAGCAATCCCAAACTATGATTCAATATGAGGTTACCAAATTGCAATTTGGAAGTGCAAATGCAAACTGACTTGGTGTAAGGAAGAGTGGTGTTTAGGGTGTCCCTTCCTAATACAGATTCGCAGTGGTATGTATGAATGTTTTGCAACCAAAATACGGTTGCAAAACATTCACATTTTACCACTACTTCAAGTTACTGTTAACCCATTCGCAAATGGGAATATGTCCCCAAGGAATCCCTTCCCCATTGAAAATGTAAATACAATATTTTTTCAGAGCAGGCAGAGGTCTAACAGAAATGAAACTGCAAAGTTGTATTTTTTATTTTTAAATGCATCCATTTAAGGAAAACGGGATGCATTTAAAATTTTTAAACTATTTCTTGATTAAAAAGCACTCACAGACATGGTGGTCTGCTGACCTCAGCAGGACATCATCCCTGTGATGGCGGCAATTCCTAATTGGCCAGAAATTACGACCTACCTTATTATTATTCATGAGGTAGGTCTATTACAGTACAGAGATCTGGGCCTAAATCCATCGTTTTTTGGCTCACTGTGCCACTGGATGCAAGCTATCCTGGCTGATGAAGGTTGAAACCCCGAAACCGGTCCTAGGATGCTTGTTTCCGTTCCAGGAAGGACCTGGCTTGGCAGTTCGGGCTGGACTGTTCCCATGAGACACAGGGTCAAGACTGATTTGCATATGGCTAGGTCTAAACTGGGGTGGCATGGTGAGCAAAGAATGATGGATTTAACCCAGATCTCTTGACTGGGGGTGAATGTTTTGATTTGTTCTGCATTCCGTCGATAAATTGTGTGTTTTTTGTTCTGGCAGCCAGTTTGCTCTCCTCCTTTGAAGAGATTTATAAACTTTCTACATTCTTTTGAGTAATAAATAAGATGTTGCCTTTGTAATTCATCACCTTACAATAGAAAAGACCTTATTTGGATTTCTCACCAAGTTCCTGACTTTATTACAAGAAACCGCTGAGGAAATCAAATTTCTCCTAACTAATTTTCCTGTATCTTCTATAAAAGTGTCTACTGTAATCAAACCTTGTTCAGGAGATTTCTCTAAGGTTCTTCTAAACTCATCTGTTAAAATCAATTTAGTATGCATATGTTTGAAGGGCCATTTGACGGCTGCCATCATCACCGTAGGGGTGAGCGGTCTAGTTGTTTTTCGGACAGGGAGGAAAGAGCTACTTAAGCGGGAGGCTGGTGCAACCGTGTGCAGCAGGCGTGCCAAAGGCAAGCCTGTATGCACCTGCCCGCGCCCTGACCGGGCCCAGGGCCAGTCCCACTGGCTGTCCCGACCCACAGGCTTCCCCCCCAGAAGCGATACACTAGAGAAGCCCTGCTGGCCTTCAGACCATCAGGTAAGAAGCTGGATTGTCCTCTCTTGTGCCCCATGAATCCAGACATTACACATGAACGTTGTCAGGGAAGTAATACCAAGATCATTGAGCTAGAACCCCAGAAACAGAGCGGCCACGCACAGTAATGTCAGTGGGGAGGACAATTTCAGTGGAAGCGTAGGATCACAAAACTAAATGCACATTGATCAATGCTAGATCATTGGTCAAACATCATATGGAGGTTGCTGAATTTGAGTCTCACTGTATTAGCATAGTCTTTATAACAGAGACCTGGAAATCCGATAAGGCTTCCGGCCCAAGAGAAGACGGCAGCAGTACCCATAGGCTATACTATCGACCGGCTTGATAGACCCCATAAAAAGGGAGGCGGTATAGCAGTTATCTTTTGGGACTTTCTATTAGAAACCTGTACGTCGGCATCCTCTGACTCCTAGGAAGCTCTTCTGTGTAAACTTGAGTTAATGAAATCTCGAGCATTTAATGGACTCGTGATTCATGTCCCCCTGGGCCAAAAAAACCCTTTATCGAGTCCTTTTAATTATTGTTGGAAGCCTCTGCTGTCAAATCTGATTTTACAATTTTAGGAGACTTTAATTTTCATCTCAATAACAAAGCAGACCCGGATGTAGACCTGCTTATGTTAATTTTACACAGAGTGTAATAGGTCAAATGCACAAGGCAGGGCATACCCTTGACAGAATCTTTTTCATAATTTGTTTCTCTCTTGTCCAGTCACGCTCTCGCTTAATTGGACAGACCACAAGGCCGTCATTTGGGACATAACGCTTCCCAATAATTTAAAGAGGGGGAAGGTTGTAGATAAAACCGTTATCTCACAGGCATGGAAAAGGATTCAAGCCCCAGAGCTGAGCACTACTCCGAGGCATTCTCAGCCAGAAGACACTACTGATATTTTCTTAAGGGTGGAAAATTTAAAAGGCTGGATTAATAGGGCTCTTAATAAATTAGCCCCCACCAAAACAAAAATATTTAGAAGAGGCAAGCCTATTGCACCATGGTTCAAGAAAACCCTCAGGGCAGCAAAACAAAGCAGCCGTAGACAAGAGAGCGTTGGAGGAAGGACTATAACAATACCCTGGAGAGAGAGAGAAATACAAATCATGTATTGGACCATATAAAAAGATCCACTCAGAGGTAAAATGAGCGTACTTTTCTGAACAGATAAAAGCAGCTACAAACTCAACAAAAGCTCTCTTCCAAGTTGTAACCAAACTCTCAACTCCAGTCTTCTGTGATGCACTAGCATGTTTCTTTCAAAAGAAAGTGGAAGCCATCTTTAATAAAATTCTCTAGCAGCGAATTTGTAGACAGGAATAATTACGTAATAATGGCTGGGCTCCCTGACAAGGCTACTTTCAAGGAGTTTTTTCCAGCAACAGTGTATCAAGTTGTGCAGGCTATCTTCAATTTAAAGTCAGGATCACCATTGGACCCCTGTCCACCCAGCATCTTTCATTTAGTTCCAGAGGTAGCAGCCCAACATCTGACACGCATATTTAACACCATGTTTAGTTCGTATGTATTTCCAGAACAATGGAAGGCTGAACAAGAAATTATTGACACTCTCTCTATTGTGCCCAAGGACAAAACCCCAGGTCCGGATGGCTTCTCCGTTCGCTTTTTTCTTCAATTTAAATCACTTTTGACCCCTCATCTTCTCTCTTTAATTAATCATTTTCTTAATACTGGTACAGCTCTTGGTACTTTTACTCAGGCTATGCTTTGCCTAATACCTAAAAAAGATAAGGATCCGTCCCTTTGCAAAAATTATAGGCCTATCTCTTTGATTAACACTGATTGTAAAATCTTTGCAAAGTTACTTGCTTTGCGTATTAATAAAGTTATCCCTGATCTTGTTAATATATACCAATCCGGATTTCTCAAAGGTCGTTCTATTACTGACAATTCACGTACCTTTCTTAATATCCTCCATTTGGCTTCTAAATTAGATTCTCCTTTAGCTGCCATAACTCTTGATGCTGAGAAGGCGTTTAATAGGGTCAATTGGGATTTTGTCTTCGGCGCTCTTAAATGGCATGGTTTTGGCCCCCCTATCCTCCAATATATTCAACTCCTTTACTCAGCTCCTACTACTTCTGTTTGGGTCAATGTCCGTCAGTCTAATTATTTCCCTCCCCTCAGAGGGACTAGACAGGGTTGCCCTCTCTCCCCTCTTCTTTTTGTCCTTGCATTGGAACCCGTCTTAGAATCAATCAACGATCCCCCAGCTATTCTGGTTTTAGTTTTAAGTCACTTGATATTAAATTTACTGCCTATGCGGACGATATCCTTTTGTACATTTCTAACCCATCTACTTCCTTTTTTTTTTTTTTGTTAATTGCATTTCCATTGAAAGAACAACATTCTGAAACTACATTTCCCTCAAAGACCCCCCTCCCTCCCTACTGACTCTGTCGTCAACCATCGTAAACACAGTTTTCAAGCGACTATTCGATAAATGATATACACAGCGATTTAGCCAACAACCCATAACAGGGCAGGCGGCCTTTCTCCACATTCACTTGTCACAACACTAGTAAATGACTCCGTGTCAAGATCAGAACCATTACAGAAAGATAGCTATAATAAGACAAGCACTGGCGTTGCCAATAGGTTTCGCATTTGGAAAGTTGGAGCTATTGGTTTTGTAAATGACATTTTATATTTATATATTGTTATTGACAATGCCAATAACGATATATAAATATAAAATGTCATTTACAAAACAAATAGCTCCAACTTTCCAAATGCGAAACCTATTGGCAACGCCAGTGCTTGTTACCCTTTCTGTTGATAAAGAACAGGCCGAATAGTTCCAGCATTTATGCTGTTCTGAAAAGCACAACTTTCGAATGCAGTGACCGGTTTCCATGGGTGGCCACTTCATGCGCTCACTGACAATTTCCAGGCGCGCCTATGTGTTTTAATGCCGCATTACAGACTTAAGTGTTTACTTGTGTGGGCGCACGAGGAATATGGGCTCTGTAAGATTACTTTTGTCTGATGACAGGTCTGTGGCCAGAGTTCAGTTACAGGGACTCCTAGTGGCAGAATCGGGGTTGACACCATCCAGCAACAATTTACAAAGCTCGATTGAAAAACTTGGCAGCTTAGGTCTGTGTTGTGTTAACATAAATTGTGCAGCGCCTTCTGCAATTAGTGTAGCACGGCATCGCTATGGGGGCTTACTAACCCCCTATAACAACCCAAGCTGTTACACCGCTAAGTACACTTTAAGAGAAGACAACGACATGACAGTTCCAAGCCGGAGTCTGAGTTACCTCAATTCACACCAATGGAGCACTGAATGTGCCTTTTCGGTGCCCATTGCCGGCGTATTAACATCTATGAATGTCTATTCTGTTACTTGCACTGGGATTCCCGCATTGACATGTCCACAATTTTCTGCATTTCGCTAGTGTGTTTGCCTCGTCTCTCCGGAATGTAAACTCACGGGAAGCCTTCTTTTACAGAATACATATTTTACCCCATCCCTTACCCTATTGAACGTCGTTTCAGCCGACATATGGTCACTGAGCTGGTCAGCTAATGTTTAAGTCCTCATGCAAGGTCTGGGCGCAGCAGACTTCGGACTGTACTTTCACAGCCTGGCACAGGTCGCCGCGGCACAAAATAGTTGTAGGACACCGGCAGAGAAATTCAAGGCAGAAGGAGGGTGAGGTGGGCACAGAAACGCCCCTGCATGTAGCAGCGGAAGGGCTTCGCGCCCTCGACCACATAGCTGCCAAGGTTTCAGATTGCTATGTGTGACAATTTCATAATCCCAGTGTAATTATGAGTTACATTTCAACAACTATGAGTGACACTGCCTCGCAAGCAAATTCAAGCAATGAAGACAAAGGAAACATAAATATCAGAAATAAAAGACATGACGAGCGTCTCATACCCACACACCCATGTAGCCTGTGGTTTACTTTAAAGGTATTGGAACGTTTTTCCGACCTCAACGTTATAAGCAACGGCCTATACCTTGAACTGACTGTAGGATGTGAGAAGCTTCAAAGAACAACTGTACTTTTCAATTCAACTTTGAAATTAAAATTATGAAGTCGTAAGCATGACTAGAAAATCAATATTTTCGCATCAGACACAAAAGCTAATATGAGTCCCTCTCTCATTTGAGCCAGTAGGCCAGCACGTCAGAAAGGTTGGACCTGGGAAATAACTGCCTTGTCTATGCATCAACAATACATATCTCGGAATTCAGAATTAAAGCAGATGGAACATTTTAGCTGTTTTATCTTATGCCCGTAGCTACTGACAGTCCAGGGGGATTTCCGTTACACTTTCAAAGCCGACACCTGGTTCCCATTTATACATCAAAAACATGTGCTGAAAGGAAGTATTTCTGCGAACCTCGCTGCCCCTGTAGTAGCTGCACACTTTTCCGACCGGGACCATTAAGCAGTGTGATTTAAACAATTAAATCAATAGATGAGCATTGCCCCCGGGGTCAGTGTACGTCCGCCCGTTATTATTAACGAGTTTCACGGCTTCTCTGGTCAAGCACCCAACACCTACCAGCAGTAAAAAAAAATCACAGCCCCCCACCCCCACCCTTTCTTCTCTCTTCCCATCTCAAACTACCTCACGCGAGGGCATGATGTCTGACCCCTGGATTTTATTTTCTCGCAGACTAACGCGTTTTATGTATACTCTCTCAAACCGACTCCGGGGCGCATCCGTGTGCCCGGTTCCACACATGGAAAAGGTCAGTCTGCCGAAGCAAAACACAGATGTATTATAGCGCGTGTTTTACATTTCACCCTAACCGCAGGCCGTATGCAATCCTGACTCTTTTCCGCGTTGTACCGAAGGCATTAAATAGAAGGATGTCCTTTGAAATGCTAAGTTACTTTTCTCGTGCCTCTGTTTTCATTTCCACCTCAAAGGTTGCGTAGCAGCGCTGCATCACTCCAAAAGAAAGCAGTTTTGAAAACCCAAATAACTATATTGCTGCTTGTTAAAACCACAAGAGGGAATTATGCGGCTCATAATGACGCTTTCGGTTTTCTCTTTATTATTGTCGTCGCTGTTCATTCAGCCTCGCCATCTGTGAACAGGCATGAGCAGCTCCGCGCCGTACCTTCCCGCTGAGGCTGCGCCGTACCAGCTTGATTGCTTCACTGCGGATCTGACCTATCTCCCCAGCCGGTGAAGGCGTACTGCACTGCACTGCACCGGGAGAGATCCCCGAGGCCGCGCCGCATCAAGAGGAGCTGCCCTGTACAACGCGTACAGGCTGCTCCATGTGGCATTTCCGCCCCAGATCTCCCTAAAGCTTCGCGTCGAAGGGACACCTACGCCCGGACACAGACAGCGTCCCTGAAAGCCCGCAGAGCCCCTCGGAGGCCCCGCTCCAGCGCCGCCCGTCTTGACGCCGTAACGAGCCGGACCCACATCAGGCGCCCTGCTGAGCCCTGTCCCGGTCTACCGCTGTCCCCCCGCATTTGTCCACGACAACCCCTACCAAGGTACTGTACAGTGTGTGCTCGAGGGCGCAGGTCCACCCCTCGTGAAACCTGTTGCTGGATGTTAACCCCTTGCAGGGCCGAGTAATCTGCCAATGCCCCAGTAACACACAGCGGACGAATAGGCTTACCTCATGGCCTCGTAGACGCTGCTCGGAAAGCACAGCGTCCTGTAGGGATTCGGGGGCGTGCTCTCCCCTTCCTATTGGCTGGAAGGTAAAATTCCAGCCAATGGGAAGAGGAGAGGGCGGGACTTAAAAAAAGACCCAGAAACGCCCCCGAATCGCGTCAAGGCGGGCCCTGAACTCAGTGACGCTCCTCTCCTCCAATGGCTGGCCAGCATTTACGAGGCCAGCCAATCGAGAAGAGGGGCGTGTTCAGGCCCCCATACTACAGACATAAGATTTCGGCTCCGCCCACTGCTACGCAGTGGGACGGTAGCCGAAACCTAAAAACCGTCCCAGTGTCTTCATGCCCCTTATCCCTCCGCACCCTGCGTCTGTGTGGGTCCAGTATTGTTGCTTTTGATCATCAAATATGTGTGGTATAAGCTCTAGAAGTTTTTGGGCCTGCTGGTGGGGGGTTGCAACTCGCTATAGTTTTCAGATTGTGTACAACAATAAAGCATATCGTGCGCCCAACGTTTTGGTGTTGGCAGTGGGCCTCTCATCCAGCAGCAAGCAAGCACTCTTCGGGCCATCAGTAGGCCCATGTCAATTAGTCTCCTAACCGCCCTCGGTAGCTTTTTAGTGTACCCCAACAAGGCCAGTAGCGGGTTGGGGGCGATCCCAACCTCCGTTAGTTCGCCTATTTCAGCAAAAATCTTTTCCCAGAAATCCCAAACCCCCGGGCATTGCCAGGCTAGATGCAAGAAGTCAGCGTCTGGGGCGTCACACCTCTCACAGTGCGTGGTGTCTCGTAAGCTGTACCTGCATAGACGTGCGGGGGTGTAGTACACTCGGTTTAGGAATTTAAAGTGGATTAGTCTATGTCTGCCATTAAGTGAAACCTTCTTAGTTACAGTGCAGCAGTATTGCCATGTGTCGTCGTCTAATACCGAATCTAGGTCGGCCTGCCACACCAGTCGTGCTTTAGTATATGGGTACCGTGTGGCCGTTTGTGCAAGCTTGTATATACTGGACAGTAGCCCCCTCGGTGATGTGATTTTTATTACATGTGTAAGCTCAGGGACCTCAGGGGGTTCCGCCATGTCCCCACCTAGCAGATTTCCTAAGGCGCTGCGTACCCTATGAAACTGAAAGCGTGTCAGCAGCGGGGGTGCGTCGTTGGCACCCAGCGCCTGCTCCCACGTCTTAACTATGCCGTCAGTGAACAAATCACCTGCCGTGTTTATGTTTAGTGTATGCAAGACGTCTATAACGCCTTTTTCCAGAAGCGGCGGCAGCCACCTGGCCCAGTCAATTGGCATTACCGGTGAATATAACAGCGCACCACCTTGCATTTGCAAGAGACTGTGCCATGCATGATTCGTGGCTGTAATGGAGTCCAGTACTCCCGTCCTGCGATACAGTGGTCGGAAAATGGTGTGCTGGAGTGTGTCTGGTTGCGCAAAAATTGTCTCCATGCGAACATGAGGTATGTTTCTGTCTCCATGCAGCCAAGTGTGGAAATGCGACGCCTGTGCCGCTCTATAGTATGCCTCCATGTCTGGGGCTCCAAATCCGCCCATCGAATAGGGCATAATAAGCGTCGCCCATCGGACGCGAGGCTGCCCACCCGCCCACGCTAGTTTAGTCATCTGCTGCTGCAGTCGTGCGAAAAATTATTTAGGGAGGACAATCGGTAATGCAGTGAACAAGAACCAGAACCTGGGGAGCACAACAATTTTCATTATAGATATACGCCCCATTAGAGACAGAGGGAGTTTGCTCCAAGTTAGCACATCATCCTCAAGCTTACTGACCGCGGTGCCATAGTTGGCTCTGAAGAGGATCTCCGCGTCTGTATGCAAGTGTATCCCCAAATAACGAACCGTGTCCGTGGTCCATTGAAGGGCATATTCCATTTGCGCCCGTTGCCTGTACGGTGTAAGTGGAAAGGCGCACATTGGTCCAGTTGACCTTGAGACCTGAGAGCGCTCCAAACCGGACCACCTCCCTTAGTACTCATGTTAAGTTATTTTCAGGGTCGCGGACGTATAGCATGGACACTATAATCCTGTAGCCCGGGAAGCCTAAGCCTTCGTTTCCGTGGTATTCCCGCAGAGCGCAAGCCAGCGGTTCTGCCACTAGGGCGTATAGGAGGGGCGAAAGGGGGCATCCTTGCCTAGTCCCTCTAGTGATTGGGAAGGGGTTCGTGACCAAGTCGCCAACACGGAGTCTCGCACTCGGTGCATGATATAACGCCCCCAACATTTGTAGAAACGGCTGTCCCAGGCCCATGCGCTGCAGTACTGTTCTCATAAAGTGCCACTCAACAGAGTCAAAGGCCTTCTCCATATCTAGGAAGACAGCCAATGCCTTACTATCTGGTCTGATATGTTGGAACACTCCCAGGACTGTGCGTATATTGTAAACTAGGTTCCTACCGGGGATGAATCCCGCCTGTTCCGGGGCAACAAGTCCATCCACTAGGAGAGCCAACCGAGTAGCTAGTACCTTGGCAAATAGCTTGGTATCAACATTAAGTAACGACAGGGGTCTGTATGAGCCGCACTCATCATGGGGCTTTCCCGGCTTCAATATAATTACCACGAGAGCCTCCCTCGTAGAGTGTGGCATGCTGCCTTCCACACAGATGTCGTCAAATAGGGTCGAAAGATGTGGGAGCAGTTGGTCCTTGAAGGCTTTGTAGAAGCCCGTTGTGAGGCCGTCAGCTCCCGGCGCACTGCCAGACTTCATACTTGCAAGCGCATCTAGAATCTCGTCCCTGCCTATTGGTTGCATGAGGAATTCCCTATCAGAATCGGACAGTGAGGGGAGGTCTATGTGACTTAAATAGTGCACAATTTCCTCTTCCATATCGCCTATTTTAGAGGTGTATAAATCAGAGTAGTAATTTTTAAAGGTCTCGGCTATACCTCTATCGTCTGTAATCGGCATTCCCGCAGCGGTGTTCACAACAGTAATGTGTTGACGCCTCCGAGTTCCCTTCATGAGGTTGGCCAGCACAGCGCTTGGCCGCTCCCCCTCTCCATACACCCGAGCTGTGGAGTATTTACTCATGTGTTTCACTTCCCTGTCCGCCTCCTCATGATACTCCACTAGCAGGGTCCTAATATCAGCACTCACTGTGTCATCTGCGAGGTCACACCGTCTGCGCTCCAGCTCCCCTATACTTTTCTCAAGGGCCGCCAATCTTTGCCTGATTGCTTTAAGGATGCCCGAGTGCTTAGACATTGCGACTCCTCTTATATAGACCTTGAAGGCCTCCCAAACGACTTGGAAGCTGTCTACCGAGCCTATATTCTGTTCAAAAAACGTGTCAATGGCCTCAGCCAACTCTCCCCTAAACACTGGGTCCAGTAGAGAGTTAAGCGGGAACCTCCATATAAAGGGCGGTATAATCCTGCCCGGGACGCGTAGTTCCATCAGTACAGGTGAGTGATCAGAGAGTGTCCTGGGCAAAACCCTGCAGTCTCTCACTCGGTCTAAGAGGGGGGAGGATGCGAGCAAGTAGTCTATCCTCGTGTGAATGTTGTGGTATGCAGAGTAGTGCGTGTACCCCCCTTGTTGCGGGTTCCTGGACGGCCAGACATCCCCCAAGTCCAGGCAAGTGATGGCGCTCTGCAGCTCTAGAGCAGCAGCCGCGGGTCTGCGGTGAGGGCCAGTCGACCTGTCCGAAGTCGGGTCCATAGTGAGGTTAAAGTCTCCCCCCCACAATATCCAGCCCCTGTGGTCTAGTTGTTTAATTTTAACAGCAAGAGCCTTGTAGAACTCTGGCGAGTCAAAGTTGGGGCCATAGGTATTGATGACCATAATGTCTGCAGCAGGGCCGTGGCATCTAGTTATGACAAATCGGCCATCAGGGTCTGTGTCTAGTGTTTGGATCTGCAGTTTGGACTTTGGGTTAACCCATGTCAAGACTCCTCTGGCGCTAGTAGTGAAGCCAGCAGTCGAGACATTGCCCTCCAATCCCCTGCTTCTGAGCATGTGGTTGTGTGTAGGTAGGTGCGTCTCCTGCAGTAGTGCTATGTCTACGCGGTGGCGCTGCAAGTAACTGACCACCTTCCTGACCTTGCGGTGGTCGTTCAGGCCACGAACATTCCAAGTGACAGTTGTTAGTTTAGGTGTGTTTGCCGTCTCACCGTCAGTGGTGTTGTCAGCCATTACTTCTCTCTATTGGGTGATGTTAAGGCATATTTCTATCTGTGTAAATTTCGGTCGTGTAGCACAGAGTCAGTGGAAGCAAATCCCCCAATGTAATAGAACAAACTTCCGCTATCCACGGCAATACTGTGTGTGGTCCCCTCCGAACTCCTCCATCCCCCTCCCACAGCAGACCAACCCCAACTTGGCCCAGCTTGTCAATATCCCCCTCCCAAACATCCCCAAGTAAACACAAAGGATCCCCTAAGGGGACTAACAGGGCATACAGCGCGGGGCCGAGGTTGCCTGATGAAACAGCCGTAACATCGGGCAGCACTCACAGATGCCTCACTCCCGCCGCTAACGCCATCAAAGATTACGCCAACATGTGCCATCAGGGTGTATATTGGTTACTACGGTATATTTACAGACTGGCTCGCTCCGCTCCCCAAGTACCCCCGAATGGTCATGATGCATGTGCCTTCTCGGCCCTCATCTTGCAGAGTGTAGCTGAGCTGGTGTGCGTGCTCTATTCTTATCAGTAGCTGGCAAAAACAAAGCAATCTCACCAATGTGTCGAGTCCTCAGGGCTCTCGTGTCCCCTCTCACAGAGGTACAAGTTCTGTGCATTAGGATGCTGGAGTGGTCCCAAACAGTAGTGCCAGCTCTCCCGTTTATATCAGGGCGCCCCACGAAAGATCAAAGTTCCCTCATGCCGCCACACTCGTAGATGATGTGACCGTCCTAATCCTGTTCTTCAAGTGGGCTGTTGGATTCCTCCTCACCGTTCTGACTCTTAGGGCTGCCCCTGTGTTCTTTTGTCCAAACTTTCAATGCCTTGTGGAGGTCCTTAGGATCCGTAAAGATGTGTGAGTGACCTTGCCTGTTGATCCTCAATTTTGCTGGATATAGCATGGCGTAGTCCAGCCCAAGGTCCCGTAGTTGTCTCCTGTACGGAGCGAAGTGTCTTCATTCTTCTTGCACCTTCGCCGTGAAGTCCGGATAGATGGAGATATCCGAGCTCTCGAATTGTAGAGTCTTTTTCTCTCGGGCTATCCGTAAGGCTGTGTCCCTATCTCTGTAATTTAGGAGCTTAGCGATAATAGGCCTGGGGGGAGCTCCTGGCTTCGGTCGCGGGCCCAGCGTGCGATGTGCCCTCTCGACGATGAACATTGGGGAGAAGGTGTCTGGTCCCAGCAGTGTCTGCAGCAGCTTCTCAACGAAGAGCTCCATCTTCCCAGTTTGTGTAGTCTCCGGCAATCTCGTGATTCGTACGTTCGATCTTCGAGAGCGGGCTTCCAAGGCCTCCGATTTCTCTTGGATGACTTGCAGAATCCTATCATGCTGCTTTCGAGCTTTATCCTGTTCCGTTTGCGCCTCTTCAACTTCGGTTATGCGCCTCTCCGCCATGTCCAGTCGCTCAGCATGTTTGTCAGCTCTTTCCGACATTCGGTCCATCCGATAGGAGAGGGCATCTATCTTGGAGCCTAGCGATGTCATGCTGTCCTGGAGGCCTTTTTCCATCGTCACTAGCAGTGCTTTAATGTCAGTGTAGAACGAGCTTTCGGCGCCTCTTGCCTGTGGGGTGGAATCCATTGCCTGTGTTTCCAACGTCCTGGTGCGGCGTTGCTCGAAAGGAAGCTTGGTTTGGGTCTTGTCACCTTTGCCCATACTGCTCCCGAGTCTCAGGGCAACTCCTGTCTCGCACTCCCTCTGCGCAACGGCAATATGGCGCCGTACGTTCAGGCCATTTGCCCGCCGCTCAATGAGCCGTCGTTATAGAGACTTGCTTACTGGGGCCGGATCAAGGGTCAAGGTTCAGCAATTCTCCGAGAGTTGTTATCTCTTCAAACTCTATGTGGGGCATCCCCCCTCCGCCTCCGTGTCGCTAGGCCGCGGCTAGGGCAGCCCACAGCCAGATCGACCACGTCCGCCGCACTCACCGCCTGCGGCCGTGCACCACCATGCGTGGGTTCCTCCGAGCAGCTTTAGTGTCCAGTTTATGGGGGCTCCCCGGGGCACCTTTGGCCCTTACGTTGCTGGGGGGTGCCCCCCTATCTCGCCACTTAGGCCTCACTACGTGGTCTGCCGGCTCGATGAAGTGCACTCACGTGTCAGCACCGTTTCCAGCTGCCCTTCTAGGCCTCAAAGTGTCTTACTGCGCAGGGAGGGGATCGCAGGGGCCCTAGATATCTGGATCCCAGGGGACCGGGGAGCAGTGTCATGGATGGACCCTCAAACCGTCGAGTGGACGCCTCCTCCGCCAGCCGCGGGGCAGCTCAGGGCGCGATGTCGCAATGCTCCTCTCTTCAGGGCAGCCTCGGCTTCCTGCAGTGCTTCGCGGCTTTTCGCCCCCCCACCGGGGTGGCTCCGCTCTGCGTCACCGCACGTCGCAGCACCCACCTCGGCCGCCGCGCAGAATCCTGGCCGGGGATGTGCGGCCCAGGTCTCCCACACTCAACCGCCCGTTGCGCGTGCCTCTGCCACTCCGGAAGCCCCCGTTCCACTTGTGCCCGGCAGCGGAGGTCCCCAGACGTGCTTACAATCTTCCTCGCCCCTTCAGGCTCCGTGCAGGCAGGATAAAAAACGGATAGTTTCAGCGTCGGCGCGGAGCTCCGCAATCAAGCATCCGCCATCGTCTTAGACAAGCTCCGCCCCCCCAACCCATCCACTTCCTTTCCAGTCTTTTTCTCTCTTTTACAGGAATATTCTGCTGTTTCTGGCTATAAACTCTATGTAGAAAAAGCTGAGATCTTCCCTCTCAATAAGTTTTGCCTTTCTTCTATGTTCTCTAATACAGGTTTTGAATGGAATTCTAAACATATCAAATGTCTTGGTATTTTTTATGCTAATACTATTAAGGAAACCATTCACATTAATCTTGCTGATATCCTTAAGAAATTGTCTGTTTTGACTGATGGTTGGTCTCCTCTTTTCCTCTCATGGTGGGGTAGATTAGCTACCATTAAGATGATGCTACTCCCTATAATTAATTTTTATTCCTCCATGCTGCCTATTTCTCTTCCTATCTTGTTTTTCCGTATTATTAATAGCTCTCTTTCTAAATTTCTTTGGAACAATCATAAATCTAGGATCTCATTGGCTCGTCTTCAGTCTTCCAAAGAATTAGGTGGTGTCAATTTTCCTAATATTCGCCGTTTCCACTCTGCTTTTACTTTAAAACAAATTTGGCCTTCTCTATCCGATACCGTGGATCCTCCTTTGACTTCTTGAAGCTCGTTGGAACAAGCTCAGTATTCTCCTTTCTCTTTTCTCTCTGCTATTTTTTTGTCCCAGCCACCTCAGCGTTTCTTGTCTCCCATTTTCAATCATTCTAAAGCTATCTCCACCTCTCTGCTGCACTCTCATTTACCTCCTACTGATTTCATTTTGGCGCATTACAATTTGGTACCATAAGCATGTAAAAATTAATAGACGGTCTTTGTTCTGGAAAGAGTGGATTGATAAAGGTATTATTACGCCTCATCACTTAATGAAGGATGCTTCTTTTTTATGTCTTATTCTGATCTTCAAGCCTGTTATAATGTTTCTTCTCTTCATGCCCCTCATTACCCTTTACTTCTAGATTCTCTCACTCGTCTTTCTTCTCCGGAACCCCCCACGGTCACTACTGTCCAATCTTCCTCTTCCTCTATTGACTTCTCTACGCAGTTTAAAGCTGCTACTGTTTATAAATTACTCTCCCGTCCCCTTCAGGTTAGAACCAAATCCAAATTAGAGCTAGTATGGGAGAAGGATCTGGCCCTCGATATACCCTTAAGCACCTGGGATAACCTTTGGACGAAAATACATAAATCCTCAGGTTCTGCTAGCACTACGCAGACCTTATATTATTTTTACTATTGACTTTTTTTCACCCCTTGTGATTTATATAAATTTAGATCACTAGATTCCCAGAATTGTTGGTCCTGTCCCCATACTAATAGTGATTTCTCTCACATGTTTTTCTTTTGCCCTCGAGTTAAAGTTTTTTGGTCTCTTGTTTGGTCAAAATTGAACGATATTTTATCCACTAATGTTATTTTTGATATAACTCATGTTTTTTTAGGTAGCTTTTCTTCTGTTTGGAATGTTAATGTTATGGTGGGTAAATTCAAGATTTGTTTTTTGCTATTACTCTTCAAATTATTACTTCCAATTGGAAAGACACTTCAGGTATTTCCTTCCAAGCCCGGTGGAATTTACTTTGCCATCATCACAGACTCGACCGTGCTTTTGCCAGTTCTACTGCCCTGTTGATCAAAAAGGACTTGTTATGGTTGCCTTTAACTTCATTTCTTTCCAGATCAAGTAGTTAATGTTTTTCATGTATATTTCTAATTGGTTTTTATATTCTTAGTATAGTTCTATCATTACCTTTCTCTTTTTTTTTTTAATTCTTCAGTCTTTCTCTTTTCTTCTTTTTCCTCCTTTTCTTTTCTTTTCTAAACATTTTTAAAAACAGCATTTGATTTTGTATAAGTTTTATTTTTAGCTGACGTGTGATTCTTTTTAGGCCTTTACATTGTTTTCTTTTTTTCTTTTTTATTCATGAATTGGCTCCTCTCACATATAATTTGTATTGATGTTTTACTTTGTTTATTACTACAATAAAGCTTTTTTAACCCAAAAAAAGATCAAATCATATTCAAGGAGACACATCCGTTAGCAGTATTCAGATGTACCTCCTCCTTTTTGCCACTCTGCTAAAGATATACCGCTTCTGGTGTCTATTTATAGTGAGTGATAAAGTATTATTATCATTTCATATGTTATCAATCACCTTAACTTTTTTAAACAGCAGAAGACTGAGTAAGAGCATACAATATAGTACATTTCTGAGGAGATTACGCGTGCATTATGAGTGGGATGAGCCGTATTATCCTTATCTAATCTACCATTTACTATGATGTCCTCACAGTCCCAACAAGCTTCCAGCAGAAGAGACCCTCTTTTGTTTATTCTGGAGCCTATCAGGAAGGTTGCCATAGGTATATTCAGTGCCTCTTACCTCTTTGTGCCAAAGAGCAGTCTTATAGTATGGTTAAAGATAGTTGTATTAAAAAACCCTACAATTATTGTGTTCCTAATATTTTCCTGGTCGGCAATAGCATTTATAAAATGAAAACAAATATTTTAATAGGGTTTTATTCAAATTACCGGGGTATTTAAAAAATTGACATAATAAGGGAAGACATTGATGATACTACACCGGGTGAGAAAATACTTTATTAGATCACCGGTAGTTGGTACACAGTAGCGTGGCTATTCTACCACATGCATGGATTTATTTAGCAGGACTGCTAATGACATAATACTTTTTTTCCTCAAGGGAGCCTGCTACCCAAGTCTCTTGAAGGCATATAATGTCTAGTTTTAAGGGATCCAAATTAATATTTTTGTCCTAATTTTTTGAGCCGCTTGTCAAATTCCAGTAAAGACTTATGATAGAATTGTTAAATAGGATGCCTCAATGAGGTGGACCAGAAGTCCTTGCCACTATTTAGTGCCCCTGCCAACCAGTGCCATTGTGATACATCATCTTCCCTTGGGGAGGGAACTGAGTTCTGACCTATGAAAGGTACCCTTCTAGAACCTGCCTTATGGGAGACTATGGTCAGTTTAGTGTTAAGTGCCAATTCCTCTAAAGTCCAGAGTCGTCAGTGCCTCAAACAGGACCAATCCCTGTTGATGACCGAGTGAGCACCTTTGCTGTACTGTTAAAGTATGCTTGAAACCAGACCCCATATATGGGTCATATGATTTAGAAATAGGATTTAAATAATCAGATAATGAATAATAAATAACTCTTCGATCATTCAAAGAGGGAGAGCCCTATGAAAAATGATTTTCTATACTAGCGGTGATACCGTCGGTACTTCTAGTTGCTTTCGGACGTCTGACATCTTTATCAATTGGAGTTTTTAGCATTACCTATGCCAGTGCCTATAATGTTAGTGCCTGATTAACATGCAGTTCAGTCTGTGAATCCACTGCAGGGAATTTAACTTTTATGGCTTATTTCTTATTTTACCTCCTTTCTTTCCTTCCTTTCTTTTGCTAGGCACAGGTTCACTTTCCTGAGTTTTAAAAACTGATTTTTCCCTTTTTTGTTTTATGAAGATTGAAAAGATTTCATTATTTTCCCTTGAAGCAGGTACTGACTGGGCTAAGGGCCTCTGCCTCATTGTTCAAGTGGAGTTAATTCTACCTCTTTGAAAAGGTCTTCCAGCGAGGAAAGATCGACTGGAGGTACATGTTTCACTACTAAACGATTAGTTAATTTTTCTGGGCTGTTCAAATTAAGTCGACCATCAGATTTCGCTGTAAGCTCCTTAGTATATCCAGGATATGGTCAGAACTACCTATAGATTTTTACAATAAATTCATAATTGGTGATGATATTCGCCCAAGAATTTACAGCTTATAATCCATTTGAACTAAGAAATGCTTTATCATAGATAGAAGCTGAAATTACCTCTCACCTAAAAACAATCTAATGCATTCCTTTCCACAACAGAAACATTTTTCAGTACATTACTCAATGCTCTGGGCACAAACATAATAATTCCTATCCACAAAGTTATCTTAGGCCATCAAATCATGTTTAAGGTTCCACATAACTTTTTTACATCTGTCAGGAATTTACAAATGGATTCTAATAAGCATAAATACAATTACTACTGTGGATTTGTCTACTAAGAGTGTTCAGAAATAAACAGTAGTAAAACTCCCATACGAGGAAGTTTATTAACCATTCCCGTATTAACCATTCCCGTACACGTCTCTGACTACCTTTCAACATAAAACCCCTGAGAGGTTTGCTCCAGCCAAAGGGAATGCAAAACTATATTTAGAAACCATTTGCCTCTTGATTTCAGTCCACTGTTCTGGAGGAAAAGAAACTGCTAGCCTCACTACAGTGGGAAACAGAGGGAAAGGTGGTATACGGTTGTCATTGTCTGATTCCTAAAGAATGCCTTCTCAGGGTTGTTGGTTTTGACATCACATTGGGTTTAAATGCCCTTCTCTGGAATGGGTATCTCTGGCCCAGCAGTATGGTGTTTGTAGTTCATAGCGCCCTCCATTAAACGTATTGGTGGCTCTTACCCTTGAATTTGTTCTGCTCCAGTCAGACTAGCTTGAGGGCCTCTGCTTCATTTTTCATCTTTACGATTTCTTCATCAGTGTGATGACCAAAGAGAGCCGAGATTGAGAAAGAAATATTCATGACCTTAGGTTGGGCCTCTGGCCTCACAGTGGTTAGACAGAGGCAGGAAGATCTTTTAATTGAAACCCTGTGGCAATAAGCAGAGGAAGCTAACTTTATTGAGTTGACAGGTGCTCTGATTACCTGGTTGGCAAATAACAGTAACGAGCTGGCATCAGTACAGATTACCTGGTTGGCAACCACAGAAGTCTGAGGAGTAACAAGAGAGTGTACAGAGTTCCCCAAGGGGGTGAGTGTACTGCGGGAGGGGAAATGACCGTAGCTCTCTCTAGAAGGGATAGAGACGTGCAGCAGGGAATAAAGTAAACCCTTAACGAAATAAAGGATGCCTCACACAATTAAAAGGCTGGACAACTGTAGCCATCCGACCTAATGACTGTATTGTGTCATCATTGGCCTCCTGCTCCAGCGACAGGCTGGCGGTGCAATGCCTGCCGGGCAGCACATAGTGCTACTCTTTTAGCGGAGTTCTTTTATTCCTGGCCAATGGGTGCATGCGTGTGAGAGACCTAGGGAGTGCAGTAGTGAGCGTGAGTGACAGATTAAAATAAGTCAGTAGAGTCCATTAAGACAACTTTAATGAAATGGCTCACTGCTTAATTAAAATTGGTAAAGGGAGGGGTTGCGAAGCACAAAGGGTTAGGTAATTTGGCCTCGTTCAACCCTCGCCTATGGTGTGGTCAACATGTTTCATGCCGTGAAGGCAATTCTTCAGGACCTTTGGAAGCTCATCAGTTAGTGCGAAATTTCAACCTAATTGAAGAAAATTTCATATACAACCTGTGTATCAGGGCAGGGAACGATCCTGCAGTGGTCCATGCCCTAAATGTTGGGAAGAAAAGGACACAATCAGTCCTGCGTGCGATCAGGCAGGATCTTACATGTAGAAGTGTGCTGAAACATCTACTATGGCTCAAAGAGTATACATCCACAACCTGGTGATGTAAAGGGGAAGAGAGAGAGAGTGTGTTATAGGTCAAGGGGGGGGCGGGGGGCGGGGGCGGGAGGGTAATAATGTATACCATAGTTAAATTGCTAGGAATACATAGGTTAAATATATACCATTATTTATACTCAATGCTATGACACCCAGTCGTGTTTTACAGCTTAGCGGTAGTATAATTGTAAAAAAGATTCTGAGGGTACAGAGAAAACAAAGCCAAACGTATTTCACCAGGGTAATGATAACGAGGTCACCAGACGGGTGACTCTCGGCAGTTCCTTACCCTTAATCCCTGGTAGGCGGGCCCCACGGACTGTCCTTGGGAAGGCCTGAGCAGCGAGGAATCCCCTGCATGAAAGGGTAGATGGGATATATTGTTTGATCGCAATTCGCGTCATCGCAGAGGCAGATAAACCATCAGGATCTCACAATGGTATTAGATACTAATGAGTATCGATCAGTCGGGCATCCATCGTGCCCGTCCCCTGCATCTTACCTGAATTGCTCGAGGCAAAGCGGGTCAGCACCTACCCATCCCACGGCGGCGGTATCGCAGGACAGCCGGTGGATCTGTGTCCGTCCGCGAGGTATAAATGCCGGTAACCGCGGGCGCCGTGGGTGGGCGTGTCGAGGGTGCGTTGCTAGGAGGCGCGAAGGAGCGTCATGTGGAAAGAAAGGAAGGACAGTCAAACCAGCGACGCCTCAATACGGCCGATTGGAGCGCCATCTTAGAGTGGGGAAATTAAGATGTGTACCAGCATTTTCGGTGCCGGGTAGGGGTGTTACCAAAAAGCGCTCAGGCTCAAAGGGGGAGAAGAGAATCTCACGGATAAGGATCACCAATTAATTATGGGAAAGGCTAAGTTCGATTCATCTGGCCAGCACATTCCAAGGTATAGAATCGTTAAGACCTTGGGCATCAGTCTGAAGACGGTGCACCCACCGCTGTTCCATTTTGTACAGTGCCTGCTGACTGATAGGAGGATGGCATTCGAGAATGGCCCATTGTATATCTGCAGGCAAGTGATTTTGTTGTCTACAGTGTTCGTACAGCTTAGTGTGTGTCTTCTTGCATCGGATGTTGCTGTAATGTTCCATGATGCGCAATTTGACAGTGCGCATCGTCATCCCGATGTAGAGCAATTTGCACGGGCACATAAGCATATAGATGCATTTTGCACTGTTGCAGTTCGTATGCTTATTACGGTGCCAAGTGAAGGCATTGGGGAGTTCAAGAGTTTTGCCCTGGAGAGTCTGAGGGCATACCACACAGGAACCACACCGATGATGACCCACGACAGGGGGCAAATCCCACAGGGTTTTCAAAGGGCGGGTGCTGAGCTTCTTAGGGCGGGTATGGATTAAAGTGTCCTTGAGGTTGGCTGTCCTTTTGAAAGCAAAACGGGGCCGAGGTAGACCAAGGCCCGCTGTGTTTAAGATTCCCCAATGTGAGTTCACAGTTTTCTTTATGAATGTGGAATTTCTTGTGTAGGACCTAACGCAGGTAATCAAGTCATCCTTCTCCTTGGTGTGGGTTTCCAGGAGCGAGTCTCTGTTGTTGTTGAGGGCTCTTTTCGATGAATTCCTTAGGAGTTGCGTTGGGTACCCCCTATCCAAGAGCTTATGTTGTAGAATATTAGCCTCTTGTTTGTAGTCTGTTACTGACGTACAGTTCCTGCGGAGCCGTAGAAATTGCCCGAACGGCAGGTTGTCTCTCAGAGATCTAGTGTGGTGGCTCTTGTACAGGAGCAAGCTGTTCCGGTCAGTCTCTTTCTTGAAAAGAGTGGTAGTAATTTCTGTGGGGTCCAACCTGATTGTTAGGTCTAGGAAGGGGACTGATTTCTCAGAAATTTTGCTTGTGAACTTAAGAAAGGGGTCTTGTAGGTTGATCCATGTACAAAAGGCCTCACAGCTCGTTCGATCACCTTTCCAGAATATTAAAATGTCGTCAATATAACGACGCCAAAGAGTAAGGTGTGCCCGGAACGGGTTCTGTTCGGGTGGGTAGATGTAATTCTTTTCGAAAGTTGCCATATAAATACAGGCCAGACTAGGCGCGAAGGTAGAACCCATAGATGTCCCGCTGATCTGGTGATAGAGTTGTGACTCGTATCTGAAAAAGTTCTCTGTGAGGGCTATGTGGGCTAGTTCCATGATGAAAGTAATGGGGGTTGGAGAGGACCATTCTTCCAGTCGTAATGTAGATTCCACGGCTTCCAAGGTGGCTTGTTGAGGGATGTTAGTGTATAGTGCCTCTACATCTAGAGTCAGAAGGAGGTCAACATCCTCTCTGCCATCCACGTCATCAATGAGGCGAAGGACGTCTCTGGTATCCTGCAGATACGAAGGAATTTGCTTCACCAGGGGCTGCAGGAAAGCATCGCAAAATTGGGATAGGGGCTCCAGGAGTGACCCAATCCCGGAGACTATGGGTCTTCCCGGGACCGGGGTAATCCCCTTGTGAATTTTGGGGAGGGTATAGAAATAAGGCGTGATCGGTTCCCTGGTGGTAAGGAAGTCCGCCTCTTTCTTGGTGATCCATTCGTTCGTTTCTCCCTCGATTATAAGGCTCATGATAGTTGTGGTCAACCGTTTGGTAGGATCCTCAGTGAGGGGTCGATAATGTGTGGTATTGGACAATTGTCGTCTGCATTCACGGTCATAGTCCTCATAATCTTGGATGACCGTTGCTCCCCCCTTGTCTGCCTGTTTTATGACGATGGATTGATCCTGGCCCAGATTGATGGATGCTTGTCTTTCTTTGGACGTGAGGTTGTGGAACTGTTTGACTGATGGTTTGTTCTTCAGACTAGTCAGGACAGCTCGTTCGAAAGTCAGGATCTCCGGGGGGACCATCCCATCAGTGGGAGTAAAGGTGGACGGTTTTCTCAGTCCCGTGTCATCATTGATGGTTTCAGGTTTGTTGTCAAAGAAGGCACGGAGACGTACTTTCCTAAATAGTTGTTGGATCTCAATCATCTCCTGGAAGCTGTCTGGGGTAGGGGTCGGGACGAATCCGAGGCCCTTTTCCAAAATGCTGGTCTCCTCAGGTGAAAGTACTTTCTTGGAGAGATTGACGATCAGACTCTTCTCCCCCTGGATGTTGTGCTCCTGGTTTCCATTGTGGTTGATGGGGTCGGTTGGTCTTGCCACTGTACTCCTTTCTGTCCTCCTCGCTTTCGCCCTCTTCCTCTGCCCCAGCCTCTGCCTTGAAAAGGTGGCGGATTTGGAGGGTAATACTGTGGAGGGCCTTGTGGGAAGAATGGATACTGCCATGGTGGTGTCATATGGGGGGGACCCATGAAGGTAGGACCTGGTTGGTAGCCTTGCTGCCAGGTGGAGCGTTGTTGGAACCGAGTGTTCCTGCCAGGGTGGCCACCACTGGAATCACTACTCGTGGACCCTCGTCTACTCATGTTATTATCCGAATTCTCATCTGAGGAATAGCTAGTCTTCTTCCCTTTGAAGCCATCCTTAAGGTATGGGTAGACTTTTTCTTTCTCGAATTTGGTAATGTCTTTCTGGAGTTTGGTTGTTTTTTGATTAAGGAGAAATTCATGATGGTCTGACGTTTCTTGATTTATTTCAGCTAACTTAGTAGTGAAGGCTGCTTTGTTATTCTTACTGATGGCACTTTTCATAGTAGCTTCTATGGCTGAGATTTTGTCCTGTAGGGCATCAGCAAGGCGCTTCGCTGTTTGTGAAATCAGGAAAAGTAGGTCTTTGGTGCATTTCCAGGACACCTGGCACCAATCGACTTTGAATAGTTTGTCCTCCAAAAATAGTCTTGGGATGATATTCACAATTAAGCCTTGTGGAGCTATATTGCTTCTTAAGTATTCGGTCATCATCCTACCATGTAGCGTGATTCTTATAAGTTCTTTTTTCATTATCGTTAGGGTGGACCAATCGTCATTGGACGTGCCAGATGTGGAGGCAGTCGGACCAGTCAACAAAGGTGGTGCTGCTCTTAATGCCTCAGCTATGGCATCCTCATCGAAACTTAGCCCAGGTACATCCTCCATTGTGGGGGAAGATGACAAGGGTATTGGAAATATGCTAGCCAGAGAAGCGCAGGCTTTGATTCTGAGGTGATCAGAAGAATTGTTTGGATTGGGCCAAATGGTGAAAAAGTATTCCACTATTGGTAACCTGTAAGTCCCGTGGGGGGAGCCCACGTATGGAAGTGTTAGCAATCAAGAGGGACAATCAAGGACAATTTTTACTGGGGTCCAATGTATGTGTCCTGCAAAGGAGTAACAAGAGAGTGTACAGAGTTCCCCAAGGGGGTGAGTGTACTGCGGGAGGGGAAATGACCGTAGCTCTCTCTAGAAGGGATAGAGACGTGCAGCAGGGAATAAAGTAAACCCTTAACGGAATAAAGGATGCCTCACACAATTAAAAGGCTGGACAACTGTAGCCATCCGACCTAATGACTGTATTGTGTCATCATTGGCCTCCTGCTCCAGCGACAGGCTGGCGGTGCAATGCCTGCCGGGCAGCACATAGTGCTACTCTTTTAGCGGAGTTCTTTTATTCCTGGCCAATGGGTGCATGCGTGTGAGGGACCTAGGGAGTGCAGTAGTGAGCGTGAGTGACAGATTAAAATAAGTCAGTAGAGTCCATTAAGACAACTTTAATGAAATGGCTCACTGCTTAATTAAAATTGGTAAAGGGAGGGGTTGCGAAGCACAAAGGGTTAGGTAATTTGGCCTCGTTCAACCCTCGCCTATGGTGTGGTCAACATGTTTCATGCCGTGAAGGCAATTCTTCTGGACCTTTGGAAGCTCATCAGTTAGTGCGAAATTTCAACCTAATTGAAGAAAATTTCATATACAACCTGTGTATCAGGGCAGGGAACGATCCTGCAGTGGTCCATGCCCTAAATGTTGGGAAGAAAAGGACACAATCAGTCCTGCGTGCGATCAGGCAGGATCTTACATGTAGAAGTGTGCTGAAACATCTACTATGGCTCAAAGAGTATACATCCACAACCTGGTGATGTAAAGGGGAAGAGAGAGAGAGTGTGTTATAGGTCAAGGGGGGGGCGGGGGCGGGAGGGTAATAATGTATACCATAGTTAAATTGCTAGGAATACATAGGTTAAATATATACCATTATTTATACTCCATGCTATGACACCCAGTCGTGTTTTACAGCTTAGCGGTAGTATAATCGTAAAAAAGATTCTGAGGGTACAGAGAAAACAAAGCCAAACGTATTTCACCAGGGTAATGATAACGAGGTCACCAGACGGGTGACTCTCGGCAGTTCCTTACCCTTAATCCCTGGTAGGCGGGCCCCACGGACTGTCCTTGGGAAGGCCTGAGCAGCGAGGAATCCCCTGCATGAAAGGGTAGATGGGATATATTGTTTGATCGCAATTCGCGTCATCGCAGAGGCAGATAAACCATCAGGATCTCACAATGGTATTAGATACTAATGAGTATCGATCAGTCGGGCATCCATCGTGCCCGTCCCCTGCATCTTACCTGAATTGCTCGAGGCAAAGCGGGTCAGCACCTACCCATCCCACGGCGGCGGTATCGCAGGACAGCCGGTGGATCGGTGTCCGTCCGCGAGGTATAAATGCCGGTAACCGCGGGCGCCGTGGGTGGGCGTGTCGAGGGTGCGTTGCTAGGAGGCGCGAAGGAGCGTCATGTGGAAAGAAAGGAAGGACAGTCAAACCAGCGACGCCTCAATACGGCCGATTGGAGCGCCATCTTAGAGTGGGGAAATTAAGATGTGTACCAGCATTTTCGGTGCCGGGTAGGGGTGTTACCAAAAAGCGCTCAGGCTCAAAGGGGGAGAAGAGAATCTCACGGATAAGGATCACCAATTAATTATGGGAAAGGCTAAGTTCGATTCATCTGGCCAGCACATTCCAAGGTATAGAATCGTTAAGACCTTGGGCATCAGTCTGAAGACGGTGCACCCACCGCTGTTCCATTTTGTACAGTGCCTGCTGACTGATAGGAGGATGGCAATCGAGAATGGTCTATTGTATATCTGCAGGCAAGTGATTTTGTTGTCTACAGTGTTCGTACAGCTTAGTGTGTGTCTTCTTGCATCGGATGTTGCTGTAATGTTCCATGATGCGCAATTTGACAGTGCGCATCGTCATCCCGATGTAGAGCAATTTGCACGGGCACATAAGCATATAGATGCATTTTGCACTGTTGCAGTTCGTATGCTTATTACGGTGCCAAGTGAAGGCATTGGGGAGTTCAAGAGTTTTGCCCTGGAGAGTCTGAGGGCATACCACACAGGAACCACACCGATGATGACCCACGACAGGGGGCAAATCCCACAGGGTTTTCAAAGGGCGTGTGCTGAGCTTCTTAGGGCGGGTATGGATTAAAGTGTCCTTGAGGTTGGCTGTCCTTTTGAAAGCAAAACGGGGCCGAGGTAGACCAAGGCCCGCTGTGTTTAAGATTCCCCAATGTGAGTTCACAGTTTTCTTTATGAATGTGGAATTTCTTGTGTAGGACGTAACGCAGGTAATCAAGAGAGAAGTCTCACTGAGCTTCTCTCTAAAGTCTTGTTGGTGATTCTTTGGCAAATAGTCCATAAGGATCTCATGCTCTGTGAGGTTTTGTGGTGGTATCTTCCCGGAAAAGAAGTTGCACCAGCGTTTTCAAGATGTGGCGCAGCTATCCCACAAACCTTTCTGCCTATAGCATCCAATCTTTTACTCTCTCTCTCTCTCTCTCGCTCTGTGGAGTGGTGGTCTTTGGTGATAAGATGTGTCTACATCTATCTGATGTGACTATAATTGAGTCTGATTTTGTTACAAACTTCAGAATATGAGGGATCTTGCTGAGTAGCTGTGCACTTTTTTAGAAGACATGAATTTGTAGTCTTAACCATAGGAGCTGTCTTGAATTTTTCTTCTGAAATGTTTAATAAACCAGACACCAAAACAAGTAGGGGCTTTGGAGTAACCACCAGTTATAATGGCTCTAACATAACTGACACGTAGGATGGGATACTAAGCTTTTAAGCTCTGTTGGCCAAGACCTCACCAATGGTAGTGATATCATATAAGGGCGAGACATGAGAAGACGCTGCCACTGGTAACGTGGGTGAATAGGAGGAATGGGTGTATAAAGAGATCTAGATCTCGCTAATGGTCTCTGCCTTGTCCTTTCTAAGGTGTGAGCTGTTTCTCTGGACTATGACAAGGCTTTAGAAAGAGGAAATGAATGCTTCTTAGCTCTTCCCATTGGAGACATTGATATGGTTTTGGACACCATTCTTGGTGGAGAAAGCTGAAAAGATTCTTGTAAAGGGTCTTCAAATGAAGTGATAGGTCTCAAAGGCCTTAATGGCAGAGGATGAGAATTTGGAGTGACAGGCATTGGTAAGGCTGGGGGAGGTTTTGAAATGCTTTCTTTAATGTTTTTAATTTCTTTGTCTCAAAACACAAATATGGCAACGGTAAAGAATCATAAACATTTGTAATCAAGAGAACAACATAGCGGGTGGTGCAATTTATCGAGTGTGTTGGTAAACATAATAGGCACATTTTATTGGTTTTGAATGTTTGAGCCAGAATAAAATAAGTTGCTTACCTGTAACTGCAGTTCTCCAGTATTGGTATCTTTCATAGATTCACATGCTTCAATCATTCCCGTCGTCGAATTGGTTGTCCCACAGTACCTTAACCCCTTTGGTGCTAAGGCAATTCCCGCTGTTACTCTAATTTCCATTGAAATGACTCGGCTGCAGTGCATGACGAGCTGATCTTGTCATTAGCATGGAAGTGGTTAAAAAGGAGTACATATCACTATCATTGGGTATATTGAAAATGAAAAAGTCGGTTTAATAGCCTATCTATATCCTTTCTAAAAAAAAAAGGACCAAACAGTAACTATAACCAATCAGGCGACAGCACCCTATAGAACACTCCCAACAGAGGCTGAGTCCCTCATATTTTTAAGCACAAGTGGAAATAAAGAATTCCAGCTATAAGGGGAACCTCTGCAGGAGAAGAGTGGTTCGCACGTGAATCTATGAAAGATACCAATACTGGAGAACTGCAGTTACAGGTAACTTATTTTCTTCTCCAGTATTCGATCTTTCATAGATTCACATGTTTGAATCAGAATAGCAAACAGTTACTGTATGGTTATATATTATAGTATTAGCACAAGTAGCGGATGGTGGATCGAAAACGTATGCATAACATATTCATATGCAATTTAATAAAATAATATATAAAATATACATATCATACATTAACATGTGCATAAATACATAAGCAAAGCAAACACCAGGAGGTGATGGACGTAGTCAAGTCAAGTCAAGTCAAGTAATTTATATAGCGCGCTACATACCCAGAGGGTCTCAAGGCGCTTGAAGAAGGGTGGGGAATTACAGGTCGAAAATCCAGGTTTTAAGTTGCTTTCTGAATGCAATGTGGTTCTGAGTGAGGCGAAGGTGAATGGGAAGTGAGTTCCAGGTTTTAGCCGCCAGGTAGGAGAAGGATCTTCCTCCCATGGTGGTTTTGTTGATGCGGGGTACAGCAGCAAGGGCTTGGTTGGAAGAGCGTAGCTGGCGGGAGGGGGTGTAGAAGGAAAGTCGTGTGTTGAGGCATTCGGGTCCAAGTTCGTAAAGTGATTTGTGTGCGTGGGTTAGGAGGCGGAATGTTATCCTCTTATTGACGGGGAGCCAGTGGAGGTTTTTCAAGTGATCGGAGATGTGGTCTTTACGCGGGATGTCTAGTATGAGTCTGGCTGATGCGTTCTGGATGCGTTGGAGTTTTTTCAGAAGTTTTGCGTTGGTGCCGGCGTATAGGGTGTTTCCGTAGTCCAGGCGGCTTGTAACCAGAGCGTGGGTGACCGTTTTTCTAGTTTCGGTGGGGATCCAACGAAATGTTTTTTTGAGCATGCGAAGACTGTTGAAGCAGGATGATGAGACGGCGTTGACTTGTCTGGTCATCGAGAGTGAGGAGTCCAGGATGACGCCCAGGTTCCGTGCGTGGTCCGTCGGGATGGGTGCTTTTCCAAGGGCCTCTGGCCACCAAGAGTCGTCCCAAGCGGAGGGGGAGGTACCTAAGATAAGGACTTCTGTTTTGTCTGAATTCAGTTTCAGACGGCTGTGTTTCATCCACTCGGCTACTTCTTTCATTCCTTCATGGCGGTGTTAGGGTCTTTGGTGAGTGAGAGGATCAGTTGAGTGTCATCAGCGTAGGAGATGATGTTGAGGTTGTGTTGGCGTGCGATGGCCGCGAGGGGGCTCATGTATACGTTGAAGAGGGTGGGGCTGAGTGAAGATCCTTGTGGCACGCCGCAAATGACTTCAGTGGCCTCTGACTTGAATGGTGGGAGGCGGACTCTCTGAGTTCTGCCGGCAAGGAACGAGGTGATCCATTCCAGTGCTTTTCCTTGGATTCCGATGTTACTGAGGCGTTGTAACAGGGTGCTATGACAGACTGTGTCGAATGCTGCGGAGAGGTCGAGGAGGATGAGGGCGACTGTGTCTCCATTGTCCAGTAGAGTTCGAATGTCGTCTGTTGCAGCGATGAGTGCGGTCTCGGTGCTGTGTTTGGCTCGGAATCCGGACTGTGAGGAGTCGAGGGATTTGTTGGTTTCGAGGAAGGCGGCGAGCTGGTTGTTGACAGCTTTCTCGATGACTTTGGCCGGGAATGGAAGGAGCGAGATGGGGCGGTAGTTTTTGAGTTCGGTGGGGTCAGCTGTGGGTTTTTTCAGAAGGGCGCTGAGTTCGGCGTGTTTCCAGATATCCGGGAAGGTGGCGGAGTTGAGGGAGCAGTTGATGATGTCTCGGAGGTGTGGTGCTATGATGGAGTCTGCTTTGTTGAAGATGTGGTGAGGGCATGGGTCTGTGGGGGATCCTGAGTGGATGGAGTTCATCAGGCGGATGGTGTCCTCAGTAGAGATTAGGTTCCAGTCATTAAGGAAGTTCAAGGGGGGTGAAGGTACGACAGAAGGTTGGGTGGGTTGGTCTTCAGGTTGGTTGTCGAAGCTGTTGTGGATGTCTGCGATTTTGTCGTGGAAGAACGAAGCTAGGGAGTCGCAAAGGGTTTGAGAGGGAGTGATGTCGTTGGAGTTGGAAGTAGGGTTGGTAAACTCTTTGACGATGTTGAATAATTCCTTGCTGTTGTGGGCGTTGTTGTCAAGTCGGTCTTTGAATGCGGCTTTCTTGGCAGTCCGGATCAGTTGGTGGTGTATGCGGGTGGCGTTTTTAAAGGTGTCCCTGGTGCTGGTGTTTGGATCTTTTTTCCAGGCCTTCTCAAGGGAGCGACAGAGTTTCTTGGATTTCTTAAGATCATCGTTGAACCAGGGGGCGTTTTTGCTGCCTGGTTTGATTTGACGTTTTTTCAAAGGTGCTAGGTTGTCGGCGCTGTTGGTTAGCCAATGAGTGAGGTTAATGGCTGCTTGGTTGGGGTTCGAAGAATGGGCAGGGGGATTTTGTAGAAGCGATGAGGAGATCTGGTCGATGGTGATTTTGTTCCAATTTCTTCGCAGAGTGGGTTGAGGATGGTTGTGGGTTGTGGTCTTTTTGTAGACAAAGTGAACGCAGCTGTGGTCCGTCCAATGGAGAGCTGTGGTGTGACTGAAGGAGATATGTTTGCTGGAAGTGAAGATAGGGTCGAGTGTGTGACCTGCGTAGTGAGTGGGGGTATTAACAAGTTGTTTGAGTCCGAGGTTGGCGAGGTTGTCCAGAAGGGTGGTGGTGTTACTGTCGTTGCTCTTTTCCAGGTGAAAATTGAGGTCTCCCAATAGAATGTAGTTCTCAGAGGGGAGGGCGTGTGGGGTGATAAAATCAGTGATGTCTTCACTGAATTGTGCACGGGGTCCTGGTGGCCTGTAGAGGAGGGTGCCTCTGAGTGTGGTCTTGGGGTCGGTGTGGATCTGGAAGTGAAGGTGTTCGGCGCTAGCGAGGTTGACGTCTGAGCTGGTTGAGATGCGGATGGAATTCCTATGGACGATTGCGATGCCTCCTCCTGTCTGATTGGTACGGTCTTTTCGGATTATCTTGTAGCCTTCCGGGATGGCAATGGTGATGTCTGGGGCTGAGGAGGCGTTCATCCAAGTTTCTGTTAGGAAGGCGACGTCCGGAGAGATGGTATCTAGTAGATTCCAAAGGTCGATGGTGTGTCTGTGGACCGAGCGGGTGTTGAGCAGGATGCATTTTAGGTGGTTGGTGTCAGATCTCTGTTTGGTGTTAGTGGATGAAGAGTTGATCTTGGTGCTGTCATATTTGCAGGAGTTGCATGTGAAGGGTCCATGGGTGTGTCCGGGAGCGGCTTGGGCGCAGTTGGGGAGTCGACCGGGGTTTAGGGCTGAGAGGGTGGAGGCGTCGTATGTAATGCGGGTGGGGTGGGTGGGACGGGGGCCAGGGGGTCTGGCGCTGGGCGCGGTCCAGGCGCGGACGGGCGTAGACGGGCTTACCTTTGGCGCACCTTCGGCGCGACCGCTGCGCGTGGACGCTGCGCGTAAGTCCATCTGTCCATAAATGGATAGTGGGGGGGGCGGAGCGTGGGAGGGTCAGCTGGGAGGCGGGAGGCGGGAGCGGGGAGGAGACACGGGGACAGGTAAACACCAACAACAACAGCAAAATGGCGGCAGGGTAGCGCGATTCAAAGCAGGGGCACAGTCGATCTTTAAATTGCCAAAATGCAGTACACGCGCTGTTAATTAAATAGTAAATAAAGTTGCCACTATGCAGGAGCACTGAGCAAATTAATAAATTAAATTAATCAGATGAAAAACGAAACCAGGCAAATTGATAAATTAATTAATTAGATGAAAACGATACCAGGCGCTATACAGGAGCGCTAAGCACAAACGATACCAGGCGCTATGGAGCTGCACTTTCTCTGGAAGGCAGGGCTCGAACAGGAGCGAGTGGGAGCGACAGCTGAGTGCGAGAGCCAGACGGTCACAGAGGCAGAGGAGGACGGGGCCTGCAGATCGATGCTAGTGTGTGGGAGGGTCAGCTGGGAGGCAGGAGCGGGGAGGAGACACGGGGACAGGTAAACACCAACAACAACAGCAAAATGGCGGTAGGGTAGCGCGATTCAAAGCAGGGGCACAGTCGATCTTTAAATTGCCAAAATGCAGTACACGCGCTGTTAATTAAATAGTAAATAAAGTTGCCACTATGCAGGAGCACTGAGCAAATTAATAAATTAAATTAATCAGATGAAAAACGAAACCAGGCAAATTGATAAATTAATTAATTAGATGAAAACTATACCAGGCGCTATACAGGAGCGCTACGCACAAACGATACCAGGCGCTATGGAGCTGCACTTTCTCTGGAAGGCAGGGCTCGAAGAGGAGCGAGTGGGAGCGACCGCTGAGTGCGAGAGCCAGACGGTCACAGAGGCAGAGGAGGACGGGGCCTGCAGATCGATGCTAGTGTGTGGGAGGGTCAGCTGGGAGGCGGGAGCGGGGAGGAGACACGGGGACAGGTAAACACCAACAACAACAGCAAAATGGCGGTAGGGTAGAGCGATTCAAAGCAGGGGCACAGTCGATCTTTAAATTGCCAAAATGCAGTACACGCGCTGTTAATTAAATAGTAAATAAAGTTGCCACTATGCAGGAGCACTGAGCAAATTAATAAATTAAATTAATCAGATGAAAAACGAAACCAGGCAAATTGATAAATTAATTAATTAGATGAAAACGATACCAGGCGCTATACAGGAGCGCTAAGCACAAACGATACCAGGCGCTATGGAGCTGCACTTTCTCTGGAAGACAGGGCTCGAAGAGGAGCGAGTGGGAGCGACCGCTGAGTGCGAGAGCCAGACGTGGTGCTGAAACTTTTCAGACACTCACCCGCAGTCACAGATCTGGGTTGAATCCTTCATTGTTCATTAGCTCACTTTGCCACCCCAGTTCAGACACAGCTATACACAAATCAGTCTTGACCCTGTGCCTCATGAGAACAGTCCAACCCGAACTGCCATGCCATGTCTTCCCTGGACCGGAAACAAGCATCCTGGGACCGGTTTCAGGCTAACAGCCCTCATCAGCCAGGCCAGCTTGAATCCAGTGGCAAAGTGAGCAAGGGACCCACGTCGGGGCACACCCTGCAAACTTAGGGTGAAAAAAGCAAACACAAGGAGATGATGGACGGAGCGCTGAAACTTTTCAGACACCCACCCCCAGTCACAGATCTGTATTGAATCCATCATCGTTCTTTATCTCAATTCGCCACCCCAGTTCAGACACAGCTATATGCAAATCAGTCTTGACCCTGTGCCTCATGAGAACAGTCCAGTTGGCAGGGTATGCCCAGGCGTGGGTCCCTTGCTCTCTTTGCCACTGGATTCAAGCTAGCCTGGCCGATGAGGGCTGCTAGCCAGGATACTTGTTTCTGGACCAGGGAAGACATGGCTTGGCAGTTTGGACTGGACTGTTCCCATGAGGCACAGGGTCAAGACTGATTTGCATATTGCTGTGTCTAAACTGGGGTGGCAAAGTGAGCTTGGCATTACAGCCTATGATAGTGGCACATACTGCTTTATTATGGTACCATGGGACTCCGACTTCGATGACGGGGAATGATTCAAGCATGTGAATCTATGAAAGATCCAATACTGGAGAACCATATTTCAGTTTTTAACTGTGGTTTCTTTTCCAGTGAATTACCCCTTTCTTCCAAGCTCCCTAATACCTACTCCAAATTGTCATAATGTTGCTTTACATCTTCCCCAAATATAGAAATGTTCTTTTGAAAGAACAAGACACCATCAAAGATTTTTTGTGATAGCAGCTGGAAGACTGTGGTAGCCAGGCCAAATGGCAAGTGACAATACCTGTAAGCCATTGCAGATTACCAGCTGGAAGACAGTGGTAGTCAGGCCAAACAGCATGTGACAATACCTGAGAGCCGTTGAAAATGAGGCACAAGATGTTACATGTCATGAATCAGTATGCAGTAATAGGAGCTAGTAAGTGAAGTTAATTAGTAGTCACTTTGGATTAGGTTAAGGGGCAGAGAGGGTTGAAGGGAAGCGATCAGAATAAGGATGCAGAGACTACAATGGCATCTTACTTGTTCCAAGGTGTTTTTTTAATGACTCACATATATCCTGTTGTTGCTCTTTTTGGTCATTTATGATTAAGAGAGCTACTGTAAAATCAATGTACCCTTTCTATAGCAGATAATGACATAAATTTAAGAGGTACAAACAAGCCGTTTCCTGTCATGAATACAAAGTTTGCTTAAGAAAATCTCAGAGGAATGTTTACTCTCCATACATATTATGTCACATATTGATGTGATTTTTTTTATGACAAGGCAGAGAATGTAAATGAAAACAGCTAAAAAAATGTGCTGTCCATGTAGGGGTTGAAAATAGAAGTGTGGTCTAATTTGTACACATCTCCTTTCTATCTATCAGAG
Source organism: Lissotriton helveticus (assembly GCF_964261635.1). Lineage (NCBI taxonomy): Eukaryota > Metazoa > Chordata > Amphibia > Caudata > Salamandridae > Lissotriton > Lissotriton helveticus. Next base: position 920,841,042 of record NC_136072.1, read on the forward strand.
ATTTTGTGTGATTACTTTAACTGCATCCTTGCTAGCACAAGCCACGCAAAGCATTACAATATCTACTATTTTTATATAGCCTCAATTGAAAATATATATATAGTTGATGTAACACTGAAGGAAGGATTCAACTCCCATGTGACATTTAGGCAATGTGTAAGCTTCATATTTTCTCTCATGGTTACTTGTGGCTTACCTGGTACAGATAAGTCATTTTACATGACTGAGGTGTGGTAGTGATCTTTTAAGTATTTTATTGAAGCACACAGACAGATCCCATCTTCTCCTTGTGGATCCACTCACAGGGGAGCTTGAATATCATTGGCATCTACCTGCTGTCACTCATGCTTGAGAGTGTAGTTCTTCACTTTCTGGCCGAGCACCTGAGAAGAAAAAAAAGCCTTTCTTATTGTTACCAGAACCAGGTCAAGACACTTAGCAAGTTAAAAAGTCTGTGTAGTAAGAAGACGTTAAATAATTTTGAACATTTTAGTACGTTAGAGCTTTATCCATCTGACGTTACTTCCTTTCACTATTAGCCCCTCTCATGTTTCATCCTTTCCTTGTTTATCCCTTTTATCAGCCTTGTTAGGTTTCGTCTGCACATCGTTTGCGCTGTGCTTGTGAAATCGGGTGTATTTAATGTATCTTAAATGGGGGCTCTTATCAGTTCCCATTGTCGAAATACTATGTTCATTCACTTTTGTGTTAACGTCCCTCGGCTGCATGCATTTACAATACTTCTGCTAAAGCTGTTTACACTGTTTAAGCCCCATTCACTGTCAAGATAAGATCTCTTCCCACAGAAAAGGCAGACAGCTTCTAACAGTATGGTGGAATGATTGCTTTTTAACACTTAGATGGGTGAAGCAGATGCTTTAGACAGTGGGGGCTGCCACAAATGAACTGGAGGGAACGCGTAAGGGGGAGTGCGGCAGTTTAAAAATAATATTTTTAATTTAAAAAAAGTACCTGTAGCCACCGGCCATCTCCAGAATCGGGTTGCGCAGCCTCTCCACTTCCTAGTGCCAGCAGACCCTGGGAACAGACTTCCATCCAATCCCCTGTGCTGCGTCATAAGTACAGTTATCTAGCAAGCACTAGGGTCATGATTTAAATAGCGTAGCAGGTACAGTGGCACCGGGACCAAAAGCTACAGACACTCCACCAAACACCTAATATAGCAATATTTGATTCCTAAGCAGGCGACCACAAGTGCAGTTACTTTGCAGACAACAGAGTCATGATTTTAATGGTGCAGCAGTTGCGGTAGCACAGAGCCCAAAAGTTGTCAGAACTTCTCTAGACACATAAAATTGCTATATTTTGACTACTAAAGAGGCAGTCACAATTACAGTTACCTCGCATTTGAAAGGGACTGGATTTTATTGATGCAGCAGGTGCAGTGGCAAAGGGGCCAAAAGCTGTGGCAACCCCACTAAACCCAGATTATTGCTAAATTTTACTAATATACAAGACAGTCACAAGTGCAGTTATCTAGCAGACAACAGGGTTATGATTTCAATAGTGGAGGAGGTACAGTGACACCAGGACCAAAAGCTCAAGGCACCCCACTAAACACCAAAAATAGCAATAGTCTACTACTAAACAGGCAGTCGCAAGTGCCGTTATCAATGAAAGAACAAACGGCAGTCCAAGGCCAAGCACATCCAGTCCATATGTACTACCAATTCGTGTGGTGGTGCAGTCTCTTCCCACACCCGCCATCCAGGGGTGTTAAATGAAAGCCAAGTTCAAAAAGAAGGTTGGAAGGTGCACTCATTCTGAAGTCAATACAGTCAACCTAAAGAATTATTCCATAATTATTTCCTTTTATTCAACAGATTTGTGTAAAACTACCACACAACCAACGCGTTTCATTCCCGATTCGTTGCCAAAGGGAACTTCGTCAGGGCTCCTATTAGTTCTGTCAGGAAAATACCCAAAGGGGTGTATATATTACGAAAATTCAAACCCATAGGGCATAAATTAAGCCTCAATTGGTGGTGTGTACAGTAATGTATCTCACAATATTGAATGTTAGTAATGTGCTTTGTATAGCAATATGATGCACCTCCCTTTCGGTTTGATGCACAGGATTTCTCACGGCTCCAAATTAGAGGATGTGAGAACTTCCTATATATTGGGAAGCATCGGAGAAGAATCTGTGTTCACCAATCAGCAATACAATGACGAATCGATATCTAAGCTGTCAGCTGCGGCTGCGACAAGTCTCCTCTCACGTTAACGATCATCTTATCACTGATCCTGTCCAGTCTTGCATAAACTCTGCGACCTCTCAATGGCCAATGAATGCTTAGTGCAGTTACCTTGCAGACAACAGGGTCGTGATTTGAATCGTGCAACATGTACAATGGCACAGCACCCAAAAGTTGTCAGAACTCCTCTAAACACCTACAATTGCTACTACTATACAGGCAGTCTCAGTTGCATTTACCTTGCAGTTAAAAAGGGCTTGATTTAGGGGTCAAATGTTATCATAACTCCACTAAACACCAAATACTGCTATATTTTACAACTAAACAGGCAGTCACAAGTGCAGTTATCTAGCAGGCACTAGAGCCATGATCTAAATGGTGCTGCAGGTGCAGTGGCACCAGGGTCAAAAGCTCTAGGGTCCCCACTAAACGCAGAATATTGCACAATGTTAGTACTAAACAGGCAGTCACAAGTGCAGTGGCATCTATCAGCCACTAGGGCCACGATTTAAATGGTGCTGCAGGTGCAGTGGCACCGAGGCCAAAAACTGTCAGAACTCCTCTAAACACCAAATATTGCAATATTTAACTACTAAATAAGCAAGCACAATTGCAGTTACCTTGCAGGCACTGGGGTCATGATTTCAATGGTGTAGCATGTGCAGTGACACCGGGGCCCAAAGCTCTAGGAACCCCTCTAAACACCAAATATTGCAATATTTTACTACTAAACAGGCAGTCACAAGTGCAGTCACCTTACAGGCAATAAGGTCATGATTTCAATGGTGCAGCAGGTGAAGTGGCACCAGGGCCAACAGTTGTCATAACTCCTCTAAACACCAAATATTGCTATATTTTACTACTAAACAGGGAGTCCCAAATTGCAGTTATCTTGCAGGCACTAGGGGAATGATTTGAATGGAGCAGCAGGTGCAGTGGCACCGGCCCAATCATTGTCAAAACTTCTCTAAATACATAATATTGCTATTACATCAATTAATTCTGTATTTCCCTCTTTCATTTTATCAAAATGTTGCTATCACTTACCTGCAGTATACCACTAGTAACGGCACAATATGGGCCAGATGTACGACCAGCAATTTTGCGACTTGCAAAACTGGATGTGCAACAGTGTGTTTAACACGGTTTGCGATTCCCAATGGGGTCGCAAATTGCGAGGCTCATTAATATTAATGAGCCTCTCGCAATTTGCGAGCCCATTGGGAATGACAGGCCCTCCCAGGTATGGTGGCCTGCTGGGCTCAGCAGACCACCATGCTGGGACTGCTTTTAAATAAAGCAGCGATTTTTTTTTTAATGCAGCGCGTTTTCCTTAAAGTTGGGGTCACTGCCTGCCCTAAAAATTATTTTCAGAGCCTGTCACAAAGGGGAAGGGGTCCCCTTCCCATTTGCGACTCCATTACCACCCTTTTGAAGAAGGTGGTAATTTGCAAGTGTTTTGCGACCGCAATTGCAGTTGCAAAACATTCCTACATGAGTTAGAGAGTCACTGTTTGGAAGAGAACGCCCCTTCCGAATAGCGAGTCTCTGAACACTTTTTTGTGAGTCGCAATTTGTTCGCGACTTGCAAAATTGTGTTAGTCCATGGCCATTCCAATTTTAGCATGCGCAAACGGGTTGCTAACCCGTTTGCGCATGCTAAAATTGGTTGTACATCTGGCACTTTATTGCCTATTTGTGCATAAACGAAGTCATAACACTTTAACAGACTTTCTGTAACTTATATTGTACACCTACTCAGCAAGCTACAACTTACAACAAAAAACATCTTATTATGAATCACAGAGGCAGAATGCTTGTTTTTCCATTTCAATCCTCAATGAAATACCTTATCGCACTCCCTTCTAAATGTATGTCCTCTTTCTACACTGTCTATAATACTGACGTTAGAAGTCAAGATTGGAGATGTTACATCCTCTGATCTTCTTACTACTGTCATGTCATCTCCTTTCCCTTCGTGTTCACCTCCTTTTATCTTCTTACACAAGTGATGCCCCTCATTTCTTTCCATTTATATTCTTGTGATGCTACCCCATAGTATAGTCCTGTGATGTCCATTCCTTTCGCTTTTTATACCAGTTCCATTTATGTAAATTATTATTTTCCCTTTGCAGGTCTTGCTTACAGACAGCTTTAGCTGTCTGGCAATAGCTACTGCAATCACACACCACACACCCATACAACACACAGCATACAAATACAAACAGATACAGAAAGTGGCTTTTGGATAGCTCCATTCAACCACTGGCTACTGTGGCTCAGCTGACCCTAGGCACTGGCTAACAGGCTGGCCCATCCACTCTGGGCTTAACCCACAGCATGTTACATTACCACGAAGTCCACACACACTTTTCCACATCACTAATAATACCTTCAATAGTTTTTGTTTTAAATCAGCAGTCTTCGCCTCTTGCGCTCTCTTTACTCTCAGTCCAGTGACCCCCTGTCCAACCACATATTTTTTCTTCAAACGCTCAGCAGTAGAAAGAGTTTTCAGGTCTCTCGCTTTACTTGGATGCAGTCAGGTGCACTTTATTTTTATTTCTCATTTCCCTTTCCAACTGAGCAATTGGCCATACTGGAACGGTAAAATCCAAAATGTCCACTGGCGCGTCTAGTCACAGCACAAGCATTCATCGTGACACGTAAGTGCTGTGAGAATGCTGAAGGCTGTACACTCAGGGCGGCCAACTTTACCATTAAAGAAATTAATGGCTGTCCATACTGTGTATAAGCTCCCTTACTTTCCATACAGTCTTCTATACCAAAAGAAGGTGAATGGGAGCCTTTATTGTAGTCTTCCTTTCTTTCTATGTTACAGAAACTGATGAATAAGTATAATGAAGGTTCCCTTGGCATCGGGACCTTTATGTGCCATGGAAATAAAAACACAACAGTAAAGGTGCTTTTAATAGGAACTGTTTTATGTTTCCTTGGTTTAATGAACGTATGCCACTTGCATTAGCATATTAAACACATGCCTACTGGCGTTGCCAATGCTTGTTATCCATGTGATAGTTGTTCCTTTTCTACATGACTGCTGCGGTGCCTGCCTCTTTTTCTGTTGACCTCCTTAGTGGTTATTCCTTTTCTATTTGAAAAATGAGTGTAATTTGCCTACCCTTCCTATTCCTGTAAAGTCCATTCCCTTTCTATGCTTAGGATACCTCTTCTGGTATCGCTGCCTTTCTTAATTTTTATCAGTGATATGACTCCCTACAATGTTTTGTTTAATGATACCTTATATTACATATATGATATTTTTACATTGCCTGCTTTTTTGACATTTGACCTCTTCACACCATTTAGTAGGACACCCTTGTTTGTTTCCTAATGCCATCTCCCGCGTTTGATATTAAACTCATGCTTTCTATCTGTGCTATTGATGTAAGTTTCTTTTATTTTTCTGTCTAATACTTTGCTGTCTCTTCCTTTCAAGGAGATGGGCAGGTAGACTTTGAAGAGTTTGTGACGTTGCTGGGTCCCAAGATCACTACCTCCGGGGTGCCAGATAAATTCCACGGAACAGACTTTGACACAGTGTTTTGGAAGGTACTAGGGGTCACCGTTTAATCCATAACATCTGTTTGTACTCTAAACGTGTCAGGATATCGGTGAGGGGATGCAGTAAAAAGGGATTGTGAACCAATGTGCATGTGGTATTGCGTTGTTTGAGCACTGTTTACAAATATGTCTCACAAAGTAATTGCAGTTTACTGGCAGAATATTTTAAAGGATGCGGTATGTGCAATAAATACAAAGGTATATTTTACTAAGAATTTTATAACGTTTTACAAGAAGTGTACAGTTTATTTGCTTACATGCCCTGCAAGAGTAAATCCCCCAAATTCAGGTTCGACAACAACTGAAGGAAATAAATTAAATAAAACACCCAGTAAACATTTTCCTCACCACCGCCCCCATTCGCAGGCGCCAATTTGTGGATTAACAGATACCTAGCAGTCTTTTATAGCTATGTATCATCTTTTAGGTATCCGGGACACATTAGTGCTCTGAATTTAGATGATAGGTAAGCTACAAAAGCAGCCTAGTCCATTAAGTATGCTTCTGATTTGTGTTCCACGGCCAAAGACTTTTTGTGTCCCAGAAGACCTCTTATTAGTATTAGTATTTTCTATATGGTGATTCCCGCTTAAGTTTGATCAATGAGCCACCACTGCTTTTCAGATTGTGATCTCTCCCACCCCCACCAACATGGAACAGAGCTGGAATGCTTGAGAGTAAGTAGACAGGTTGACTAGACGCAAGCCACCATTTTTCAGTGTCATAAACCGTTTTGCTTTTCCTCACCCAAACAAAGTTGCCTAGTGCCTCGTAAATTTTCCTCAGTAGTGATTTTGGTACTGTTAAAGCGAGTGTCCAGGAGAGGTACAACATTTTGGGCAGAACTATCATTCTTTTTTTTTTTTTTAAGTTCAAGTACAAATTTTATTAATATAACAGAGGTGTCATTACAGAAAAAGAGATGAGATACATTATCGTCAAGAAGGAAGGTAAATTAGGTTACAACAAGAAATACCAACAAGTGAAAATTATAGGGGAAGAAAAAGAAAATGAGGCTAGAAATATAAAAAATTTGAGGCTTTGTAAATGAGGAGAGGCAATATATATTGTGTGTGGAAAAATGAATACTAGAGAAAATAAAGGAACGAAAGGTAGCTTAGGGAGGTTTTGAAACCTCTTGCTGAAAAGGGGGTAAATGAGAGGAACGTTTGGCACAAACGTCAAGGTAAAGGGTGATGGGAAGCCATAGGGCGTGTCTTTTCGGGGCGAGGCTAAGGGGATAGACAAATGCAGTATCAAGTCTATGATTATAACATACATTAAACCACCAAGCTTTGAAAGTAATGGCATTTGAATTTTTCCAATTAACAGTAATCTGTTGGAATGCGACAGCTATTAACAAATCTACAATTTGAACGTTTGCATCAACATCAGTCCAGGAGGAGGAAAGTGAGCCGAGGAAAATATCAGTAAGAGAGAAAGGGATAGAAGTGTGGAAGATAGTGTTAATTTGGTCCCATACTTGAGTCCAGAAGATGTGTGTGAGGGGACATAGAAAAAGCATATGAAAGAGCGTGGCGTTGGGGATGGAGCAGGACCAACAAAGGTCCGGAACCATGGGGAACCTCTTGTGGAGGAGAGATGGCGTATAGAGGAGTCGATTATAAATGAAGAAAAGTGTTTGTGTGAGGGAAGCAGCTCTAGAGGATTTACGGAGCTTAGTCCATATTTTATCCCAGAGGGAGGTAGACCAAGATGTGTCAAATTCAGATTCCCACTGCTCTTCCACCTTGGATTTCGGCCGAGATGATGGAGGTTTGTGAAAGGAATGGTAAATGGAAGAAGCTGAAGGGCCTGAACGTAGTAGGGAATGGAGTGAAGAAGTTGGGGTAGAAGAAACAACGGGAGGAGGGGAGGGAGAAAGGGAATCATATACGGACATAACTGCAGTTTTGAGTAAGACGAATTTGCGGATAAAGGAGGAAGGGAGCGAGAAAGCTCGACTAAGGACATAAAAAGACTTGAAAACAGACCCATGAAAGAGTTGGGAAACCCAGATTAGGCCTCGCTGCCTCCAAGTTTTCCAGAAAAAAGGCTTCTGGTTGATGAGAATGTGATTATTATACCAGATAGTGGTGTTGAGGAACTCAGTAACGGAGGAAGGAGGATCTGGAGCAGAAGCTAAGAGTAATTTCGCAGTATATTTATGAATTGGAGTAGAAATGAATTGGGGTTTGCGGGAGAAGGAGAGATATTCGGCAAAAGAAAAAGGAGAGAGAGAGAGACGTTCAAGTTCAGCCCAAAGGGGAAGAGGCTCGGTGGGGTCTTTGAGCCAGAGGGAGGCTTGTTTCAGGAGGAACGCTTTGTGGTAGGCAGGGAAATTTGGGAAATTAACCCAACCCTCTGATTTGGGGAGACGCAAACGGAATAAAGACATGCGCGGTTTCTTACCAGACCATAAAAAGGAGGAGAGGGTTTTGTTAATCTTAGTAAAAAATTTGACAGGGATGGGAACCGGAATATTTGAAATGGTATAGAGGACGATTGGGGATAACATCATCTTGATGGTGTCGAGACGACCCCACCAGGAGAGGTAGAGGGGGTGCCATCTGGAGGTAAGGTATGATAATTTTTGGGTACATTGATTGAGGCATGGTGAAATAGTATCTGAAATAGAAGAGGTTATATGCAAATCAAGGTATTTTATATGAGCCGGGTTCCATTTGAAGTTAGATGCCGCAAAATCAGGTTTGAAGGTGAATTTGGTAAGAGGGAGAATTTCGCATTTATCATTATTCAATTTATATCCAGAAAGGTGAGAATAAACATTGACTTCGGCAAGGAAAGCGGGGATGGATATAGATGGGTTGGAAATGAAGAGTAGAATGTCATCTGCATAAGCAGCTAATTTAATCTGCGAACGAGAAAGTTGAAAACCATGGATGTGTGGATTTTGACGTAATTTAGATAGGAAAGGTTCTAGGGCCAGGTTAAAGAGGAAAGGGGAAAGAGGACAGCCCTGACGAACTCCTCTGCCAAGGTTAAAAAATGAAGAAATCAAGCCATTGGCGCAAACCGCTGCTCTAGGGTTTGTGTAAAGGAAGGAAAAGAGGGAAATAAAATTAGGTCCAAACCCAAACCAATAAGGCGGGGAAAGTTCTTGCTAATTATTTGAAAGTTAAGCAAAACAAATTGAATATTAAGTCTGTTTTTTGATGTTAACTCAGTCCTGCAGCATAAAGATGTTGATATCTTGGAAGAATTCTCTCGTTTCTACTCTACACTCTACTCTTCTGGAACTCAACCCTCTGCTCACTCTCTTTCCACCTTCTTTGCAAGCATTTAACCTCCTCCCAATTTTCCTGTTGACCTATCCACCCTTGAATCCCCCATTACCATCCGCGAATTACACACTGCCCTTCACTCCCTTAAGAAAGACAAAGCTCCTGGCCCAGACGGATTCACTGTCGAATTCTATCAACACTTTGCAACCCTTTTGTTACCCAAAATACACCGTCTTCTCGACTCCTTCAAAGCTACTGGTGCTTCCTCTGGCACTTTTTCAGATGCTTACATTTGTATTATACCCAAGGAGGGGAAAGACACTCAGCATTGTAAAAATTACAGACCGATATCACTTGTCAACATCGATTACAAATTATATGCTAAATCTTTAGCCATCAGATTGGATCCTTTTCTTCCAGAGCTCCTTGGCCCCGAACAATCGGGATTTGTCAAAGGACGCTTCATTTCCGACAATACCAGGCTTCTCTTCAATGTCCTTTCTAAGTCATCGCATTTTCACGATTCCCTAGCCGCAATCGCCTAGATGCTGAGAAAGCATTCGACAGAGTGGAATGGTCTTTTCTTTTCTCTGCCCAGAACTATCATTCTAATGGTGGCCCATCGTCTGAATCTTGAGAGGCCACCCATGTTTACAAATCCTTGTACAAGTCTAGCAGGAGCAGTGTGTAAATTGCAGCTACCAGACACTCACAGGTGGGGGTGATTTGAAGTATGGGTTCACCAAAGATTCCATATCTCAAACGAAGGGGAAGTGTTTTTGCAAACCTTTTACCAAATCAGAGGAAGAGATACATATTGGATTTGTGAATTCTGTAAACTGATTTCGAAGCTGGACACTTCCCCATAATTTGGTAGTTTGTTCATCAGTCTTCGAATAGAATTAACAATCTGCCAGCATGAGACACCATCTGCATATACTTGTAGTTTACGAGAGTCCTTGTCAATTCCTATTACGTGGTTGCTGTAATTTTATGGTATGCATTCCACTGACAGCAAAGAGTAATGAGAGAGCAGATATCCTTGTCTTGATCCCCAATGAATGGGGGCCTCTGAAGATGAGTGCCAATTTGCCATAACTACAGTTTTGATGTCCCGTTGCGACCCATTTTCGATATAATGGCATGAAGCCCTATTGATCTAGGGCTTGAGCAGGGAAATGCTGGTTTACCCAGTCACATGCTTTTTTAGTATCTAGGACAATACAAGTAGCCAGCTTTTGGGTTCTATGAACGTTGTCTAAGATATGTAGGATATTTTCCCATTAGCTCCACACTTTCTCCCTGATTGTTTTGGGTCTATCAGGTCCAGAATACAGGACTTAGCTTGGCTGCTAATATACCCCTGAACATGTTTACATTTATATCTCATAATCATTATGGTCTCCATAAGTCAACTCCAGAGTGTTTGTTGCCTTCTTTTGGTATTATCATAATTGTTGTGTCAGTAATTAAGAGTTTTATAACATTAGTTTTAGCAAACAAATTGGAAACTCTAATCTAGATTGCTGCTAATATCCTGCAACATGTTTTGTAAAAGCTTATGGTAAACCTGTAGCTCACAAATGTTGCCATTTTTTAGCCTAGCTTTGCTCCAATTACCTCCTCAACTGTTTGAATCAACATCTCGCCCTGTTCTGGTACTGGAAGAAGAGTCAGATGGGTGGTCTGGTGCAGATGGGTCTGTGCCCTTGCCTAGAGAAATTTCACCTGCTATATTAGGCTGTCAGAGAATTTGCTGAATGACCTATGTTATGTCTGCATTTATTTGTTCTGGGAGTCATATTCAACTTTTAGGCTTTTAATGCTATTGTTTGTGATGCTGCCCCTTAATTTCCACGCTAAAATCATTCCACTTTATTCCCTTGTCTGTAGTAGTACTGTTTAATCATGAGAAGCAGGTACCCAGCTTTGTCTGTTTCTAGGGCTTTCATGTGTGCCCTAATGGCCATCAGGGTATGCCAGTTATTAATAATGCTCTTTCTCCGAGCACCTTTGGTGCTCATGACAAGCTCAGCTCGTCATGAGGCACAGTGGCGCTGTGCTCATGACGAGCTGAGCTCATCATGAACGCCGCGGAACGCCAACGCGGGGATAATTCCCCTGCTGTGCTGAACATTCCACGAAAACGAGCGTGGTCTTGACGAGCTCAGTTCGTCATGAGCACAGCGCCACCGTGCAGCATGACGAGTCGAGCTCGTCACAAGCACCGCGGCGCCGCGCGCGGCTCCCTCCCCCCGCCGCGTCAGCGGCGAAGGGGTTAAGGATCTCTTCCAATTATTTTAGTTAGGTTTACTTGTCAGATTTCCTTTAGTTCAGTCTACTGGAGGCTAAAATCAAGTTTCCTCTGACCACTCCCTTCAACACGTCTCAAATTGTATTCTCTTTCACTTCTCCTGAATCATATGTTTTCACATAGGTGTCAGTACTTGAAAGTTATCTCTAATGTGTGCATCTCAGAATCTACTTTCATTCAATCTACATTGCTTGACTGCAGGCTGATCTTGTCTTGCCAAGATATTGCAATAAATCAGAGTTCTGTCAGATAGAGTTATTAGTCCAATGTCTAATTTTTGTATTTTGGAAATAAAGGAGGAGGCCAGTATAAAGTAGTATAGTCTAGTATGTTTTGTTTTACAAAATAGAGCAAAGCATGTAGTCATTTGCTTCCAGATGTTGGGTTCACCAAATGTGTGTCAATCACAGGCAGTCCAACCAGCCATGCCCGCCCCAAAAATGGAACCACTGGCCACTTACCTGAGTGCAAGTCTATTTTTAGGTTTGTCTATGACCACTTTAAGATCCCCTATATAATGTTTCCTTCGGCTAGTGTTCAAAGGTCGACTCTCCATCACTTAAATTTGTTGTTTTTCATTTGCAACAACCCTAATTGTAAATTAGGATTTCATTGATTTTACCAAATGTTAAACTTTTTCAACTTTGTTAAAAATGTCATTTATTTAAAATGTATATGTACTAAATTAAAACACAAACACAAGCAAAACAGAAATTCTCCTGTTACGAAATGACACCCACTCCTGAGGCGACCATTGGTGTCACCCCCCCGACCCAAGACCACTGTAAAAAATCTTAGCTTCTGGGTGGACAACACCCTATCCTTTGAAGCGCAGGCAAAATTGGTGGCAGTCACATGGTTTGGGCTCTTGCAAGATCTGAAACCTATTCTTGGATATTTCGAACATTGCACCAGATAAACTATCATTCAGGCAGTCCTATCCCGGTTAGACTATTGTAACATTTTATACCTGGGAGTCAACAAGCCAGTGATCAGAAGACTCCAGTGGGTTCAAAAGGCCTCTGCTAGGCTATTGCTCTCTCTCCCGAAATGTTGCCTTGCTTCTGGCCTCCTTCACAAACTGCACTGACTTCCTGTGGAGAAGCATGTGCTCTTCAAGACCTTGTGTACCGCCAATAAGATCTTACTTTTCCAAGGGCCCCCCATTTTGCCTAATCTGCTATCAATGCATCGACCTTCACGTTCTTTACGCTCAGTCGACCGTAACCTGGCCACTGTTCCTCATGTTAACAGAGTAAGAGTGGGAGGCCGCTCGTTCGGAGTAAATTCCCCAGCTCTTTGGAATGTGCTTCCTCCATCTATCAGAAATGTCCAGAACCACTTGTCCTTCAGGAAAACTCTAAAGACCTGGCTTTTCTCTTCTTAGGATTTTCTTTTGTGCTATTTTCCTTCTCAAGCTGTTGTTGCAGCTTGTTTTTAGCTATGGACTAGCAATGGAAACCCCCACTGCTGGGGCAGCTACGGGCCCTATACATTCTATAACAGAACATAACAACCCTCTTAATAGATTTCTGTGCCTTGTCCAGCAATGCAAAAGTTCAAACAAATCTGCCCAGCCCTTTATAAATGGGTCAGTGCAGAGTCCTCTGTCAGCTACTCGGCCAGTCTCAGAAGTAGCCAATTCCCTAACCTGTGGTCTGTCTTTATGAGAAGCAAACGTATTCAGTTAGTAGAGACAACGCAGTTAGCAATTTCAAGAAAGCAAATTGCTCTCTGCACCCATCCTCACAGTAGTTTTGGAGAAATCAGATTGCCAGTTGGCCTTGGTCCAGTCCAGTATCTTTGTTAAAAGGACCAGGATAGCCAAACGTTTATTCTAGCAGGCCTTCACGGAATGATTGAACCCCTTTTTGGGGTCCTTAATACATTTAGTTATAACGGTGAATATTTTGCCATTGGTTTCCAGCATCACTGAGACTTTCCCCATCTAGGCATGGGCATGGCCATTCCATGGCCATCCCATCCTAAGATGCTCTCTGGGCTTCCTAATGTGATTACCCACATACTGGGCCATATCTGATGCCAGAGTCCACTCTCAGACACATGGGTGGGAAATAACGTCCAGGTCCAGCATGCCTTCAGCTTCAATAGCTCATGATGTACCTCCGCTAGAGGAGCTCTCCAACATGGGATGTTTGGGACCACCCTGCGGTCTCAATGGTCTACTTGCCTCGGTTCATTATTTGGTTCACTCAGATCAGGCTCACTTAAATCTTCCCTATCATCTGAGTCCTGACAGAGAGGCAACACTTTATCTTCGATAGAGCTAATCCCAAGTTGGCTTGGATCACAGAGATCCACATGGACAGTGGTTCGATGTTTCAATGCTTGCCTGAGCCTCTAAAATGTGTCTTGCCCGTGTCATGTTTTTTTGGAGCCTCTTGGGGCACAAGTGGTCTGCAAAGAACCAGGTCTTTCCTCAGCGGAGGGTTCATGCTGTGCTGAGCAGCCACTAGCAGTTTTTACCTGCTCAAGGGCTCCAAGAAGAGGGACATAGCCCGTAGAAAGGTGGCATCAACAAATTATTTGTCTAGAGTTATAGGGAACTGCCCTTCCCTCACCTCCAAAAGGTTCCCCTCACTCCTGGTTCCTGCCATTGATCATAAGAAATACATTAAATATTCATAAGGATGGGGTTTTAATACCCCATGTGCAAGTTAAACTATTGTAGCTGTATGCTCCCCGTTATATTCAATGGGCCAAGTGGAGGTAGGCCTAAGCATAAACAGTACTCTGTTCAAAACGTTTTTAAATACAACCAACCTTTATCAAGGGACCCAGTTTTGTAGCACGTAGTCCTGATTAGGAAAACAGTCAGAATAACGTGGATGGATTTTTAAAGGAAGACCGATGGCCCTGGCGCATTCACTACTTGCAATCTTCATATCTTTGACAGAAGTAGGGGATCAAAGAGGTGCGAGCGTACCTGGCCTACAGTGCCCACAGTGATGCCAAATGATAACCTTACCTCACAGTCTGTAGAAAAACACATCTACCTTAAGGAGGAAGGTAATCCGTGCAAGGGAAACCCGCGGAGAGGATCCAATTTCACTCAGTGAGCACGGATCAAACAAGGAAACAACACTTGCATCCGGCATCCATGCATCCTCACAATGAGCCCTGCTGACATGCCTGTTCTACTTGAAAGAACTAATTCCTTGCTGAGCAACCAATAACAGCAAAGAGTACTAATGAAGAATAATCCCTTGCTTGGCAGCAATAATAAAGAGCTCTAGTACAAATAATGCCAACATGTACTCATCAAGAAAATATAACCTCATAAAAACACTCTCAAAGAAAAACACTTATCTGGCTAATGAGCAGTGAAAAAAGAGTAAATGTTGTTCCTTGGGATGTTTTTATATGGTGCCTGACCTATCTGACTGATAGATCTCAGACTCTTTTTGATTGAACTCAGGAGATTTAATGTTGCTTATGAATCTTTGTTAAGCTGCTGACCTAATAAATGGAAGAAAGTTTCAACTTAATTTGAGCCTCTGGTCCTGACACAGAACTGTAGTATTAACTTTCGAAACATATGCACTATCCCCAAAATTTGTGAAGCTAGAAGTAACACAATTTGGCTTAACTTCAAATATATGCACTTTTTCCAGCGTTAGTGGGACTGGAGTTAGAATTGCAAATATGACCCGCTAAATATATGCACTTTCCATAACGTTTGTAGAAATGAAGTTTATATCTCACCCCCATATATGTGCATTTTTCCTTGTGCGTGTCTGTGTCTGGAGCTAGAGTGGTAAATCTCGTCCAATACCTGCCAAATATGTGTACTTTCCCCAATATCTGTGGGACTGGAGTTAGAATAATATATTTAATAATAATTGGATGTGATTTCAAATTAATTATTTTACTTTAATGTTGGTATTTGTATAAAAATTATTTAATCATGTATATTTTGTAAAAATACTTAAAATGCTTACATATCTCAAAATGTTGTTGACATGTCCAGAGACAAGCTAATCCTCTGTCTATTTTGCCTTGGTGGTGGCCAACCAAGAGACACCTAGCACGAGAATGGGGCAACATCATTCAACCAACTAAAGATAAATGTTACACTGGGATAGATCATATGGAGGCAGGACGAGCAGTCTATCAAATCAGAGTCTGTCCACATACATTTAGGAAAATGTGGGGACTGTGGATTACATATTTTGAACTGGAAAGAAGGGTAACACAATAGGGAACAGGAATGCCTGGTACACTTAGTGGAGAAAAGGCCCTAAATGGAGAATAAGTGGAAAAGTGGGAGGTGCAGGTTTTTCAGAAGGCCTCTGGATTCTACTCAATCATTTCCACACACAGGTGTACAAACAATATCATGATGCTGACTCCAGCCTAACAAACATTGGGGAAAGTGCATACATTGAAGGGGTGTGGGTAGGATTTCCTACTCTAACTCCAGCCTTAAAAACATTGAGGAAAGTGTATGCATTGCGGGAATCAGTCCGACTTACTATTCTAATTCCACTATCACACACATTGAGGAAAGTGCATATATGGGGCAATGAGGCTCAGATTTTCTACTCGAACTCCAGTCCAATAAACATGGGAGACAGTGCATGCATTTGGAGAGTACAGATTTACTGTTCTAACTCCAGCCTTCCAAATGTTGATAACCGTGCATACATTGGGTGAAGCATCAGATTTTCTATTGTAACTTCAACCCAAAAATATTGATAAAAGTGCATACATAAGGGAGGAGGATCGATTTACTATTTTAACACTGTCTAGTAAACATTGGGAACATCTCTTTATTGGGGGCAGTGAGCACATTTATAATTCTAACAAACACTGGGGAAAGTACATTGATTGGGTGGGTGGCAGATTTACCAAGTAGACAAAAACAAAAATCCAATTAATTGATTATATTCAATCATTCTATAATATAGTTTTAAAACACTACCGACACAATCTCCTATAAACCCAACAACTCGAAACAAACAATACATTACTATAATATTATTTTAGAATTATAAAAAAATTACAATAACATAAATAGTTATATAAGAACATAATACAGTCCAATAAAAAAAGCATTAACAAATTGTTACACTAGTTTAGGCTTTAGCAGTGCAAAATAACAATAATGTTGTCCACAATATGCTTGTAGTCACAATAATTTGACCACAACCTTATGGTAAAATGAAATTTTTAAGTCAATATTTAGGGGAGAACACCTCTGCAAGGTAAAAGAGAGAACTAGATAGGACAAGGACAAATAAATAGATTTGGGTTAATAGATGACCATGCACTGGCTACCATCTGCATTAGTCAGTAACCATACCAACTAATATTTTCAATGCATTATATACATTTACAGGGAGCAAAGAATTAAACTCTTATCAATGGACATTCAAACAATTCACAAGGTTTACTTAGATTTCTTTATTTGAAAAAATTGACTCAATATAGTTTTAGTCTTCCTATTTCATAAGTATAAAGTACAAAATGAGCTTCTCTGTACGGTGGATTTTAAGTTTTTGCTCTTCCACAAATGTATATAGTTGATTAAAAAAAGTCGAATCTGTCCTTGTGGGAAAGGCTGCAAAGACAGACAGAAAACTTCTACAAGGATACTTGTCTGCCACTTGAATTTCTTCTTCAAAACCTGCTACAAAATAATCAAAGTTCTAGCACAACATTTGTCTAGCACTAACATCCATGATGACAATATGCAGCTCCTAATGAGTATTGCACATAGTGCATGAAGCAAACTTTCTTACAGGTCTTCCAGCTGAAACCTCTCAAGTTGTGTTGAAAATATGTTTGTCGCCTTAGGGGCCTGGGAAGCACAACCACCAGGCACAGCTTCCAGTGTTTTCAGGCTCATAGGTACACAAAGGCAGGCCTACAGACACCTGCAAAAAGTCCAACGAAGTCTAGTGACAGAAACATTAAACCGACCCATGCAGTCCTGAAAGCAACCTTCAGTACAGCAGTAACTAAGGCAGGTAATAAAGATCTTCAGCTTGGCCAGGAGATATGATTTTTCCAAAGGTGTTCCAAGAGAGGGGTACACTGTTTGGAACTATAAAGGAAATCTGGTAAGGTTTTCAAGCACTACAGTTAACTAATAAATCTCTCTGATCCTTGTAAGCCCTACCCGTTGCCGAAGAGTGAGCACAGCACTAGGAGCTCTGCTGGGAAGTGCTTAACAGCACTTGTAATCGCATGGAACATTTCCCATGTCTTGAAGGCAGTTACTGAGATGTTTCATGTGAGGCAGGTATCACATATGGTATACAACCATTACCACGCAACTTTTACAACGATCTACCATTACCACACATTTTTTACAACGCAGATCCATTACAACGAAATACCATTACAACGCATGTATTTACAACGCAGGTACCTTTACAACGCATACCATTACAACGTAAGTATTGGTAAGTATATAATTTTATTAAAAATATTATAAGTTTGGGTTTTTGGGTAAAGGGGTATTTTTAGGGTTTAGGGTCAGTTTTGGGTTTTTGGGTAAAGGGGTATTTTTAGGGTTTAGGGTCAGTTTTGGGTTTTTGGGTAAAGGGGTATTTTTAGGGTTTAGGGTCAGTTTTGGGTTTTTGGGTAAAGGGGTATTTTTAGGGTTCAGGGTCAGTTTTGGGTTTTTGGGTATAGGGGTATTTTTAGGGTTCAGGGTCAGTTTTGGGTTTTTGGGTAAAGGGGTATTTTTAGGGTTCAGGGTCAGTTTTGGGTTTTTGGGTAAAGGGGTATTTTTAGGGTTCAGGGTCAGTTTTGGGTTTTTGGGTAAAGGGGTATTTTTAGGGTTCAGGGTCAGTTTTGGGTTTTTGGGTAAAGGGGTATTTTTAGGGTTTAGGGTCAGTTTGGGGTTTTTGGGTAAAGGGGTATTTTTAGGGTTCAGGGTCAGTTTTTAGTTTTTGGGTAAAGGGGTATTTTTAGGGTTCAGGGTCAGTTTTTAGTTTTTGGGTAAAGGGGTATTTTTAGGGTTCAGGGTCAGTTTTTAGTTTTTGGGTAAAGGGGTATTTTTAGGGTTCAGGGTCAATTTTGGGTTTTTGGGTAAAGGGGTATTTTTAGGGTTCAGGGTCAGTTTTGGGTTTTTGGGTAAAGGGGTATTTTTAGGGTTTAGGGTCAGTTTTGGGTTTTTGGGTAAAGGGGTATTTTGAGGGTTTAGGGTCAGTTTTGGGTTTTTGGGTAAAGGGATATTTTTAAGATTAAGGGTCAGTTTTGGGTTTTTGGGTAAAGGGGTACAGGGTAAAAATTAAATACAATTAAATTTAAATTACATTAAAAGAAAGTAATTACATTAAATTAAATTTAATTAATTAAATTAAAAAAAAGTAATTACATTAAATTATATTAATTTTAATTAATTTACATTAAAAAAAATTTTTTAAACTTACCAATACTTACGATGTAATTGTATGCGTTGTAAAGGTACCAGCGTTGTAAATACATGCGTTGTAATGGTACTGCGTTGTAATGGATCCTGCGTTGTAAAAATTGCGTGGTAATGGTAGTCGTGGTAAAAGTATGCGTTGTAACGTCATACATCCATCACATATCAGATGAGGCAAATGTCTGGATTGGGCCACACAAAGGACTATTTTTTATTATTTTTTTTTATTTAAAAAAGTGTTGTATAGTGCGAACAAGACCCAATCGGGTATCAGAGCACATTACATAAGCAGGTCGACAGACAAAATGGGGCGACAATAGGGGCAAAGCAAGATTAATAAACAGTAATATACAACAGTAATAACAGGAACATAGAGACAAAATAGTTATGGATGTCGGAGCCATGCCATTCCTGAATACCATAGGTAGTCAATGGTCCAAACAGGTTGGCCGGGTCTGCACTTTAGCCCAGACAGGTAGTCATAGCCTAGGACTCACAAACAGTCACGTTAGAGGGCTGTTATTTAATTACATTGTGACTGTCAAATATTGTTTAAATTCATGGCACATTTTTAAACAAAGTGTGGTACCTCCACCTGTAGCATTTTCATGTCACGGAGTACATTCTGGTTTATAGAGGCTCATGTCCTCCACTTCGACTGACAAGGGATCACAGTAAGGCAAAACAATCCCAAGGTGCAGCAGAGGACAGTTGTGTGCCCCAAACTAGTTATCAGTGAGTAGAGCCTATTCACCAAGTCTAGGAACTAGAAGAAAAAGGCTGGGACTATATATAATAATTCTTTATTCAGTTTTGATTAAAAAAAACATAAAAGTACATCAAATGTACATTCTTTTAAAAACAATAATATACCTAAAAAAGACTGGGACTAATTTATCCTTTGTTTATTCAGGTAGAATACATATATACTACATCTATAGCCAATTAAACCGGAACAGCTGTTATTACAGAATGAAGGTGATAGACCTCAGATTTAAGGAACAGCAGTAAGGCAGTCCAAAGTGCACGAGCTGTTGTTGATAGTGAGCTTCCTCCAATACTTTGAGCTATATTCCATACTTTGAGGAGTATGTGCTGACAGAAATGTGAAAAGGTACATGTCAGAATGGACAACCCATTACAAAAAATTAAATCCATTATATCTATGATGCCAGTACAAAGACAATATAACATCTTCCTGAACTGAAAGTCTGAAGTTTAATTGCAATTGAGAGTAAAATGCTTTGAAGGGCCCTGATCTTCAGCCAGTCCAGTGAGCTACAATAATAGAGAGACATGAGGCTTGGGGGTCTTTGAGCTGTTGTACAGGTGTGAAATCAAATCATTAGAGCAAAGCCTCTGCAGTGAGGAGAGAATGCTAAGACTAAGAGGTTGCCCAGTATAACTCCAATAAATGTGATCCTTTGACAGACCATTAAGTTGAGCCTGGATTGCCAAATGAAAAATCTGATGTTAAAAGATTTTTGCTGGGTAAACCCAGAGTTTACCCTGGCAGTTACATCGAGCAGTTTGAGGCGTGGGACTAAAAAGAATGTAAGCAGATACGGGACATATTTGGTGGCAATGGGTTTTAGGCAATGCAGCTTTGCAACCTTGCTTTGAGTCCGAACAGTTCTGTTATGTCCGGATTAGATACCCAGTGCCTCCTATTGGAAGAAAAAGGCACGAAATGAATCACTAAGATTTACAAATTCTTATTACGTCAACAGTAATCCCGAAAGCTCAAAGTTAGAAACGAAGGTAGACGGACTTGGGGAGACCATTATTAAACTCAAAATAGAGAAATATTTGCACCAAAGCACCTAACACAACAAGAAGGTCGGTGGTAATCGAGAGAGTAGTTAAATTAGTCAAATGTTGGTACCACACTATGGATAAAATTTAGGAATGGGACAAATGCATCTCAGAGTAATGCTAGCAGGGATGTGACAACAAAGGCACTTTAATGTATCATCTGTTGTGCCCATGCCCAGTTCTACAGACTTAGTGGACAGCTGTGCTTGAAACTATAGATAAAATGTTCCAGACTTCTATCAACAGACTCCTGTCAATATTTGATTCTTAAACTAGCTAATAAACAAATCTGCCAGTTACATTTCATATGCGGGGAAATGAGGTTGACACTATATGAAGTGAACCACTCGATTACAGCACTTTGGAGGAAATGAGACCACTGGATAGAAGGGAGGGGGTTTATGGACCTGGAACATATTTGGAGAGGAAGAAATATCGACCTCAAGAGAGGGAAAAATACAAAATTATGAGTCAATTACGGCCCCATTCCTTCAGTTCTCGGATTCAGAAATAAGAGAATTAATTTGTCCCCGGTATTTAAGAGCACTAAGAATTGAAGTCAGTGTGAAAGTGGTGGGAGATTCAACTGGAAACCTAAAATGCAAGGGACATAGGGCCGGATGTAGGTAATCCGATTTTACCGATTCTAAAATACCGAATTTTACCGAATCGGTATTTTCGAATCGGTAAATGAAATGTAGATAAAAATTCGGTAAAAAATACCGATTCGGTAAAATTCGGTATCGGACAATCGGAAAATACCGATTCGGTATTTACCGATTCTGTATTTACCGAATCGGTATTCCCCATGTATTCCTATGGGCCTTTGGCCCATAGGAATGCATGGGGAATACCGAATCGGTAAATACAGAATCGCTAAATACCGAATCAGAAAGCTAACAAAAGTGAAACTTAAGTAGGCAGCCAATCAGGTGCTACCACCCTCCCAGGAAGTGGCTACACAGGCAGCTGCTACTAATTAGAAGCCACTGGAAAGGCAGTTGGAGCTGAGCCAAGTCACTGAGCAGCAGAAAGGGTTTGGTGCACTTTTAAAAGTGTAAAATGGCAAGCAGCAAGGAAAAAGAGCAGCCTGAGAGGAGGAGGAAACTCAAATTCAGCAGCATGGAGTTACAGGTCCTTGTTGAGGAGGTGGTGAAGGTGCACCACAAACTCTTTGGCAGGCAGTCCCTCACTGTGGCAGAATTTGCCAAAAGAAAAATCTGGCTTGAAATTTTGGACAAAGTTAATGCAGTTGGGGTGACCACCAGAGACACAGAGGACCTTAAAAAACGCTTTTATGACCTCAGGAGCCAAACCAAAAAGAAATTGGCTGAACATCACAAGCAGACATCAAAAACTGGCGGAGGCAAGAACCCAGCACCCCCCCTTACTGACCTGGAGGAGATGGTTGCCTCAACCATTGAACCAGACAGCATCTGCGGACTGGGAGAAGTGGACAGCTCAGCCAGAGCTGCAAGCAAAAAAGGTAAGACAAATGCACAGCATGCACCCCATACCATCATCCTTACCTGTACCCTTTGTGGCCAAGTGAACCCCAGTCCAGTACTGCTAGCACTATACAGGGCCAATGCATGATGCGATATGTAGTCAGGAAATGTAATAGCATGTTATACAGCACAACAACCAACTAGTGAGGGAAATGACAGCATAGAGAATATAGCCAATGTGATACATATTTAATGGTAGTGACTGTGAGACAGTAACGCTTAGCTAATGTATGCTCATATGTCCACAGGTGAAACGTCTCGCAGGCGGTCGCAGGAGACTGAAGGCACACCACCTGAGAGGGAGGACAGTCAGGAAGCAGGTCCAACTACCCACACCGTACCACAGGACACAGGTGCATCTTGTAGCCACTCTCCTGCACCAGAATCAGAAATGCCTGAAGATTTCCTGGCGTCCCCTGGCAGATCTCAATCCCCTCTACTGCTGTCATCCCCAGAAATGGCAGCATCACAGCAAGATACCACACCTTCATCACAACCAAGCAGGAGGCAGGTTGTGGCCCCACTCCTAGAAATGGAGTCAGCAGCAGCTGACATTGAGGGGGACGATACACACAACTTGCCTGCAGATGTCAGCTCTGGTACAGCGCACTCCAGTGCAGGGGTGGCCCATAGCGGTGCAAGACGCCGCAGAGTGCCAGAGAGGCCAGCAGATGCAACAGTTGAGGGTCCGAATGTGTTCCGTGGTCTTGAGGGGAGCATGGTGAGAATACAGAGGATGCAGGGAAGAGCCATCCAGTCATGCCAACGGCAAATGAGGTCCCTGAACAGCAACATAGGGGAAATAGGAAAGGGCATCAGTGAGCTGGTACAAGTCAACAGAGAGATGGCAGCAGGGATGCGTGGAATTGGCAACTCGGTGCAGCTGCTATGCACCAAACTAGACACTGATTTCGAGGCAAGGCGCAAGGAAAGGCAGCGTACTCATGGCCAAAATAAAGCCATCAACCGCCTGGCCACTGCCACGTCCCTGTTATGCAGGAGAAGCAGTAACATGCAGGAGGCTATGACCCAAAAACCGAATGAGGTCACGAGGGGCATGGGCAGGATGACCAGTGCTCTTGAGGTGCTGTTGAATGCCCAAACTGCACATACAGCTGCTCTGGATGTGCCTGTAAGTGAGGAGAGCACAAGCAGGAGCAGCATAGGAAGCACCCTTGTCCCTGAAACAAGGAGGAGCAGGCGCCTCGCTGAGGCCACAGGCCAGCAAGACAGTTAGCAGGGTGAGCAACCTACAGGTGTTACAGGGAAGCGAGGAAGGAAATGACTTTTACAGTTCATGGTGAGGTGAACCAGGACTGACATCATTGCAGTTAAATACTTTTTGTTGCACAGCTGTGCTTTAATAAGCTACCTCGTTACCAAATTAAACTACATTTGGTGCATACTCCACCTGTCTGTGTCTCTTTACTTACTTAAAATTAGTTGCGTGTGATCTCATCTCGTCTGTGTCTGCCATCAGTTGGTGTTGCAACTCCAGATGCGTGTGGTTCAGGCACTGCTGCCTCATCATCATGGTCCTCATAATCTGAGAGTTCCACTGCTGTGCCCTTCTTGACCGCAAGGTTGTGCAGCATTGCACAGGCTGCAATCATCTTGCAGCAGGTGATTGGTGTGTACTGGCGGGCACCTCCACTCTTATGGAGGCAGCGAATCCTGCTCTTCCACATGCCAAAGGTGCGCTCCACAATGTTTCGGGTTGTTTTGTGTGCGCTGTTGTATCTCCTCTGGCTTGGTGTTGTAGGGTTGAGGTAGGGAGTGAGGATGAAAGCCCGGAGGGCATATGCACTGTCCCCTATTAGTAAGAGAAAAATTATTAATCACATGCACACACACACATCCACCTGTAATACATATCAAGGGAGTTTCACACAGTGTGTTACCTAGCAAGTATCCTTCGCCAAATTCCCCCGCTGTCAGGCGTGCGTAGATCCTACTGTTTTGGAAGATGTATGAGTCGTGGGTCCTCCCGGGGAATTTGGCTACTAAGTCAGTGATCATGTACTTGGAATCACAGATCACCTGTACATTTATGGTGTGGGTGGACTTCCGGTTCCGATAAATGTACTCAGTGGCAGCCGGTGGGCATATTGGTATGTGGGTACTATCAACACAGCCAATTATGTTTGGGAAATGCGCCATCTGATAAAAGTCTGTCTTTGTCCTTAGCAGTTCAGCATGCGTTGCAGGGAAGCTGATGTACAAATGCATTCTCTGCAACATGGCATCAAGGAATTTTTTAAAGAAACGTGACAGACAGCTCTGGGACACCCCACCTACCGCAGCAACCACACTCTGGTAACTCTCAGATGCAAGCAGGTGTAGGCTGCACAGCACCTGCACATGGGGTGGGATGACATGTGCCCTTGTGGTTGGATGTTCCAATAGTGGGTGAAGGTCCCTGATTAGGTCCAGGATGGTTTGGGGAACCAGCCTGTACCTTTGTAGGATCTCTGGCTCAGTTAGCTGGAATCGAGTGATCCTCTGCCTATACACCTGCTCCTCCCTCATCCAGACCCTCTCTCCTTCTGCCTGTAGCCGTAGCCGCCTCGCAATGACATAGAATGCCGCCATTCTGGTGAAAATGTTGCATTTTGGGGCCTTTTTTATACACTGCACCTGTTTACCACCTGATTTGAATCCATGGTAAATACCGACTCTTAAATACCGAATTTCATGCAAATTCAGTATTTCTGAGGTTACCTACATCTCATATACTCATTTTTACCATTTCTTATTTTCCAATTCGGTAAATTTACCGAATCTGTAATGTTTCAGAATCGGTAAATTTACCGATTCGGTATATTTCCCAATTCGGTAAATTTACAGATTCGGAAACTTTACAGAATCGGTATTTTTTCTGATTCGGTATATTTTCCGATTCGGTAACTTTAGCGAGTCGGTAACTTTACCGATTCGGTAAATTTATTGATTCGGATGTTTTTGGGTCCCCTACATCCCAAATGCACAATATCGGTCGGTAACGGCCAAAAATCGGTAAATTTGGCCGTTACCGACCGGTATTGGCCTACCTACATCTGGCCCATAGTCTGGTCCTGTATGAAGGTCACTAAGACCTGAACCCTTGATCAGAATCTTTGGCAAATGGTGTCAGTGAGGGGAGATTGTTGAAGATAGTGGTAGAAAAAGGGTAATAGGAGTTCACTCCTTGTTGGCCAAAGGTTGTAGGCAAGTGTTTGTGTATTTCCTCATCGTAGAGTAATGCAGAGATGAGGAGCTCTGAGCAAGTGGAACAGGGTGGCTGAGTGGAAGAGGTGGTAGGAGGGCAAAGAGGAGAAGCGTAGGAGGCAAGAGTCGTGAGGGTCACTACAGGCCAGGGGTTTGTGAACTGGGCTGCTGTACCTATTGCATTTATGTTGCCCCCTGCCCCTGAGGCTACATCAGATCTACATTAATAGACCAACCTGCCAAACAGCACCCATCCTGTCAGCTGGTAGCATTGTGCCAGAGGGTGGGGCGGCTGTGACTCCACGCTCTGGCCCGATACCAGTCTAGAGCTACCCAACCTAGAGCTACAATCCAACCGCAGTACATGGCCCTCAATTTAACAGCAGCCCAAATGCAGTCTATCATAACAAAAGTAAGGAGGACAGGTGGGAGAACGAGAACAGGCACCGAGTGTCGCTGGGGCATCGCCGAAGGTGGTGAGTGTAGGCTAGCCAGAGTGGCACTCGGCCAAGGAGTCAGTGCGGCTTGCACAAGTGGTGCTCCCTCACTCCCCACACACCTCCTCTTGTCAAGCCCCCTATAGACTCATTATTTCTTCTTCTTTATTTATGTAAGCTGTCACTGTAAAAAAACAATTAAAAAATCTGCTGCCTGAACTTTGAAGCCTAGGTACACTGTACACGGAAGCATCAGTAAATCAGCCTACAGACCACAAACTGGTGGATGCCCACCAACCCAAATAAGCCATCAGCACCATTCCTTTGCCTGATGCTGAAGATCAGGTCAAGCAGACAAAGAGCAAAACACACAAGATGATGGACGGAATGTAGCACATTGGCAAAACATTCACCCCCAGTCACAGATCTGGGCTTTATCCATCGTTATTTTGCTCACCACGCCACCCCAGTTCAGACATGGCCATATGCAAATTAGTCTTGACCCTGTGCCTCATGGGAACTGTCCAGCCGGAACTGCCATGCCATGTCTTCCCTGGACCGGAATCAAGAATCCTAGGACCGGTTTCTGGCTATCAGTCATCATCAGCCAGGATAGCTTGACTCCAGTGGCGTAGTGAACATGGGACCCACGTCTGGGCATACCCTTCCCACATAGGGCGAACTGCAAAACAAACAAGATGATGGACGGAATGTTGCACATTGGCAAAACATTTACCCCCAGTCACAGATCTGGGTTTAATCCATCGTTATGACTTTGTTCTGCATTCTGTCCATCAATTGTTCTTTTTGCAAGCAGACAAAGAGGCCTGGTGGACCCCACTACACGGAAGTGATGACCAAATTGTATGGTAAAAGTTGATCAAATGGAAGCTAATAAAAGCTTTTTTACCGACTGTCGGCCCAGGGCAGGGTCAAAAGTCAAATTCCGAACAGATGATAGGAACCCACAGCAAACACTTTTCAACAAACTGGAGTTATCGAGGGCCAGTCCTAATTATCTGAGGCAAGCGGATGCGTTGGACCAGGATAAACCGCACCAGATGAAGAGTGCTCAATGGAACTGTGGACCACAATACAAGAAACAAAGATATAGAAATATTAAACCCTAACCACAATCAATCCAACAACGGGGGCGAGGAAGGAGTGAGAAGCAAGTTGTATCGATTTGCTCCACTTCCAATTTATACAATGTCCAACACCAAAAGAGAAAGAACTCACACAGTACTAATCGATCTAGCCTCTCTTTTAAGGAGGTAGTAGGGGGATTCCCACGTATAGAGGGAATCACCTAACTATGACCTTAGAGGCTAGATCTATTAGTAACGTGAGTACACTCTGAGTTTGTGTTGGGAACCCCAACTACACCAACATCTGAGAAGAATGTGTTAAGGTTCCTGCCTCTTCGGCCGAACTTGAAGTTTGTGCATCCTCCTGTCATAACAGCATAGTATCATCACCGAGGCTAGAAAAGCCATAGTGCACAAATTCAGGAAGCCAAGAGCGAAAGGGCGACTCATGGTAAAACAGACCCCTAAAACAATACCTGTAGGCTTTCCTTCCTTGACACACTTCAAGTGTCTGAAGCTGACCTAAACTTCCATTAAAAAAAACTGGACCTGCAGGTTGACCTATTAAATTCCTCGGCTGTGTTTGTGTCATGTATAGAGGCTAAACTGAAAACTTTAAACTGCCTTGCACAGGCTGGGGAAATCAAAACTCATTACAGATGTCCCTGTTCCCCTGTAATAGGCAAATTAGGCCATTTACTGGACTTCCTATAGTCATTCGTAACACACTGACAAAAATCAATCCCACACATCAACTAGACCGAAATGGAGCTGCACCATGGTTCAAACAGCCCTTCTCAACTTCTATGATCAAGCAGTGAAGCTCAAGCTCGTATTACACAGATCAAGGTGGATTGGATCAGTTAACGTCTTCAGTGTATCCAGCAGCAGGTCAGTCATCAGAACTTCAACTGGATTTAGACGTAGTACATCCAACAGACCACCATCTAGTACACAGTACGGCTAATGCGGCCAACCTTAAAAGCCCAACTCCTTGGCTGACACTCTTAAGTGACAGAGGGCCATATGTATCAAAAAAGAGTTTTGCGATTCTAAATTCCGATTTTTAGCGAATCACAATTAGAGAATCGCAAAATGCAATGTATGTAGGATTTGCAAAAAATTTTGCGAATCCTACATATTACTTTTTAGCGAGTCAAAAAATTGAGATTCGCAAATAAGGAATACCTTCCCATTCATTCCTATGGGCTAGGAGGCCCATAGGAATGAATGGGAAGACATTCTCAATATGCGATTACCAATTAGAGAGTCGCAAATTGAGAATGCAATTTCAAGGTTGCAAGGGTGCCAAAAGAACATCCTGTTGCACCTCTGAAATATGTCTGTGTGCACATTTTGTGCAGATACATGCCCTGAGGGCATGTATGTGCAGCCTATGGCACTTTTAAAAAATCAAAAAAGTGCTTTTTTAAAACAAAAAATGCAAATTACCACCAACTTGAAGTTGGTGATAATTTGCAATTCCTTAAGGCCAAATAGCAAATTTCTGGTGCTTCCTGAATTGCATTTAAGGAATCGCAATTTGCAATTCCTTAATAGCATTTGCAAAATAGAGAATCGCAAATTTTGCGATTCTCTATTTAGCGATGGCCTTTTTGGATGATACATCCCAAAAGGCTTTTTCCCATTCACAAACGGGCAGATTCTGAGAATCTGCCCATTTGCAAACGAGAAAAAGGCTTGATACATATGGCCCAGAGTCTCATCGCTCACAATTGACAACATACTATTAATAATACCATTAACAAAACATGCAAGAAATACAGGAAAGCTAGAAATAAAAGACGCAGGACAAGTAAAACCCTCAAAGGTCTAACTGGTAAAAACATTTTTCCAATATTTCAATGTTGGGCAAGGAAGCTCCCTGGGACAACTCCATTGCCTAGATCTCCAACATCAGCAGGTAAAGAACGACAACCAGAGCAAAAAATACGTAGTAGAGAGCTCTCAAATTCGTATGAGGATATATCACAAAAGATGACAACCTGTGCAACCCAAACCGATAACAAAGAAAATATAGACAATTAAGCAACCAGACATTTCACTAGACATACACTGCCCTCTGGCTCTCAGGAAGCGGTCATCAGTAAGAACTGCGACATATGCCACTCGGAGCTCTGGGAGCCCGCAAATTCAAGCTCCATCACTGATCATGTTAATCCTTTCAACCTTCCATCTGAGGTCCCAGATAGCCTTGCCATGAAAGCATTTGGGAATGGGCTACATATCCTGCATCAACAGGGAATAGTACCCAGGGATCACATTAGAACGGAGCAATTAGTCACCAAAAAAAAACTATTGTTTTATCCAGAATACATCTCAAAAGGTGACTACGAACAGGTAAATCGAGGAAATATAATTAAGTTGTTAAAAGTTATTCCTCATTTATCCTACATCAGTTCTGCGGACATAGGGCCTGATTACGATTTTGGTGGACAGGGTTACTCCGTCACACATGTGAAAGATATCCCATCCGCTGTATTACAATTACATTAAATCCTATGGAACTTGTAATACGATGGACTTGCTATCAATTAAATTTGTGCTGGAGTCTCTCATCTGCCAAGATCGTAATCAGGCCCATTGTGTCACCTGAGTAGCTACCCCCTCCTGATTATCAAAGAAGTTAACCCTCCCTAGTGTCTTGGCTTTCAGCAGAACTAGCAAACTAAGTATACCATTAGCAAACCAAGTTTAGGGACTGGGTAATTTTCTTTTGATAACCAAGTTTATTGAAAGTTTTGCGGCAAGACACCTAGTATCACAAAGCGAAAGCTGTATGTGTGTAATGACACAGCAAGAACTGACATTAGTATAGGAAAACAGCATGAAATCATAATGACAGTCCATAATGGTTACACCATCTCCCCCATATTCGGTTGTGCTTCTAAGGACAGCCACGAAACACAAAGACCGGCTTTACCTGTTGCACTCACCAGTCCACCCCCTTACGCCAGCACCCAATGGTCGGTGGTGCCCACTGTTTGCAGGCACGAGCTACAGCACTCTTAGCGGGCAAACAATTCACCCCCAAAAAGGCCCACTCTGCATGTGGATCCCCAAAGCCCTCCACTAGCCCCAACAGTACATTATGAGGGGCGAGTTCCAAGGTGCAGCCCAGAATTGAAGAAAGCGCTCAACCTACTCCCTCCCAAAAGGGTCTCAACACTGGACAGTCACCTGCCACATGGAAAAAAATCTGCTGCCGAAGCGCACATCTCGTGCATGCAGCAGGGGCATAGGGAGATAGGCATTGTAAACACTAGAGAGTGAGGTATGTTGCATGTAGGTAGTTGAATTGAACCATACGTAGTCGCGCTGAAATCGCCAGCTCTTGGGGTGCCACACAGACATCCTTCCATTTATCATCACCCAGATCTCCCATCTAAGCCTCCCATCTCCACTTTGCACATTCAAGGCCATCAGGGGCTTAGATGACAAAAGAACGGCAAATCATTGAGATGGCCTCCTTACCCAGACACCCAGAGAAATCCTTCGCCTCAAGCAGACTAGATTTAGGTAGTGAAGCATCTGGGAGAGTGTGAGCCTGCAGGGCGTGGCATAATTGGAATTAACAAAAAAACTGGGATTTAGACAGGGAGGACCGGACTTCAGATCCTGCAATGTCACAAGGTTGTCTCCTCTACAGACATCTCTCAAGTAGGAGATCCAAATCCAGTTCCAAGGGGCAAAGCCCTCCAGGGTTGAGAGCTGACAAAGCTCCGTTCCCTGCTACAAAGGGGTCATTTCAGTGAGTCGACGGTCCCAGGCGTTGAGCCAAAGAGCCACCCTCCAGCAGTTCAGAGACACCCCGGTACAGAAAGGCAGTGTGGTGGGCAGAAGATTTAGCAGACCATCCAAGCTCAGTAAATAAATCTCCAGGCAATACACTGGGTCGTCCCACCCACCCATGCACAGTTCATTAATCAATACCAAGTAGGCTGCAAGATAATAAAAGTACATATCCGATAAACCCAGACCACCATCATAGGGGAGTTGTTCACTGTCTAAAAGGCTACCCTATGCCTACCACCCGACCACACTGAATTTGCGATCTTGGTCAGAGAATAAAACCACTTGCGAGGGATGGAATAGGGGTAGTTACCTAAGACATACAAGTAGCGAGGCAGACACACCATCTTAAAAAGGGTGGTACGCCCCATGGGATTCACTGGAAGAGCCACCCAGTGCCCAGGTTGCGCTCGAGCGTGTGAGCCAGCCTCTGGAAATTAAGATTTCAAGCCAGATCCGGGAGGAGGGACACATGAATCCCTAAATATTTTAAAGAGTTGCACCAGATGGGAATGTTAGTGCACCAAATCTGCCCATGGGTATTTCCCCTCATCTCCACGAGGCAGGACTTGCCCTCATTAATTTGGAGACCAGACAACTCGCCATATTAAGGAGTGACAAGCATCGGGCCAAGGGACAAAAGAATATCATCAGCATATAACGCAATGCGATCCTTCAGGCCATTTACCCACTGCCAACCCCAGATCTGAGTGTTGCAGTGGCTAAGTCATGCCAACTGCTCTATCGCCAGGGCGAATAGTAGTTGAGAAAGTGGACAGCCCTGGCGTGTGCCGCATTCAATGGGAAATGGGAAGAAAGGACCCGGTTTACCCAGACCTGAGCGATTGGGGCGTTATAGAGAAGATGCACCATGCCTGCTGTAGGACCCCATCCAGAAAATCCCATGATAGGGTGTCAAAGGCCTTAGTAATGTGAATTAACTTGAAAGCTAGTGAGCTCTCGAGATCTTGCATCTGACAAATTGCAGCATGGGCCCTCCTGGAGCAGTGACACATGCTGTGATCCAGCATGAATCCTCACTAATCTGGATGAATCAGGTGTGGCAATGCCCGCACTAGCTGAGTCGCTAGGACTTTCGCATAAGAACAAGTTATTTACCTGTAATCTGTGGTTCTCCAGTATTGGTATCTTTCATAGATTCCCATGCCTGAATCATTTCCCGTCATTGGAGTGAGAGTCCCACGGTACATAAAAATAGCAATAATTATGCATAACATAGGTACATCATAGGTAGATTAGAATCAGGAAGTGAAATAGCTAGAAGTCAATAGGAAAAGTTTTCCACTAGCATGACTCGACCAGGTCATTATATACAGTCCAAACTACAGCCACATCTTCTGGGCTTGTTGAGACAATAGAGCAGATCTTGCCCATCCCTGTTTGTTCAAGTAGTGCATACTTGTCGTGCTGTCCATTCGATCAGCACTGATGCTCCAAGAATGATGCTGTGAAAAGATTTTAGGGCTAGGAAGATCGCCAGCAGTTCCAAGCAGTTGATATGCTAAGTTCGATGTTGAGCATCCCATCTCCCGCTGACTGTGAGTCCTTGCAGGTGAGCTCCCCATCCTTCGAGGGAGGCGTCCATGGTAGCAACGAAGCTTGGAGCTTCTATTAGGAATCAGCAGCCTGCCGTTACATTTCTCTTGCAAGTCCACCATCATAGAGCGTCCCTTATTCGAGGAGTGATGTGGATGAGATCGTCGAAGGATCCCAAGACTTGTAACCACTGTTTGTTGAGTTCCTCTTGCAGAGGTCACATCCCGAGACGGCAGTTGGGGATCAGGGGAATGCAAGATGAAAGCATCCCCAGCAGCGATTTGAACTGCCGGACTGAAACGCACCTTCTTGATCGCAGTAGCTGGGCGAGTTTGCAAAGTTTCAGTTGCCTTTCGTTTGAGACAAAGGCTTGCGTTCGCAAAGTGTCTATGGTGGCTCCCAGGAACGTTCTTTCTTGCAATGGGACGAGGTGTGACTTGTCGAAATTGATGGAGAGACCCAGAGATTGGAACAGGGACAGACATCTCTGAGTGTGGACATTTGTGATTTTGAAAGAATTGGCCTTGATAAGGCTGTCGACTAGATAAGGAAAAATCTGAATTTATTCCAGCCGAAGGCGTGCAGCCACCGGTGCTAAGACCTTGGTAAAGACCTGTGGTGCGGAACGTAGTCCGAAAGGAAGGACCTTGAACTGAAAGTCCCTGCAGCCACTCTGAACCTCAAAAACTTCCTGTGTCTGGGTAGAATTGGTACATGAAAATAAGCATCTTGGAGGTCGAGGGTGGTCATATGATCCCCGCCGTGAGGAGTTGAAGGATCTCTTGTAAACTCAACATCCGAAAGGACACTTTTTGGAGATATTTGTTGAGGGAGCAAAGATCTAGAATGGGACGCCATTCTCCTGATTTCTTTTTTATCAGAAAGAATCTGGAATAAAAAACGGTTACTCTTTGCAATCCCGGCACTACTTCGATCGCTCCTTTTTGCAACATCAATTTTATGTGGGAAAAAAGCTCCAAGAGGTGAGCTGGAGGTGGTTCTTTTGGAGGAGAATTCGGAGGGAACTTTACAAACTCTAGAACATGGCCTCTGGCTACAATGTCCAAGACCCATTTGTCCGTTGTTATGTGTGACCAGTTTGAGTAGAAACAGGAGATTCTTCCTCCAACTTTTGAAGGGGTAAGCAGTGAAGCAGGCGGCAGGTGGCAGGTGTCACTGCTTCTTGGGCGTATCACGCCCGCGGTAAGTCGACTTCCTTCTGTTTTGTGAGTAGGAGGTAGCTGGTTGCTGTCTGAAAGATTGTTGGCACTGGGAAGAGTAACATTGGTTACTCTGATAGGACTGATATTGTCTTTGCTGGTTATAGCCTCCTCGATTAGAAAAAGATCCACGGCCTCTAGGCCCATGAAAGGGCGGCTTACAAACTGAAGCTTTCCGAGAGATCTTGCTGTCTCGGTATCCTTTTTAATAGCCTGTAGGGCCTCGTCAACATGCTGACCAAGAAGAGACTCGCCATCAAAAGGCATATCAATTATTTTGGCTTGAACCTCTTGGCGAAACAATGTTAATTTTAAGCAGCCCTGCCTCCGTAGGACCGTGGCACCTGCCAGCTGTCAAAAACCTGTTGATGCAACATCCACTGATGAATCAATAATCTCAGCCGAAATTTATTCATCTGCTTGAAGGATCTTAAGTGCCTCTGACTTAGAGGGCTCAGGCAATATGTCGATGTAGGGAGAAATGTCCGACCACATCCATCTATCATATCGTCCTAAGATAGCCAGTGAGTTAGCTGCACGGACGGTCGATGCTGCCATCGTGGACACCTTCGTTCCAATAGCGTCTAAACATCTCCCATCCCAATCAGGAGGGGCTGACAGCGGAGAGGAGGGATTCTGTGCTCGTCGTTGAGCTGCTTGGGCGACAACAGAGTCTGCCTTTGGTTGACCTATTAGACATGCAGGTGAATTGTCCGGTGCCTTATATTTTTTGTCAAGGCGGGGCAGAACCGCAGGAACAGAAGCAGGAGCTTTCATGACTTTTAGTCCTTCCTGCAAAATTAAATCAATAATCGGAATAGACTGTATTTGTTTTCGTGGTTGATCTTTAAAATCGTAACGGAAACAATCATCCTTTTTTGTTTCCATAGGAAGAAGAAAATGCTGTGTAGCTCTCTCCATAAGAAGGTGAAAACCTCCAATGTCAACAGGAGGAAAATCAGCAAGAGCAGAAGTTGAAGGAGACGGGGTTTGTATTTGGTAATCGTCCCATTCCGTAAGGAGTGATCTGTCATCCAATTCTCCTTCCTCTCTATCGTCGTCAGAGGTGTGAGCTTCCTGAGAGTGATGCGAAGGTATCGGAGAACGTGGCCTGGGCAGCCTCAAAACTGATGAAGATTGAAGAACAGGTGTGGGCGGTTTAGAAGAAGCCGATTCAGATGGAGGGAAACGGCGATAGTAATCGTCCAACATGTACTGTAGATTATTTAGAAGAGCCAATGGCATCTGAGCTGTAGGAATTTGATCTGGAGCTGAAGGAACCGTCTCCGGACAAAAATCTTCATCTTGATCCACATCTTGATACTTAATGAGGAGCTCAGTAGGGCTCCTGGCAGTACGAAACCTATCTCCCTCATCTGATTCTTCATCATCCTCTTCAGAATCCAACAATTGTTCAGGTAACCTAGGAAGAACCTTAGCAGGGAGATAGTAATTGGAGAAAGGACCTCTAATGAAGATCCACGTCTTTGTAACAAAGAAGGTGTTGCTGTCGACGGAGGCAATTGTATATATGGTGTCGCAGAAGATGTAAAAGATACTGCAGGCGTAGACGAAGACCAAACCTGAAGAGTCGTACATGAAGACAGTGGTAGCGTCGACGAGGGAGTCATCGACGAAGATGGCGTCGATGGAGTCATCGGCGACGAGACGGGCGTCGTTGGCGAGACGGTCGTCGACGAGGCAATCGTAGACGAGGCAATAGTTGACGACACTCTTTTAATCTTCGTCGTCGAAGGAGCGTCGACGGTAGATTTAATCTCTTTCGTCAACGGGACTGGTCTTACGGGACGGATACCAGTGTCGATGGCGAGGATGCAGACAACATAATCATATTTGGCTTCGGCGACGAGAAAGTAGCAGTCAACGTCGTCGCAGCGGCGACGGAAGGCTTCGTCGACGAAGGCGTCGTCGTCGAGCTCGTCAACGAGGGACCCCGTTTCTGAGGTAAATCTTTGTCATAAACCTGTTTAGAAGTTTGAGACTTTGCAGTCTTTCTCGGGGCGTAGAAGACATAGTTTTACTCTTAGAAGGTGGAAGAGCCTTTTTTGAAGTAGAAGGCAGCTCAGCACTCTTGGAAGTATGCTGTTTCTTTGACACCTTAGCCCCAGGAGACGATAAGTCCGTGTCAGCAGTCCTCTTCCTAGAGGATGTAGTCTGGACAGAGGCAATACTCCCAACTTCAGATAAGGGATTTTCCTGATCTTTAATCTTCTGTAGCCACAGAAGTAGACACGCCTCTCTATCCCTCAGAGTCTTTTGTGGGAAATTTCTGCAGATCTTGCAGTCTCTCACCTGGTGGTCAGTATACAAACAGTAAATGCACTTCTTGGTGCATCTTCTCAAAACAGCCTGAGCTTCCCACAAGAATAAAAAGGTCGAAAGAGAGTTTTCTTTGAAGAAGACATCATAAGTGAAGAGCTTTCAAAGAAAAAACTGAGAAGAACTGAGCAGAGCTCAGGGAGACTCCCTTCACATGACGTGCAGTAGAAAATCTGAGAGCATGAGCCTCTGAGGAGAACATTCTGGAGGGTGCTGTCGCCTGATTGGCTGTAGTTTGGACTGTATATAATGACCTGGACGAGTCATGCTAGTGGAAATGTTTTCCTATTGATTTCTAGCTATTTCACTTCCTGGTTCTAATCTACCTATGATGTACCTATGTTATGCATAATTATTGCTATTTTTATATACCGTGGGACTCCTACTCCGACGACGGGGAATGATTCAGGCATGTGAATCTATGAAAGATACCCTAATACTGGAGAAATATTAATATCAGTGTTAATGAGGGAGATCGGACGGTAGATCGAACATTGATCCTGTTCTCGAATGGTTCACCTCCTTCTTTCAGCACAGAACCCAACAAATTAAAATTAACAATTGCCTCTCTAAACCTATGCTTGTTTCCTTGGGTGTTCCCCAGGGGTCTATTCTCTTTCCCTCTCTATTTAACCTCTTTATGGAGCCTCTCACCCTCATTCCAAAGCAAGCAGGTATCAACTATCACCTCTATGCGGACAATACCTAACTTTACTATAAAATCAAATCCCATGCAGACATTCTGCACCTCAATGATACCTTGACTAAGATTCAAGAATGGTTCCTTCACAACCACCTGAAACTCAACCCTAAAAAAATGGAAGTCATTCTCTTCGCCCCCAAAAACAACCAGCTCCCCATTCAACATTGGTTCTCTGACCTTAAAGCTCTCAACTGCTCCTTGTCCTCCTCCAGCTCAGTCAAATCTCTTGGAATAAGCCTTGACCAAAACATCAGCCTTTCCCCCCCACATAAAAAACGCAGCCAAAGGCGCTCTCTTCTCCGTTCATCACCTCAAAAAAATCAAACCCTTTATTCCTGCTGATGACTTCAAATCTGTTGTTCAATCACTAGTCCTCGCAAAATTGGACTATGGCAACGCCTTACTCGCCGGAACACCTAAAGTCCATCTAGCCCCAATCAAGTCCGTCCTCAACCTCGTGGCCAGGCTTCTTTCTGATTACAAGAGGTTCGATCACATCTCCCCCATCCTCAAAGATCTCCAATGGCTTCCCATCGAAGACAGATCCTCCTACAAGAACACTTGCATTACGCATAAAGCCTTGCATCTTTAAACCCCACTGTATCTCTCACAAAAACTTCATAATGCGGGCTGCTCCAGAGACTTGAGGATCACCAATACCCTCATACTGATACCTCCCTTGGTACACAAGAAATCCACCCAATCTCGCTCTTTCTCCGGTTTTGCGCCTACTATCTGGAACTCACTCCCCAAAGAGTTACGTTGCAACCCCTCATACGTCAGCTTCAAAAAAGATCTCAAGCGACACCTTCTCCACAAATACTGGGGTCCTTAATTCCGGCCTCCTTTCAGGGTCCCACTACATGCCCAGGATGGTATGACATTTCACACTACATCATACCTGTCTCACTTCCCCCACCTATCCCCTCACCCATTCCCCCATCCTCCATATACTTGCTTCCATATAATCACTGCCTTCTCCAACATGCCTTCTCCTCTCCCCTCTCCCTCTTTGGTCTTTCCCTACCTCCTAACGTTCCCCCCTCCATCCCTGGCCTCCCACGCTGACACGTCTATCTTAATCCTGTTATGGACTAAATGTACTGCTTATTGTTCTGTTTAGGTATTTATTGTTCTTCACATTTTGCTCATATTTTCTCATGCTTTTCCTTTTTGTACTAACGCCATTTTGTAACTTGTTTCAACTTCCAACCCCTATAAAGCGCTCTGATACCTCCGGGTCTAGCCAGCGCTCTATAAAACTGTTAAATAAATAAATTGATTCCTAATAAGGCCCTCATTGGGCAGGACTACAATTGTGGCACAGTCTAGATAGGGTAGAAAGAACCCATGCCGCAAAGTAGCGGTATAGAAATTTAAAGGATGCAGATATAATATGTACCGGAAGCTCAATGGAATACCCATAGGGGCCAGCCGTCTTTCCGGACTCCCGAGCTGTCACCGCAGAATGCACCTTCTCAAGCTGAAGACCTTGATTTAATTCCTGGGCCAAGGCGCTCGATATGACAGGAGCAGTATGTCATCCAGAGGAGGGTTTGTGACCTCTGCAGGTGGCAGCAGATGCAGTAAATACAACCCCCAAAAGAAATCAGCGAAGGTCTGGGCTCTAGCGGGTAATTCCTCCTGGAGGTGTCCTTATGAGTCATGAATCGCTGGAACCACCCTGTCAGGGATACAGCGGGTCAGTAACAAATACACTAGTTTGCCTGATTTGTCACCTGACGCATATACATTCTACATTGAGGTCAACAAGCATTGTTTGGCATCCTTAAGAGAGACCTGTCACAATTCTGTGTGAGCTATGGCCTAAAGAAGATGGGCGTCTTCAGTGTAACGACGACGCAAGGCAGCCTCCAGGCGTAGTGTTTGACCTTCAAGCTTTGTCACCTGCAACAGGCAATTAACCTCAACTTGGCGGTCATTCCGATTTAGATGACCTCACAATGAAGGCTTACTGGCTGCTCACAGCATCCCTGCCGAAGAAACCGAGCGTACATTAAACTTATAAAATGCACCAAATCCTTCTGGCACAAAGGCAACACACTTAGTGCTTTGTAAATGTCAAGCTCTAAATCTCCAAGCAGGGCGCAGGACGTCAAGTTGGAGCCTCCAAGACAACAGAAGTGGATCATGATTGGAAATTGTGAGGGAGTGAGTAATTAAAGCCACCCACTATATGAAGAATCCTTACCCAGTGCACTTAATTGAAGTCAGTGAATGCGCAGTAATTAACGAGGATCGTGGTAACGACGGCAAAGGACATTAAAATACAATATTAAACTCGTGTGCTATTCACAATACTTCAGAGGTTTGGAAATCCTTGTGATTGAGGGTTTACCTACATACACGATAGTGACTAACTTCTAAATATTCAGGATGAAATCCAGACAAATCTGTCATTAAAATAACAAGTCATGGGTTTTCTTAAAAAAATAAAGCAAGCTAACTCTAGGATATAGTAAACATTTCATAACATACAATTCAATACAAGAAGAAGAAATTGCATCTCAAACAACTTAGGAGCCCAAGAGCACACCGATAGATGTCCATTTTCTTGAGGAAGACATATAACTTTACATAGGAGGCTTTTATGTACCTCAAACAAATTTAAGGAGAATGTGTTAGTTCTGTACAATAAAAATATTTATATTCTAATTATATAGAATTACATTTGAATTAGAATTCATAAGCCAAATGGGTCATTCCTAAGCGTTTCTGTATGTTGAGGCAAAAGTGTTGATAAAGTTGAATAAAGAGACTCAGTACTCACTAAAAACTGAGAAAGATTACAATTCCTTTAAACCTTCTATGTGATGGAACACCATAAACACATTCACTATATAAAAAACTGACCAAGCATACAATAAGAAGGAAAAAACAAAATAGAAGTTTGTCACTCCAAATATGGATGAATCCTTTACAAAAATGAGGTGGAGCCACCTATTCAGTCGCTATTTGACCCAAATACTCCAGGTCATTTTGAGTGTGTTCAATAGATTTCATGCATTCAATCCATTGACATTCATGAAGAGTCTGAGTTGCTTCGAAGTTTCCACCTCTTGGTTTGATAGTAATGAGGTTCACAACTTGCCAGCGAAGATCCTTGATGGAATGGCTATACATCTAATAGTGCACCACCAAATTTGCTATTTTACTTTTCCATTTATCGATCTCCACTGTTTAGTTTCCCAATGTAGATAATATTACAAGGGCACTATGTTACAATTGGTTAAAGATTTTATAGTAAATTTCAAATAATGGTGCTTAAACATTTTGGTTTCCAGACATACGGGCCTATTATGATTGCGGAATTTCCGCATCCTCCGGGACGGCGGAAGCCACCGCCGGCCCGGAGGATGCGGAAAAACCGCAGCGCACCCACCAAAGACCCACCGCCACATTAGGATGGCTGGTGGGTCCTGGTTTCCGTCCGCTGCTTTTCCGCCGCGGTTGGCTTACAACCGCGGCGGAAAAGCTCTAATATGGTGGCGGTGTCTCTCAGACACCGTCCGCCATATTAGGATTGCTGCCAAGATATGCTTTTCCGCTGCGGGTTTACCGCCGTTGAAAAGCATACGGATCTTCACTGCAGGGGCCCGTTGCAGGCCCCCTAGGTGAAGGGGGGGTGGGGGGTGCACATGGGGTGTACCTATGGTACCCCCCTGTATTTGTATGCAGAAAGCGGCAGGCACCGCGCGGTGCCTGCCACTTTCTACATACAAATGCTATGCGTGCATTTTTAACATTGCTGCGGGTGCAGCTTGAAGCTGCACCCGCCGCAATGTTAAAAATAGAGGATGTGACCGCCAGGGTGGCGGTCACATCCTAATAGCACAGGAGGGAACGCCGCAGCCCATGCGGACGTTCCCTCATCCTCGGTGATCGCGGACGGACTCAAGTCCGTCCGCGATCATAATCAGCCCCTATATTTGCATGCATTAGATTGACCACATTTGTATTGTTTCTTGATAGGCACCAGGTCCAACTGTGAATTGAGGATTTGTTGACTGTTAATACGAAGAGCAGTCCTCACTATGGAATTCCAAATATCGGGACCTTTGTTAAAGGAGAACATGGGCTTGTCAGGGGGTGGGAAATCAGCTTGCTTTAAGTTCCACTGTTTGACGACAAATGTTTAATTATCATTACTACCCGTATTAAAAGTGCAGACAAAAATCAGTCTATTATCCTTGCTGATTCTATTTTTGGCACTAAGTAAATGTTAATGAAACACACAAACGATGATGGGAAGCTGCTTGCAATAAGTCTAACCACTGGCCATCGCTCGGGTAGCGATTCAACCCATCATTCATTTGCTCACCAGGCCACCTCAGTTTGGACCGCGCCATATGCAAATTAGTCGTACCCTGTTCCTCATGGGAACAGTACACCCTGAACTGTCAAACCAGGACCTCACTGAACAGGAACACAAGCAACCCAGGACCAATTTCGCCTTAGTTATGGGCTCATCAGCCGAGTACAGCTTGGTTCCAGCAACACAGTGAGCATGGGCATCATCAGCCAGGTACAGCTTGGTTCCAGTGACACAGTGAGCATGGGACCTACGTCTGGGCATAACCATGCCACCTAGGGCGGTACATGAAACACACAAAGATGATGGGAGGCTGCTTGCTAAGTAAATGTTCCCCAGGGAAGACCCAGGCTTTTTTCTAGCTTGCTTCAGTAGTCGATTTCCCTGATCCAAAAATCAGCTAATCAGGATGTCTGATTAAAAGAATAATCTTCCTATTTAGTACAGTTACACCCAACCCATAGAAACTGACCAAAGGGTAACTTATCCTTTAGACTACTGGGATGGTGACCACTGTATCTCTGCAAAGTATTTCTCTCTATATATGTTTACGAAACGGATGTGTAAAGTTTACTGTCTTCTAACATTGTCAGGTCTAGGAAGGTTATCTTGTTTGAGTTAAACAACAGGGTAAATTAAATATAATCAAGAGGGAATTAATCCAGGTACAGAAGAATAAAAAAGATCGCCTACCAACTTTGTAAATCAGAATTATTCTTCTGGAGGAACCAGCGAAACTCAGGATTCTCTTTGAGGGATTTACCTACTGCTACACTACAGAAACTCAAGTGCAGGCCCTTTTAGTTCAGTGGGCCAAGAGATGATTTCCCACTAGCTCATAATTTAGAAGCTTTGATAAAATCAAGCTCATCTTCTTCTCTCGTTTTCTTCTTAGTGGGTATTTTACCCTGCAGCCAGCAAGGTGACATACTGGTAGGTTTATAACATATTTTTTTGCTCAGACGTAAAGACAGTCAGCTCATCTAAAACATGACGCCGGGGTTCCACTTGACATCAGCACAAAGCATTAGAAAAATTCAGCATTCAATGGGTGGGGAAAGAGTTGGTTTGAGGGTGTGGACTGCTCTTTCAGGTCTACCAGGTTAGGGCAATTGAACGAGTGTGAGTACATGGTGTGGGGTGGGTAGGAGAGTGGTTGGGCTAGTGGGTCGGAGTTGTATGATGGGAGAGTACAATGAGAGTAATTAAAGCATGAGAGTAATTGGATGGTAGCCAAAGCTAAGGATGTCTTTTCAACTCATTTTATATATAAACTAGCGTACCCGTCGTGCGTTGCTGCGATCTCCGAAGAAAGGAAATTCAAGGAAACTCATTATGATAACATTCAATTTACATTGTGTCATTTTTATTGAAACGTATTCATTTTAATATGAAAAACATTTCAAAGTGTCGTTTTAATTCTATTTATTTATTCGAGTGCTTGTGGATACACAATTTTTTGTTTTTCCGTCTGGTGCGTACATCAGTATTTGAAAGATTATGAGGGCCCTGGGGAGCCGATATTTAAAAAAAAATTTATGCCAGAAATCTTCGCGGGAGTGTACTCAACAACTTCCCAAAGTTTCCTGGCAATCGGATGAATGCTGTTTTAATTCTATTTATTTATTCGAGTGCTTGTGGATACACAATTTTTTGTTTTTCCGTCTTGTGCGTACATCACTATTCGAAAGATTATGAGGGCCCTGGGGGCCGATATTTAAAATTAAATTATGCCAGAAACCTTCGCGGGAGTGTACTCAACAACTTCCCAAAGTTTCATGGCGATCGGATGAATGGTGTAGTAATGCATAAAGGACAAACAGACAGACAGACATACATTCGTTTTTATATATATATATAGATGAGCTATGCAGATGGAAACCAGCCTAGTCAAGTGCTGAGCATAATAACCTGGAATGTTAACAGGTTACGATCTTTTTAAAATATGCGTAAGATTAGATCTGAATTATCATACATAACCTAAATATAATCGGTCTTCAGGAGACTCATCGGACTAAAGCTGAAACCAACAAATTGATCTCCTTGGGATAAGGCCATAACTATTTCCAGCAAAAGCATTAATGACTCAACTAAACCACACAGAGGGACTTTTGATAGGTTACTTTTTTTAGATACACTGTATTGGCAATTTAGGGCCAGTACTCTAGATAATGTTTTTGCAGAACACCAAAGAACTACATGGCCCTCCATGATTTGGCATGCTGTGAAAGCAGTGATACAGGTGGTGGGAGGGATACTAAGCATCATAATACGAAGAGACCAATTGGTGCCATACCAGAATGATCAATTACACCAAAAATTGATGGAATTCAAATTCAGCATAATTCCTCACGTCAAAAGAAACTCGTCGGCAAAACGAAATAAATGCGGAGCATCAAAGCAAGATGAAATGTAAGCTGGAGAGCGGAATGCTGTTGTGTGCTCTCAGAATGCTACAGGGCATTTTGTTGATCCAGAATTTCCACACGGTATCCCGGCCGTGCTGAGAGGCACCACCACCTTCGGGAAGCAGAATGCAACTTCCTGCAGGCAGAGGCTCGAGTCTTCAACTTTGCAGGACTCTGTGGCCCAGCGTTTCTATTTTAAACATCTTGCCAAACTGTGAAGCAGCCTACTATAGGTACTAATTGACAGCATAATTTACAAACGGACACTGGGACTTACTTAAAGTTAACATGTTTTAGCGCACTAAGGACAAATCCCACAAAGCATCAGGGGGCTTGTAAATAGTGAAATGCCCACTGAGGGGTTTGTATAAAATAAACAGGATATGCTAATTACAGCGTGCATCCAGTAAAGTTTGTGCAGCCCATGATGAAGGGGCATGGTCGCCCTGGAACGCGTCGGCAAAACGAAATAAATAGGGAGCATGAAAGCAAGATGGAAATGTAAGCTGGAGAGCGGAATGCTGTTGTGTGCTCTCAGAATGCTACAGGGCATTTTGTTGATCCACATACATACACAGAATTTGTCTCTGTTTCAGCCCCCAAAAATATAACTCTCTTCACATTGAGGTAAGGAAAGAGCAGCACAGCCTGGGATTCATTAAATCCTTTAGTTCATTAAATAAATATCAGGGTGCAGAAAGACACGAAACCAACACATTTCTGCCGTAGCCTTCAACAGGGTCATAGAGTTTCACATGTATAGAGAGTGCTTTCAAAGGCACAAATTGCCTCTCTCTACCACCATTAACACAAACATGATTGGACTGCTATTTTTCTTTTTTTCTTTTTCATTTTAACCACAAATATAGTAATCTTTCAGTTTTTCACACATATTTTCTTCCTAATTCCCTTCTACAATTGCAACGAGAAAATGTATTATTTTTCTATTTGCATATTTTTCTGTTTGCATATTACTTACTTTTTCAAAATCTGGTAAAGTACACATTTTTTATTGAAATAATGGAATTAAAGTAAAAGATTATGAACATTTTAAAGAAAATTTGAAAGTATGGAAGAATTTTGGATGTTTTGAATTTGGGGCAGATTGAGAATTTTGAGTTTAATCATAAGACACACCCTATTTTTCCCTGTATCTGTTTGGAATTTCTCATTTCTTCGTCTTATTAAATTATTTTCTTCTATTGTCTTTCTTTCTTACTCCTATTTCTTCAC
This sequence comes from Lissotriton helveticus, assembly GCF_964261635.1. Lineage (NCBI taxonomy): Eukaryota > Metazoa > Chordata > Amphibia > Caudata > Salamandridae > Lissotriton > Lissotriton helveticus. The sequence goes on from NC_136072.1 coordinate 920,885,469, forward strand.
CTATAAATAGTTACCCTTATGCAAGATGCCTATGGGGATATTGATCTTTTGCTTGATCAAATTTTAGCCCATAAATTTTAATTAAGTTGTAAACATTAGTTACTCTTCTTGTGCAAAATCTAATCATCTATATATATATATATATATATATATATATATATATATATATATATATATATATTCTTTACCACACCAAACTTTTCCATTCAAAGAAGGCGCTGACTCCGTGAATCTCAGTTCAAAACGTTTATTCCATGTTCAGATGCTGCTCAGACGCGTTTCGGCGGCTTGCTCCCGCCTTGCTCACTAACATCTGTATTGCTAAATCCTAGCCTCTTTATACATTTTACTTAAGTCATGTGATACATTTATCTGCCATTTGACTGGCTATTACTCTGTCAAACATGGACCCACCCTGTGAATTACCATAACTAGTTGATGACTTGCACATTCCATTATTCTATGTTAGTCTTTCTTCACTAGTTTTATGTAACACTTGAAAAACATCCTTAGAAATTATACAATGCAATACATTAAATAAAATAAACATATGCCTTCCCATTACCACAAGTTTCCAAAACAAATGTTTTTGACCCATTAAACACAATTATTTACAATTATTATTGTCCCTTGAAATATGTCATTTATGCACGTGATGCCTACTAGGATGAGTCTGTTTTTCATATATGTTTTTGGGTTACTGCATACTCATCCCATGAGTCACTGAATAGGCCTATCCAGACCTCCCATGTTCACCTAAAATCACAATACGACATGTGTCGCTCTGTAATTGGATGCGCACACTCGCGCTTCTGCCACAAAGGTTTCTCTGATTTAGGAAACCGGTGATTAGTGTTTTCACAACCTGCGCCGCTGAGACTGCCTGACACGTCTACTCGAGGTGAGTGTGTGATTTGTGTCTTTCTGTCCGCTTGTAAGAGCGCTCGGAACTGCGGCCTGCATACTTTCATTATTCATCGTTTTTGGCCTTCTCGGCGAGTCACTCAATGTTATACTGTTACCAGGTAACTGCTGATAGCGAGTTATCACCGTGCAGTTTTCCTCGGCCCCAATTGTGTGACCGTGCGGAAAGCCTGTCCTAACCGGGAGGGGGGAGGATGTATATTGGAGTTTGACCGGAGTTGTGCTGATTCAGACATGGGGACCTGTCAAACTTTGGCGGCGGGAGGCAATTGGGTGTGGTGCCGTGGAGTGTGTAACTTCACTGGCACTGTTTAACATGTAAATAATAGAACGTGAGTGTATAATGCTTAGAGCATCAGATGGTTATGAGTGGTACTAAGGGAAGGGACAGAAGGAAGAACACATCTATTTACAGTTCAAATATGGACACTTAAAGCCTCATCCGCGTTCAATCCAGACGGGATTTTGGAGTTTAGGAGAATAATGTACCTAGACTCCAGGCGGCGTAAAGCCAATTTACGATTTCCGCCTCTGACATTCCTGGGTATACTGTCAATGACAAAATATGTAAGGCCTGTTACATTGCCACCATGGTTCTCGTGTATGTGTCTAGCTGCTGGGTAAGCTGGGTCTTCATTCGTAATTGCACGCAAGTGCTGCAAAATTCTTACGTGAGCAGGGTGGATGGTAGATCCCACATACCTTTTCCCACACTCACAGGTGAGCACGTATACTGCATACTCAGTTTTGCATGTATAGGCTTCCCTAATTTTGTACGGGAAACGCCTGAACGGTACATCCACATTCGATGTGTTTTTCCCATGGGTGCAGGCCTTGCACTTACTGCATTTTCTAAATCCTTTCTGTGCCTGAAACCAGTCCCTGGGTTTTTTGGATTTCACTACAGGGGCATTGCAGACTAATTCACTACGCATTGACTTTGCCTTTCTGAATGATACTAAGGGTGTTTTGCCCACCATATGACCTATTGTAGGGTCATTGCGGATAAGCGGCCAGTGCCTAGTTAGGATTTTGCGGAGGTTCGCATGATACCGGTTGTATCCTGTTATCAACCTTGGCGGTTGCCTCTCTTGTTTGACATGTAATTCCTCTGTTACCTTCGGGAACAATAATTCATTTCGGTTTTTTTGTTACATTTAACTTCTGCACTCTTGCATGTTCTGGATGTGTATCCCCTTTGCAGTAATCTCGAAAACAGGTTCTGTTTGGCTTCTTTTAAACCCTCATTTGTGCTGCAGTTGCGTGTCATTCTCAGACATTCTGCATAGGGGATTGATTGTTTGAGTGGAGTTGGGTGAAAGCTGTGAGCGTGCAAGATAGCATTCCCTGCTGTTGACTTGCGGTAGGTACGTGTTTGAATTTTATCATTTTCAACATACAGTTCTAGGTCTAAAAACTGAATACTTTCTCTGCTACTGCTGCAGGTAAACTTTAAATTCAATGCATTTTCATTTAAGCTTTCAGCGAATTGCATTGCACTCTCTACACTTCCCTCCCACAAAATGAAAATATCATCAATAAATCTTTTGTATATGATTACATTGTTGGTCATAATTTCCGGGTATAGTGCCCACAGTACCTGCTCCTCCCACCAGCCCATATGTAGATTCGCATAGCTGGGGGAGAAGCAAGTACCCATGGCCGAACCTTGAACCTGCTTATAGTGTAACCTATCAAAAATGAATGTATTGTTAGTAAGGCACCATTCAGTCATTTCAAGTATCATTCTTGTGTGTTCAAACAAATGTATTGGTCTTTTGCCAAGGTAGTACTTGATTGCGTTGAGGCCGTCGCTGTGTCTGATGCTGGTGTAGAGGGATTGCACATCCATGGTCATAAAGAGATACTGTTCTTTCCAATTGACATCATATACTTTTTGGAGGAAGTCCCCTGTGTCCCTTATGTATGCAGGAAGTTTTTTAACCTCCGGTTGCAAAAAGTGATCCACAAAGATACTGGTGTTTTCAAACAAACTCCCAATCGCCGATATTATTGGTCTTCCAGGCGGTGTTTTGTCGTCTTTGTGTATCTTGGGAATAAGGTACAGTTGTGCTGTCACAGGGTAATCGTTTTTTAGGAAATCAAACTCTTTTTTACTCAGCAAGCCTTTTCCACGCCAATTGTACAGTTCATGATGGTATTTCTCCTTTATACCTATAATGTTTGTTGGTGTTATCCTTGTGTAGCATTCGCGGTCTTGTAATTGGCTTTGAGCTTCTTTATTATACATTTCCAAAGGCCATAGGACCACGTTGCCCCCTTTGTCAGACCACCTTACCACAATGTCTGATCTTGCCTTAATTTTTGTGATTACTTCACTGTATTTCCGTGTGTGGTCTTGATTTTGGCGGTTTCGTTCCTTTGTGCTCAATATTGATAAGTCTTTCAGATCTTTGGTTACGCACTCTGAAAACAGGTCTAGTCCATCTTTTGGCATTGCTGGCATGAAGGTTGATTTCGGTCTGAAATCTGTTTCAATTTTTTGGCAAATGTTTATGTCTGATCTCATGGCTGCCCCACTTGGTGTGACTGCATCATTCGTGTCCTCATTTAGGTCTTCTAGGTCTATCATGGCTTGTAACGTCTCCATATGTGCCACACTCAGCATTTGATCTGTGTTAGTTATTTCCGGCATTTCAGGGCTTTTTTGATTAGAATTGGTAAAGTATTTTTGTAGTTTCAGTTTGCGAATATACAAGAACAGGTCAATTCGTGTTTGAGCATAATCAAAGTTCGTGTTTCTGCAGAACGTTAGACCTAGCGATAAAATTTCCATTTCTTCTGGGGATAGTGTCATGTCCGATAGATTTATAACTGTGTTTTTGTTGGTTTTGTCTATCATCGGCGTCTGTTGCGTCTGTATGTTTGCTTGTTTGGTTTTTGTGCTTGATTTTCCCCATCTCCTGTTTTTTCTCCTCCTGCTTTTTGTTGGCGTTTTTCGTTCGGTCGGTTCCTTCCCCCTCCATCTTCCTGGTTTGGCGGAATCCGTGGGCGCAATGTTCTGAGGCGCTGTGTGCGTAAAAAAGCCAATTACTGCGCAGGGGTTGGAGTTGGACCAGATCTTTCAGTGCTTTGATTACTCTCATCCGTCTCATATTCTGAGCTTACTTCATTTTCACTTTGCTCAGTGGGTACTGGTTGTCCGGTCGATACCAATGGTTGTCGTCTGATTTGGTCGAATTTCCTTGCAAACGTGTAAATTCTACCGTTCAAGTAATCATTCCTATCCCTCTGGAATTTTATCGCTTTCCTTTCTTTGATTTCATTCTCATGTTTTTCCACTCTGGTTTTTATTTCTGTCATTCGTGCTGTAATTTCGTCAATGTTCTCTTTAGTGTCAAGTTCTTTCAATATTTCCTCTATGCGATTGATCATTTTTTCCCTGTCACTTATTGCAAACTGGATGAGGATTCTCAACATATTTTCAGAGGATTTGGCACTGTTGTCTGCCCACATTTCAAGCATTTTTGGATCTGGGTCCTCATACGTAGGTGCAACCAAAACCCTTAATCCTCGTGGAACTCTTTTCACCTCAAGATATCTGCTGAGGGATTTTACTTCCCACCACTTCGCAACTTCTTTTTTGCGCAATTTCTCCAATTCATTTAATAGTTGTTTTGTTTCATCTTTCTCAGTTGTTGGTCCCTGTGCACCTGCGCCGGTCTTTTTGCTTTTGCCTGTGTCCGTATCAGTGAAAATGTCTAGTGCTGCTTCCTCCCTTCCCTTTTCCCACTCCGCAGCCATACTGATAGTTTGTTTGTTAGGTGTTGACGTTTGCACAGATTCACTGTCCGTGTGATTTTTTGCGCCACAACAGGACTCGCTCTCCCTTGAACCACAGTCCCAGGCCCGCTTCCTGCTACTCTCCACGGGTGTCGGCTTACCTTAAAATCTTCGATTACTCTCCAGCGATCGTCGATCTCTGGGCAGCCGTTCCACGCAGATTTTGCAGGTTACTCGGGTTCTTCTGTGTTCCGGTTCTGGGGGGCACTGTGTGTCTTTTGAAAAAAGTTTAACCACGGGATGTCCTTATCAACACAGTGCAGCCAAATCGAGGAGGGTCAGCGTTGGGTTTCCAGGACTGAAACCCCTTGTATTCTTTACCACACCAAACTTTTCCATTCAAAGAAGGCGCTGACTCCGTGAATCTCAGTTCAAAACGTTTATTCCATGTTCAGTTGCTGCTCAGACGTGTTTCGGCGGCTTGCTCCCGCCTTGCTCACTAACATCTGTATTGCTAAATCCTAGCCTCTTTATACATTTTACTTAAGTCATGTGATACATTTATCTGCCATTTGACTGGCTATTACTCTGTCAAACATGGACCCACCCTGTGAATTACCATAACTAGTTGATGACTTGCACATTCCATTGTTCTATGTTAGTCTTTCTTCACTAGTTTTATGTAACACTTGAAAAAACATCCTTAGAAATTATACAATGCAATACAGTAAATAAAATAAACATATGCCTTCCCATTACCACAAGTTTCCAAAACAAATGTTTTTGACCCATTAAACACAATTATTTACAATTATTATTGTCCCTTGAAATATGTCTTTTTTGCACGTGATGCCTACTAGGATGAGTCTGTTTTTCATATATGTTTTTGGGTTACTGCATACTCATCCCATGAGTCACTGAATAGGCCTATCCAGACCTCCCATGTTCACCTAAAATCACAATACGACATGTGTCGCTCTGTAATTGGATGCGCACACTCGCGCTTCTGCCACAAAGGTTTCTCTGATTTAGGAAACCGGTGATTAGTGTTTTCACAACCTGCGCCGCTGAGACTGCCTGACACGTCTACTCGAGGTGAGTGTGTGATTTGTGTCTTTCTGTCCGCTTGTAAGAGCGCTCGGAACTGCGGCCTGCATACTTTCATTATTCATCGTTTTTGGCCTTCTCGGCGAGTCACTCAATGTTATACTGTTACCAGGTAACTGCTGATAGCGAGTTATCACCGTGCAGTTTTCCTCGGCCCCAATTGTGTGACCGTGCGGAAAGCCTGTCCTAACCGGGAGGGGGGAGGATGTATATTGGAGTTTGACCGGAGTCGTGCTGATTCAGACATGGGGACCTGTCAAACTTTGGCGGCGGGAGGCAATTGGGTGTGGTGCCGTGGAGTGTGTAACTTCACTGGCACTGTTTAACATGTAAATAATAGAACGTGAGTGTATAATGCTTAGAGCATCAGATGGTTATGAGTGGTACTAAGGGAAGGGACAGAAGGAAGAACACATCTATTTACAGTTCAAATATGGACACTTAAAGCCTCATCCGCGTTCAATCCAGACGGGATTTTGGATATTAGGAGAATAATGTACCTAGACTCCAGGCGGCGTAAAGCCAATTTACGATTTCCGCCTCTGACATTCCTGGGTATACTGTCAATGACAAAATATGTAAGGCCTGTTACATTGCCACCATGGTTCTCGTGTATGTGTCTAGCTACTGGGTAAGCTGGGTCTTCATTCGTAATTGCACGCAAGTGCTGCAAAATTCTTACGTGAGCAGGGTGGATGGTAGATCCCACATACCTTTTCCCACACTCACAGGTGAGCACGTATACTGCATACTCAGTTTTGCATGTATAGGCTTCCCTAATTTTGTACGGGAAACGCCTGAACGGTACATCCACATTCGATGTGTTTTTCCCATGGGTGCAGGCCTTGCACTTACTGCATTTTCTAAATCCTTTCTGTGCCTGAAACCAGTCCCTGGGTTTTTTGGATTTCACTACAGGGGCATTGCAGACTAATTCACTACGCATTGACTTTGCCTTTCTGAATGATACTAAGGGTGTTTTGCCCACCATATGACCTATTGTAGGGTCATTGCGGATAAGCGGCCAGTGCCTAGTTAGGATTTTGCGGAGGTTCGCATGATACCGGTTGTATCCTGTTATCAACCTTGGCGGTTGCCTCTCTTGTTTGACATGTAATTCCTCTGTTACCTTCGGGAACAATAATTCATTTCGGGTTTTTTTGTAACATTTATATATATATATAAATATAAATATATTTTGTTACATTTATATATATATATATATATATATATATATATATATTTATACATATATATACATATATATATATATATATATATATATATTTTTTTTTTTTTCTGCGGGGCCCTTTTAAAGCCACCACATCAAACCTAGGGGGTCAGGGAGGATCTACTATGCCCCCTTATGGTCATTTCCCCCTTTGTTTTGGCCTCCTCTTGTCTCTCGATCCTACCGAGAGACAAGATGGCGGCTGCTCCGGACTGTTTAGAATGTTGACAGACACCGGAGAGCCAATCAGCTTCGCTTCGCGAAGTTCCGTTACGCGTAAAGTACGCGAACCGGAGCGCTGCCCAGAGCGCGCTTACAGATATATATCTTTTTTTAAACGTTAATTTCTCAAAATCCACTGGAGCACATATATTGAGACCTAGCAAAGGCACATCGGGCTAACAGTCCCTACAATTCTGCCAAGTTTCGTGCAAATCCATTCAGCCATTCGGGCTAAAAGTGAGGCCAACCGCCCTATGGAAATTAACATTGGAAAAACACGTTTTGGGACCCCCCTTTTTTCTCAGTCCCCCTTGACGAACCCCCCCCCAAATTTTCAGGGGCTGCTCAGAAACAAAATGTTCCATTTTCCTGAAAATTTCAGCCAATTCCGTCCACAAACGCCAAAGTTATTAGACATAGAATTTTCAAAAATCCCATAGGGAAAAAATCCTAACTATATATACCTACTGGCGACCGCCAGTAGGTAATATAGATATATATATATATATATATATATATATATATATATATATATATATATGTATGCAGATCCAAAGGAAAGTAATATGCGCACTTAGGAAAGGTGTTCACCAGAATTTATTCTTTCGTATCGTTACGCGTTTCGGCACACAAAGGTGCCTTGATCACACGATAACCACAGTAGAAAAAGACGTGCTTTAAATAAAATTGTAATAAGCAACATAAATGAGGCACAGGGATATTGCTTGCAATGAACTGATTTGACAAACGCCATCTTGGAACAATAAACTGGGGTAGATATAACATAAAATCTCCACATTACTTGCATTCCAATGGAACCACACGATATACATGGAGCAATTTACTCCTAACCACAATGTTGGATTAGATCTGTGAGTTAGTAGAATGGAAATACATAAATAAAGTACTACATTCAACATCTCGTGTTTTTTGGGAAAAACGCCCCGTATTTGTCAACACGAATCGGCGAAACTTGTCTCAATGCATCCTAATATACAGGAACATGATTGGAGCAATAGTAAATATACATGAGTAGAGTACAACTTTTAATACCTCGTATTTTTACCGCCCCATGGTTATTAACACAAAACTCATCTCAATGTATCCTTGTGTATTGGAACAGGAATAGAGCAAGAATGTGCTTCTGGGGATTTAATTTCATGCGGTCTAGTGCCGTAGTGAAACCCCCAAGGTGTCATATATACGGACTAGTGCCCATACTGTGCCTTCACAAATAACAATGCAAGACAATTGATGTTACCAATTGAAATATTTCCACAGGCCTCAATTGTCATAAACGACAATCTGTACCACACATACTGTATAAGTTCAATCAATGTTGATTTTCACTACGAGAAAAAGAAAATTACAGAAATAAATAACGAGTAAAAAAAGCCCTTCCCAAAATCGGTAAGTCTCTTATCTTATCGGTGCATTGTGTCTACCCCATGAAGAAAAGGGTAGGGAAACCGTGATGTTTTCTCACAAACGTGCAGGTGATGGGTCCCTTCCTTTACTCCTGTAAACAAGCAGATAAAAAAACATTGGTTAAAACCTTATTAAATAAAGCATACACTTTACAATTTCAAATGTTCATACTTATAACATACTATACATCATGCTGAATAGCTATATGTACATATAGTTTTAATTTTCATGAAGATGGGTTTCCAGTTCCTCATCTTAATTGTGTCCTCCCGGGAACAGAGTCTCTACTTCCATAATCCATTTGGACTCTATCTTTCTTAGCGCCAGTTCCCTATTGTCACCCCTTCTCCCTATGTTCACTTGTTTGATTGCATAATATCTGAGGAGTGCATTTTTGGATTGGTGTGTGATTTGGAAATGGCGAGCAATAGGATAATGCAGATCTATGTTGGCAATAGCACGAAGATGTTCCTGTACACGTTTTTTAGTATACACACAGTGCTGCCCACATACCGTAATTTACAGGGACATTCAAGCACGTAAACAACATAATTAGTGCTGCAGGTGAGGAATTGTTTAAGAGTGTGTTTTTTTCTCCCCGGGACTTCTACCTCTTTCACCATACTGCTGGTTTTACAAGCCCTGCAGTGTCCACACGGGTAAAACCCTTTTAAATTGTGAACATTGCGGTTTGTTGGTTCGGAGATGTCCCCTTTGACCAAGATGTCTCTCAAACTCCTACCTCTGCGGTATGTGATTTGGGGCCTGTCTTTGATATGTGGACCAATGATGGTATCAGCTTTGAGTATTTTCCAATTCTCAACCAGAACTTTGCGAACTTTGTCGGAGTCCTGATTGAAAGTTGTGATGACCCTGGTCACTACTGCCTCATTTGGAAGGCTAGGTTTGTCTTCCAGAGTGCTGGACCTGGTTGTCATTTTTACTTTGTTCACTGCTTTGTTCAACACCCACTCTGGATACCCTCTCTCTCTGAATCTAGCCACCATTATTTTTTCTTCTGTCTCATACAGTGTATCCGTGCTACAATTTCTTCTCGCCCTCAGTAACTCTCCATATGGTATACTTCATTTTAATGGCTCTAGATGAGCACTGAGGGCGTGAAGAAGGCTATTACCTGCCGTGAGCTTTCTGTGGTAAGCTTACCCTCATGTACTGTAACTTCTGTATCGAGAAACTCAATACTCCTGGAACTCATGGTGGATGTAAGTTTGATATTGTACGGATTCCCATTCAATTTTGCAGTGAAATTACTCGCCTCCATATAACGAAGAGGTCGTCAATATAACGAATCCATATCGAGACTTTTATCTCCAAAAATCTCCTCCTCCCATTTACCGAGGAAGAGATTCGCAAAACTCGGCGCGAAGCTTAAGCCCATCACGGTTCCACGCACCTGCTTGTAGAGATCGTTGTTAACCATGAAGATATTATTTGTCAAACATATCCTCATCATCTCTACAAGCATGTGCGTGTGTTCCGAGTACGCTATATCCCTGGTTTTCAAATAATGGAAACATGCATCTGTTCCCTGGTCATGATCGATTATAGTGTACAGTGAGCTCACATCCATAGTAATGAGTGTAAGCCCTTCCTCCCATGTAATGTTCTCTATTTTGTTCAGGAAATCTTTTGTATCCCTGATGTGTGAAGGTAATTTTGATACATATTCACCTAGGAAATGATCTATGTATTTCGATATACATTCATGCACACTCCCAATAGAAGAAACAATAGGTCTGCCTGGAGGTACACTGGGATTTTTATGCACCTTTGGCAAAAGATATAATATTGGAAATTTCGGATAATCTTTTTTGAGATAACAGTATTCTTGCCATGTGATGAGTCCTGCCTTCTGCCACTCAGCCAGTCTCTCCCATGTGTCAGTTATACTCTGATTGTATTCCCAGGTGTTGGTTTTGTCATAGAAAGTTCTATCATCTAATTGGTTATTTGCCTCCTCAATGTAAAGGTCTCTCCCCCATAGGACGATGTTGCCTCCTTTATCTGAAGTTCTAATAATAACACGAGTGTCATCTGCGAGTGAGATGATAAAATCACGTTGTTTTTTAGTTAGATTAAACTTTGCATAGTTATTTCTGGCTTGCTGATGTTTGTGTTTGACCAGCTCCCTAGTTACTACCTCATGAAATGTGTCGATCGCATCATGGGGCATCATAGGCAAAAAAATTGATTTGGGTCTAAAATGAGTACATGCAGCCCTGTCCAGAGCAATCTCATTCTGTTCTTGTACACCAATTTCTGTCTCTCTGATCCCTGTTGCCATCCCCAGATCATAAACTGTTTCTAATATTTCTACATCTCCTACAGTTAATCTTGGGGTAATCATCCCTGTTTCAATTTGTGTTTCATCATCAACCTGTTTCCTATTGTACAAAGTGTGCCATTTTCTTAACTTAAGCTTACGTATGAACTTAAACATATCCACTCTAGTATTGGAATAATTAAAATCCTAGACATAAAGTTGTTTTCCCTTCTTCATTAAGAGTTCTTGTAGATAGATTTATAATAGTTCTATTTACCATTTCCGTGTCCATCATTGTTTGGTTTTTCTGAAGCCTCCCCTTCTGGTTCCCATGGGCTTTTGATTTGTTGATTCTTTGTCTTGCTTTGAGACGTCTTCTCTTTGAGCGCCCCTGCCTTTTGGTCTTCCTCGTGTTCGACCTTGGCCCCGAGCCCTCTGTGGTGTCATGTTCTTGTTTCGAGTCTCTTCTTTGCCCCTGCGTGATCGTAGGACCCGGAACTCGTCTTAAAAAGTTGCCGGCTTTTTTGTTATTTCGACATCTGACATACTGCTTGTTGTGTGAGTCGAGACATCAGTGTCAGAGTCACTGACGTGTACCTGCTCTTGTTGTTCCTCTTGTCTCACAGTTTCACTCGTTTGTTTCTCATTTGGATTTTGTTGTTTATATAAATGGTCATATTTTGGACTGTATGTCAAGATCCGACCACTTTCGTAGTCCCCACAGTCTCTGTGCAGTTTTCTTTGTTTGTGATATTTTATATCATCTTCATATTTTTTTAGTCTTCCTTTTAGATCTTCTTTAAATTTTTTGATGATTTCCTGTTCTGAGCTTTTTTTGAATTGTTCTTCTAGTTCCTGCAATTCTTTTATTAGGCTCTCACGATCTTCCCAAGCATATTTCATTAATATGCATAACATATTTTTAAAGCTGCTTGCAGAGTTAGCCGCCCATTCTTGCAGCATATGTGGATTCAGAGACTCATGAGATGGCGTAGTATAAATCCGTAATTCACGTGGAACCATATCCTTTTCCACATAATCCTGCAGGGAAGTCGCCTCCCACCACTTTGAAGATTCTTGTTTCTTCAATTTTTCCTAGTGTCTTAATTTCAAATTTAACAAATTGCCTTCTGGTTTTTCAACAATGGTTCTTGTCTCTTTACCTTTGCCCGGTGCTCAAGCAAAGAGAGCCTGGGCTTCCTTCCGCCTCTCACCATCCTCATCCATGATTTAGTTTTGTGTGTTGAAGGTGTGCTTGTGTTGATTGTCACGAACATGCACGTCTTTGAGGTACTGCGGAAAAAAGACTCTTCCCGCTTTCTCCTTTGTACTGATAAGAACTTCCTTTCCCCCGCCTAAAATAAGGCAGTTCCCGATGCCACTTGCTGTTTGTAGAAATTGAGCTTGATAACTGATTTAACTTCGGAAATGGGTATTTTCTAAGCCATAACTATTTCCAGCAAAAGCATTAATGACTCAACTAAACCACACAGAGGGACTTTTGATAGGTTACTTTTTTTAGATACACTGTATTGGCAATTTAGGGCCAGTACTCTAGATAATGTTTTTGCAGAACACCAAAGAACTACATGGCCCTCCACGATTTGGCATGCTGTGAAAGCAGTGATACAGGTGGTGGGAGGGATACTAAGCATCATAATACGAAGAGACCAATTGGTGCCATACCAGAATGATCAATTACACCACAAATTGATGGAATTCAAATTCAGCATAATTCCTCACGTCAAAAGAAACTCGTCGGCAAAACGAAATAAATGCGGAGCATCAAAGCAAGATGAAATGTAAGCTGGAGAGCGGAATGCTGTTGTGTGCTCTCAGAATGCTACAGGGCATTTTGTTGATCCAGAATTTCCACACGGTATCCCGGCCGTGCTGAGAGGCACCACCACCTTCGGGAAGCAGAATGCAACTTCCTGCAGGCAGAGGCTCGAGTCTTCAACTTTGCAGGACTCTGTGGCCCAGCGTTTCTATTTTAAACATCTTGCCAAACTGTGAAGCAGCCTACTATAGGTACTAATTGACAGCATAATTTACAAACGGACACTGGGACTTACTTAAAGTTAACATGTTTTAGCGCACTAAGGACAAATCCCACAAAGCATCAGGGGGCTTGTAAATAGTGAAATGCCCACTGAGGGGTTTGTATAAAATAAACAGGATATGCTAATTAGAGCGTGCATCCAGTAAAGTTTGTGCAGCCCATGATGAAGGGGCATGGTCGCCCTGGAACGCGTCGGCAAAACGAAATAAATAGGGAGCATGAAAGCAAGATGGAAATGTAAGCTGGAGAGCGGAATGCTGTTGTGTGCTCTCAGAATGCTACAGGGCATTTTGTTGATCCACATACATACACAGAATTTGTCTCTGTTTCAGTCCCCAAAAATATAACTCTCTTCACATTGAGGTAAGGAAAGAGCAGCACAGCCTGGGACTCATTAAATCCTTTAGTTCATTAAATAAATATCACGAAACCAACACATTTCTGCCGTAGCCTTCAACAGGGTCATAGAGTTTCACATGTATAGAGAGTGCTTTCAAAGGCACAAATTGCCTCTCTCTACCACCATTAACACAAACATGATTGGACTGCTATTTTTCTTTTTTTCTTTTTCATTTTAACCACAAATATAGTAATCTTTCAGTTTTTCACACATATTTTCTTCCTAATTCCCTTCTACAATTGCAACAAGAAAATGTATTATTTTTCTATTTGCATATTTTTCTGTTTGCATATTACTTACTTTTTCAAAATCTGGTAAAGTACACATTTTTTATTGAAATAATGGAATTAAAGTAAAAGATTATGAACATTTTAAAGAAAATTTGAAAGTATGGAAGAATTTGGGATGTTTTGAATTTGGGGCAGATTGAGAATTTTGAGTTTAATCATAAGACACACCCTATTTTTCCCTGTATCTGTTTGGAATTTCTCATTTCTTCGTCTTATTAAATTATTTTCTTCTATTGTCTTTCTTTCTTACTCCTACTTCTTCACCTATAAATAGTTACCCTTATGCAAGATGCCTATAGGGATATTGATCTTTTGCTTGATGAAATTTTAGCCCATAAATTTTAATTAAGTTGTAAACATTAGTTACTCTTCTTGTGCAAAATCTAATCATCTATATATATATATATATATATATATATATATATATATATATATATATATATATATATATATATATATATATATATATATATATATATATATATATATATGCAAAAAAAGAAGAAGAGACCTCTGGCTAGTTCTCAAGTTTAGGTGGAAAGCTGCACCTGTTAGAGCACTCTCAACACCAGCGACACTCTAGATCTGCTCACCTCAAATGTCTGTTTTTCTATCAAAGTTTTTAAGCATAGGATTAGCACAGGGCTATCCACGCCGAGATAGAAAATGACAAAGTCTTTTGCAATTTATGTAGCAGTCTTTAAGCATAGGACTAGTACAGTGCTGTCCTTGCCGAGCTGTAAAATTACAAAAGCCATTTATCACTCCAGGCACAATATTACAGCTTTGAATTAGTGAAATACCAACTCAAGCCAACCTGAAATGAGTAAAAGCAACCCCTGACACAGTGTTTCGCTCTAATTAGAGCTCTTCAGAGAGGTATAGCTTTGTCCAGACACAAGGGAGCACCCAGTATTAAGTCAAAACAAAACCCTTTCAGGCATAGAGTGACGCATAAATTATGCAAAAAAGAAGAAGAGAACTCTGGGTAGTTCTCAAGTTTAGGTGGAAAGCAGCCCCTGTTAGAGCACTCACAACACCAGTGACACTCTAGATCTGCTCACCTCAAATGTCTGTTTTTCTATCAAACTTTTTAAGCATAGGATTAGCACAGTGCTATCCACGCCGAGATAGAAAATGACAATGTCTTTTGCAATTAATGCAGCAGTCATTAAGCATAGGACTAGTACAGTGCTGTCCTTGCCGAGCTGTAAAATTACAAAAGCCATTTATCACTCCAGGCACAATATTACAGCTTTGAATTAGTGAAATACCAACTCAAGCCAACCTGAAATGAGTAAAAGCAATCCCTGACACAGTGTTTCGCTCTAATTAGAGCTCTTCAGAGAGGTATAGCTTTGTCCAGACATCAGTGATGTCATCAGTGATGTCATTTGAGATGTCATCAGTGATGTCATCAGTGATGTCACTGACCATGTCATGAATGATGTAATATGTGACATCATCAGCAGTGGATTGCGGGTGCGCGATATATAGTTAGTACAACTAACTATATATAGAATTTCAATGGTTTTGTGTGAGTAAAATAAGGTTTTTTAAATGCTAATTCCTAACTATATATGGTCTATAACCTATGGTTTTTTCAGTGAATTTTCAAGGTTTTGTAAATGCTAATTCCTAACTATATATGGTCTATAACCTATGTTTTTTTCAGTGAATTTCATTGGTTTTTTAAAAGCTAATATCTGTAGCTGTAAAATGTATTCTTCTTTAAATCCAAAAATATATTTTATATGTTTATTAATAAAAAAAAATGTTAATACTTTTTTTTTGTTCGCTCCCGGTTCGCGAACCGGGAAGCTTCCCGTTAGCTCATCTTGATGCCGCGACCCAGTCCGCGAACCGGTAACCGTTCCGTTAGCGCAACTGCCGCATTAGAAATCAACATCGTGACGCGTTGCGGAAGCGCGACGTATCACGTTGTCGCGTAATGCGTCTTATGACGCGCTGCGTTAGCGCACCCGGAAGTGCTCCGGTACGCGAACTGAGACGCGAAGCGCAGCTCCCCGGAAGCGTACCGGGGTGCTCCCCGGGAAGCGCACCATCAAAAAAGGTGGGAAAGTAATTTACAGAAAAACGACTGGAGACACTCTCACCAAATATAGATTAGCTCATACTACATACCAATCCCTATCATTTTCACAAATTTGATTGAAATTCCATTTAGCCATTTAGCCTGTAGACCTCTCTAAATACCGTGAGGTAAATTACTTCTCAAAACACATCTGAAGTGTTGGAATTGACAACCAATGAAAATGTTACTTTCATTTTCTACTTTTATTACCTGAGATTTGATTGGTTATATACCTGAATATATATAAAGGAAGAGAAGGAAACACAGCCATTTTGACTACTACTTCTTGTTGTACATTTCAATTGGATTTTCACTAATCACTTCAACTTCTTTGTAAAGGTAAGTTGTTATTTTTAAAACTGAAGTAAATTGTGCACCAAAAGTTAATATGGTAAACTTTTTCTGATAGTTATATACTATCCCTCTGTAGTAGTTATAGATTTAGATAGACTTCTCTGTTATAGTTATGGATGGAGTTAGGTTTCTCTTGTATAATTATGAAATTACTTACATTAAATCACATACACTTTTTTATATTCCTACTTCCACTCTGATACTATGCACTGCCCAAAGATAAATTCACTGATAAAAACTGCCTATCTAAAATTAATCCCAACAGTGCCCTATCTCTACTAATATATATTTTTTTTAATCCAAATTTCAGGCAACATGGAAGGCGAACAGAAAGTTTCATTTCAAATTGTCCTGCAAGAGAACAGCCAAGAATTAATTGATCCAAATGATATAGAATTTATGGATGAAACTTGGGACCAAGAACTACTGCAATGTGTGCAAGCAGGTGATGACCTCCTTCAAAATGAGAACATTTTACACCCTCAGAGATTACAAACTATGTTCATGGAAAATGACGACATTTCAGACAGTGAAATGTTAGAAATGTTATTAAATTTTGAAACACAATCACAATAATAAATAATTGCTTAAAAAATAAAGAAATAAAAAAATAATCAACAAAACCAACAATCAATTAACATACAGTATTTGAAAAGTCTATCATTCTTTTTTTCCTTATAGTACGCTCCCCGCGGGGCCCTTTTAAAGCCTCCACATCAAACCTAGGGGGTCAGGGAGGATCTACTATGCCCCCTTATGGTCATTTCCCCCTTTGTTTTGGCCTCCTCTTGTCTCTCGATCCTACCGAGAGACAAGATGGCGGCCGCTCCGGACTGTTTAGAATGTTGACAGACACCGGAGAGCCAATCAGCTTCGCTTCGCGAAGTTCCGTTACGCGTAAAGTACGCGAACCGGAGCGCTGCCCAGAGCGCGCTTACAGATATATATCTTTTTTTAAACGTTAATTTCTCAAAATCCACTGGAGCACATATATTGAGACCTAGCAAAGGCACATCGGGCTAACAGTCCCTACAATTTTGCCAAGTTTCGTGCAAATCCATTCAGCCATTCGGGCTAAAAGTGAGGCCAACCGCCCTATGGAAGTTAACATTGGAAAAACACGTTTTGGGACCCCCCTTTTTTCTCAGCCCCCCCTTGACGAACCCCCCCCCCCAAATTTTCAGGGGCCGCTCAGAAACAAAATGTTCCATTTTCCTGAAAATTTCAGCCAATTCCGTCCACAAACGCCAAAGTTATTAGACATAGAATTTTCAAAAATCCCATAGGGAAAAAATCCTAACTATATATACCTACTGGCGACCGCCAGTAGGTAATATATATATATATATATATATATATATATATATATATATATATATATATATATATATATATACATATATATATATATATATATATATGCAGATCCAAAGGAAAGTAATATGCGCACTCAGGAAAGGTGTTCACCAGAATTTATTCTTTCGTATCGTTACGCGTTTCGGCACACAAAGGTGCCTTGATCACACGATAACCACAGTAGAAAAAGACGTGCTTTAAATAAAATTGTAATAAGCAACATAAATGAGGCACTGGGATATTGCTTGCAATGAACTAATTTGACAAACGCCATCTTGGAACAATAAACTGGGGTAGATATAACATAAAATCTCCACATTACTTGCATTCCAATGGAACCACACGATATACATGGAGCAATTTACTCCTAACCACAATGTTGGATTAGATCTGTGAGTTAGTAGAATGGAAATACATAAATAAAGTACTACATTCAACATCTCGTGTTTTTTGGGAAAAACGCCCCGTATTTGTCAACACGAATCGGCGAAACTTGTCTCAATGCATCCTAATATACAGGAACATGATTGTAGCAATAGTAAATATACATGAGTAGAGTACAACTTTTAATACCTCGTATTTTTACCGCCCCATGGTTATTAACACGAAACTCATCTCAATGTATCCTTGTGTATTGGAACAGGAATAGAGCAAGAATGTGCTTCTGGGGATTTAATTTCATGCGGTCTAGTGCCGTAGTGAAACCCCCAAGGTGTCATATATACGGACTAGTGCCCATACTGTGCCTTCACAAATAACAATGCAAGACAATTGATGTTACCAATTGAAATATTTCCACAGGCCTCAATTGTCATAAACGACAATCTGTACCACACATACTGTATAAGTTCAATCAATGTTGATTTTCACTACGAGAAAAAGAAAATTACAGAAATAAATAACGAGTAAAAAAAGCCCTTCCCAAAATCGGTAAGTCTCTTATCTTATCGGTGCATTGTGTCTACCCCATGAAGAAAAGGGTAGGGAAACCGTGATGTTTTCTCACAAACGTGCAGGTGATGGGTCCCTTCCTTTACTCCTGTAAACAAGCAGATAAAAAAACATTGGTTAAAACCTTATTAAATAAAGCATACACTTTACAATTTCAAATGTTCATACTTATAACATACTATACATCATGCTGAATAGCTATATGTACATATAGTTTTAATTTTCATGAAGATGGGTTTCCAGTTCCTCATCTTAATTGTGTCCTCCCGGGAACAGAGTCTCTAATTCCATAATCCATTTGGACTCTATCTTTCTTAGCGCCAGTTCCCTATTGCCACCCCTTCTCCCTATGTTCACTTGTTTGATTGCATAATATCTGAGGAGTGCATTATTGGATTGGTGTGTGATTTGGAAATGGCGAGCAATAGGATAATGCAGATCTATGTTGGCAATAGCACGAAGATGTTCCTGTACACGTTTTTTAGCCATACACACAGTGCTGCCCACATACCGTAATTTACAGGGACATTCAAGCACGTAAACAACATAATTAGTGCTGCAGGTGAGGAATTGTTTAAGAGTGTGTTTTTTTCTCCCCGGGACTTCTACCTCTTTCACCATACTGCTGGTTTTATAAGCCCTGCAGTGTCCACACGGGTAAAACCCTTTTAAATTGTGAACATTGCGGTTTGTTGGTTCGGAGATGTCCCCTTTGACCAAGATGTCTCTCAAACTCCTACCTCTGCGGTATGTGATTTGGGGCCTGTCTTTGATATGTGGACCAATGATGGTATCAGCTTTGAGTATTTTCCAATTATCAACCAGAACTTTGCGAACTTTGTCGGAGTCCTGATTGAAAGTTGTGATGACCCTGGTCACTACTGCCTCATTTGGAAGGCTAGGTTTGTCTTCCAGAGTGCTGGACCTGGTTGTCATTTTTACTTTGTTCACTGCTTTGTTCAACACCCACTCTGGATACCCTCTCTCTCTGAATCTAGCCACCATTATTTTTTCTTCTGTCTCATACAGTGTATCCGTGCTACAATTTCTTCTCGCCCTCAGTAACTCTCCATATGGTATACTTCATTTTAATGGCTCTGGATGAGCACTGAGGGCGTGAAGAAGGCTATTACCTGCCGTGAGCTTTCTGTGGTAAGCTTACCCTCATGTACTGTAACTTCTGTATCGAGAAACTCAATACTCCTGGAACTCATGGTGGATGTAAGTTTGATATTGTACGGATTCCCATTCAATTTTGCAGTGAAATTACTCGCCTCCATATAACGAAGAGGTCGTTAATATAACGAATCCATATCGAGACTTTTATCTCCAAAAATCTCTTCCTCCCATTTACCGAGGAAGAGATTCGCAAAACTCGGCGCGAAGCTTGAACCCATCACGGTTCCACGCACCTGCTTGTAGAGATCGTTGTTAACCATGAAGATATTATTTGTCAAACATATCCTCATCATCTCTACAAGCAAGTGCGTGTGTTCCGAGTACGCTATATCCCTGGTTTTCAAATAATGGAAACATGCATCTGTTCCCTGGTCATGATCGATTATAGTGTACAGTGAGCTCACATCCATAGTAATGAGTGTAAGCCCTTCCTCCCATGTAATGTTCTCTATTTTGTTCAGGAAATCTTTTGTATCCCTGATGTGTGAAGGTAATTTTGATACATATTCACCTAGGAAATGATCTATGTATTTCGATATACATTCATGCACACTCCCAATAGAAGAAACAATAGGTCTGCCTGGAGGTACACTGGGATTTTTATGCACCTTTGGCAAAAGATATAATATTGGAAATTTCGGATAATCTTTTTTGAGATAACAGTATTCTTGCCATGTGATGAGTCCTGCCTTCTGCCACTCAGCCAGTCTCTCCCATGTGTCAGTTATACTCTGATTGTATTCCCAGGTGTTGGTTTTGTCATAGAAAGTTCTATCATCTAATTGGTTATTTGCCTCCTCAATGTAAAGGTCTCTCCCCCATAGGACGATGTTGCCTCCTTTATCTCAAGTTCTAATAATAACACGAGTGTCATCTGCGAGTGAGATGATAAAATCACGTTGTTTTTTAGTTAGATTAAACTTTGCATAGTTATTTCTGGCTTGCTGATGTTTGTGTTTGACCAGCTCCCTAGTTACTACCTCATGAAATGTGTCGATCGCATCATGGGGCATCATAGGCAAAAAAATTGATTTGGGTCTAAAATGAGTACATGCAGCCCTGTCCAGAGCAATCTCATTCTGTTCTTGTACACCAATTTCTGTCTCTCTGATCCCTGTTGCCATCCCCAGATCATAAACTGTTTCTAATATTTCTACATCTCCTACAGTTAATCTTGGGGTAATCATCCCTGTTTCAATTTGTGTTTCATCATCAACCTGTTTCCTATTGTACAAAGTGTGCCATTTTCTTAACATCAGCTTACGTATGAACTTAAACATATCCACTCTAGTATTGGAATAATTAAAATCCTAGACATAAAGTTGTTTTCCCTTCTTCATTAAGAGTTCTTGTAGATAGATTTATAATAGTTCTATTTACCATTTCCGTGTCCATCATTGTTTGGTTTTTCTGAAGCCTCCCCTTCTGGTTCCCATGGGCTTTTGATTTGTTGATTCTTTGTCTTGCTTTGAGACGTCTTCTCTTTGAGCGCCCCTGCCTTTTGGTCTTCCTCGTGTTCGACCTTGGCCCCGAGCCCTCTGTGGTGTCATGTTCTTGTTTCGAGTCTCTTCTTTGCCCCTGCGTGATCGTAGGACCCGGAACTCGTCTAAAAAAGTTGCCGGCTTTTTTGTTATTTCGACATCTGACATACTGCTTGTTGTGTGAGTCGAGACATCAGTGTCAGAGTCACTGACGTGTACCTGCTCTTGTTGTTCCTCTTGTCTCACAGTTTCACTCGTTTGTTTCTCATTTGGATTTTGTTGTTTATATAAATGGTCATATTTTGGACTGTATGTCAAGATCCGACCACTTTCGTAGTCCCCACAGTCTCTGTGCAGTTTTCTTTGTTTGTGATATTTTATATCATCTTCATATTTTTTTAGTCTTCCTTTTAGATCTTCTTTAAATTTTTTGATGATTTCCTGTTCTGAGCTTTTTTTGAATTCTTCTTCTAGTTCCTGCAATTCTTTTATTATGCTCTCACGATCTTCCCAAGCATATTTCATTAATATGCATAACATATTTTTAGAGCTGCTTGCAGAGTTAGCCGCCCATTCTTGCAGCATATGTGGATTCAGAGACTCATGAGATGGCGTAGTATAAATCCGTAATTCACGTGGAACCATATCCTTTTCCACATAATCCTGCAGGGAAGTCGCCTCCCACCACTTTGAAGATTCTTGTTTCTTCAATTTTTCATAGTGTCTTAATTTCAAATTTAACAAATTGCCTTCTGGTTTTTCAACAATGGTTCTTGTCTCTTTACCTTTGCCCGGTGCTCAAGCAAAGAGAGCCTGGGCTTCCTTCCGCCTCTCACCATCCTCATCCATGATTTAGTTTTGTGTGTTGAAGGTGTGCTTGTGTTGATTGTCACGAACATGCACGTCTTTGAGGTACTGCGGAAAAAAGACTCTTCCCGCTTTCTCCTTTGTACTGATAAGAACTTCCTTTCCCCCGCCTAAAATAAGGCAGTTCCCGATGCCACTTGCTGTTTGTAGAAATTGAGCTTGATAACTGATTTAACTTCGGAAATGGGTATTTTCTAAGCGGGACCTCCCGCCTGGCTCCTCCGCGTTCCCTTTGTTGTGTGGCGTCAAAGCTACTCCCTAATGCACACTCGGCAAGGCCAACTACCCGGATTCCCGCTAGATTGGGCAGCAG
Organism: Lissotriton helveticus; assembly: GCF_964261635.1. Lineage (NCBI taxonomy): Eukaryota > Metazoa > Chordata > Amphibia > Caudata > Salamandridae > Lissotriton > Lissotriton helveticus. The sequence continues at coordinate 920,907,757 of NC_136072.1, forward strand.
CCCAAACAGAACAGTTCGGGCAGTCCCCCCTCCACACCAGAAACCCCGGGCCAGGCTTACCTTCGTGCGCTGAAGTGCTCACAGTTCACACGTACACAAGCTCTTTTTGTTGATCCGTTCGTTGTGTAATTTTTGTGGCCGGCATCAGACCCCTCGATTTCCAGACATGCGCGGTGAGGGCTCTTCCGGGGTCTATCCTTCGTCGGGTGGCGCACAGCCGGCAGAACCCGAAAAGCCGGTATTTAGAATGCAGATCTAAAGGAAAGTAATATGCGCACTCAGGAAAGGTGTTCACCAGAATTTATTCTTTCGTACCGTTACGCGTTTCGGCACACAAAGGTGCCTTGATCACACGATAACCACAGTAGAAAAAGACGTGCTTTAAATAAAATTGTAATAAGCAACATAAATGAGGCACTGGGATATTGCTTGCAATGAACTGATTTGACAAACGCCATCTTGGAACAGTAAACTGGGGTAGATATAACATAAAATCTCCACATTACTTGCATTCCAATGGAACCACACGATGTACATGAAGCAATTTACTCCTAACCACAATGTTGGATTAGATCTGTGAGTTACTAGAATGAAAATACATAAATAAAGTACTACATTCAACATCTCGTGTTTTTTAGAAAAACGCCCCGTATTTGTCAACACGAATCGGCGAAACTTGTCTCAATGCATCCTAATATACAGGAACATGATTGGAGCAATAGTAAATATATATGAGTAGAGTACAACTTTTAATACCTCGTATTTTTACCGCCCGTGGTTATTAACACAAAACTCATCTCCATGTATCCTTGAGTATTGGAACAGGAATAGAGCAAGAATGTGCTTCTGGGGATATAACTTCATGCGGTCTAGTGCCGTAGTGAAACCCCCAAGCGTATAAGTATATATATATATATATATATATATATATATATAGACGCACACATACACATCTCTATAAACAAGAATATGATGCAAAGACCAAAAATGTGCAGAACCAGAAAAGGATAGTGGGTAGAAGGAGAAAGCTTAACGTCACTGAAAAAGATGTCGCAGCCCTGCCTGATTCACTGCTGTATCGCTGCAAACCATAGATTCCAAATAGTAATGCATGGTATAGGTTTTTGTATTTTTCCAGGGTGCTGCCCGGCAAATGTCCTGAAGACTAACACCAGCAAACAACATTTCTGAAGGAGATATAGTTCTTCTAGTGTGGGCATGCACTAACATCTCCAACGGTTTGCCTTCATCTTGTTGACAGCAGTGAATTGGGCTGGATATCTACCTAGCATGCTTTGCTTAGAAAAAGGATAACTTTTCCGTGGTGCGCTGTGAGCCACGAATAGTTGATTAGACTTGCGGAAACCTTTGCTACCATTGGCACCTTTTAATGTCCAAAGAATTATATGCTTTTTCAGCTGGTGTTGAAGAGCTGGAAAAAATGTTTGCAGGATGAGAGGCTCATTAAGATGAAAGTCTGAAGAAACTTTAGGAATGAAGTTTGGGTTTCTGCGAAGAACCACTCTGTCATCCCGAAATTGCAGGAAAGGTTTCTGAATGGTGAGGGCAAGAATTTAGCTAACTCATCTGGCAGATGTTAAAGGAGAGCAACCTTCCAGCAATTTCATTTTTTATCTGTTCTGTGAATGGGTTCAAACAGGTGTTTCATAAGCTATGAGAACACAACTGCCAGAGTGGAGAAAGAGACCTTACTGGTGGAAACACTCTAAATCATCCCTTAAGGAATTGTTTAACTATTCTAGAAGACCATAATAAGGGTGAAGTGGGTGATCTCCTAAATCGGTAGCTGCCGCCAAGTGGACCTTGATGGAAGCGTGAGACAATCCTGAGCTCACTAAGTGAAGGAGATAAGGGAGAATCTCTTCAGGCGAAGAGGAGAATGGGTGCACATTAGTTAGCTGGCACCACATGCAAAAATGCTTCCACTTATGGTGATAGATTTTGTTTGTGCTCGCTGCACGGGACAGTATTTCCCTGCAGTCTGAAGAGATATTTAGATTGGCAAATTCATTGTGGTCAGGAGCCAGGCCGATAAGTGAGGGGATCTGGGATCCGGATGCAACACCTGTCCCAGAGATATTGTTAGGAGAGATGGAACTGGCTTAACTGGATGTGAGGTTTCTTCGAGAGGAGAAGGAGCTTCACAGACCAATTCTAGTGTGGCCAGTTCGGGTCTATGAGTATCATCCTGCACGGTTCAAACTTCATCTTCATGAGAACTCTTGGGAGGAAAGGAATAGGATGAAAGGCCTAAGCAAAGATGCTAGACCATGCCATCAAATATGCATTCCCACATGATCCATGATGGAGATGCCAACTTGCGAAGATCTGGCATTTCTTATCTGGGTGGTTGCATAGAGGTCGAGGTTTGGTTTGCCTCACTGAACAAAGATGCTGATGAGAGTTTTTTATATCCAGTTGCCATTCGGGGAAAAATAATCTCAGCCTGCTGAGAGTGTCCGCTATTGTGTTCTGTTTACCGGGGACTTGTTCTGCCCGCAGATGCACTTTTGACCATCTGGAGCACATGATGACACACCCTGGACATCCTCACCCAGGTGAGCAGATAATGCGTGGCTCTCTGGGTGATTCCTTCAACTGCAGGTTACCCCTGATTTTGACGTTGGCTTACCTTTTACGTATTCTTTTCCTATCTACATTTCACCTTCTTGGGACGGCTCTCCTTTGTCCCTGCTGGATATACTGCTTGATTTCCACTACTCACTAGCGGACAACCCTCTTTCTTTCTCCTGTCTATTCTCTGTTGTTCTACTCCCTTCTTCAATTTTCTCACTCTTCTTACTACTTCTGCTACAAAAAACTAGTGATCATTTGCTACCATGAGGAATGGTTTCATGCTGCAATTTAGCTGGAGTAACTCCTCTATTGCTTTCTTATACTATAGGGGTTTGGATGGGACTGATATTCCTGGGAGGATTGGGCAGCCAGTGTGGGAGAAGGGTGGGAGGGGGATTGATTTATTTGTTCTCTTGTGCACATCTGCTCAAAGTGTTGCTGTTTGACTTAAAAATCGCTGACACAACATTGTCGATACAGGCATGCCTCACTAATGTTCCACTTGTGGGACACCCCCGCGCCGCACGGCCACCAGCTGCTGCGTGTGCCCCCCTGCTGTGCCCTCTGCCTCGCTGCCTGCCGCGCTGCTGGCTGACCCTGATATCACTGCTCTGTTGTGTTTTTCCATTCATTTGTGCTTGTTTCTTTTCTTCGTGGTTTTTGCCCGTGTTAAGTATCTTTTTACCATCATTTGTGCTTGTATTGTATTGTTTTTCCTTCGTGATTTTGCCCGTGTTAAGTATCTTTTTACCATCATTTGTGCTTGTTTCGTAGTCTGCCCGTCCCCCTTCGTGCTTCCCGCCTTCCTCGCCGCCCCCCGCTTCCCGCCACCACCGCCGACCCCGCCCCTTTTTTCTTCTGTTCCCTCCCCGCTCCCGCCTTCCAGCTGCTCCGCCCACCCGCGCACTTCGCCTTAAATGGCGACCGTGCGAACGCGCAGCGTTGACGCGCAGCGGGCGCGCCGATTGTGCGCCGAAGGCGCGCCAAAGGTAAGCCCGTCTGCGCCCGTCCGCGCCTGGACCGCGCCCAGTGCCAGGACCCCTGGCCCCCACCGACGAAAGCCGACCCGACGATCATACAACGCCGCCGATCTCATCGCACTCAACACCGGCCGCATCCCTGGATGTCATCGAGCCGCCCCGAAGCACACCCACGGACCCTTCAGCTGCTACGCCTGCAAGTTCACCTGCACCCGGACTCATCCTGCACCAGCACTCGCCAAGCCGACCATCAGCAGCAACCACCTGAAGTGCATCCTGCTCAACACCCGCTCCGTCCACAGACACGCCGTAGAACTCTGGAACCTCCTCGACACCACCGCCCCCGACGTTGCCTTCCTCACCGAGACCTGGATGAACGCCTCCTCAGCCCCAGACATCGCCATCGCCATCCCGGAGGGCTACAAGATCATCCGGAGGGACCGCACCGCCAACCTGACGGGAGGAGGCATCGCCATCATCCACAGAGACACCATCCGCATCACGACCAACACCGACGACACCCTAACCACCGCTGAACACCTGCACTTCCAGATCCACACCAACCCGAAGACCACCCTCAGAGGCACCCTGATCTACCGACCCCCGGGACCACGCACACGATTCAGCGAGGACATCACCGACTTCATCAGCCCGCATGCCCTCCCCTCCGCCGACTACATCCTCCTGGGGGACCTCAACTTCCACCTGGAGAACATCAGCGACCGCAACTCCATCAGCCTGCTCGACAACCTCGCCAACCTCGGACTCAAGCAACTGGTGTCCACCCCCACCCACCTCGCCGGACACACACTCGACGCCGTCTTCTCATCCAGCAAAGACGTCACCTTCAGCCACGCAACAGGACTCCACTGGACGGACCACAGCTGCGTCCACGTCAGCTTCAAAAGAACAACGATCCACCACCACCAGCAACAGGTTGCCCGAAGAAGCTGGAACAAGATCACAGCCGACCAGCTCACCGCTTCCCTGAGCCAGCACCCCCCGCCAGCTCAGCGAACCCCAGCCAGGCCGCCGTCAACCTCACGAAGTGGATCAACAACGGCGCGGACGAACTCGCCCCTCTGAGAACCCCGCCCAGCAGACCCTGCAGCAGAAAAACACCATGGTTCACCGACGAACTAAAGAGCTCCAAGAAGAACTGTCGAGCCCTCGAGAAAGTCTGGAGAAGGGAACCAACCACGGACAACATGACCACCCTCAAGCTCGCCACCCGGAAACACCACCAACTGATCCGCGCCACCAAGAAAAATACATACAAAGACCGGCTGGACAACAACGCACACAACTGCAAGGAACTCTTCAACATCGTGAAAGAGCTCTCCAACCCCAACGCCGGAAACAATGACATCACCCCGTCGCAAGACCTCTGCAACTCCCTCGCTTCCTACTTCCACAACAAGATCGCGGACATACACAACAGCTTCAGCAACCAACCAACGCAAGCCACAACCGCAACAACGCCACCCACCACCACCCTCCGCACCTGGACCCCGATCAGCACCGAAGACACCATCCGCACAATGAACTCCATCCATTCCGGATCTCCGACTGACCCCTGCCCTCACCACGTCTTCAACAAGGCCGACGCTGTCATCGCACCCCACCTGCGGGACATCATCAACACCTCCTTCGACACCGCCACCTTCCCTGAGAGCTGGAAGCACGCCGAACTCAGCGCTCTACTAAAGAAACCAACAGCGGACCCCACCGACCTCAAGAACTACCGTCCCATCTCGCTCCTCCCGTTCCCGGCCAAAGTCATCGAGAAGACCGTCAACAAACAGCTGGCCGCCTTCCTCGAGACGAATGGATCCCTCGACCCCTCACAGTCGGGCTTCCGAGCGAACCACAGCACCGAGACCGCCCTCATCGCTGCCACCGATGACTTACGAACTCTGATGGACAACGGAGAAACAGCGGCCCTCATCCTCCTGGACCTCTACGCGGCTTTCGACACTGTCTGCCACCGCACCCTAGTACAGCGCCTCGGCAACATCGGAATCCAGGACAAGGCTCTGGAATGGATCACCTCCTTCCTCGACGGAAGAACACAGAGAGTCCGCCTACCACCGTACAAGTCAGAAGCCACCAAAGTCATCTGCGGCGTCCCTCAAGGATCCTCACTGAGCCCCACCCTCTTCAACATCTACATGAGCCCCCTCGCGGCCATCGCACGCCAACACAACCTCAACATAATCTCCTACGCCGACGACACCCAGCTGATCCTCTCCCTGACCAACGACCCCGCCACCGCCAGAGCCAACCTGCACGAAGGGATGAGAGAGGTAGCCGAATGGATGACGACCAGCCGCCTGAAACTGAACTCGGACAAGACGGAGGTCCTCATCCTGGGCTCCTCGCCCTCCGCCTGGGACGACTCCTGGTGGCCCCCCGCCCTGGGCACCGCACCTAAACCAACGGACCACGCACGCAACCTGGGCTTCATCCTGGACTCCTCCCTCTCCATGACCAGACAAGTAAACGCCGTCTCCTCGTCTTGCTTCAACATCCTGCGCATGCTACGTAAGATCTTCCGGTGGATCCCCACCGAGACGAGGAAGACGGTCACCCAGGCCCTCGTCACCAGCCGACTGGACTACGGCAACGCCCTCTACGCCGGAACCACCGCCAAGCTCCAGAAGAGACTCCAGCGGATCCAGAACGCCTCGGCCAGACTCATCCTCGACATCCCCCGACGCAGCCACATCTCCGGACACCTGAGAGATCTGCATTGGCTCCCGGTCAACAAGAGAATCACCTTCCGTCTCCTCACCTACGCGCACAAAGCCCTACACGACCAAGGCCCGAGCTACCTCAACAACCGGATCAACTTCTACACTCCCAAGCGCCTCCTCAGATCAACCAGCCACGCCCTCACCGCCGTCCCCCGCATCCGAAGAGCGACAACAGGAGGAAGGTCCTTCTCCTACCTGGCCGCCAAGACCTGGAACTCACTCCCAACCGACCTGCGCCTGACCCAAGACCACCTCTCCTTCAGGAAGAAGCTCAAGACCTGGCTGTTCGAGCAGTAGCGGCACCCCCCCCCCCACCCAGCGCCTTGAGACCCTACGGGTGAGTAGTGCGCTCTACAAATGACCTGATTGATTGATTGATTCTTCTTCAGAGATGGCAGACGTCTGACCTAGGAGAGTTGAGAATATTTGTCCCTATATTAATTGCATCACATTGAGCATTAGGGGACTGGGGGATGTGCGTAAATGTAGGCACATACTAGCGTATCTAGAGAGGCACAACATACACATCGCATTATTACAGGAGTCGCACTTCGCAGATGCCACACATACCACATTTGCCACACGCAGGCCATCCTACCGACAATTTGCTACATATTCCACATACTCACAAGCCACAGCAACACTTGTGCACAACGGCACACCGTATGTCGTTCCTTTTTTTGGCTGGCACATTGGCAATTCTTCCAGGCTCCAGGTTCTCTTGACTACCCTCTCGGCCTGTCATAGACAAAGTGGCCGGGCACACTCACTCAGGCAACCCTAACATCTCCAAGTGGGACCTGAGCTTCACCTCCTTCTATGCAGTATGCTCCAGGTCATTGCCAAGGAGACAATCCACAGGCATGAATGAACTCACAAGGACCTGAGACCCCCACCCTATTCTAGGGGAACCAGAGACACTGGGTAGTGACTTTCACAGTTGTCAGCTGCAACATCTTGGTGGAACACATTAAGGACTACCTGCTCTGAGGAAGTCAAATGACAGCTGATCATTGTCATGAAGGCTCCAGTGTCTCTCAGAGCCTCCACACTCTGCCCATTAATGTTGACCTACTGCCTGTACTTCCTACTATTACTAGGCATGTGGTTTCTCTGAACAATTTCTCAGTCACCCAGGGATACTAGGGTAACCTTTACTCTGTCCCCCAAACTATCTGGGACAATCTCCTCCCCAAGAGCTACACTAGCCAGCCCACCGTTACGTAGCAAAGTCCGCTTGGGACACTTGGCATCTCCATTGAGGTATTCTTCATGGTGGCACTCAAAGCACTTCAGTGGTGCCTTCCCTTCAGGCATACTGTCAAGGAACATTCTCTTGTTCTTCTCAGTGTAGGGATGAGACTCCTGACCCAAAGAACTATTTTTGAACCCTTTAGATAACTCCTTTCTTTTGTTGTTGTCTTCCCTCCTTCTTCTTCTGGTGAGGACCCTGCCCACCCTTGTGGTGACCCCTGCTAGATACCTTCCTATGGACCCAGGGGATTTCCCTCAGCGGTTCGCCTCCTTAACAAGCTCCCTGGGGTCGGAGAGCGTACTGTCAGTAAGGTGTTTTACAACTTGTCTCAGACCAAATTGTTGTTTTTTTTGGAAAAGGTCAATAATCAGGTCCTTGAATCAGGAGTGTTCGCCTAGTGCTGGGAATAGGCAATAGTGATCCCCCTCAAGAAGGAACAAAATGGGGATCCTGAAGACATAAAACATCTTTAACAAATTTCTCTCCTGCCTGCTCCGGCCAAAATCTTTGAACAGTACATCAATCAAGAATTAGCCAAGTTTATATTCTCTCATCAACTTCTGGAACCATCACAGAATGGGTTCCGGAGCAGCCACATCATGGAATCAGCATTGGTCACCGTGGCAGATTCCATTTGTTGCCAAGTGGATCAGGAAGGCATGGCTATCCTGGTAATGCTGGATCGATCTGCTGCTATTGACATGATATCACCATCCCGTTTGGTGCAAATACTGCGACAAGCTAGGCTGAGGAATACTGCTTTGGATCTCCTGGGATACTTTTTGGTGAATAGGACACAAAAAGTCAGGTGCAGGGACTATATGGCTAAGCCATTCCAGCTCCCTTGTGCAGACCTGCAGCAGTCCTCCCACAGTCCCACTTTGTTTAACCTTTATGTGGCCCCATTAGTGAAATCGGTTTGTTCCTTTGGTTTCCAGGTGTTGTCCTATGCGGACGACTCCCAAATTATTGTCTCTATATCTAATATGTCACTGGTGGCAGACAACTTCATGTCTTGTATGACTGAAATTAGTATCTGGATGAAGGAGAACTGGCTAAAACGTAACGTCGCAAAGCCTGAGATCTTGGTGTTTGGGGCACAAAACACAGTCTGGTCTTAACTCTGGTGTCCTGAGATATGCAGCCCCCCAACCACCCCTGTAGTCGCCGCAAAGAATCTTGGGGTGATTTTTAACAACACCCTCATCTTCAACTCCCAGTCCACAGGATGGTGAGTTCCTGTTTCTTTATTTTAAGATGATTAAGAAGATCGTTCCCTGCTGGCCTGTTGAACTAATAGTTGCAGTAGTTATAGCACTCATTACATCTCGCCTTGACTGCTGCAATGCTCTATATTTAAACTCTAACAAGTCCTCGCTCAACAAACTTCAGCTCATACAAACTGCGGCAGCCTGGTTGGTATTGGATGTTATCAAACATCTCTCAGTCAAGGAGAGCATGTGCTCGCTTCACTGGCTTCCTGTTAGGTAACGGGTGACTTTCAGAGCACTCTGCATGGTCTATATGGCTCTTCAGCACCAGGGACCGATGCCTGTTTTTAACTGGTACAGTCTAAAAAGAAATCCCCGATCAGCATTTATGAGGAAGATGAACATTCCCAGATTTTGAAAGGTTAGAGGGGGTGGTTGCGCTTTTTCTGTGGCAGCAGACAAATTATGGAACACACTGCCTATCCATTTTGTGGGCCTGAATTAGTTTGCAGTGTTCCGTAAGCAGCTAAAAACCTGACTCTTCTCTCACCTGTACTGTCTTGGTCTTTTCAGTTTGGCAGTTTTTTACCGGTGCTAGCACTTAAACGCCTTTGGCTTAATGCCCTTTATTAATCCAAAAACAAATAATTCTCTTGTCAGGGTTAGTCCAAGGCCTCAGGCCTACTGTTTATAATTACCTTGTCAGCTGCATCTTCTTCCTGAGCTGTGCCTGGGCCTCTTCCTTGTGACTTGACTCCAGTGGCATGTAGAGAGCACAGGACCCACGTCTGGGCATACCCGTCCCACTCGTGGTGACAAATGTAAAAAGAACAATTGATGGACAGATGCAGAACAATGTCATACATTCACCCCCGTACAGAGATTTGGGCCCAAATCCATTGTTTTTTTGCTCACCATGCCATTCCAGTTTAGACCCAGTCATATGCAAATCAGTCCTGACCCTGCGCATGCCCAGATGTGGGTCCCTTGATCATTTTGGTCCTGGTTACAATTGCTTGGCTGATGAAGGGTGTTACCCAGAAACTGGTCCCAGGTCCGGTTCAGGAAATACCTGGCTTGGCAGTTCAGGCTTGATGTTCCAATGAGGCACAGGGTCAAGCCTGATTTGCATATAGCTCGGTCTGAATTGAGGTGGCGAAGTGAGCTAAAGAATGATGATGGATTCAACCCAGATCGGTGACTGGGGGTGAGTGTCTGAAAAGTTTCAACGCTCCGTCCATCAATCGTCTCCTTGTGTTTGCTTTGTTTGCCCTAAGTTGGCAGGGTATGCCCAGACATGGGTCCCTTGCTCACTTTGCCACTGGATACAATAGCCTGGCTGATGGAGGGTGTTACCCAGAAACCGGTCCCAGGATGCTTGTTTCCGGTTCAGGGAAAACCTGGCTTGGCAGTTTGGGCTGGACTGTTCCCATGAGGCACAGGGTCAAGACTGCTTTGCATATAGATACGTCTGAACTGAGGTGGCAAAGTGAACTAAAGAATAATAATGGATTCAAACCAGATCGGTGACTGGGGGTGAGTGTCTGAAAAGTTTCAGGGCTCCGTCCGCCTTCTCGTTGTGTCGGCTTTGACTGGAGTTGATGCCTGATAGAATAATGGGAGGAACAATTAATATAATAGAGGTCTTTGCGCTGGCAGTTGAACAACTGGCTACGCACATCGGTGCACGTGGACATGGGAGACACTCTGGGACACGGTCCGTACGTTATCTCGCTATACGCTGATGATTTACTAATGTATGTGTGGGACCTCAATAACATCCCACCCTCCTTGGATCAGGCCTTAACACACTTAGTCAGGGCTTCGGGCCTGAGGGTTAATGCGCAAAATCTATTCTCTCTCTGTTACTGCAGACGATCCTTGACCCGGGGTATTCCATGGGGGGAGTTCGTTTGACGTGGTGCACTGACACCTTTAGATACCTAGGAGTGCGCATTTACCGTACTAGGGAGAATCTGTTCAAAGGAAACATAGTCAGAGCCACTACAGCTATCCAGTCACAAATGAGCTTCTGGAAGACCCTCCCATTGGCAATCTTGAGCAGGGTAGCCCTTGTAAAAATGGTAGTTCTCCCTCGTCTCCTCTACTATTTCACTACCTTCACTATTATTATTTCCCCTCACTTCTTTCGCAAATGGGAAGGGATAATAAGGGACTTTGAATGGGGAATGTCCAGACACAAAGTATTTAATGGGGAACTCTATTTATCTGCAGACAAGGGGGAGTTGGCGGTGCCCAACTTCGAACATTATTACCTGGCCTTCCAGCTCTCGTGGATCGCCCGATGGCTATCATGCCGACATTTGGCCTCACAGCAACCTCCAATTCTGCATAATACATTACTACATATCTTCCACCCATGCACAAAAACTAGACCTATTGGTGCGCTTCTACTCACTATAGCTTTTAAGTATTTCCTTAGGAGCCTGTTTCTCACCAGGGCTCTCACACCCTATGCCCCGTTATCCTATTACTGGGTACACCACGAGGTAACATATGCATGACAGCAACTGAATTACGTCACTGGGACACAGAAGGTATTCAAGATATGGGAGACCATTACCAGGATGGCTCACTCATTCCATACCAGGAACTCATGTCGGAGGAGAACATGTACCCGGGACAGGTTTTATTGCATTGGGCGATTATAGCCTCGCTGGCTTCTAAGTGGGGTATTCTCACCCAGGAACCGCCCACACACCACATGATACAGTACCTACATGTGATGGAAAATGGGGGGCACTTCACTTGTTGGTTTGCGACTTCACTCCGCCAACACACAGAAATTGACCTGATCCTCCTGAAGCAACATTGGGAGGAGGCCTTGGGGACAGTATTTACGGACAGGGAATGGTTGGCGGTCCGGGGAGGTCTGACACGTATTCCGCGTAATCAGTGCTTTAAACAAATTCAATTTTTTATATTGCACCGGGAGTACCTCGTCCCAGCCCAAATCAATAGGTATTTTGCTAGGTCAGATGCAGCCTGCCGTAGGTGGCGCTTCCGTTTTGATTTACCCCACAGAAATGTATTTCCCCTGATGAAGTGCGTTTCAGCACGAAATGCATTGGGCATGTGGATGAATTAGTTGTTTATGTACATTTTCAAATGGATCATTGATGAACTTTCACAAAGTTGTGATGCAACAACTTTATTTTGCATAAATTGAATCACAAGAAATAAAACCAATGTACTAATCGAACTAACCTGGAATACAGTGCGAGTATCTGTTTGCTAAAAACTTTGACTCAATTTATTGGAACTTTAAGGAGGTGATTCCCACATAAGAGTGCGACTGGCCAATCTTTCAATTCAGACAGCATCCATTTCGCTTATTAAACGCAGACATACTTTACAAGATGTGGCATTGCCCTGACTTGCGCGATTATTGGGCCAATGTGACATCTACACTAGCTACCTGTACCTCTCAAGATATCCCCCTTCACTGGAGGCACACATACTGCATTTGTTCAGTAGCAATAAGAAACACAGAGTAGTCACCCGGTTCCTTGATCTGGGGTTCATAGCAGCTAAACGCATAATCACCTAGAGGTAGAAGTCACTAACGGTTCCTCACGCCATGGACGGGGCCGTTCCTTACTTAACCGGGCTAAGGCAGAGGGGGTTGCATTACGCCGGGAGGACTTGAATGGGATCTGCAAGTTTTCTCTGGCGCATCACTGTGACCCTATGGTGTCGAGTTTACAGGGCATGGATAATGTCATGGAGTAGGTGCCCCAAGAAAGGGAACAAGATCAGGAACTCCGTGCTTAGCAATTGGTAGTACATGCACACAGAGCTGGCCTCACTTACTAACAAATGATTCCACATTATGGAGATGCTGTCATTCGGCTCTAACAAGGCCGTCCCCCCTTTTTAATACATGCGGCAGCGGGTCTCAGGCGACTACCCTATCCTTCCTTTGGTTACTTTGTCCTCATTTTGTTGTACCCCACACCCACTGTTTGATTAAGTAATGCACCATGGCTAATTTGGTTAATATGTAATATATGACAATGTCTGACATGGTACTGCTGCAGTCATTGCAAGGACAATCCTCCAGGGAACTATTACCTGTAACTCATTTGCTAGCTTACCTGTTAATAAAATGGATTGTATGCTGGACTACATAACTTTGTTGTTGCCACACAGGGTGCTGATGCACTGTGTTGTATGAAGACATGAAAAAAAGTAAATAAAAAGATTTAAACAAAAAAAACAGAGAGGTCTGCATTCTCTACCCCAGAAGGGCACTTCCAGTACCGGGACATGCCCTTCAGGTTGAAGAACGCCCATGCCATCTTCCAGAGGTGGGTCAATAAGGTCCTAGCTGGGTTTGAGAATGTCAGTGCTGCCTATCTAGTTGTCATTACGGTCTTCAGTTCTAGCTGGGAGGATCACCTGAGCCACCTCTAGGAAGTGCTACGGGCTCTGCAGAGTGCAGGCCTGACTATCAAGGCCAGTAAATGCCAGATAGGAACAATTGTTACTTACCTGTAAACAGGTGGTTCTCCAGTATTGGTGTCTTTCATAAATTCACATGCTTGAATATTCCCCGTCGTCGGAGTGGGAGTCCCACGGTAAATAAAATAGCAATAATATGCTAAATATATATATAAAACATATATACGTATATATATATATAATCAGATGAAAAAACCTGAAATATGTATTAGAAAAGGCATAAACTGCCTACCCAAAATTCTATATAGGAATGCATGGGGAAGGAAAAGACCATATGCAGCCTATCCTTGTCATTATGTTAGTCCAAACTGCAGACAATCAGGCGATAGCAGCCCTCAATAAACATTTGGAAACTAATAGGAGGAGGGTAGAACAGAGGCTCACCTTATTGAAAAAGATTATGAAGCACAGCTTGTCCTACTGCGGTATCCCCTTCATTCATGGCACCCAGACAGTAGTGTTTCGTGAATGTGTGCCTGCTGGACCACGTGGCTGCTCTGCAGATCTGATGCAGCGGGACACCGGCAAACAGTGCAGTAGAGGATGCCATTGATCTTGTAGAATGGGCCCTCACCGAAGCTTGCAAAGGTTTGCCTCCCTTTTGATGGCAGAAAGCAATAGCCAAAGACACCCAGCGGGCTATCGTAGGTGTAGTAACGGGACGTCCCTTGTGAAAACGCCCATAAGCTACGAAGAGCTGGTCAGATTTGCGGAACTGGGACATTCTACTGATGTAGAACTTCATGCACCGTTTAATGTCTAAGGAGTGCAAGCGTTGTTCCGCAGGAGACTGCGGGTTGGCAAAGAAAGACTTCAGAATAACAGGTTCATTAATGTGGAAATCTGAAGGTACTTTCAGAAGAAAAGTAGGGTTAGTGCGTAACAGCACACAATCCGATTGAAACTGTAGAAATGGTGGTTTGATGGTAAATGCATGAATGTCACTTACACAACGCGACGACGTCAAAGCAAGAAGAAGAGCCACCTTCCAGGTGACGTACTTGAGGAGGCCGCCGAATTAGTGGAAATTTACAAAATAGTCCCTTGAAAAATTGGCGTATGATCCTAGATGAACAGAGAGAGGTGGAGCCATCGTGGCGAAAGCGTGAAATCGCCGCCAGAAAAACTCTTAATGTCGCATGAGACAATCCTGACTGAGCCAATTGGTAGAAGAAAGGGAGGAGCTGAGCAGGTGTCGCACGCAAGGGATGGACACCGGCAGCAGCACACCAATGGCAGAAGCGCTTCCATTTCAACTTGTAAGTTTTTATAGTTGACGGAGCTCTGGCTTGAGCAAGGATGTCTCGACATTCTTGAGGAATGGTCAGATGCGCAAATTCACAGTGTTCAGGTTCCAGGCTGATAAGCTCAGAGAAGAGGGGTCCGTATGGTAAACTAGACCCCTGTCCATGGAAAGAAGATCCGTTTGAGGATGTAGAAGGATGGGTTCGCACTGAGACAGAAGGAGCAACTCCGAGAACCATGCCTGTCGTGGCCACCTGGGAGCAATGAGAAGGATGTGGCAGGGTTCTCTCCGTATCTTCCAAAGCACCCGAGGCACTAGAGGGATTGGAGGAAAGGCGTAAGCAAACAGATTTGACCAGTTCATCAAAAGGGCATTGCCTTGTGGCCCTTTGTGGGGATGCCAACTTGCGTAAGCTGGGCATTTCCGGTTCTCCGGTGTTGCAAAGAGATCTAGTGTTGGGCGACCCCAGCGGCGAAATATCATGTCGAGAGTTGGTTGATGTAATTCCCTCTCGTGGGTTGATGATCGGGATCTGCTCAGGGAATCCGCCAGGAGGTTGGACAGCCCTGGGTGATGAACTGCGGTGATCGTGATTTGGTGCTTGAGCGACCAGTCCCAAATTGCCTGTGCCAGGCGAGACAGCGCCAGAGATTTTGTTCCGCCCTGCTTGTTTATGTAGTGCATGGAGGTTGTGTTGTCTGTTTGTATAAGGACAGACTCTCCTTGCAGCACGGGTTGAAAAGACTTGAGCGCTAGGAAAATGGCCATGAGCTCCAATTTGTTGATGTGCCAGGTTTCCTGATGTACCGACCACTTTCCCTTTATGGACAGGTCCTGGAGGTGCGCTCCCCATCCCTCCAGAGATGCATCTGTTGTGAGCATAAGATCTGGAGTGTCTGATAGGAACGACATCCCTGCTGCAAGATGCAATGGCTGTGTCCACCATTGGAGCGCTGCTTTCATGCGGGTCGTGATAGAAATCAGATCGTTGAAGGATCCGGTGACTTGACGCCACTGCCCGTCTAATTCCTCTTGAATAGGACGTGTCCGTAGTCTGCAATTTGGGATGAGTGCGATGCACGATGATGCCATCCCTAGAAATGACTTCAGCAGTCGAACTGAAACACACTGTTTTGACAGTAGAAGAACCACTAGACGAAGGATCCTTTGTTGACGTTCCAGGGATACAAATGCCTTCGCTAGCGTGGTGTCTAACGTGGCCCCAAGGAAATCCTTGCAAGTGGCAGGGCGCAATTGGGATTTTTCCAGGTTGAGAGACAGACCCAAGAAGCGAAACACCCTCTGACACAGGGAGGTATGGCGCAGCAGTTGTGAGCGGGACTGCGACTTCAGAAGGCAGTCGTCGAGATATGGGAATATCTGGACACCTTGGAGGCGAAGAAAAGCCATGACCGGAGCCAATATCTTGGTAAAGACTCGAGGGGCGGAGCGGAGGCCAAATGGCAGTACTTTGAACTGGAAATGTTGTTGCCCCACCTGGAATCGTAGGAACCTCCGATGACTTGGAAGTATTAGGACATGGAAGCAGGCGTCCCTGAGGTCGACCGTAGCCATGAAATCTCCGACTGAGAGCAAACGCAAGATGTCTGCAAGCGTTAGCATGCGGAAGGATTGATTCTTGAGATATTGATTGAGCGCTCTCAAGTCCAAAATTGGTCGCCATTTTCCGTTCTTCTTGACGATCAGGAAAAAACGGGAATAAAACCCCTTCCCCCTTTGAGACTTTGGCACTACCTCTACTGCACCCTTTTGAATCAGAAGGCGAATCTGATGAAAAAGTTCCGTGAGGTGCGGAGGAGGTGGTCCGGAAGGTGGAGTCGGAGGAGGGATTTCGACGAATTCTAAGGCATGGCCGTTTTTTACAATGTCCAGAACCCAACGGTCCGTGGTGATGGAGGACCATTGAGAACCAAACTGAGAGATTCGACCTCCAATTGGTAGAGTTAAAGGCAAGTCATTGTCTCTTATTGGAAGATCCTCTATAAGTGGACTTCCCTCTGTAGTTCTTGGTTGGTTGCTGGCGAGACGACTTTGGGTGTTTTGATTATAGGGGCGATACTGATTGCTTCCTCCACGAAAATTAGAGTTGGTGCCTCGTCCACGAGCACCCCGAAAGGGTTGTTTCTTAAATTGCAGAGTTCCCAAGGCACGTGCTGTTTCCGTGTCCTTTTTAATGGACTGCAGTGCCTCATCAATGTGTGCCCCAAAAAGTGATTCGCCATCATACTGCATATCAAGAATCTTTGCTTGAACTTCCTGATGGAAGGAGGTGGAGCGCAACCAGCCTTGTCTTCGTAAGACAGCAGCTCCCGCAAGCTGTCAGAACCCAGTGCAGGCCACATCAACTGCACAATCAATCAGTTCTTCGGATGTTCTTTCGCCTTCCTGGAGAAGTTGCAACGCCTCCGTCTTGGAAGCATCCGGAAGCATAGCCACATAAGGTGCGATGTCTGCCCATATCTGGCGGTCGTAACGACCCAAAATGGCCATGGCATTAGCCGCCCTCACTGTGGTGGATGACATCGTGGAGAACTTGCAGCCTATCGCATCAAGGCGGCGGCCTTCACGGTCTGGTGGCGCTGTGATCGTGGATGCAGGGTTCCGGGATCCTCACTGGGCTGTCTGTGTAACAACCGAATCCGGTTTCGGTTGCCCAGTGAGGCATGCTGGTGTTCCTACAGGCGCCTTATACTTCTTTTCCAATCTTGGCAATTGGGCAGGCAATGAATTTGGTGTTTTCATCAATTTTTCATCTTCGGCCCAGATGAAATCAATAATAGGCACAGTATGAATCTGCTTGAATGGCTGACTTTTAAAATCATAGAGGAAACAATCCTCCTCTCTTTGGACTCACGGCAGTTTAAAACGTTGAGCCGCTCTGTCCATGAGCTGATGGAAACTTGCAATATCAACTGGAGGAGAATCCCCTTGCGGCACTTGAGATGGGGACGGTGTCTGAGCCCGATAGTCATCCCACTCCGCCATATTATCAACAGTATCCACATCCGTTACCTCCCCATCTTCTCGATCAGGTGGGTTCTCCTCCTCCTCATCCTGATACACAGTAGTGTGCATTTGAATGGATGTTTGCCTCTGGGTAACTTCAGGTGACTGAGACACGAATGGAGCAGCTGACGGTTCCGCCGTAGGCGTTAAGACGGAAGGAACAGCAGATACTTGTGGCGATGGAGGGAAACGTCTGTTATAGTCGTCTAACATGTTCTGTAGGTTAGAGATGAGCGACAAAGGCAACGTCGCAGTAGGAATTTGAACAGGCATCTCTTCGTCTTGGCCATATTGTTCCTCCTCATCATTGCTGAATTCTTGGCATTTAATAATTAAATCCGATGGACTTTGAGCATCAGTGAAAGACTCATGCACATCCACTTCAAACTCCTGGTCTGAGTCTGTAGCAAACAAAGGTGAGGGAGGCAGTGTATCACCAGGAAGTGCGAGTTGCGCACTTGGAACCTTAAGACTCTCTTTTGCGGTGGAAGACAGTGGTAGCAAAGGAAGAGAGGCAAATGCAGATGGCATCAAAGTCACTGTTTGCACAGCTGGAGACTCTATCGTCGACGGCATTGATACCGCCGTAGTCAGCATCGATGACGAGGAAGACTTCTTGGATATGTTCGTCGTCGACGGTGAATTCGTCGACACGGCAGCCGTCGACGGTGACGTCGTCGACGGTAATGGAGTCGTCGACGGAACTTTCGTCGACGTAGCCGTCGACGGGCCCTTCGTCGACATAGCCGTAGACGGGACCTTCATTCGTCGTCAAGGTACTAGAGACAGCCAATCTCGTCGACGGGACAGTCGTCGACACTGTCATCGATGGAGCAACAGTTTTCTTCACAGAAAAACCTGTGGAAATTGCAGCAGAAGCCTGACAGCCAGGTCTCAAGGGCCCAGAAGTAGGAGGAAGAGGTGAAGACACCGCAGGGGCCAAAGAAAGAGTCATTTTCTTCTTTTTTAAGAATGGAGAAGGCAACTCCTGCACACTACTTCTTTTTGAGGCTGCGTGGGAATGGCCAGACATGAGGCTTTCAGCATCAGAAAGAACATGCTCCTTATCTTTAAGTCTCTGAAGCCAAAGGAGTAAACGGCCTTCCCTATCTTTCAAAGTCTTAGTGGAGAAAGTTCTACAGAACTTACAACTTTCCACTTCATGGTCCGGGTATAAACAGTAAATACACTTACTGTGTGGATCCTCTGAATAAAGTCTAAGCTTTCCACATGAAGAACAAGCTCTGAAGAGGGACTTCTTACTTGAAGACATGATGAAACACCAGGCAAAAAGCAGAAGAGTAGAGAAAACTGAGCAGAGCTCAGGGAGACTCCCTTACACACGATGTGCGGTAGAAAATCTGAGGTGCTGAGCTCTGAGGAGGAGGTTCTAGAGGGCTGCTATCGCCTGATTGGCTGCAGTTTGGACTAACATAATGACAAGGATAGGCTGCATATGGTCTTTTCCTTCCCCATGCATTCCTATGTAGAATTTTGGGTAGGCAGTTTATGCCTTTTCTAATACATATTTCAGGTTTTTTCTTCTGATTATATATATATATGTATATATGTTTTATATATATATTAAGCATATTATTGCTATTTTATTTACCGTGGGACTCCCACTCCGACGACGGGGAATATTCAAGCATGTGAATCTATGAAAGACACCCCAATACTGGAGAAGGCAAAGTTCCGTGGTCTACTTGGGTCACCAAGTGGGAGGTGGCAAGGGGCAGCCCCTCCAGGCTAAAATTAAACCATTCTGGCTTGGGTACCTCCCAAACCAGACATAGGTAAGAGCCTTCTTAGGCCTCACTGGTGACTACAGGAGATTTGTGAATGGATAGGCACCATTGCTGTCCTGTTGACAGAGCTGACTACCGGGAAGCAGGCTCGTCAAGTTATCTGGACAGTGGTGTGCCAGAAAGCTTTTGACCCCTTGAAGGAGGCCTTGTGCACAGCGCCCATGCTGTAGGCCCCCAACTTCTTTCAAGAATTAATTGTGAAAAAGGACGCCTCAGAGCATAGTGTAGCGGCCGTGCTCTCACAGCTTATTGAACAGGGACTGGATCAGCCTGCAGCCTTCATCAGTAAGAGACTGCTTTCCAGGGAACAGAGTTGGAGCGCAATAGAAAGGGAAGCCTTTGCTGTGATCTGGTCACTGAGCTGAGACCATACCTGTTTGGGAGTCACTTCTGGGTCCAAACAGACCACAGACCCTTGAGATTGCTAAAGCTGATGAGGGGTGAGAATCCCAAATGGCTGAGGTAGTCCATCTACCTACAGGGAATGGACTTTGTGGTGGAACACCATCCTGGAACAGACCACGCCAATGATGATGGTCCCTCCAGGTTCTTCCACCTTAGTGAAGATAACTCCCAAGGATTTAGTAGCTCTCGCCACTTTCAGCTTGGGGGGGGGGGGCACGTGTTAGACCTGGCATCCTTGACGTGGTTCCCCTGTGTTTTTGCCTTCAGACCTCCGTTATTTGCTGACTTCGTTTTTGCTGGCTTTAGGACTCTGGTCAATTTACCCATGCTAATCAGTGCTAAAGGGAATGTGCTACCTTCTTTAAACATGGTAAAATTGGCTTATCCACAATTGGCATATTTAATTTACTTACAAGTCCCTAGTTAAGTGCATTACATGTGCCTAGGGCCTGTAAATTAAATGCTACTAGTAGGTCTGCAGTATTGATTATGCCAACCACTTCAGTAGCCCTTTAAGTTAAACATGTCTCAGGCCTGTGACTGCAGAGCCTGTGTGTGCAGTTTTAAACTGCAATGTTGACCTGCAAGTTAACCCTTTTGCCAGGCACAAAGTTTCCTTTTTAATTCATAAACATCTAAGGGCAGGATGCAGTGTTTTCAAAAAGTAGGACATGTGCTTTTAAGTTTTATCTGTCCAGGTATTGACAAACCCTTACATTTGTTTTTCACTACTGCAAGGCCTATTTCTCTCTTACGTTAACATTGGGATTGCCTTATTACATCTTATAAGTGTAATTTCCAATTAGGGAGAGATGGGATCCCGACGAATGGTATCTCTGGAATCACAATTTAAAATTCCAACTGATGATGAAGTTAGATTTTAAAAATACTGAAAATGACACTTTAAGAAAGTTGGCATTTTCTTACTTTAGCTATTTGGTACCTTCTTCCTGTTTCTGAATACATGTCTGTGGTGGGTGGCAGTTGGGCTTTGTGCATTCCCTCTAGTCAGTCATACATACACAAAGGGAGCTTAGGTTTGACTGGTTGGCCACCCACATCCTGATGGGCCATCCTTGGCAGGATGGGTGGGAGAAGCTGCCGCTTACACCTGAAAAGGCTCTGTCCTGTCCGCACACCAAGGGCTGCATACATTCCAGTAGTGAGTCTGGAGCCAGCACAGAAATGGCAGGGACTCTCTGCATTTCAGGAGTCTCTCTTTGAAGTCTCCCCCACTTCAAAGGCACAACTGGGTATAAGTACTGGACCCTTGACACCACCAACTCAGTATACTTCTGGACCTGTGGATATTCTGCCAGGAAGAAGACTTCTGTGCTGCTAAAACGACTGTCACTTTGCCAGACTTTGTTGGACTCCTGCTCTGCTATGCTGACCTGATGCCTGTTTCCCGAGAATGAGAAGGACTGGACCTGCATCTCTCCAACCCAGAGATAAAGGGACTCCAAGGTTTGCTGGCTTGCCTTCTAGTTGAAGTCTCAGGGACATCAAAAACTTCCAAACACCCACCTACAGCACCTGGACTCAGCCATCCGTGAGTCTTGCGCTGCCAAGTGGTGCCAATACAGTCATGGGCCCTTGGAAGTCAGTATAAAGTGCTGGAAACTGCCAAAATTCATGCATTGCCGTCATTGCGGTGCTCGGAACTGGCGCATCTCATTAGCACCAATACATCGCCATTGCTGCGAGGAACTAGGACAGTGCATTGGCAACGGCATGGTGCAAGGCATCTATTCCCAAAGCATCACCGACATTGCGCGGCTCGGAACCAATGCATCATCCACATCCTAGGGATCAACGTCAGTGCATCGCCTCTTTTGCTCCTCGCATCTCGACTTAACCACTAACCAAGAAATTGTTTCAGCAGGCCAAGAGTAGTTTCTTTTTGTGTGATGTTTTCACCTTTTTACTGTTTGAAGTGTTGCACAAATACTTTACAAATTGCCTCTTAAATTAAGCCTGAATGCTCTGTGCCAAGCTACCAGAGGGTGAGCACAGGTTAATTTAGGATGTGTATCTGACTTATTCGGACTAGGATTGTGGTGCCTGCTTGGACAGGATGCATACTTTTGTCAACCAGAAACCCAATTTTTAGAAACACCTATGTTTCGTGTTGAATTGCGGTCTTGCTCCATCCTTCAATGTCTTATTTGGGGTCTTAGTGATCTACATGGCCACCACTGCACAATTTGTGTAACTTCCTGAATGAGTACATGTTTAATTTTGAAGAACCTCACACCCTGCAAGACATATTTCTTGGATTAATTTCGCCTTAAGTCTTTCCTGGCTGACTCAAGCTGCCATGGGCCTGGCTGATCTGGTCTGGTTGCTACAACATAGAGTATCTACCCTATTCCCAGATGTTAATTGGTCGATAGGGAAAGCGGATTATTTCCATTTGGGAACATTTCCCCATTACTCATTTGTCCATGGGGCGTGCCTATTGAGTTGGGATGATGAACTGAAACAGGTTCTGACCTGAAGCAGGCTCTTAGTCATGGGCTTCTAGCTATTATATCCAATCTTCTAACCCCAGAATCTGTTTTAGACTGCCTTGCAACAACAAACTAAATAACTGAAAACGTGTACTAACGCTTCTCTTGAACACTCTGGCCTATCCTCATGGATCAATCCTATTTAACCATGTGGTGTTTTTATCCACTTACATAGACAACACATTCAAACACGAACCAACATAACCCAGCTGCCCATGCTAAGTAATGTGTTAACTTTGTACAAAGTACCCGCCCATAGTGTGTTTACCAAACACTCTGAACAACTGCAAAGGAGTAAGGTAACCACTGAGATGTTGTTAGCTGAGGAAATCATATTTTCGTTTGCTTTTCACTTATCAGAATTATAGTGGCGACACATTTGGAAACGGTGTTTTCTTTTTTGTTACATTTAACTCAGTTCCCCCATTTGTAAGTCATTCATCAGAAAGCACATCAAAAAGATTTTTTTTAAATGTATTAGCAAATACATTGTGTGATCTTGACTTGCATAAGGTTATTGACATGGTCCTGTAGAGCTAGGGAGCATAAGACATGGCTAATTTTTGAAGGTTAAACGAAAAGTCCACGAATCATAAACCCTTTCCCTCGGTGGGTCTTTGACTCAGTGTCACAGGACTCTACCGCAGCTTTGGAGTAATACGTTGCAAAAGTCACTTGGGCTAAACCTGCGACAGGAGCATGTTGCCTCCTATAGCCATCCGTCGCACAACCTCTGAACATCACACCTTCTCAAGTAGCCCTGGACACCATCCTTTTCAACTCTCTAGCCGACCCCTCCGACTCTACTATCCCCAGCCCTCTCTTGCTTATGACCCAGCACTCCCACCTGCACTGCATGTCTTGCGACTGAAGTATCACCTGGAGTTGCTGCCAGAGTCTCCATCTCTGGCCTGTGTTCCTGTCTGAACCGGTTACCACCAAACGCACTTCAACAGCATCACCAACTGCTGAACTGCTTATGTCCCTACCTCCAGCCTATGTCTCTACCTGGAGCCGCTATAAGTGCCCCCATCTTGTTTCTCTGCCACCAGCCAGAGCTACAACAAGCTGTCAGCCAGGACTGCTATGTATGACCCCCTACGTCTTGCCGGGCTTCTACAAGTGTGACTCTCCTCTTTTAGTGGTCTTTACAGACTGCTCTGTGTGGGGTCAGACCATTGCTGTTTGTGCTATACCTACTGATGCCATTGAGGTTAGGATTATGTACGTGAGCAAGAAAGGCTACACTACTGTACTATACTGTACATGCTGTACCTGTTCTCTATGTCTTACTGAATTTGTCGTGTCGTCATGCCTGACCACACAGAGACAGGTCAGGCGAGGAGGAAGCGGAAATGAAGGACAGGAAAAGGAGGAGTAAGTAGGTTGTAAGCCAGTAACTTCCTGGCAGGGAATAAAGAAGGTTGCCCTACCTGAGCTCTGTGTCCTGTGTCTCCTTGGGCGGGCTGCAGCGCGACAATGGCGACGAGGGTGGGATGCATTGACCCCACATACACCGTTGCGCCGCCCAGCTGAACAAACGGCCCCAACGACAAGCCAGCAGCTCCGGAAGCTCCGCTCCAAAAAGAGCGCGAAACAGACTGACCGCTACTCTGGGGAGCGAAGGAAGAAGCGCACGCCAGGAAAGTGCTCCCGCGACACTCAAGTGCCTTGCAGAGCGGCATCGAGGGGAGCGCCGCGTGGTCGCGTGGCAGAAGACGCGGAAAGCCCTGCAGAGCGATCTCAAGGTGAGCGCGAGTGCCCCGCCCCCTCCGAGGCCAGAGAACCACGAGGGTGAGTCCCGCAGTGCAAGCGACTGCCAGACAAGTGAAGCGTGGCCCAAATACATGCCAGAGCCGGCCGGGGCCAAGGAGACGACGTCTCACACTGCGGCCATCTTTAAGTCAGGCGCCAGCCCTTATTAAACCCACGTTTCCACTACGGCGGCCATCTTGGAGTCAGGCATGACCACTCCAGGCTACAAAACAAGTAGAAAAGAGCGGGAACATCACCACTAAGCCTATTTACAAGCAAAAGAAAAGCAGCAGCAAGTAAAAGACGCCAATACCAAGCCGGGACTGACAATAAGGTGCACAATTACAATTCACTGCTGAAGACTACAGAGACAGCATGTCTGATACTGACGCTCAGAGCACCTCCACAACCGGAGGCCCGCCTGTGCAACCCAGCACAACGATGATGCCTCAAGCAGCGTCCGTAGGAGCACCCTTCATGCGACAACCACAGCCGCTGGTGCTGACGCCTGGTAACACCATGGGGCCTGCCTGGAAAACCTGGAGCGAGGACTTCGAAGACTACATGGAAGGGTCCCTGGTACAAGACTCAAAACGCAAGCTGGTTGCACTGCGAAATTTAGCAGGCCAGGAAATAGCACAAATAATCAAAGAAATGCCCGACGCTGCCACTGCTACTTACGACGAAGTCAAAGCTGCCCTTGACAGGCGATTCCTGCACAAACGCAACGTAGATTATGAACGCTACGTCTTCAACCTAGCCTCTCAAGAGAAAGGAGAATGCATGGGTGATTTCATTACACGCATCAAGAGGATGACGCGCCACTGCGATTTCGAAAACTTCAAAACGGAAGACGCATTGCGGCTCCGCATCATCGACGGCTGCCGCTTGGAAGCACTACGCAGACGTCTCTTAAAGAAATCATACACTCTAGAACAGATTGAAGAACTCACAAGGATTAACGACCAAGCGGAAGACCATGCCAAGCAAATAGAAACACACAAGCCCGACCACAAAGAACACAAGGAGCACGCCCTTCGAGTACAGACGCGCAAGGTCACCCGTCCGGTGATGAGCACGCACAGGACAAGCAAGCATCATCATAGCTCCCGGAAAACGTCACCCAGACGTGAATCACGACACACAAAATCCACCAGATCTGCGCCTGCATGTTACCGATGTGGCCAAGACTATCCTCATTCGGGACAGTGCCCAGCCATCGGCCAGCGTTGTCACCGCTGCGGGAAGGACAATCACTTTGAAGTCGCATGTCAAGCAAGACAATCTACTCGTCAGTCTCCCGCTCCACGATCTGACACCCGACATCATGCACGTGCCGTGACGAGAAGAGAGAGCCACTCATCCGACTCATCAGGCTCCAGCATTCGCTCAACACGCTCTCACCAACGGCGAAGTAGATCCACAAGCATGCCTCGCTCTCGACAACATGCCACGAGATCACGCCAAGCTCACCGATCCTCGTCCAGCGGCTCGTCGTCACTCACCACAGTCTCACAAGACAGTGACGAATACGTCTGCAGGGTGGTTGACTCATGGACACCCACAACAATGCTACAGGACAGTGACGAATACATTTGTATGGTGGCTGACCCGGACCGGCTCAAAAGATATCCTAAATTAGACATCATGATAGGGGACCATCCAGCAAAGTTCGTCCTGGACTCGGGAGCCTCACTAAACTACATCTGTGCGCTAGAGTATCACAAGATGAAAACCCGGCCCAAACTAGAGCCAGCGGCGGTTCGCATCTTCACGTGGATGTGCCGGAAACCACTACCATGTCTCGGCCGATTCCACACCACACTGACTTTCAAAAATAGGAAAATCCCAGCATATGTCCACGTAGTGGAAGGACCCGACTTTGCCGACTGCCTGCTCAGTTTGCCAACAGCTGAAAGACTGAAATTGGTAGAGCTGTTGTACATGACTGAAGACGCCCCTGACATAGTGGCGAAATTTCCAAAGCTATTCAAAGGCCTGGGCAAGTTGAATCACTTCAAAGTGAAGCTTCACATCAACGAAAACGTCACACCTGTTGCCCAGCACCACAGGAAAGTGCCATTTCACCTACAACAAGCCGTCGATGACGAGCTACAAGACCTTTTGCAAACGGACATCATAGAGCGCACATCTGGACCCACCCCATGGGTCTCCCCTGTCGTGGTGGTCCCGAAGAAAGGACAAGACAACAAAGTCAGGCTGTGCGTGGACATGAGAGCGCCCAACACCGCCATCGAGCGAGAACGCCACCCAGGGCCACACATAAGTGATATGATCACGAAGCTGAATGGTGCCACAATATTCTCTAAACTCGACCTGAATAAAGGATACCACCAATTAGAGCTCCACGAACAATCACGATATATCACTACATTCACCACGCATCAAGGCCTGTTCCGCTACAAATGTCTCAATTTCGGCATTTCATCTGCCGCCGAAATCTTCCAAGAAACAATCCGAAGGATCATTCAAGGGATCCCGAACTCATTCAACTACAGCGACGACCTACTGGTCTTCGGCAAAGATCAGGTTGAGCACGACACTGCCTTGGACAGAGTGTGCCACGCACTACTGAAGGCAAACCTGACGCTGAACGCAGACAAATGCGAATTCCACAAAAATACCCTCAAATTCTATGGACACACATTCTCCAGTGAAGGAATGACGCCAGACCCCGACAAGGTAGCTGCACTTGCCGACACTCCGACACCCAAAGACGTGAGTGATCTCCGCTCCTTCCTGGGAATGGCAAGCTACTGCGCGCGATACATTCGGGACTACGCCACCATCAGCTACCCACTTCGAGAACTAACACGCCAAGGCCAACCTTTTGAGTGGTCCCATGCATGTGCCAGAGCTTTCACTGAAATCAAACAAGCGGTTGGTTCTGTCATCAACCTCGCATACTTTGACACACACAAGAGAACAGAAATCACCGTCGAAGCCAGTCCGGTGGGCCTGGGCGCCATTCTGGCTCAATATCGTGAACACTCTGACCAGCGACACATTATTGCATACGCCAGTCGCAGCCTCACGGACACGGAAAAAGCATACTCCCAGCCGGAGAAGGAAAGCCTAGCTGTAGTATGGGCGTGTGAACACTTTCACCTCTTCGTGTATGGAAAACACTTTACCATCATCACTGACCATCAAGCCCTACTCACCATATTTGGGAATCCTAACGCCAAGATGCCCCCTCGCATCGAACGATGGGGCTTGCGACTCCAAGACTATGTGTACACGATCGTTCACAAGCCTGGAAAAGCTGAAAACCCAGCGGACTATATGTCTCGACACCCTCTGCCGAGTGCCACGACCGCCCAATCGCTAGCTGATGACTACATTCACTTCGTCATTGATGCTGCGTGCCCTCCTGCGGTCCCCCTGGAGGCCATTCAAGAAGCATCTGCCTCAGACCCACTGATTCAAACAGTCATGACCCACGTGCGCGCCAACTCCTGGCGGCATGCCAAAAACATTGCTCCTGGCTCGGAACCACACCTCCATGACCTCACGGCATTCCAACGTGTTCACGATGAACTGTCCATCAGTGACAATGGCCTTCTCTTGAGAGGGGGGAGGATTGTGATCCCGCACAAGCTACGCCAAGGAATTGTCAACCTAGCCCACGAAGGCCACAGAGGCATAAACGCCACAAAGAAGACCTTGAGAGAACGAGTCTGGTTCCCCTCTCTTGATCTAATGGTTGAGACAACCCTAAGGGACTGCATGACTTGTCAACTTGTAAGTCGCGAAGAACCCCCAGCACCACTCCACATGTCCGAATTACCAGATGGGGTGTGGAAACAAGTGGCGGTTGACTTCTTCGGACCACTACAATCCGGACAGTACATCATGGTTGTCATGGACGAGTATTCGAGATTTCCTTTTGCACACATGATACCGTCCACCAGAGCAACGGCCGTCATTCCCGTATTGGATGACATCTTCGCAGCATGGGGTGTCCCCTCAAGAGTCAAGTCCGACAACGGACCCCCGTTCAATGGCCATGAATTCGCAGAGTTCGCGAAACATCTAGACTTTAAACATCAAAAGATCACCCCACTGTGGCCACAAGCCAACGGCATGGTGGAGCGATTAATGGGAACACTGAAGAGAGCTATCCAACAAGCGGAAGTGACACGCCGAGACGTTCAACAAACTCTAAACGAAGTACTGCGGGCATACCGGACCACTCCCCACAATACCACGAATCAATGCCCGGCCACAATAATGTTGGGAAGAACACCCAGGACACGAGTACCCACGATGAACACGACAGCTCAACCACGAACAATCACTGTTGACCACGACACACTGGTCGACATCGACAGAAAGAAGAAGCAGAAGATGAAAACGTATGCAGACCGTCGCCGACATGCCAAAGACGCCGACATCCGTGAAGGAGACTGGGTCATAGTAAGAGGTGACCGGCGAACAAAAGCGGACAGCCGATACTTGAATCTTCCCCTACAGGTCCACAAGAGAAAAGGGACCATGATCACAGCCAAAGCTGACCATAAGCAAATAATGAGGAACATATCCCACTTCAAGAGACACAATCCTGTGAACAGACAAGAAACATCCTCAGGTCAAACATCAAGTGACCCCGCCAGTCAAAGTGACAGCAATGAGGTCCACTACCATCCATCTCCAAGAATGATCAGTAGCCCTGATCGGCGCAGCCACACGCCAGACCGAGAGGCTCGTCCCAGACGTCAGGTGAGGAAACCACGGCGACTCGTCGAAGAGATGTAGCATCGATTCTTTGTACAAAAGGGGGAGATGTCGTGTCGTCATGCCTGACCACACAGAGACAGGTCAGGCGAGGAGGAAGCGGAAATGAAGGACAGGAAAAGGAGGAGTAAGTAGGTTGTAAGCCAGTAACTTCCTGGCAGGGAATAAAGAAGGTTGCCCTACCTGAGCTCTGTGTCCTGTGTCTCCTTGGGCGGGCTGCAGCGCGACAGAATTGAGAACATCTGATTACACAAAAGCCAAACGAGTCATATAGTCAAAGAGTACTGTGTTTCTGGAGAATGTGTGGAAGCGAGAGGGTCATATATTGATGCCTATTTGGAAAACTATTCTTTGAATATGTAATGTAGTACTCATGTAGTGTTATTTGCATACTCTTACATGCATTCATGGATTGACCCCTAGCATTTAACATAGGAATAAAATGGGAGTATTCTGGAAAAACAATTCATAAAGAATTAGCACAAATAAGGACTGTGCCTCTTTACGTTTTTACTAAAGGGAAGTTGACCGTTTCTAGCCATTTCAAATGGGCATGTACTTGTAACACTACGTAAAATAATTCTCCTGTAAAACATCTTTCTGATCTCAAATGCTTTTGTGGAACAGCCCCGCAGAGAGAGAGATGAAAATATTCTTCATTCTCCTGTTCCTGATTACACTCACAAAGGTGTCTCAATTCAGGAGCCATCCGAATGTTAATTTGCACCCAAGTGCTATTCAGCACTATATTCTGAGTTGTTCTAAATTGTTACGGTGTGATACCGTGCCTCATATCGTTTAGAAGTGGGAAGTGCCGTTTGAAAGCAGTAAAAATCAAGTTGGCTACTTTGTCTACCTAGACAAAAACATAGATTTTTTGTTTTTTTGCTACCACAATACAGCACTAACTTCCGCAAAATGGACTGGAGCTAAACCTCAAACCAGCAAACCTATACAATATGAACCTAAACAGCAACTTGGCTGCAGTCTAGGCAGTTTATGTTATTACGCCCCAGGTTACCATAAATGCACAAGAAAATGCTTCTTATACTTTAGAGATGCCTGGCAAAAAAAAAATCCACCACCTATCAAAATGAAGCCTCTTAATGTAGGTGTTTTAGAAAAGGCTCAGCATGCAAGCCCTAAGATTTTAGTGGGACTAAGAACATATTCCAATTAGCCTTTTTTTCACAGAGCTAGAAATAACTACAGTAGGTCAACCGCTTAACAGCCCACATGTGGTTTAGAAAAACCCTGAAGATGTTACTGTGCATAGAGCTGCTAATAATTAAGTTGATGTTATGCAAACTTCTGTGATAGAACACTTTAAGATGCAATGTGAGCACGAGACCTCACCCGTTAACTCACTATAAGTCGTCGCTGTTTACTGCTTGCCCTTTAGTCTTGCTGATGACACCACTGTCGCTATCAAAGTAGCAATGATCTCTCATGTGGACATTGTGCACGTACAAAAGCCCAAAGAGCACGTGTCAGCAGCGGCCTCACCCATATTTCAAAGAAAAGAGATAAGTTAAGAAAGGGTGGCTAAATGAGTACTTTATCTTTTGTAGTTTACTGGGATACATATGGCTAGCAATGTGTGGTATTCTCCAATTATGAGGTAAACTTGAGTTTTAAGACATTTCCCCTGCTCCCAGACTAAGCAGGAAGATGTGAAATTAAGTCATTGTCTTGACTGCATGTGGACTTGGGCCAGTTTGGAACCCATTTTTAATATAACTTTCTAGAAACCACAAAAGTGTGTGACTTTCTTATTACACCTCCTGAATACTATCAGTTCAAACTGGCATATATAAGTAAACCTTAAATACTGTCAACAGCATTATTAGGAATATAATTAATTGATCAGCCTTTAGAATTGTATTCTGATTAAATGTAACTATTGTTAAACCTGTCAGATTTTGGAGATAAGCCTTTCTAAGGCTCCCTGACCACGCGGAGGCATAGAAACTACACAGAGTAATTGCTTCAAAAGATAAGTCTTCAAGTCTTCGACAAAGGGCCATGTCCAAACTTGGCTAATACAGACTAATAGAAAACAACCAAAAGAGAAAGCAAACACAAAATACGCATTTTCAAACCCACTAAGGTAGCAAGAACATCCGAAGGAATTCTAATTATTGTGGTATGTAAGGATAAGTTACTTACCTGTAATCCTAGTTCTCTTCCAGGGGTATACTCATCAAAGTCATAAGCACTGAATAGTCCCGCCCACGTGCGGGACCCCGGAGCAATAGCCAATAATATGCATATATCTACATATATATATAAATACATATAAATACACATAAAATACCCATATATATATAGATCATATGCCTATTCCAGCGTGAGCGCCGTACCTGTAGCGTTTGTCTTTGGCAGCTCATTGTTTTTAAAATACCCGTTTTCGTTTTTACTTTAAATCTTGTTTTTTGCACTTACCCCCTGTTTTTAGTAGCCTGTCCTCGCATATCCTCACCTCTGCCATTACACTCGCACTATAATTGAGGTAAACCACCGCTCTTTGCGGATCCTCTGCCCCTGACTCGTGGCGGCCATATTGGGTGAGTGGGTCCTAGCGCGTGCTCCAGTCCTCTTTCTAATCGCTAGGCGAGCATATAGGCAGCCATGTTGTCGCGCAGCGGGGACGCCGGACTGACGCCGGAGTTACGCCAGAGTTCAGCCCGTCTGTGCCCGTCCGGGCCCAGACGGGCTTAGGGCTGACTCCCCTGTCCGATTTACAGGAGCTATCTCCTACACGCATCAGGTATACGAGGGAGGAACTCATGTCCTGGTACTCTCCGAAACTTACCACATGTAGGTTTGCTCACGAGGGAGGACAACCGTTCCTGTGGGCCCTGTAACCCGGGTTATGATAAGGCCTTAGACAATTCCGTGCTATCAATAGCCTTGCTGAATTGCCGGTCTTTACCCAGCCACGCGACAGAAATTAATTCTCTCATTCTTGACCATAAGCTGGATGTGTTGTTTTTAACAGAGACCTGGATCTCTTCCTGCTCTGGCCGGGATATGGTTAGTGCACTTCCACCAGGTTTCCTCATTTCTCATCTAGACAGACCTGTGGGGCGGGGAGGAGGTATCGCCATCCTTTACAGGGATACGTTAATCTGTAAGGTTCAGGATGGAGGGCTGAGGGACTGCGAGAGTTGTCAGTTCTCTCTCCGCCTGTCACCTACTGCGTCCGTGGCCGGTCTCCTTATTTACCGCCCACCCGGGACTATGGGAAACTTTCTTAATTCCTTTTTAGAAACGGTCGCGCTCCTTGCCTCCTCCACTGCCAACTTTGTGGCATTGGGTGACTTTAACATCCATTTCGACGACCCCTCTTACTCTCCTGGAGTAGATCTGCAGGGCGATCTTAAAGCGTTTGAGATTAACCTGCTTAATTCGGGTGCAACGCACGGGAGGGGACACTTGCTTGATCCCATATTTCTCAAACTCAGACCGCCTCAAAGTACTGCCCGCACTGGCTCTGCCTTGGACAGACCATTTCATGGTGCCGGCCCGGTGGCAGCTTGACGTCCCAGTGGTAACAACTCCCAGGGTATACACGGTGGCGAGAGCCTGGTCCAGGCTCCCAGTGGACACCTGGGCGGTACTCTTGGAGGCGTCCCGGCCTTCCTCCGGGCCCGATCCGTCAGTTGCTGACGAGAATTTAAACACCTGGCTGACCAACTCGCTTGACACTATCCTCCCTATGAAAAGATTACTCACTAGGGGTAGGAGAGCGGGATCCGCTCCCTGGTATACGCTAGAATTGAGAGCACTGAGGAAAGGCTGCAAGAGGCTGGAGCGGATCTGGAGGAGAGACTGGAATGAAACGAGCCGGAGAGAATATCGGGTGGCTCTTAGTACCTAAATCTGCCATCCGGGTAGCGAAATCTGAGTTCTTCGCGGAGAGAATAGGTCTCTCTTCCAATTCTTCGAAAGAATCATTCAGGGTCATCAGAGAACTCTTGAAAACCCCTGAACCGCCGGTCATTCACGACAACCCCCATGAGAAATGCTCAGAACTTGCCTCCTTCTTTAAAATCAAAATAGAAAACATCTTGGCATCCCTACCCCGGTTAGTACAGGAGGCTCCCTCTGGTGGTAACCCAGGGTCTCAGCCCAGGGTGCGGTCAGTGGAGTTGGACTCCTTCGGTCCAGTCACTGTGGAAGAAGTTCTTGGGGTCCTGGCGACCGTGAAGAGTGGGTCCCCTAAAGACCCTGTACCGATGAAATATCTGAAGCAGGTAGCCCCCACCATCGGCGGCCCAGTGACGGACCTTATAAATCTATCTTTCACCCAAGGAGTGGTGCCCCCCAGTTGGAAGGGAGCGGTCGTTAAGGCCCTCCTGAAGAAGCCCGGCCTGGACCCCGTCAACCTTGCTAACTTTAGGCCTATTTCCTTGCTCCCCGGCCTTAGCAAGGTGGCGGAGAAGCTTGTGAATAGTCGCCTATCGGATTTCCTGGAATCCAACTCCCTCCTGGGTGATTCCCAAACGGGATTTCGCCCCGGCCAGGGGACGGACACAGCCCTGCTGGCAGTCGTGGAGAATGCCAGGAGCATTTTAGATTCAGGGGGATCGGTGGCAGTGATCCTCCTGGACCTCAGCGCGGCATTTGACACCGTAGACCATCAGGTGTTACTCCAACGGCTGTCAGGGGTGGGGGTCTCTGGGATGGCCCTGAAATGGTTCGCGTCCTTTCTGGAAGGCCGGACGTTTGAGGTTTGGGAAGGCCACGAGAAGTCAACATCGGTCCCTCTCCAGTGTGGTGTGCCACAGGGCTCATCGTTGAGCCCCACATTGTTCAACATCTATATGGCCCCACTGGAGAGTGTGGTGCTGCCACTGGGTATCAAGATCATCAGCTACGCTGACGATACCCAGTTGGTGGTAGGGCTCCCCCAGTCGGCAAACCAACCCGACCGGCTGCACACATGTTTAGCTAAGATCTTTTCTTGGATGTGCAGCTCAGCACTTAAACTTAACGGTTCAAAAACTGAACTGATGATGCTGGGGAACTCCCCTCCCTCTCTGTCCCCTAGTAGCTGGCCTAGCTGTTTGGGAGCGGCTCCCTCCCCCAAACAAGAGATTAAGAGCTTGGGGGTGTGGCTGGAGCAGGACCTTTCCTTCAAGACACACGCTAAAAAGACCGCAGGCGGGTGTTTCGGTCTGCTCCGGTCAGCCCGGAAGATCTTACCTCTCCTCCCAACAGCCTCCAGGAGGTTACTAATCCAGGGGCTTATCATTTCACGACTGGACTTCAGCAATGCGTTGTTTCTGGGGGCTCCAGAATCAACTCTTAACAAACTGCAGCGAGTACAAAATGCTGCTGCCAGGCTTCTGATGGACCTTCCCAGGCGTCAATCAGCCCGCCCTGCGCTGAAGGCGCTGCACTGGCTCCCTGTTAGAGAGAGGGTGAAATTCAAAGCACTTTGTATGGCCCACAAAATCTTGCAGGGGAAAGGACCACCTATCCTACGGGATATAGTTCAATCCTATAAGGTCCCCCGTGCCCTTCGTTCAGATCACCAACACCTGCTGCAAGTTGCGAGAGTAAGGAAAGCCAGGACTGGCGGCAGAAGATTTTCCATAAATGTGGCAACATTGTGGAATTCGCTTCCTCTGTACCTGCGCTCCGAAACGAGCACCTTACGTTTTCGCAGACTCTTAAAGACTCATTTGTTCCCTGCCTAATGCTTGTGTCTCTTGCTATGGTGTCTTTCTCTGGATGAGCGCGGGGATGCCCAAGGGTAACCAGGTGCGATACAAAACTCACTAATAATAATAATAATAATATACATATACATATGCAGCCTGAAATACACCATACTAGGCTAAAAAACTGCCATTATTGCATGTAAAACTTTTACATTTGCTAAATAAAGACATATACATTACATTATATGATAATGTAAAGAAGAAACACTGCCCTGGGTTTCTTTGAAACACACAACCTTTATTTTCAAAGGTAAAAACAGGCAGGATCTTAGAGGCAGATTTAGCCTAGATAGGCTGCATAGTAACAACTGAAAAATTTGGCGCCGTGCCTTTAAGACCTCCATGAGCCTCCAGGCTCCCTTCATGCACCACAGGTGACAGTTAGGTCAGTTCTTTTGGACGGCGTATAACAGTGTGATAACAGCATGGGTAACATGTAAAATAGACAGTCCTGATATTCGCCCGGGGAGGAGGGTTGGTTGCTTATGACTTTGATGAGTATACCCCTGGAAGAGAACTAGGATTACAGGTAAGTAACTTATCCTTCTCTTCCAGGGGATACTCATCAATAGTCATAAGCACTGAATAGAGTAGTAAGCCCATCCCATACCCTGCGGGCGAATACCAGTCTCTCTAAACAGTACACTAATATATATTACCCAAACAAATTCCTCAGGGATGCTTGACCAACTTGAGCATCCGCCTGAGTATCAGAATCAAGGCAGTAATGGCGTGCAAAGGTATGAACCGAACGCCACGTAGCTGCCTTACAGATTTCATGAATAGGAACATTTTTAAGCATTGCTATCGTAGCAGCTTTTCCTCTAGTGGAATGCGCTCTCGGCTTTCCCGGGAACTGTTTCCGTGCCAACTGATAAGATAACATAATACATGACACAATCCATCTAGAAATGGACCTCTTAGATTCAGACAAACCTGTATTCAGAGGGCCGTAGTTCACAAACAATTGATCAGCCTTTCGAACACTCTTGGTTTTATCAAGATAAAATTTCAAAACTCTTTTTAAGTCCAAAGAGTATAAAGCTTTCTCAGCTGGAGTGTTCGGATTAACAAAAAATGTAGGCAGTGTAACTGACTGGTTAATATGGAAGTCCGAGACTACCTAAGGAAGGAATCTCGGATGCGTCCGAAGCACCACTCTATTCGCATGGAAAACGAGATAAGGTTCTGTAGAACAAAAAGCCTGTATCTCGCTCACCCTGCGCGCAGAGGTGATCGCTACTAGGAAGTCCACCTTCCATGACAGATGTTGAAGGGACGCCTTATGAATAGGTTCGAATGGAGGACCCATCAATTTGGACAAAACCACATTAAGCTCCCAAGGAGGAGAGGGAGCCCTCACTGGAGGATACACTTTCTTGAGACTCTCCAGAAAGTCCTTCACAACTGGCATTTGAAAGAACGAAACCTGAGTTGGGGATTTTCGATATGCTGTTATTGCTGCCAGATGAACCTTTATAGAAGAATACTGTAAACCTGCTTTGGCCAAAGAAAGTAAGTATGATAACAGTACCTGTTCTTGACCTCGAATAGGGTCATGACCTTCAGCAGCACACCACATGAAAACACGCTTCCACTTGAAAGCATACGACTTTCTTGTAGAAGCTCTCCTCGCCTCTCTCAAAATGTGCATACAGTCCTGCGAGAGGCCTAAATGTCCATATTGGACGAACTCAGGAGCCACACTGCCAGCTTCAGGGACGGCAGGTTGGGATGGAACACCCTGCCGTTCTCTCTGATCAGCAGATCCGGACAGCAAGGAAGCCTCCTGTGCGGTACTTTGGACAGATACAGGAGATCCGGGTACCACCATTGGCGAGGCCAATCCGGAACCACCAGAATCATATCTGTCTTGGACTTGTACAGTTTCTTGATCACCAAGGGAATGAGTGGAATCGGTGGAAAATCGAAGAGTAATGTCTCTGACCAGTCCATCCATAGAGCATTCCCCTTGGACCCTCGTTGTGGGTATCTGGATGCGAAGACGCTGCATTTTGCGTTTTCGGCGTCTGCAAAGAGATCGATTTCTGGTGTCCCCCAGGCCTTGAAGACATCTCTTATCACTTCTTCTTTTAAGACCCAGTCGTGTGCTTCTGCGAAGTGTCTGCTTAGGTCGTCTGCTTGGATGTTGAGTACACTCGGCAGATGGACTGCCGATATTTTCATACCCGAGCCAGAAGCCACTTGCAGATTGCTTGCGCTTCGAGTGACAGAGGTCTGGATCTCGTTCCGCCCTGCTTGTTCAGATAGTACATCGTTGTTGTGTTGTCCGTTTGAACAAGCAGGGAGGATGTCTTGAGTGCGGGAAAGAAAGCCTTGAGAGCTAGGTGGACAGCTCTGAGTTCCAACATGTTTATATGATACAGTCTTTCTCTCTCTGACCACACTCCTTGAGCTTGAAGCGATCCCAGATGAGCGCCCCATCCCTGAAGGGACGCATCCGTCACTAGTGATTGTCTGGGCATGTCCTCTTGGAAAGGCATTCCCACTACCAGATGACTCCGCTGCATCCACCATCGAATGGAGAGCTGTACTGACAAGGGTAGTGACAGTTTGTCCTCCCAACGATTTGAGAACTGAGACCACTGGTCCTCCAGAGACTGCTGCAGAGGTCTCATGTGCAGTCTGGCGTTTGGAACGAGGAAAATACACGAGGCCATGGACCCTAGAAGAGATGAGATCTGCCTGGCCGTGGGTCGAGGGGACTTCAGAAGAGTTTGACACCTGAGGAGAATGGAGGATAGTCTCTCCTCCGAAGGATACGCTTTTGCGTCCTTTGAATCCAGAAGTGAGCCCAGGTAGTGTATCCTCTGCGTGGGATTGAGGATAGACTTTTTGAAGTTGACGTGTAAGCCCAGTCTCCGCAGCTGATGTATGCAGAACGTGAGATGTTGCTGAAGCAAGCTCGGAGACGCACTCTTTAGCAGCCAATCGTCTAGGTAGGGATAGACGAAAATGTGCCTCTTCCTCAGGAAAGCCGCTACTACTGCCATGCACTTTGAAAAGGTGCGAGGAGCTGACTTTAGCCCGAAGGACAACACCGTGAATTGGAAATGACTGGTTTGAATACAAAACCTTAGAAACTTCCGATGCTTTGGGGCGATGGGGATGTGAAAATAAGCATTCTGAAGATCTATGGAGCACATCCAGTCCCCTTGATGCAGAAGTGGAATTATTTGATGTAATGCCAGCATTCTGAACTTTTC
Source organism: Lissotriton helveticus (assembly GCF_964261635.1). Lineage (NCBI taxonomy): Eukaryota > Metazoa > Chordata > Amphibia > Caudata > Salamandridae > Lissotriton > Lissotriton helveticus. The sequence goes on from NC_136072.1 coordinate 920,945,513, forward strand.
TCGTCGAATGAATTGGTTGAGACGCCTGAGATCTAGTTTGGGCCTGAACTCCTTGTTTGGACCTTTCTTTGGAACTAGAAAATAACGGGAGTAAATGCCTTGTCGACGCTGTGCCTTTGGGACCTCCTCAATGGCATTCTTTAGGATTAAGGTAGACACCTCTTGTCTCAAAAGATGAATTCGATGGGTCACAGTCTTTTGAGGAGGAATGGAAGGTGGAGGGGACTTGAATCTGATGGAATATCCATTCTTTACAATATTCAGAACCCATTTGTCTATTGTGATGTTTTTCCACTCTTCCAGGCAAAAACGAACACTTGCCCCCACCAGAGTGGGTAACGGGCTCAGGGGAAGCAAAAACTCACTGCTTTTGTTGCTGTTGCTTGTTTCCAGGTGCAGACTGCCTGGAAATGCCACCTCTTCCTCTACCAGGGTGACGCTGGGAGAACTGAGATCTTCCCTGATTTTGTTGTGACGAGCATTGAGGGGTTTGAACCCTCTGCTGGTTCTGTCTCCGGTCGTAAGGACGGTATTTTTTCTTAAAGTCCTTTCTTTTTTCGAGACCAACAGCCCTCACTGTATCGAGCTCCGTCTTCATTCGCGACATCTCATCGTCAGTATGAGATCCAAAGAGCGATTTTCCATTAAACGGCAGATTAAGTATCCGGTGTTGTGCTTCAGGCTTAAGACCCGTGAGTCTTAACCAAGCTGATCGCCTGGCGCAGAGACCATGAGCGTAACCATGCGTAGACAGATCAGAAGCATCAGCAGCTGCGCTAATCACCTGGTTAGCCACTAGCCCACCTTCGTGAAGAATTTCCAGAAAATCGTGTTTGTCTTCTTTGGGAAGTTTTTCTGCAAAACGAGACATGGAATCCCATAGTGCGCGGTCATAGCGACCCAGTAAAGCGGAAGCGCTGGCGACTTTCATGTAGGAAGCAGAGGTGGCACACATTCTCTTCCCTACTGAGTCCATAGATTTACTGTCTTTATCCGGCGGCACAGAAGATGACACCGCTTCTGTTTGATTTTTTCGTGCCGCTGAGACAATCACAGAATCAGGTTTTGGCTCAGACCTCAGAAAGAACGGATCATTGTCCGGAGCTTTATATTTCTTAACAATCCGAGAAGGGACCGCTCCCAAAGCTGCAGGAGTTAAAAACTTGTGCTCCGCAGGCTCCAACAGACCTGGTAACAGAGGAAGTAAAGGCCTTGAAGACAACTTTGATGCAAAGTTTCGAAAATGACCGTTGTCTTGGCAGTAGAGACAGGCATCTCGATATTAAGTTTAGCTGCTCCACGACAGAGAACTTCATTAAAGGTAATCACATCATCAATCGGTGATATCCTACTCGGAGGAGTTGATGACAGTGTCGGTGAATAGCCCCTCTTCGAATTTGTAGACCTTGTCGAGGATCTAGTATCGCGCCTCCTCGAAGAGTGGCGATGTGATGATCTAGAAGAGGGTGAAGTCCACCTCCTCACTGATGGAGACTTTCTCGGAGGAGTACGCTCACGTCTTCTCGGAGAGTGCACCAACTGTCTTGGGGGCGATCTTGATCTTGAAGCAGGTCTTGCAGACACAGGTGACCTGGAATGAGACCTTGGAAGATTAATTCTCCTTATCTTCCAGTCTCTAATCTCCCCCAGCCATCGTGGAGAGATATTAGTCGCTGGCTGAATAGGTGAAGATGCTCTCGAGGGTTCTGGAGAGATTTGCACAATCTGCAATCCAGGGGAGGAAGAGGAACTTCCAGAGGACACAGTAGGAACCTTAGACCGGTCTTTAGACACCGTCCTAAGCTTCTAAGCTGCAGGAGACGCTGACGACGACCTCCTCGACGGCGACCTCCTAGGTGACAACCTCTTCGGAGGCGACCTCCTCGGCGTCGACTTCCTCGGCGTCGACTTCCTCGGCGGCGATGGTCTCTTAGGCAGCGACGCCGTGTGCCTCGATGCCAAATGGCTTGGGCTCTTTGATGTCAAAACCTCAGCTGGCCGGTTCGACGTCGACGTCATGGCACCTCTCGACGGCGACCTTGACTTATGTTCCGAGCCTCTCGGCGGCGACCGTCGACGTCAATGAGACGACGTCGAGTCCCGCTCTCTTGCACCCGTAGGCGAACCGGATCTGGACCGCCTACGCGCATGTCTCTTCTCACCTTGCTTCAACGGCGTGATCTTCTTCGAAGGATGTCTCGACGTCGACGGATGATTTAGATGCCGATTTTGAGCACAGAGGTACCTTAGAAGAAGATCTGTCCCTCGAAGTAGCAGGAGACCGATGTTTTCTCTTCTCCCCTTTGTCCTTGCGCTCTTTATGCTGAGAAGGAGGCTTCTTGGAATGAACATCTTCTCTTCCACTCACAGTTTCTCCTCTGTCATACAGGGACTGTAGCCTGCTCTTCTCTCTCTCCCTGAGAGTTCGGTTAGACAACTTGCTGAAGTGATAGCAGAGATCTGGCTTGTGAGACGATGGTAAACAAGCTACACAGACCGAATGAGGGTCTGTCTTGGACATTTTTTTACCACAGGCCGGACACTTAACAAATAAGGCCGGCATTATGACTGGACAAAAAGTCAAAAACCAGAAAAAAATTGTTGAGTTAGTCAAACAATGACTAAAGACGTCGAGTAAAGACGAAAAAATTAGAGAAATACCAGAAGAAAGTGATAAAATATCACAAACTGGTGAGCTCAGTGCTCCAGGATCCTCACAGAAGGAGCCGGAAAAAAGAACTGACCTAACTGTCATCTGTGGTGCATGATGGGAGCCTGGAGGCTCATGGAGGTCTTAAAGGCACGGCAGCACATTTTTTAGTTGTTACTATGCAGCCTATCTAGGCTAAATCTGCCTCTATGATCCTGCCTGTTTTTACCTTTGAAAATAAAGGTTGTGTGTTTCAAAGAAACCCAGGGCAGTGTTTCTTCTTTACATTATCATATAATGTAATGTATATGTCTTTATTTAGCAAATGTAAAAGTTTTACATGCAATAATGGCAGTTTTTGAGCCTAGTATGGTGTATTTCAGGCTGCATATGTATATGTATATGCATATGATCTATATATATATGGGTATTTTATGTGTATTTATATGTATTTATATATATATATGTAGATATATGCATATTATTGGCTATTGCTCCGGGGTCCCGCACGTGGGCGGGACTATTAAGTTCTTATGACTATTGATGAGTATCCCCTGGAAGAGAACTTGTACCGTTGTCACTTGAGCACATCTATGTAAAGATGAATCAGGTGGTTCGTAAATGTGTCCACCTACTTCAGTGAGGGCGGGAGCTTCCTATGAATGAATTTACGACTGTAAAGTTACTATAAGTAGGGTTTGAGATCTCTCTAGAGGAAAAGAGGGAAATGTAAGGAAGTTTATTTTGTTAACAAGAGTTCAATGTAATGTAACACAAAACTGTAATGTAAAGTAATTAAATAATATTAACCTGGAATCAATAAAAAATAAAAAGTTACGACAAACTAACTCATCAAATTAAATGCTAAACAAAAAAATAATTGAAATATTAATTTAATTAATAAAACTTGTTTATGGATCAAAAGCTTTCATTCCTTCTATTGTACAGAAGCCCTACAGACAACAACTAGCTGGCAGTAAAACTGTTTAACTTATATCAACAGCTCCGCCACATCAACAGTTAGTGTCTCTATTCAATAGTCGATAAGTGAGCCTTGTTTATCCGTGTCATTCACTGAACTTTAATTTATTTTGGTCTCCTATCCCCTCTCATCAGATCCGTAGTAATATATGGAATAAATACTTTGGGATGAAAACTACCACAAATCCCGTAACTAAATATTTTAAGAAAGACACACAATCCTTCCCAAAGTTTTCAGGTTTCTCTGAAATGGTGCAAATGATTTTCTTCATGCCCACTATATCCCATATTTTGTATAACCACTCTATATTCTGGTGGGCTACCTTTGCACCATTTGCTAATATACACTGCTTCCCTGGACATACTGATTGTGCCTGCTCCAATTGTTAGAATTAAGGAGATATATATTTGTTCATTGGCAATGCCTAAGATGACATTAGCCAAGAATTTAGGTACTAGTGGAAGAACATCTCATGTATCATATCTAGTCTTCTTTCACAGTATGCTACGAGCTCAGGTCACTGCGAGAACAGGGTTATCAATGAACCTGCCTCCCTGCAACTTCTCCAGCACCACTCGATTTACACCTGTCACATTCCCATAACTTATCCGGTGTGAGGTACCAATCATCAGGGGTTCTCACTGATACAGCTCTACCCATGTTATGTATTCTAGCATACATTTCTTTTCACATCTTATCGGACAATGTTTTCACCAGTTCTCTTTTTGGATTCTACCTGGCATGGATTTTTATTTGTCTCTCTTGCAACAATTTCCAAAGATCTGAACTCAATTTCTTATTCATATTATCACATAAACACCTTTCATGCATAGTTATCGGCCTCCATTGCGTCTACCAATTCTGTTCAGATTCTGGGAGAAGAAAATCCTACTTCAGTGACTTAGATGGGGTTACCCCACCCTTGTCAAATAGCTCACCAACTCTGTTACAGCCTTTCTTCCTCCTCTCACTGTGACCAACTTATTCTTCATTTGGATATGGAGCTTGTATGACTTGTTAGATGTGATATAGTCTATTGTGATATATTCATTACCACAGTCAACTCCCTTCCCTATAATATTTTTTTCTGTGGCATTCTCATAAGAGGTGCCGTGATTTCTTTCAGAGTAGCACGCATTGTTTACTCCTACACCATAACAATTGCCCAGACAATTCCATCCTGCAGAATTGTTTGCATGTGCTCTACCAAATGATGTCATAGTAGTATCACCACACCTTGTTTAGTTTCTTCCTGATCAGTAGAAATGCCTGGGGAACCATTTTTATCGCCTCCTGCTCAAGTTTCTTTTGTGGTGGTGTGTCCTCTACAACAGGCAAACATCTCCTCCCATGCTAATTAACAGGTGTTGATCATGTATGCTCTTATGTCTACTTGCTCATCCCACATAATGATTCTGAGTGATTCAAGCTAAGAGTTGGCTTTCACTTTCACCCTTTCTTTGCTGATGCTGTATCCCTTTTGTTCCTTTTCCTATATAACCTCCCCAAAAACTTTAAACCTTTATCAACTTGCTAACTTTCTAAAACATGAGTACATCCCCCCTGAACTGCCCACATGGGGATTGTCATGTATAAGAGTGTATACAATTTGGATGATTTGCTTTCACGTAAATTACACAAAAATTCTGGAAAACTGTGTGAAAACATGTTCAAATCTGTCAAGTACGCATTTCATGCGAAAAAGAGCACACAAAAACCAAGTGCAATGAAGAGTCGTGTTTTTTGCTATGTTCCAGCATTATAATTTAGCAGAGGACTGCAGCGTATTTACATGACTTTGTGCAATTGCATAATTTGGGAATTTCACGTAAAAAGCATAATACAAAACTACCAAAAGTACACAAATTACACCCAACCAGGATACACCCCACACCATGATTGTTTTTGCATCTGCTTCATCCGCAATGTGTGGAGTCAAACATTGAGGCTGATTACGATGGTGGATGTACTTCGGTCCTTCTGTCATCATTTTGTATTTGGGAACGCCCACTTACAAAGTGGCAGTCTCACAGTACGAATTACGATGTGACCGCCACAGAGGCGGTTATATTTGCCATGTTTTGCATTGTGGTGGGTGCTGCTGGCTGCAGCACCTGCTGCACATCAAAAAAGGACAATTTTCTATATGTAGGGAGGACCATAGGTGCCCCCGAGGCCCTGTGTCTGGGGGCCAGGAGGTAAGGGGGGGCCACTACGGATCCCCAAAGTCCCTTTCCGCCTGTCTGTTCATGGCAGGTTAACCGCTGTTGTAGGGATTCTGCGCAAACACAGAACTTTCCGTAGGATTATGGGACCTTAGTAAATAGGGACAGAGTCATCCTACCACATTAGTACCCATAAGCCCAGGACCGACTAGGTTTAGTGTCTCACTTGCCCTCCTACTCACTTACAGAGGAAAAAGTGATTAGACACCCCAGAACACAACACTCCCGACTCTCTCAGGAATCACGATTACAAGACACACCATTTCGCTCACACACTTGTATTTGTCCACAATAAGATCTGACAGAGACACAAACAAGTTTAAAATATTTATTTTAACTAACGTGCTCTGATATGCAGTATACGTGCCACAATAAGCAGAAAAATGCATAACACAAATTCGGTCAGCAAAGCATGAAATCCCAAACAACAGCTGCATCTGTATGTTTTGTCTAGTTGCTAGGGCATGACCAGAACAGAATAATAAGGGGCATTGTTGTTCGACCTTGTTCGCAATGTTAAGATTAAATCCCAGGAACCTGCAAAGTGTGAACACAACAGTGGGTTCTCATGTGAAAATATCAAAAGAAGCATTTGCAAAATAAGCTCATTTAATAACGTGTGCAATGCAGTGGACAGTGTGCAGCGTCCTCATGCTAACTTAGGGAAGACAACAATGTCCCTAAGGGCCACATGACACCCTGCCCTTGGTCAGGACGTCAGCCCTGGACTAATACAGAAGTCACAGGTAAACAGAACAAAAGCGTATCCGGCAGGTTACAAGTATGATCCAAGATGCCAAAGGAGGACCATGATGGAAAGTCAAAATGAAAAAGCAAATTTAGCGCTCAAAAAGTACATCCAATGGCAGCGTATCCTCCGGGCCAAAAACTTCATGTGACAAGTGGAATGCAATGAGCTCCACTAATGTATCAGGTAAAGGTGCCTACAAGGGATTCATTTACAAAATGTATTTGATAGATTCAGAAATTAATTTTGATAAGCCCTAATTAGTGGCTTATTTTGAATTAAATATCTTTCAAAAAAACAATTCCTTATTATAATAGCACTAATCAATCATGAAAATCTTACTGAAAAAGAAAAACACGAGCAGCGTGTATCTAGCAGGACTCAGGGCACTCTGTGATTTATACCAGAGCGGTTGGCCTCATTGCAATCCTCGCTGTATTACTGAGTTTGCTTAAAGTATTATGAAGTCCCGGTTAAGTGTTTAAATAATAACAACCATTGTTTCTCCTTTTAGAAACAGGGGTTCTCAGTCCACGTAGGAATAATTCGCCCTGAAGATGGTTTTACAGATGTCTTCACACCAAAGACCAAAACGTTGACAGCCACGCCCATTTTCTATGTGATTCTTTGTATTTCAGGAATTGTTCTTTGTGTAATTGACGGCAATTTCTTTGTTCTTGAAACATAAGAAATGGGTGACAACAGAAGGGTCAATGAGAAATACAAGACATTGTTAAATCTCGGCAGCCTTCTGTGTTATGTGAATTGGATGAATGTACCCTTCAACTTGATACATAGTTTTTTTCACATGAATTTGTGTTTAAATAACAGTACACCCGTCTTGTCTTGTTTTTCCTTTTTCAGTAAGGTTTTCCTGATTGTACAGTGCCATCATAATAAGCAATAGTTATTTGAAAGATATTTAATTCAAAATAAGCCACTAATTAGGGCTTATCAAAATTCGTTTCTGAATCTATCAAATTCATTTTGTAAATGAATCCCCTGTTGGCACCTTTACCTGATACACTATTAGACTGCCCAAGCCTCCAACGGGTTTATTGGGCTTCCCATTTCTTTGTTGAATATGAGCTCCAGAAAGGCACCAGAACAGGCAATATTAAAAAGTGATGCCATCCAAGTAAGTAAATCAAAGGAACAGACGTGCTCCGCAAATCCTGAAGCCGCATGGAGCATACCAGGGCAACCTGTGTCAGTCTCGATTAAGCTCAGATCCAAGAGGCGCTGTGCACGGGCACAGGTACTCTGTTTGGCCATCGGCCACAGTGAAATCGTACACAAGCCACGTACCAGAACATCCATGCCTCTGAGACCTCAACAGACCCACCAACAGATCATAATCCAGGGCATCAGGTGATGCTGTGGAAAGGCAGACGTCCAGGGCCCATTGAAAAGTGCACCTTAGGCAATAGAACACAGGTTGCACACAGGTGAAGTAGGCATACCGAAATGTCAGCCAATAGCCAATGTCAAGAGCTCCCAACGGCATTAAGCCAAAAAGCTGCTGCATCCAATCACAGTACACCTGCAACTGTGCCTGACTGGGCAGTACCACAGACCGAGCATCCATTGTGGAACAGCAAAAGAAGTACCACCATGCCACAAACCAGGAGGAGCAGCAGAGGCAACCCTCCAAATACACTAGAAAAAATCGAATAAATAACTGCATGTATTACTCCAAATATAGTCTGAAATGATGTAACAAGGCCGGATCCCACAACTTTAAAAACGTGTGCAAGGCCTGCCGTATCAGACGCATAAAAAAATGTGGTGAATTAATTGCCCAAAGTGTAGGGGGAGATTTGTGTTTAGTAAAGATTGGATTTCACTAGATGTTCTTGCCACCTGCAATTCGAAGGTCTCACGAGCAGACGTGGGAGAAACTTCTTGTTGAAACAACTGCGCTTTAAGTCTGCTTAGCTGACTAAAATCTGTTTTCAAAGTCAGAATGGAAGGCCACAGTGAACTATCTACACTACTGTGTGGGGGGGGACACAGGACATTGCTGCAACAAGTAACGCGTTTTGAAACTGTAACTTTGTACGGGATGCCTGCCCGTAAACCGCAGCAGTTCTGATTGTTGAAAATTAAAATGAGATAACTGCCGTTAGAAAACAAAGTGAGAGTTGGAATAATAGCAGGGACTGGCGTGCCTTTTAAAAAAACAAGCTAAATTAGGTGCCGAAACATTTAAAGCGCAGTGAAGTTTTACTTATTTACAGACAAGGGAGTGTCTGACAGTAGAATCACAATCCTCCCCAGTAAGGCAAACGTCCTTCTCTGCACGCTGACGATGGAAAGCGAATGGCAATGACCACAATTCATGTATGAAACTACTCCAGAGGGGTTAATATCTACCAACAGTATAATGTTTCATTCAAGATGTGAAATGAAAAAGTGAGACTGGCAACAAAATAACCTCCATATATTAGCCACACTGCTGAATCTCTTTCTGCCACAGTAAATGGTAACTGTTCTAGTTTCTCAATGTGTAACATAGTGTAAGTTGCAGCTTTCATATACATCACTTTCTATTTGTCTGTCATATCAAATGGTAAATACATTGCAGGAGCATTAAGGTAATCCCATGGTACTCCCCCCTTTTTAAGAGTCTGTAAATTCCAACCAAATTGCATAACAGAATGTAACTGATTTTGACCCTGATACAAAGTAGACACTTCATTCTGAACAATATAAATAACAGATGACACAATATTGTCTAAGGTATAAATATGAGAAGACAGTGTGTTTACGCTGTTATCAACCACAGCAAGAACTTTATCCAAATCATCCTGATCAATTTGGCGTAAGCATAGTGCCGCCTCCATTTGTGAAATTTTCCAAAATTCATTATAGGCTGCATACACAAAACGCTTAGTGTGAGAGGAATTCGGACCTAAAAGAAAATCAGAAAGATCAATATGACCTGACAAAAGGGAAAGATTGTGTTTCACAGATGCTAATGGGGAATGTTCCAACCACTGTTGACATAATTATCCAACAGAATAAGTGGTAACTGTATGTAAATTTGGGTAGTGAGGATTAGGTCTAATTTGGGTAAAACCATTATTAACATTCAAAAAGTGTAAATGACAAGCATTGGTGTTTGTAGGTCATAACACCCAGCCCTCTGGATTTATCATAGATGCGTTAAAAGAGCCATTCTGTATCATTCGAGTCAAGTCATCAATAGTATAATTGGTGTGTATGCTCCACGACTCATATTGAGCCAAAGATGGAATAGAAGGAACATAAAATAATTTCCAGTGGCCAAACCGAAGCAAGTAGTTTGCTGAACGTATATGATATAATAATATTTGAGACGGTATTAAACATGTACGTTGTAAGAATTCACTGCCCAGCACTTGCGAAACCTTAGTGCCCCAAATAGACTTTAAATCAACAGTGTCTTTCCAAAAATCATAACCTTTTAGTGACAGGTCATTTATAAAAGATGAGGAATAAATTAGTTTAGTCTGTTTTAGCATATATTTCTTCAATCTAGGGACATTCAATTTAAAATATTATGATGGTGGGTTAGATAGATCGTAACCCGTAAAATATATACATTTATTTTTCTATGTAACAGAACTTATTTTAAATGGTGTTGGACAATGTTGCCATTGTGAATAATTGAATGTGGGTCTTTGAGTACTGGATTTGTGAAGAAAGTAATGGCCATAATGTTGGAAACAAATGGGTTCTGCATAATTTGCTGAATTCAAATATAGATCCTGCGTATCAAAAATAGTATAATATTGTAAATCAGAAAACAAAGAATTAACAGCACTGACATCCCAATCATCTGAATGCATCCCAGGTAAAACAACATCTCCAAAAGAAACACGGAACACAATTGGAATTTGCAAGGTCGGACCATATACATCGGAAAGGCACTTTGTCCCAAACAATGACATCAGCTATCCGGACTGCTGAAATATTAACTATTGTTTGGTCACTTTTCATTTTATGCGAAGACGTATGAGGGGCCAGTACCCCGTCAACAAGTTCCACAGAAGAGCGCTCGGGTAAATAATGGCCATTATTCAAAAGAAAGAAGACAGTCATGAAACTAATCCACATGATAACAAACAACACGATACAGATGTAAATCCATGGAGGGACTAAGCATGTGCTCTTCAACCACGAGATGAAGACACAAATCCAATTAGGAGGCCCAGCAACAGACAAAGACAACAAAGATGTATCCAAAGAAAAGTTATCCTGGTCAAGATAGTAACCGCTGGAGCCAAGCTGAAACAGTGGAGGCTGTTCGTTATTAGAAGTGAAATGTAGTACAGTGTCAGGCACATCAACCGTAAGCTCAACTGGTGGGGGAGAAGACTTATTTTCCACAATTGCAGGTATTTACGGCAAAACAGGCAATAAATCAATTGAAGATTCCAACTCTTCTTCCAAGTTTTAGAGAGACTCAGGAGAAACAGAATTCATTTGCTGGAGCGAAACATTCCGGCTTGGAACGCTTCTAGGCATGCTATTGAGAATCGGCCATATGGTAGATTGACATGTTCCACGGAAATGAATTGGTTATCTTTGCATCCAGGCAGTGGAGGTAAAATTACAGTTTGAGTGCCCATCAGACCAAGGACAGGGACAGGAGCATGGAAGGAGGGTACAAATTCTTTCTTGCTCACCACTCTTTCCCAGACCAGATCTCCAACTTTAGGAAGCCAACCAGAAACCGGGACTAAGACTGCTGTATCCATCGGAGAGGGTAAATGTGATTGCGCTAGAGCATCTTGATTCTTTTGTAGATCCTGTAACTGTCTAGACCCGGCCCAACATGGGTTTAGGGAAGGACACAGCACTGAGATCGCCCTGATCAAGTCCACAGAGGAGGTCCGGAAGGTGCTTGACGATGGGGGCCAAGCAGTGCTGATCCTTTTGGATCTGTCAGCGGCCTTCGATACGGTTTACCACGCTATGCTGGTGGACCGATTGGAGGGCTGCGGGATCCAGGGGCAAGCACTCAACATTCTGAAGGCCTTCCTGAAAGACCGGGTACAAGTGGTGGCTATGGGTGACTTCGAATCAAGACCTTTCGAACTCCCCGGGGGGGTCCCTCAGGGATCCTCCCTTAGCCCCACTTTATTTAATATCTACGTATCCTCTCTTGCCCCAGTGATCCGATCCTTCGGGTTCGAGTTAACATCTTACGCAGACGACACCCAGATTGTGGTCTCGGTGTTTCCGGGGAAAGAGCTGGGGGTGGCAGCTAGGTTTCAGGACTGCATGTCTGCAGTCAGTTCCTGGATGGCAAAAAGCTGTTTAAAATTAAATTCCTCCAAGACCGAGGTGCTTATCTTTTGGTCAAACACAAACCTTTGGAGTTCCAAGTGGTGGCCTACACATATGGGATCTCCGCCATCTCCGGCTCAAAAGGTGAAGAATCTTGGAGTCATTATAGACAACCAACTCTCCTTCAAACCCCAGGTCAAGGCGTTGACTTCCTCCATACATTGGATTTTGAAAACCATTAGGAAGGTTCTTCCCTTCTTACCAGAGGGAAGCAAAAAGACGGTGGTGATGGCACTCGTTCTTTCGCGCCTTGACTATTGTAACAGCCTTATTGTAACAGGGGTTGTTGAACAAACTTCAGGTCCTACAAAACGCGGCAGCCCGCCTGATCGGGGGCTTGCCCAAGTTTTCATCAGTTACTAAGGAACTGGAGAAGTTGCATTGGCTCCCGATGCGGAAGAGGATTTTGTTTAAAGCCCTCTGCATTGTCTTCAAGGCATTGCATGGTCTGGGCCCGGTGTTTCTTCAGGATCATTTCCAGTGGTACAGACCAGGGAGACAACTTAGGTCTGCCACTATGGGACTGATTAAAACAGCTCGGATCAGGAAGGCACGCTGGGGGGCAGGAGCTTTGTTGGGGGAGCAGCAAAGGCATGGAACTCCCTCCCCTTGGCCCTTAAACTAAACACTAATCTGTTAGCATTTAGAAAAAACCTCAAAACATGGCTCTTTACCCTCTAGCTCGGGAGTCTTAATCTCAGGGAGTTACCACTTCAGCGCCAAGACACCGGTTGGTATTTGCGTGCTCTACAAGTGTTATAAATAAATAAATAAATACAATGGTTATCTACGTTAAATGTTGCAGCAGCCGCCACATCGTCTAGAACATCAAGGTCAGGCACAAACATCTTAATGCCAAAGAGCATTTCGTACGGGGTCAGCCCACCCAGAGATCTGCGAGGGAGATTATTGAGTGCACACTGAACTCCATATAGATGAGTTAACCAGCCCTGGCTTGTACTTAATACCCTTGCTGTTAAATATTGCTTTAAGTCACACTTCATCCGCTCCACAACTGAATTGTCCTCAGGCCAATATGGAGAAGAGAAATGCACCTGCACCCCCATCGGCTTCATCGATTCACAGTAAGCCCTTGAGGCAAAAGCTAGATCTTGGTCTGAATGGAAGATGCCACAGGCATATGTTCCCACAAAGACATGCAAATCTTTTATAACAGAACGAGCGTCAGCACAGCGCTGAGGCCAAGCCCAGAGGATTCTCGTGCATAAATCCAATGCAACCAAAATGTATTTGAAAGCATTGTCAGAGGTCAAGGGAACACAGTGATCAAGGTAAATACAACCAAAAGGTTGAATAGAAATGAAGAGTTGAGTGTGTGGTGGACGGTGTACAACCTTTACAATGCAACTTTTACAACGTAGTGCATTTACAATGCGGTATTTACAACGCAAACCATTACAATGCATTGCGCTGGGGGGCGCTCTAGGATAGGGAATAGATTTAATTTACTATCCAACACCTTCCCTACTATCCACGGGGACTGGAGTTGGAATAGTAAATTAAACTATTCACTATCCAGCGACCCAAAGCGCTATGCGTTGTAAAGGCATGCGTTGTAAATACCGCGTTGTAAAGGCATGCGTGGTAAAAGCATGCATTGTAATGTCATACATCCGTGGTGGACACGAGACAGTAGAAGGTTTAATCTGTTAACAAATGGCACAGGAAGGCACATATTTACGCGTTTGATGATCCAAGCCGTGCCACTAATAACATTGCTGCAAAGGAGTAATAGTGGCTGTCACTCCTGCTTGCGCAGAAGCCATTCCTTCATGGGAAGCCACAATAAGCGAAAGCCTGTGGTCCTCATTGGGAATTAAGTGATCGCCAACAAAGGGAATAGTCACAAAAGGAACTTGGTCAGTGGTCAAGTGATGAAACGAGCAGGAAACCCTGGGGATCAGATGTTCCCTCCTTCGTCGCAGCAATAGCAGCCTAAATATCATCATCAATTTTAGTCATGGACCTTGTAATAGCTGCTACAGTGCATGTTGCTACTGCAGATTTGGGTGCTTCATCAGCCATAGAATTACAACAGTGTGTGCTCCTACATGTTGATGGCCCAATGTATGGATTACATGTGTGAGTCGCAAATGTTCCTTAAGAACTGCCACCCAGACCCAAAGCATTTTATGCTTTATTGCACTACCTTTAGAATCACGAAAATCATTCTGTTTCCAAAAGAATAGGTTGTCATTAAAGGACTGTACACAGTAGAAGTAATCGCAAACTCCAACAGTAGGCACTCCAGGATCAGCAACCACAAGGGCTAATAGTAAAGCACGTAACTTGGCCAATTGCATTGTACAATCCTCAAGGTATTGTGTGGGAACCAGGGAGGATTTAAAATCACTGTCCACTATCACGCCTGCCACAATAGCGCTGGCTGCAGAATAAGCATGTTAAGAACTAATTGCAGGCTGTGCAGACCCATCAGTGTAAATTATACATTTATACTGATCAAGAGTGAGTAGGGATAAAGGTACAGAGTGAACATGTTCATACTGTAAAAACTCTTGAGTTTGCAAAGAAGGGTCAAAGATAAAATTGACATCAGCCGAAGTCAATGAGTAGCTCATTGTATCCAACGAGGATGCAGAGCTTTGAAATTGGGCAAGCTCGCCTTGTTCACAGCTTCCAAAGCGAGCACAGGTGAGACCATGAAAATACGTTTGCCCTGAGCCAGAGAGCGTTCTTTTATAATCGCCATCTGCACCGCCATCAAAATCTTTTCTGTAGAAGAAAAACTAATTTCAGTAGGAGCATATAAATGTGATTTATTAGTAATGAGAACTGTGTTCCTTCATTAAAAGTCATGTAGGTGAAACCTAATCGCCCCGGTCCAATCCTTATGACCAAATTTATAGTATTATCATGTGTCAGCCAGGATTGAGTGGCAAGCAGATCAGACTGCAAATACCGCAGAACTGTGGTATGTTCTGGAAGCCAACTGGCAGACAAAAAAGAAGATTGTATCAACACATATAGCGGTTTGATACTCTGGGCATAATCTGGAATATAGGTTCTGCCAAATTTCAAGAAACCCAGCAAAGGTTGACATTTTTTTTAGGGTGGATGGAGGTTGCAATTGAGCACATTTCTACAAAAAGTGGGGTGCTAAACTCCTACCCTCGTTATTCACTTCATAATTGGTCAAAGAAATGCCAAGAAGGCAATATGGGACTTTGCAAAGTTTAATTTGTAACCTAAAGTCGAAAAATGTTTACTTATGCAATCTACACGCATGAGATTCAGATTTAATTTATCATTTGTCAAGTAAATATCGTCGATATAAGAGAATGCATCTGGGTCAATTTCATGTAAAATCAATACTTTGCGTGGAGCAAGAACCCTGGGGCTATTGTTATACCCCATAGGCAATCTCACAGCTGAATGCAGTCAAGTCACAGCTCTCAGGAGCCAAGGCGTGGCTGAAAAATCCTTTGGAAATATCTAGTCTTGTGAACTTCTTACAAACTATGTTATTCACTAACGCAAAGCTATGTGTGTTCTGAACTGCCAAGGTACAAACATGATTGTTCAAATGTCTGTAGTCTAAAACTATACGATATTAACTGTCCGGTTTCAATATCGGAAAAAGAGAATTATTCATCAACGAAACACAGGGTTCAATAACACCCTGATATTCCCATTGTGTCAGAATGTCACTCACTAATGGACGCTTTAGCATAATGTTTAATGGGATTTTGCGGTTGAGGCTGAGGTGTAGATCGCAAAGGAATTACATGCAAAGGTGAATATCTGTCCCAACCCGCCTGATTGCGATACAAAGCAGGAGCCTAGGGTAGAGCCCACTTTGACGCATAAGCTTGTTTAGTCCCCTCTGGGACATATTGAGAGAAAGATGGTAAAATGACATCCTCGTCCCTAGAGGAAGTCGTGACAAACGGGGAGGCCAATCAACCTCAGCCAGCAAAATGTCATAGGAAGAAGTCAAATTGCCCCAAAAGACTTAATTTATGGTGCGTTTAATATCACCTTCAATTTGAAGTTCAACGTGGAAAGCACTATCTGGGGGAGTTACACGGGTGTCCGCGGTTTCAACAGTAATAAACATGTCAGTTGCTTTTGGCTCCAGAAACTGGTGGAGTGTCTGCCGAACTATGGTAACTTCAGCCGTGCTGTAGAGGAGAGTCACCTACCAACTCCTGTCCAGGAGGGTTCTCACCATCAGCGGCATACTTTGCAGTCAAAGCAGCAACTTTTTTCTTCTGAAATGGGGCAAGATACTGAGGTGGTTCCTCCTGTTTGACTTCAACGTCAAATTGGTGCTACAGGCCTCTCTTTTGTTGCGTGGACTTGCCCTGTCTGTGATTCTGTCGTCCCCCTCCACCAAATTGTTGATCTGACGATTCCTAAAAGGAACGAGGAGAATGGGGATCAGAAACCTGGAACCTCTCAGGTGTATTAATTTTAGAGCAGTCACATAAATCATATCTATGCTCATAAGCGTCCGGTGGAGGCGAACCCGCACGGGGCCTAGGCTTCTGTTGCTGCAAATTTTTGTTCCAGCCCTTCTTAGGAAAGACTGGACATCCCTTCCTATCCAGAGAGGGTTTAGTTTGTAATTGTGTATATGGTCTAATTCCCAAAATATTGCGACCTAGGGTTGTATAGACATCCGCAATAACAATCGGCAACTGGCGCTCCCGATCAACATCCGCCACCACCGCTAGGCTGTAGCGCATCTGCAAAAAAAAACGATTCACCTTTAATGTTAGCCAGAGTCATATTGGAGACAATAGGGAACATTCCCACTAATCTCATCCTTGGATCCAGGGCTGGACCAGCCCGTGTTCCTCCTGCACTCGTTTTAGAACGCTCTACAGAACGCTCATGGAGGGGGCGCCAAAGCACAGTGTATACATTGATGCAAACACCATCCCCCAGGCGTTGCAATCCATTAGAATGGGAATCAGACCACTTGGCAAACACATAGTAAAGATCCTGTGTTTCTCCTAAGGGCTCATATGTGGGTAAACAGCTTCAATCTGTTACATTTTCTGTGCTTTCCAAAAGGGACGATCCTCATGATTCTGAGGACATTTTCCCATCACCGAGTTAATCATGACGGGACTAATGACAAGACCCCCGCCCTGAACTGGTGCCAGAGGCCCAGCTCCAGGCGGAGTCACCTGAATGGTACAAGAAATGTATTGTATGACTCGTCTATAGAGTTGAGTCATCTGTGCATAAAGCTGACAAAGTTCCATCATAGTAGCATTTAGATAGTTTGGATGTGGTGTAAAACCAACCAATACAAACAAAAGAGATAGGGTGAAGAAGGGCGCCAATAAACCAAATCATATGCTCCCAGGAAGTCAACAGAACTTCAATCATCGTGTAAGGACGATACACCGCCGGTGGAGCAGCGACCGTGTAAGCATGAAAAAATCATCATTTGCATCAACTGCAGGAAATGTAGCCCAGGAGTAAAACACCTCGAAGCGGTATGCTGGATCCGCCACGACTACCATGATAACAGTAGCCCCCATATAGGGGCCTCCAAGCAGTGTCAAATGTTGTGTAACCGCCGCCCAGCTTTGCACCGGAATCGCGACTGGTTGTGCCATATATTATGGAAAGTTAAAGAAAACAGTAGTGCAAAATGGGTCAAAGAAACCTTTTAGAATTCAAGCTTACAACTGTAGGAGGCAAAGCCCTTCTGCCTCGGGCATCCCCGAGAAGTGGCCAAAGGGTATTGCGGACGAGCACAAGCGCTACTCAGAGGTCCCGTGACTAAGTGTCAGACCAAACGTTAGCAGCGCCATATTGCAGGAATTCTGCACAAACACAGAACTATTCATAGGATTATGGGACCTTAGTATATAGGGACTGAGTCATCCTATCACCTTAGTGCCCATGAGCCCAAGACTGACTAGCTATAGTGTCTCATTTGCCCTCCTACTCACTTACAGAGAAACAAGTGATTAGACACCCCTGAACACAACACTAGCGACTCTCTCAGGAATCGAGGTTACAAGACACACCCTTTCGTTCACACTCTTGTACTTGGTCACAATAAGATCTGACAGGGACACAAACAAGTTTAAAATATTTATTTTAATTACTGTGCTCCAATATACCGTATACGTGCCAAAATAAGCAGGAAAATGCATAACACAAATACCGGCAGCATAGCAAGTAATCTGTAGATCATAAAAGGAGCTGTCATAGTGAGAGACAGAGTAGCCTAGCCTCCCTCCCCTTGCACAGACGCAGGATGAATATATATTACATGATCTCTGGGACTTCTCCGCAGACCCCGTACCTCAGTCTATCAATGGTAGTTCTACATCATAGGTGCTGTCATGCTCTGATCCATGGAAAGATCTGTCTCCAAGTGTTCGCTACCTATCCGTGTATTCCAATAAGAACAAAGTACGTATTCCCAAACAACAGCTGCATCTGTATGTTTTGTCTAGGTGCTAGGGCCTGGCCAGAACAGAATAACAAGGGGCATTGTTGTTCAACCTTGTTCGCAATGTTCAGACTAAATCCCAGGAACCAACAAAGCCTGAACACAACAGTGGGTTCTCATGTGAAAATATCAAAAGAAGCATTTTCAAAATAAGCTCATGTAGTAACGTGTGCAAAGCAGCGGACAGTCTGCAGCGTGCTCTTTCTAACTTAGGGAAGATGACAATGTCCCCACGGGCCACGTGACACCGCCATGAACAGGCAGGCAGGAAGGGACATCATAGTCCCTATGGCAATGCCTTGTAGGCACCACCACCATTGTAGGAATGAGCCCCTACGCCACACTGGCGGGCTCAAGGAGCCTGAGGGATGCATGATGGTTCGTCTTTACAACCGCCACACGTCCGCCCGCCATCATAATATGGCATACGGTAAAGTTGGTTACGAGGGCAGGGAGACCCCCACTGACAGCTTGTCCGTGGCGGTGGTGGTCTCCCCGCTATCGTAATAAGGCCCCTTGTCTCTTTTGGCAGTCCCTTAACTGGGTAAGCACCCTTTCTCTTTCTTTGTTAATTGCTTTAGGTGTAGGTTTTGGACCTTGGCTTCCTCTGCCCAATAGCCTTTCTCTCTATTGCTGTGCTTTCATAAACATGGTAAGCGATGGCCTAGGTGATATTGGTATTGGTGTTTGTTCCATGTTAAGTTTATTCAAAGTGGAAGACCCTATTTTTATATTACTTTCTTTTATCTCAGATTTTCCCCTTCAAAAGGTCCATCTTTTCCAAACTGTTCCTGTTGAGAGATTCTAGAACAGCATTAGTTTCTGGTGCTCAAAAATGAAGCCTCCCTTTTCCATTGTTAATTCAATTAACATTTCATTCAGCTTATATCTGTGCACAAGTGTCAGGACGTCAGGTGGATGTCTTTGCCTCGTGCTGGAGCAATTGTTTTATGTGTCATGTGTAATTCAATGGCCGTGTGGTCTTTCTGTTTGAGGATTGAGCAAAACAGACTTTGAACATATTGTCCTAGATTTTACAATTCAATTCTACTCAGGATTCCTCTGATCCATCCTGATAATTGTTTCTTCTGGTTCTATTTTCTAGATCTTCTAACTTCTGTTGGAGTGTTACGTATTTATTCATGTCTGTTTGAGGAATTCATGCTCTTCTGATCTATTATTACCATCTTCTTCTAGTTGCAACATGCTTTCTTTCAGTTCATTAATATCTTTCTGTACCTCCTATGTCCACTGTTAGATCCTTTCAAAGTGTGATGATGTCTTCCTATAGGTCTTTAAAGAAGTTCTTCATGAACAATTTTGCAATATGCCCCTCACTACTCACACTTGGGACATGTTCTAGCAATTCTCTCTTACCTCCCCACTTCAAGCCTATTTCCTTTTGTGCTAGGGTCTTTACTAAGTCTTTAACTGTATTTTTTCTCTTTCCTTTTGCTATTGGCATGTCCTATATTGCTTCTTACATGTATGCCTCTTGTATTGCACTGGAAGTACATCAGTTTTCATGCTTTGTTACAACCTCTCTTTTGTCATTGTGTTTTTGTATGAAGCCCACTGCTACTCCTTTATAACTGCTTAGGTTTCCTTCCTGTTCTTTCTTCAGTTATATTTCTATGGGGAATTGATTTACCCTCTCACTTAGGTGCACTGCTGTTGTCAACCACCCTTTCCTTTGTTTGCTAGAGTGTCAACTATGGTATCTCAGCTCTTAACACGGAGCCCTGTTCCACCTACCTGTAGATTAGCTGTTGCCATTCCTGATAAATATGCATAGTGGACTTTGTGGCAGGCCCTTCTCCTCTCATTGCGTATCCAGACAGGATACTCCATCACAAATGCGACAGAGTACCGGCCTGCAAAACTCTCGTCCTATTTAGATTCGGGTTGACCATCAGCTTTCCGTCAGGGGTGCTACACCCTTATCTCGACAGACAGCACTTCGTGATGCAGTGAGAGTAAGGGGCATTACTGCCTGCCCTATTTAGGGCTGACAGTCTGAAAACTTTGTTCTGTTCACCGCCGCAAAGGAAAATCAGGCAATTGCAGTTACCAGGTGCATCATCAAGACCAGTGATGGAAGGCTGCTAAACTACAGAGAACTTGACTTGATACTTAAAAAAGAGAGAGGAAAAAGCAGTGAAAGAGGAAAAGGAGTTAAATAACAGTAAAGTCATGACCTTACCCGACTGAACGGCAGGTGTGGGGGAAAATACCTGACCGATACAAGCTGTAGAAACAGGAAAGAGCAAGGAAGAGAAAGACCTCACCCTGAGAACTGTCACAACAGCAGGCACAGAAAAAGAGGGAGCAAGCGGTGGTAGCAAAGGCTGAATTCCGTGATAGACATGCCTACGAGGGTCCAATGGATACGACTGAAGATGACTCTAATACTGAGCCTGAATCGAATCACGTCACAGCCCATGCCAGCTGTAACTCCAAGATCCAAACAACACAGTTATTGAATGAAGGACGTATATTTTATAATAAATGAATAACGATAAACCATATCATTGAACAATAAGGTGCTCCCTACGTGCTGAGTGGAAATGTGTACATGCAGTGCATCAAGGAAAAAAATAACTGTACACATACATAAAAGATCACTTACCAATTCAGGTCTTTAAAGGGCCCAATATAATTAATAGTCTCTCTAAATGGGCTAATTTACACCTGTCTTTGAATGTCCAAAAAGTGAAGTTTCAGTACAAGTAGCATGTAAAACTGTTGGCGTTCCAACCCTCTTATGTAGCGTGTGCTCTCTCTGTATCTAACCAGGTCTTCATCAGGACTGAGTATGGCACAACCTATGTGTAAGACTGCATACTGTCAAACCTAATATATTCGAAAGTACTCTGTGGTTGAGACATAGACAAGGGTATGGCTCTCCTGGAGTTGAGGATGACCTTCTCTTCCTCCTTTACACTTCTTGAATTCCACAAGAAGATGAAGACCTGTCTTTTCGAGTAGTCCCATCAGGCCCTAGGTTTGGCTAGGATCACATCAGTTCAACTCCAGGTTACCCTACCAGGGATAGTGTGCTCTACAAATCTGATCTGAAACAAATAATATAACACTTAGAGAAATAAATGAGATTACTAACAGGTGTAGAATGATTTCATGGGTTAAGAGAGAGGGGGTTCATCCTGGAAATCTGCATGAAACTCATCTCAAAAAACGATGCACCTTACAGAAATGTTGGAAAGGACAACTGATCTATACAAGCTCATTATTTTATGACAGGGGCTACGACCAGGGCTTGGCCTTAGGTCCATTTCCAAGCGACTAGGTCAATTATACATAGGGAGGAAAGTTACGATAATCCGGGCTGAGAGACTAGAAGGATTGATGTTTTATTGGCCAACATACTCCAAGCTCCGATCAAGATACATTTTACAATGGAATCTCAACATAATTAGCTTCAATGGCTCAAGTACATATGGTTATTAGGAGACCGTAACAAGTTGTCATCTGTAGATTCAAACAGATCACAACTACAGTTGCCTAACCCAGTTATGATGCAAACAGCCTGCACATTGGGGTATTGTTAGCTCACTAGGGATTGGTACACTCCTTTCGGGATATTAACCCTACCAATACGGGGCTTTCAGTCTACTTTCCGATGCATGATTTACAAGTCAGGCTTGATAGAGTATTATGCACTACTCAGCTACACACAGCAGTAATACAGGCAGTTTGGGCAAAACACTTTCTGACCACAATCCACTTTTGCTGATTTCAAAGAGGCATGCCATGGGTGCACTCCCTAAATTGACACCACAAGTCTCTGCATTGGAAGACCTTGTATCAGGCAAGCCAATTGTGATGCCATATGACACTACATGAAGGAGAACAAAGGCACGGTGTTGCATGCATTGGCTGAGTCGTTGGCCATTAAAGTGATAATACAATGTCTTTGTATAAAGACAATAAAGGTCAACACAGGTGCTGTTGCAGGAGACAGACAAATAACGTACGCTTAGAGATGTATAAAAACAAAGACCAGAAGACCCCTTACAAGAGAAGGTGAAAGAAAAGCTAACACAGCATATCGAGGTTTTGAGTTTCTACAATTACAGAGACTATCAGGTTAGATCACATAATGATGGTAATAAACCTGTATGACTACTAGCATGGTTGTCAAGACTGGAAATGAGAGGATCCACCCTTACGAATATCTGTACAACTAAGAATATGGTTTATTCACAACTTGAAATTAATCAAGTATTTGTAGGCTATTATTCCAACCTGTATAAAATATGATTGACAACAAAGGATAGCAAAATATGTTAATATATTATGACTGGGACCACTTGAAACATAACCACTATATGTGAAGGATCAGTTACAGGAGATAATCTGGGAAGTTGAAATAAAAACTGCAGTAAAGGGCATGGCTAGAGGGAAGATGTTTGGCTCTGTAGTTTTACTCCAGTTATATACAATCTCTAGCACCTGTATTAGCTCATTTGTTTACAGCTGCTCTTCAAGAGCACGCCTTACTCCACACGTCACGCAACATTCTTAGGAGAGTTGATTTAGAGTAGTTCAGCGTTGGGAGGCACTAGAGGGAAAGCGCTGATTGAGTTTTTTTAACAAAGTACATAATGAATAATGACATTGTAATGATATGACATGCATTTTAAAACATGAAGTCTAAAATGTTGTTGTCTGAATTTGTAGTGTACCCCTGACGAAGGTTGATGAAAGCAACCGAAATGCATTGGGAATATGATACTACTGAGGATGAACTATGTATGTTTCCTGCCGTAAAAATAAGGCTCTGATGGCATATTTACCGCATCAGAATTAAATACATAATGGTTTTTCATGTGACGGACGAAAAGGAATTAAAAATTGAGAACTGGAATAAATGGATTAAAACGACAAAACTGGATACTTTTTTTAATCTTTTGTGCGACAAAGCCTTTCAGCAGTGCTTCCAGTATGGGAGCGAGATTACGTTCCCTAATCCATTGTCATTTACTTTTTCACGCGGTTGGAGGGCGGATCGCGTTTCCGGAATGCACGCATTCTATTGCTAATACTGATGACATTGAATATATGGATGAAATGTAGTGCACTCCACTCTATAATTGTGATTCATGCGGGGGGTAAAACATGGGCATATCCATTGGATGTAGGACTTATTTCAAATCCAAATATGCTGATATGTTATTGTTTTTGTGTTACATAAGATCTGAAACCGTTCAAGCAATCAACGCATTAGCGGAACTTTGCAGGCTATCAGGGCTAGCGAACAGAAATAAGTCAAAATTATATCCTAATATATGGACAGATAAGAACTAGTTGTATTTCGATAACTGGGCCACCATGAGTCTACCAAATGGACTCAGACATTCTAGGTGAAAATATGAAACCTGTAAAGGAGGCCATGAGGAAAAGAGTTGCATTCTGGAGAACGATACCATTAAAAGTAAAGGGAAGCAAAGAGTGTCAAAAATGGTCTTCCTCCCAGGCCTCTTGTATTATTTTGCTAGACTGATGTTTCTGAGGCAAAAATGTTTATTTCAAAGCCAGGCAAGCTGTGTGTCTCAAATTACGAGTTATACTATATAGCAGTACAGCTACAATGGCCAGCTACATTCAAGGCGACTCTGGACCGTGGGGGCAGGAACCACGGTGGGAAGAGTAACTAAAGAAATGATGACAATCTTTCTCAGATTGGATACCATACTTTGGACCATGCCATGATTGTTGTAAGTTCATAGATAATAATGGGCACCCTGCCTCAGAAGAAAATGCATAAAGGCACTACGTGTGGTCGTGATCCTTCCAGTGGGATTGCTAGGACCACATATTCGAGACAGAACAAGTCTATTAACAATGACAGCAAGGAACAGCATCAAACTAGTGGATGATCTCCATGTGAAGGGTGGTATAATCTGATTCAGAATTCAGATTCTGTACTATGGCATCCCTGCATGACAGTTTCTATTGTATGGGTTACTTATTATAACAATACCTCATATATAGGACACTGGGGCGACTGAGACTTCCACCCACACTGGGTTACACAATGATATGCACACTGGGACAAAGGAGTAAATACATATTGGTGCTATATCAGACACTCCTTGATCCAGCTACATGCTCTCTGGATGGGGTAATAGAAAAGTAGACATTGACAGGATGATTGACAAAGAAAGCTGCAGTTGGATACGAATTATAACACTGGAGTCAGCAGGCAAATGTTTGCTTTAAATCAATACAGTTTAACATTGTGAGGCGAACTCGTTATGCAGAACAATTCAATTACAACCAGAGGCCTGCTTGTTGGACCTCTTCCCATGTCCTAAAATCAAGAAAGCATATAGTAGCTTAGATGATCTTGCCTTAGTAAAGGTGAAACAGCAATTAGCAATGGCATAGAAGTCAGCAGAAAGCCCACACATAATAAAATAGAAATCAGAAGTTCTGAGCAGGCTGAATGTGAAAGCCAGTTGTTGCAAGTGGCGGCCAAAAGAAGAATGAAAAGGCCTCCGACCTGGAATGATATGCTTCTGGCCTTTTCAAGCGAAGGCGAGGTCTGCAGTTCATAGTGGTGATAATTTTCCAAAATGGACACATAATACATATATGCAGGTTCCTCAGCTGGGATAATATATAACAGATGACTTATCTTCATGCTGTAGGGCATGCTTTGGCAATGGTAAAACAAGGAGCAAGGATAGCAGCCAAGAATACAGCAAAGGTGATAAACAAAGAAGAGGCATAGACATAGCTAGTGAGCTGTGGCTGCTGGTGTCTTAATCCTGACCAGACAACAGATCTAGCTCGGATATTGGAAGGTGGAAAATTAGAAATGGCAGCTTTAGTTCCCTTTACTGGGTTCAAGCTGTTTAGAGAAAAAATAGATTCCATGCAAACAAAGGCCTTCAAAGATCACAAGCATCCCTTACCATACAGAGGGAAGTCAGGTTTTTCATTGTCTTTTTCTCAGGACACTCAGAAACAGACAAAGAGAAGGAGACACTTTCAGCTAGGCAGACATGACAAACTGTTGGCATCCAATGAACAGATGTCAAACCAAGAGGGGCGTCTCGGCTGACTATCGAAGAACAATGAAGTCAGCATTTCAAGTGGGAGGTTCTACCGGAGAGCTTGCAGACATCTTGGAATATATATCTTGGATCTTTGGGTAATATACATTGTCAAACAGACACAATATAGACTTTTGCTCAGTGCCTTCAAAGCAGATGCTCATCCCCTTACTTCGGTTCCAAAGACCAATGAGAAACAAAGGACTCTGTGGGAAGGAGTCAAAGATTTGACAAGGAAGAAGGTGATAATTCAAGGATCAAAAAATATACAAAAGCAAGAGATTTAATAAATCCTGTTTTAATGGAGAAGCTATCAGATGAGTATAAACCTACCTTCGATCTTAAGTCAGTCAACAAATGGGTTGCTACAATTCACTTCAAGATGGTATGCCTTCAAAGAATAACACTTTTACTAGACAGGGGAAGTTGGATTTCCCAGAAACATATCTCCGAATCTCAATCTGCCTGAACCATCAGGGGTATGTATATTTTGACATACAGGATCAGCATGAGGTTTTGAACAGATATTGGGCTGGTGTGCTTCTGAAGGCAAGACAAATAATAATTCTAGGTCATGTTTCTCTTCTCAAAGTCCGGAGGAAATACAAATCAAGGAATTGACTGGGTGTTAAGGAAGACTTGATAGCCATTTATTTTTATTATTCCTTGGGCTAGATTCCATTTAGGGATTTTGTTCCCCACCTTCTAAACCTCTGGAAACTGGTATCCATGGACCTAGATATTCTACTTCATACGTCTAATGAGGTCATTCAAGTACTGGACTGGTCACTCAATTCTGTGCATCTGGAAGCAGGGACTTCCTTAAGGTCTGAACAATCAAAGATCATCTTGACAGATGCAAGTGACTACTGATGAGCCATGCTGAACTTACAACAGATTCATAGCAGGCGGCCTACCCAAGTCTGCTCATCGATTTGAAAGGAAGTGGAAGCAGTCAGACAATCCTTGTTGGGAACCTTGCCTCATAAACAGATACTTCCAGTAGTAATCACAATAGGCAATCTAATCAGAAAATCTCTTCACAAGACTACTTTCTCACAAAAAGCTGTACAAAATTCTGAAAGAATTTACCCCCCCTCCTGTCAAACAGTGCAGATCGCCTCACAGGAGTGGGTCGACTCTCTTTCATCCTTCTTTGTGAACAAAATAAATGGCATTCATAAACTCTTTCCCAAACCTACCAGCATGCCACTAATAGAGAGACACGCCGATAACCACCTCTCACACGCAAACTCTCTCAGAGAATTGTGCGTAGTCACTGAGGAAGAAGTATCTTCCACCCTAACCAGGGTTAAATCTGGCTCACCGACAGACCCAGCCTCCTCCCAGATCATATCCATAATTGGACCAGCCCTTCTCCCCAATCTGACCAAAATCTTAAATCTTTCGTTATCTCAATCCACCATGCCTTCAATCTTGAAAGAGGTCATAGTCAGACCCATCCTAAAAAAAGTCTACCTACCCTAAACAGCTCTCCAACTACCAGCTAATCTCACTCCTACCTCTGTTTGGAAAAGTCATGGAATCGCTGATCAATAGCCAACTATCCAAACACCTTGAAAGCAACAACCTGCTAGACCCCTCTCAATCGGGGTTTCGGGCTTTCCACAGCACCGAAACGGCTTTACTGGAGATAGTCGATAGCATCAGGCTCTCTCTGGACGCCAGACAATCTGCCATCTTGGTCTTACTTGACCTGTCGGCGGCTTTCAACAACATTTTCCATTGCATCCTTCTGGAACGCCTGTGGGAGCTTGGTGTCGAAGGCCCCGCACTGAGCTGGTTCAAGAGCTACCTGACAGACCGAACATCCAAGGTCCAAATAGGAGCCTTCACCTCCAGCAGCCAGCCCATTGACAAGGCTGTGCCACAAGGATCCATCCTAAGCCCCACACTCTTCAATCTGTATATGTCTCCCTTAGCCAAGATAATCAAAGCCCATGGCTTTGAAACAGTATCATACACGGATGATACTTAACTTCTAATTACCTTTGGACTTGATCCTACCGATACTAAACACAGATTCAAGCAATGCATGACAGTCATTAATGATTTGATGACTAACAATCAACTTTTACTTAATGCAAGTAAAACAGAAATAATGCTCCTTGGTGATGCCCAAAAGCTATGAACCAATGACTTGTGGCCGTCCTCCTTAGGACCTTGACTCTCACCCAAGACGGCAGCCCGCAATCTTGGAGTGATTATAGACAACAAACTCTCTATGTCAGATCAAGTCAATAATGTGGTTCGCACATGCTATGGTCTAATGCGCAGCCTCAGAAAAATCTTTAAATGGGTCCCTCTATCCATGCGCATGCACCTAGTGCAGGAACTAATTATAAGCCACGTGGACTACGGCAACGCCTTACTAGCATCCATAAATGAAGAATATCTAACAAAGCTTCAGGTCCTGCAGAACACTGCAGCTAGGCTGGTCGTCAACCTCCCCCCCCGCTCGCCCTCAGCCCCCAGTCTGAAGACCCTCCACGTTTGTCAGAGTTCACTTTATAAAATTAATGAACTCTGCAGTCAGAGAACGAAAAGTAACTAAATGTGAACTGACTTTTGACCTCTCTGTCTAAATACAGAAAAGAATATTACAAGATAAAAACAAGGGGCCTCATTTATGAGAAATGACGCATCGCTGCGTTAAAGGAGTGATGCGTCACTTCTCAGTGCGCACTTCTTGCGACATATCTGATGCGTCATATTTAATGTATGACGCATCATGTCGCAAGAAGTTACAGATACGTCAGCATTTCTGACGTATTTGTAAGTGCAAAAGTGACGCATTGCTGGAGTGTGTCACAAAAGTGACGCAACTCCAGAAATGCGTCCTTTCACTTGGGGCAAGCCCCATGTGAAAGGGCCTGCGTCAGTCTTACGCCTGCTGTGAGGCAGGCGCAAGATTTTGACGCAACAGCGTCCTAAAAGTGACGAAGTGAAATCTCAGAGATTTCACTGCGTCACTTCTACGAGGCTTTTTGTGGGGGAACGCCCCCCTGCATACATTATACCTGACGCAGGTATAATGTAGCGCAGCGGTTTACAAAGTGACGCATCTGCTTAGATGCGTCACTTTGTAAATAGTGCGCAACAGGAGGCATGTTTTACGCCGCCGATGCGTCACAAAAAGTGACGCATCTGAAGCGCAAAACTGACTCAAGGCCTCATAAATGAGGCCCAAGATTTAAAGGCACCTTTAATGCTCCTTCACTTTGTGAGTAAACAGAACAAGTGTTTGTCAGCTTGCCAGAAGGTGTGAGTAGGCCCTAAATATAGGTCACCCTGATAAAATCTGACCTGCCACAGCGAGTAGGAGAATAGATTTGTCAGGGCCTGAAACCCCATGCCAAATCTCGAAGCAGGGTTATTGATGCAGTTGAAGCACAACCAATAGTGTACTCCGAACTGGCTGCATTTTGACTTCGGCGAAGGCTATGCCCTGATCTCACCACGCTGCAGCCTTTCGACAATCCTTTGAACTCTTATACCTTGCCACTGCCTCAAGGAAGGGCTCAGATCATTTTTGCACAGATTTCAATAATGACTGTTATGATGAAGGGGACAAATGTGTTCAACCATATAAGGAGGAGGACAACTAGTATGATGTGCTACATGATGCATATGGACTGGAAACTTCTCTAGACACTGGTCCGGTTTCTCCACCTAAGCTGGATACCTAGGAAAGTGCCTTCTTCACAGTAGTTCATGACTTCCAATTTCCCACCATGGAGGTAAGAAACAATATTCTTACCAAAGTTTTTCAACCTGGAAAAACTACTACTGAGCCCGCTACCTTTTTAATGAGCCCCTCACAGACATTCATCTTGGGACTTGGACAAAGCCATGTTCCATGTTTCAGTCCGATGGTAAATAGGCAGGTAGCAATGCGCCAGCGCCCTGCCCTGGGGTGGGGGTGGTTGGCCCTGATTTCCTAGCGCAGCACTTGACTCCAGAAAGCTTGGTAGTGCAAGCATCCAGAAGCAGGGTCACCCCCAATGCATTCCCTTTCACCACACTGGATTGAGAGTCCAAGGGCCCCAAAACCTTTACCTCAAAATACATGATTCATGGCAGGGTGGCTACTACTGATTGCCTTGGTCGAGTAATTGGCAGCAGCCTGACACTTTGCAGACACAGCTGAATGAAGGCTACGAGCTTCCCCGAGGATGTCAAATCTTCCTTGATGGACTTGCTCTTTGATGCCTCTCACCTCTTTGGCAAGAAGGCGGACTCAACACACAAACTCTTTAAAGACATCAGGGCCACACTACACTGCTTTTCATGGCAGGGGCAGCAAGCTGTCCAATTTGCTGTACCCCTAGCTGTTGAAACGGCAAAACACTGTCGGGTACACACCGCCCTGTCAGAGGCAGGATTCAACATTTTCTTCTAGGGTGGCAAGCCATCACTTCGGACAAGTGGGTCCTGAAAATTGTCCAGCAGGGGTTAAACACTTCCATTTGCATTAACACCACAAACTTTCCATCATCTCCACAATGGCAGATGGAGGACCATTAGTCCCTCTTGGACAGGAAGTGCAGGCTCTTTTGTCCAAAAGGACCATGGACAGGGTTTCAGCCTCGGAGACAGGAACTGGGTGTTACTCCAGCTCATTTCTTCTGCTAAAGAGGACCTCATCCTGTTTTAGATCTTTCCTCTCTCAACTCCTTCCTGTGGAAGGACAAGTTCAAGATGCTCACTATGGTTCAGATCGGTCTGCCTATAACCCTGAAAAGTAGATTTTGGCAACAGACCTGCAGGATGCTTGTATTCATATCCCCATCCTGCTGGCCCATAGGTGCTATCTGCAGTTAACAGTGGGACATGGGCACTTTGAGTTTGGTACCACCAGTGCCACTTGGGTGTTCACAAAAGTGCTGGTGCTGATGGTCATAGCCCATCTTCGCATATCGGAGGTCCTAGTCTTCCCTTACCTCAATGACTGGCTACTGAAGGCTGGTCCACCTCAGATAGTCATCACCCACCCCTATCTCCTGAGATATTTGGGGTTCACTATAAACTTGCTGAATGTACACCCAACTCCTGCACAGGAGCTCCTTTTCAATTGAGCTAATCTGGCCATGGTGAAATTGTGTGCCTGCCCCCAAGAGAAGAGAGTCCAGAACAATCAGGCTATGATCTCGAGTGGTTCAGCCTATAGCCTGTATCTCAGTGAGGATGACTCTAAGGCGGCCTGCCAAGTGGCTGTAGTGGGATCAGAAGTCCTAGTGGGCACAGCATTAGGGAAATCTCACAGATTTAGTCCAAAATTTGGAGGAGACTGCAAACAATCTGCAGTGAAGGCTGTCGGACCAAGATTGGGCCAGCGACAGACCACTCTCTTTGTCCTACCCAGAGCTAACAGAGGTGACGAATGCATCGCTTCCAGAGGTGGCACAAACTATGTTCCGCGATTGGGGATAATCTTGGCACAATCTTATCACCACCACCAAGAACGCACAATGTCAAAATTTCATTCTTCTGAGGTTTCCCAGGCAGCTTTCTTTCAGAAACACATTCTGCCTAAAGTGGAGCTTGGGACTCTTGTATGCATTTCTGCCGCTACCTCTCCTGCCATGAGTTCTTAAGAAGAGCAGGAATAACCTGGGCCAATTCATCCAATTGGCGCCGCACTGGGTCACAGCAGGAAGGTGTTGGGAACTCCTGGGCATGAGCACCTGTCCTCTGATCAGGCTGCTGCTTCAAGAAGATCATCTGTCACAACAGAAGGGCAGCGTCTTGCACCCAGGCATGCACATTCATCACCTCTATACTCGGAGATTGAGTGGCAGCAGTTGATTGCATTGGTTGGAGCTACCGCCTAAGGTTGTTGATGTCAATTTTGGCAGCCAAGCATCCCTCCACGAAATCTTCACATGCCTTTTGTTGGGCCAATATTGTGACGTGGCGTGAGACTCGCCACAATTACCAACTTCAGGACAAACTTTCTGAAGTTTCGCTGTTTGAGTAATCCCCAGCAAAGATTTTCCTTGGGCCCAGTTAAAGGTAATTTTTTGGGCCTTTTTGCTGTCATGAGTAAAGCCTTCTGTATTCACATCACCTGTTGTGATACGTTTTCAGAAATGTTTGCAATATACGTTTCCAGCTGTTTCTTTCATTATGCCCCAGAGGGACTTGAATCTTTTCCTCACATTCCTCCTGTGCGCACCATTCGAATCTTAACACAACCCTTCATTACGGCTTCTCGCCCTACAGCCAGTTTTCCTCATCATCATATCATTGGTGCTTGTGAGTGAGGTGCAGGCCCTCTCTGTCCAGACAAGTTGGTTTTGAAGACCAAAGCCTCATTTCTCCCAAAAGTGGTGACATCTTGATGCAAAACATCAGCCTCCCGGTGTTCTTCGCTCTGCTTCATCCCTGTAAAGAGGAGGATAGTCTCCATTGCTCGATGCATTAGGAGCTCTTGTCTTTTACATCAATTGACCACTGGGTGGATGATCAGCTCTTCACTGGATTCGCTAGAGCAAATAAGGCAAGGCAGTGCAGAAGAGAACCATCGCTCGTTGGATTATGCTCTGTATCAACATCAGCTACGCACTGGCCAAGAGGTAGCTGCTGGAAGGCTTTTGGGTTACTACCACCAGAACCAAGGCTGCTACCACTACGTTGGAAGGCGGAGTGCTTGGTCTGGATATTTGCTAGACACCTACTTGGGTTTTGCTTCATTTGTTCACGAAGCGCTACTGCGTGGACAGCCAGGTCCGTTGAGAAGGGCATTTTGCCCGCTCCGTCTTGCTGGACTTTTTGGTCTGAGCCAGTTCATAGTCCCACCACTGGGAGCAGTGCCGGCTCCTCTGCTAAGGTGGAAGTGCGTCGACCCACTGCTCTTAGAGCAGGAAAACTAAAATAATAACATTGTTGTTATTATTTTATTTTTAGTAGGGGTTCTGGCTGGGTTAGGCCTGGGCGGGGCTGGTGGCACAGGGGGAGGAGTGGTTTGCACACTCAAGGTGTGAATAACTGTTTGGCAGGCCATCTTGGGCCGGGCAAACAGTCATGCGCACTTTGCATGTTCCCCACCAGGCTTGCACTGCACTGTTTTAGGGCAGGTATCCTGTGTGCTTCCTGGTTCCGGCTTCGGAATGATGACGGAGAAGAGACGTAGCGAGAAGGTAAGTTGTTATTTTGGTGCATTTTTTTACGCTCTGCCCCCCTGGTACTCCCTCCCCAACCCTCCACTATTGTTCCCAGCCAGCTGCCTCTGACTGGGAAGGTACGGCTTTGGTATGTATTCAAAAGGTGAGCAATCTGCAGTTAGAAGTATCCATCAGAATATCAAGTTAATTCCCATCCATAACACTTTCTGCTGGATATTATCTCTGACTGTAGATTCCTCACAGAGTCTCCCATTCCCTCCTTCTCTGAACTGGGCTCTTTTCTTCATCTAAAAAGATCCCAAGTCTAGAGATCTGCTAATTAGGTCTGTGTTTGGAGCAGCCAACAGCCTAGAAAGCAACGGACGTCAGCATGCCAAGGGTTGCGCTTACATACAGCTTTACACGTCACTTCTGGAGAGGAAGAATGTCAGCGTGCATGGAGCCACATGACATCATCTATAAGCGGGCAGCGGTACGGATAAAAGATTTTGTGGATCCATTCTTAAACATAGGGAACATTCAAAGGCTGAGGAATCTGCAGTTAAATAGAAAATCCACTGGAGAGAGCACTTCCAAAGGTAAGTAAGTTGTTCTTTAAACCTGATTCTGTCTTTTTATCCACAGCATCTGAAGGCGTAAAATCCTCTAGACTGTCATTTTCCCACCAGTGTAGTCAACATGGAATCCATCTTGAGGTTATGCAAAAGGACTGAAAAGGCATTCTCCAGCAAATACATCTTCAACACAAACTGTGTTGCTCTCAGATGATCAAAATCCTTCCACTCTAGCAAGATTAGATTAGGGATCTAATCTCACCATGTAGAGGCAGAGAAGGACAGGAGGAATCATCACATTGCAGAAGAAAAGTTGAAAATACACCCTCTAAAATCTCTACTGCCAGGAATCCCAGGTTACACCTCAGAAGGGTTAAAATGTGCACCATTTCCTCTTCCTCAGATGCTTTGCCTTGGTAGAAGAACCTGCTACCTCTAGAGAAGAGGAATGAGATAAGGAGTCATCTCCCTTATGCCGATGTTTATCTCGTCCTCTGTTCTCCCTTTCAGATTCTAATGCGCTAGCAAATGCTGCC
This sequence comes from Lissotriton helveticus, assembly GCF_964261635.1. Taxonomy (NCBI): domain Eukaryota; kingdom Metazoa; phylum Chordata; class Amphibia; order Caudata; family Salamandridae; genus Lissotriton; species Lissotriton helveticus. Next base: position 920,979,238 of record NC_136072.1, read on the forward strand.
TCAATTAGTCCCTCAATGTTGAGATGATCAGAGTCCTTGGTCTCTGGACTGGTCTGGTAGAGGAAGAAAATCACCTGGATTATCTGTATTTTCTGGAACTCTTTCCCCTGAGGAAGACACATCAAGCTGTCAACCTTTACATGTTTTTTTACCCTTCATGGTCAACATTATAATGAACCACCCTCAGTAACCTCCAGGAGGAACATATATGTAGATACAATAGACAAATAGACAATTTCAATACTCCTTTGGCTAGACCTCGATGGGGTCAATATGCAAAACATATTCAAACCTAGTTGATCAAACATAAGTAGTTTCTTTACTATGAAAAATGTCCTCTAATTCTAGTTTATTGACCCCGTGATAGAACAAGAAACCATGTCTTGGAGGTGTGTGAACAATATTATCAACTGAAAACCACACTACTGAGCTGTGCATCCTGGGTTTAGATATGAATGCTACAAGCAACTTGCATGCCTGTAGAAACTCCTACCATGGAGGAGTGTCCCATCCTGCTACTTTGAAACGCTCTCAGCCGGCCTCTATCCTTAGCTGGATGCCCATCTGCATTACAGAGCTCCATATGCATTGTGGCCTGTTGTTGAGCACCGTCCAGCCTGCCACTTCCTGTGGATGCTGAGCTGCCCTGCATAGTCTGCCTCGCGACTAGTGGCTTCTAATTTTCAATGATCGAAAAAACAAGTATTGACAAAGCCAATAAGTCTCCCCTATGTGAGATGTATTGACTTTGTCAATGTTTTTATAGATATGTTGAACAGCAGCACAAACTGCTGTGCAACACAGCTTAAAGTTGAGAAAAAAGTGCTATGACGCAGCCAGCACTGACCGCGGCACAGTGCTTTTTATTAAGAACTCTTGAAGCGGCAGATGCTCGTTTTTGTATCTGATTTTGTATCCGAGTTCAAAACAGTGGAACACCCTGCCACTACCACTGAGAATGATACTGGAAGAACGACGTGTTAGGAAACATTTCAAGCCCCAATTACTTGAGTAGTTTGCAAATTTAGTAGGCACTATGCTGGGAGGAATGTTGGGTAGCCATGCGCTTTATACATGCTTGTATATAGTACACTATAGTATAGAAGAAGAAATAGAACCTGAATCACATTGTAAGGCGTGGACAGACAATTAATTTGAATCAATCTGTGCTCCACTGAAAGTAACGGAGGTGATGCTTGGCCTACAATTGCCAATTAAGATTCAGCAAAGAACAGCAAAACAGTACCAAGACTGGTAAACAATGGAATCTCTTCTTGGCTGTGCAACCTGCCCACCCGCCTCCCGCTGCCCGACCCCTGTGACATCTTGGGGTGAGGCCGCCAAGCGGAGCGCGGTGCTGGGGAGCGGTAAAAACTACACTGCCCACCATCCTTTGCGGCGCAACCTGCGTCATTCGCGCGCCAGGAGGCGTTTAAATTCACAGGCACCCCCGTCTCGCGGGACGCCGGGCGAAGCCCGGGCCAAGGGCGGGCCCGTTTCAGCCCGTTCCAGACTGTGAGAGACTGGACTGGGCCACGGTATTTGTGTTTTTTTCTCACTTGACTCTTTGCTCTGTACTCTCTTCTTGCTAAAAATTGCGGTAAACTACACTTCCACCTTTGCTTACTGCGAGCTCAGTTTCTTTGTTCCTTTAATACTGCCGAGTCTTAATCGCATAGCGCTTGACCATGAATAGAGCTACCAGGAAGAGAAAGACAGAAAAAACCACTGATAAAATCACCGATATAACTGGTCCCATCGATTTATTCTTAAACAAGACCAATGCAGTTATCGATAATACCATTCAACTGATAGAACGAAGGGTGTCACACGAACTGGAGGCTGCTAGAAGAAGATCCTCCATGGGTCCCCTTGCCTCAGCACAAACTCCAATCCTAAAGGGGCCGATCATTCCCTTGTTAAATCAAGCTAGTGCACTAGTTCACACAGTTCCAAACACTGTGGACTTGTCCGCAACACAATTGTCATCAGGGTCTGATTCGCTGGATGATTTAGAAAAAACACCGGATTTACAACTCTTACACAACAAAGACACAGCTGCGGAACCTAATCCAACGGGTGAAAGGGAGGGCGCCATACCCAAGAGGCCAAGTAGTGGGTTGGTCATACAGGAGACTGCATCTGCTCCATCAATTACTCTTTATCCTTGCAACCCGAATAAGAATAGCCATACTATTGTAGTTCCGCAAATCCATCCTTCCACCGATAGAGTGGTTCTTAACACGTTTTCACAGAACATTGAACCACCGGGGAACCTAGATGCAATAGGCGCTGTAGGTGGAATACATAAACCTTGCACCACATGTGTCTCACTGCATGATTTTCTCACAAACAGTTTGGGGGAATTGTTAAAATACCATCTGCAACCCTTGGAAAAAAGCATTAGGATTATTGAAAAACAACTTGCAAAACTAAATACCCCCGTATTTACTCAGAAGTCACTGGGCACCTTAGATATGGGGGAGGGGAAACCTAAAGAGCCAAGTAAAACGGCTCAACCGCCCACTTTATCAGCAACGTGTCCAAAGCCCCTGGCACAAGATAGAGAAGTAAACTCCAAGACTAATAAGAGTGCCAGTTCAAACTCACAAAATACACCTAAACCCCCGACTGTAGAGGGAAAGGGCCAATCCGATACCATTAGCGGTAATCTGCAACCCACCCCGGCCCTTGTGGCCCTAAATACCCAGTTAGCTAATTTTAAGGAGACCTTACATTCATCACAAAAAACCCAGCCTCCCCAACCCCAGGGAAAAGAGAGAAAGGGTACTAGGTTTAGGCGCCCATTCCATCTGCCACCTGAGGCTACCCCTTACACTGTGGTCCTAACAGGGGTGCCAGAATTGACAGATGGTTCGGACGAGCCCCCGTGGTCATTGAGGAACAAAGTTCTGCAATGGCTAAGTCAAAATAGACCTCTCCAGTCATCACATCACAGCAGAATAAATTCTGTGAGAAGAGTGTACTGGATTGGGGATACGAAAAAAAGCCTACAGGGGGACTGTGTGATAGTCAACTGTGACGATCCTGCCTTGGCTGACTATATTTCTTCCTGGCCAGCGCTCGAAAAAAGGGGGGGGATTGACGTACAGCGCCTTTCTTTCTTCTATCCCCCTTTAAATATCCCCAATTACGCTGTTACAACTGGCTGGGATGAAGTGCAAGACTGGCCTTGGACGCAGGTGGGACATTCCAACAGAAACAGGAACAGTAATAATTACTGGACCAGAGGCTGGGATTCTCGCCCCTGGTACCATAGCAGAGGAAACCCAAATCCTGATTTCTGGAGGGGGGCTCCCACAAGGAACAGATACGACTGCTTAGATATGGTCGATTGACCAACAAAGGTCATTCCCGGGGCATCAGTAACCTCAACCCCCTCAATTAAGACCCATGATGTCCTTACCCAGGTAGAATGTATTAATCCCGTGGCGCTAGAGAGTTCACAAGATCATGCTACGGGGGATGGAAACCTGTCAGGCTTACACCTAACTGATCAACATAGCATGCCATCAAATGAGCGTGGACTTGGGACCACAGCTGAAACTACCTGCATGTATGCACACCAATGTATAGCAGATAATATTCCAACTCATAATGAGTTTGGAATTCTGCCCGTGGGTACTGTCCCAGTAACCAGTCAGGAAGATTCGAGCCCACGTAACGAGGAAAAAAGCTTGCTAAAAATAACATCCTGGAATATTGCCGGGCTGGCTAAAAAAGCGAGGGACCCGCTATTCCTAGCTTTCATGGAAAGGCAGGACATAATCTGCCTGCAGGAGTGCTGGGATTTAAATGAGACCCATATTGAGGGTTTTAGTACATTCTACGTCCCTTCGATGCAGGGCACCCGAGGTAGAGGCTCGGGGGGTCTGTGCATTTTTACCTCTAACCTCTGTAATATAGAAAAGTGTACTTATGAGGTTAGTGAATCGAAGGCAGGGGTAGGGAGCCTACTACAAGGTCTGTTTATCAAATTAAATGGGCGTTCTTTCTTCCTGATAAATATTTATAATAACGCGCCAAAAGTGGAGGTTAAAACCTTTATAGCGGAGTTGGACTCACTGCTAAAGAGAGGTGGGCAGGGGGCAGACTGCCTTCTCATAGCTGGGGATTTTAATTGCCATCTATGCCCCTATAGTCAAACAAAAAACTGTGGCATCTTTGACTTAAGGGGAGACCCGACTACGCACTTCGAACACTCCATAGTGGGGAACCTCCTAAATCAGCTCATGCATGATTGGGATTTGGCCTTTGCCAACGAACTTTGTGAGCCATCTGTGGCATTTCAGACTACCTACTTTGGCCGTGGGGCAGGCACTGTAATCGACTTTATTTTAGTCGCGAACAGGAATCAGGGCTGGGTGGTGGGTTTTGATACGGAGGATCTTGCAATAAGCGATCATTTTCCTATCAGCACTTCCCTCAGTCTAGGGAAACTGGGAATCCTAAAACCAAGCACGATGAATATACTTCATGGTCGCTCAGTGGCGCTGGCCAGGAAAAACGGCTACGCCATAAAATGGGCAAAAATTGATCCCACAAACTTCCTGAAAGACTTGGTTCAGAAAGAAATGAGCCAGTTTGCAATTTGCTTAGAATCAAGCACCAACCCCGAGCAAATAATACAGGCGTATGACGCAATTACCGCCACAATAAACGCCAAGTTATTTAAAAAACTAAAGTCAGGGGAGGCAAAAAGACTACATGGCTGGTTCAACCGAGCATGCACTATAGCACATAAAGCCCTTGTGCAGGCCTTAAAGACAGTCCCAAGAGATAGCGGCCGAGTTAAGGAGGCTAGGCAAGCATATAAGCAGACCCTAAGAACTAGACAGTTAGACCTTAAAAACGCAGCCTGGGAAGCCCTGATCAAGGCAAGTGCCCTAAGGGATAACACGATGTTCTGGAAAGAAATCAATGCCCCCTTCTTCTCAGACAGGAAGGAAGACTCCTTGGAAATAGGTATTCCAGAAGATACCTGGGTTAACTATTTCACCGCCCTCTACAAGAAAGAATCACTTGCATCGTTTGAACAAGATGACCCGGAGGCGGGGTGTGAGGTTCATTCACTGCTTCATAGTAATTTCCCACTAAATGTAATATTTACCCCCGCAGATGTGGAACAAGCGATCTGCCAGAGCGCTAGCCTAAAGGCCCCTGGGCCTGATGGAGTTCCCATTGATCTATTTAAGGGGAATGTGGATCTGTGGGCCCCCCTACTTGCAAATGTCATGAACGCTTACACTAACTTAGGTTTCCCCAACACATGGCATGAAGCAATAGTCATCCCAATATTTAAAAAAGGGGATAGACAAGACCCAAAATGCTACCGTCCCATCTCCCTGCTAGACAACCTAATGAAAGTAGCAGGGAGGGTTCTCTTAACTAAATTACAAGCCTGGTCCGAGAGTAAGGGGATACTCTCAAAATTCCAATATGGATTCAAGTCCGGCCTGGGAACCGTAGAGCAGGGTCTAAATCTGTCCCTCATAATGAATAAATATATTGGAGCAAAAAAAGGGAATCTTTTCCTAACATTCGTCGATTTAACCTCGGCGTTTGACTGCTTAGATCATGGAATGTTGTGGAAAACCCTGGCCACAATGGGGATAGATAAAAACATTTTAAGTTTTATCCAGGAGCTGTATAGAGATGCAGGCGCCACGGTGAGATTTGGCAAAAATGGCGAGCAAACCAGAAAATTCCCCATAGCGAAGGGTGTTCGCCAAGGCTGCATACTTGCGCCATTTCTATTCAACTTATATATTAACGAGGTAGCAGTATCGTTAATTGCTCTGGAGGTGGACTACCCCAAGATAAATGGTCTCTCAGTCCCACTATTGCTATATGCCGATGATGCGGTGATCATGGCCCGCACTCAGCGGGGACTTCAAAAGGCGCTAATGGGTTTTGCAACCTTCATGAGCTCTAGGGGCCTAAAAATAAATGTGGGGAAAACCTTTACGATGTCCTGTACAACCAGTAAAAAAGTTTCTGACTGCAAAACCTTTGTTAATGAGTCAAAGATAGCTATGTCTAAAACGTTTTCCTATTTGGGCATCATTTTTAATAATAGGGGGACATGGTCCTCAGCGATCACCTCTCGGAATTTGGCCTTTGCACGCTCGATAGGGGCAGTTAAACAATTTGCTAAAAAACTTGGCGGGAAACCGGTAGACACACTACTTAAGATCTATGCAGCAAAATGTGTGTCTACAGCGGTTTATGGAGCGGGGATCTGGGGACTTGCGGATATCTCACAAATACAAAGGGTGGAAAATGCTTTTTTGAGATATCTTTTAGCAGTCCCGCGCTCCACATCCACCACCATATGCCACAATGAACTTGATAGACCCCATATCAGTGATTTGATAAAGATAGCGCCAGTTATGTTATGGTTTAAGATTTGGAGATGTGAGGATACGACTTTCAATAGGGAAGTAATTCATGATTGCCTGAGTCAAGCCGAGGGCTCCAAGCAGCCGTGGTTGGCATATGTGAAGAAATTTTTTAATTCTATCAACCAACCTGAGTTATTTTCAAACCCAACATCATGTGCCCTAATCTCAAAAAAATCATTAAAAAAGTCATGCCTTGATTTACTGGAGGAGAGGAGATATTATCTGGATGGGCACAAGTCTACTATCGTTGCCCATCGGCAGATCCTCCACGATCATGGCCTGCATCCTTATTTGGCGCCAAATTTTTCATGTTACCACAGAATGCTCTTAGCACGAATGAGGATGGAATCTTTCTTTAGGTTAATAACGTTCCCTGCGCCAAATGATTGGTCCGGGAAACTGATAAAATGTCCGTGTGATGGAGTAGCCATCCAGTCTAATATACACTGTATCCTCTTCTGTCAGTATTACCAGTGGGGGAGGAAAAAATACCTGTTACCGCTGTTAAAGTCATGGGGTTTGAGAAGTTGTAAATCTGCCCTTCACAGATTGTATTTGCTCCAAGATGAGCTTACCATTGTAGTGATGATAACATTTTTGTCGTTTATTATAAAATGTAGAGGAACCATGAGAAATGATTAGGAGTATGAGGGTTTGTTTGAGTATTATTTTGTACCTAATAACATCATATAATACACAAATATGTTTATATTTACCTCAACTGTTCCATCAACATAATGAATCTACCTTCCTATCAAATGAATTTTATGCAAAGTTTTTAAATGGTTTTTATGATTAGATTAATTGATAAGTGTAATGAATTGCATATTTGTGTAGTGTCCTTTTTAAATCACCAAGTTTTATTGTTGTGTTTGATTGTATTTTGTATTTATGCCCGCTTTTATGGTGTTTGTCAAATGCCGAATAAAGCTATCTTTGAATCTTGAATCTTGAATCTTGGTAAACAATGGGTGGGCTCTAAACCCTTTACTGTACACAATATGTCTCACAAGCGAGTCTGTTGCAAGCTCGACCTAAAAAGAAGACACTGCTCAACAATGATTTCACATAGCATTTATGGTGCTCTAATCAGTTTGTGCAGTACCGACAGGTTGCAACAATTGCAGGCTTCAGCCTACCACTAACAGTCCCACAAAGAGAGATAAGAGGTAAAACAAACATCTAAAGGCCCGAATAAGAATCCATGAGATAAAGGAAACTAAAACTGATGTTCCATCCCCTAAACTTCAGAAAGATCTGTCGAAAAAAGACAAACAAAAGAGATGGTACAGTAGATGGGTGAATAAAGCGTGGGAGGAGATAAACTCATCATTGGGTTATGACTCTTAGGAGGAAGTAAACCAGGAAGTAATGGGAGCATAAATTACTCTGAAAATATTTTGCTCACTGAATTACTCATTTTATATAAGCAACTTAACTGTGGATGGAGAAGGCCATCTACAATAGCACCACCAGCTGTCAGTGATATCTTGGGAAACCAGAAGAAAGAAAAGCCTTCAATTGACTAAGTAAACAGACCACATACAGTTATTTTAATGCCTGCCGTGAAACATCCCGTAGAATGTTCAGCCTACTTGTGGAATACCTTATATTGTACCGTACTTCAATATAGACAATAGGCAATCACTGACTAAATAGAGCTGTGTGGCTACTTTGTGGAAACAGGAACAGGCTCAACATTTAAAGGTCAGATTCAGAAAAACGAGAACACAAGTATGATTACAGACTATTGCACATACAACAACGGTTTCAAATACAGTCATTAAGAATTCCTAGGTAAATCAGAAAAAGAAACTCTCCCTTATCATAAGGGAGCTAAGAAAACAAAGTACAGACGACTGAAAAATTGCGGTCTGCTTGTCACCATGTGAAAAATAGTGCATGAAACGGCACTATCCAAAAAACACACAGCTTGTAAACTGCAATTACTACAGTTGGGATGGATCCCTGTACTTTGTTATATACTGAGCTTTTTGCCAATCCTAGTTTTACTTGTCATGCTAATCTTGCATTTTTTTTGTACCGTGTGAATGATTTAGATAGGCCAAGTGTAAATTGACTGCCCAGGTACAGGATTGTGATTGTGTTGTTTGCTGTATGACAGGGGTGTTAAAATGTCACACACTTGGCCACAGTGACCTCATTTCACTTATGTGCAGTAGTTGAAATGGAATGGGGTGTCTAAGCTTTTCAGATATCTACTGGTGTGCTGCTGTAATGCTGTATTAGGTTTTATTTCACTATTCTTATTATCAACCGCATACGGTGATTGTTATAAGCAAGGCAAAATTGTACTTGGAAGCTAAATAATAGGCTTGACTAGGAATGTTTCTGTAGTTTTTAATGTTTCCTTCATCACAAGCATAAAACTATAATGTATACATGGTGCAGCTGTAGCATTGTAAGCTTGACTGCCTTCTGTATTACCATATTATATATATATCTATATATATATATATATATATATATATATATATATATATATATATATATATATATATATATATATTTATATATATACATATATACACACACATCCTTTTTAACTTGCATGCTCCGGGTGTGGGCTACCCTTCATTGTAAAATATATATTTGTATCTTGAGGTACAGGGGACTAGCTTTAGTGTATTGTCTCTCGTTTGCTAGTGTCTAGATAATCAGCTTGGAATCCTTTTAATAATATGGGGCCACATGTATCCTTATTTCAAATAGCGATTACCTAATTGTGATTATTTGCGACTTGCAATTAGGTAATCGTTATTTGAATGTATGAAACTCCATGAGTTTCATTTAGAGTTTCCCAATGGTTTGCAAATCAACCTACCTCATTTATATTTATGAGGCAGGTCGCAATTTGCGACCCATTAGGAATCGACAAAATCATAGGGATGGTGGCCTGTTGTGGTCAGCAGACCACACAGACCATGTCTGTGATTGTTTTTAAAAAAAACAATCATTGTTTTTTACATGTAGCCCATTTTCCTTTAAAGAACATGAGCTGCAGTTAAAAAAGAAAAATGAAATGTTTTCTTTTCATTTTGTAAGAGTAGGCAGTTGACTGTGGGATCACTGTCTGCTCTTAAGAAACATTTTTATGAACATTCATAAAGGGGTAGGGGTCCCCAAGGGACCCCTTTCTGTTTGCGAATGGGTTATCACCTACTTGAAGTAACCAGTAAAATGCAAATGTTTTGTAACTGCATTTTGGTCGCAAAACATTCCTATATATCGCTGCGATTCAGTATTAGGAGGGACACTGTAAACTCGCCCCTTTCTAATTCGAATCGGTATGTATTCGCAATTCCAAACTGCGATTTTGTAACGTTACCGAATCGTAAATTGGAATTCATACATAACAAAAAACATTTTACCGGTCACGAATAGCTACCAGTAAAATGCATAGTGTGCTCTTTAGTTCAATCCTTCTCTGAGAAGGTAAGTGGGATGCTTTCTGCATCAAATCATATTACAGTAGTTAGATCTGGAAAGGCCATCCATCATATCGCAGCCATGTGACTGTGCTTACTGTCACGTGTGCGTGGCTATAGTGATGTAAACATGTTTGCAGGCTTGGTAGCCCTCGTTATCAAAGGCAGATGACTAGTGTTGTGGGCTTACCTGTTCTTAGGATCACATGTGTGTTTTATGTGTGTGGCTATGCTGCCTCCAGTTTCATGATTGTAGGGTGTACTGCTATAAAATGGCATAAGACGTCGAAGGTGCCTATGTCTGGTGTTTGACTAGAATGATGATGTCCTGGGTAAGCCATTCTAGGTATCACGCGTAGTTGTGCAGTGGCACTGGGTGGTGTATAATGTACTAGGAGGCATCTGTGTGCACTGTCACTGGATGAGTATGTAGTGAAACGCATTGGCATTCTGCCCGTGGGACACAGGCGCATGAATGCAGCATGTCAGGTGTTGGAGAGGCATGGGATAGAAGTGTAACGGGTTGTTCTCCTCTTCAGCGTGACAGGCATGTGACAGGAGTGTAACGGCTGTTCTCCTCCTCAGTGTGACATGCAGAAGCTGACAGTGGATGAATTGAAGCGGTTGCTTTATGATACTTTCTGTGAGCATCTATCCATGCGGGACATCGAAAATATCATCCAGACGGAAGAAAAGAGCAACCTGGAGAACCCTGAGTCTTGCCCAGTGGACGTCGAAAGTAAGTAACAACAGAACACACACGCAATCTGCACCTCTCAGTCCCCTAGCCCTTAAAATATAATTTTCCAAGCCTCGTCCAACCCTGCTACCATTAAATATAATTTTTTATGTAACGGCTACGTTCCACCATGAATTTCAAAGATGGACAAAATATGTGACGCATTTAACACATGAAAGGGCGAGATTTTGATCGATACCTTATATCTATTGATCCAAACCTCGATCTGGTCGACTGAACCTTTATTGCCTGTCTTGGAAGGAAACAGTACACCTATCTGCAAGTTAGTTCACCCAATAAAGGACTCTACTCTTAAAGATCACGGACAACTTCTAGGTTTCAAAAGTTTATTGTAAAGATATAATGAGCTGCAAATACAAGCATCTCAGAATGAGATTCACGAGATACACAGGTCCAATTACATACATGTGCTCTCGAAAAGCCCTCAGACGAGCAACAGAAATCACTAACACAAGTTCTAAAAATAGCAAAGCTATCAGCATAGACGCATATCTCTCCTTCATTTAGGTTGGAGGAAAACAAACACAGGTTAGGCGTCCCTACCCTGTTCTAGATGGTATCCCTACTTAACCAAATCCCAACCTAACAAAGGTGTCAGCAATGAATGACCCCCAAGGGAAGTCACCCACTCTAAGTCTCTTGGTGAAAACCTAAAGTTCTCCAGTCATGACCCCTCACTGCCTACCCATCCGCTCTCTAAAGGGTCCTCAGGTCTCTGCCCCAACTCCACCCAGGGGTGCTGTCCCTAATACAAAACAGTCAACAACATTTGAGACGCCCCTTGCGAAACGCCTCTCACGTGGTGCAACTTCAGGCTTTTTCCATGATGCTTTGTATTGGGCCTCAGACGTTAGAGTTGACCTTGCTTCTCAGTCTCTTCTCCGGCCCGCTGATACCCCTTAAACATTCCAGAACCCTCCTCCATGTCTGGGCCGTCTACTGAACAGGCCTCTATTCATTCACTTATAATTGGATCCCCCCTTTCCTGTTGCAGACAGATATCTGCCGCCAAGAACCCAACTCTCATAGACTTCTAAAAAGGCTTGCAACATTTCTCAGCCCAGACATGTACGTGTAAATCAATGCTAAAACATTTCAGGCCTACAATATTTCACATTATGATTATAGCATTCAATTTCTTCATTTAATTAAAGCATGTTAAAACTCTTATTCTATTATTTAGAAAACATTACTCTAAATCATGGCCCATTAATGCAATGACCAAAAACGTTAAACAATCTGTGTCGTGAAAAGAAACACCTTCCCTTTTAGCTCCAGCTCTGGCCCTGAGGCCTACCACGTTCTGCGTTTTACCACAGACCATCTTATATGTTAACAGCTACACGACATAGATTCAAAATAATCACGTCTAATAAAATCATATAATGTCACACATTTCTGTATTAATTCCACTTCTACTTAAATCTCTATATTAGCTATACATTTAGAATATAATTTCAGATACTATTAGCACTCATGGCATTTCTCTTCATGAATTATGCTCTCTATAGGTAAGTATGATGTACTCATATATTTATATCAGTTTGCGCTCTCTCAGTTCCCCCCTTTGATGACCTCTCGGGGTCATCACTAACATTTAAACTGCAGTTATTGCTGGCATTCTCTGCGCTTCCAGAGCTCTCAGACTCCTGTACTGATTATCTTGTATGGCAGCCAATCTCTGCAACTGTTCTCTTTGGGCCCTTTCTGACCTTCTTGCTCTGTACCATTTGAATACCCTCACCAATCCCCACAATATTATCCCACAGATCAATATTATGATGATAGGCTTTAGGATATACCATATAAAGCTTTTGCCTAAGGTGGAAAACCACCCTCCAACTGTACTCATTCCGTGGCCCACCTTTTCCCAGACATTTTCTCTACTCAAGTCTTCGATCTCTTTGTGTATATTAGTTATGTTCTTAATAACTTTCTCAAGGGGTTTTGAAAGGTCTGGAATGTAAGTGCAACATTCCTGAACCTTCAAAGCCTTACAGACTCCGCCCTCTTTTGCTAATAAGACATCTAATGCAAGCCGATTTTGAAGAACCATAGCCCTTATCGATTGCATCTCTCCTTCTACCAGCATTAAGGACTGAGCAGTGCTGGCAGACAACCTGTCGACAACTGTTGCCAGTCGTCTAATTTTAACATCATTAAGGATTATTCCCAAAAGAGGGAACATAGCTCCAAAGACATCTCCAACCATTTCTGCATCGCCTAAATCTCTCCTTCCCCTCGATGATGTCTGGCCCTCAATGATCAATAAGTCTTGTGCATGATATATTTTGGGGAAGACAATTGCCAAGTAACATGATCCATACCAGTTGTCAGGTAGTCTCACGTAAGCATTTCTTCCACATACAAAATACACATTTGGAATCACTTGCATTCCCTTCAGGAAATCCTTAGTGTAGTACTCTAAATTAAAAGCATGTTCACAGTCAACTTCACCCACGTATACATTTTCATAATACGTTTTGGCTCGGTGAAGACATAACTTTCCTTTCTGCGCTTTATCTAAAGCTATTGGACCACTACTACCCTTTCTCTTGTGTGACTTCTCTTCCTCGGTCCAATCTAATTTCCCTTGTCCTGATTTTTTCAAAATCTTTTGTCTCCTGTAACGATCATCCACCTGCCCTATGAACTTTTTCTCGACTTCTGACACCTTGCATGTCAGATTATTTCTACGGGCATGTGAAGTATCTAAGGTAATCCAAGGAATGAAGAACTTGGCCAATCTGTCTTCACTCTTCCAGTAATCCCATTTATTCATCTGCTTATAATTCGGGACTTCTGGCAACACAGAATCATAATTGGAGAAATAGTATTCAAAACTATCTCTCTCATAAAATATACTAAGCAATAAGCTACATGTAATGCCATATGTCAGAGGGAGGTGATGATATCGAATTCCTTCATCTACAGACGCAGGCAACTGCATGCAGACGTAGCAATCCTTAACCTCCATGGCATCCACGTATTCATACAAAAGTTTAGCATAAGCATTTGACCTAAAGTCTCCTTGGGACTCGTCTACATGTAACCTGCGGGCTTCTGCAGCCAATAACGCTTTCTCTTGAGTGTTTTCCCTTTTCTCACCAGCAACAGTGGGTGTAAGCGTTACTACAGAATTCACATCAGTTACCTTCACCTCTTCCTCATGTCCCTTTACATAAGAAATTGTTACCACTAAAGCTATTAATATTATCACTCCTACTATTAGTGTACCTATTATACATTTAGCTCTGCGGTTCGGGGTGCCGGCCTCCATTTCGTCAGACAATCTAGCTTATCCCTTTTTCTTTGCAAAAAAAGTTCTTTTCCTCTCGTTCCTTTACAGTCTCTTTCAATCCTTTTTGTCTTTAGAATCCACACAGCTGGAGGCTGACAGCCTTTTTCGCAAAAAGTCCTTTCACAGTTCAAAAAGACAACCCTAGCCCTTCTCCATCCACTCAAGGGGTTCCCTAAAATTCTCTGCTTCCTGGGCGCTAGGTAATCTTCTTTTCTTCTGCTTGCTTTATTTACAAAGTCCTTTAACAATCGACTATTAGATTTGTGGTTGCAGCTTCAATAGCATAGTTCAATATTTCCATGCGAAGAGTATGCTCTTCATGTGCTGTTATCGTGGTACCAAAGTCGGGGAATTTCAATTCTGTAAGAAACATGTGTTTTAACTTGCTGAGGCGGGGAGGTCTGGGGAGCACGAATGTTAGTGACCCTTCTTGTTCGACACCGGGTACCAACAGTTGTATTTCCACGGTGATAATGGGCTCAGAACTGGACACCACCACCGCTCGGATCCTCCCTGTCTCCGGTTTCACAGACATTTGTCGCCAGATATGTCCACTCAGGTGTGGAGTATCTTCTGTTAGGCACACGCACTCTTCTTGACCTCCTTCGGTCTGGTGCTTCAGCGCCCTGAGCACCTTCTTCTGGGTCTGAGTCTTCTGATATCGGAGGAAGGGTTGCTTCTGGAGTTGACCTCAGGCTAGAACTTCTTCTTTGCGGCCAAATTGCTTCTCCACGTGCCCTTCTACTCCTTCTCCTTCTGGTCTGTTCTCGCTCTCTTTCAGACCTGTCAGGGTCAGACTCGTACTCCCAGCTGTCTTCTCCTTCTGTAGCGTCTTCTGTTTCGCTGTTGTACTGACCGTCCTCAGCTTGGTCAGACTCGTTCCCAGCTTCCACTGGCACCTCTACAGCTTGGCTAGCCCCCTCTATGGCTTCTTGGTCCTCAGCTGGACGTCCATCCGAGAGAGGAGCTGTTTCCAGAGGTGCTGGAACCCTTTTCGTATGCGACGCGTGTATCCAGGTGGGCAGGCCTCCCACCTTTACAGCTGTACTTGTGATCAGGATGACCTGGTAGGGCCCACGCCAACGAATATCCAAGCAGCTTCTTCTCACATGTTTCTTCACCAGGACCCAGTCCCCAGGATACAGGTCATGGCAAGGGCCCTGGCACGCTGGAACCTCTGCAGCCTGCACCTGAAGGGACACAGAACGCATGGCGTCAGACAGCCCCTTACAATAGTCCAGGATCATATCATCTGTGATATTTAACAGTGCAGTAGCTGGAATAGATGGCAGTCTCATTGCTCTCCCCATTAACACCTCATGTGGTGACAACCCTGTTCTTCTGTCTGGGGTACTACGAAGGCTCATGAGTACCAATGGCAGGGCATCAGGCCAACTCAGGGTCGTTGAGGAGCAAACTTTCGCTATTCTGGACTTGATCGTGCCATTAATTTGTTCCACAATTCCTGAGGCTTCTGGTCGGTAACTGCAATGGAGCTTTTGGTCTATATTCAGTGCAACACAAATCATCTTCACAAGCTCGCTGTTAAAATGTGTTCCCCTATCTGATTCCAAAAAGGCCGGCACCCCGAAACGAGGGATAAGTTCTCTAAGCAGTAACTTAGCCACTGTGAGGGTGTCGCACCTACGTGTAGGGTATGCCTCAACCCATCTGGAGAACACACAAACAACCACCAGGACATAGCGGAGGCGGTTGCATCTTGGCATTTCAATGAAATCTATCTGCATTCTGTTGAATGGACCTCCAGACCTTCCTATGTGACTTAGTGCAACTGGTGTTCTTTTCCCTACATTCAGCTGCTGGCAGGTCACACAACGCTGGCACACTGCTTCTGCTGCTATTCTAAACTTAGGATTGTACCAAGTCTGTCTAAACACTCTCAGCATAGCATCTCTCCCTAAGTGTACGGGACCATGTATGAGTCTAGCCATTGGACTCACCATCTCATTGGGCAACACTGCTCTGCCGTCTGCTGAGACCCAAAAATGAGTCTCACCCATTACACATCCTGCCTTTACCCATGTTTCCTTTTCTGAATCAGGAGCATTTTCTTGCATGGTTGACAATTCATCCCAAGTATCAACAGTTTCCAGTATCATGGCTAATTCAGTTCTTACATTTATTCCACCCACATCCACCTCTGTGAAAGAGTAACCTTGTTCTGCGCAATACCGCGCAACTTCATCAGCATATCTATTGCCTTTCGAAACAAAGTCCTCATTTTTGGTATGTGCGATGCACTTTACAACTGCGATACTTGCTGGACATTGCAATGCTTCTAACAACAAGCGCACAAACTCTCCATTGCGAATGGGAGAGCCTGAAGAAGTCATGAACCCTCTTTGAGACCATAACTGCCCGTAATCATGAACCACCCCAAACCCGTATTGGCTGTCGGTGTAGATGGTGACTCGAATTTGATTGCCTGCTAAGCAAGCACGTGTTAGGGCAATAATCTCGGCTACCTGAGCGGAGTTTACTCCTTCCAGGCACCCTGCTTCCACAACTCCTTCAATTGTACAAACAGCATAAGCTGCTCTCAACTGCCCAACTTCGTCTCTTACACATGAGCCATCGACAAAGAAAACTTCGTCTGGGTCGGTCAGTGGCTCATCTACAATGTCGGGTCTGGGTTTGGTGCATAGTTCAGTCACATCGAGACAGTCATGGTCTGTATATTCATCATCATCATCAATATCATTTGGAAGTGGCATTAAGGTAGCAGGGTTCAAAACAGAGCATCTCTTGAGGGTCACGTTCTCTGCAGCAAGAATAACTTGCTCATAGCGCGTGAGCCTGCTATTGGTCAGATGCTGTGTTTTGGTCCTGGTCATCAACAGTTCAACAGAATGTGGCACGCACACCTCTAACGGGTGCCCCATGACGATATTTTCACATCTCTCAATGCTGACACCCGTTGCAGCAACGGATTTGAGACATCCGGGCAACGCTGCGGCTACTGGGTCTAAAGTAGCTGAGAAATAAGCAACTGGTCTACGGGCATTCCCATGGATTTGGACCAACACAGACAACGCACAACCTTCTCTCTCACAACAGTAAAGAAAGAATTGTTTATTGTAATCAGGCATTCCCAATGCCGGAGCACGACACAGGTCCTCTCTCAGCTGTAAGAATGCCATCAAACAGTCTTTGTCCCATGGTACCGGATCACTCACCTCCTTGTGCGTCAGTTTTTGCAAAGGTTTTGCTTTCAGTGAAAAGTTCACGATCCACTGTCGGCAATAACCCACCATCCCTAGGAACATCCTGACCTCTCTCTGGGTCTGAGGCGCATTCATTTTCATGATCGCCTCTATCCTATCTGGTGACACTTTTCGTTTGCCTTTCTCAATTCTGTGTCCCAAGTACTGCACTTCTGTCAGGCAGTACTGCAATTTTCCCGGGGATACCTTATGCCCATTGGCAGCTAGGTGATTTAACAAAGCAATGGAGTCTTCCCTGCAAGCTTCTTCTGTGTCTGACGCCACAAGGAGGTCGTCTATGTACTGGACCAGAACTGACTTCTGGGGCAGCACTAGACTTTCAAGATTTTTCTTCAGAAGCTGGTTAAAGATCGATGGACTCTCTGTATACCCCTGAGGGATACGACACCATGTTAGAACGCGATTTTCCAGCTTAAATGCGAAAAGAAAATGGCTATCTTCGTCCAAAGGGATCGAAAAGAAAGCCTGACAAAGATCTATCACAGTGAACCACTCAGCTTGGAATGGAATCTGAAACAGTATCACTGATGGATTCGGTACCACTGGACAACATGAAACGACTATGTTATTAATCTTTCGAAGGTCCTGCACTATCCGAAATTTCCCATTTGGTTTCTGCAGACCCATAATCGGGGAGTTACATGGACTACCCACGATTTCTTTCAGTATTCCCTGTTTAATCATGGACTCGATCACGGGTTTTATGCCTGCAATCGTTTCTGGAGTCAATTTATACTGGGGTGTTCTTGGGAACTCAGCATGCGGTTTCACTACAATTTTCACTGGGTCCACCCCTTTGACCAATCCAATCTCTTCCCCAGTGAAATCCCATACCTCTGATGCCACTGTCTCTCTCAAATCCCAGGGAAGCTCGTCTACTGTCAAAGTAGGGTACAGCTCCACACATATTCTTGAGTTTGCAACTTTGAAATCTGCATCATCATCATTAGTCAATACCTCCACTCCCTGGGGTGTACAATATATAGTACAATTCAATTTGCACAACAGGTCTCTTCCTAGCAGACACACAGGGCTTGAATCGCAAACCACAAATTGGTGCTCATCGCTGTACTTCCCTATTTTCACCTGTACCGGTTCTGTCAATTGGCTGGTTATTCTCCTGTTTGCGACCCCTACCACCTGTATGGTCTCTCCAGACATGGGCAGGTCTGGAACTGCAGCTGATCTGATCGTGGATCTAGTGGCTCCTGTGTCCACCAGAAATGTCGTAGGGCACCCTGCTACTTCTGCTTCCACATAGGGTCCCCTCTGATCTACCTCTAAGGCTGCCCCGAGGGTGCAGTCTTCTCTTTCCACTCTCTGTCCGGTTAATGGGTCCACATAATAGCATTCTTCACCTTCTACAAACAGGGGCATTTGTCTATAGGTCTTACCCATACTCCCTACTCGAGGAGGTTGCGGGAACTGGGCTCGGGGAGGAGCCCCCCCCCCTTTGAGCACCTTTCCTTGGTATGGCGTCGCCCCTCTCATAGGTGCGCTCTGGACCTCTTCCTCCTCTATCTCTTGCTCTCCGATCTCTACATTGTAAGGGCACTCGCGTTTCCAATGCCCCAACTCGTTGCACTGGTGACACCTAGTCGTTTTCTTCAAGGTAGCTATGTCTACTCTGGGTCTAAAGGTAGTACTTTCCTCATTACCCTTGTTCTGACTGTACTGCTTCTTACCTCCTGTACCTGTCCCTTGCTGCTGTTGTTGCGGTCCCCCCTTTCCTGCTGTCTGCAATTGTACCACCATCAGCTTCTCTTTTAGTTTCTTAGCCTTGGAGTCTACCTCATCACAGCAGTACCTGGCATATCTCAGTATTTCATCGAGGGGTTTACTTTGCCAACAAATCGAGTGTTGCTGAATCATTAAACTAATATCCGGTCTCAGTCCCAGGACGAACTTGGACACGAATTGCCCTATGTCCTTTGGATCCATTACATCCAAGCCGCTATACTGTTTAAACGCCTTCAGCAATCTCTCGTAATATTCATGGACTGTCTCTTTGGGTTCCTGTCTCGTTCTGTCTATTCTGACCCAATCTATGTCTTGCATTGGCACTTTTTCTTTCAGCCAAGTCATCACTCTCTCGAATTTTGCCATCACGATCTCGGACGGCCCATTAGTCCTAGCATCTCTCTCTGGCTCCGTTGTGGGCCACTCAGCGCTAACCTTGCATGCTGTCCACAGATCTCCTGGTACTACAATGTCAAACAGCGTGTTCAGATCTATCCATAGGACTTTTGAGATCTTTACAAACCTCTCGACTTGCTTGTACCACTCCACGGGGCTCTCTCGTAACTTGGGGAAAGATGTGGTAAAAGCAGCTAAATCTCCCCTACTCCAAGGGACATGTACATAGCTCCCATTGGCAACTTCACGCAAAGGGTAAGCTTCTATTCCCTGCTGTCCTGGTGTTATACCAATCATGCTTCTCCTGCCGGTCCCTTTCTTGGACCACCTCTCTTCCCATTTATCTAGTGCCCTCCATGTCCTTATTCCAGTAATCAGTTCCCTTATGTGTGTTTTCAGCCCAATCGTTCTCCTCTCATCTAGATCTCGATCTGAGTAATGTAGCCTGTGGTTACCCTGTAATGCTTTGGTTCTTGACAAGTCCACCATATATTTGCCTGCTAGTTCGACTAACTTCTCATGGACTGCTCTCGCCTTTCGTGTGATGTCCTTTGCCATATACAGTATTTCATCCTGTTCATACATTTCCATTCTTTCTAAAGGCAGGGTACCATCTACCATGTCATCCAGATCTGACCTTAAGCTGGAGACATCAAGTCTCTTGGCTTTTATCTCAGCTCGCAATATGTCTTTCGAAGGGGGCTCACTGGTCTCCCTACCATCCCAACTTCGAGCTCTGCGTTTGGGCTCAGGAGAATTAATGGGTGGCCTCCCTTGCTCCCATCTCTCCAGGTCCCATGCTCGGCCATCCGATCTTGGAAGGTGATGGAACACGGGCCTTTTATCTCTACTCTCTCTCTGCCCACTCTCGTCTTCTTCTCTCCTCTCACCGCACATCTCTCTGTTATTTTCCCTCTGGTCGCTACACTCCCTTTGCCTCGTATCGCTCAGTATCCGATACGATCCTTCCTGGTTCCCCATATTCCCTGGGCTGCGCTCATTTCTGTCATCACAGGGACTATGGTGCGACCTCTCACAACTCCCATTCTGTTCTCTGGTGCCAGGCACACAGTGTGGACACTCAAAGCTGTTCCTGTACTCTTGCGTTCTCCTCTCCCCTTCACTGAGTGTTGGGCACGCCACCCCTCCACTCCCGGGGCCCCCGTTTTCCAGGTTTTTTCTACCTCCATTCCGGGCCCAATGGGTGACTCCCCTACTCCCTCTACAGTCCCACTCCGGGCTACTCTCCCCAGCCCCGCAGTGAGTTCGTGCTCTGCTGTCCTGACTTTCCCTTTCTGCTTCTGCAGCATTGATGCACTTTTGAGCCTTCACTGCCTCATCCCACTGCTTCATGTACTCATTTAGCTCTTGAAAGGATTTTCGTCCAGATCCCCTCAGATCCATTGGCCATCTAGGGCCCCCAGGATCTCCTCCTGGGTCCCCTGCTGTGTGCATCGGGGTGCTCCACTCTCTGGGTATCGGCATCTGACTTGGGGAATTAGTGGTATCGTTCCTCCTTGCCTGCTCTGCTCTTTCTCTGTCTTTCCGTTTCCGTTCTTCCCCTTTTGCTCTCTCTTGGTCATATATCGATATTATAGGACCTATGGTAACAGGTACCTGTAGTGCATCTGGTAATGGGTAGGATGTGGCGCTTTCCGTTTCCGGCGCTCTTTGTACCACAAACCTACCGACTACCTGTTGCACCTGACTAGGCTGGAGCAACTCTTTCTTTGGCTCAGGATCCCACTCTGAACTGGGAAGCGGTCTATGCTCTCCTGCATTGCCCCCCTTTTCTCCTTCAGTATTCTCGACCTCTCCCCCTGCTCTATTATACGGGGGTGGCCTGTCTGTCAGTAATCTGTTTATCAGGCTGTCCTCTGTTTCGCTCTCATCATCTTCTTCTAGGGGGCTTTTATTTACTTGCGCCTCTAACACTGGGTACAGTTTATTTATTTCCAAATTATGCACTCTCCATCTTTTAGCATCCGCATCCCACCTGGCATCCTGTACTGCCCTTACCGAGCGTTTCACCCTTTCTTGCCGTCTGTTCATATTCCTTTCATGCGCTGCCCTAAGCCATGCTTCAAGGGCTTCAAACTGGGTTGGTCTAGGCAAGGGTCTCTTTGAGGTCATGATTGATTTCAATCGATGTAACACCTCTAATCTGAACGTCCCGTACTTCGGGAACGTCAGTTCCTCGTTTCCTTCAGTAATCTTACTCCACTCTGATATCCAAAGGATCGTATGCAACCCAACATTTACTGCCATATAACGAGCTGGCGTACCCTCCGGCGGGGCTTCTTCCCCTTCATACGATCCTCTCCTCTCTTTCTTAAACAGCGCTTTCAACCATTTAAAACACTTCATAATTATGCGCACAAAATCCAGCCTCGCTACTCTGTTTACTTCCTGGTGACACTCCACCAATCCTGTCGCGGCTTTGCTAGCTTGGCCTATCACAGCGCGGTCTTTCTCCTGTTGGCCAATCACGTCGCGACCCTGTATGACGTGTTCGCTAGCTGGCCTATCACAGCGCGGTCTTTCTCCGGTCAGCCAATCACTGCGCGACACCACCTGACGTCTCTTTTCTCCGCTTCGCAGCAGCACCCCTCCTTTCTCAACTCGTCTCCCGGTTATGCATGCGTCCCATTCATACACTGAAAAATGACTACTTCCGACCAAGCGGTCACTTCTCTCGACTGTACGTCCACAGTCTATCTGTAATTGTCAACACAACTGACGAGATGTCTATCGTCTCTCTGATAGGTTACTTACACACACAGTAACTTCCGACCAGCGTCCGTTACTCACGCACTCACTCTTACGTTCCCCCTATCTCGGTCTCTCGGGTGATCAATGGTACCTCATGACCCCCTTCACACTAGTTGACAATTACTCTGGGTGTCCGATACACCCGAACCACTTAAGCTCTCCTTGAACTTAAGATTTCCACCGGTTGCGCGCGCTCACAACCTGTTCCACAGTCACTCTACAGACATTCAACTCCGCCAGACATTACAACATAGACACAATACAAAAACACCGCAATCTAACACGCATAACCCTTTATACTCACTCTCGACCGATACTGCTGCTTTTTCTGTCTCACGTCATCCGGATCTTCATCTGCGGGCTGTTCTTCCGATCATCGATTTCTAGGGGCCTTGGGGTAAGCTAACCTGGCCTAGGTCACCGTCCTCAAGAAGGCAACCATCCTCTATAGCTACCAACTGAAAGGGCGAGATTTTGATCGATACCTTATATCTATTGATCCAAACCTCGATCTGGTCGACTGAACCTTTATTGCCTGTCTTGGAAGGAAACAGTACACCTATCTGCAAGTTAGTTCACCCAATAAAGGACTCTACTCTTAAAGATCACGGACAACTTCTAGGTTTCAAAAGTTTATTGTAAAGATATAATGAGCTGCAAATACAAGCATCTCAGAATGAGATTCACGAGATACACAGGTCCAATTACATACATGTGCTCTCGAAAAGCCCTCAGACGAGCAACAGAAATCACTAACACAAGTTCTAAAAATAGCAAAGCTATCAGCATAGACGCATATCTCTCCTTCATTTAGGTTGGAGGAAAACAAACACAGGTTAGGCGTCCCTACCCTGTTCTAGATGGTATCCCTACTTAACCAAATCCCAACCTAACAAAGGTGTCAGCAATGAATGACCCCCAAGGGAAGTCACCCACTCTAAGTCTCTTGGTGAAAACCTAAAGTTCTCCAGTCATGACCCCTCACTGCCTACCCATCCGCTCTCTAAAGGGTCCTCAGGTCTCTGCCCCAACTCCACCCAGGGGTGCTGTCCCTAATACAAAACAGTCAACAACATTTGAGACGCCCCTTGCGAAACGCCTCTCACGTGGTGCAACTTCAGGCTTTTTCCATGATGCTTTGTATTGGGCCTCAGACGTTAGAGTTGACCTTGCTTCTCAGTCTCTTCTCCGGCCCGCTGATACCCCTTAAACATTCCAGAACCCTCCTCCATGTCTGGGCCGTCTACTGAACAGGCCTCTATTCATTCACTTATAATTGGATCCCCCCTTTCCTGTTGCAGACAGATATCTGCCGCCAAGAACCCAACTCTCATAGACTTCTAAAAAGGCTTGCAACATTTCTCAGCCCAGACATGTACGTGTAAATCAATGCTAAAACATTTCAGGCCTACAATATTTCACATTATGATTATAGCATTCAATTTCTTCATTTAATTAAAGCATGTTAAAACTCTTATTCTATTATTTAGAAAACATTACTCTAAATCATGGCCCATTAATGCAATGACCAAAAACGTTAAACAATCTGTGTCGTGAAAAGAAACACCTTCCCTTTTAGCTCCAGCTCTGGCCCTGAGGCCTACCACGTTCTGCGTTTTACCACAGACCATCTTATATGTTAACAGCTACACGACATAGATTCAAAATAATCACGTCTAATAAAATCATATAATGTCACACATTTCTGTATTAATTCCACTTCTACTTAAATCTCTATATTAGCTATACATTTAGAATATAATTTCAGATACTATTAGCACTCATGGCATTTCTCTTCATGAATTATGCTCTCTATAGGTAAGTATGATGTACTCATATATTTATATCAGTTTGCGCTCTCTCACACACAAACATTAAAACTGTCCCAAACATAGAAAAACCCAATCACCAAACCCTCCGTTTTGTATCCTGTGTACGTAGACCATAAATTACATCTTAACATTAAATCCACGTTATACCTCTTTGGACTATATTGGACACCAATGCATGCCCCATTACTTACTCAGTGTGCAGAAAGGGAAACCATGAAAATTATACCAATTTAAAACAAAGAGAGAAACTATGAGCGTATGGAGAGGAAGAGAGAGCGAGCAGCAGATAATGCAAACCAAACCCATTTCAAAAAGGCGAAGGTGGTTTAAATCAGGAACTGTGGAACTATCTCAGAAGATGGTCAATCTGACCCTTGTAGTATCACTCCGGGCTCTTCTGAGTAGCCAGGTGTTAAAAG
The DNA here is from genome assembly GCF_964261635.1 of Lissotriton helveticus. NCBI lineage: Eukaryota > Metazoa > Chordata > Amphibia > Caudata > Salamandridae > Lissotriton > Lissotriton helveticus. The sequence continues at coordinate 921,003,577 of NC_136072.1, forward strand.
GCCCCGGATTGCCAACTCTGATATCACTAGACATGGCACTTGGGCCTGGAATCATTTGACCTAAACCAGCAACAGAGGCTGAAGGTAGATACTGCACCTGAACGCACTGACCTTGCATCTGCACAATGGGGAGTGCTGTAAATGTTTCCTTAGCTCTCTCTTCTCCTGCTCTGCTCTTCCCTATCATCCGTTCCATGGACCAAATGAATCTCCTGCATCCATTACCCATCATCTGACCTCCTTGCCCCAGTCCTCACATAGTTAAGGAGTTCAACCTCCCAGACGGGTCTTTCTTTTACTACTGTAACACACAGTGATATGCTTCTCACTTCCCCTCTAACCTATTTATACTTGTGAGGTCGACAGGCTTGATGTAAGGTAGATTTTATATACATGTTGCATTTATACTTCCTTGCTAGGTATGCGCTGTCTTGCCGGACAGTCAGTGAATTTAGAGTACCACTCCTGCTGCTCGCTCCCACTCATGTTTGAAGTAAGCTTGTGCTGAGTTCACGGAGGTGTAAAAAAAACCTCTGCCGTCCACAAGCGGCGGAGTGCATTAGATAAATGCCATTTGCTGTGATTTTTAGTGCCAGGTGCTTGTCCGCACTGTGCAACCATCACAAACGGCACCATGCACAGCGCAAGCGGGTGCTGCTTCCTTTCTCTGCCACATGAGTAGAATTTACACGAGCAGCAGCTTTCTCAACGTGAACGGATGGTTTCTCAGTGCGAGAAGTCACAAGCATACCCAACCACTTGCAATGAGAAATCTGACCAACCGCGTTGAGAAATCTCGCCATGAGGTTGATATTCCACGCTCGCCAACTTAATGTTGATGGCTGCGAACAAGGAAAAATCTCACCGGGATTTTCCTCACTCGCGCTAGCCAACTTGACGTTGACGAACGTGAGCAAGGGAAAAAACTCCCGGAGCAGAGTTTTTCAGAGCTCCACGTAACGTGGAGTGCACAAAACTCTGCAAACTCCGCGAGCGGAGCAGAGTTCACCGTCCAGACTTGGGGGCCGATTAGGATGGCGGACGGATTGTCCCCGCCGTCTGGCGGTAGCCACCCCCTGCCCGGCGGGGGCAATCCGCCCGCCATCCTCACTGAAATGACCCTTCCACCACATTAGGATGGCTGGGAAGTCCGCGGCGGACGGGAAGAAAATGTGCGTACATATGGTGGCAGTGTCTGCGAGACACTGCCAACCATATTTCGATGCCTGCGGTCCTATGCCTTTCCATGGCGGCATTGCCGCCGTGGAAAGGCATACGGTCTTTGCTTTGGGGGCCCGTTGCGGGGTGGGGGTGCACATGGGGTGTACCTATGGTACCCCCCTGCGTTTCAAAGTACAACATGGCAGGCACCACGCGCCGCAACGTTAAAAATGCGGGATGCACCCGCCACTGTGACGGGTGCATCCTAATTCGACACACGGGACCTCCGCCCTTATGGCGGACGGTCCCTTCCCACGACAGGATGGCGGACGGACAAAGTCCATCCGCCATCCTAATCGACCCCTTAGTTTGAAGCTGGGGCGGAGGGAAGGAGCCAGACAGAAGAGACTGGTGATATGGCGCTCCCGCCTTGGTTAGGTGCTACAGCGTGCGGCTGGGGTAACAGCAGCTCAGTTTGCCTGGAGACAGAAATGTTCTTGCAGGATGAAAACGGGTCGCAACCCAACATATAACATAACAGCAAAGATTGTCTATGACGGTGAGCGCTGTTCTTGATGACTACCAACCAATACCACTGCACGCAGAATAATCCTGAGACTCCGGTGGAAGCGGAGGTCCTCTGGATTTCCAGGGGAGACCTGGAATCTTTAATGAAGCAGGCTGTTGATGCTGTACTGAATGAGCCTGCTGCTAAAAGGGCCAGAACAAACTCAGCAGAGGAACAAGAGTTAGGCCCAAAGGGCCGCTATGTTCAAGGGACATATCTTCGCAAAATAATAACCCACATTAGGGATGTATTGCGTTTTGAACAAACACATCAGGAACAGGATGAATATTCCTCACAGTACAACACTCCTGCTGATAATCTGGTACTCAATGATGTGATAAGGAACATAATTGTCAAGGAGCGGAAAGAAGTAGACAAGGCGTAAATTCCTCGGTTTAAAAGAAATCAAAGGTACACTCTCAAACATTTAAGGAACAGTTTCTGCAGACAAAAAAAGTGAACACAGTACTCTTGTCAATGGCTTCCATTGGCCTACATGGAATTCCTGGCCCAGTTTTTCTTGGATATTTAATTTGATAATCTCTGGCCAGTCCAGAGGTTCAGGGAGGAAGCTAAATGATATGATACAGAAATCTGCTGCCAAGAAAAAAAAATTACGGCCATTCAAGCTTTTTTTCAGGGGAAAAAACTATTTTCAAAAGCAGATAATGCAATCTCAAAGGAAAGCAAAATTATTTTTCGGGCTCAACCGGAGGTCGGGCGCTAAATTAGCGAGCAAATCACAAATAAAGACCTCTCAAACCCAAGAGCAACAGAAATTACTATTATAAAGTGGGAGGAAGGCTGCAAGGTTTTTTTCCATCAACTGTCAGAAGTGATAGTCAGGATTCTTAGTTCCTCTCAGTTATAAAAAGGCACTACCTCTTACAATTGAAGGAAGAACCTCCAACAAGGTGGTTCAAATGTACACCAGTGCCAAAAGACCTATTAAGAGACTCCATGCTGTATTTGCAGTGATTATGATTCATTATCCTCTATTTAAAGCCTTTATCATCCATGTATAAACTTATTGACTTCTTTTTTATCATTTTTAGTCTGCATGCAAGGAAATGCCAATTTTCTATATTTCTCATATTCATGATGGGCCATCCGAACCTCTTCAATCAAGAATACGTACTGAAGCATATTTCGTCCAAAGCAGTTTATTAAAAACCCAATGCATTTCGGACCTCCATGGGTCCTTCGTCAGGGGTAACTGGAAAATTAATTAAACAAACATTAATATACAATGCGCCACTGTGTACTCAAGATTTACATTCTAAACCACTCTTTACTCATTGCAACAATAATCAAGCAGTGTAATCACTTGCGGTGCTCTAACTGGATGCCTATCGATATTTCCCTTTGTGGTTAGGTAACATTTAAAAAAAAAAAAATCTTTCTTGTCTAATTAAATTAGCATACATGTAAGATCATCACTGCGCCTCTCAACTCATCGATAAACCCGTCCTGTAACCTCATCTCACCTTTCGAGCCTGTAGCCCACGTGCGTATTACCCTATTTCCTTCTGATGGAAACTTTCACAAGGGAAATATCGATAGGCATCCAGTTAGAGCACCACAAGTGATTACACTGCTTGATTATTGATGCAATGAGTAAACAGTGGTTTAGAATGTAAATCTTGAGTACACAGCGGCGCATTGTATATTAATGTTTGTTTAATTAATTTTCCAGTTACCCCTAACGAAGGACCCATGGAGGTCCGAAATGCATTGGGTTTTTAATAAACTGCTTTGGACGAAATATGCTTCAGTACGTATTCTTGATTGAAGAGGTTCGGATGGCCCATCATGAATATGAGAAATATAGAAAATTGGCATTTCCTTGCATGTGGACTAAAAATGATAAAAAAGGAGTCAATAAGTTTATACATGGATGATAAAGGCTTTAAATGGAGGATAATGAATAATAATCACTGCAAATACAGCAGCAACTGTGCCATGGTTTGGGGCACTATCTTGTGTCCCAGTGTTAAAGATTATTGCATTACGTGCCATTTGGGCTGGGTACGTTACCATTGAGCACGCTTTGATAAGTTTGGAACGATTAGTAGGAGTAATTTGATGCAATGAAGGTGTGCAACCCACTTACACACGTTGTTTGCTCTAACCATTGAGCCACACTTCTCCAAGAAGACTGTCCACTTTAGTTCATATAAAATGTGCAGGGGTTCTTTTCAGTCAAAGAGCAAGGGGAGAGCAGAAGCCCCCAAGTGAATCGATACTTTCTTAAGAGATGGGTTCCTCAAAGATTTATCTCCTGCCATTCTAGTGACTTAGTGGGCAGTAATCAGGGAGTTTAGCAGTTTTCTGACCATCTCTTTAAGATGTTTAGGTTAGGAAGGCATACTCATCACATTCTGGTACCGAACTGGGATTGGTCAGCCTTGTTGAAGGGACTTCAGGAAGCTCCATGTGAGCCTTTAGAGTAGGCAGGATTACAGTTATCATCAAAAGTGGTGTTTCTACTGGCAATCCTTCTGCTAGGAGGATGAGTGAGAGAACCACCGTGGTAGTCTCTTATCCTTATCTACGTTTGTTCCCCCAACAGGGTGGTTATGAACCTAGACACTAAATATAACCCAAAGGTGAATTCTCAATATCATTGGTTCAGGAGTTAGTCCTTATAGAATTACAATCCTCTTCAGGTTCTGACATTGCTTTCTCCCTGTATGTGAGATGCTTATTAACATATGTATAGAGAACAAAATCTTTCAGAATTTCGAATTGTTTGTCTATTTAGTTTGGGGTGGCCAACATAAAGAAAAAGATCGCAGCTCCTACCTTAAGCAGATGGGCGAAAGAGGCTACATTGCAGGCTTCGAGAGCAACAAACACTGGGCCCTCACAGTATGTGGAAGGCCGATTAACAAGATCTATTTCAGTTTAATGGGCTGAGGAAATGGGTGCATCCTTGTTGTAGACCTGCAAGGCGGCCACTGGTCGACTCCACAGACCTTTGTGTATTATTATCGACTACATTTAGTGCAATCTTTTGAAAAGAATGTTGGCTCAGGTGTCATTAACACAACAATAAAGTAATTTTCATATATATGATTAACATTTATTTTCATTTAAGCATCGAAATTGGTGTTGGTGCAAATGATTATGCTTGATATATCTTGAACTATGTGAAGATTGGGACAAGGAGGATGGACGATGGGTAATGAAATAATTACTTATCAGTAATATTCATTACTCTGAATCACAGTCCTCCTCGTTCCAGTCCATTTCCTTCCCACCTCCCTTTATTTGCACCTCTTAGGATATGGATTTCTGATTGAGAATAAACAGGAGGTGGGAGGGAAGTGTATCATTGTGCCTTTTAGTAGTAATACAAATTGAACTAGCATCCTTTTTCTCCTTTGCTTACACAAAGTCCTGTCTGGAAGGTGGGACTCCTCAACTATGTGAGAACTATAACAATGAGGGCTATGATTCACATTAATGATAGTTACCGTTATTTATTTTATTTACCTTCAGAGAAGTTGGTACGTGGATGCGGATTTGGGTGTGCAATTTTCTCCAAAATGGGGAAAAAAACCAATGATTTGCACCCAATATTACCAGATCTGCATGTTATCCATGTGTTAGTCCTCATTTCCCGAAAACAACTCAATCATCAGATTTAGGTGTGGGGATAGTGTATCCATCTGTATGTAGCCATCTGTTATCCCCGCACCAAAATCAAGGGAACTTATAAAGAGAGCATTAGACCAAATGTCCTTCAGATGGTATACATTATATATAGAGATTTTATAGCATACACGATTATTCGATTAGTTACACTTGCAAACAACAATGACATCTAAATAACTATACCCCCTCCTGATCTCAGTCTTTTTAATATTTGTCACAGGTGTGTTAACTTCTTAGGGGCCGAATATTGACATCCTACGCTTAGGCACTTGCTGGTGTGTTCGTTGTTCTTATATGGAAACAGTATCTTCTTCCAGAGTGCTACAGCTCTCCTTAAAGGTACACTACAGTACCATAAGTATTATACCACTAGTTCATTCTGAGGATTTCATTATTTGAACAAAGGCCCTACTCTATAATATCACATAAAAACCTTAAATCTACATACCGTGTGTTCATATTATATTTCAATAAAACAGGCTTTAAGAATCAATGCCTTTCTCCAATATTAAGCGTTAAATCCAATAAAATGTGTACATTAGTACATTTAATATTAAAACCACAGTTGCAAAATGCACTAACTCTAAAATTCACATTGGGTGATGTAATACCATATGATATCCAGTCTACATTTCAAAACAGTATTTTGCAAGCCAGGATCCAGTAGACCAATAGTGTAAGGATATAATTATAAATACGCATTATGCCATGATTCCATTAAGTGGATAACTGATATTTTCGTACCTAGATACCTATAGGTTTCTTCTCTAGATAACACCTTCATTTACATGTTCACATCCATCCGTGGCATTTCTAAGGGCGATTCTATAGCTGGACCTCTGACCACTGGTCTGAGACCTGCTCTCTCCCCAGCAAATCCGCTCCACTGTATCTGATGCCGCCGCTGACCCAGTATCACCCCCTCCTGAGAGGTGTTCGAGGCAGCTGCTCCTCAGGTCCGTGATTGTGCCCGATCTGCTGTTCAGGTTCAGCTTATGTATTTTACTGCGTTGTACTTTGTGACTGTTGCCTACTTCTGATTTTGCATATTTTAGTTATTGTGCCTGTTTTTCGTTGTTTTGCTCTATTTTTTCTTCCCACTGCTGATGCCCCTGCGGACCCTCCCCCCCTGTCGGTTCCTGCTCCCGCCTCCCAGCTGCATGTCCCTCCCCCTTCCTTATTTAATGGCGGCCGCAGCACGGTCACGCAACGGATACGTGCAGCGGGCGCGCCGCTGGTGCGCCAATAGCAAGTCTGTCTGTGCCCGTCCGCTACCCAACCGCGATCAGCGCCAGAACCCCTGGATCTCCAACCACACACTGCTGCCCTCCTCGCTCTCTACCCAGGGAGTAACTACAAATGCCCGCTGTCCACACCGAACATCACCCACAGCCAGTTCTCCTGCCATCACTGCTGCTAGACCTTCGCCTCTGACCAAGCCCCTACAAACACTGCCCCACGACCCCATGATGAACGTCAACACCACCGGAGCCCAATACTGCATTCTCCTCAACGTATGCCCCCTGCACAGACACACCGTAGAGATCTGGGACCTCCTCAACACCCTCTCACCAGATGTCGCCTTCTTTACAGAAACATGGACCAACGCCTCCTCCGCCGCCGACATCGCCACCGACATCCCGACGGATACAAGATCCAGAGGAAGGACCGTCCCAACTGCCCAGGAGGTGGACTCACCATCGCACACAAGAGCTTCCTCCAACTCTCCACCTCCACCACAAGCAACTTCTTCTACCACCACCGCACACCTTCACTTCCAGGTCCAGAACAGTCCTAGAACCACACTTCGCAGCAGACCGCCTGGACCCCGTGCTTCGTTCGCCACCGCTATCACTGACCTCCTCGCACCCCACGCCATCGTCTCCATGGACTACATACTCGTTGGAGACCTGAACTTCCACTTCGACATGACCAACGATCCCAGCTCCACCACCCTCCTGGACAAACTCGCAAGCATCGGACTGAAGCAGCTTGTCACGATGCCTACCCACAAGGCAGGACATACCCTCGATCCCATCTTCGCAGGAAGTAATAACATCCACTTCAGCCACACCACGCAACCCCAATAGACGAACCACCATTTGCGTACACTTCAACGTCGACAAAAAAATGCCGCCCAAACCTGCACCACGCCCTCCACGAAGGAACTGGAGCAGTCACTGAGGGTCACCTCAATACCACCCTCAGCTACGATGCCCCCAACATCACGACCGATGCCAAAGAACTCCACAGATGGATCTCCAACTGCACAGACAAGCTCGCAAACATACATACCCCGACAGACAGCACCCCAGGAAGGCCACCTGGTTCACCGCCGACCTTCAAGAGTCCAGATGCACCTGCAGATGTCTCGAGAAGAGCTGGAGAAACAGCAAAACGTCGGGTGACTGCACCACCTACAAGAACCCCATGACAGAATACCACCAACACATCAGATCCACCAAAAGGGCCTTCATCCAAAACAAGATACTCACCAAAGCTAGCAACTTCAAGGAACTCTTCAGTGATATCCAGGAATTTGCCAAATTCCGCTAGCGAAACCAAGAACATCAACCCTACCCAGGACCTCTGCAACAAGCTCGGATCCTACTTCCATCTGACAATCAAGAGCCTCTACAACTTCAACGACCAGACACCTTACTCTGAAACCACTTCCCTCTCCAGCAACGCCAGCCAGCCCACCATCTCCTCCTGGACCCCTTGTCACCACCAAAGTCACCATCTCAACCATGAAAGGCATCCACTCAGGGGCCCCCACGGACCCCTGCCCACCGCACATCTTCCACAGAGCTGCCATCGCTCCAGAACTATGACGCACCATCATGCCACCTTAATGACCGGATTCTTTCCTGATGGCTGGAAATGTGCAGAAGTCAGACCCCTGCTCAAGAAGCCCTCAGCAGGTCCCGCGAACCGCAAGAACTACTGTCCCATCTCCCTCCTCCCATACACTGCCAATGTCACAGAGAAGACCGTCAATGCACAACTAACAAAATTAATTGAAGAAAACCCCATTCTCTATCCCTCCCAATCCGGATTCCACAGCAACCACAGCACTTAGACCGCTATACTCACCGCCACTGACGACATCCGCACCCTCCTCAAGTGAGGACACACCACGGTCCTGATCCTACTCGACCTCTCAACAGCATTCAACACCGTCTCCCACCGTACACTCACTGCCAGACTCCACGACATCGGCATACAAGGAACCACCTTCGACTGGATCTGCTCGTTCCTCACCGGCGGAGCCCAAAGAATCAGACTACCACCATTCCTCTCCGAACCCATGGATATCAACTGCGGAATACCCCAGGGTCATTCCTCAGCCCCACGCTTTTCAACTTCTACATGGCCCCCCTCGCCGCCATCATCAGACAGCACAGACTCAGCATAATACCCTACCCCAACAACACTCAGCTCATCCTCTCCCTCACCAAGGACCCCAACAACACCAGACTCCACTTCCAGGAAGGAATGACGGACATCGCATCCTGGATGAGCAGCAACTGCCTGAAGCTCAACTTGGCGAAGACAGAGGTCCTCAAACGCGGGCCATCCCCCTCTGCATGGGATAACACCTGGTGGCCAACCGCCCTAGGCAGCCCGCCCACCTTCACTGACCACACCCGAAACCTTGGCATCACACTCAACACCTCCCTCTCCATGTCTCAAAAGGTCAACACCTTTGCATGCAGCTGCTTCAACACCCTCCGCATCCTACGAAAGACAATCAAATGGACCCCCACCCAGAATCACGAAAGACCGTCACCCGTTCACTCATAACCAGCAGACTCGACTACGGACACGCCCTCTACGCCGAGATCAACAAATCTCTGCTACGCAAGCTCCAGACCTTACAGAACACCACAGCCAGATTCGTACTCGGCATCCCTTGACATGAATACATCACCCAACACCTGCGGAACCTCCACTTGGCTTCCCGTCAAGAAGAGAGTTACTTTCAAGATACTCACTGACGCCTACAAACCGGCCCGAATACCTCAACGAGAGAATCTCCTTCCACCTGCCCAAGAGAAACCTCCGATCCGCTGACCTCACCCTTGCGAAACACCATGCATCCGCAGAACCAGAACAGGTGGAAGAGCCTTCTCCTACTTCGCATCCAAGACCGGGCATGAGCTGCAGATTGACATCAGACGCGCTCCCTCCCTGAACATCTTCAGGAAGACACTCAAGACCTGGCTCTTTGACTGATCGGAATTGTTTAACCCCCCTCCCCCCCCACCCCCCCCCCAGCGCCTTGAGACTCATGCTTATAATTCCACTGATCAATTGATTGATTGATTGGGAGAGTATAAAGAGAGCAAAGTACACATTCTTTAAAAACTTTCAAACACTTGCAGCCCACAGGAGATCACTATTTTAAAGCCTCTTCTTACAAAAATGTGACTTTTTGTCCTCACCATCCTTTAAAGTCTGTTCAAAAACCTTAAATAAGTTTTATAGAGAAATAAAACTATGAAACAAGCTTCATTTCTATCCTAATTGCTTGAACCATGGACGATTGAGGGATACATAGCAGTCTTGCAAGACGGTGGCTTTTCAACCTATTTCTTTCATAAAATCCGCTCATACAAAAGTTCTTTATACCGCAGAGGAATTTTCTTTGTACCATTACCTTAAAGGCTGTTAACACAGGAGTCATATCATAACCACCAGAGACCCTGTTCAACCTCCATAACCCAAGAACACAAGTAAGTGCTCTAGTTTTCATATAGTATATATGAGAGTTCCACTCTAAGATTGAACAAAAAAGGAGGCCGATATACCTGTAGGAGGTGACACCCCTACCGGGACACTATTAAAGAACCAATGATGTTTACCCATTTTTAAGACCAGGGTCTTGGTTTTTTCCATCTTAATTACCAACCTTTTCTTATTACAGTATTTAGCAAAAGACTCTAGCTCCTTTTGTAACCCGATAATTATCAAGTCATCAGCATTTAGCAAGCAGGGGATCTGGCGACCTCCCATTTTAGGTGAGAATGCACACATCTGCAAAGATAAGAGGCAACTCTGATATACATATATAGGGCAAATAAAATGGGTGCCAAAACACATCCAACATAGACCATTATTAATCGGTATCTTTTGACCATTATTAATCGGTATCTTTTGAGACAACAAGCCTTCATGGTTTAAATCGACCCTAACCCAATTATCCCTATGCATTTCCTTTCAAGATATTTAATATCTCTAGATTGACTCCCACGTTCTTCAAATGCTCCCACAGTATATCAAGATTTGCCAAATCAAATGCAGCGTTGAAATCAACACAGCAGTAATAAAGGTTACCCTCCCCTTCAATTTATTAGCTTTTGCCCATAAACTAAAACAATGATCAATGGTGAACGGCCTGTTTTTAAAACCACCCTGCCCTGTCCGTATAACATCCATAATGTCTTAGATTTCTTCTAAATAGTTCAGTAATAATTTGGAGAACACTTTTAGACTCACATTAGAAAGGCTATAAGTCAAAGGATCATGAGGACCCCCTACACCTTTTTGAATTTGGGTTTTATGACTGACCCCTTCCAGCTTTCAGACATGGTTCCTGAAGTTAACTACCACCAACCTAAATACTTGTTGAAATAGTGAAGCTCACCAGTCACTACTTACCTTGATAGTCAAGGAGGGCAAATTGTCTGGGCCAGCAGCCGTGGTCAACCTCAAAGTGATAATCGTTTCAGTAATCTTTTTTATTGATATGCTATTTAGAAAATCCTCATCAAATGTATACCTAATTATGAAATGGTCAGTGACCCCATTACAATGTCTCTGTTCAAGGAACTCTAATCACTTAACTTCAGGAACCACACAGTTTATTTTTAGGATAGCCAAGTTTGCACAATCCTGTACTCACATCCAGAACTTTTGCTTATCTCCAAATTGGACTACACCTCTTATGGTAATACCCTTACCAATTACAGGTGTCAAAAGCTGGCTTATGGGAAAGTGGTCACTCTCAGTCTCGTGTAACACCCTAAAATCAAACACTAGGTTAAAGTGTCATACGGCAACATCTACATAATCAATAGGGCAATTCTGTTTCCCAAATCTAAAGATTCTTTTTGCTGGAATATCTTCTTGAAATCTCCCATTCCTGCCAAAGCTTGAGCTTTATGTATGATTAAATAAAGTTTGAGGTATACCATAGTCAGTGGCACTCCTTTCACATGTTTTTGGTATAATGTGGTGTTAAAATCACCCATAAGTATAACTAAACTCTGTGATGAATGTGTCAATAAGTTACACAAATCTTACACTAGTTTAGCTACGTGATTATTTTTATAATTCATATTCCCCAAAGACACATACACTTAAAACAAAATATTAGTTTCAACTGTGCAGAATTCGTAAATCGCATCATCTCAGTAATTTGAATCCATTCACATTTAGAAGCTAGGGTACAGACATTCATTGCAATATTAGTTGAGGCTAAACTCACTAAACCTATGGATGCTTGTCCCAGCCTGTTACGGAAAGTGTGAGAATAAGCGTGTACATACTCATCAAGTATAGGATTTATTACTGGGAAAAGTATACTAGATGACCACTGTACAGAGGCCTGTTTTCGAAGTATTGGTTGTATGGACACATTCACTATCTTTTGTTTGCACATGCATGCATTTTGCGCTTTAAAGTTTAATTCAAAAGCCAAATGAATACCCGTTCACATTGTTTAGACACCTTAAATCTTGGTTACAGAGTCCTGTTGCTTGTTTACCAAAAAAACGTGTTCTCTTTCCACAGGAAACTGAAGTTCAGAATAGTATCATATGTGCTCTCCATTCAGTCTTATAATGACTTACCCAGTATTCCTATTCCCTGTTTTTTTCGGGTGCAGGAACATTAAACTCGATTTCACAAGCCATGAAAAACAGCTGGTAAAATCACGTTAGGCCTGGATTACAACTGCAACCAGACTGCGTTCCATGGTCCTGCCTGACCTTCTACGGCAAGGGCATAGTATGCAATGTTCTCCCCTGCTATGACACTTCTTCCCCTTTCCACCACCACCACCACTGTCCTGATCCTCTTTCCCCCTCCATCTCACATCAGCCTCACACACATATGTACCACCTGCTTAGGGTAGGTGGTAAATGTAAGTGTAAAACCTCTAGGAAGAGGTAATAACATGTAGAAATCTGGGTCTGCACAGATATTCTTCATTCTAAGGGGTTTAACTTCTAATTGCAGGAATTCCATGCTGAGATGCAAGTGGTAATATTAAATCTGGCCACTGGGATTCTTTGAATGGAATGCTGCAATGCTCGTAATCGAAGATTGAATGTCTTCAGTTTTAAAGGTAGAGCATTATGTCCAACCAAAATTGTTTTTTGAAGCTCCCTGAATGTCAGTGAGTTTTCTCTATCAACAATAGTTCACTGACGTAATAACAGGCTAATCTCCACCTAAATCTTATTACTTAGGCGCACTTGGTGTACACTGACCTGACTAGGCACAGATTCCTTCAATCCCACATTGCAGCAGACATTGTTACGCAGTGTGCACAACACTTAAGATTCCAGGGCCAACATTTTGTTAGGTGCAATATTACAAGTGCCAATGAGGGATACTGAAAAGGCATCACTGTACTTATCAGTAAGCAATTGGGGGGGGGGGGCATTCATCAAACCTGCACACTCGCACTAGTCATCCCGTTCATTCTCATCTGCATCTGTTCCACTCGCACATTGATCTTTGAGGGTAATTAGCTAGCTACTACCCTGACGTGTATGCCTCTAATTGTAAATGTCCTTCAACACGAGTTGGCGATGTCCATTAAATGTCCATGGGTCCTGCATAAGAATGTTATCTGCATCCCCGTAACAGATAAGAGAGGCAAATTAGTTGCCTCTGATCAAGCGCAGGCAAATTAATAATATTCTTGGATTTTGAAGACAGGGAACAGCAGTGGTTTGTTTTCATCTATCATGACAAAGGCAGTTAGGTCTAAACTTGCCTTGATATGTTGGCATGGGTTTTAAAGATGTCAGAGTATCGATTTCTCTTGTTTTTTGGAAGAGTGTGAAATGATCTACTTTCTAAAGGATTTTTAGTATAAGGAATAACAAAGAGTTCTATTTTTAAAAGATGTAAGAAAGTTCCCATAAAACTGAGATGTTGTGTGTGAGTACAAATAAGGAGATCCAACTAACCAGGATTTTATCTTCTGCTGTTCTCTTCTATTTCCCCTTACATTTCTTTCCTGCCTTTGTCCTGCACTGTCTTACCTGAACCATGTTTCCACAATTCTGTCACCAACCTTTAAATTATGCATCAAATGCACTGTACCTCTATTTTCTCCATCAACATTTGTCTTCACTCCTGCTGTATGCGTCCAATTCATCATCCTTCTGTACTTTCCTCCTGCTATCTCATTCAACTTCACCATATTTCCTACTTAATGCCAATACACACATCTTTACATCTTCACATTTTCTTTCATTTTCTACTGCTCCACATCTTTACATTACTATCTGATCATTTCTGCCTACTTCCATTGTGCACCACATCTCCACATTACAATCTTTTCCTGTATTTCTCCTGATTTTCCACACAATCTCATTCTCTTCATACTTACATTTTCTCTTCTTCGTTATTTTATTCCTATCCCTTCCACTCCTAATTCTTTGGTTTTCCGAACTCTGTTCATTTTCACTATCTTTCCACTCTTCATCGCTGATCTAAACCTTTCCTTATTTTCTTCAATCATCTTTCTGCACACCCCTACATCGTTCTCCTGTTCCCTCCATCTGCTTTTCTACCCACTCAGCTTCTCCAAACCAGCAAATCCGACAGACCTGTGTACGGAAGAGCTTAATCTGTGCATTTGCCATCGCCTTCATCATTAGCGTAATGCTGATCGCAGCTAACCAGGTCTTACGCAGTGGCATGAAGTAGCAGAGGTGAGCACTTGAAGGAGATTCGCACAAACTTTGCAACAGAAGGCTGGAACCAACAGGGCATCATCAAACTTTTCTTCTGGAATCATCAGCCTCCTGTGATGCCCCACCGAACTCCAACCTCACCTCCGACCCTCACACTCATTCTGCCTCTCTCGGGGTGAGCAGAAGCTTCCACAATGGCCATGCAGAGGTGCAACAGGCCTTTTGTAGATTGGATAGGAAGTGCAGGACCACCCCAACTCCTGCAGTTGGACGAAAAGAGCAGCCGGGACTCGCATGCCTCCATATGGAGACAGGTGCATGAACGTGCATGGAGAACCCCCTTATCCCATTATTGGGGTGCAATATTGTCTGCTTTTTTAATGTTATATACCATTATTAATAGTAATAATATTAAATGCGATATAAATATATATATCTATATTTATGATAAACTGTTCATCAGTAAGCAATAGACACTTGTGAGGATTTCCTACTGCATGGATCTCGCATAAAAGGGCTGGACTTGAATACATATAACTTGTCTCCATCTCAACATTCCCATCCTCCCTCAGGGTCCCCAGCACTAACTGAAATCCCAGCACTGCAACCCATGCATACTTTCATACACATAATCACCTAAACACTATAACCCATTCACACCCTCATACACCTCTATAGGTGATAACACACAATCTGCAACCCCTGTCCACTCTTGAATACTCCTGGTAAGTGATCAGTAAGCAACTGCAACCGATCCAACTCATTCTCATGGTAAGTGATCATCCAAGGACTACATCCTTGCAGTTTCTCAACTCAGCTGCATTCATACAGTCATGGTAAGTGACCATCGAACCACTGCAACTTATGAACCTTCATTGTAAGTGATTACCCATGACTGTAACCATGTACGCTCATAAAATTCTGGCAAGTGTTCATACAGGGGCTGCACACTCCCACAATCTCTTAGTAAGGGATTATCCAAGCACTATATCCAACACACGCACATGCAAATCCTGACATAAAAAGCTTATCCATGCTTGCAATGTACGTCATCTCACCCGTTCATGCTTGTTTAAGCTCATGATAAGTCATCACACAAGCCTTGCAACCTATGCACAGCCTTATACAGCCATTGCATGGGATCTTTGAGCAATGCAACCCAGTGGCATATTCATAGACACAAGGTAAGTGGCCATGCCAGTACTACAAACCATGCACTCTGATACACTGACCATCCAATCACTTCAATTGTATTTGTTATATGTTACCTGGATCTGCATCTGCAGATGGTTGCAGCGATGGCACAGACTTGACACGGGGCTGCTTTTCAAAGAGCAGTACCCACTGAAAAGTATCAAGTCTTGGACTCGGGTCTTAAAAACAGGGACACAAATGATAAAGGATGGGAGTGTCTAGATTCCAGTAACTACCAATCAATGTGTTTCAGGCTAAGAAGAGTAGCAAAGTAATTGCCTACTCATTCAAATCCCTGACAGCGCAAGAGAGTCAATTTTGCAAAGATGAAGATTTTACAAAGTATGTCCTCTTAAGAGGGTGAGTCACGATGATGCTTAACAATTATGTGTGAACATAAACGAAGCCAGCGGAGGAGTTACCGAACGTGTATGCTAGGCATGTACATGCAAGAAAGAGGAAAAGCCATCATAATAGTCAATTTATTGAAACAAGTTGCAAGGATAAAAAGGTGGTGAAGATTAAAAGTCAATATTTCAAATGTGCAATGAAGCACCGTGGCAAGTGTGAACAGAAATATATTTTAGCAGGAAATAGTGGGGGGAGGGGGACGAGCACATGGCAAATAGATGAGGAAATTGCCAATTTTCTTGAAACAGTGAATCAAAAAGTTTTTATTTCAGGTATGGGGTAAAATAGAGACATACAGAAGTAGACTTGGGACGCGCAATAGAAAAGGAGAATTCTTGAATCAATACTTTTGTTTAATGTTTACAAAATGTTTTCATCATGGGTTAAGGGATAGATATTACAATCTAGTGTCACAGTTTGTATGCTTTGACATTGGCTTCGAACTGTAAGGTTTTTGTAAGAGGGCATCTATATCTTGAAGCTAATCACTGTATCCCATAGAAAAGCAGAGTTGAGGAGAGTTGAGAGAAGAATTGAATCGAGGGGAGGGTTAAGAGGAGAGTTGAGAGGAGAGCACTAGAGTAGCATAACAAAGATATACCCTAATGACCCAACCAAAAAAAAAGAAATCTAAATGGACAGGAAAACTAGATGGAAATTAGAACAGAAACGTGTGTATATGCAGGAAGATTGAGGCTAAATCAGAGTGGACCAAAGAAGGATGCTGAAGTTTTGTCACAAGTGAACAAGCAAAACCAACGGGGCTGTTTCTTGCAAAGGAAAACACAGTGAGAGAAAACATAGCAATAGAGCTAAAGTTCGGGTGCTGTAATCGAAAATCGCCAGTGTTATATGAGACAGACTTTAGCCTAGTTTACATGCTTCAGAACTAGAGGTGGATGTTGTATCATTCATCTACCCAGAGAGGACAGTTTCCAGAAGGTCATCTCCACTCCCAAGTAACCTCACAGTCTGACTGCCATGAAATATTGGAATGTTGGTAATGGAAGTCGGCTGCTAACTTTTCAGAGCCCTGTACATTGAAGAACATGTTACTTACCTTAGGCAATGCTTTTTCTGGTGGATGCTACATCTACCTGCAGATTCCTCATCTTTTGAATATCCCAGGCATCAGTCTGGATCTGGAAACTTTTCAATAGCTCTCCTACGCCAGTAGGGGGCGCGGGCTCCATCACGAGCTTGCACACATGGCCCTGTAACGTTAAAGGAGCCCTAGAATGCGCCATTACCAACATGCTGCCATCAATTAACATCCATTTTTTTATCAGGCCTTCAAGGAGAACAGATAATCCAACATCTCATTTAGATAGGTGCAATTTTTAGTAATATGAAGAATAGAAAGCAACAGCTCTATTGGTAGAAACAGCCATACAATGGGGAGGTGAATCGGTTGGTGAGGAATTTGCATGTAGACTGTGAAACATGACGCCATCCATATATGGTGGCACATAGGATCCACTAGGAAAAGCATTACCAAAGATAAGTTATTTGTTCTTCTGATGGATACTTGCACCTGCAGATTCTTCACCTCTTGAATAGATTCCTCAAGCAGTTCCCCACTTGGCAGTGGAAGCATGGTTGTCTATACCAAAACAATCTGAAGAACTGAACAGGCAAATAAAAAATCCCGCCTCACTTCGGAATACAGACAATAGTGTTTCACAAAGTGTGAAGGGGGAGACCAAGCTGCTGCTTTGCAGATATCTGTAAAAAGCACTCCTCTCGCTAGCACTGAAGTAGAAGATTTGACTCTGGTAGAATGTGCCCTAATACCTTCTGAAGGCTCCTTGTGCGCCAAGGCATAGCAGATATTAATGCACAGGATAATCCACCTTGATAATCTCCTTTTGTGGACTGATTTGCCTTTCATTTTTCCAGCATAGCCCACAAACAGCAGATCACCCAGCATGAATTCAGGTGTCCTGTAATACATTGAAGCTGACCGTTCTCTTGATGAAGTCTTTCCTCCTCTTTCGTACGATATGGAGGTGGATGGAATGTTGGAAGGATGATAGAAGGGAGGGGTCTAGTTGGAAGGGAGTGAATACTTTAGGCAGGAAGGCAGCCCATGTCATAATACCAATGTGTCAGGGAAGAAGGTGGTGAATGGAGGCTTCAAATTAAGCATCTGAAGTTCCCTTACCCATCTGGCTGACATGATAGCTAATAAGAAGATAGTCCGGAATATTAATAACCGTAAGGGACAACTATGAAAGGTTCAAATGGGAAACACAAAAAGAAAGAACCAAAGACTTCATTGTGTCAAATTAAATCGAGTAGGAGGGTACTTGTTTGTGAGCCCTTTGCGGAATCGCAACAATTGGAAACTTAAAGAGAGAAGGTCAATAAGGTAGACATAAAAAAGAGCTTAAGGCTACCAAATAACCTTTTACAGTAGTCACTGTGAAACCTTGCTGGGCCAGCGAGGAAGCAAAATGGCAAACATCAGACATGTGAGCCTGAAGAGGATCTATGGAACTGCATCTGGTCTGAGAGAGATGGGAGGTGGTGATTATTGGACAGGTAGGTCATACCACGTTTCTACAATTTGTAAGACCCAAAGGTCTGAAGTGATGGTCCTCCATGCTTGTGGAAAAGAAGATACCCATCCTCCAACACGTAACATGTGTTCCGGTAATTCAGAACTAGAAAGTGTCCTTGTAGTGGCTGACGAAGAGGTGGCAGGGAGAAGGGGTAGGGCATGTTGTTTTCCTCTGCCATATGTACCCTCTGTAATGAACTCAGGCGGAGGAAGACCTGTTGGGGAGAGCACCCCCCACCCAGTGGAAGTGTCGAGGCCACCTGCTTCCTTCACGCCTTCAAAGCCGGGTTGATCATTATATTTTCAGGACCTTCTACAGAAGGTATTTTTTCTTGCGGATCAGAATCGGCACCACAGGTAGAACACTAGCTGAAACCAACACGGGCCTGCTGAAGTTGCCAGCATTGAAGGAGGGCCAGGAGCCAGTTAATCTCCAGTAGGTTGTTCATGCTCTGATGATGGAAGGGGCGAAGTTGAAGGCCTTGGTGACTTGCTTCTTGAAGAATTACATCTGGACTTGTGCCTTCTCTTTTTTCTTGTGTTTTTTTCGATTACTTGAAAGAATGAGGTGATGGCGACTTTTTTCTTTTACAACATTTATGATGTCGACTAATTTTATCCTGCACTTTGGCCACGGACATCTTTGCTTCTCTTCTTTAAATGACATGGAATGCATTTTTGGGCAGAAGTCGCAGGCGTCAATGTCGTGGTCGATGCCAAGGCACATGAAATGAGGTTCTGTGATGTACATCTAACCCTCGTAGGTTTGACACGGCTTGAATTCAGATCATTTCGTCGGCGCTGGCGACATAATAAAGAAAATTGCACCTATTAGGATAAAATAACTAAGTATTCGTAGAATAATGATAATCATCCTGGGGTGAATTGAAGAGCTCCGGGTTGCGTGGATGGCGCAGAAAAAAATAGCTGATGTCAGTAGTTTAATGGTGGTGCTTTATTGCTCCAGGAACAACAGAGGGCATCCTTAGAACGTGTGACACCTACTGGCATGAGAAAGTTATCGAAAAGTTTCCATATGCAAACTGATGAATGGGATAGTCGAAATGTGAAGTATCCATTAGAAATACCTGTTTCCTTTTAATATACCCCCAGTAAAGCACTATATACAGTTCACAAAAAAACAAAAAGTCCTTTTGTTAGCAAAAGACTTTTGCCCCGACATGGAACTTGGAAAATATCTTTGTGCCCTACGGTGGCTGCAATCCCAGTTGGACTTCTCATTCAAAGGAGTACTGTGAAACAGCTTCAGGTACCCATTAAGAATATTATTAGGCATTGTTATTTAGCCATTACCAAATCATGCCAAAAGGGTACATCAACTCGTTGCTTTCAGCAGTGAGTGGACTAGAAACCTGAAAGATGTGTAGAGACTGCAAGGCGTCGAACAACTCCCCTGGGACACGTTAGTTTTGGATTTTAAGCAATGCCACTGCAAAATGTAATAGATAAACTTTGCACATTGAATATAAACGACTGGTTCTAGCATACACAATTGACCAACTGCCAAATGAGATGTAACTCCCCCACAGTTCCCAGGCTCGAGATAGGAAATTCACAGTTTAATCTGAAGCCTGGTTGGCAGACTCCTCATCCAGTCTCTCGGATTATTATAATTAGTTTCTACATTTCTAGATTTCAGGATCAGAGCATCTGAAATCTTGACAAGTGTTGATCTTCTAAGATGCACATCAAATAATACAGTTACATATATTGGTTCTTGACAAGTGATTCCACTCAATCCCATAACAAGATTTTAAAACCTTTGCTGTTCTTTACTGGTCGGCGTATCACATACTGACTCAATGGAGGGGGGCGGATAACAGCCTTTTTACAAAATAAAGAGTCCTGATGCAGCTTGAAAGCATAAGTGGTATAAGGCAGAAGGGCCAGAAAGGTTAGAGAAGACGTACCAACATCATTAAGAAGACTGTTCAATCAATCACTTGAGGCAAAAGAACTGGAGCATCTTGGAAGGAGGAATTGTCCCTCTACTTAAAACAGGGGTCTAAGGAAAAGGGGGACAACAGCAGGCCAAGCGACAAAATCCCTGATCAAAGATCTTTGCTCTTTCTGATCAAAGAAAGAATAGTATAATAGCTTAAAATTAGTGTATTACATGATCCACAACAGCATTGTTTCACAAGCGGTAATAGGCAAATCTATTAACGTTCTTTGAGTAGCAGTGATTTAAACAGTCTAAAGGAGACCGTGGAAGTGATGTACTTAGCCTTTTGCAAGGCTGTTGAAACCCCTCCACTCAGAGGACCTGATAAGAAATAGAGCTCCATAGGGCTCGATAAAGGTCTGATGCTCGACAATGCAATCTAGAGTGATATTTTGTGAGAATGGTAGACAATGGAATCTCCTTGCAGTTGGTACAAAGACCTGCAATAGAGTCGACGATCTATATCTACCTAGAAAACCAAAATTAAGAACTATTTTTAAAAAAAGAGCCCTGGGCGCTGATCAGTAATCTTCAGTGCATTGAAGTGCAAGGCTTTCAAGCCCCATAAATCATAAAACGCATTACAGGGTAGAGATGAGGCCTCAAAGGACCCCAGGATGATGAATGGTTTAAATCACAAGTCGTATAGGGATCGGTTTAACAATTCAAACGCAACAGAAAACCAGAAGGCTTGGGATTATGATGGGGACTTTCAAATAGCACAAGCAGCAAATATTTTTCAGCAGAAAAATACTTCCAGGAGTAAAAGTCACAATCCAAGACTGAAAACTGCAAAAAGGAACATGCAAAAGTCAGGAACATTAAAAAAAGTAGAGGGGAGCGAGTTCAAGAACAGCATGCTAGTACATAGGGCTGAGCAAAAAACAGAATGAATTTAAAAGGGCTGACACTGGAGCACAATAATACATTAAGCCAGGGTAAGATAGAGACTGTGTAGGGTAAATGGTCCATAATTGAAAGGATACAGGAAAAATGACTGGCCTGGAAGTTCTTATTTGCTGTCATATGTTTGCTTCCATATTAATTCACGTAAGCTCTCATTGACCCACAGATTGAGTGAGCATCCCAGACCTGCAACTTGTGCACACTCTCATAGCTGCAACTTGTGCACACTCTCATACACCCAGTACGAGTGATCATCCGAGCGCTGCAATCCGTGTACATTGGTACATCCCCCACAATAAGACACCTCTCTTTCACCACCAAAAATCCATACTTTGTACATCCAGAAAGAATGGCCATCGCAACAATGCAGCCCACACACTCACATTCCTGCCCAGTGTGTAGGACATTCTTAGCACTGCACTTACTTAGAGTCAATGAGTTAACTGATTATTAATGCACCTATGCTTAACTGGACTCCAATCTGGACTTTGACAAGCCATACTGCTCACAACATGTTCAAGAGACACATTTTCTTTGCTCCAAGACAGTAAGAGAGTGTGCCCTCGAATGCAGGAATGTGACTACAGGCTGCAGTGCAGTGTAAGTATATAATGCTGCATCTAAGGGCCAGGGGATCTGTGACACCAGGAGTGACAACCTGTGACACTAAGCATCAGGACAGTCTTTATTTCTCAGACCAACAAATAGGAAAGTTACACTGTATAAACAAAAGCAACAGGTATGTGACATTTCTGTGATCCCATGCAACAAGTCACTGATGATAGAGTGTGATTACAAGCAACAAGACAGGCATTGTGTGGTCCCAGACAACAAGACAGTGACGGTATGATTCCAGTAAACAGGACAGTAACATTATGATCCTAGTCAATTGGACAATCAAATGATGCAATTACAGGCAACAGAACCGTGACAACCTCTGACGGTAAAGAAAAGGTAAGAGGCATTGTGTGATCCCAGTCAACAGGTCAGTGGCATATTTTTTATCAAAGTCGTTACGACAATGAAATAGCCTTATTGCAGACAGCAATGCACTGGAAATTCGAGACCCCAGGAAATGGGTCACTTACATTCTCTGATCCTAGACAGCAGAATAGAGTCATTTCCTGACCCGAATGAACATAATAATGACGTTATGTGACCCAGCCAATAGGCCAGGGCCATTCTGTGATACCTGCTAACAAGACACTGATGCACTGTAATCCCTGAACCATGGTCCATGACAAAGTGGATATAAAAGCACCAGGACAGAGACACTCAGCTACCCATAGAATGAGCCAGTGGCATTGTATCACCCAAACTAACTGGATGGTGTCATTCAGCGTCCCATGTCAAAAGACTGACATTCTGTGACCAAGTCAATGAGTAATGATATTCTGTGATCCGAGCCGCAGAGCACTGATATCCGTGTCTTCGATCACAGAGCAGTTGCATTCCATGATATTCGACAACGCAGCGGAATTCGTTGGCCCGAACACTGGCCTGTGGCATCCTATAATCATAGACAACAGAGCAGTGAGAGTACCTGAACAGTTTGGGGACACATCATATTGTGACCGTGGTAGTCTGGGCGTCCCAGGGTATAGGGCAGAGACAGTCATTGATATTATCTCTGGCAGTGAGAGACCGTGACACTGGGCAACAGGACAAGGGGACTCTGTTACAGCTTAAAAGTCGTTGGTTTTAGGATGATAGAACAGAGAGTCTGAGATGACTGGGGTGTGACATACTTAGATCGATCTCAAGGATGTGAGAAAAGGCTGACAGTTTATGTCCTAATGTTACAGGTGGCAGCAAACCTACCTTATGCTCCACTGTAGTGAGTCTGTGATATACTGACTGGAAGACAATGTCAATCTGTGGCCCTATGTTGAGGGTCAGTGACATCTGAATTTGTGCTGCAGGGCGGTAACAGTCTGGGACACTATGTTACTTGGTCAACAGAGTCTTACAGGACAGTCATCTGTATTCTGTCAATTCACTATCATATGTCTGTTCATATTTTTTTCAAATGACAATAAAAAAAAAAGTTTTAAGTTGACTGCTTGTGCAATGTGTATGTATTATGGGAGTTTGTCAACTCCGGTCAAAGGTATATTATATGTTTGGACTTCGCCCCTCTTTGGTTTCAGTTTATCATGTTCTGCGGGCATTGTGTGGGTCTGAAAGCCATTTGTCGTCATAGTTCTTGTGTGTTATGTTATAGCAGGGTTGTGAACAGTCTCACAGTATTGGTTATCTCAGGAATAAGTGATATACATTTAAACTATTCACTGTTTATTTTGATAATATTATGCATGTATGTGCATTTTGCAGTGAATCTATTTGTGTGCTATTCTGACACTTACCCCCAGATTCATCAAAGTCCCGTTTTGCGAGTCCTTAATAGCGATTTTTAAGGAATCGCTATTACAGACTCGCAATGCATGTAGAAATCGCAATATTTTTTGCGATTTCTACTGCTTCCTTATTTGCGATTCGGTAATTGCTAATCGCAAATAAGGAATGGCTTTCCCATTCATTCCTATGGGCCAAAAGTCCCATAGGAATGAATGGGGAGTCATTCCTTATTTGCGATTAGCAATTAGCGAATCGAAAATAAGGAAGCAAATTCAAGGGTGCCAGGGTGTCCAAAGGACACCCTGTAGCACGCCTGAAATGGTACACTGGTGTTGCGCACACACATGTCCAAAGGACATGTGTGTGTGTAACATACAACTTAGAAAAATGCACTGAAGTGCATTTTTCTAAGTTTTCGCTATTTACCACGTAGTTAGATTGCGAATTCGCAAATTTAAAATGGTTCATGAATTGCATTTAAGGAATCACAAATTGAGATTCCTTAAATGCAATTATTCGCAATTTAGCATTTTCTAAAATTGCGATTTTTGCATTTGGGATGATGAATCCCAAATGCAAAAATAGTGCTCGCAAAGGGCCAGATTCTAAGAATCTGGCCCTTTGCGAGCCGATTTCGGCTTGATGAATCTGGCTGTTAGCTTCAGATATGTATGTGCTGTTTGGACTAGCACCGGTCTCTGGCCTTTGTGTACACCGGATTGCTCGCCCCAAGCCGATGTCTCCTATGTCAACCGATTGTCTCAGACATCCCGTTGAATTGCCATTTCAACAGGATGACTCAGATCGGTGGGTGCTGTACATTACGGATGCCAGCGCTCCTGTACGTGTATGCTTTATCCATCAGCGTGGCTTTACAGGCAAATGAAAACCAATAAAGACAACAGGTCAAGAGACAGAATCATTCTTCTAAAAGTCACAAATCTTCCCATTTACAAACAGCCAGTGGTCACTGATGACGAGGTGGAAGGTCTGTTGATTGGTGAGGAAGACTGCTGCTGTGGAATCTGCACGGAGTGGCTGAGATCTATTTCTATTGATAATGGAAACTGAGCACTCTTTTTAGTTCTAATTCGATCTAATTAAATTATTCCTCTAGGCGTGCTGCTGAAGCATGCACACTGTGCCTAGCGACTAAACTATTTTATTTTCAAGTGTTTCCACCTGGCTTCTGCGCACTGTTACCTAACCTTTATCTGGTTAAAGTCACAATTAATACATGTATCATGATTCCATACTATATTCAATATTAAAAATCCACAATATATTTTCTTTGTCAATAAAACAATTATTTTGTTTTTTATTGTGTTACTATCACAACAATGTTTTACTTTTTTTGTTATATACAAATTACATTTACATCACAATCAAAAGATTTTTTCATGTAGAGCTGTCCAATGCATTTCAGGCCCCATAGGCCCTTCTTCAGGGGCTTGTTCTGTAAACAAAAATAATAAAACGTGTTATTTTTGGAGTAGTAGAATGATTTCATCACATCACTGCGCTCAACCTCTCTGTACAATGTACTGTCTTCCCTCAAAAGAATTTAAGTATCGCATAAGACTGTTTCTATGAACGTTAAGGTCGACCACACGAGGGCCCTGTCTTTCAGTATATCACTTTGGGCAGCTGCCCCTCATTCACTGAGATCTCGAACCGTTCCCACGCATCTCTAAAAGATAGTAACACCCGTCCAACAACATGAGCCAAAGATTACAGTAGACTCTATTGTTTTTAAAACAGGGCTTCCCTCTTAGAAGTCTCAGAATTTGTGGAGGAGCAGGCGAGAGGGAATAATTTATTTCTTTTCCCCAGTGTTTGAAGCCCTAAAATGTCTGTATTTCTGCGGCCTTCAATACATTTGGCAACAAAGCCAAGCTAATCCACGTGTCGGAGGTCGGGATTAAAGGCGTGTTGCTAAACCATCATGTCCAGTTGGTCACAATCTGTTGCTCTGCCACAATTTTCTCCCAAGTCTCACCCCCGGGCCTATTTTGATTGGCCAAATCTCCCCTATTTTTCAACCTCTACGCCTGTTCCTTTATGGAAATAATTTACTCATTTATTATAACATTTTTTAATTTGAAGAGGACACCCAGAGGAATGGTAGAGTGCTTTTTATGTGTCAGGATTCAGAAGAGAAGCGGCTTAGTGGCCGATTTGTAGAAAACCCCATACTTGTCCTAGTTTATGAAATTACCTTGAAAAACAGACAAAATACAAATGAATGTAATATAAGGAGTCCGGAAAGCATGGGCACAAGGTGGCAAAGACGGGAGACGTTCGGGAGCACAGGAGCTGTTCTGGAGACAGGACCCAAGAATGATTCAAACAGTGAACAATATATCGAGTCAGAAAATGATAGACCATAGCATCCCCAGATGCTTTCTGGCCTGAACATTTTGTCAATGGCCCATGGGTAAGCCCGTTTTCTAGTGCCGCCTTTAAAATCCTTTATTGGTATTGATGGAGTTCTAATCTCTTAAACCATATAGTAGAGAGTTTTGTGTACAGTGTGCACCCTCAATTGAATTATTTGAAGGTGATTAAAAATATGATGATCACAGTCAAGAGGGCACAGGGAAGAAAAATAATTGTGTAGGATTACCCAGTTTGCTCAGGTTAGCAAGCAGGGATTGAATATACTATCACAAAGAGATATATGAAAGGGCATTTCAATCTGATGTGAATCAGTAACCCCACAAGTGAGGACGCTTTGAGTGAGCCAAAAGACAATTCAGTGTGTAGCAGCTTTGTAGTTTATTGGACCACATGGCAATGAGACTTTCCTTTGTATAGCTCTTTCTGCAAATAGAAAGACTTCTGCTTCAAATTTAATCATTAAGGAAAATGAGACAATAAGAGCTTAAAGTGATCTACCAGAAATAGAATTAGGGCAAGTTATTAAAGAAAAAGTTTGACTAATACATGAAGGACTTTGCCAAGGTCTAGTCTTGTCAGTCTGCTATAGCCATAATAACAACAACCCAGAGAGTGGAGGGTTAAAGGGAACGTTTTAAGACCACTGCATGGACATATTCCCCAAGCACAATAGAGTAACAAACAAGATGTCCATGGGTCTGTTCGAGCTCGAAGATCAGGCTCGGTACTACTGGCACAACACAATGGACCAAGAAAAAAGGAAAAGAAAGAAAAAGAGACAAACCATTTTGTCTATGGAAATCCTTTTAAAAGGACAGAGTCCCATCACTCACCGTGGTGACATGCTTTATCTTCAGGGATCTTCCCATGATAGCAACTAGTGCAAACAAGGGCTACTACCCCCTCTCTATGAGGGAGGAGCCCATAGATGTTTTGAAAAGCAACGTCTCAAGGATTTGCTACAATCCAACAGATGTGAAGGACTAAAGATTCTGAGAGTGATGGCGCATTGCGAAAATTATATGAACGGTAATGTGCAGCTAAAATTGGTCAGCAATAGAAAACAACTTTATACCGCATCTATTGATCACCAAATTAAAAACAGTGCAAAAGCAGTTTGAAAAAATAACTGCGTCAGTCCAAAACAAGGTCTACATGTTTCAGCCTTCTAGATTAAATGTAATCTTGGCCTTCCTCAGGACCTAAGTGTGAATATGCTACTGTGTATCAAGAGTGAAAGAATATATAAAAGCAACAACTCAGCAGGTTGGATCAGTTACAACCTACCAACCGATGTAAGTTCTCTTGTCAAGTATGGTGCAATGATGACACCTAGAATGCACAAGGAAACAGCCTCGCCTTCCCTGGTTACAACTCAGGAAATGAGGCCCGCTCTGTCCGTCGGTACTTCAATCGGAATCTGATTCGCGCCAATTGAGGTACCGACGGACAGAGCGGGCCTCATTTCCTGAGTTGTAATCAGGAGAGGAAAGGCCGATTCCTTGACATGGGGTAAAAGTGTAGTCCTAATATATTAAATCTTATCAGAAATTGGAATTTCTCATGTAAGTTTAGGAATGTCTGACATATCTTATGTGCATCAAGGTGTGCGTCCCAGATGTTTCCTTATGAACACATAAGGTAAAAGGACGTCAATTCAGACATTATTTTAGCTATATGTCTGTATGTATGTGTTCCTAAGTTAACCATGACATGGTGAAAAGTAGACGTTTGACCCAGACGAATGTCAAATTAAGTGTTGCATCTATGTCATCAATCGAATGACTTGACGCTTTCACATTTCTTAAAAAAGAGAAGATCAGACGACATCTGCGTCAAATGGTAGGCATGACAATGATTCTGCATAAATCGGGAAAGATGGTGACTTCCATTGTTTAAGAGTGAGAAAATGATGACCTCCATTAGCCAAGATGGAGTCAGGAGCTACATAACAAGGAATCGGACCTTAGGGGCTTTACGTCAGAAAAGTGTTACCTTGGCAACACCTCTCTCAAAATCTATGGATACATCTTCTCATGTGACAACACGTGCCCAGATTCAGAAAAGATCATACCACTTATGTCTTTTACAGCGCCTCAAAATATGTCTTCCCTTTGTTCCTTCCTGTGTCTATACAGCTATTGAAAATGATCCATTTTGCAGTTACTGCCCCACTGAGAAGTTTGATGAAGAAAAGAACTCTGTTCAAGCTGTTCAGTGACTGCCAAGAAGCTTTCTAGGGGATTTGTGCCAAACTTTCAAATTCAGTAGTTCTGACAGACTTTGAAGTTGACCTCCACCAAAAGAAGGTAGTGGGTGAAAGTCTAGTGGGTCTAGACAATACCAACCCAGAGGAATACTGACCGGGAAGCCTCACGCTGCATTGTGGAGTATGCAAGCCATAGTCTCAGAAGCCTAAAACAGGCTTAATTGCAGGCGGAACAAAAAACCTTGGCCATCCAATATGCACTTGAGCATTTTTTTGGCAATCCAAAAGCCAAGATGCCCAATGGATCAAGAGCTGAGATCTTTGCCTCCAAGACTACAAGTTTAGTATCATTCATTGCCCTGGAAAGGATATGTGAAAACATATCTGTTACCGAGGGGCACCTCCAATATATCACTAGGCAAGCCTTCCCATATGTTTTTAAGAAAGAGGTAACTGCAAAAGAGTCAGGAGATGATCCAGCTCTAGAAAGCGCTTTCAAGTCTTCTAGAAATTCACATATGGAGAGACTTAGAATGCACATACAAGTTGTACAAGGTGTAGAAGAACAGTTGTTTGTCAGAGCTTTCATATATGTCCACAGAGAACTGACAGCACACCAAACTGGACTGAAACTGAAAGGACCTTGCTTAGTTATGCTTATGCCTCGCGCTCTGCAAACATCACAAAAAGCAGGAACAACCCCTAGATCAAATTAGGCAGTAGTATTAAAAGTTATTATCAACAACGTTCAAAACGGTTTCAGTTTCAAAACAATTATGAAAATTGTCAGATACTGGAAGTGTATCTGTAAAACAATGACTGTGCAGAAACATAATATATCCAAGAAGGAAAGAAACATGACCATGTACCATAATTTGACAAGATCTGCTTATACATAAATTAAATGGAGGACACATTCCGATCAATTGCTGAGAATTCAAAGAGAATCAACGAGTCAAACGTGCTCAGTGAACAAAGTGGATACAAAGTGCTAATGAAAAAAGTGATCACACATGAGAAGAACAATTACAATAGACGAATTCAATACAGTTCAATATGTCGAGCACTCAAAGGATAACGTTTATAAAAATATAAATGCTGTTCTACAGCGAGGTTTTACACATTTTTCTTTAGTCTGCATGGCTGTCGAACATGTTTCAACCTTAAGTAGATAAACAAATCATCAACAGGACCAAAAAGAATTTTGCTGAGCACAGGTAGTGGTCAATGTCACCAAATGGGTAAGCAGAAAACAGTAGTCGAAAAATAAATTCTAAAAGTACGTCATTTGAATTAAATGATTGAAAAAAGGTCATGTTGGTAATTAACACCTACAGTTCAATCAGATGGTTTAAAACCTAGAAAGAGAAAGAGAAAGATAGAAAGAATAAATCGCAGAGGTAAGAAGAATAGAGTGAATATAAGAGTGGGCACATGCAAGAAGGTTCATTCAGAGTGTATGTAGGGGAGGATAAAATTGATTAGCACCACTGAGTCAACATAGGTAGCGTACATGTAGGTAATTAATGTGCAGAGGGTTACTTACAGCTTCGTAGGAGGAGATGTATCAAGGATAAAGAGTTGGAGCTGGTAGAAGTTCAGTTAACACAAGTCAGAGGCACAAGTTGTGGTATGAAATTAGTCAAAATGATGTGGGGGACCTATGGATGCCCTAGGTGCCAGTGGAATACAGGAAGGCATTCAACGTGTGCTCAGTTGAAACACTATGACAGCCAGTTTGAAGCCTCAGACACCGAACTAAAAGAGGTGTAGGGCTAGAGATGCAGTCCATATTTGATAAGTAACCAGTAATTGTCCAGTAATAAAGGCATGGGTGAGACAGGTATATGAAAGAAGAAAGGGTTAACTGAGCCGAAATTATAACAGAAGCAACAGCTAATCCAGGGACACGGGGCACTCAATGCACTCCATGTGCGTGCAGAGATAGCGTCAGTCTGGAATCGGCTAAACAAAGCAACAATGTGTCCTCGCATATCGCGGTTTGTACGCAAGGATGTGGAAGCATAACTGTGTGGATGCACAACAGAAGGGCAGGAAAAGTCATCAGCCAAACAGTGGATAGAGAAGGACAAAGAGATGGTATAGTGTTGGAATAAGGACATCTATAAGGAGCAGGAGAAGCCCATATTGAGAAAGTCATTCATTGGGGAGCTATATGTTTGCCAAGCCCTCAGCATCAAGCTCCCCAACTGCTTCAAATGTCCCTGCTGAGTGACTTATTTGGGCCCAATACTACAGTACAGCATCTCCTGGTAGTAATGGAAGAGTTCTTCTAAGGTGCGGTCTGTACCCAGCACCTCAATGGATGTTGTCATTCCTGCACTCAAAGTATTTGCCACAACTGACATACATTGGCAAGTCAAGTCCAACAGTGGGCCAATGTTCAACAGGAAGGAATTCCAGAACTATATATAAAAGACACTGCTATACAGACCAATGATACTGTTAAGAGGTTCATTAATACTCTCATGAAAACTGCAGATAGACAAGACCGCTTGCTCATCGATATCTAAAATTCTCTGTCAGACTTTGTGAGATTACATGTACACACAACCCCATTGGTGGGTCACCAACCGAACTCCTCATCTGTAATATGAAGGAAAGACTTGACACACTACACAAAAAGAAAAACAATGAAATTGTGTGCCAACAAGCTACAAAGAGCTTGAGTATCCAATCTGCAACAGGGAGAAACAGTATTGGTAAGATTACATGGGACTCACAGACGACCTCAACATCTATCTTCAACAATATATAATGTAAACTTTTCTACCTATCATGAAGGACAGTATAAATTCTATTAAGGACAAAGGGGAAAGGACTATGAACAACTCTCTTCTATTTATTTAGCTCAGCAGCCCAACAAACGGTATTAAAATAGCAACCGAGCGAAGGACTACAACTCCCATGAGCCCAAGCATCAAGTCAAAGGTTAACCTTTTAAATGGCTCTGGAACCTCATAAGAACACCCCCAAGGAACAGCATTCCTCTTTCAAAAGCCCACTGGTAGTCTTGTTTCTGTTCGGCCCCTATTTCTGTTCAGCACCTAGGCAATAAAGAACTGCATAAAACATTCACCCCATTTAAGGTCTGAGACAATGTAATCTAAGATTAACATGTATATCAAACATGTCTATAAAAGCATTCAAATTTCCAACATCAAATTAGCAAGCTGGATGTTATACGTGTGCCAAACAAATCAACAAATACAGTACAAAGGTGGGAATGAAGACCTTGTCCCCCCTGGATAATTCCCACCTCTGTGTCCTTAATATAATTGTTATCTCAATTCACAATAGCTAGGAAATATTCCATTCTATGTCAGGACCAGAGGCACAGATTATTATTGTTTAAAGCATACTCACTACTAATGAAACCATTCCCATCACAGGCTTAAAGTAGAATTGTTTGAAGGTCGAACCCAACAACCAGTCAGCCACCTTCAAAATGTCTTCCAGAAATCCTCCTACCATGAAGGCTTTAGAGGCTATGTGGTGCAAACAAAATAGTCCACTAGGACTGAGAGGGTAAAATGTCCCTCTCTGAGAACCTAGCTGTCCAGACAGTAGCACTTTCTGAACCTATCTAGTGATACCTACGTACCTGCCTGCCAGATGTCCAGGATAGGAACTCCATGTGCCTTGGCCCCAGTGGAATGAGATTGCAGCCTTTCTGGAGACTGCTTCTTGGCCACTGCATAACCGATCTTAATGCAGAGCATGATCCAGTGGGAGGAGGTCTATTTAGGCACAGCTGTGCCTTTTTTATGCCAGCGAACCCCACAATGAGCTGATCATCCACCTAGTGTTCTTCGGTAGGATCGATGTAAAACCTAAGCACTAGTTTGGAATCCAGGCAACAAAACCTCTCCTCCTAATAGGGGTGAGGTGGAGCACAGTACGCCAGTAGGGTGCTGATTTGGTCGATGTAGGACAGCGAAACAACTTTTTGCAAAAAAGGATGCTTGCGTCCGCAGAAGATGGTGGGAAAACACAGAGCTTGAAGTTCACTCACTCGCCGCCTCAAAAAGATGGTGATGAGCAACATCATCTTAAGGGTGAGGAGCTGCAAAGACAGCTGTTAAGTGGCTCAAAGGGAGTGCACATCAAATATGTGAGGACCAAGTTAAGGTCCTACCATGGCATGAGAAAATGAATTGGAAGAAAAAAGTGCAGGCCTTTCACAAAGCGCACTACAACCGGTGAAGTAAACAAAGAGGGTTGGCACGGCAACTGTAAAAAATTCAGAAAGAGCCGAAAAGTATCCTTTAACTGTCCCAAAACAAAGCCTTGCAAGGCAAGAGACAAAACAAGCAGAGGTGATCAGCTGTCACTGTTCTATCTCTATTCATGAAGTTGGAGATTGCAAAAGCCTGGTGCAAACCCTGGCCTGTGGCTGCGACAGCCGGTCCTCCAGGAGAGGCAGCCTGATAGAAGGACAGATGCTCAAGCCAAGGAGCTCTGTATTGTATAATCGTGTGCCCAGTGTGTGGCTGCTAAGATGACATGGGCCCATCGGCCTTGGCCTTCCTCGAAACTTGGGGGAAAAGAGGTCGGTTGGAAGGCATACAGAGGTACCTCTGTGTCTCCCTGCCTTTGTGCCCGCTGTTGCCGCGCATCTCCTAGCAAGAGACACCTTGGAAATTTCAACGTGCAGAATGCTGTCATTTCGTGTTCTTGGCTATGTCGTATAGATCAAGACAAGGTTCTCCCCATTCCTGGAAGAGACCCAGCGCCACCTCAGGGTATAAGTGCCACTTGTGTTCCACTAGGCATCGTCACCTGAGTTCATCCATCATGGTATTTAAAGATTTGTTGGAGTAACACACAGTGGTGGTGTTGTCCATGAGCACCTGTACTAGCCTTCCCTTAATGGACAGAAGGAAGGATTTCAATGCCTAGAGGATGGCCCGGAGCTCTAGGGTATTATATGGACCTGGGCCTCCACTGAAGGCCAGAGACTCAGATTTCCACCTCTCCCTTGTGGCCACCCCAAGCCAGAAGAGAGGCATCAGTCATCACTGTCAGCTCTGGGTTTGGTAATGGGAGGGCTCTGCAGCTGACCCATTTGCAGTCCAATAGTCAACACTGCAGATCTTCCCTCTGAAATCTGGACATGGTCAGAGATGTCCCCTTCAAGTTGAGCCCACTGAGACTTCAGATCTCACATGTGCCAACAGGATGCAGGAAGTCATCAGTCCTAGGAGCCTCAAAGTCAATCTCATTGAGACCCTGGATAGAGGGTGAAAGACTATGATTGTAGCATTAATGTCCTGAACTATTTCTGGGGGGAAAGGCATGAAACAGAAACATGTCCAGAATGGCTCAAATGAAGGGGAGTGTCTGAGAAGGAGCCAGGTGTGACTTTGGCACATTGA
Source organism: Lissotriton helveticus (assembly GCF_964261635.1). Taxonomy (NCBI): domain Eukaryota; kingdom Metazoa; phylum Chordata; class Amphibia; order Caudata; family Salamandridae; genus Lissotriton; species Lissotriton helveticus. Next base: position 921,037,311 of record NC_136072.1, read on the forward strand.
TCGTGAACCGCAAAGATGACAGGAAGTTTGCTGTAGTACAGAGGAGTTTGATGATTGACTGAGGTGAGCTCGCCTTCAACAGCCAGTCGCCAACGTTGGGGAAGACAGAGACATCCGATCTCCAAAGGTGTGCTGTGACCACCGCCATCACCTTCTCGAACACCCAAGAAGCACTGGTGAGACGAAAGGGGAGCACAGCGAATTGAAAATGCTCTTTCCCACCACAAACCACAGATAGCATTGATGGAGGATGGTTATTTGGAAATAGGCGTGCTGCATGTACAACGCCACACGCAGAACTGAAAGCAGACAAGACTTGGGCCAGAGTGAGCATCTTGTATTTTCCTCCCAGGAGAAGGCATTGAGAGGACACCATTCTAAAATAGGACGACGGCCTTAGTCCTTCTTTGACACCAGAAAGTAGCGGGAATAACAGCAGCAACCTACATCTTTGTGCAGGCACACTTTTGATAGCCCCTTTGGGCAAAAGGTCTTGCATTTCCTGCCATAAAACAATCATCTGTATCAGGTTTTTACCCCCCCCCTAGTCTTTGGGTGTAACTCATTTGACTGTGTCAATAATTCTGTAAGCATTGTCACCCAAGACCTCATGTTGTCCTCCAGCTTTTCACCCCTGCACGTCTTTTTCATGTGACAACCCTCAGCATTCACACATTCAGCCATGTCTCTCAACCAATTATCAACCGTTGGGTATCTAGGGGATAACCACCCTAGCACCAGCCATCGCCACCAAATCAACTCTGCGTCAGGGGTTTATAAAATGTAACTGGACCCATGTCTGAGCCCAACTGTTAGGCCCCCAGTCCAAACCAGGATAGCACCATAAATCTCCACCACAGGGGGTGGGTCCCCAAGCCAACTCTGCCCCCGCATCAGCTAGCAGTGCCCTGTTTTAACTAGGTCAAATCTCCCATTCACTTGGGCACGATGATCACCTCTTTGCCAGAGGTGCGCAACATGCAAATGGGCCAATGCCAAGGACCCACTGTCAGGCCCTTATGCCAATTTTTATATGTGTGCGTGGGGGCCTCGATTATGACCCGAGACCCCTCGCACCAGCCTACAACCACCACCCTCACTCCAGGCAGCGCCCAGGCTAGACGAGCCCAGTCAACAGGGCCGCCGCCTCCTTCATCTCCCAAGGTGCGCGGGAGCTCCAGAGACCATCCAGGGCCCAAGAAGGCAGAACGCAGCTGACCAGTGCACTCGCAAGGCTGCCCAGCGCCAGGCCCGGAAGCCGCCCCCCCAACCTCGGCTCACCTCATCTTTGGGGCCAACCTCACAGTCCATACAACCAGCAGCACAGCCTCAAGGCCCGGGGGCGGACCTAGCCCAGTATGGCCTCCTCTCAGTGGTCTGCACCCCTTCAGCATATGTCTGTAAAGCAGGTCCTCCGGCACACTGGTGTGCAGTCCGCAAAAGGCACATGCGATGGCCCGCAGAGATCACGCGGGGCCCTGCCGAATGTCACACCCAGCTGTCATAAAACTCCAGGCACCAGCGTCCCCTCTGGATCTCCTGTGTCCTAGGGCACCGGTGCTCGGAGCGGCCTGAACCAACCAAAGCTCACCAGTCGACAGGCTGCAAGCCTTCCAGCAGACCAGCAGCTTCTCAACACAGGCCACGGGACAGCGGGCCTCACCCATCGGCTACCTCCACCGCCGTTTTTGCTGCCAGTTTTGGGAGTGGGGGCCAACCAGGGGAACACGCGTCTCTATGCTGTCGTGACAACTGCTTATGGTACAGGATTATGCAGGATCATTAAGCCGGTTGGAAGGAGCTCTGGGGAAACACATCTAGGCAGTCATCTGCCTGGCCACGCCCCCAAAACTGTCCAATGATATTGTCTGCAAACCCCGCCAAGAATCTTTGGCTCCTGCCTCCAACTGGGTGGCTGTGCTCCATGAAGGGCATGGTATCGAAGTTTGGAAGGTGGGCTGCTGGAGTGGGGGAACGGCACACTGAGTAGCTCACTGACCTTGGCTATGGGGGCAGAGGGTCCAGGGCCTTAGCAGCAAAACTGTTAGGTACCCATATGAGACCAAAATGGCTGCTGGCATAGGGTTCCTCTGCAGAAGCCACGTAAGGAACAGTAGGGCTGATGCGGCTGGTGAGGCAGGCAGATAAGCTCAAGGAGCGTACTGTTGTCCTGCTCTCTTTGAACCGCTCCAAATCAGAATCTTCCTTGTCCCCATACAGTCAAGTCCAGTTTAAGGGCATGTCCATGAGGGACGACTGGACATTGCCTGAAAAAAACAGTTGATTGCAGCCAGATATGGCTGTGAATGGCGACGCTAGTACCAATGGCTCGCTTGATGGAGCTGGTGGTGTCCAAGTTACAACAAATTGTGAACTTGGACACATCACAGCCATCCTGTATGACTTGGGTGAAGGCAGGTGGACATCTTTCGAGACATCTAGGAGGACGTCAGCCACTGGATCCCAAAGAGTGCGGAAATAGCCGCCGAGCAGGAAGCAGGCATTCACTGACCCGAGGGCTAAGCTGGTGTATGAAAATACACTGTTCCCAAAGGTCTCCACTCATTTGGACTCCCTGTCAGGGGAAGTAGACAGCTACTCAGAAAGGCATTCAGTTTTGTCCGAATTGTAAACACCTGAATCACCAATCTATCAGGCGAGGGGAGCTGTGACAAAAATGTAGGGTCGCCCAGGCAGGGAGGTGGTGTCTTGCAATTTTGTAATTGATGATGGGGGCTAGAGCAAAGTTTGGCCTAGGCACATTACGGAGTATCTGTAAGTGCCTCACCTAATAGGAGGAGGGGGATCAGTAGATGTTTGCTCCAGCTGAAGCACTTCCACCAAGACCTCAAAGATAGGAAGCTGGAGGTCAAGAACTTCGGCTGCCCTAAGCATGACCATTGCGTAAGACGCACTCTTCTCGCTGGCAGGACCTAGGCTTCCCGACTAAGGAGAAGTATCAAGACCACTGGTGCCTTGAAGGTCATCATGCCAATTTTTTTACTGGTATGGTTGCACTATGTAATCTCATGCATAATAATCGTTATCCAAATCTGCACCACATAAGGAATACAACGTACATGTTCATCCTTGTAGATGCAGTAAATCAAGCTGAGGAGGTTGCATTTTGGCCAAAAATGAATGTGGCCTTGGTCGGGGTCGTAGCAGCACCGCCTCTGAGTCAGAGAGCACAATGGGCACTGGAGAGGGAGTTAGTTCGGAATCCATTGAGGTTTAGTGGTGGTGTCAGAGGGTCCAACTGCCGAGGCTGTGCCCGTCAGATGAATCCCAGATAGAGGATATCTTGGCGCCTTATGGCGCACCAGAGGAGCCTGTAAGTTCTGAAGAGTCGGAACATGGACTGGCAGAACTCTTCGAATTGCCTTGGTGTCACAGACAGCCCTGGAACCTCTGTCTGTCCCTGGACTAGTTATGGATGGGCACCGAGACTGAGAGGCATGGCGACGTTCTCGTACCTTCTCAGGAGAATGTGAATGGTGCTAAGGGGCAAAATCTCGCTTGGACATTTTATGTTTACTGTTTGACTTACCCCATTACTTGGAGTGTGATGACCATCAACCTTGGGAACGACTCTTGCGACTTCTGGACTAAAAACAGAACTGGCCATTAAACTTGGACTACTCTAGTTAAGGACTCTTTTGGTGCTTGACAACAGAGCTTTGTCTTACAGATGTGTTTAGCCTTCAAGTTCATAGGCGCGCAGTTGCTTCAGGCACCACAGGCAACTCTGATGAGGAGTGTGAGCCTTATGGTGCCACCAATCAGCGTGCATAGGTATCGCTGGTACAAGTTTCTGGATCAAGTCTGACACCTTAAAATATTCAAAAGGTGCTGAATCGGCGATTGGAAGTCTCTATCAGAAAGCACATTAATTGCGAGGGAGTAAATTCTGATTCGCGTTTGTGGATAATGAAGCCCAGTGCCTACAATAGTGAAATGGGTCATAGATAGCTTCCGGAGAAGAATTCAGCAAGAGAATATCACCTGGGTGTGACCGCTCAGCCCTCCACAGGGCTTGGTCGCCTAACTCACTGCTGCCGCTCCTGCCTGCCTTTGCCGCCTCCTGCCTGCAGATTCCTTCGCTCGCTGCCCGCTGCTCCTGGGAATTTCCCGCTGCTCCTGGGAATTTCCCGCTGCTCCTGGGAATTTCCCGCTGCCTGCTGCTTCTTGGAATTTCCCGCCGCTGCCTCCCTGCGGCCCCGCCCCCCCCCTGTGATTCCATTCGCCGCCCCGCTCCCGCCACCCAGCTGCTCCTCCCTCCCGGCTCCTTACTTATGACGCCCCCAGAGCGACCGCGCAGCGGACGCACGCAGCGGGAGCGCCGATTGAGCGCCGAAGGTGCGCCAAAGGTAAGCCCGTCTGCGCCCGTCCGCGCCTGGACCGCGCCCAGCGCCAGGACCCCTGGCCCTCCCCGCCGAGGCAAGACGACCCGACTGACCTACGCCGCCGCCACTCTCAACGCACTCAATGCCGGCCGGACCCACGCCTGCTGCCGAGCCACCCCGAGACGCACCCACGGACCCTTCACCTGCTGCACCTGCAAGTTTACCTGCCTCCGAACCTGCCCTGCACCCGCCAAGACAAACACCAGCAGCAACCACCTCAAGTGCATCCTGATCAACACCCGCTCCGTTCACAGACACGCCCTGGAACTCTGGAACCTCCTCGACGCTACATCACCGGACGTCGCCTTCCTCACGGAAACCTGGATGAACGCCTCCTCTGCACCCGCCATCGCCATCCCGGACGGGTACAAGATCATCAGGAGGGACCGCATCAACCAGACCGGAGGTGGCATCGCCATCGTCCACAGGAACACCATCCGCATCACGACCAACGCCAACGACTCCTTCGCCGCAGCCGAACATCTCCACTTCCAGATTCACACCGACCCTAAGACGACCCTCAGAGGCACCCTCGTCTACAGACCCCCGGGACCACGCACACAATTCAGCGAAGACATCACAGACTTCATCAGCCCGCACGCCCTCCCCTCCACCGACTACATCCTCCTCGGGGACCTCAACTTCCACCTGGAGAACAACAAGGACCGCAACACCACCGCCCTGCTGAAAAACCTCGCCAACCTCGGACTCAAGCAACTGGTCAACACCCCCACCCACTACGCCGGCCACACGCTTGATCCCGTCTTCTCTTCCAGCAAGTACATCACCTTCAGCCACGCCACCGGACTCCACTGGACCGACCACAGCTGCGTCCACTTCAGCTTCAAAAGATCCACGACCCACCACCACCCGCAACAGGTACCTCACAGGAATTGGAGCAAGATCACCGCAGATCAGCTCACCACCTCCCTCAGCCAGAGCCCACCCGCCAACACAACGGACCCCAACGAAGCAGCCCGCAACTTCACACAGTGGCTGACCGCCTGCGCCGACGACCTCGCGCCACTAAAGAACCCTCCCAGCAGACCCAGAAGCAAGAAGGCATCCTGGTTCACCAACGACCTCAAGGACTCCAAGAAGACCTGCCGCACCCTCGAGAAAGCCTGGCTCCTCGACCGGACCACCGACAACATGACCGCCCTCAAACACGCTACCCGCAAGCACCACCAGCTCATCCGCACCACCAAGAAGAAATCCCTGAAGGAACGACTGGACAACAACGCCCACGACAGCAAAGAGCTCTTCACTATCGTCAAGGAGTTCACCAACCCCAGCACCGGCACCAACGACATCACTCCGTCACAAGACCTCTGCGACTCCCTCGCCTCGTTCTTCCACCGCAAGATCGCCGACATCCACAACAGCTTCGGCGCCCCACCCACGCACCCAACCGTCGAACCAACGCCCCCCACCGCCACCCTTCGCACCTGGACCACGGTGACCACCGAAGACACAGCCCGCACGATAAACACCATCCACTCCGGATCACCGACCGACCCCTGCCCACACCATGTCTTCAACAAGGCCGACTCCACCATCGCACCCCAACTCCGGAACATCATCAACACCTCCTTCAACACCGCCACCTTGCCGGAGAGCTGGAAGCACGCCGAGATCAGCGCCCTCCTGAAGAAACCTACAGCGGACCCCACCGATCTCAAAAACTTCCGCCCCATCTCGCTCCTCCCTTTTCCTGCTAAAGTCATCGAGAAGATCGTCAACAGACAGCTGACCGCCTTCCTCGAGACGAACGGACCCCTCGACCCCTCGCAGTCCGGCTTCAGAGCCAACCACAGCACCGAGACCGCCCTCATCGCAGCCACCGACGACATCCGGACCCTGCTCGACAAGGGGGAAACAGTGGCCCTCATCCTCCTGGACCTCTCCGCTGCGTTCGACACGGTCTGCCACCGCACCCTAGTCCAGCGCCTCAGCAACATCGGTATCGAAGAGAAGGCACTGGAGTGGATCATCTCGTTCCTCGCCGGAAGAACACAAAGAGTCCGCCTCCCCCCGTTTCGCTCCGAGGCCACCGAAGTCATCTGCGGCGTCCCGCAAGGATCTTCACTCAGCCCCACCCTCTTCAACATCTACATGAAACCTCTCGCAGCCATCGCACGCCAGCACAACCTCAACATCATCTCTTATGCCGACGACACCCAGCTGATCCTCTCCCTCACCAGAGACCCCGACACCGCCAGAACCTGCCTACACGAAGGGATGAAAGACGTCGCCGAGTGGATGAAGGACAGCCGCCTGAAACTGAACTCGGACAAGACGGAAGTCCTCATCCTGGGATCTTCGCCCTCCGCCTGGGACGACTCCTGGTGGCCCCCAGCCCTGGGCACCGCACCCAAGCCAACCGACCACGCACGCAACCTGGGCTTCATCCTGGACCCCTCCCTCTCGATGACCAAACAAGTCAACGCCGTCTCCTCATCGTGCTTCAACACCCTGCGTATGCTTCGCAAGATCTTCCGCTGGATCCCGACCGAGACCAGGAAGACTGTCACCCAGGCACTCGTCACCAGCCGACTGGACTACGGAAACGCCCTCTACGCCGGAACCACAGCCAAGCTACAGAAAAGACTCAAGCGCATCCAGAACGCCTCCGCCCAACTCATCCTGGATGTCCCCCGACGCAGCCTCATCTCCAGCCACCTGAGGAACCTGCACTGGCTCCCCGTCGACAAGAGGATCACGTTCCGGCTCCTCACCCACGCACACAAGTCTCTCCATGACCTGGGCCCCAAGTACCTCAACGACAGCCTGACCTTCTACACGCCCACCCGCCAGCTACGGTCCACCAGCCTCGCCCTCGCAGCCGTACCACGCATCCGAAGAGCCACGGCCGGAGGAAGATCCTTCTCTTACCTGGCTGCCAAGACTTGGAACTCCCTCCCCATCCACCTTTGGCTGACCCAGGACCATCTCGCCTTCAGGAAACAACTCAAGACCTGGCTGTTCGAGCAGTAGCATACCCCTCCCCCCAAGCGCCTTGAGACCCTCCCGGGTGAGTAGTGCGCTATACAAATGGCATGATTGACCTAAGTAAATTATCAGAGGAATGTTCCTCGACTGCAACAACTCTCCAACGGGACTCACTAACTTGGTGAAGCACTACAGGCCGCAGGGGAGTCCAAACCTGCCTTGAACTCTGACACAAGGCCATTCCACATGAACTGCAGGAACATAAAATGTTGAACAGTCTGTGATCCAGGTCCAATCTCACCAATTGGTGACCCGCCAGTAGGAAATGGAAACCCTCCATCCATCTTGAAATGGTGATAAAATAACCACTGATTTAACTCTTTTAGGTTTATCTTAGGGTGTAGGTCTTTCTCCTTTTTGACTAAGAAAAGGTTGCCCAAAAACACCAGCAGGTGTAAAAATGAAGGCACAAAAGCCCCTTTTTCCACAGCAGAATTTTTATCCTAGTTAATTAGAAGGCTGTCTGCTGCTGAAAGAAAGAGTGGGTATAGTCTTCTGAGCTGTACTCTAGTTCCATGGCACTTTATCCAATACCAGAAAGAATTGGCAGAACCCACATGTCCACCCTCCCCATTACCTCCCTCCACAGACGAAGAAATAAACCTACACAACCCTCCACTTGGTTGGGAAGAAATGATATTCCTTACCGGAGATACCACTCAGGGCTTTGACTGGCCAGAGGTTTCCCCTTCCCCCCATGCCCTCTGCTCAGTTCAGGAAGAAACTACCAAACTTCTTCTAGTCTAGATACTAGAATTGACGGTTGCTGTAATATTATTGGAAGCAGGGGTATAGGGATGGACAGAAGAGTGCCGTCTGACTTTGAAAGCCCTTCCAAAAACATGTTTTCTGAACACCTTTTTCATAGATTGCTGGGCTTCATCCTGTGACAAGTAACTTATCAGAAACTTCCCTAGCTGTTTTATAAATGGGTATCCAATGAGGCCCTACTGGCCACTGGGTGACATGGCCAACTCTCCCAGGTTGGGGTTGATTTTAATTAGTACACATTCCCCATAGCACAGAAAGTTCAATAAATATCCAATCTCATAGTTGTCCAAAGTATGCAGTTTTTTCTCTTTATGCAATCTTGACAGATGCAAAATGTATTGAAGTAGTCAGAGCCAACACGTGTTTCGTAATAATAAAGAATTCATCACTGACGCCCTCAGGGCTACAAACAAAGAAGATATACCAAAATATCACAAATTCAACCCATCGTCATGGTAACCCAACTTCATATTACCCATGTGAGAATAATTAT